>NC_138225.1:3436373-4863873 GCF_964197995.2 Scardinius erythrophthalmus
CTGCCTCCTTTGCCTCTTCAGAAAAAGACTTTGCAGAGTATGCATGTAAATAAAATAAAATGTAGCCTACTGTGCATTATTAATTTGCACACTGTTCCTAGTAGCCATAGCTTTACCCAAAACAATTAGGCCTGCCAATTATGCATTACATAATGCAATCGCCCACTCATGGGCGCCGCCATGTTGCGTTCACCCGATCAGACTATTATGCCGTTCAACTTAAAAGTTAAAAACACAAATTTAAGATAAACTTACCTCAAACTCTGACTGGCATTTGATTTTACAGAGATCTTCACCTGTAGACCTGAGGTGACATCCATCACATGGTTCCTACAGAGCATATAACGCAAAACACCAAAATAATCATCTTTTAATAATGTAAACAATATTCCGAATCGAATTATTTTATTTTAAGTTTAGTTATGTATTTAGAAAAGGGACAGTGTACATTAATCAACATTCATGAATGTAAATGTACCCAAATCAACCCGAAGGCTTGTTTTCATCAGTAGTCCAGTTAATCTTTTTAACTGGAGTTTGCCACAATATATAGTATGATGCAGGTAACGTTGGCCTACAAGGTCCATGAGCAGCTCACCTTTGAGACTTTATCATATTAAGTCACACTGGTTAGTTTATATGTGTGTTTAATTATATGTGAATACATTAGGAATCATTATTCTGCGAGCAGGTACGCAAATATATCAATGCTTTGACAGTGTGATGTTGTGAGTGAACGTAAGTAAGTGATATGTTGTCTCCCCCTCGTGGTCAACATGACAGCTGCACTTTTGAGGTTTTATATTCCAGTTATTTAAGATATATATATATATATTTTTATAGTAGTAACTTATTATTCTTTTACACAGGCTTCTCGAAATTGTATTTTTTGGCGTTAAGTAATTGATGTCTAACTGTTGACTGTCACTGGACCGTTACAATTTGAACCATCGAAGCGCGGGAACCGTATTTAACCCAACTTTGTCCTATTTCATATAGAGTAAAATCATATAAATATAAGACAAATCGTGAAGAAAAAAAAGAAGAAAAAAACGCATGGTATAGCAATATCAAACATTACGTTTTAATTTTTTTAATCAAATTACGTCTGACCGTGCGGATGTCACGCATGAATGACGTCACGCGCGGAAGTGGGGAGACGCCGTGAGTGTAAACAGAAGTTGAGCAGCGCGCGCGTGATGGGCTCAACAGGAGAGGGGCTTGTGGCCAAGTGTGTGTTACTGGCCGCTGTCTGCAGTGTGTGTCAGTCTCTGCAGGGCGGGATGCTGTTCCCCACAGACTCTCCCTCCAGAGAAGTGAAAGATGTGAGCGGCCTGTGGAGATTCAGAGCGGATCTTTCTCCGGAGCGGAACCGAGGCTTTGAGAAGGAGTGGTTCAAGAGTCCACTAGCGGAGGTCACGTGAGCTCTGACGCAGCACAGCTGGATAATAACACAGATACACTATTACATTATCAGCACAATAATCTGAGTGAAAAGTCGAGTTTGACATGTTTTAAAGAGCATCTCGAGCTTCACATAGAAATTGTGCATTATTAATTTCATTAGAACTTTTCTTTGTTTAACTTTTACATTATAAATATTACATACATGATCACATTGTTTTAAATAAAACAAAATCTCAGACATTTGGACCCTACAGTATATGAAATTTTACTGGATAAAGAGATGCAATGTTTTTCAGTTTTTTAGATGCTAAATACCATCATACTCATGCGAGGGACCCCCATCCTAAAAGTATAAAGACCCCAAATAAATGTGTGTAAAATATTATTTGTTACATTATTTTCTACCTCTAAAAGTTGTTTCAGTACTATACTATAGTACTGATACTATGTATCATATTATTTATCTACTTAAACAATATATTTTTTAATCATTTAGTCAAATTTTTATTATTGTGCATTATTCATTCTTTTAATTTCATAACTTTTTTTAATTTTTTATAAAATTATCATATTTCAGGGACCGCTTCTAAAATTTAAAAGGCAGACCTATATATTTTCAAGGATAAAGACCCCCCAAATAAAATATATATGTAAAATATTATTTGGGAAATATTTAGATTCTATTATGTTACATTATTAAGGTTGTTTTCTACTTTCTACTATAGTATATACTGTATTATGCAGTTACTAAAACGTTTTATTATATGTTTAATTGAATATTTTTTACATTTATTATATTACTAAAATTATTATTATTATATTTAGTTTGTTTAAACTAGCTTTTTAAATTCTTAATATATATATATATAATGTGTGTATATATATATATATATATATATATATATATATATATATACATAGAGAGAGAGAGAGTTAGTTTATTAAGAAGGGCACGTTTTGATCAGAATAAAATGTTGTTATATTCCTGGAAACAGTGTTGATTTTATTAGAGGCTATTGCCAAAGTGGTAAACATAGTCAGCCAACTTGTTCCAATATAAGATGTTGCATATTAAGCATGAAACTGCATATTTTGAGTCTGATTTTAGGTGTTTATGTCTTTGATGGTGTTTTTTTGTTCCAGACGGGTCCAGTAATTGACATGCCGGTGCCGTCCAGCTACAATGACATCACACAAGACTCCAAAATCAGGGATTTCATTGGCTGGGTTTGGTATGAGAAGGAAGTGTGGGTGCCTGCGCGCTGGATCCAGGATCAGGGAACACGGATCATGCTCCGAGTTGGAAGTGCACACTATTATTCTGTGCTTGTAAGTGCATGAGATTCCCATCAGTGATTCTTTTCTCTGTGTTTTATCATGCATACACTTTCCAGATTGATATGTCATTTGTCACAGGTTCGTACGTGTCTGTAATCTGGTGCAAGTGTCACATTGGGCCCTATCATACGCCACACGTGATGCAAGTGTTTTTTGCTAGTTTCAGCCCAACACCATTATCATTTTCACGTCTTGCGCCACGTTGTTTAAATAGCAAATGCATTTGTGCGCCTATGGGCTGCTGGTCTGAAAACTAGGCGTGTTCTGGCGCATTGTTGCTATTTTGAGGCAACTGAAGTAGACTGAGCCATTGACCAACTGAAACCTGGTCTAAAGTCAATGGCACAGTATTTTTTTATTATTATTTAAAGGTCCCGTTCTTCGTGATCCCATGTTTCAAACTTTAGTTAGTGTGTAATGTTGCTGTTAGAGCATAAATAATATCTGTAAAATTATAAAGCTCAAAGTTCAATGCCAAGCGAGATATTGTATTTAACAGAAGTCGACTACAATGAACGGCTCGTTTGGACTACATCCCTCTACTTCCTTCTTTAATGACGTCACTAGAACAGTTTTTTGACTAACCTCCGCCCACAGGAATGCTCCCTCAACTCTACTGGCTACTTGCGCACTTCTTATAACTTAGCCTACTGTGTTTACTCAGCTCTTACGGTGATTTTCTGAAGTAAAACTGACGCTTCATCTTTTGTGTGATGTACAATAAACTTTATTAAACTCATCAGTATATGTTTGATCATCATTCAGACAGCAGACTTGTAGGCTATTAATAAATAATGGATACATAGCCTACAAGCAGATGACAAATACGTTATAATAGCCATAATTAAACTACTAAACTATACCTGTTTCATCTCTATACAGCACTCTGACTCTGTAGGCATTATTGTCCGACTCAAAATGAACACCATTACTGAGAGTTTCTGATATTATCATCATTCTGTGAGATGAAATTGTCCTGAGAGACTGAGTGCGAGCTCATGAAGCTCCGCCCCCTGCGTCGTCCAGCAGCAGCTCATTTGCATTTAAAGGGAACACACTAAAACAGCGCGTTTTTCTGAGCCCCAAAAAATTTAAACATGCTGTAAAAAATGATGTGTTGGGTATTTTGAGCTGAAACTTCACATACACACTCTGGGGACATCAGAGACTTATTTTACATCTTGTGAAAAGGGGCATAATACGGGACCTTTAAAGGGCGCATTAGTAATATGCGCCTTTAGGGTCCACAACGCGTATACACTCTACTTATTATACACAAACTCTGCTTATTACACACACACTCTACTTATTACATACACACTCTGCTTATTACACACACAGCAGCACACAAACATGCCAAATATTAAAAATAAAAGGATTATAATGTAAAAGATTATTGTGTACATAAAGATATGGTGGAATCCGGCTTGTCCCGTAGATGGTCTGCTTGTGCTTTAACCTCTCTCTCTCTCACACACACACACACACACACACACACACACGCACACACACACACACACACACACAGCTTTAACCTCGCGCACAAGCGTTCAGTCTTTCCGCTTGCAAAGTCCACCATGACGCGAGCGCAACTGGCTTTTAAAGGGAATGGGAGATGAGACTCTGATTGGTTTATTTCACGTTACGCCCAAAACACACCCATTACTCATTAAGAGAATAGAGACGACCCTTTAGACCAGTGGTTCTCAATCCTGGTCCTGGGGACCCACAGCTCTGCACAGTTTGTATGTCTCCCTCATTTAACACACCTGATTCAGATCATCATCTCGTTAGGAAAGAGCTCTATGAACTGAACTGGGAGTGTCAGATAAAGGAGACATATAAACTGTGCAGAGCTGTGGGTCCCCAGGACCAGGATTGAGAACCACTGCTTTAGACCATGCGCCGGGAGCGCCGACCATTTTCCCTGTCGTTAAACTAGCAAAAGTGGATTCGGACACGCCCTAAGTGCACTTGCACCCTGCGCTTTAAAGCATGCCTTAGATCGTTAAAATAGGGCCCATTGTCTTTGACTCATTTGGTTAGTCACAGTCTCAGGACTGACACACAGATTCTTTGATGTTCCCATGTTGCAGTGGGTGAACGGGGTTAAGATGACTGAACACGCGGGCGGTCATCTTCCCTTTGAGTCGGACATCAGTGGCGTCCTGCGTAAGAGCGCCGGAAGTGCATGTCGGATCACCATTGCAGTGAACAACACTTTAACCCTAGAGACGCTTCCACCAGGAACCATCCAGTACATGAACGATCGCACCAGGTTAGACACGTCCATACAGCGGCCATAAAGAAGTATTTGGGCACTGAAATCACACTTAAAGGGATATTTCACCACTGGAAAGATGAATGTGTATTTAAATTGGGTCATTTATGTAGTAGAAATGTGAAATTATTTTAGAAGTTGGTGCCTTCTAGACTGAGGAAAGCCAGGAAATGTATTTTTGGCTCATGTGGATGAAAGACGACAACTCCCAGAATGCACTTGCTTCACTGCCCTACGAGAACACGCCCAAGCCACGCCTACCGGTTACAGAGGGCAGTGTCGGGAGAAATGACACAGCTAGGCTACTAGTCGTCTCGAAACTGAAAAGACGGCGTTTTATGGTGAGATCCCCCTATGGGCGGGTTGAACACATGCGGGACGAGCTCCTCCTACTGGCTGGAGTCTCTCGCCTTTTAATTAAAAAGCCTCAGATGCTAAATGATGATTTTTGTGTCATCAGAGGGTTTTTTTTCAGACACACAATACAGAAATCTCTCGTCTCAGGGGGACATGAGGGAGGGAAACACGGCCATTCCAGAATACTACCGGGTTTCTACTGATACAAAGCTTAATGCTAATCGGTGAAGTATCCCTTTAAAAACGTCTGAATAGCATTGCAATGAATATGAACTGGTGTTGAACATGTTCCAGTAATGCTTCACAAACCCAAAAGGGGCTTTCGCACCGGGTAGTTGTAGAAACTGGCCACCAGGGCGGTCTCCCAAGAGCTTAATGTTCCCTTAGGACAATGGTTTTCAAAGTGTGGGTCATTGGAGATCAGCAGAAAAAATAAAACAGAAAACAGCTGTAACAGCGGTCGAGTGAATGCCGGTTGGCTCTCTGCCTTTTCAGGGCTCAAAATGAACTTTTTTACTTGGTAGCGCTGGTGTTCCCAACTTCAGAAAGCTAGGAGCACCACAACTACAATGTTTGCCACACAATTGTTCCGGCATTTCTTGTGCTTGCCTTGACACTCTCCCCGTGTTTAATTAAGCTCTCACGCTTAAAGGGTTAGTTCATCCAAAAATGAAAATTCTGTCAGTAATTACTCTCCCTCATGTTGTTCAACCCTGTAAGACGTTTGTTCATCTTCAGAACACAAATTAAGATATTTTTGATGAAATCCGAGAGCTTTCTGAGCCACCTATAGGCAGCAACATCTTTGCAACTTTCAAGGCCCAGAAAGGTAGTAAAGACATCGTTAAAATATTCCATGTGACTACAGTGTGTGTGTGTGTGTGTGTGTGTGTGTGTGTGTGTGTGTGTGTGCAATCATTTTTGTGATAAATTGTGATAAATATAAAAATTGTATTTCTTTACCATTTTCTTTTACAGATACCCCGCTGGCTACTTTGTCCAGAACACTAACTTTGATTTCTTCAACTACGCTGGAATACACCGATCGGTCCTGATGTACACGACACCAAAGGTGCACATTGATGACATCACAGTGGAGACGTCATTCTCTGATAACATTGGTAAGCGGAGAATTGGCTTACAGAAAAAGATGTGGCTCCTCATACTTTCACATTCACCTTAGAACATATAATGGTATAACCTTTCATAAGTTTACTTGATTAATAACATTATAATATTTGCAAAATATTTGATACATAAATGTCGATTCCTCAGATCCCCTCTTCTGTTTATATAAGTGTGAATTCAAACATTTCTCAAAAGCACTTTCAAAAATGAAAAGTCAAAATGTAGTATTTTTATAGTGTATTTGAACATTCATAGACGTTCTGTGTGAGTTTGATTTTTCACGTGTTTTAACAAACTGAGGGACGAATTGTATTATTTTGTGTGGGAATGGACATAAGGCCATTAGAACCTATTCATAGTTTGAAGCCACAAATATTTTGATCACCTCTCAAAAATATGTGAACAAAATGTAAGTTTTAGGCACTTGTGATCCATAAACAACATCTGCTGCAGTATTTCAGTCACTAAAAATAGCGGGACATTATAAAACGCTTTCCTTTATTATGGTTTTCTATGGAAAAACAACAGAACTGTGTGTTGTGTTTATATTCTGGGTTCATCTGCTTTCCTGTATATAGTATGCATCCTCAATAGGGTGTATACTGAATTTAGTCTTTTAATATCACTGTCTCTCTACATTAGCACTTAAAGGGATATTTCACCACTGGAAAGATGAATGTGTATTTAAATTGGGTCATTTATGTAGTGGAAATGTGAAATTATTTTAGAAGTTGGTGCCTTCTAGACTGAGAAAAGCCAGAAAATGTATTTTTGGCTCATGTGGATGAAAGATGACAACTCCCAGAATGCACTTGCTTCGCTGCCCTACGAGGCCACGCCCAAGCCACGCCTACCGGTTACAGAGGGCAGTATCGGGAGAAATGACACAACTAGGCTACTAGTCGACTCGAAACTGAAAAGACGGCGTTTTATGGTGAGCTCCCCCTATGGGCGGGTTGAACACATGCGGGATGAGCTCCTCCGACTGGCTGGAGTCTCTCGCCTCTGGACTAAAAAGCCTCAGATGATGATAAATGACGATTTTTACGTCATCTGAGGGTTTTTTCCAGACACACAATACAGAAATCTCTCGTCTCAGGGGGACATGAGGGAGGGAAGCACAGTCATTCCAGAATACTACCGGGTTTCTACTGATACAAAGCTTAATGCTAACCGGTGAAGTATCCCTTTAATGCAAACCTAGTGGTCAATGGAGGAAAGCCTTGTTTTGAACCCTCAATGTGGGTGTTCCTATAAGAGTGTGATGTCACGTGAATAGACCTGATGCATTTGTTGAAAATGTTAGTTGATTTAGTCCTAATTGATCTGTTCATATGTGTGTCCTGTGATTTAGGGCTGGTGAGTTATAATGTGTCCGTGTTGGGCGGCTCTAAAGCTGCTGTGAAAGTGACGCTCTCTGCAAAGGACGGCAGATGTGTGGCTTCGGCTAATGGCTCCCAAGAAATCCTCAAGGTCACTGACGTCAACCTCTGGTGGCCGTACCTGATGCACGAAAACCCAGGATACCTTTACTCCATGGAGGTCAGTGAAGTTGCTCTCTGATGGTGTATACTAATTTTTTCATCCCTATGGTGACGTATATCTGAGTGAAACGGCTTCTGGAACAAGGGCTGTGAAACGATTAATCGCGATTAATCATGATTAATCGCTTCCAAAATAAAAGTTTTTGTTTACATAATATATGTGTGTACTGTGTATAATTATTTTGTAAATATAAATACACGCACATGAATGTATATATTTAAGAAAAATGTGTTATTTATATATAAAATATTTATATAATAATATTATAATAAATAAATATAATAAATACATTAATTATATATTATTATAATTAATATATACATGCAAATATTTCTTGAATATAAACATGCATGTGTGTGTTTATATTGATTTTGTCTGTGGGGAATTGATTGGATGGTTGTGGTTTGCTATTGGCTGATCTCATGTGAGTGACAGGTTGCTCCGCCCTCGTCATCAGAGAAGAGATGAGATGCAAGAGGGAGAGTTATTTTGATTCAGGATTACAAGGCACATGAATAAAAAAATATGTGCACAGATAAAATACTTTATAATAAATACTGCAATTAAAAAACAAAACAAGAATTGTCCATTTTGATCTCATGGTGACTTTAACATGAAGTCAGATGTGATTGGTTTCTTAGGGTTGGGTGCATGTCTAATATTGACAATATATTTGTAATGATTACCAGGGAATGCATAAACTGATCAAATACAACATAAGCAACTTTGGATAAAAGCGTCTGCCAAATGCATAAATGTAAAAGAAAAAACTTTTTCTGGTAAAATGTAAAATTAATGAGCAAATATTGCACTGATTACAATGCTCTGTTTATTTGGCCATATTGTGTCGCTAGATTTTAAATAACATTTTTGATTGAAACTTCAGTAGAAAAAAATAGCATTAGACGATAAGATCGCATTTAGTTTATGCATGAACTAACAATAACAATGAGGAATGCATTTGCTGCATTAGCTAATAAAACGTTTAATTGGTACATGTTAGCACAGGTCTATTAAATATTATTAACAGATACAACTTTTGGTTTTAATAATGTACTAGTAAATGTTGAAATTAACATTAAATAAGATTAATAAATGCTTTATGAGTGTTTTTCATTGTTAGTTCATGTTAACTAATGTGAATGAGTTTAGAGATTAATTTTGTGAGTCAGTTCGAAGTGTTTCAGTGAATTGATTGAATAACTCATGATGTTGTGCTGTTTTTGTAGGTTCATGCCACAGCAGAGGACGGACAGACGGACGTTTACACTCTTTCTGTGGGTATTCGTACGGTTAAAGTCACCAGCACACAGTTTCTCATCAACAACAAGCCGTTCTACTTCCACGGGGTCAACAAGCACGAGGACGCAGATGTGAGTGTCAGCAGAGGGCAGCAAACACACACCTTTCATGCAACACACAGTACTGACGTGCTCTTACACTTCCTTTAGAAAACCAGATACAAAAAAGACATGTATGAGCATATGACACTGGCAGTAATCGTTTAAACTATAGTAATATCATGCAACAATGGTGAAATTCATTAGTTGTCTCATGCTGAGAATGACTGTGATACCTACACTGGCCATTTTAAAGAAACTGATTCCTTGAAATGAATGTCATTTTTGACTTTCTGTCTTCAGTGGAACGTTTAGCACATGCTCGTATCCAATTGAATGAGGTTTGGATGCTTTCAAGCTCCACAAATGACAAAAAAAGCACAAATAAGTTTCATAAATTAGTTTCTAAGGCTCATGGATTATATTCAGATTCTTCTGAAATCATTTGATAGCATATCATATAGTCAAAGCTCTCAAATCTCATTAATGTTTGCACATTTTCACACATACTGCATCAAGACATGTTGCGTGAGACTTACCAAGCGTCTGGTAAAACCAGCTGATAGCAGCTGTTAACTCAACCACACGCCGCATCCTCTCACTGAGTGTGTAGTTCTGTTATTATCGTTGATGTTTGATGGACACACACTGTAAAATACTGCATCCTCACATCACATTTCATATTTCAGTGGTGGCACAATTTTGTTTGACTAAGATAACGTTTTTCAAATTTTCACATTTTTTTAATAAAAAGTATTATTTTTTATTTATTTTTGTTTAATTTATCCAATGAATATATTTATGTTTATAAAAAAAGAAGAAAAAAAGAATTTTGGAAATCAAAATTTTAACATCTCCATGTTTTCCATGACATATACTGTAAGAATCAACAGCAATATTTACTTATATATAAACTAACACAATAAAATGCAGAAACTTTCATTTCAGAGTAATGCTACAAGCAAATTATTTATCGATTCAGAATTTTGTATCAATTCATTGAAACTCTGTGACACTTTACAATAAGATTCCATTAGTTAACATGAACGAACAATGAAAAGTTTCAAGATTTTTATTGACAAATTTTTTAGCAAACGTTAATAAATACTATAACAAATGTATTGTTGATTGCAGGGTTGTTATAGTTAACAAAAACAATTAAAAAACATTTGTTACTTGAAATAAAATAAACGTCAACTAAAATAATATAAACTAAAAAAAATATTAATAAAAACTCTAATATTGTCTCAATGATATAAAATACCACTGGCTCACTGCTGTGTAATGCTTGTTAATCCATTGACCAATGTTTAACTAATTGAACCTTATTTTTTTTATGTTTATGTTTTATGATGAATGCTGTTTGTGTCTCAGATCCGGGGCAAAGGCTTCGACTGGCCTCTGATCGTGAAGGATTTTAACCTGATGAAGTGGATGGGGTCCAACTCGTTCCGCACCAGTCACTATCCCTACGCCGAAGAGATCCTGCAGATGGCCGACCGTCACGGCATCGTGGTTATAGACGAGTGTCCTGGAGTGGGCATTAAAGAGATGTGAGACGCCGTCCCAACAAACACACAGCACTTTCACACAAGCGTGGCACACAAACACAGGGTTTTACCCCTTTTTTCGTCTGTCTGGAATGATTTTAAAGTCACAAGCTTGTAGGAAATGAATCCATGTCTGACAGGATTCAGTTGGAAACACTTAACGTTAATGTTTATTAATCTATGTTTAATAACAATTCAACAGTTCACTGTTTGTTTGTTCATGTCAGCTCAAGTCCATTAAATAATATTAACAGATACAGCTTTTTATTTTAATAATGTATTAGTAAATGATGAAACTAACATTAACTACAATTATTAAATGTTTTTTTTTTATTGTTAGTTCATGGTAGCTAATGTAGTTAACTTATGTTTCTGAATCATTTGGCCAGTCAATGTTATCTTATTATTATTTATGAAATATGATAGTATTTATTCATATTTTGAATTAGCTCTTAATTTATGTTTATTTCAGTTTTTCATCTAATATTTTTATTTAATTTCAAATACTGAAAATAGTTTTTAATACATTTAGTTTTAGTAAACTAACTATATACTATTGTAGTCTGTATTCATATTTTGAATTAGCCTTTATTTTATGTATTTCCAGTTTTCATTTTAATTTTAGTTATGTGATTTTTTATTTATTATTATTATTATTATTATTGTTATTATTATTCTTTTGTGCCATTTTAGCTGTTTTTAAATTTTAGTGCTTAAACTTATTTCAGTTCATTGCCAAGACAGCATTTGTATTTTTTTTTTTCATATTTCATATTTCAATCTAACATTCAAATGTTTTTATTCAAATGTTATTGGATTATGAGTTATTTCATTATCGAGTTATCGAATTTCTAATAATTTTAGTTTTAGTTAACAACACTAATTCATCTCAATCTATTTGAAGTGCTTTGGTATGAGCTGGTTTTATTATTATATCTTGATCGTGTGTGTGTGTGTGTGTGTGTCACCCTCAGACACAGTTTCGGGAACGTTTCTCTGGCTCATCACCTGATCGTCATGGAAGAGTTGGTCAGACGTGATAAAAACCATCCCTCTGTGGTCATGTGGTCTGTGGCCAATGAGCCTGCGTCTGAAATGCCGCCCGCGGGACTCTATTTCAAGTGAGACAAACTAAATATGAATGATTTATTTAACGGTTTCAGATGAAACACTGACCTTCTGTTGTTATAGCGTGATTCAAATTATGTAAAGTCTTAAATCTTGTTTTAAAAGAGTCATGACATGGATTTTATTATTATTTAAAATGTTCCTTGGGGTTCACTTGTAATGTTAAAAAAGTTTTTTGCACAAAAATAATATATATATATGCAGAAAAAAATATTATTTTCAACCCTCATTCTGAGCCTCTGTCTGAAATGATCAGTTTTCAAGGCCTTCTTAGTAAAAACCGCTGTTATGATTGGCTAACGTCATTGCATAGGAAACGTTATCAATGAACACTCGCTATTTCAGGAGTAAAACATTATCCATATAAACCCATATAAAGCATTATGAAATAATTTACTTACTTTTTGTGATGCAGCTGCTGTCAGATCCAATACAGCGGACTGCTTTTGCGAACTCTCCATTACACTGTGCCTCGTTTACAAAACCATCTTCAGTCAAATGCTCCGAACAAACATATAATCCTCCGACGTGATCCGGGACGCCATTATAATAAACCATCCACTGGGATCCTCCTGAAGTCTGTACAGAGATTCAGACGATCTGTTTAAACTTGACGCATCTAAGCGAATGTTTGTCCTGTTGGCGACAGACTCAAGACAGCCGTTAAGTGACTGAACGCTAGTGGGCGGAGCCTATGGTGTGATGATGTATAACGATTCGTTGATGTTTAGCTTTGGAGGTGGTCATATGCAAATATATTTGCCCATGTGACATCACAGATCCTACAATATCCAAACGAGCCGTTTTTGGAGCTTGATTACATAAATACTGTTTATAATGAGGAGGACATTTTAAGATATGAAACTTGCAGGATGTTTTAATAGAACAAAGACCTCTTATATGATCAAAGGAAAATTTTTATTTCTCATGTTATGACCCCTTTAACCCCCCTGTCGCACCGCCCCTTTTGTAATTCAAGAATGCTTTGGAATATAGACATATGGTTGGTCTTGTTTTTAAGGAGACATTTGCCAGATTATTGTAGAAGTGAAATAAATTCTGAAAGTGAAACAGAAAAAAAGTTACATAAGTTTTGAGTTTATGAAAATGTACAATGTTAAAATATAATTATTTATATTTTATATAAAATAGATATATTACAAAATATATTTTACTCTAAAACTGCAAGAAAATTAAAGCCAAAAATCTAAACAAGTTGTGTTAAAAATTTTAGGTTGATATGTCAAAAAATTTGCTTTCAGTAAGATTTTATTTGGGCGCAGTACCAGACTTTTTCACTAGATGGACAGCCAGCTTCCTTACTGACCATATAAGGGCGTCTCCATTTTCAAATATGTTTTGAGTGATCTGAACCATGTATTTCCATAATTTCATACAATTTATTCAGAAATAGTATGGGTGGTTTGGGAGTATTTGATTTGATTTCAACCTCTAATAAACACAAAAAAAGAGCACATATGTGCGTTATAGCTTGCTGCCGCATCACAAATCGAGAATCCACAATATTTTTCTATATATTCAAAACATTTTCAGACCTTTCTTTCTCATAAAATTTAATTGGTGTTATCTTTTGAACTCTTGGCATGAAAACAAACGGAGGTTTCTACCAATCTTTCATGATTTTTCATGTTTATTTCTATTTCAAAATAAAGGCCTAAACACGCCTAATGAATATGAAATTTTCTTGTTGCAAATTGATAGATTATGGTTCCTCTGTAATTTATATAAAAAATATGAAAACATGAAAATATGAAAACTAGAGATTGTAAGCTTTCAAATGATATATAGGTTGTCAATATTACTTTAGGTTTTTACTAAGATATTATTGTTCTAAATGGGCAAGTGACACTTAAGGGGTTAAGAGAGCAAACATGCCCTTTACTGTGAATGGTGTGTATATGTGTGTTTTGGTGGATGAACATTGTGTTCATGTCAAGCTGTTGTTTTGACAGTGATAATGCATCATAATGAGGGTGTTTGTGTGTGATCATATGTCGAGTCTTGTTCAGCGAGTGTGAGGAATGTCTTCAGGGAGAAATACCTGCTCTGACACTCATTAACATACCTGAGCATCATAAAGACGCCACGTTCTCATGGTCTAATGTACGATTCACTGAGTCTCAACAGCTTTAGCTCTTCATGCATGCTAGAGATGCAAATAACGTCCGTTTGAATTATTAATGCTTGCTAGTACAATATTAAACTTAATGCCATGATGTTAATGTCCCTTCTGTCTGCATCACTGACGTTTGACTAGTTTCTTGTTCCCTTTCCCGTGGCCATGGATAATCTAGAAATGGTAAAATTGTGATTTTCACACCTGGAAATTATATATATATATATATATATAAAATAAATATATATATATATGATATATAAATATTCTATATTATATTTTATATTAAATATATACAAAAAATATGTATATATATATATAATAAATGAGTGAAAAATAATATGAATTAATTCATTAAAATAAATAAATAATAATCAAATAAAATAAATAAATACTTTGGTAATACTTTACAATCAGGTCCCATCAGTTAATGTATTAACTAACAATGAGCAATACATTTCTTACAGTATTTATTAATCTTTAATGTTTTGTTAACATCAGTTAATAAAAATACAACTGGTCATTGTTAGTTCATGTCTATTTAATATATTAACAGATATGACTTGATTTTATTAATATATACAGTAAGTAAATGTTGAAAAAAGTATTTTCTGTTGTTAGTTCATGTTAACTCATATAGATATCTAATTAAATGTTACCAAAAAGTTTAGGATATAAATTAAGTGAAAATAAATGATAGTAACAATTAAATATTTAAGTAAGTCATAGAAATCAATAAAAAATTATATTTAATCTGCCCAAAATTTCTTATGGTGAATTATTAATCATAAATTATTTTAAATAAATAAATAAATAAGACATCCTTATGCAGTAATCATGAAAAAATGACAAATAACTGTTTAAATCCTGTTTTTAAACGGAGAATAGGTCATTTTTTAATTCATACTAAACTTGGACTGAATTCGTAGTGTCAGAAAACACGTCTTATCCTGTTTTTTCTTTTGTCCGTTGTGTTTTTCCGTAGGGAACTCGTGTCTCATACGAAATCTCTGGATTCCACCCGGCCGGTCACATTCATCACAAACAGTAACTACGCCAGAGATCTAGGGGTGAGACATAAACTACACATTTATACGTTTATTTTTAAGTAACTAATATGTTGCAAAGTAATCATTTCACAACCTAGTACCTTCTGACCTTCTTATTTCAGCTGTTTAAACAAGTCTTATCTTATATTTCATGCTATGTTGAGTTGAACTACAGTAGATCTGCACCGTTAAAGTTTACTTTAGATTACTTTACTTCCCCCTGAACACTGCAAACATACAGACCTGATTTTATATATATATATATATATATATATATATATATATATATATATATATATATTATATTATATTATATATTAGGGCTGTAACGATCACAATACTGAACTCACAATATGATATTATTGCGATACTCCAAGACATATGATAAAAGGTTTACAAAACATTTACTGTTGTGCTAAATTTGACAAATCATTGTGTGTGTAAATTAATAGTCTTGGACTTGGTGCTGAAACCCAATGCACAGGACAATAGAGACACCAGAATAACAATATTCATGATTCTGAAGCTGAAAACAGAATTACTTTAGACGAATGTGCTTGATCTCTGTCACTGACTAGATATATTTAAAATAATGTAGGCCACTTTTTACTCAAATAATACCCTCATTGCATTATTATACATTATATTCAGCATTATATATAGTAGTTTAATGTAGAACTGACACT
Organism: Scardinius erythrophthalmus; assembly: GCF_964197995.2. NCBI lineage: Eukaryota > Metazoa > Chordata > Actinopteri > Cypriniformes > Leuciscidae > Scardinius > Scardinius erythrophthalmus. The sequence continues at coordinate 3,452,320 of NC_138225.1, forward strand.
AAAACTCTGAAAACTTATTTGGGTGAACTATACACAATACATATTGTCACTTTCCACGATAAATATTGTTGCATTTTTGTATTGCGGTATATTGTGACACGATATATTGTTACACCCCTAATATATATATATATATATATATATATATATATATATATATATATATATATATATATATATATATATATATATATATGTATGCATGTATTTATATATATATATTTGTGTTATAAATGCTGTTTGTGTTGACGTGTTCTCATCCTCAGGCCCCGTATGTGGACGTTATTTGTGTGAACAGCTATTTCTCGTGGTATCATGACCCGGGTCACACAGAGGTCATCGGTCTTCAGCTCAGCACTCAGTTTGATAACTGGTATGGGAAATACAAGAAGCCCATAATCCAGAGCGAGTACGGAGCGGATGCTGTTGCTGGTCTACACAGCGTGAGTCCACAAATAATACACAACACAGTAATCTGAGCATGTCTGACTGAACACACGGTTCATTAAATGCTTCATCTGAACCTTGTCTAGCCTGTCTGGCTTCACACGGTAAGAATGAATTGCTCCCGCTGATGGCATCATTTATTTGCATTTACTAAAGGGAATTATGCAAATCAGGGGTCTCATTTATATGCGTAGGAACCTTACTAAAAGTGTACGTGCGCCTGAAAGCCAAAAATGACGTACGCAAAAAAATATAAAACCGTTCGTACCTGCGCAGAATTCACTTTATAAATCCCAGTCAGCGTTAGATTGTGCGCACATGCGTCACCACCCCAGAATAACCATATATGGAGCTTACAACACCTAGTTTTACTATGCAGATCCTCATCTGCATATCATTTGCATATGATTATTCATCCACGTGATAACGTTTAACGGCACAAGACACATTACATTAATAAAAATCATGTACTTGCCTATCCTTGTCTTGTTTTTGAATACATAAATCAAATAGTGTAAAATACATTTCATCTTTTCCACTGGCCGAATTGTATTTTTAATTGATTTATATTTTTAATGGAAACAGATAGGCCTTGGGCATTATTTGCACAAAACTATTTTCTCAGACAATCTTGTATTATCATGATAAGCAATTATCTCTGTGGTTAAAACATTAAAGCACGCCACAGGAAAAGTGTTCAAAAACATTGCATCCACAAAAAATATTTCTATTGATTGAATTTGAATATAAAAAATGTTGTAACTTCTCAGTAATGATTTCATGTTTAAGTGCTTAACTCCATTAATTTGAATGGCATATTTAATCTAAATGTTTATATCAGAAGTAAAACATAGTTTAAATCAATATTTTATTTATTTAAACTGTTATTTGCGTCAGTTTATTTCACTAAACGGCCCAACGGGCTCGCTGGCGCGGACATTTAAGAAGGGATGGATATTTGCTTCAAGTGACAGGCTTGGTGAGTGAAATTATATTTGTATTATCTTGTATTTCTTTAGATTTTCTGTCTAAAAGTGACCAAAAAGACACTTAACTCCAGTTCACCATCGGTGTCGCCAAACTGCTCCATCTCCAAAACGTTCGTACGCATGGGTCAGAGTTTGCGTGCAGGTGCGCACATTTTCCCGTCAAGTTTGTTTTTATAAATCACAACTTATGCGTCGGAACATTTTCAGCCACGTTTTGTTTGTACGCCACGTTTATAAATGAGACCCCTGATCTTGTCGTAAGAATATTATATATATTTAAAATAATAATTTATAGACATTTGATTCACTAAAGAAATCAGAACTTTTGTCGTAAGAATTTATATTTTATATACTTTTTTAACTGAAATATATATAGATTTTTTTATTCACTTTTACTGTATATATATTTAGATATGATATTTAGATTATTTCATTTTACTTTTTACTTCTATGCTATACTTCTATGATAAATAGGTCTATATATACAAATATCTACATAACAAAAATTATGCAAATCAGATTTTATATCATAAGATTATGGATATTTTATACACTGAATTTGGGGGGTTATGTATTTTTTGATTCAATAAAGGAATTATGCAAATCTTTTGTCTTGAGAATTTATATGTATTATATATATATATATAAGTGAATCATACATTTATGCAAATCATTTATGATGTTATAAGAAAATTGTATGTATATATATATATATATATATATATATATATAAACATTTTTGTTCAGTTTAACCATCATTGACAGGTGTGTGAAAACTCAAACCTGGTTCTCGTGTGTGTGTGTGTGTGTGTGTGTGTGTGTTGTCCTGTAGGATCCGCCTATGATGTTCTCAGAGGAGTATCAGAAGACGGTCCTGCAGAACTACCACAACGTGTTTGACCAGAAGAGGAAGGAGTTCGTCATTGGAGAACTGATCTGGAACTTTGCCGACTTCATGACGGCGCAAAGTAGGAAATAACCACAGCCTTTTCCCTTTGATCCGAACAAGTTTTTCTGGAACACATCGACAGGCGTTTGCTGTTCACTCACGCACGCTTTTGATAAGAGAATGAGAACGTGTCAGAATGGATCGCTGGTTATCAGCGGGTCCGCCAGACTTTATCTGTACATTTTCACTCAAACTCGTAGTTTTGAAATTGAAGGAAAGCATCCACAGGGTCCCTTCAGGTGCTTCATTCAGTTTGATTAAAGTCTTACATATCATAAGTGATATAAGAAGAATTTTAATTATCATTTCTAGAGATCTTAAATTTGGGGACAGAAAAATTAGAAACACGATTTATAGCTTAATGTGATTGATTATTATAAGTGTTGTTCACCCTCATGTCGTTCCAAACTTTCGTTCATCTTCTGAACACAAATGAAGATCTGGTTACACTTTATTTTAAGGTGTCAGGATTACAGTGTAATTATAAATTTAAGAACTGAGTAATAATAATGAACTACATGCACTTACTGTAGAATCTGAGAGCTTTCTGTCCCTCCACTGACAGTCTATGCCACTTTAACGCCTCAAAAGGTTCATAAAGAGATCGTAAAACTGATCGATATTAATTGAGCGGTTTAGTCCGACTCCAAATGTTCTGAAGAGAGTTTTTATCGCTTTAGATGATGAAGATTTAATTTAGGCTTTTATTCACATATAAACATTGATCAGCGAACATAAACAGAATATCAACTGTACTTGCTTGATACGCAAGAACAGTTTATATGTGGATAAAAGCCTAAATTACATCTCTTCATCATGTGTATATGTGACCCTGGACCACAAAACCAGTCACATGGGTCAATTTTCTGAAACTGAGATGTGTGCATCATCTGAAAGCTGAATAAATAAGCTTTCCATTGATGTGTGGTTTGTTAGGATAGGACAATATTTGGTTGAGATACAACTATCTGTAAATCTGGGATCTGAGGGTGCAAAAAAATCCAAACATTGAGAAAATCTTTGAAGTATTTGGTCATAAACTCATTTATGTTGGCGATTGTGCTGCATTCACTCACACAAATACATGTTTTATATATTTACAGCAGGAAATTTACTAAATATCTTCATGGAACATGATCTTTACCTAATATCCTAATGATTTTTGGCATAAAAGACAAATGGATAATTTTGACCCATACAATGTATTGTTGGCTATTGCACCCGTGCGACTCGAGACTGGTGGCGTGATCCAGGGTCACATGTGTGGGGAAGAGCAATGTCTACGGAAACATCCTAAAGCGTAAAATGACTGTAAAAATAATATTTCAGCCTTAACCCTTTTTTTAAAGACAAGTAAGGATTCAAAATTATATGATATCTTTTGAGAGTGTGTGAACACAATGGCCAATCAGAGGCGTTTAAGAATCCACTCAACAGCGCTCAAAATGCTAGAGGGAAATGCTGGTATCGTCATATATATATATATATATATATGTGTGTGTATATGTGACCCTGGATCACGTCACCAGTCTCGAGTCGCACGGGTATATTTGTGGCAATAGCCAACAATACATTGTATGGGTCAAAATTATCCATTTTTCTTTTATGCCAAAAATCATTAGGATATTAAGTAAAGATCATGTTCCATGAAGATATTTAGTACATTTCCTACCGTAAATATATCAAACATGTATTTGTGTGAGTGAATGCAGCACAATCGCCAACATAAATGAACAACTTTAAAGGAGATTTTCTCAATGTTTGGATTTTTTTGCACCCTCAGATTCCAGATTTACTATAGTTGTGTCTCAGTCAAATATTGTCCTATCCTAACAAACCACACATCAATGGAAAGCTTATTTATTCAGCTTTCAGATGATGCATACATCTCAGTTTCAGAAAATTGACCCATGTGACTGCTTTTGTGGTCCAGGGTCACATATGCTATTCATTTTATTTAAAAGGGTCATAAAGCGCTACAAGTCCTGATAGTCAGGTCCCAAAATAGATAAATAGCCCTGGATAAGATGCAGTAGGCATTTTTGAGGAAAAGTACTTCAAGTGTTGTTTCTATATGATTTTTAGGTGCTGAATCCATTTCTGCCGTATAACAAGTTGTAAACATCACTGTTTTGGCATAAACAATAAAAACAAAATGGCTGCCAAAAAAAAAAAGTTTTAATGCATTTGTTGCAGTTTAAACATTAAACATTAGAACTAAAACTATGCATTCTCAGAATATTTAAACATGTAAACAATGAAAAAACAACATTAACATGAAAGGGATAGTTTTTAATGGCTGCTGGAATTATGCCAAGGTACACTGGGAAGCATATATCAGTGGAAATATGCAATTATGCCCAGCCCGAAGGGGGGGACTTGGAATACACATGACCCCAGGGGGCTGCATATTGAGAATCACTGGGGTGTCCAGCTGCAGGTGGAATATTTCAAACCCAGGGGTGGCAAGGTAGCTTGCCGAGGGAAAGACACATGCTCAGAGAGGCTTACAGTGGACTACACACGTGGGGGTTGCCCAGAGGCCGTGTTAGGTGTCGCCCAGCCTGCAGATCTACATATGTCTGTTGGCGAGGCGCCATGCGCTAGAGCCCAAGAGGATGCCACACTCCGGGTGGAGCAGGCCGTCACATCAAGGGGGCATGGTCGACCTTGCTGCTGGTAAGCCAAAGCAATGGTGTCCACTATCCAGTGAGACAACCTTTGCTTGGAGAGAGCCTTTCCCTTCAGCTTCCCACCATGACAGACAAAGAGCTGGTCTGAAGTCCTGAAACAATGCATCCTGTCTATGTAAGTATGGAGGGTGCGTACTGGACAGAGCTGTGCCAAGGCTGGGTCTGCGTCCTCCAAGGGCAGCGCTTGCAGGTTCACCACCTGGTCTCGAAAGGGTGTGGTGGGAACCTTGGGCACATATCCAGGCCGGGGTCTCAGGATCACGTAAGAGTTAGCCGGTCCAAATTCCAGGCACGCTTCGTCACCCGAAAATGCCTGCAGGTCCCCTACCCTCTTGATGGAGGCCAATGCAACCAGGAGCACTGTTTTCATTGACAGGAACTTAAGCTCCACTGATTGCAGAGGCTCAAAGGGAGCACTCTGCAGGGCAGTTAAAACCACAGAGAGGTCCAAAGAGGGAACGAGAGGAGGGCGAGGAGGATTCAGTCTCCTCGCTCCTCTCAGGAAACTGATGATCAGGTCGTGCTTTCCAATGCACTTACCATCAACTGCATCATGATGTGTGGCAATGGCGGCACCATACACTTTCAGGGTGGAGGGAGACAACCTTCGCTCCAACCCTTCTTGCAAGAAGGAAAGCACGACACTGATCGGGCCTTTCGTGGGTTCTTTAAGTTTAGAAGAACACCAGTTGACAAAGAGGTTCCACTTCAACGCATAGGCATGTCTCGTGGACGATGCTCTAGTCTAGCGGAAGTGATGGTAGCCACCACCGCTGGTGGTAGGGTACTCAAACCTGCCTCGTCCCATCCAGGAACCACACATGGAGGTTTCAAAGATCGGGACGAGGGTGCCATAGGGTGCCCCGTCCCTGAGAAAGCAGGTTCTTTCTCAGAGGAATTGGCCAGGGAGGTGCTGTCGCGAAGAGTACTAGTTCTTGGAACCAGGTGCGGTTGAGCCAATACGGGGCAACCAAAATTACCTGCTCCTCGTCCTCCCTGATCTTGCGCAAAGTCTACGTAAGAAGGCTCACTGGGGGAAAACGCATACTTGCAGAGGCCCCGCGGCCAGCTGTGCGCCAGTGCATCCGTGCCGAGCGTGCCCTCGGTCAGGGAATAAAACAGGTCGCAGTGGCAAGAGTCGTGGGAGGCAAACAGATCTACCTGTGCGTCCCCGAACTGATCCCAAATCAGATGAACCGACTGGGGATGGAGTCCCCATTCTCCAGCGAGAGGCCGAAACCGAGACATATCAGCTGCACGGTTCAGGTCTCCCGGGATATAAATGGCTCGAAGCGACCTCAGATGCTTCTGACTCAATATGAGGAGGTGGCAGGCGAGTTGCGACATACGGCGGGAGCGCAGACCACCTTGTCGGTTGATGTACGCTACTGTGGCGGTATTGTCTGATCGGACTAATACGTGCTGACCCCTGAGCAACGCACAGAAGCAGTGCAGGGTGAGACGTACAGCCAGCAACTCGAGGCAATTGACATGCCAAAGGCGCTGGGGTCTTGTCCAGGAGCCTGCGGCAGCATGTCCATTGCACATGGCGCCCTAGCCCATTATGGAGGCATCTGTTGATACAACAACATGCCAGGAAACTCGTTCTATGGGCACTCCAGCCCATAGAAAACTGAGGTTCGTCCACGGGGTGAAGGTCTGAAGGCAGTCACTGGGACTCGGAGCGTGCCTTGTTGCCATGCCCACCTCGGGACTTGATCGCGAAGCCAAAGCTGAAGCGGTCTCATATGAAGCAAGACGAGCGACGTTACTGCGGCTGCGGATGCCATATGCCCCAGGAGCCTCTGAAATAGTTTCAGTGGAAACGCACTCTTGCCCTCGAACTGACGAAGGCAAATTAGCAGTGACTGCGCGCGCACGCACATGGCGACCGAGTCGATTTCCATACCGAGAAAAGAGATCCTCTGCACGGAGCAGAGTTTGCTCTTCTCCCAGTTGACTCGAAGGCCCAGACAAGCTAGGTGCCGCAGCACTAGGTCCCTGTGTTCGCAAACCTTGTCTCGAGAGTGAGCTAGGATCAGCCAGTCGTCGAGAGGAACAAGGGCTGCCTCGACAACCTTTGTGAAGACGCGAAGAGACAGGGCTAGCCCGAAAGGGGGAACCGCGCACTGGTATGCCTGCCCCTCGAATTATATATATATATATATATATATATATACTGGTATGCCTCATTTGCATATGTAAACATGACATTTCAGAAAACTTGTAATACAAAAAATGTCTGTCTCTATGTAAGTGAAAAACTGGAAAGGTTTTATGGTGATATCTATAACTTAAAATTTTTACCCTATCCACCTGTAGTGTTTTGGCTTTGAATAATGCACCTATTGTTTCAATGACAATTACAAGAAAATGGGACCCTTATTTCAATGTTATACGATGGATCCTTATTCAGGAGACATTGAACTTTCTAAAAATGTGGTATAACAACTTTTCCTCAAAAATGCCTACAGGGTTACACAATCTTGAAGATTCGGACCTGACTATGATGGTTTCATCTCTCTCTGTCTCCAGCCATCACTCGAGTGGTCGGGAATAAGAAAGGGATCTTCACTCGGCAGCGGCAGCCCAAAGCCGGAGCGTTTCTCCTGCGGGAGCGATACTGGAGGATCGCCAACGAGACCGGTGTGTTGCCCATCTGGACCAGGTATCCCTGCCAGTGAGCCGATCCACTGCTCCTGGGCATGCTGGGTAACAGGAAGACCTGGTGGGAATGAGCCGTTTATCAAGTAACAGTGCCTTACACTTCCTACACTGTGACAATCACACAGATCTGTTGTGATGAATCCATGCGCTGCTGGATCTTTGTAAAGACACTCAGCTTTTTATTGCAAACGTCCATGTTACAAAAATGTTTGTGCGCTTAATAAACGCGGCAACACTATTAAACTGGAACGGGAATGTCTTTCCTTAAATGTGCCTTATGCCGGATGTTGTGAATGTTTGCAGTGATATTCAAATGAGTGAATCTCAAAGTATGAGTCCAGCTCATGTTTGACCTCAAAAGAAATAAAATAAGCCGGTTTTAGGACCGGAAAGATTATTTGTATTAGAATTTGCGAGACACATTTCGTGCCAAATTCATCACTTTAATGCAAGAAATATTTGCATCGCAGCAATAGCAATATCTAATGAGCATCTAATAGGGATCGTCATTGAGAAAAATAAAAACATCAATTTAATGCAATGAGAATTTAAGGGGGAAAAAACATTTCAATTGTAATGTATTTATGGTAACACTACAGTAAGGTGGCATTAATGTTATTTAATGCATTAACTAATGTTAACAAACAACGAGCAATGCATATGTTACAGTATTTATTCATCTTTGTCAGCTCAGGTTCATTAAATCATAACAGATTTTAATAAAGTATTATTAAATGTTGAAATTAACATCAACTAAGATTAATAAATGCCTTTTCATTGTTAGTTCATGTTTACTAGTGTATGTTAACAAATGAAACCTTACTGTCAAGTGTTACCGTATTTATAAATTATGGTAATATTTGTTCTACTGCCTTTTATGGATATTTAATGAGAATTGCACACACAAAAAAATACAATTGTTATACAGTGAGGAAAAAATAATTTTCGCATAAATGTCAAAATACAATATAAAATTACAATGTAATAAACAAAAATAAATAAATAAATAAAATCTTTTGAGGTGAAATGTGACCTGGATTCGTTTTCCTAAGATTCACTGAAACAAGTTTCTACTCATAAGACCGTCATGTTTCCCATAAGGCCATTGGGTATTTCACTGGAAGTAGTTTTTCTATACTATGAATTTGAATCAGCTTGTAATAATTGTCTCCAGTGTTTCATGACCATATTTCACATTTGGAGTTTCATCTGTGTGACCAGTGTTGTGTTGATTTGTATGATAGAAGAGTGAACTTTACTTTAACTCTTTCCCTGCCAGTGTTTTTAAATAAAGTTTCCAGTTTATTTGCTGGTCAATGTAGTAATGTGCGCTTTCGAAAAGCTCCGAAACCTTCGCGAATCATTTGTTTTCGAACCAGTGATATCAAAATGTGATTTCAGAAAACAAGGCTTTGTTACATTAAAGGATACCTCTCGCCAAAATGTAACCTAGGGTCTTTTTGTTAATCTACTCGAGGCAAATATTAGTTTTAAAAGCATAATTAGAATGGAAACGCCACTTTTAAGTTTGACCGTATTTTCGTTTTAGGTCAAAATTGCCTTGTGAATGGGAGTGAATGGGGCACGACTATGATAGCATCAAAATCACTATTTTTAAAACACTAAGAAGGCTCGACACAACATGAAACTGTGCTCTCAGTATCACCAGCGGCTCTACACATGAACTCCAGCATTGAGAACATTGTTTGTGTACACAGAGTTTACTAAAAAGAAAGATTTTGAACAACTCACTGTAGCTGTGTCCGCCGCCATTTTGTCAGTCAAAAATAGTCGATCTCTGAATGCAACGTTACCGAGAGGAGAGTAAAGATGGAAAGCTCCTAAAGCTTAGTTCCATATAAATTCTCGGATAATTTGTTGTTTTCTCGTTAATGAAAATCAATATTAGGGGTGGGAATCTTTTACCATCTCACGATTCGATTCGATTCCGATTCTTGAGGCCACGATTCGATTCAAAATCGATTTTCGATTCAAAAAGATTTTCCGCGTCCGCTTCAGAGTTCCGCCTTTTGCGTTCCGTCAATGTTACGTTATTAGAATTTTTTTTTTTTTAGAAAATCGATTTTTGACATTTGTGAATCGATTCAGAATCGTCCACGTCCCGAATCGCGATTCATCTAAGAATCGATTTTTTCCCCCACCCCTAATCAATATTGACCTTGTATTTGAAAAAGGATCCTCATATAAGAAGCAATACTAAAATTCAGAGTCAGTTCATTCGCATTCGGAGATCGACTATTTTTGACTGTCAAAATGGCGGCGGACACAGAGACAGTGAGTTGATCAAAATCTTTCTCTTTAGTAAACTCTACACAAACAATGTTCTCAATGCTGGAGTTCATGTGTAGAGCCGCTGGTGATACTGAGAGCACAGTTTCATGTTGTGTCGAGTCTTCTTAGTGTTTTAAAAATAGTGATTTTGATGCTATCATAGTCGTGCCCCATTCACTCCCATTCACAAGGCAATATGACCGAAAACGAAAATACGGTCAAACTTAAAAGTGGCGTTTCCATTCTAAATATGCTATTAAACGAAAGTTTGCCTCGGGTAGATTAACAAAAAGACCCTAGGCTGCATTTTGGCGAGAGTTATCCTTTAACTGTTATACTTAACCCCTGAACCAGCGTCTATATAGTTTTTAAAAAGTTTAACAAATTCGTTGACATTTTTAAAGACACATTTGTAGATTAAAAAGGAAGAGTTTGAGTTAATAGTCTCTAATTGGCCTGATGAACCAAACTCTCAGACAAACCCTAAATTCAATAAAATAACACATTATTATACAGACACTTAATATTGAATGATATTAGATGATTTGTTAATTGCATTTAATAGATGCCATTTTCAATAAAACATTTGCAATTGCTTCATAAAAGGTGTTTTGGATGAGTTTTCGTTGCATTTACACCGTTTGACCATCTTGTGGCATTTCAAACACTTCAAAACAGTGAATTATTTTGCAAAGCGACTGATTCAAAGTTTCGAAAAGCTTTGTTTCTCCCATCACTAGCGTAATGTTTGATGATCGCGCGTAAGCAACGCCTCTATCGCTTGTTTCTGCTTCTTCTTCTCTTGTGTTTTGATCTGGAGATTCTGCACTCTTTCAGAAGACGTGTAATAGCGCCCCCTACTGTATAACAGTTAAAACATGGATTGCCGGAAAATGTCATCAACGGCAGGGGAAGAGTTAATTACTTAATAATAAGCAATTCAATAATTGCTTTGTTTTGTGGACATTCCAGACAATTTCCTCAATGATGTCAAAATAAACAACATTCCACAAGATCATTCCTGAGATTTATGGATGTTCATGTTATTGCCATCAGAAACATTTCCTAGATTCAGTTCAGATTTATTAAAACATACTGTACCTTTTCAAGAGTAAACGCTCAAGTAACATGATTCAGCAGACAAACATGTGCCTCGGTTCAGACGTGGATAAAATGATGTATCATACAGACAATTCATGTTGGTTTGACAGCTGTTATTGCACTTATTAAGGTTTTCCATCTACTGAACACGACTCAAACTGCGTTTACTGTCCAGTGTTAATGCAGCGTGTGCTTCATTAAATAACGTACTGCGATGCATCAGTGCTGTAAATTGTTGCCATGGAAACAGCTTTACTTCATGCTGGTTTTTAAGTCTGGAAAGAGTGTTTAATTACAGTAGACGGAGGACGTCTGACACCATGATAAAAATGTTAAAATACACTCTGGTTTAAATGCATAATCACAAGTCTTAAAGCTACACTGTAGGATTTTCTCCCATCTAGCAGTGAAATTGTTTATGACTACCAACTGAATATTACTTTAGCCCCTCCCCTTCCGAGGGCGTTTTAACTCCTACGGTGGCCGTATTATTTCAAATCTGCCGGCAGTCGCGAGTAATCTCCCCCTCGCATTCGTCACGGTGCCACTGAGTGTAAAATGCGAAAGGCGAAGCTTGAATTTCCAGGTATGTCCCTCTTTGGCTAATGTATTTTCAAGATGGAGGCGCAACATGGCTGCCGCCATTCGAGCGACTCGCTCGTATGTATTCTAAATGGCAGATTCTACGCTTACGAGAATACTTGATTAGTTGGTAGAAGTAATTACACATTAATGAACACATATACTTTTGAAAGAACAAAGTGTTTTTTGCTAAGAAACAACTTAAAAAATTACACAGTGTAGCTTTAAACGGGATAGTTCACCCTAAAATGAAAATTAAGTCATCATTTACTCACCCTGGTGTTGTACTAATGGAGGAAGCCCTTCTTTCTTTAATGGGCCACAAAAGGAGAATTTCTTTAAAAAAAATGTCCCTTGGTTCTTGCAGAAGCTCACATGTGCTGCGTAACATGAGAATGAACTGATGTGGGACTTGATGTTTTATGTCAATAAAAGCCTAAATTAAATCTGTTCATCTTTAGCCCCTTTCACACAGAGATTCCGGAAAATACACGGATAATGTGTCCCGGGATCGTTAGATTTTGATTTCTGTGAGTGCGTTCACACCAAGCGGCAACCTCCCCGTCTCTCTCTTGAAACCAACACGGAAGTGAATCAAACGGTAGTTCATCGACTGGCCACTAGAGGCTGGCTGCAGAAGTGAGTCAAATCTGCATCTCCCCCATGTTAAAATGCCCAACTTTACAGCAGAAAAAAACATGTTTACAGCCTGGAGCAGAAAGTGGCTTTGGTCTATACAGCTAATGTTCTCCTTCATGACGACTGTGAGGGGGGTGAATTTTTTTATAACTCATCCGTTTAAATTATATTAAGGCTTAAAGTTCTGCATAATTAAGGGTGTGTCCACTTTTGAGTGACAGGTGGATTCCCGCTGCTGTGGTCATTAGTCATCATTAGCCGTTTGTCTGCTGTCTGTTAGCCGTCACGTTACCTCAGCTAATTGTCTGACTGTAAAAATAAATAAATTCGGGAGTGACGCGCTGCCAAGATGGCGATGGTCGGCCACGCCCACTTTAGGCTTCAAAAACGGTCTTCAGAAACCTACGGGTGACGTCACGGCCACTACATCCATATTTTTTTACAGTCTATGGTTCACACACATCCCTTAAAGATCCCGTAAAGTCACGTGACGTGTTGTAGAATCTTCCGCTACCGCTCTTTCCATTGTAGTCGTGCACTTGGTGGATTTTTTTACGCAGCGTCTTAAGTTTACTAATGATCTGCGCTTTCGATCTCGAGAAAGCATTTTTTTCCGGATTCGGTCGTACACTAACCACTCAGCTTCAGCGCAGATAGTAAGGAGCTCCTGGTCTCGGTTTCATTCCAGTTTGCACAAATTTTTTCGTTCTTTCTTTGTTGATGACGAACACAAACTTCCTTCTAAGAGCAACAAAATACCCCTTACAGCATTGGTCCTGGCTTTTGTTCACACAGCAATGTTACTAGGTCCCCATCCCGGCATCCATCCCGGGACGTGTTTGCGCTCACACAGAAGGCACTCTAGCAATTTTACGGCAATTTCCCGGGATCAACACGCTGTGTGAAAGGGGCTATATAAAGCGATCGAGTCATCCGAACTTGTGGACTAAACCGCTCAATTAATATGGATCAGTTTTACTCTCTTTATGAACTTTTTGAAGCGTTAAAGTGGTAGTTGCGTAGCTGTCAATGGAGGGACAGAAAGCTCTCAGGTTTCATTAAGATCTTCATTTGTGTTCTGAAGATGAACGAAGATCTTACAGGTTTGGAACGACGTGAGGGTGAGTAATTAATGACAATTTTCGATTTTAGGTGAACTGTCCCTTTAAATATGAGTTACTTTTTCAAATAAATAATGCAAGTTACTTTATTTTCCCATGTATTGACTGACAGCTCTCCGGTCCCCGTGTTGAGAGAAATCATAAGTGCCGAGGCGAGTGTGTGCGCTGTGTGTATATAATGCTTATTGTAGTTTTAGACTGCATTAAGACGAGTAAAGGCTCGTATTTAGTTTCAGATGAATGAAAACGGTAAAATTCAAACTCAGAATATTACAATTAAATTACACAAATATACTTTATGTACTTAATCTCACTTTATTGAGCAAATGTCTGTTCTGCAGACCTTTGATGATCCAAATCAACCATATCAATAAGCAAAAATAGATAAAATTTTAAGCAAGAGTGTTGAAATTTCTTCTCCTGCGTTCCATTAGTTATCTAGATATTAGTAATAGTAGTCAATGAACAAAAAACTAGGTTAAGAGAACCCAGTACTTCACCTTTAAAAAAAATAAAGGTTCTTTACTGGCATTGATGGTTCCATAACATCCATGGAAGCACTAAAGGTTCTTTAGATTATTAAAATGTTCTTCACAGTAAGAAAAAATGTTCACTGAAAGGTTCTTTGAGGAAGCAAAAATGGTTCTTTTATAGAATCTCTGCTAAAACAAACCCATTTGGAACTTTTATTCTTAAAGGGGTGGTATAATGCCCTTTTCACAAGATGTAAAATAAGTCTCTGATGTCCCCAGAGTGTGTGTGTGTGAAGTTTTAGCTCAAAATACCCCACAGATATGTTTATATAGCATGTTAAAATTGTCACTTTTTGAGGGTGAGCAAAAATGCAGTTTTTGTGTCTGTCCCTTTAAATGCAAATGAGCTGCTGCTCCCGGTACAGGGGGCGGAGCTACAACAGCTTGTGTCCTTTTACCTCACACACACATGCACTGAAACTTTCAAAAACTTTTAGCCTTTTATGTTCAAACCGGAGTCAGACAATGATGGAGAGACTCAAGAAGAACAACTCTACATGACAACATGTAGAAGCAACAGGACATTGCTTCGATGAATTTATGTAGCTTACGCGTAGTTATCTTCTAGTCATTGATTAGCATATTCTAGGGTTGGTGATGTCACTAACCCGGGAGGAATGTGGTGTAGTCTCTACCAGCCGTTTGTTGTAGTCCTTAAAAAGCCATTTCTTTAAAAGCAAATATCTCCCTTTGCTCTGAACTTTGAGCGTTGTAACTTTGCAGATGTTGTTTATGATCAAACAGCAACATTACACACTAACGTAAGTTAGAAAAGTCAAATCATAATCAACCACCCCTTTAAGAGTGCATCACAGTATGCTATTCCAAACATCAGTTCTCCACACATTTCTCTCAGAGGTCAAAGGACAAAAGGGGGTCAAAAACGTCTGGGGGAATGTTTTAATGGCAGATCAAATCCACACAACAACGACACGCGTTAATGTTCACTGCAGTGTGTCCTCCCGCTGATTCCCAGACACAGATCTCACATCCGATGTCCTTCTGCGTTCTCCATAACACGTAGTAATCCATGTAGGAAAAACACAGCATTTAACTTAAATTCATATTTGGCAAATACAGAAGCAAACCGAAACACAGTTCATTTTCCACAAAAGAAATACCCCGAAAAGGTGCGTTCGAAATAAAAAAGAAAAAAAACGACGCCAAACATGAAATCTCCAATCCGTCCATTTCTCATTTCTGTTTATCTACTAAAATATGCTTTAACGTTAACAGTCTGTACATCTACAGGGGCTCGTCGTCAACGAGACGCCCCAACAATTACATCAGGAAATAAAAAGCAGAATGGAAAAACTGGAACTCACATTGTACAATTCTCAGGACTGACGTGGTGCGTTCAGCAGAAAACATCAGAGATAATACAAAGATGAGTAAAGGATCAACCAAATCGCTGTTTGGATTTGGGTTTACAGTGTTTTTGCTCTTTTTTTTTAACAGTGAGATATCGAGTTAAGGATACTGGTTATGAGACAATACCGATTTACCAATCTAAGGACAGACTTAAACCGAAGCGGTTCAGAATCGAGGCTGCAGTTTCTCCAAGGCCCAGTGGACATACAGAAGGCACTTTTAATGAAATTTAAAGTTGTGAAGGCAAGCCTTTTTTAGTCATTTTTGGGGGGTCTTGTCATTTGAATTGGACAAATTTAAAAAGCCTTATCTTTAAAGTCAATATAAATTCAAAACCGACCATTTACGTCACGTTCCTGCTCTTTAATGATTGGTCAGTGCACATTATTATACAATGTCATCTTAAAAATAAAGGGTTTTCACAGCAATTCCATAGAAGAACCATTTTTGGTTCCTCAAAGAACCTTTCAGTGAAAAGCTCTTTGTGCAAAATAATCTTATTTGAATGGAAAGATTCCATTGATGTTAAAGGTTCTAAATGGAACCATTAATACCAATGAAGAACCTTTATTTTTAAGAGTGTATAATAACTTGAAATGCATTTGAAGTTACTTTACTTTGAAGATAATGCCATCTAGATCGCTCAGGCTATTGGTTAATAAAAAGAAATTGAGGAGAAACAAGGTCCTTTTCACAATCCCCAATGGATAAACTCAATCTCTTGACACTGAATGTCCTTTTTCACTCTAAAACACGTCACAGTACTCAAGTAAAACGGGTTGCAAAAGGTTTCATGTCGACTTTGATGGGAGAAACTGTGTTTCTGGCATCAACTTCTCTGCGTTGAATATATAAAACCGACATAGCTCACACACGACTCGGACGCTAATCTACAAATCCGATCAACTCTTGTAGAATTGAGCTGTGTAACTCTAACTACATTTCGATTCGTCCGCTCTGACCACTCAGGCTTGGCTGGTAACACTTAACGAAGATGGACCATATAGACAGAGACGTCAACCACAAAAGCATCATCAGTGCTGCTCAATACACAGTTTCCAATGAACGGTCAATAAATTAGGAAATAACATCTTAGACTTCAGTTTGGGTAGAAGATACCGTTTTTAAATTGATGTGAATTAGCCTAACGCATGACTGTGAGGGATAAAAATACAGATTTGTGTCCAAAAATCTGTCTGAAAACAAAGGGAGGGAGTATTTTCAATGTCCATCACAACCTTATTTTCATTCACAAGTTCACTAAACTATTTATCTTAACGTCACAGCTCTGTTCGAAAACTGAAGCTAGCTCAACATCACCAGAAAACGTCGACGAGAAGCTTGACTCGTCCAATACTGGATTGGATAGTTGGTAAATTCAGATCAAGTTTTCATTGTGAACCAACAAAATAATGACTTTTAGTGTCCAACATGACAGCACAAGACATAGACGGGAGAAACTGGACATACTTGAACTCGAAATAAATTAAAAGAGGGACGAAAACCAGCAGGTTTTTGACTCATCGGTGGACAATTAGATGTTGCATTATCCCAACAGCTGGAGACAAATACTGAGAGGTAGCGGTGAGAAAAAAGTGAATTACTTGTAATTTTGTTGGAAGGTCAAGGGTGACGGCGGGCAGAGGGGTAAATTACACAACAGTAGTACAGTAGATGTGATGTCACTCATGCTACAACATAAATCTTCAATGAGACACAAAAATAAGAAACTATACAGACAAGTTGAATTAAAATAGACCTAAACTCGAACACAAAGGGTGGAAACCTGGGAGAGACTGACTAGTGTACTAACGAAACCAATAATGAAAGTATATAAGTAGTTAACTCCAGGAACACACTGGTCTTTTCAATGGGAATTTGTCGGAATTTCCGCAATATGAGTTACTGACGAGTTTATTAAGGTTGAGGAATTTTGCAACGCTCTAAATTCTGAATTGTATGAAAGTGCAGGACGTTGACGTTATATAAATGCCTTAAACTTCAGCAATACATGCGCAGATGAAGGGCTGGTTCACCCAATAACTAAAAACATGACGCTCATGTCGTTCCAAACCGGTAAGACTTTCGTTCGTCTTCAGAATAGGAATGAAGATCTCGGTTTACTCAAGAGTTTCTGAAAAGACTTGGTCGCTTTATGCACTGAACGGATTGAGTTTAGGCTTTTATTCACATATAAACATTGATTAGCCAACATAAAACAGAAGCTCAACTGTACAGGTGACACTGGAAAAATTAGAATATTGTGCAAAAAGTTCATTTTTCTCAGTAATTTAACTTAAAAGGTGAAACTAATATATTATATAGACTCATTTACATGCAAAGTGAGATATTTTGGTTATAATTTTGATGATTATGGCTTACAGCTTCTGAATATTTTAAAAATGTGGTTTTTCATAGGCTGTAAGCCATAATCACCAAAATTATAACAAAACAAAAAAAGGCTTGAAACATCTCACTTTGCGTGTAAATGAGTCTATATATTAGTTTCACTTTTTAAGTTGAATTACTGAGAAAAATGAACTTTTTGCATGATATTCTAATTTTTCCAGGTTCATCTGTCCTTGCTTGTAATTTTCTGAAAAGACTTGGTCGCTTTATACGCTGAACGGATTGAATTTAGGCTTTTATTCACATATAAACATTGATTAGCCAACATAAAACAGAAGCTCAACTGTACACGTGACACTGGAAAAATTTGAATATCATGTAAAAAGTTCATTTTTCTCAGTAATTCAACTTAAAAGGTGAAACTAATATATTATATAGACTCATTACATGCAAAGTGAGATATTTCTAGCCTTTATTTGTTATGATTTTGATGATTATGGCTTACAGCTAATGAGCATTTTCAAAAATCTGAGATTTTTTCATAAGCTGTAAGCCATAACCATCTAAATTATAACAAAAATATCTCACTTTGCATGTAAATGAGTCTATATAATATATTAGATTAATCTTTTAAGTTGAATTACTGAAATAAATGAACTTTTTGCACGACATTCAGAGTTTCACCTGTACTTGCTTGATGCGTGAGATTGGTTCTCGCATGCTTGCGCTTTCGTTCACCGCATCTCTCTGATTTCACGATGAATGAAAGTCTTGCGGGTTTGGAGAGACGTGAGGGCGAGTAAATGACGACAGAATTGTCATTTTTGGGTGAACTACACATTTTATGAATCTGGCAAGAGAATTCAGAAGTGACTGTGTCGATTTTGGTCGTACAAGAGCTGGCGAAGAAATAAATAAATCATTGATTCTGAAAACGACCGCTGGAAAGATTGCGGTCATTCATCTCATAATTACAGTAATTCCAACAGGACATGAATGCAGCATTTAATCTGGATCAAGACCCCCAACATAATGAGCACAAACGCATGAAGAATAACTCTCACAATCGCTGTTGAAACACTCACTGGAAGTGACGGACATGCCGTGGATTGGGACTTTTTAATGTTTTTCGACGGTAAAACACAAACTAGTCTGGAATATTGCTTTGCGGCAGCTATTTACAGAACTGCGAAACAAACAAATAAAAATAAAAAAGTAAAGTAGTCACAGATTAATCTGATCTACACACACACACAGCGTGTTTTGAGTGGTCCTCTTCCAAAACAATAATAAAAAAAACTGTAAACATAAAAAAATTACACTTTATTTGTCGTTTTCGTGGAATCATCTCTGCGAGCAGTACATTAGCCTCATGATCACTCGTGTTTACCCTTTATAAACCTTTAAATTCAGTCCCGCTGGAATCAGCTGCTCCCAAAGAGCAACGGGTTTCCCAGTGGATTCAAGTAAACAGAATTTCTAAGTCTCACATTGTTTTCTCCGTTATTTTACTCCTCAGGGAAAGCACGCCTTCTTCCGTTTGTACTGACTGGAAGTTTCCTAAGAGCTTTCTGACTGCGCTCTCTCTCTCTCTCTCTCGCGATCAAACAAAAGAAAACCTCATTTTCATCTCAGGGAACAAAGAAAACCAACAAAAAATCAAAACGGACAAAGATTTGTGTTTCTGTTTTCCAATCCTTCCAATAAACCTGTGATCTGTGGCCCCTAAAGTTACACGTTTTCTTTTCCTTGTTTAATTTTTTGTTTCGCTTATCACACACACACACACACACACACACTCACTCACACACACAACAGAATGAACATTTGTTTGGAAGCAAGGTCTCCTGGTGGCAAGTCACAAATTTTCAGAGGTCACATTTTCCCCACGTGTTGGATGATTTGTTCTCCTTCTATACTTGTGTTGTGGTGGTTGTTGTTGCTGTGGTTGTGTGTCTAGTCCCGCTTGTCTTGGAGCTGCTGCTTCCAGGCCTCGTTCAAGTAAACCAGTCGCTTGTAGTTGAGCACAAACAAGATGAAGTTCAGTAGGTACGTGGTGACGCAGATGAAGCAGAAGTCCTTAAGGACGAAGTAGAGGATGTAGCCCAGGTACAGGGAGCCCATCACTGACGCGATGGAGGTGGTCATGAGAATCAGAGCGGCCATCGCACTGGCCGTCAAACCTACACACACACACACACACACACAGAAGTTAATGCACTGAAGCACTGCCACTGCATTCAAAACCTTCACACATGATGGTATGTGTAAGAATATGAAGATAAAAATGATGCAGCAAATTCATCATTAAATGTCCTTCAGCATTAAAAAGCTATATTCACAGAAACTAAAAGAATGCAATATACAATTAAACTATTTGCATTATAAAATCAACTGCAAAAAGTCATTTCATAAAAGATTTCTTCATTTTTGTAGTTATTTTAATGGCATCTATATATATACATTTTAGTATATATACACACACACACACATATATATATATATATATATATATAAAAACACACACAAAATAAGGAAATAATAGTAATAAACAATATAATTCTTATAAGAAATCCACTATATAAAAAAAAGTAATTTCTTCATTTTTATAGTTATTTTAATGCCATATGAGCAATGGTTTCAACACCATATATATACACACACACACACAAAATATGGAAATTAGAATAATAATATAATTCTTATAGAAAATCCACTATATAAAAATGTATTCTTTTTTTATAGTTATTTTAATGCCACATCAGCAAAGACATAATATAAATACTTTAGTACACACACATGCATATATATGTTACAATAAACAATATTCTTCTTATAACAAAAAAATTGTTATCAGTTGAATCACCGTAAAATAAACAAATTTCAGATTTCGAGTTTCTTTAAACACTAATAATTCCTCTATAAATCACACTGAAATCCAGATCTTGCTGGTGTGTTAGAAGAAAAACCCAAGCCAAATGTTCTCAACTCCTTCACTTGTCACTTCACATGCCAAAACAATGAATACTGAATGAATGACACGTATTGTCACTCAGGCTGTGTTTCTATTTCTGTAACACACTGAGATTCTGCCTGTGTAGTTTCAAATCACACACTCATGAGCTTGCACTGCAGTTAGGATGATGCTTTAAAAGGTAAGTGCCTTCATAGACATGCAGCTAAACTGGTTAAGTGTAAAAGAGTGGGTGGGGCTTATGGTGAGGGGTGTGGCTTATGGTGAGGGGGTGGGGCTTATGGTAAGGGGGTGGGGCATTGCCAGGCTTGACCTTTCCTCCACTAATCATCGCTTGACCCTTCGGAAAAGGGAACGTTTCTCCTGAACAGAGGGCATTCAACACACACACACAGGCACAGTCTGGCTATTCATAGTCATGAAATTTCATTAGGGCAGAGCAGGACAAAAAGATCACACACACACTCACACACACATGGACGCAGCAGACAAGGACAGGAGAGGGGAAGAACTTCAGACTCGCGTCTGAGATTCGGGTCATAGTGGAGATCAAGATTTCAGAAATGAAAAACATGTTCAAGTGTCTGTTGGTTCAAGGCTACACACAACACACGGGATCTGTTGCAAAACCCAGTGAGCTCTACAGAGACGGCAGCCGTTAAAGGGACACTTTATAACAGAAATTAAATGTCATTTTTTCCATTCATGTTTTAACTCATACATTAAACCTTATCTGACCAAAAAAATGTAATATGTTTTTGAAAAGGAATTGTTCTATTTCCACTTGATTCATTGATTGAGCTGTTAAAGTTTTATAAATTCATTTGATTACCATCGTTTTTGATGATAAATTTGTAGTAAAGCATAAAACACAGAAATAACATGGAGTTTGGGAAAGAAATACAACAGATTTCATAGGGACCTATTATTGTTAAAGTATTAAATTATTAAATTGTTAATTTTCTGATTAAATTGTTAAAGTTTTTTGATTAAACTTGAATTAAACAATTAAAGCGAGACACCTCACGCGAATCTACGAAAATGAGAAAATGAAGCATTTTGTCAATTAAATATAAAACTAATTGGCATACGTTTCCAGAACAGCAATCTGAACATTCATTCTGTTTTCATTTCATTTTGTTGACATATTAAAGGTTTTTACAGAGCGAATCTTCTTTTTATCACTCCAGAAATCAGAAAATATACTGTCAACAGACTGAAAAAGACATTAATAATGTTTTTAGGAATACCAAGCAAATGATATATGAACATCTTCAGAATATATAGGTAGGAATAAAAGTGTGTGTTAAGATGCTTAAGTGGAGATTTCTGACTTTAACTTTAAGTCCAATAAGATAAACACTTAAATCTTTGGACATGTCATGAAAGCAAAACTCAAAATTAACCAGTGCATGAAAAAAAAAAAAAAAAAGTTTTTGCCTGTACTTTCTTTCATTAAAATGGAAAATTTGGGTGTAAAAATTAAAACTGACTTGGTATTTGCCACAATACAGTCTTTAATTGCCACTTTAGAAGGTTTGGCCGTTCGTTTGAGTACCTGAACTAACAGCCTCTCCATTCATTCACGTGTCGATAAGAAAATAAGAAGAGAAACTGCACAGTAAATGTAAAACGATTCCTCGCTTGCAACCGTCCATCACTCAGAGAGCCGACTGCACGCTGGCATTATGCAAATGTGTGAAGTGTGAAGAAAGACTTCAGTGTGTCCAGTTACAGAAGCACAATGAACCTGAGGACAGATCAGCAGAGCCAAAAACGCAGAAGACCTTGAGTCAGCAAAGCCCACATGACCGCTGAGGAATGAAGAACGGGGCGTTATGAGGCAGGCGTGCGTGTAGGAATCGGTCAGGACCAGACATCCAACAACCCAGTCCTAGGCCTGCACAATATATCGAAATATATACAGGGTTCGTACACCTATTCCAAGGTCAAATTCAAGCACTTTCAGGGGCCATTTCAAAGCTTTTCCAGCACCTTAAACCAGTGTAAATTACATACCAATGCATAGTCAAAATTATTATTTAGTGTTTTTATCACATTAAAAGAGATAATGCTATAAACAGCCAAAATTGTTTCATAATAGCAGAAGGATCAGATATTTAAGCAAATCACAAGTTTTATTTTTTAAAATATATCACTGTCTAAGTCAGGGGTCTCCAACACGTCGCCCGCGAGCTACCAGTAGACAGACGCCAAGGGAAAATCGGACCGAATTTTACTATTAATAATAAAAGATAAGCTAATGTGCATTGTGAATGTCAGTAATTTATCTTTTTTGACTCATTCTTTTTATAAAACTGATTTAAAGGCTGAAATATGCAAGGTTTATCTTTTTATAAAAACTTTATTTGAACTTGTAACTGTTAGTAGATAACATGTTGCAAGAAACTCCTTTAAAATCTGGCCATCTTTTTTAATGTTATTATTTTAATGTTTATGTAAACAAAAAGTGCATATTGATGCTAAGTTTATTTGTTATTTGCTGGTTTGACATAAAACTTGGTGAATGGATTTCATTGTGTAGTATTAGTACTTTTTGAACAGGATTCTGTGATCATTTTGGTCACTATAATCATGAAATGAAATTTTCATGTCATTTCATCTCTAGTTGTGATCAACTAATTATGTGTTTTTTATAGAATAATATGCAAAGTACAATTTTCTATAATTTTTTTCTTTTATCTCTGATTCTGTTGTTTTCTCTGACATTTAAGGGTGACATATATAGGCCTATAAAAACTATTTTAGGTCTAAAACAGTTTGGATAGTTGTTAATATGAGAGTTATGAGACATTATTTAAGATATTGAAGTATTGTATTACACGAGTAGCTCTCGGCCACTTTCATTTTTTAAAAGTAGCTCTCAAATGAAAAAAGGTTGGAGACCCCTGGTCGAAGTAGATAATGCCTATGAATAATACTTTTCATTATGTTAATGTCCAAATATTGCTAACCAGATAATGTGATTTTCAGGCTGTAAAACTGAAGTTATTTCAATGGCTTGCGCCGCGCGAGGACGTTTTGTTGCTGCGTCGACCAAAGCATTGGCGAGCTTGCGCGCATGTTGCGGTCAAAGTTAAAAATAGTTCAACTTTTCCCGCTGCGCTCTGTGACAATTACCCGAGCGGCCAATAAAAGCGGGGCATCCAAACAAGCGCGGAAATCAAAATGAAAACTCCGCCTACTTTTACTCTGGCCAGCGTAGCGCAAATCGCTCTGTATCTGAAGGGCTTCATTTTATTTCTCCATTTAATAACAAACTATTCAGTCAGATAGGTATTTGTTGTGAAAGAAATACAGTTCCAATTTCAAGCATTTTCAAGCATTTTATCCCAAATTTAAGCACTTTTCAAACCTTAAAAACACATCAAAATTCAAGCATTTTCAAGGATTTCAAGCACCCGTACAAACCCTGTATATATCGCGATATGCATATCGCAACAGCTTGCAATAACTGGTCATGAACAAAAGACAAAGAGAAAATCACTCGCTGCTCTCGGCTGAATAAGTTTGGTAGCTTTAATAAGAATCAGGATATATTTAATTCATTCAGTGAAAACTAAGCAGTGTTTTATTTTTACATTTGCTTATTCAGTTTGTGTTGTTAAATAACCCTAATGTAGGATAACCTGAAACCCTAAACCCCACTGATGTTAAAATAACACTTCTTACGCTACAGTAAAACACTGATGTTCACTTTCAGAAACTGTAGGGATGTTTTCTAGTCACGAAAAGAATGTGAAACGTGAAATTTTAAAGATAATTTAAGTTTACTATACACACTTTAATCATTATCGTATCGAATATCGCATTATTTAATGAGTAATTGTCGCATATCGCACTTTTCTTCAATATTGTGCACAGCCCTATCCAGTAGCCGATTAGTCAACTAGTGTCTCTGGATTTGTTTAGCTTTAAATGTTTGTGGTTTTTTAAAGGATATATTTCACGCTCCCATTTTCACGGATTACATGCATATCTGGTTTTTAGAGACGACTGTGATTGTTTTGCACAAATTCAGGTTGTGGTCATTTCATTGAATCTCACAAAAAAAAAAAAAAAAAAAAAAAAAAAATGTCTAGGTCATATTTCATCCCAGAAGCAAAAAGATTATTTTAGGATCATACGGTTTTTGAAATGGCAACATAATTTTTCATGACATTGAAAAATTATGACTTCCCTATCAGACAACCGTGGCAAAGTCAGACATCCCTATGGAGAAACTGAATGAGTATGAGTTTTTACTTTGACTTTTTGCACTGTTAACAACGTTTTAATAGTTTTAGTTATGATGATAATATACCCAGACGAGGGGAATAAGAAATATAATAGAAGCTGAGTAACTCAAACACATAGGCCTAGTCTGAGTCGTTTGCCTAACTATCTGTCAAGAGAGGAGATTGGCGCATAAGAGTCATGGGGTTAAACTAAGGTTGTGAATGTTTGACATGTGCTTTATCATTGAAACGCCTGGAGATTTACAGGCATGCACAAGTGAGGGCGCTTTAGATTACACACATTAAAGTTCCTACTATTATGGAAGCATATGGGTAGCAATATTCAATTTGAAATGTAATATGCAAAATGACAGTGTAATATGTAAAATGGCAATGCATTTCTGTATTTAAATCTACATTTTCCATTACATTTGTGCAATGTTTGGTGCAAAATGAAAATGATAATTCAATTATATAATTTACATTTGGCATTTCATACACTAGTTTTAATATGTAAGTTGAATAGATGTTTTAACGCTTTATAAGTTGCAAAATGAAAATGAAAATGTGATATATTTAATATGTTCAAGCAAAAACTGTAGCAAAATGATCATTTAAATGTTATTTTTCTTAATTGCATTTACACTCAGTTAAAGGGATACTTCACCTCTGGGAAGATGAATGTGTATTTAAAATAGGTCATTTAAGTAGAAGAAATGTGGAGAAATTTTTTAATTTGGAGCTTTCTAGACTGAGAAAAGCCAGAAAATGTATTTTTGGCTTATGTGGATGAAAGACAACAACTCCCAGAATGCATTTGCTTCGCTGCCTTAGGAGGCCACGCCTACCGGTTAGAGAGCACAGTTGAAAACAACAAGGCTAGCCTAAGTAAGTGATGAGTTTGCCAGGGATTTAGAGACCCAAAATGTCCGAGATTCGGCTTTTGCGTTCTACAGTCGCCATTCATCATGTTTACTGTGGCGAGCAGGACGAGGCTGACGGCCGCGGGAGAACGGCGCGAGGCCGGTGGCTTCATTACTGAGACGCGCCGGGTCTCGCATCTCTCACGGAGGAGTGGGAATTTTCTTAGCAATGTTAAAACGCACATCAACCGATCACTTGTTTAGCGTTCATGTAAACACTACAGTCAGATTCACCGATCGGAATTAATTCAGTTAGATTGAAACGAGAGGTGTGCATGTAAACAATGAATGGCGACCGCAGAACGCAAAAGCTGAATCCCGGACATTTTTAACAGTCTCGCCCGCCGGACAAGTCCGGGAAAAGGAAGATGGTAACCCCTACTTACTCAGCTTTCTCCTATTATTCAGCTTTCTCCACAGAACAAGAGCATGCTAGCTTAGCTTCCAAAGAAAGACGGCTGATACTGTGTACATTCTGTGAGTGAGATCCCACCCTGTATGGGCGGGCTGAAAACATGCGGAACAACGCCATCTACTGGCTGTAGTCTTTAGCCTCTGGACAGAAAATCCTCCGATGACGCAAAATGACGATTTTTGCGTCATCGGAGGATTTTTTCCAGACAAAAAATACATAAATCTTAGGGGTGGGGGAAAAAATCGATTCTTTGATGAATCGCGATTCGGGACGTGGACGATTCTGAATCGATTCACAAATGTCAAAAATCGATTTTCTAAAAAAAAAAAAAATTCTAATAACGTAACATTGACGGAACGCAAAAGGCGGAACTCTGAAGCGGACGTGCACGTGCGCGGACAGTCTGTGGCGTGCACATAACAGAGACGCGCACATAACGGACGCATGATGGCTGAGCGCCAAATGTGCAATGCCAATCACAAAAAGTTACATTTTGACTGTAAGTTACTCTCTGCAGATGTTCATTCACTTTCTTTGTATAAGCTGTTTTTGATTGTGATATACAGCAAACATTTCAAGTCATAACTCTTTATTATTTAGTTGTGTACTATAAGTCAAGAGCGACTTTGTATGTTACTAATTATTCAGAATATGCATAAGTCCACAAGCATTATACGTTATGATAGCTTCTGGTACATAATTCTATATTTTTGAACGAAAACTGTTTGTGAATTTGCTACAGCAAAATTTTTTTTTGTATGAAGGATTATATTGCTCATTGGAAATAACAAGAGGATGTTGGTTAGAAGTCTATTATTAAATGCTACTATGCTAGAGATTCAGAATATGCTGAAGTTTGTATTCATTTACTACAAGTATGCTGCTAGTACAAGCACACATTTATTTTCCTGTTGGTTCTCAGCAATGTTGGGACATATGCTGGCAAATGTAACCTTACAGTTGACTTGCCAAATCACTTCCATTTGTTTTAATAATAAAATTAATATAGGAAGTATTAGAAGTAAGTTCGTTATGGGTCATCATAAATACTTTGCTTTAAAAGTACCAAGTAAAAACATTTTTTCAATGTTTTTGATAAAAGGCACTTCCCTGAGAATTGAACTTAATAAATGTGAAAAAGACACTTTAATGTCTGTCATTATGTGTGTCATTCTGTATAGCAAAGCAGATGAGAGTAGATCATGATCAGAAACCTGATTAGAAATCATTATGAATAAAATCGAATTGTTTTGAATCGAAAATCTTTTTGAATCGAAAATCGATTTTGAATCGAATCGTGGCCTCAAGAATCGGAATCGAATCGAATCGTGAGATGGTAAAAGATTCCCACCCCTAATAAATCTCTCCTCTCAGGGGGATATGAGGGGGGAAAGCATGGTAATTCGAAAATACTACAGGTTTTCTACTAATACAAAGCTTAATGCTAAATCCTGAAGTAACCCTTTAAGACACTAGCGATTGCATTTTCATTAAATGTCCCGCAATGAATGTCAACTTTGCAACTTATAAAGCGTTAAAATTAGGGCTGTCAAAAGATTAATCGCATCCAAAATAAAAGTTTGTGTTTACATAATATATGTGTGTGTACTGTGTATAATTATTATTTTGTATATATAAATACACACACATGCATGTATATATTTAAGAAATTTTGCATACATATACTGTATATATTTATATATAATTATATATAAATATAATTTTTTTAATATATAAATTACACATTTTTCTTAAATATATACAAGCATGTGTGTGTATTTATATATACAAATTTAATTATACACAGTACACACACATATATTATTTAAACACAAACTTTTATTTTGGATGCGATTAATCGCGATTAATCTTTTGACAGTCCTAGTTAAAATATATATTCATATACATAATAAAACTAGTGTATGAAATGGCAAATGTAAATTATATATTTGATTTTTCATTTTGCACCAACATTGCACAGATGTAATGTCAATTTAAATACAGAAATGCAAATATAAATACAGAAATGCATTGTCATTTTCCATATTGCATTGTCATTGTGCATATTACATTTCAAATTGAATATTGCTACCCATATGCTTCCATACACTATAACCTAAGACACTCGATCTCGTATTGGTCTCAATCCTGTTTCAGGAAACGATACGAGTAAACTTTCATCTCTGGCTAATACCAGACGCTGTAACACTGCACAAACGGATGTGAACTATCAGGTGTTTCACAAATACACCTAGACGGAGACAGAAATGTTATCACCTATTAGTTTCAACATAATTCCCACACTAGTAAATGTAGTTTAAGGGGCTGGAAAACACCATGCGTGTTCTTGTGTTTAAATTATGGCTACTTGATTATGGGAATAATCGTAATTTAACACCATTGACTTTGGAAACTTTACCTATTTTTTTTTTTTTAGTGTCTTTTTATCACTGGATTCATTGATGTTTGAATATATAATTCAACTTAAAAAAAAAAAAAAAAAAAAAAAAATGTAAAAAAAAAAAATAATACTAAAAAAAATTAAGTATATAATGTATACACAATAAATAAATATCAAAAACAATAAAAACTAATTTACGATATCAAAATAAATAACATCACCTATGTTGCACTTCTACAACCTACTGAAAACTACTAAACACTATAATAGTTTTATCTCAATTATCTTGTTTTCATAATTGTCAAAAGTCAAAATTTGTATAGTGTTTTCACATACACATTGTTTCAAAGCATGATATGTTTATAATATCTTCATGCCTCAGTTGCATTTATCAGTTTAGAGCTGGGCGATAATAAGGTTTACATTTTGCAATGATACAAGCAATTTATATCGCTCTACGTGATACCTTATGTATCAATATTATACAAAGAGCTGGGCGATAATACATTTTGCAATGATATAAACAATCAAGCGGTTGAGAAATTGTAAGTGAAAATAGCCCAAGTTTAAATACAGCTACACTGAACAAAAGTGCACGCAGAAATCAACACATTTTTATAAAAGTTGAACTTAATGCAGAACGGACAGTAAAAAACAGTGCACGCAATGACCAAAGACATTCATCAGAGACCAATAGACAGGTTAGTTTGAAATATCAAGATTCTGGCTATAAAGTAACATTTATTATGGCATATACTTTCTATACTGGTGCATCCTAGAGATGCGCGGTTGGCGGTTACAGCCGTGGATAACCCGCGGATCGGGTTGCGAAAAATTATATTTTAATTAAATTCGGGCGGGTGGCGGTTGAACAAATCAAATGATTGCTAGGCCTGCTGGTATAAAATGAATTGCAGTCTCTTCCCATGCAGTCAAACTTAACGTGAGTCTTCAGAACAGGCTCGTCACATGACAGTGCATAGAGTTCATTAGCCTATAATGTGAATGACTTGTTATTTTATTCAAGCTTGCTTTCTTTTTGCAAAAAAATAAAGTGCAATAGGCATTAATTAGTAGTAGGTTAAATAGCAGCATGTTGAAATGATGTGCAAAATTGCGTTTATTACAATGATGAAATTGTACAGTAGCCTAGTCAGGTAAGGTCAGGTTGCCGATGTATGTTTTATTTAGGCTATTTATTTATTTTTGTCCCTGTGCGCCGATCGGAGACGGAGGTCACTGCTGATATTCTGGGGATACAACATAGCCAATAGACTATACTAGTAGGGACTTTAGCCTCATATTGTACACCTTTCTGAAGTTTTATTTCAGGTTTTGATGTCCTTAAGAATATATATTTGCAGTATAAGTATCTCAATATATTTTTTCCGATTTTGGCCTGTCTACTTAATATTCATGAGCCTCTCTTCTGATTGGCCTGTTGTTTTCTGAGTGACCCACCATTGGTGGGGGTGGTGACTGAAGGCGGTGACTGAGTAGTTCTGACATCACATTTATACGGAAGACACAACGGCTCGTGAAAAGGCACAGCTACCATGAAAAAAGCCAGGAAATTTCAGTTTTGACAATATGGGACCTTTAAATATCTTTGCTGCATTGGATCAGTATCATTTCTAGAACAGGCAAGAGCTTTCTAGCCTCGCGGAGCCTTGCATCGCCCATAGTAGTGCTGGGCGGTTTGACCAAAAATCAACATCACGTTTTTTTTCTAAATTATACCGGTTTCACGGTTTTTACCGTTTTTTTTTTTTTTTTTTTTTAAGCATGATGGGTGTTAACCACATTTTCTACTGAGTGAGAGAGGAAATACTGGAGTAGATTTACTTATAATGCCCTATTTTATTGTCATGAGTGAATATTATAGAAAAATTCCACACTAATATTAATAATACAGGTTTGCAAGGCTGTTTACAAAGAGGTGCCAGCAGGACGCGCTTTAGGAGCGGCAGAAACAGTGGTTTCCCCGGTAACGGCTGTACACAAAGCAGCAACGCTCATAAACACTGCTTTATCAGGAAAGATAAAGAAAGATTCAATCGTAAAACCAAAGAAACTTTTCTAAAGACCGTCAGTTCACTTCAGATACGTTAATACAGTATAAAAACACGCGCGCCGCGAGAAAAAAAGACACTCTCACCCCCACACGTCTCGTGCCCATTCTAGTCAATGCTTGTGTTTCAGATCGAAGCTTCCCAGAAGCGGCTCTCCGCGCCGCTTCGCTAAATATAGGCGCCTAGTCTATTTTGACGCACCGCGTGGAGGACGGAATAAAACCTTGTCGCAGCTGTAATGCGCCGCAGACGTGTGGTGAGACTGTGTCGCGCAGTGCCGCGTTCCGATTAAAGCGACATACACCGGTATTGCGGTATATTAAAAATTCATATCGTAACAAAAATAAACACCGGTATTCGGTATGAACCGGTAAACCGCCCAGCACTAGCCCATAGACCTTAAAACAATAAGGTGCGGCTTTGAAAAATGGTCAAAAAAACGTTGATGCGGATGGATGGTGAGTTTTGTGATGCGGTTGCGGATGAAATAATAGCCCATCCGTGCATCCCTATAAAGTACCTGTTCATGTGAAACAGCGGTTTATGACGTTCTTACCTAGTAACAGCTGAAAGACATAAAAGAAAATTCCATAGACACTGTTTGGCTGGTTTACGGCACTGTCGTTCCCAAAAATGGATCCCAACAGTCCAAATCCTCGACCCCATCTAGAGAGAAGATGAAAACACAACAGAAAGAGACCGTAAAAAAGCAGAAGTTGAAAGCAGACAACATGAGAGAGAAGAACTAAAAATATATAATGATATCTCAGCGCTCTGGGCTCCTCTTGGGAACACAAGAACATTAAGACAGAATATTTGGCCTAAATCAAAACTATACAATGATCAAGGCAGCGGTTTCCGTTTATTGGTGCGAACAGATTTCTGACCCAAATTGTTTGAAATTACACCAACAAAGGAGAAATGTGGTGGTTTCCAGTCACATCCAATTCCAGCATTTGCAGTCCAAACACAGCAAATATAAACATTGGGTAAATTAGTCCATTTTAACTGCATTATATGTGCTACTTTTTAGTGTGCAAGTGACATCAAGTATGTAAAAAACATTTCTCTCGTCCATTATCTTGGATTAGGCTCATCGCAAGGCGTTTTCAAATTTGAAAAAAGGCTGATTTATTCCCTTTTGTCAAATAGATAGAAAACTTCAACACCCATAATGCATTGGGCATGTTGCCGTCCAAGGCCACGCCCCCCAGTCTGCTATTGATATGCTTAACGGACTCAAATACCACCTTGCTTTAGTAGGAAATACTTCTCAGCAAACTTTTAGTCATAATGGTGTCGACTTGTATGGTTCCCGGATGCAAGAAAGGTTCAGTGGGAGTGATGGAGCGTTCCACATCGTATTTACGGGTTAAACGCACATGAACGCCACCACCATGACATGAATACGAATGGGAAGCTCAGGATTTTCTTTAAGCCCCGATCTTTACGAGTTAGTGAGAAATATGGCGGAATACCACAATATTTAAAAGTATTTAGCAGTGATATTGTCAGACTTTTCTATAGTGAAGTAAGCTTATTGCCTATAACGATGTGTGACCCTGGACCACAAAACCAGTCACATGGGTAAATTTTTTTAAAGGGTAAGTTCGGTATTTTACACTTAAAGCCCTGTTTACAGATCGTTTCTGATGAAATATAACGGTTAAGATTAAAATTTGGACACATGCTGCTGTCCCGAGAATTTTAGGTTTCTTTCGCTTTCCCCAAAACCTCTAGAATAGGTGTATAGGTGCACTGGAACAATACTTCATAAAACGCATTAAACTTTCATTTACAAAGACCTGAAACTCCGAGTGGTCAGGGGTGTTCACTGATATGCTCACACAAAAATCGCTGCAAAAGATGCTTTCCAACAGGTGTTTTACCATTCGTTGTAAAACTGTGGATCTATTTTTCCAAACGTCTCACACCCGTAGATTCTTCCGCTGACAGCTTGAATAATAGACACTCCAGCCCAGTTGGTGGCGATAATGCACCTTTGCCAATTGCAAGCAAACCACTGGCATTTCATTGAATACACAGAAGCAGCAGAAGAAGAAGCGGCGGAGTAATACCGTACCTCACAGCACATTCAATACAAGTCAATGGAGTTGGACAAAAACTACGATAAAACCTGTTGAAAAGCATCTTTTGCAGCGATTTTTGTGTGAACACCCCTGACCACTCGGTGAGTTTCAGGTCTTTGTAAACGAAAGTTTAATGCGTTTTATGAAGTATTGTTCCAGTGCACCTATACACCCATTCTAGAGGTTTTGGGGAAAGCGAAAGAAACCTAAAATTCTCGGGACAGCAGCATGTGTCCAAATTTTAATCTTAACCGTTCTATTTCATCAGAAACGATCTGTAAACAGGGCTTTAAGTGTAAAATACCGAACTTGTCCTTTAAATTCAGATTAATCACATGAAAGCTGAATAAATAAGCTTTCCATTGATGTTATGGTTTGTTAGGATAGAACAATATTTGGTCGAGATACAACAATTAGAAAATCTGGAATCTGAGGGTGAAAAAAAAAATTTAAATATTGAAAATCTCCTTTAAAGTTGTTCATTTATGTTGGCGACTGTGCTGCATTCACTCACAAAAATAAATGTTTTAAATATTTACGGTAGGAAATTTACTAAATATCTTCATGGAACATGATCTTTACTGAATATCCTAATGATTTTTGGCATAAAAGAAAATTCTGTAGTTTTGACCCGTACAATGTATTGTTGGCTATTGCCATAAATATACCCGTGCGACTCATGACTGGTTTTGTGATCCAGGGTCACATATTATAGCATTATAATATAACGATATAATGTAATGATAAAGTATACAGTGGCTTCATAGATGAATTAAAAACATAAAAAAGCAAAACACACCTGATGCACATTCCTTGTTCTTCATTTTCTAGGACTGGAGTTTAAGAAAATTGCTGTATTTTTGTGTAATTAATTAAGAGAAAGTACTCTGCCGAAAGTGACCGTAAACACGACATCCCAGGACGACTTGAACGCACCATGAGTTACTTTCGGTTTCTGGTGAAGTAGAGCTGCACAATTCTGGATAAATTGAGAATCACGATTTTTTGTTTTGAATAGAGATCATGATTCTCCCACAATTCTGAACAGACAACTAAACAAAATAACATAATTTACTAGAGGTTCTGACAAAATATGAATTGCTGCAGTCTATTTAAAATGTTGAATTCATTTGAATGAATTACTTAAAAATACAGTATAAGTTGTTTCGAATGAATGATTCAATGACACATTAAGTCACTTGGTCACCTGGTGGCGTTACGATGTAATTGACAACAGTTATTGCCAAACGAGCAAATCACGTTAAGGTAAGAAAGCTGTTGTCGTAGTGTTACATTTTTACCATAATGTTGTTTAAAAAGTGGAGAAAAGTATGATATAATTTTCAGTGATAAACCTATACTTACAGTAACTCTTGTTAATAACCCTCTGATGATCAGTCTGTCAAGTCAAGTCATCTTCATTTATATAGCGCTTTTATCAATGTAGATTGTTCCAAAGCAGCTTTACATTGATAATAGAACATTAAAGTAACAGAGATTCTGTGGGCAAGGATGCAAAAATGTGGAAGTATAATCTTTATATTTACATTTATGCATTTATTTACATTCTTATCAGTTCTTTCCCTGGCAATCGAACCCATGACATTGGCGTTGCAGGCGCCAGCGCTCAACTGTTTGAGCTTCAGGAAAGCTTCTGTCCGGTAGTTTTCACGAAAACCCTCAAGCAGTCAAAAGTCAGGCAAAATGCATCACCACCCGGCAGACTTTTGCTGACAAATAAACGTGAATTTCTCGGTCCAGGTATCACAGAGAACAAGTAAACATTGTTCATTTACATAACTACCAGTACCAACACAATACAAAGCAGGTTGAAAATTGACAAAGTTACACTTTAAGAGTAAACTTGAACGTAGCAACTGATTCTTATATGGGTCTGAAGTGTTTGAAAATAACCCTGAAAACGTTTCTATAATCTAACCTTGAAAAAGGCGTGTAACAGCCCTTCATCTTCATAACTTCCTTCCAATGTGTTCATCAAAGAGCCAACCGTGCCAAACACCAGAGGTCATGCCCAATCTCTTCCATATGTCATGATCACACATGAGTAATAATGCAGAACAATCATGATTCTGTTTCGAGCAATATTGCATCAAAGCTTCAGTGTAATATCAAAAATATCACGATTATTAGCAAGCAAAGTCTGCATACCAGACGTGCGTAATACATTTTACACTTTTACGAGACGTCTAATGCTCACTCACCGACTCTACTCTCAAAACACGCAAAGACAACGGAAGGATTGTGGAAGAATAACTGGAACAAGCAGCATGTTTTCCACTTCACTGTCCATAGGCATTTTAAAAGATTCCTCAATAATTAAGTCTAAGCCTTCAACCAAAACCAACCAGCTCAAAGATTAATAAATTACAGCATTGCAATGTTACAATGTTGATTAGAATAAAAAAAAGGTTTATTATACTTGAATTATTTGATGAGTGAATGAACCACAAATGGAATCACAAACAACTGTACAAAATGAAAATAGATGTAGCCTAGTTATTGATTATGAAACGATAAACAATGTAACAATATAAAACAATAGGATATAAAGAATGAAAATCTAACAATATAAAACAATCAAACAACAAATATATAGCATATAATTAGTTGGCCTATACATAGCAGTTACATAAGCTTGATCACCCACAATGCTTCATGGGATTGGGCGTTCTCTGAAAAGCTCTTTTAAAATGACGTTCATTGCCAAGGTAACAGTGATTTCTCTGATTGGTGGATCTCTGCAGGATTATGGGGTAGTCTAGTTCCTCACTGGGATTTTGCCTTTTAAAAATGATTTCTTGAAGTTAAAATCACTAGGACTTGTGGCTTGTACATCAGCAGGTCCCAGTCTCAGACGTCACGCACACAAACCGTTGAGCATCTGATTCATATGGCACACAAAATTGGTCTTCAAGTCATCATCTGATTGGTTGAATTCTACAGGATTTCCGGGAGACGTGTGTGTCGCTTTCGTTAATGGTCTGCCTGGAAACAAAGGCATTGTGATGCCAAACCCCCTCATGGAAAAAGAAAGCCATTATGTTTATAAATGTGATAATGAGCGTTTATAAGGATCAACTAAACACTGGATTTTCAATTATGTCAAGCATGTGAAGTTAAAGCAACACCAAAGCACTTTTTCTCTTCGGTCCCCCTACAGGTTGGAAGCGGAATTGTCCATTACCGCCGTCGTAAATAATTTAGCCTACCGTTGCACACATGCTATTTGTTTATACAACATCGGCTTTGGAAATAACGATGTCCACAGACAAGGTAGAGTATGTTGCATGATTTTATGAAAGTATGATGTATTGCGACATCAGAAACAGCTATTTTTTTTTATATAAGCGCCACCTATCGGCTATAGTAACGCTTGCCGTAAAGCAAGTCAAATTTGTAGTTTTCTTATGCCTCATTCGAACTACAGAACTGCCCGATCTTGCGTAGTGCGGTTATAGCCTATATAGGAGGATCTTTGTTGACATCTTTGTACGCATGCGCGAGTGGTTGTGTGGCTCATGCGGACGCGTCGAGTATAAACAAGGTTTTACAGCTCAGCCACTTGTTTTTTTCATATTTTTTTGCAAGTGGAAGATCTTGGTTTACATTTGGACTTGGATGTGATCTTATAGGCTTGAAAAGGTTGGTGACCACTGCATAACGCAAACCCAGTCAAACGTTTGACTGCAGTATCTTGTATTCTATGCGCCTTATAATCCGGTGCGCCCTATATATGAAAACAGTTATAAAATAGGCCATTCATGGAAGGTGCTCCTCTGCTTATAGTGCGGAAAATACGGTAGTCTGGGTGCTGTGGATCGCGGTTTGGGACACCTGAATCAGAAAGCGAAAACATATGACTCGGTTGATTTATTATTTTTTATTTTATTCAATCTTCTATAAATACATAGTCACTAAGACTTAGGCCTACCATGAACAAAATGAGCCTCACAAACTCGATCAGTAACGTTAGAAATCCAGGCTTCGGAGCGTCCAGGTTCAATCGCCTAATTGCACGCAACCATTTCTTTCGTTTTTCGCGATCCTTTTCGGAAGGATTTCGAAAAAACTTTTTATCAGGCCCCCAACGAGCCGTACAATCGACCACACAGCAAGAGTGAACCATCCTCTTCTCTAAATCCTCCTCCAAACGTGCAAAACAATCAAATTTCAGGTATCTAGCGGTGTTTCCTGCCACACGATTCCCGTGATGCAACGCGGCAAACATAAACAATGACGTCACAAAAGATCCGCCTATAGGGTCGCAAAGCGAATGCAGAAGTGTCGTTCACCCGGTTACGAGCTGATGAACCACTGAAACCATTGTGGAAACATTATTTTAAGGTACAAAAGAATCTTTGGTGTTGCTTTAACGGCATAAACTCTGTAAAATACATCCAAGAGTTTTACAAGCCGGTGTTTTGTTGTTTGTAGGGACATCAAAGTTACATTTTCACGCCCCTAAACATGACACTGAACAAAATGAAACTGTGATTGGTTGCTTTACATGTCAGTCAGACGGCCTCTTCGAAGTTATTGGCCAATGAAAGATGCGATGGAGTCCAGACCTTCTGTCATCAGCCTGAAGATCAAGCTACACGAGAAAAGCTTTGTACATTACTGTTAAAAATCAATTTCCTTATGGAGAAAATAAATTGGATTTTTACTTCCAGAGCACAATTTTTGCTCTCTTTAACAACCAAGTCAATGCAATTTCTGAAACCAATACATGCATCAAAATAATGCTGTTCTAGTGTCTGTATTTCAGGTTTGCTGCACAATTCCACTATACTATGAACTTTAAATACAAGAGTTCACTGGTCTGAAACTGCAAACAAGCTACGTGCATTGAGTCATTAGACTATCTTTGGTTCGTCTGGCAACTCCAATCGAGATATATTCCAATATATACTCCTCTTACAGCATAAAATGACATCTTTCTCCTGCAGAAACACTTAGAAATCCTTCCACAAACCTTTAGACAGGAGTGCAGTGAAGACTCAATGATCAACGCTGTGTGGATTCCCAACAGAGTGGCGAGACATATACACCTAGCAAAAGATCTCGATCACGTAAAGCCAGTCAGTTCTGCTGCACATTAAAGTCTTATAAATGCTGGTTCCCTTTAAGAGCGAGACCTTAAGCCTGATTATGTAACGTTCCTGAAAACCTTCACCCAGCTGGGAGTTTTGTTTGGTTGTTTTCCCTGTTGAACACCGGGAACGTCCCTCTGTGAGCAAATAACCAAAGGCGATTTCATAAACTTTAGTATCTCTTTAACTTGATGGTAATAAAAATAAGTGACCATGATATATAATGATGTCCTATTTATCTCAGTGATGAGTGGGCACATCTACAGATCCACAGATAAAGCTGGAGACTCTATTAATACCAGAACCCTGCAAGACACATGAAGCACATCCAAAGCTGTCATCATCTCGATGAGCGAAAGAACCACATTGAGTTACCAACAAAAAAAATCATCCCTTATGACAGCTGATCTATGCTGATATGATTTTGGTAAGCATGTGGTGGTTTGTTTTCATAAAACAAATGTTGTTTTCCTGAAAGTGTGTGTGTGTGTGTGTGAGAACTTCACATGACTCCTGACAACCACATCAGCATCTTTTTTTCCCTCAACAAGTTGCTCAAAAGAAGTGGGCTTGTTATCGCTGAATAAACGGGAAAAACTATACTTAAAAGCATTGCAGAATCCAGATATTTAAATTGACTATCTAATATATCTAATATATATATATATATATATATATATATCAAATGAAGGATGCATCCTCACACGTTATCATTACATTATCATAATTACTTTATTCTTATCGGTATAAACTATGATATCATCATAGTTTATACCATACGAGTAAGGTAAGCACTATAAATAATTGCTAAACCACACCATTAATGGTCAGATCATGTGTGAGGGTGTATCCATCAGTAGTAAAATCAGGAACTGAATCCTCATAAAATAAACCACACTGATTTCAAAGGTTACTAAAACAAAGTTGAACCCAGATCATCATCAAACCAATCCACTTCTTCAGCCATAAACACCAATAACACATTTAAACGTCACACTCAAAACATGAAGAGAAACAAATATGTAATGAAACTGATGACAGGTATGAAACAGCCTGTTGTACTCATATAAGGGATGTGCTGTCAAGTTAGCTGAGTGAAGATGCTTATAAATAAATGAGTCTTTGATTTCACCCCGAGACCACAATTTATTTATATTTATTCTCATAAGTAAACGCATATAATGTGTGTATTATTATTACAATATTCACCGCACTGATATTGAACTCATTCACTCATTAGCGCGGTTAGCATTAGCTGCTATCGCACTGTGTTTGTGTTTCACAAGACAAAAGCCACATTCAAATACAGCTTTAAAAGAAAGTCGCTTCATTTATATCTAGATGTATGGCCTACACCAATACGCTTTTCAAGAAAACACCCTAAATATAAGACTTAATATTTTTATTTGATCAAATTCTCATTCAGTAAGGCGGCCCGGAGCGACTCTCCGGCTGTGTCTCAAAACCAACCGAAACCCCCTATCTAGACAGTACTTTCAGCTCTTCACACGCGAATTTAAACTGTGAAACGCCCCTAAAATGAACTAAAAAGAAACAAAAGGGGTCGAAATGTTGTTTTCGAGCGCTCAAACGCGCCTATGACAGACACAGACGTTGTCTATATAGGGAACTCGCTAGGGTTTGACACACAGTCCCTCTCTCTCTCACCTGGACGTGAAGACTTTGGAGCAGCTGATGGAGCTGCTCAGGTCGCACATGGCGCGGTAACTGGCGTCGCGAGTCTTTTCCCTCTCCACATGGAAAGCGTACAGGGATATCAGGATTCCTGAGAGACACACGAGAAGCCGGACTATCCGCTCCCAGCGAGGGGTGGACACTCGCAAGACGGGCGCCGCCATTTTTTCCCGGCCTAAGCACGAACGCGCGCAGCCTCCCCTGCCTCAACCGTTGGGCGCGCGACGTGGAAAAGCGTCGGGACGTGTCATCAGACCATGGGGGCGTGGCTTTGGTTGAATGTGGGCGTGGTCTGTTCGACAGGGCTTGTGTCTATCAAGCGTCTCGCCATTCTTGGGTTAGTGGGGGCTTTTATAGTAGAATAAAATTCAGGGCGTCTTTGTGTGGCCCTTTGCACTCTGATTTCACACCCGCATATTGTAAAGCTGCAGGCGGGTATACAGAGAGAGAGAGGGCTTTTGATTAAATTACAAAATATTGTTGTGTGTTGTGTCCTTGTGTTTATCTGCTGGCTGTACAAATAATTGCCCCTCGGGGACAATAAAGTTACCTTGACCTTGAAAATATTAAATTCGAATTCAAAATTGCTTTATTGGCATGACTGTAAAAATAATACAATATTGCCAAAGCTTGGAATACATAGAATGATAATAAAAACATCAAAATAATAGAAGAAAATATTATAACATACATTTCAATACACAGTGTAACAAATTAGGACGTGTACACATTTGATAGTTTTAACACACAAACACACACATTACTGAGGGTCACTGTGGTGGACAGTAGGGAAACTTTATATACATACATACATATACACATATATGTATATATATATATATATATATATATATATATATATATATATATATATATATATATATATATATATATATATATATATATATACACACAGTACCAGTCAAAAGTTTGGAAACGTTACTATTTTTAATGTTTTTGAAAGAAGTCTCTTATGCTCATCAAGCCTGCAGTAAAAAAAAAAAAACAGTAATATTATGAAATATTATTACAATTTAAAATAATGGTTCTCTTTTTAATATACTTTGAAATGTAATTTATTTTTGTGATGCAAAGCTGAATTTTCATCAGCAAGTACTCCAGTCTTTGGTGTCTTATGATCCTTCAGAAATCATTCTAATATGATGATTTATGATCAATGTTGGAAACAGTTGTGCTGCTTAATATTTTTTTATAACCTGAGATACTTTTTTCAGGATTATTTGATGAATAAAAAGTTAAAAAGAACTGTATAGAATAGAAATCTTTTGTAACAATATACACTACCGTTCAAAAGTTTGGGAACAATAACTATTTTTTTTTAAGAAATTAGTACTTTAATTCAACAAGGATGCGTTAAATTGATAAAAGGTGATGGTAATGATTTATATTGTTAGAAATGTTTTTATTTTGAATAAATGCTGTTTTTATGAATAAATGCTGTTAACGTTTTACTCATCAGTGAATCCTGAAAAAAGTATTCCAAAACAATATATTAAACAGCACAACTGTTTCCATCATTGATAATAACTGAGTATCAAATCATCATATTACAATGATTTCTGAAGGATCATAAGACACCAAAGACTGGAGTACTTGCTGATGAAAATTCAGCTTTGCATCACAAAAATAAATTACATTTTAAAATATATTAAAAAAGAGAACCATTATTTTAAATTGTAATAATATTTCATAATATTACTGTTTTTTTTTTTGTTTTTTTTTTTACTGCAGGCTTGATGAGCATAAGAGACTTCTTTCAAAAACATTAAAAATAGTAATGTTTCCAAACTTTTGACTGGTACTGTATATATATACCATGTATATACCATGTACTGTATATACCAAATTACCAAGGTAACATGAAGGTAAAAGGTAAGGTAACAAAAAGGTAACACAAATGACATTTATGAATGCATAAAGAAATGACTGAATCTTAAAATGTGTCATATATTGTGTGTTTTGTATTGATTTGC
Source organism: Scardinius erythrophthalmus (assembly GCF_964197995.2). Taxonomy (NCBI): domain Eukaryota; kingdom Metazoa; phylum Chordata; class Actinopteri; order Cypriniformes; family Leuciscidae; genus Scardinius; species Scardinius erythrophthalmus. Next base: position 3,493,969 of record NC_138225.1, read on the forward strand.
ATTATTTGGTTATTTGGAATTGCATTTTTTTATAATTTTACATTATTTTTATTTTCTATAAAAGACATCATTAATCAGAGTTTGAAGTGCTACTTTAGTTAAAACTAGAGTAAAGTTTGATGACAAACTTTGATGAAAGTTCAAAATAACGTAAAAGCTTAAAGTTTGGAGGTTTTACTCAGAAAAAGTAAAAACATGTTGTTAACATGATTAGCATGTTGGTAGCATATTTTAACACATTGTTAGCATGTTGTTATAGCATTTTTTGCATGTTGCCCTAGGATAATCGGCACGCTTTACTAGTGGTAGACAGCTTAAATACTCTATCCACCTTATTTTTCAACTTTACGAAGTTTTTTTGTGAATGTGCGAGACTTCAGATTTATTAGCCGCTATAGAGAAATAGTGAGAAGAATATATCAAGGTGCAGTAAACTGTAAAACTGTCTGCGCTACAAACTAGCGTGTATATAGTTAAGATAATGCATTAAAATAATATGATAAGAAATACCAGACTGCAATATCAGGCGCGAATGACACCGGAAGCCAGACACTCTGTCAAACCATAATGGCATTGGCATAAATGAAATTAGTTACACCATGTAGTGAAGCCACACTGCCACATTGTGGCTTCTTTCTGCTGCACCACCACATGCTTGCATTATATATATATAAATATTAAATATATATTCCACTGCTTTGGCTTTCTAAAATGAGAAGTAACAAATAGGGAATCTAATGCCCTTAACATCAGTTAAATGCACGTTTTTTTCACGATTTCACAACCATACTTTGACAGATTTACTGTTTAAAATAACTGTTCAAGCAAACCCAGTTACACTACCTAAAACAAAAACTTTGTTTACATGGTTCAATGCATTGTTAATACACTGTTAGGACATGTTAACATGTCGCTAGCATGAGTAGCTTTTTGCTAGCATGTTTTAACATATTGTTTGCATGTTTTAACATGTTGTTAGCATGATTAGGATAGGGATAATATACTGTGCATAAGTATGAAGGAAACTCAGGAAGGCAATAATGTAAATGTAATACATTTTTATGGAGGATTTTTCATTTGAAACGGCTGGAAAACAAAACAAAACCAATGATTTATATCATACAGAACTGCATAACTACACAGGAATATAGTGTGGATTTTGTAATATATGAGCATTTATTAAAATTTGTATTTATGAAAAATAACCATATATAGTCCTGTATGACTTTTGCACGTTGAATGTACTTCAGTCAATAGAAAAAGAAGAAAAATACGGAAGTGCGCTTTCTTTCTGCATGGATTCATGGATAAAAACAACCTAGCGTTCAGCCAATCACAATAGCTTTAAATTAACCAATCAGAGGAATTGTATTAAAAATGCAGCCATTTACACGACAGCAAGAACTCCCCGCCAATCACCGACGAGCTCTAACACCCACGTGACATTGGGGTTTCAGAAAACTGTGTGACATCAGCGTTGTTTACTCACAGAAGAGAAGAGCTCGTGCAGCAAAGCCAATTCTATAGTCTTTTAGCAAGATTATATTCTAATAAACATGGCCTCCGCGGACATCGATAGATTAGTGTCATTTGAAGAAGCCCATTATGATCAATATGATTATTATAACCTGGAGGAATATCCCTGCCATGCCGGAGGAAAAGGCAGAAGTAAGAAGGAGATCGGGCTGAACACTAATCGCCATTCCCCGGCTGGACATGAGAGGAAAATAACAGAAAAACTGCAAAACAGTGAAATAAAACGCAAGAGAACCAAGAGCGCGACATCCTGAGGAAAATGCATCGAGGTAAGTATGATCAGATAACATTTATGTTTTTTTTTTATAATGGAAAAATGGGACTCAATGCATTTATCTCTCTCTCTCTCTCTTGAATTTAATTTATTTTAAATTAATATTACCCCTGGCTCAATTTTGTTGTTTTTTGTCTCTTTATTTTTTTATCTACTGTTTATAATGCCATTATTGTTGTTTAATTATTGTAACTGTATGTATTTGCCTTTATATATGTAAATATATTTTATATATGTAAATATATAATGCCTTTATAAATGTAAAATGTGTTTAGCGACATGTCTAGGCAAATCATCCACCCTCTTTGTGCTCCAACTGCTATTTTATGTAACCACTAGGGATCAAATTTCCACTAGATTACATGTATCTCCTGTTTGTAATTATGTAATAACACTTCGAATGCATTTATTGTATTTTATTGCAAATATTCCTAATGCTCTGTTTTGTAATGCTTTACAGAATCAGGCCGCACATACTGGAAATTGATGAGTGAAACCGGATCGTGGTCCAAATGTCTGTTTTGCCTTTTCCCCGACCCACTGAATGTTGATGTCGTTCAGTTCGAGGCGCGCGCATGCGCATCTGCTCCACATTCTGCTGCTGTCACGTGATACGCGGGCAGTTCTGACATGTGTTTCATGGTGTCACATGGTGTTAAACGTTCACTGACTTTTGAAAATAAAACGTGTTCAGCTAAAGGAAATTATGTGTGCTTAAAGACTCTGTAAATTTCTATAATGTAAGACTTAAATAAATTTGAATAATTCTCTTATGTGTTTTTTTCTTTTTTTGCATTGTTTTATGTTTTGTATATGCAGCATCTGAATATCCATCCTTTTCATTTTAGTTTGGAAAATTAGCTTCAAGTTTTGGTGATTTCCAAAGTTTAAAAGAAAAGAAAAGGTGTCAAATGAGTAACTATATTTAACATGAGCTTCAGCTTTTCTTCATGCAGCCTCACAACTAAACGAGAGATATGCAGACATTCTCAAAATCATTTTATATTAGATAATAAAAGGCATATTTGCCTGTGGATTTAAGTGTCCAAATACTTTTTGGGCCACTGTATGTAACTTTTTCACATCTTTATTTGATAATATGGGAAGGTTAATGGTTTTAATCAGATGTGATTGTTTATCATACAATCAAGGTACACTATGTATAACTTTTAGCCCTCTAGTGGCTACAAAAATTTAAATACAAAAATTTCTTACATTTTTTATGGCTGTGTGGATTAATATGGTTCTTTCTCATAACTTGAAAGGAGAGATTATCATAATGCTCATAAAACCTTCAGTACTAGGCTTAAGAGATATAACCAGGTCAGATGGAAATGATCTCAAGCTGACCAGCTGAAGCTGTTACCAGAGCCCGTCTACGGAAGCCTGCCCACTTCCTATCAAGTCCTATTGTATAATAATAAACACATATGGAGAAATTGTATTTTAAGAGTAAGCAAGCGAACGAGAGTGATGACAGACATTCAGTCAAAGTGAGCCCCCTCGTGGCTGGCTATTATGGCTACAGGTCATAAGTCCCGCACTTTTCATAAAAGTGACACTAACCTACTCTTCAAATACAGTTTCTCCAAACGTGTCTATTATGTTTGGTAGTTATTATCACGATAATCCATGTCCAAGAGTCAATTTCCTCGGATGACATTTAAACATTTAAACAAGACTCGGAAGATAAAGTAATTATTTATGTTCCCTGTAAATTATTTTTGACTGCATTATAATGATTTCTTAATTCAGAATATTATCAAGATTGCGTAGGCGGATGTGTTCAGGGAATTTGCCAGTTAAAAGTATAACATTCTTAAATGAACGAAATGACTCGAAAAAAGATTCATTCATTTTGATGAACGAGATCGAACAAGAGAGTCAAGCAAAATGAGCCGAACTTCCCCATCCAGTACATATTGATTTTACTGTCTATGACGTATTGGATCATCCAGCTACGTCATCGTGCTACAGGCTGCATCGGAGAGTGGTTAACGTACGTCACGACTTAGCCGAATAGTTCCAAGTTTAGGTTGCTAAGCAACACATAGAGCAACAAACACTGACAGCAGTGAAATACAGCAGTATCGAGTTACAAATAAAAGGCAACATGTTTACCTTATTTTACCTTCACCGATTTATCACCAGTATGATATCTGAGACTGAGAGAAACGACACAGACGCGGAAAACACGACAGGTAACTTTAATACAAATCATAACTCACATGCAGAAATAACCAGGTCCGGATAGCCAAAAAGATGTGGGTGGGACAACGATGGCCCAAAATCATGTGTTATGCCGAATTTCGTCCAAAATCTGTCCCGAATCTGTGTTCCAAATGAAAATGTATATTCCTAATGATGTTTTTTAAACCATGGTTGTATTACCACAGTTTAACCATGGCTTTACTAACGTATCTTGAATTAAAGTTACATATAAGCCTAGTTACAACGATCTACAAAATAACAACAGACTTTATTCAGCCAAATAAGTTACTGTCCTATTATTCTAATTGAATTTATTGATCAGATTTAAGAATTTGAAATGAAAGATGAAGCATACATTTAATAAAATTACGGGGAAAATGCCATTTATAAATATAGAAAAAAGTTTTCTGATAAGAGTATATTAAAAAAATGTAATTTTGCCAAAGGAAAAACTTTTATTTTAAATACATTTTAATTTTACAGCAGCCAATCCACAAACACCTGAGGCATCGACCAGCGCTAATCCACAAACACCTGAGGCATCGACCAGCGCTAATCCACAAACACCTGAACCACCGACTAGCGCTAATCCACAAACACCTGAACCACCGACTAGCGCTAATCCACAAACACCTGAACCATCGACCAGCGCTAATCCACAAACACCTGAGGCATCAACCAGCGCTAATCCACAAACACCTGAACCATCGACCAGCGCTAATCCACAAACACCTGAGGCATCAACCAGCGCTAATCCACAGACACCTGAACCACCGACTAGCGCTAATCCACAAACACCTGAACCACCGATCAGCGCTAATCCACAAACACCTGAACCACCGACTAGCGCTAATCCACAAACACCTGAACCACCGACCAGCGCTAATCCACAAACACCTGAACCACCAACCAGAGCTAATCCACAAACACCTGAACCACCGACCAGCGCTAATCCACAAACACCTGAACCACCGACCAGCGCTAATCCACAAACACCTGAACCACCAACCAGAGCTAATCCACAAACACCTGAACCACCGATCAGCGCTAATCCACAAACACCTGAACCATCGACCAGGGGTGCGTTTCCCGAAAGCATCGTTGGCCAACTATGGTCGCAAGTTCCGTTGTTACTAATAGAGTTCAATGGACATTGCGATGAACTTGCGACCATAGTTGGCCAACGATGCTTTCGGGAAACGCACCCCAGAGCTAATCCACAAACACCTGAACCACCGACCAGCGCTAATCCACAAACACCTGAACCACCGACCAGCGCTAATCCACAAACACCTGAACCACCGACCAGCGCTAATCCACAGACACCTGAACCATCGATCAGCGCTAATCCACAAACACCTGAACCAGCGACTAGCGCTAATCCACAAACACCTGAACCACCGACCAGCGCTAATCCACAAACACCTGAACCATTGACCAGCGCTAATCCACAGACACCTGAACCACCGACCAGCGCTAATCCACAAACACCTGAACCACCGACCAGCGCTAATCCACAAACACCTGAAGAAGAGCCAGCAGACCGTGAGTGTCCAGTTATCATGCAGTGCTGTAGTCTAGTTTTTTGTAGCGAGTAAACAGAGATTTCTACACCCTTAGTTCTAGAGACAATTCAAGATAGCAACAGCCCCCTGCTGCTCCGGTTACGTTAATGAGAACATATATGCTACTTTTACTTACAGTAGAGGTTTCACATACCACTGGATTCATGTCCATTTCAATCTGTTGTTCTGGTTTTGTTTGTAATGTCCACTCATACTGGCTCCTCACCTGATCTGCACTGGTTCAGTCTCATGCTGTATGTTAACAGGTTGTTGCTGTTTGTTTTTCAGTGAGCTTCATGTTTCCTGAACCAACACTACTATCTGAACACTTTCGGTCTCTTTATAAAGTGGGAAAGAAACAGGGATATGATGATCGCGTCTATGAAGGAATTAGAAGATCGGACGGCAAGAAAGTATGTTGCTCTTTCTCCATAACCAAACGTTTCGTCTCTTGTTTCCTTCTGTGAACTTTGAGTCTTGCCATAAACATCAGTGTTGACAGTTTTGATCAAAAAGTGTTTAAAAAATGTAAAGACTTGATGATCATGTGCACAAAATTGTCTTTATTTTTTAGGTTGACATCAAATTTGTTGAAAGGTGCAGACTTTGGGAAAGATCGGTAAGTTGACAAGACTTTATTCTTCATGAAATTCTCTAGTAAGAATTGGTTTGGTAAATTCGGTATGGAGATAGTATGAGATATAACTGAATTACACAACCAAAGCCTAGAGGCATCTGTTATAGAGTTCATGTAAAGTTTTCCCAGTAGCTGGGTTTCCATCCAAACGTGGAGCACATTTTTTTTAAATAAAACAAATGTGAATTAGGAGGGTTTCCATCAGGTTGTTTGAGCGGACGACGTGGTATTGGGTAACCTAGTGACCAACAGTAAATGAAACACCATCAGCAAAACAGTAGTGATGTGTGTCGTTCGACTCAATGAGCGACTGCTTTAAGAGAACGGTGAGAGTCAGATCCCGCCTGAGAGCTGTTTTCTCTTTTTGTATTTTTGTATGTTAATATAAGCAAGGATAATATGATTATCCTTTCGCTACACTGCTCAGCCACACGACAAGTAGTCACTCGCTTAATGTTATTTTGATGTGTTTTCATCCTTAATATCAGGCCAGAAAACAAGAGCAGTAACACAAGCAAACGAAGTAGCATTTGAATGCATTTTATTAACAGACAACTTAAAGAAAGTTTGTAAAGTGAAACTCATATCGAGCAGGGACGACCTTTAACAACCCTATAAATGTGATCTGTTTTAAGTGTGATGTGCTTACATTGGTTTTATTTTCAATAGTTCAATATAAATCAAATTAATTTGGCAAATGCGTTTCCATCTCTCAATATTCGCATTAATCCTTTTTCGCACAAGTCAAAAACCACCTCAAGCGAGTGTGTGAACTTTTTTGCGTCATTAGGGATTTTTTTCTCATTTGCCGTTTCCATCGCGTTTCTGATGCGAGACTTCAAAAAGTGCATAAAAACAGGCTGATGGAAACATAGCTAATGCTTTCATCTTTCATTTCCCTCATTCTTTAATTAGGAGATTTGAAATAAGCAAATGTTTTGTCAATCTCTTTTCTTCAGCCTGAGTTTGTTGAAGAGGGAACTACATTGCGGAAAATGCAAAAGGCTCCAACTTGCGACCATTTCATACGGTTATATGAGCATTTCATCTTGAAAGACCAAAGCATCCTGATAATGGAACATCTTCCTGCCTATGTGACCTGGAGTGAGTTCATCAGAAGAAACGGAGGGAGCCTGACTGAAGAGACAGCGGACCGCATCATGAGCCAGATCTTGGTTGCAGTGAATCACTGCTTGGATAATGATCTTTTATACCCAGTACTCAAGAGATTGATACTGATCAACCCAGAAACCCTGCATATAAAATATGCACACATTGGCGAAAAAGACCTTGAAAGTGAGTTGGCTTTTTGAACATAGATGACTGATGACTGGTGATGTTTTACTAAACACTGGAAATGTATTGCTTGCAGGACTTGAAAACACGGAGTGGAGGAATATGGTCTACGAATACAGTGCTCTATCTGTACTGGCAGTTCAAAGAGATGGTAAGTTCGATAACAAGAACGAAGTGGAAATAACATTGCTTGGAAAACATATAAAGCTCTGACACATAAAGTGACAGTAAAATGATAAGTGTCAAACTTTGTTGACGAATGAGCAAAGTGTAAAACACGGGGGACTGATAATGAATGTTAGCAGTGATTACATGTTCATGTCATAGTAACAGCAACAAATGCTTTGTATTTCATGGTAACATTCACCTTAGATGTACCCTTCTACAGAAAGGTCAAACGTGATTAATCCACTCTCTTCTGAAAACTTTCACAGAACATCGGCTTGACGAAATAGACTACTTGACTTCAGAGAACATGACATATCATCTCTGGCTTAAGGCTTTGCCCGGAATATTTATGATAATTGGGGTTTTTTCTTTATTCAAATCACTTTTAAAAATGTTTTCATATTTTAGATAGAACAGACTCAGACCTGCCAACCTGTATGTATTTTGACCTCAAAGTGCGCTGGTACGATTTGTCACTCTAAACTACGTAAAAACCTTGTCCACGCACTGTACTCAAATCAGATCTAGGTATTATCAACTGGCTGTAATTTTGAGATCGCAATAGACGTGAAGGACTATAATGCGTTAAGAGGTCGCTCAAGTACTGCGGAGCTAAACCATTTAGTGCTTTGTAAGTAATTAGCAATATTTTAAAATTTATACGATGTTTAATAGGGGGCCAGTGCAGTGTTGACAGAACTGGGCTAATATGGTCATACTTCCTGGTTCTGGTAAGAACTCGAGCTGCTGCATTTTGAACTAGTTTATTAAGCGTGCAGGGCAACCACCCAGTAGAGCATTACAATAATCTAGCCTTGAGGTCATGAACGCATGAACTAATTGTTCCGCATTTGTCAATGAGAGCATATGGCGTAATTTAGATATATATTTAAGATGGAAAAATGCAGTTTTACAGATACTAGACACGTGACTTTCAAATGAAAGATTGGTATCAAAGAGCACACCCAGGTTCCTAACCGACGACTTGACAGAGCAGCCATCAAGTGTTAGACAGTATTCTAGGTTATTACATGAGGAAGTTTTTTGTCCAATAATTAGAATCTGTTTTTTCAGAATTAAGAAGTAGGAAATTACTAGTCATCCAGTTTTTTATATCAGCTATGCATTCCGTTAATTTTGTGAATTGGTAAGTTTCGTCACGGCGTGAAGAAATATAGAGCTGAGTATCATCAGCATAACAGTGAAAGCTAATGCCATGCTTCCTAGTGATATCTCCTAATGGTAGCATGTACAGAGTGAACAGCAGCGGTCCTAGTACTGAGCCTTGTGGTACGCCATACTGAACTTGTGATCGATAAGACATCTCTTCATTTACTGCTACAAACTGATAACGGTCAGATAAGTATGATTTAAACCATGCTAGTGCAATTCCACTATTGCCAACATAATGTTCGAGTCTATTATAAAAGAATGTTGTGGTCAATAGTATCAAAAGCAGCACTAAGATCGAGTAACACTAATAGAGAGACACAACCATGATCGGATGATAAGAGCAAATCATTTGTGACTCTAATGAGAGCTGTCTCGGTACTATGGTACGGTCTAAATCCTGACTGAAAATCCTCGGAGATATAATTTCTTTCAAGAAAGGAACACAGTTGTGAAGATACTGCTTTTTCTAGTATCTTTGACAGAAAAGGCAGATTCGAGATCGGCCTGTAATTGACTAATTCTGAAGCATCTCTTTCAGTAGCTTAGTCGGTATAGGGTCTAACATACATGTTGTCGATTTAGATGATTTAACGAGTTTGCAAAATTCTTCTCTAAATTTTGTTCTTGCTTGTGTTTTTTTTTTTCTGTTAAAATATTAGAAAGCATTTTGTATTATCCATCATTATCCATTTTTAAAAATCGTTAAAATACCGTTAACAAAACCCCTTATTATATAGGCCATTATATAACATTATATAAGTTATTCGTTTTGCTCCTATTGGTCCTGTCTATTCATTGTCAACAGTTTTTTATAAATATGTTTGTATTGGCTAACGTTTGTTCAGCTAATGCGTGTCCTGTTTATAATGTACCACTGATGGTACTCAAAAATAATTTCAAGGTTGGCAGGTCTGCAGACTAACAAATAACTAGATTAATTTAATAGATGAAATTACTGTCACATAACAGCCAGTTCTTCAGTCGAGCAGTTTTAATGATTCTTAATATTTTAAACATTATTTAATTGAGCTACTGAGGCAAGCAGGACGAGGCCGAGATGAGCACCAGTCTCGAGTGTCTCACGGAGGAGCGATGACAGTGAAGAACAGGAGAGGACCAGGCCTGGACATTGACATTACAGTGAATCATTTAGCAGACGCGCTATGGTTGACACATTTACATTTATGCATTTGGCAGACGCTTTTATCCAAAGCGACTTACATTGCATTTCAAGTTTCAAGATTCAAGGAATCTACAGACAGGGAGCAGTGAATGAGGAACTCCTGTCGGCTGCCCAAACCAGGAGGAGCCGTCGCTGTCCTCCAGGAGTGTTGAGCCGTCACAGGCGCCAGTTCTGTTTGTGACGTCACAGGCAGGGAGCGTGTGTGAGAGCAGGTCAGTCCAGTAATTATCAGAATTTATCCTCCTGTAGTGCAAACACGCAGTCTATAGACACAGTAGTGAGATACAGTTTACAAACGCAGTCTCGAGATACAAACAAGTACAGTACTTGAGTACAGTAGTTATTTTTAACCTTTAATTATACCAGATGACGGGGATCTCTTTAACCTATGTTTACAGCATTAGGTGTGATTTTCTTTCTTGAGAGAAATTAATATGTATCTACTGTACCTAATACGTATCCAAACTGAATCAAGATCAGAATAAAACCACAAGAATTAAACTGAAATAGTAAAATTTGTATCAAGCAATAGTAAAAGCAGTAGCCTATACCAATTATTGCACTATGCTGTCACTAAACTCAATAAAATTGTGTTTAGTTGGGCTACCAAATGTTCTGACAATCACAATAGCCTACACTTATTGTTTGGGATGCAATATGATGCTGAGTTGGTGTGTGTGCCATGCCAGGTCTAGAAGATCTGGAGTCTCTGTGTGTCCGAGGTCCCCCCAGGATCAAGACTTGCCGTCTGTGCCAGATCTCTCCAGTTTAGATGACAGTGAGTCATTATTAACACACATGTTGTCACTGCCCACGACTTGTTTAAAATCGTTCCATACCTCCGACTTTACTCCAAACTTGCTCAAAGTTAATTCTCCTGTTTTTATTTTTTTCTTTACGTCTTCAAGCTCCATGTTGCACTTAAGCTACACAATACAGCACAGCCGGCCCGGAGTGATGCGTGCGAGTGGAGGAGGCGCTTCGCATGACACGTGACATATTGCATTTTGTATCTTTGTAGCCTAACTTGTGCAACTTTGTACACATTTGTAACTTAGGCTTACTTTACTTTGCTTAAGATATATATATATATATATATTAGGGGTTTAACGGTACACAGAAGTCACGGTTCGGTTCATACCTCTGTTCAGACGTCTGTTGGAAACTTTTCCTTCGTCAAAGCAGAGACCAGGAGACTTGGTTGTTTCTTCAGCAGGATTCTTTATTTAGAGCTGTCGGTAGCTGCAGTCATCAAGTCTAACTAGGGCAGTAGACATTGTAGTTTATATACATTTCAAGGGGGAGGGATTTATATATAGGTGAATACACTCGGAACAAAGCATGTAAATGAAGTATACAGGTTTAGGAACCCGCCCTAGACTCTAGACTGTAACCAATCCTAATCCAATCAGCATAACTATTCAAATGCATAGATGCTAATCCAATCAGCCTAACTATTCAACGACTGGGGCTGGGGCTCGGGCTCCAAGAGCCATTAAAGACCAGCGTAACTATTCAATGATTGGGGCTGGGGCATGTATTATAGCTGTGTTTTATTAGTTGAACATCAATTACATTTTTAACCTTAGATGGGTTGAAACTTGTTTTGGATTTCCAAATTCGGGGAGCAGACACAGTCTCTATGTGATGATAGCTAGGTGAAAGAGTCTCTATGTGAATGGATTTATCAGACCTTGGTGACGTGAGACAGCTAGCAGACGGTCGGTTAAGCCAGTCTGTCTGCTTCCTGACCTGAGCCCCAGATTGTCATGTTTGAGCTCTAAGACTATGTGCCATATTACTAGAGAGAAGAGCAGCACCATCCCAGGAGGGATGAATACCATCTCTTTTCATCAGGTCAGGTCTGTCCCAAAAACTTTTCCAATTGTCTATGAATTCTAAATTATTTTGCGGACACCACTTCGACAGTTAACCATTGAGTGAACACAATCTACTGACTACTGAGCTGTCTCGGTACTATGGTACGGTCTAAATCCTGACTGAAAATCCTCGCAGATATCATTTCTTTCTAAAAAGCAACATAGTTGTGAAGATACTGCCTTTTCTAGTATCTTTGACAGAAAGGGTAGATTCGAGATCGGCCTGTAATTGACTAATTTTGTAGGATCAAGTTGCGTTTTTTAACAAGCGGTTTAATCATAGCCAGCTTAAAGGTTTTTGGTACGTATCCTAGAGACAAAGATGAATTAATGATTGTAAGAAGAGGATCAATGACCTCTGGAAGCATCTCTTTCAGTAGCTTAGTCGGTATAGGGTCTAACATGTTGTCGGTTTAGATGATTTAATGAGTTTAGCGAATTCTTCCTCTTGTATAGCAATAAATGAATCGAATTTTCCTTAGGGAGACTACAATGCACTCCCTGATGCGATACTGTAGTAGACGGTTACATAGTTATAATTTTGTCCCTGATATCAATCTTATAAGTGAAGGAGTTCGTAAAGTCATTACTGCTGTGTTGCTTGGAAATTTCTGGGCTTAAGGCTTTCTTTTTTGTTAATTTAGCCACTGTTTCAAATAAATACCAAGGGTTTTGTTTATTTTCTTCTAATAGGGTTGAAAAATAAGCAGATCTAGCAGCTTTTAAGGCCTTTCTGTATGCAATCGTGCTCTCTTTCCATGAAATGCGAAATACCTCTAGTTTTGTTTTCTTCCAGTTGCGCTCCATTTTTCGGGCTGCTCTCTAAAGGGCCCGAGTGTGCTCGTTGTACCATGGCGTTGGACTATTTTCTTTAATCTTCTTTAAGTGCAACGGAGCAACTGTGTCTAAAGTGCTGGAAAAGAGAGAGTTAAAAATTTCTGTCGCAATATTGAGTTCTTCTAAGCTATCTGGGATGCTGACATGATGAAACTGATTAGGAAGATTATTGATAAAGCAATCTTTAGTGGCAGAAGTGATAGGTCTAACATATTTGTAACACGGAGTCGGCTTTGCAGCCTTGGCTAAATGTAATTTACACGAGACTAGATAATGATCTGAGATGTCATCGCTCTGCTGCAGAATTTCAACGGCATCAACATTTATTCCGTGTGATAATATTAGATCTAGAGTATGATTACGGCAATGAGTAGGTCCTGACACGTGTTGTCTAACTCCAATAGAGTTCAGAATGTCTTTAAATGCCAATCCCAATGCATCTTTTTCATTATCTATATGTATATTAAAATCACCAACAATTAGTACTTTATCTGTTGCCAAGACTAACTCTTGGTAGAAAGTCAGCAAATTCTTTGATAAAATCTTTATGGTGCCCTGGTGGCCTGGATACAGTTGCCAGCACAAATCTCAAACGTGATTTGTCATTTACACTATACATTTTTACATTAAGCACCAACACTTCAAAAGAAGTATATTTAAAACTAGATTTCATATTTATTTTGAAAATATTACTATAAGTTACAGCGACACCTCCCCCTTTGCGTTTCAGACGAGGTTCATGTTTGTAACAGTAATCTTTCGGGGTGGATTTCCAAATTCGGGGAGCAGACACAGTCTCTATGTGATGATAGCTAGGTGAAAGCGTCTCTATGTGATGGGATTTATCAGACCTTGGTGACGTGAGACAGCTAGCAGACGGTCGGTTAAGCCAGTCTGTCTGCTTCCTGACCTGAGCCCCAGATTGTCATGTTTGAGCTCTAAGACTATGTGCCATATTGCTAGAGGGAAGAGGAGCACCATCCCAGGAGGGATGAATACCATCTCTTTTCAACAGGTCAGGCCTGCCCCAAAAACTTTTCCAATTGTCTATGAATTCTATATTATTTTGCGGACACCACTTCAACAGTCAGCCATTGAGTGAACACAATCTACTGACTACTGAGCTGTCTCGGTACTATGGTACGGTCTAAATCCTGACTGAAAATCCTCGCAGATATCATTTCTTTCTAAAAAGGAACATAGTTGTGAAGATACTGCCTTTTCTAGTATCTTTGACAGAAAGGGTAGATTTGAGATCGGCCTGTAATTGACTAATTTTGCAGGATCAAGTTGCATTTATTTAACAAGCGGTTTAATCATAGCCAGCTTAAAGGTACGTATCCTAGAGACTAAGATGAATTAATGATAGTAAGAAGAGGATCTATGACCTCTAGAAGCATCTCTTTCAGTAGCTTAGTCGGTATAGGGTCTAACATGTTGTCGGTTTAGATGATTTAATGAGTTTAGCGAATTCTTCCTCTTGTATAGCAATAAATGAATCGAATTTTCCTTAGGGAGACTACAATGCACTCCCTGATGCGATACTGTAGTAGACGGTTGCATAGTTATAATTTTGTCCCTGATATTATCAATCTTATAAGTGAAGAAGTTCGTAAAGTCATTACTGCTGTGTTGCTTGGAAATTTCTGGGCTTGAAGCTTTCTTTTTTGTTAGTTCAGCCACTGTTTCAAATAAATACCAAGGGTTTTGTTTATTTTCTTCTAATAGGGTTGAAAAATAAGCAGATCTAGCAGCTTTTAAGGCCTCTCTATGTGCAGTCGTGCTCTCTTTCCATGAAATGCGAAATACCTCTAGTTTTGTTTCTTCCACTTGCGGTCCATTTTTCGGGCTGCTCTCTAAAGGGCCCGAGTGTGCTCGTTGTACCACGGCGTTGGACTATTTTCTTTAATCTTCTTTAAGTGCAACGGAGCAACTGTGTCTAAAGTGCTGGAAAAGAGAGAGTTAAAAGTTTCTGTCACAATATTGAGTTCTTCTAAGCTATCTGGGATGCTGAGATGATGAAACTGATTAGGAAGATTATTGATAAAACAATCTTTAGTGGCAGAAGTGATAGGTCTAACATATTTGTAACACGGAGTCGGCTTTGCAGCCTTGGCTAAATTTAATTTACACGAGACTAGATAATGATCTGAGATGTCATCGCTCTGCTGCAGAATTTCAACGGCATCAAAATTTATTCCGTGTGATAATATTAGATCTAGAGTATGATTACGGCAATGAGTAGGTCCTGACACGTGTTGTCTAACTCCAATAGAGTTCAGAATGTCTTTAAATGCCAATCCCAATGCATCTTTTTCATTATCTATATGTATATTAAAATCATCAACAATTAGTACTTTATCTGTTGCCAAGACTAACTCTGGTAGAAAGTCAGCAAATTCTTTGATAAAATCTTTATGGTGCCCTGGTGGCCTGTATACAGTAGCCAGCACAAATCTCAAACGTGATTTGTCATTTACACTATACATTTTTACATTAAGCACCAACACTTCAAAAGAAGTATATTTAAAACTAGATTTCATATTTATTTTGAAAATATTACTATAAGTTACAGCGACACCTCCCCCTTTGCGTTTCAGACGAGGTTCATGTTTGTAACAGTAATCTTTCGGGGTAGATTTCCAAATTCGGGGAGCAGACACAGTCTCTATGTGATGATAGCTAGGTGAAAGAGTCTCTATGTGATGGTATTTATCAGACCTTGGTGACGTGAGACAGCTAGCAGACGGTCGGTTAAGCCAGTCTGTCTGCTTCCTGACCTGAGCCCCAGATTGTCATGTTTGAGCTCTAAGACTATGTGCCATATTACTAGAGAGAAGAGCAGCACCATCCCAGGAGGGATGAATACCATCTCTTTTCAACAGGTCAGGCCTGCCCCAAAAACTTTTCCAATTGTCTATGAATTCTATATTATTTTGCGGACACCACTTCAACAGTCAGCCATTGAGTGAACACAATCTACTGACTACTGAGCTGTCTCGGTACTATGGTACGGTCTAAATCCTGACTGAAAATCCTTGCAGATATCATTTCTTTCTAAAAAGCAACATAGTTGTGAAGATACTGCCTTTTCTAGTATCTTTGACAGAAAGGGTAGATTCGAGATCGGCCTGTAATTGACTAATTTTGTAGGATCAAGTTGCATTTATTTAACAATCGGTTTAATCATAGCCAGCTTAAAGGTACGTATCATAGAGACTAAGATGAATTAATGATTGTAAGAAGAGGATCTATGACCTCTAGAAGCATCTCTTTCAGTAGCTTAGTCGGTATAGGGTCCAACATGTTGTCGGTTTAGATGATTTAATGAGTTTAGCGAATTCTTCCTCTTGTATAGCAATAAATGAATCGAATTTTCCTTAGGGAGACTACAATGCACTCCCTGATGCGATACTGTAGTAGACGGTTGCATAGTTATAATTTTGTCCCTGATATTATCAATCTTATAAGTGAAGAAGTTCGTAAAGTCATTACTGCTGTGTTGCTTGGAAATTTCTGGGCTTGAAGCTTTCTTTTTTTTAGTTTAGCCACTGATTCAAATAAATACCAAGGGTTTTGTTTATTTTCTTCTAATAGGGTTGAAAAATAAGCAGATCTAGCAGCTTTTAAGGCCTCTCTGTATGCAATCGTGCTCTCTTTCCATGAAATGCGAAATACCTCTAGTTTTGTTTTCTTCCAGTTGCGCTCCATTTTTCGGGCTGCTCTCTAAAGGGCCTGAGTGTGCTCGTTGTACCATGGCGTTGGACTATTTTCTTTAATCTTCTTTAAGTGCAACGGAGCAACTGTGTCTAAAGTGCTGGAAAAGAGAGAGTTAAAAATTTCTGTCGCAATATCGAGTTCTTCTAAGCTATCTGGGATGCTGACATGATGAAACTGATTAGGAAGATTATTGATAAAGCAATCTTTAGTGGCAGAAGTGATAGGTCTAACATATTTGTAACACGGAGTCGGCTTTGCAGCCTTGGCTAAATTAAGTTTACACGAGACTAGATAATGATCTGAGATGTCATCGCTCTGCTGCAGAATTTCAACGGCATTAACATTTATTCCGTGTGATAATATTAGATCTAGAGTATGATTACGGCAATGAGTAGGTCCTGACACGTGTTGTCTAACTCCAATAGAGTTCAGAATGTCTTTAAATGCCAATCCCAATGCATCTTTTTCATTATCTATATGTATATTAAAATCACCAACAATTAGTACTTTATCTGTTGCCAAGACTAACTCTGGTAGAAAGTCAGCAAATTCTTTGATAAAATCTTTATGGTGCCCTGGTGGCCTGGATACAGTAGCCAGCACAAATCTCAAACGTGATTTGTCATTTACACTATACATTTTTACATTAAGCACCAACACTTCAAAAGAAGTATATTTAAAACTAGATTTCATATTTATTTTGAAAATATTACTATAAGTTACAGCGACACCTCCCCCTTTGCGTTTCAGACGAGGTTCATGTTTGTAACAGTAATCTTTCGGGGTAGATTTCCAAATTCAGGGAGCAGACAAAGTCTCTATGTGATGATAGCTAGGTGAAAGAGTCTCTATGTGATGGTATTTATCAGACCTTGGTGACGTGAGACAGCTAGCAGACGGTCGGTTAAGCCAGTCTGTCTGCTTCCTGACCTGAGCCCCAGATTGTCATGTTTGAGCTCTAAGACTATGTGCCATATTACTAGAGAGAAGAGCAGCACCATCCCAGGAGGGATGAATACCATCTCTTTTCAACAGGTCAGGCCTGCCCCAAAAACTTTTCCAATTGTCTATGAATTCTATATTATTTTGCGGACACGACTTCAACAGTCAGCCATTGAGTGAACACAATCTACTGACTACTGAGCTGTCTCGGTACTATGGTACGGTCTAAATCCTGACTGAAAATCCTCGCAGATATCATTTCTTTCTAAAAAGCAACATAGTTGTGAAGATACTGCCTTTTCTAGTATCTTTGACAGAAAGGGTAGATTCGAGATCGGCCTGTAATTGACTAATTTTGGAGGATCAAGTTGCATTTATTTACCAATCGGTTTAATCATAGCCAGCTTAAAGGTACGTATCCTAGAGACTAAGATGAATTAATGATAGTAAGAAGAGGATCTATGACCTCTGGAAGCATCTCTTTCAGTAGCTTAGTCGGTATAGGGTCTAACATGTTGTCGGTTTAGATGATTTAATGAGTTTAGCGAATTCTTCCTCTTGTATAGCAATAAATGAATCGAATTTTCCTTAGGGAGACTACAATGCACTCCCTGATGCGATACTGTAGTAGACGGTTGCATAGTTATAATTTTGTCCCTGATATTATCAATCTTAGAAGTGAAGAAGTTCGTAAAGTCATTACTGCTGTGTTGCTTGGAAATTTCTGGGCTTGAAGCTTTCTTTTTTGTTAGTTTAGCCACTGATTCAAATAAATACCAAGGGTTTTGTTTATTTTCTTCTAATAGGGTTGAAAAATAAGCAGATCTAGCAGCTTTTAAGGCCTCTCTGTATGCAATCGTGCTCTCTTTCCATGAAATGCGAAATACCTCTAGTTTTGTTTTCTTCCAGTTGCGCTCCATTTTTCGGGCTGCTCTCTAAAGGGCCTGAGTGTGCTCGTTGTACCATGGCGTTGGACTATTTTCTTTAATCTTCTTTAAGTGCAACGGAGCAACTGTGTCTAAAGTGCTGGAAAAGAGAGAGTTAAAAATTTCTGTCGCAATATCGAGTTCTTCTAAGCTATCTGGGATGCTGACATGATGAAACTGATTAGGAAGATTATTGATAAAGCAATCTTTAGTGGCAGAAGTGATAGGTCTAACATATTTGTAACACGGAGTCGGCTTTGCAGCCTTGGCTAAATTAAGTTTACACGAGACTAGATAATGATCTGAGATGTCATCGCTCTGCTGCAGAATTTCAACGGCATTAACATTTATTCCGTGTGATAATATTAGATCTAGAGTATGATTACGGCAATGAGAAGGTCCTGACACGTGTTGTCTAACTCCAATAGAGTTCAGAATGTCTTTAAATGCCAATCCCAATGCATCTTTTTCATTATCTATATGTATATTAAAATCACCAACAATTAGTACTTTATCTGTTGCCAAGACTAACTCTGGTAGAAAGTCAGCAAATTCTTTGATAAAATCTTTATGGTGCCCTGGTGGCCTGGATACAGTAGCCAGCACAAATCTCAAACGTGATTTGTCATTTACACTATACATTTTTACATTAAGCACCAACACTTCAAAAGAAGTATATTTAAAACTAGATTTCATATTTATTTTGAAAATATTACTATAAGTTACAGCGACACCTCCCCCTTTGCGTTTCAGACGAGGTTCATGTTTGTAACAGTAATCTTTCGGGGTAGATTTCCAAATTCAGGGAGCAGACAAAGTCTCTATGTGATGATAGCTAGGTGAAAGAGTCTCTATGTGATGGGATTTATCAGACCTTGGTGACGTGAGACAGCTAGCAGACGGTCGGTTAAGCCAGTCTGTCTGCTTCCTGACCTGAGCCCCAGATTGTCATGTTTGAGCTCTAAGACTATGTGCCATATTACTAGAGAGAAGAGCAGCACCATCCCAGGAGGGATGAATACCATCTCTTTTCAACAGGTCAGGCCTGCCCCAAAAACTTTTCCAATTGTCTATAAATTCTATATTATTTTGCGGACACCACTTCAACAGTCAGCCATTGAGTGAACACAATCTACTGACTACTGAGCTGTCTCGGTACTATGGTACGGTCTAAATCCTGACTGAAAATCCTTGCAGATATCATTTCTTTCTAAAAAGGAACATAGTTGTGAAGATACTGCCTTTTCTAGTATCTTTGACAGAAAGGGTAGATTCGAGATCGGCCTGTAATTGACTAATTTTGGAGGATCAAGTTGCATTTATTTACCAATTGGTTTAATCATAGCCAGCTTAAAGGTACGTATCCTAGAGACTAAGATGAATTAATGATAGTAAGAAGAGGATCTATGACCTCTGGAAGCATCTCTTTCAGTAGCTTAGTCGGTATAGGGTCTAACATGTTGTCGGTTTAGATGATTTAATGAGTTTAGCGAATTCTTCCTCTTGTATAGCAATAAATGAATCGATTTTTCCTTAGGGAGACTACAATGCACTCCCTGATGCGATACTGTAGTAGACGGTTGCATAGTTATAATTTTGTCCCTGATATTATTAATCTTAGAAGTGAAGAAGTTCGTAAAGTCATTACTGCTGGAAATTTCTGGGCTTGAAGCTTTCTTTTTTGTTAGTTTAGCCACTGTTTCAAATAAATACCAAGGGTTTTGTTTATTTTCTTCTAATAGGGTTGAAAAATAAGCAGATCTAGCAGCTTTTAAGGCCTCTCTATGTGCAGTCGTGCTCTCTTTCCATGAAATGCGAAATACCTCTAGTTTTGTTTCTTCCACTTGCGGTCCATTTTTCGGGCTGCTCTCTAAAGGGCCCGAGTGTGCTCGTTGTACCACGGCGTTGGACTATTTTCTTTAATCTTCTTTAAGTGCAACGGAGCAACTGTGTCTAAAGTGCTGGAAAAGAGAGAGTTAAAAGTTTCTGTCACAATATTGAGTTCTTCTAAGCTATCTGGGATGCTGAGATGATGAAACTGATTAGGAAGATTATTGATAAAACAATCTTTAGTGGCAGAAGTGATAGGTCTAACATATTTGTAACACGGAGTCGGCTTTGCAGCCTTGGCTAAATTTAATTTACACAAGACTAGATAATGATCTGAGATGTCATCGCTCTGCTGCAGAATTTCAACGGCATCAAAATTTATTCCGTGTGATAATATTAGATCTAGAGTATGATTACGGCAATGAGTAGGTCCTGACACGTGTTGTCTAACTCCAATAGAGTTCAGAATGTCTTTAAATGCCAATCCCAATGCATCTTTTTCATTATCTATATGTATATTAAAATCATCAACAATTAGTACTTTATCTGTTGCCAAGACTAACTCTGGTAGAAAGTCAGCAAATTCTTTGATAAAATCTTTATGGTGCCCTGGTGGCCTGTATACAGTTGCCAGCACAAATCTCAAACGTGATTTGTCATTTACACTATACATTTTTACATTAAGCACCAACACTTCAAAAGAAGTATATTTAAAACTAGATTTCATATTTATTTTGAAAATATTACTATAAGTTACAGCGACACCTCCCCCTTTGCGTTTCAGACGAGGTTCATGTTTGTAACAGTAATCTTTCGGGGTAGATTTCCAAATTCGGGGAGCAGACACAGTCTCTATGTGATGATAGCTAGGTGAAAGAGTCTCTATGTGATGGTATTTATCAGACCTTGGTGACGTGAGACAGCTAGCAGACGGTCGGTTAAGCCAGTCTGTCTGCTTCCTGACCTGAGCCCCAGATTGTCATGTTTGAGCTCTAAGACTATGTGCCATATTACTAGAGAGAAGAGCAGCACCATCCCAGGAGGGATGAATACCATCTCTTTTCAACAGGTCAGGCCTGCCCCAAAAACTTTTCCAATTGTCTATGAATTCTATATTATTTTGCGGACACCACTTCAACAGTCAGCCATTGAGTGAACACAATCTACTGACTACTGAGCTGTCTCGGTACTATGGTACGGTCTAAATCCTGACTGAAAATCCTTGCAGATATCATTTCTTTCTAAAAAGCAACATAGTTGTGAAGATACTGCCTTTTCTAGTATCTTTGACAGAAAGGGTAGATTCGAGATCGGCCTGTAATTGACTAATTTTGGAGGATCAAGTTGCATTTATTTACCAATCGGTTTAATCATAGCCATCTTAAAGGTACGTATCCTAGAGACTAAGATGAATTAATGATAGTAAGAAGAGGATCTATGACCTCTGGAAGCATCTCTTTCAGTAGCTTAGTCGGTATAGGGTCTAACATGTTGTCGGTTTAGATGATTTAATGAGTTTAGCGAATTCTTCCTCTTGTATAGCAATAAATGAATCGAATTTTCCTTAGGGAGACTACAATGCACTCCCTGATGCGATACTGTAGTAGACGGTTGCATAGTTATAATTTTGTCCCTGATATTATCAATCTTAGAAGTGAAGAAGTTCGTAAAGTCATTACTGCTGGAAATTTCTGGGCTTGAAGCTTTCTTTTTTGTTAGTTTAGCCACTGTTTCAAATAAATACCAAGGGTTTTGTTTATTTTCTTCTAATAGGGTTGAAAAATAAGCAGATCTAGCAGCTTTTAAGGCCTCTCTATGTGCAGTCGTGCTCTCTTTCCATGAAATGCGAAATACCTCTAGTTTTGTTTCTTCCACTTGCGGTCCATTTTTCGGGCTGCTCTCTAAAGGGCCCGAGTGTGCTCGTTGTACCACGGCGTTGGACTATTTTCTTTAATCTTCTTTAAGTGCAACGGAGCAACTGTGTCTAAAGTGCTGGAAAAGAGAGAGTTAAAAGTTTCTGTCACAATATTGAGTTCTTCTAAGCTATCTGGGATGCTGAGATGATGAAACTGATTAGGAAGATTATTGATAAAACAATCTTTAGTGGCAGAAGTGATAGGTCTAACATATTTGTAACACGGAGTCGGCTTTGCAGCCTTGGCTAAATTTAATTTACACAAGACTAGATAATGATCTGAGATGTCATCGCTCTGCTGCAGAATTTCAACACCATCAACATTTATTCCGTGTGATAATATTAGATCTAGAGTATGATTACGGCAATGAGAAGGTCCTGTCACGTGTTGTCTAACTCCAATAGAGTTCAGAATGTCTTTAAATGCCAATCCCAATGCATCTTTTTCATTATCTATATGTATATTAAAATCACCAACAATTAGTACTTTATCTGTTGCCAAGACTAACTCTGGTAGAAAGTCAGCAAATTCTTTGATAAAATCTTTATGGTGCCCTGGTGGCCTGGATACAGTAGCCAGCACAAATCTCAAACGTGATTTGTCATTTACACTATACATTTTTACATTAAGCACCAACACTTCAAAAGAAGTATATTTAAAACTAGATTTCATATTTATTTTGAAAATATTACTATAAGTTACAGCGACACCTCCCCCTTTGCGTTTCAGACGAGGTTCATGTTTGTAACAGTAATCTTTCGGGGTAGATTTCCAAATTCAGGGAGCAGACAAAGTCTCTATGTGATGATAGCTAGGTGAAAGAGTCTCTATGTGATGGGATTTATCAGACCTTGGTGACGTGAGACAGCTAGCAGACGGTCGGTTAAGCCAGTCTGTCTGCTTCCTGACCTGAGCCCCAGATTGTCATGTTTGAGCTCTAAGACTATGTGCCATATTACTAGAGAGAAGAGCAGCACCATCCCAGGAGGGATGAATACCATCTCTTTTCAACAGGTCAGGCCTGCCCCAAAAACTTTTCCAATTGTCTATGAATTCTATATTATTTTGCGGACACCACTTCAACAGTCAGCCATTGAGTGAACACAATCTACTGACTACTGAGCTGTCTCGGTACTATGGTACGGTCTAAATCCTGACTGAAAATCCTTGCAGATATCATTTCTTTCTAAAAAGGAACATAGTTGTGAAGATACTGCCTTTTCTAGTATCTTTGACAGAAAGGGTAGATTCGAGATCGGCCTGTAATTGACTAATTTTGGAGGATCAAGTTGCATTTATTTACCAATCGGTTTAATCATAGCCAGCTTAAAGGTACGTATCCTAGAGACTAAGATGAATTAATGATAGTAAGAAGAGGATCTATGACCTCTGGAAGCATCTCTTTCAGTAGCTTAGTCGGTATAGGGTCTAACATGTTGTCGGTTTAGATGATTTAATGAGTTTAGCGAATTCTTCCTCTTCTATAGCAATAAATGAATCTAATTTTCCTAAGGGAGACTACAATGCACTCCCTGATGCGATACTGTAGTAGACGGTTGCATAGTTATAATTTTGTCCTTGATATTATCAATCTTATAAGTGAAGAAGTTCGTAAAGTCATTACTGCTGTGTTGCTTGGAAATTTCTGGGCTTGAAGCTTTCTTTTTTGTTAGTTTAGCCACTGTTTCAAATAAATACCAAGGGTTTTGTTTATTTTCTTCTAATAGGGTTGAAAAATAAGCAGATCTAGCAGCTTTTAAGGCCTCTCTGTATGCAATCGTGCTCTCTTTCCATGAAATGCGAAATACCTCTAGTTTTGTTTTCTTCCAGTTGCGCTCCATTTTTCGGGCTGCTCTCTAAAGGGCCCGAGTGTGCTCGTTGTACCACGGCGTTGGACTATTTTCTTTAATCTTCTTTAAGCGCAACGGAGCAACTGTGTCTAAAGTGCTGGAAAAGAGAGAGTTAAAAATTTCTGTCGCAATATTGAGTTCTTCTAAGCTATCTGGGATGCTGAGATGATGAAACTGATTAGGAAGATTATTGATAAAGCAATCTTTAGTGGCAGAAGTGATAGGTCTAACATACTTGTAACACGGAGTCGGCTTTGCAGCCTTGGCTAAATGTAATTTACACGAGACTAGATAAAAATCTGAGATGTCATCGCTCTGCTGCAGAATTTCAACACCATCAACATTTATTCCGTGTGATAATATTAGATCTAGAGTATGATTACGGCAATGAGTAGGTCCTGACACGTGTTGTCTAACTCCAATAGAGTTCAGAATGTCTTTAAATGCCAATCCCAATGCATCTTTTTCATTATCTATATGTATATTAAAATCACCAACAATTAGTACTTTATCTGTTGCCAAGACTAACTCTGGTAGAAAGTCAGCAAATTCTTTGATAAAATCTTTATGGTGCCCTGGTGGCCTGGATACAGTAGCCAGCACAAATCTCAAACGTGATTTGTCATTTACACTATACATTTTTACATTAAGCACCTACACTTCAAAAGAAGTATATTTAAAACTAGATTTCATATTTATTTTGAAAATATTACTATAAGTTACAGCGACACCTCCCCCTTTGAGGTTCATGTTTGTAACAGTAATCTTTCGGGGTGGATTTCCAAATTCGGGGAGCAGACACAGTCTCTATGTGATGATAGCTAGGTGAAAGAGTCTCTATGTGATGGGATTTATCAGACCTTGGTGACGTGAGACAGCTAGCAGACGGTCGGTTAAGCCAGTCTGTCTGCTTCCTGACCTGAGCCCCAGATTGTCATGTTTGAGCTCTAAGACTATGTGCCATATTACTAGAGAGAAGAGCAGCACCATCCCAGGAGGGATGAATACCATCTCTTTTCAACAGGTCAGGCCTGCCCCAAAAACTTTTCCAATTGTCTATGAATTCTATATTATTTTGCGGACACGACTTCAACAGTCAGCCATTGAGTGAACACAATCTACTGACTACTGAGCTGTCTCGGTACTATGGTACGGTCTAAATCCTGACTGAAAATCCTTGCAGATATCATTTCTTTCTAAAAAGGAACATAGTTGTGAAGATACTGCCTTTTCTAGTATCTTTGACAGAAAGGGTAGATTCGAGATCGGCCTGTAATTGACTAATTTTGGAGGATCAAGTTGCATTTATTTACCAATCGGTTTAATCATAGCCAGCTTAAAGGTACGTATCCTAGAGACTAAGATGAATTAATGATAGTAAGAAGAGGATCTATGACCTCTGGAAGCATCTCTTTCAGTAGCTTAGTCGGTATAGGGTCTAACATGTTGTCGGTTTAGATGATTTAATGAGTTTAGCGAATTCTTCCTCTTCTATAGCAATAAATGAATCTAATTTTCCTAAGGGAGACTACAATGCACTCCCTGATGCGATACTGTAGTAGACGGTTGCATAGTTATAATTTTGTCCTTGATATTATCAATCTTATAAGTGAAGAAGTTCGTAAAGTCATTACTGCTGTGTTGCTTGGAAATTTCTGGGCTTGAAGCTTTCTTTTTTGTTAGTTTAGCCACTGTTTCAAATAAATACCAAGGGTTTTGTTTATTTTCTTCTAATAGGGTTGAAAAATAAGCAGATCTAGCAGCTTTTAAGGCCTCTCTGTATGCAATCGTGCTCTCTTTCCATGAAATGCGAAATACCTCTAGTTTTGTTTTCTTCCAGTTGCGCTCCATTTTTCGGGCTGCTCTCTAAAGGGCCCGAGTGTGCTCGTTGTACCACGGCGTTGGACTATTTTCTTTAATCTTCTTTAAGCGCAACGGAGCAACTGTGTCTAAAGTGCTGGAAAAGAGAGAGTTAAAAATTTCTGTCGCAATATTGAGTTCTTCTAAGCTATCTGGGATGCTGAGATGATGAAACTGATTAGGAAGATTATTGATAAGGCAATCTTTAGTGGCAGAAGTGATAGGTCTAACATACTTGTAACACGGAGTCGGCTTTGCAGCCTTGGCTAAATGTAATTTACACGAGACTAGATAAAAATCTGAGATGTCATCGCTCTGCTGCAGAATTTCAACACCATCAACATTTATTCCGTGTGATAATATTAGATCTAGAGTATGATTACGGCAATGAGTAGGTCCTGACACGTGTTGTCTAACTCCAATAGAGTTCAGAATGTCTTTAAATGCCAATCCCAATGCATCTTTTTCATTATCTATATGTATATTAAAATCACCAACAATTAGTACTTTATCTGTTGCCAAGACTAACTCTGGTAGAAAGTCAGCAAATTCTTTGATAAAATCTTTATGGTGCCCTGGTGGCCTGGATACAGTAGCCAGCACAAATCTCAAACGTGATTTGTCATTTACACTATACATTTTTACATTAAGCACCAACACTTCAAAAGAAGTATATTTAAAACTAGATTTCATATTTATTTTGAAAATATTACTATAAGTTACAGCGACACCTCCCCCTTTGAGGTTCATGTTTGTAACAGTAATCTTTCGGGGTGGATTTCCAAATTCGGGGAGCAGACACAGTCTCTATGTGATGATAGCTAGGTGAAAGAGTCTCTATGTGATGGGATTTATCAGACCTTGGTGACGTGAGACAGCTAGCAGACGGTCGGTTAAGCCAGTCTGTCTGCTTCCTGACCTGAGCCCCAGATTGTCATGTTTGAGTTCGATCGCGCCCGCACCTCACACACACACACACGCACACACACACACACACACACACATAGACACACACAAATATAAATAAACACTTTGCGAATTTTCAACTGCAATCTTTACATCGCAGCGTTTTCATTATAGCCAAAGAGCTTCAGAGCTAAGGCGGAGCTACAGATTTGGTGTCCCTAAAGAACCTGCGTATCTAACAGTAGTTCCGCATTACATTAATTAATTTGCACGCGAGTTTTTTTTTTTTTTTATACCATGTAGCCTATTCTCTGTGTAAATATGCACCGAACCGTGACGCCCATACCGTTTCGGTTCAATACGAATACATGTAGCGTTCCACCCCTAATATATATATATATATATAATATTTCTGATTATGACATAGCTTTCTCCCCAGCCAATTAGGCTAATAAAGTAATGATTAAAAAAATGCAAATGCTTGATCAAAGGCCCGGCCCGGCCTGAGGATAGTGGGGGGAAATATCGGCCCGACCCGGCCCGCGGGAGTCTTTGTGTGTTCCAGGTCCCTCCAGGATCAAGCAAACGCCGCAGATCCTGCAGATGCTGAGTTGGTGTGTGTGCCAGGCCAGGGGCCCGTTCTTCGTACGTTGCTAACTCAGTTAGCTGGATTTGATTGTTGGCAATTTGGCATGATCTTGGATTGTTTGGTTCTTCGAAGCTCATCCTAGACTTGTTGTCATAGCAACAGGTGCGCAAACTTAAACCTGCTCGGGAGCAGGCTTATTTCATGTAAACAGGATTAGACTGCGGCTTCATAAGCGGAGCTGATACGGGAAGTAGTGCACTTTCTGAGATATATATTTTTTCTCGTGACTCGTGAGATTATCGTTTACATTATTCATTTGTTGGAAATTTATTTTCAACTTGTCGTAGTCGGGCTTTAACTACAGCACAAACTGTTTGCATTGCCCTATGATTATTTGCGAGTGGCTCTTTCCTTTACACTATTGGAGATGCGGAGAACTTGATGGAAAGTGCTGTCTGTCATGTCATTCGGAGTTTACCTGGCGCTTTTAGGTTTAAAAAACAGTTTTAGGTTTTTTTGTGGCATTTCCAAGCCACTTCCCAGCAAACACTGGTCTGACGGCAACGTCGTGTCCCTGGCCAAAAATAGTCGCGGTATGACGGCATAAATCAATAAAAATATGTAGCACAGAACATTTCCTAAAAATTTGTACATGTCTACAGTTCTCTGGGGTTGCATGTATAATTGTTATTTTGACTTTTAGCTACGTGTAGTTCAATATGTAGTGTATCGATGAGAGGACGTCACCTGGCGACGTCTTTTACACGTGCATTTATAGTCCATCATGACCCTCTATGAAATTCTTGTGAAATATGCTAAAGCTGTGCTTAATCCTTGCATGGTTAATACTGCAA
The DNA here is from genome assembly GCF_964197995.2 of Scardinius erythrophthalmus. NCBI lineage: Eukaryota > Metazoa > Chordata > Actinopteri > Cypriniformes > Leuciscidae > Scardinius > Scardinius erythrophthalmus. Next base: position 3,522,122 of record NC_138225.1, read on the forward strand.
TAATTCATTTAATTGCCCAAGTAGTTTTTAAGAGGTTGTGAAGACGTCCACTGACGTCCTTTACACGTCTAGTCAAGGCTGTGAATACACGTCCACTGACGTTTTTTTCACACGTGTAGTCAAGCAAGACAGAAAAAAAACAGGAATTATCATTATGAAATATACGATTTGTATACAAAGTAAATATATTTACTTTATCTTGTTTAAATAAATTATAATCACAAAGTGCCCAGTGTGGTTAAGTGAATGCAAAGCCTCTGCATTTTAGCCATTATTTCAACCTGTTGTACCTGATGTATTCGTTGTTACTTTTTTTATGGAATGTATGCATATGCATGTAAAACAGAAATATATCCGGTCACCATTTATGTCTGAGTTGGATGTAATTGCCAAAACTGTGCTGCCAAGATGTAACAAAAGATCTTGCGACATTACAAAATCCCGCGATAGGTTAGATTATCTCACGAGATGTTAACGCGTTCTCCCCATAGACTCTGGAACATTGAAGTTTGAACAACCACGAAGAGAGGAGGAATTGAGGCGCGTGTTTTATCCATCCATATTATTAGAAATCTACTGTTGGGTACGTACATTTTGTATTATTAGATTCACGCGCTAGAGTTTTACTCGTTTGACATTAATGAACCGAAAGAAATGATGCCCACATTGTCAACTGAAATTGGCTAACGTTAACTGAGTTTGGCTAAAATTAGCTAGTAGGCTAAAAGTTTCTTTGAACTTATACAACGGTATACCGTAGTATAAAGTATGTTTAATGATACAGTCAAAGTTATTACTGTAAATTATTAATGCAGCCTTTTGAGAGTTTCTTTCAGAAAGTAAATTATCTGAAGTAGAATGAAATGTTTAGCTGGATTTGAACATGTATGTTTTCTGCTTTAAAGATATTTTGTTATTTTAGAATTGCTAAACATGTCTATTCAGGGGACATCGCAGCCCACCTGTCTTTATCAGAAATGTCCTGTTCACTTTCTCACTGTTACACAACTAGTTAAGGCTCTTTCTCAAGGACACCACAGTGGAATTGAAGAGGCAGGGGACAAATGCTGTTAATATCAAGCTCATTGTATTACATACACTTATGCTGATCCTAACAGAACTGCATTTTTTCATAGGTGATTATGACATGTTCCTGCAGACAGGTGTTTTATGACCCCATTCCCTGACCCAAACCAGTTACAATGCAGCTCTAGCCAGGACAAGGGCACACAATGAAATGAACTTTGGCTAACTAAAGGGAAGATGTCAGTGTCTGAAAAGTCTGAGGGTTGCACACCTGACAGGGCCTGTGACAACATTGCCCCATGCCCCCCCCATATATGGCATATATGACAGTTATCTGAGAGGGTTTATTCACTGTCCAGTGCAATGGAAACAAATGGACATTACAAAGTCTTATACTTTCTTTCTTTTGGAAAGTTAGTAAATGTCCACTTACTGCACATATTTCAGCCACCACTTTCTTTCTTGGGAACAGATACAAGTGTTGGTGTATTATGTAAAAGTGCACAAAAGAGGAAAACACAATGTCATTACAATGAACTACACTCGGGGAAAAATGTGATCAATAACTCATGGCAAAATATTTTTACATTAACATAAGTTTATCAGTTCTCACTTTCACAAGTCAAAGCAATTCATCATTACTCAAGATTTAACAGCTGAAATGACTATACGGCCTTAATTTAATGCAGCAAAAATTATTTTATAGTGTAGGCTACTAAGATCTTTTCTTTTCTTTTTTCTCAGCCTTTTTCTTGGTTGCTTTTATAAAGACAACCATTTATTTAACAGTGCCTTTTATAAAAGAGACTATAATATAACTAAAAATTACCATTATGTAGAATATTTTTGTTCTTCACTTTTATTTGTTCCCATGTTCTATTGTGGTGACTCTGACTTTACAATGAACAAAGTAATTATGCAATTATTAAAATACAAAAATATAGGCTAATAAGTGATAAAAACATCTAACATGGCCACTAACGGATTTAAATTGTCTGCTACTTTTTGCCAGCCCTCTCTCCTGGCTTTTGCTGACTTTGAGGTGTTCCCTGGCGTTTTGATTAAACATTAAAATTCCGAATAAACTTCGACTATTAGTTCTTGCTCTGCTGAGGAGAAAAACTGTGCGCGCTCTTTGGCCACGCTGAACAGCCAATAGCAGCGTTGCTGATCAATGTTTCTACTATCGATACATATCCCCTTTTAACCAGCGCATGAACGCGCAATTATCTCAGATAACTCAATCCAGCGATACTAATCATATCCGGCAAGTGTGTTCGAAGAACCGAGTTAGCCAGATCATGATTCGCACGATGATATCATCTTGGATGTGTCATTTGATCTCGGATGTAATAAGCAACGTACGAAGAACGGGCCCCTAGTCTGTGTGAGTGCAAGCTGTTGAAGCTCCGCCCCCTGCGCCGGGAGCAGCAGCTCATTTGCATTTAAAGGGACAGACATAAAAACGGTGTGTTTTTACTCACCCTCAAAAAGTGACAACTTTAACATGCTATATAAAATATCTGTGGGGTATTTTGAGCTAAAACTTCACACACACTTTGGGGACATCAGAGACTTATTTCACATCTTGTGAAAAGGGCATTATAGCCTACCACCCCTTTAATGTGGGAAATCACCACACAACTGCAATTTTATTTGAGCTACAACATCTGATATTACAGAGAAGACACGTTTAACTTACTCAAGTTACTTTAAATTCTGTGGCTTCTAATATGAACAGCCATAACTAAAATTAGTCACAACTATTTATCTCTACCCACCCAAACCATGAGACCAGTGACCTATATTTTCAAGTGTGTAAATAACGCTCACATGACCATGATCCTGTTTGAAAGTCCTGATCATTTTTCACTGAGATACTCTTGCTTTTCTTAGTTGAAACCGTTTAGTCTATACAATGTATAAACAAAGTGTCAGGGATTACTCTCTTTAGATTTTTATTCTTACAAATGAATACCTTGTTTCAAACCTCAACATTTTGTCAGAGCATCTAATTAAAAATACACATTTTCATTCATCTTGATAAGAATTCAATAAAGATGAGATGAGATATAACATTCCTTTTGACTTAACATTTCTTTTATTATTAAGATTGTGGAAATCTGTTGCATTCACAAACAAAAGTTCGGAAGCTTTCTCTGCCCATGCTGTAAGTGAAAGTCTGAGGAAAAATTCTTGTATACTAATACTAATCATTTGCACACTGGTACATCGTGTGTACCATAAAAACCTGAGTGATCACATTTTATCCATCTGATTTCATGCACAGCATACATACATGGTCATATACATTTATCTAACAATACACGTGGGTTCGATTTGAGTTGCAAAGTGAAGCAAACAATGAAGTATTTGTTAAATTGATGTGCATGTGATATGCCTTTTATTCCCCATATTACAAAGTGGCATGCATTACATTAATATGGGTAATATACTGCAAATCAACTAATGTTTTTCTCTCACCAATTTCCAAATTGATCCGATCCAGAATTCCATTTCATCCAGAACTGGTTCTAAAATTGGCACCGGAACTTAGAACAGCAACATTACACATGCTGCATTTATAGAACAAAACTAAACTATTTCAGGGTTTAGGTGAATTCAGATATTCAGTGATTTGTGCATTCAATTCTACCAAACAAAAAACACAATTAAGCAGATATATATATATATATGTATATATATATATATATATATATATATATATATATATATATATATATATATATATATATATATATATATATATATATATACACACACACACATATTTTGTACCTTTAAGGTTATTTTAATGACAATACACACACACACATCCACACCCACACAATGATAAAGCACTGTATTACAGTTTATTGCTTTAAAAAAAATCAGAATCTGGAGGAAAATTGTTTAATTGTCATGGAAATAATGTCACAATATGAAAAAAAATCATAATTCTTTTTAAGCTGCTATTATAGTTTTTGAATTAATTATGTTTGCATTTTCATGCTACCATTTTAATTTTAGTAAATGTTTTAGTAATTTTGTTGTGTTTGTCATTTTTATTAGTTTGTTTTTAAAATATGACTATATAGTTTTTATATATTTTTATATTTCAGTTTTAGTACATCAAGGTAAACTAAATAAAAATGAGAAATATTTCTTTGACAACTAGTTAAGATAAAATTAGATATTTATTTTATTTTAGTTAACGTTCATTTTATTTCAAGTAATCATTTTTTATGGTTTTAATTTTAGTTAACTATAATAACCCAGCCTAAAATATATATATTTTTTATCACTTCTGAATTTTGAGGTGAAATAAGACACAGAACATCAGAATGCGAATCTTCAATCGATTTTCAGCTTCATTCCCAAATATGTGTTTTAGTCTTTTTTTAAACCTTTAAATAACTCCTTATCGATCTAAAATCAAGCTGTATGACCTTGACTAACGCGTGAGAACAAAAGACACATGCAAACATTCCAGATGAAGCAAACCTGAATTTCATACAATCAGAGCTCTTCAGCAGTTTGTAAAAGAACTGTAGAAACAGGCATGACATCTTTAGATTTAGAGCAAGTATAAAGGACTCATTCATTCACTTCTAGAAAACTTCCAGTTAACAAAGCACTCGATTAATCAAACTCTTTGGAAAAAACTGCCTAACGTGTTGCATATCAGCATAGCAGTTCAAATCCCAGAAATAAGCAAAGCATCCAAACAGCTCATGTGCTGCAACGGCACTAGAGTTGACGTGTCGACAAAATGCATATTGTGAAAAAACTCTTCTCTGTGTTCTTCCTACCATGCAGTGTTCAGGAACATGAACTGGACGTTTAGCGGACGCTAACTCTTTGTTGCGCGCAGCTTGCGGCGGAAATACTCGGGCGCGGCTTCATGCAGCCAATCAGCATCCACCAGGCACAGATCCCGCATGTAGCAGCGAGACGTGTGCAGGAGCTCGTTGAACACCACGTAGGCCGGTTTGGCCTGGAACAGGACCGATGAGGGGTGGATGGACACCGTCTGATGGGTGTCGAGAGCCACGTAGCTGCCGTCCAGGTGCAGTTCTGCAGCGTTCATGAACAAACCGTGAGCTAAACAGCGCCGCACGTTAGCCAGGTCTGAGAGAGACGATTCCAGCTTCATGTTTAACTGGAGAACAGAAGATCACAGAGACTTATTGCATGGACACAAATCTGAGAGAGAGAGAGAGAGAGAGAGAGAGAGAGAGATAGAACAAGATAGACAGATAGATAGATAGAACGAGATAGATAGATAGAGCGAGATAGATAGATAGAACAAGATAGATAGATAGATAGAACAAGATAGATAGATAGATAGAACAAGATAGATAGATAGATAGAACAAGATAGATAGATAGATAGAACGAGATAGATAGATAGAACGAGATAGATAGAACGAGATAGAGCGAGATAGATAGATAGAACGAGATAGATAGATAGAGCGAGATAGATAGATAGAACGAGATAGATAGATAGAACAAGATAGATAGATAGATAGATAGAACAAGATAGATAGATAGAACAAGATAGAATGATAGATAGAACGATAGATAGATAGATAGATAGATAGATAGATAGATAGATAGATAGAACGAGATAGATAGATAAAACAAGATAGATAGATAGATAGATAGATAGATAGATAGATAGAACGAGATAGATAGATAGATAGATAGATAGATAGATAGATAGATAGATAGATAGATAGATAGATAGATAGAACAAGATAGATAGATAGATAGATAGATAGATAGATAGATAGATAGATAGATAGAACAAGATAGATGATAGATAGATAGATAGATAGATAGATAGAACAAGATAGATGATAGATAGATAGATAGATAGATAGATAGATAGATAGATAGATAGATAGATAGAACGAGATAGATAGATAGATAGATAGATAGATAGATAGATAGATAGATAGATAGATAGATAGAACAAGATAGATAGATAGATAGATAGATAGATAGATAGATAGATAGATAGATAGATAGATAGATAGAACAAGATAGATGATAGATAGATAGATAGAACAAGATAGATGATAGATAGATAGATAGATAGATAGATAGATAGATAGATAGATAGATAGATAGATAGATAGATAGATAGATAGAACAAGATAGATAGATAGATAGATAGATAGATAGATAGATAGATAGATAGATAGATAGATAGATAGATAGAACAAGATAGATAGATATATAGATAGAACGAGATAGATAGATAGAACGAGATAGATTGATAGAACGAGATAGATAGATAGATAGATAGATAGATAGATAGATAGAACGAGATAGATAGAACGAGATAGATAGATAGATAGATAGATAGATAGATAGATAGATAGATAGATAGATAGATAGACAGACAGATAGAACGAGATAGATAGATAGAACGAGATAGATAGATAGAACGAGATAGATAGATAGAACAAGATAGAACGATAGATAGAACGATAGATAGAACAATAGATAGAACGATAGATAGAGAGATAGATAGATAGATAGATAGATAGATAGATAGATAGATAGATAGATAGATAGAACAAGATAGATAGATAGATAGAACGAGATAGATAGATAAAACAAGATAGAACGATAGATAGAACGATAGATAGAACAATAGATAGAACGATAGATAGAGAGATAGATAGATAGATAGATAGATAGATAGATAGATAGATAGATAGATAGATAGATAGATAGATAGATAGATAGATAGATAGAACAAGATAGATAGATAGATAGATAGATAGATAGATAGATAGATAGATAGATAGATAGATAGATAGATAGACAGATAGACAGATAGAATGAGATAGATAGATAGAACGAGATAGATAGATAGATAGATAGATAGATAGATAGATAGATAGATAGATAGATAGAACAAGATAGATAGATATATAGATAGAACGAGATAGATAGATAGAACGAGATAGATAGATAGATAGATAGATAGATAGATAGATAGATAGATAGATAGATAGATAGATAGATAGATAGATAGATAGATAGATAGATAGATAGATAGATAGATAGATAGATAGATAGCAAATGTAAACAGATTGTTGGTTACTGGCTTCACAGTAAACAGACAACATTACACAGTAGAGATGAGCGGATGGGCTATTATTTCAACCGCATCACAAAACAAAACTCATCCATCTGCACCGTTTTTGACCAATTTTCAAAACCGCACCCGCCCGCCATCCGCTTAATGTATGCATATATTTTTTATTTGATTGGTTAACCGCCCGCCACCCATCCGAATTTAATTAAAATATAATTTTTCGTCACGTCATCCGCCCGATCCACGGTTTATCCACGGAGTCCGCGGCTGTAACCGCCAACCGCGCATCTCTACACAGAATGTAAATAAAATTTGAACTTACAAAACCTTTAGAAAACCTTTGCTTTTGTCAAGCTCGTTCTCTGCATTGCTTCTGAACCCGAAATGGTGCCAGATCGCAGCTTTGAGCGTTTCTGGAGTTTTCAAAGCAACCGCTTGCTTAACGTTACTGACGTTGTTTTAATGTCCTTCCACCTCGCGCGCATGCGTGAATTCAATGACGCGGCAAGTTAAAGTTCACGGGGAAAATCGATCCTCTGAGTTACGGATCGATCTTTAGAAATTAATATGAAAATCGATTCAGAATCGGTGAATCGATTTTTTCAACACAGCCCTAATAGATAGATAGATAGATAGATAGATAGATAGATAGATAGATAGATAGATAGATAGATAGATAGATAGATAGATAGATAGATAGATAGATAGATAGATAGATAGATAGATAGATAGATAGATAGATAGATAGATAGATAGATAGATAGATAGAACGAGATAGATAGATAGATAGAACGAGATAGATAGATAGATAGATAGATAGATAGATAGATAGATAGATAGATAGATAGATAGATAGATAGATAGATAGATAGATAGATAGATAGATAGATAGATAGAATGAGACAGACAGATAGAATGAGATAGATAGATAGAACGAGATAGATAGATAGATAGACAGATAGAATGAGATAGATAGATAGAACGAGATAAATAGATAGAATGAGATAGATAGATAGATAGATAGATAGATAGAATGAGACAGACAGATAGAATGAGATAGACAGATAGAATGAGATAGATAGATAGAACGAGATAGATAGACAGATAGAATGAGATAGACAGATAGAATGAGATAGACAGATAGAATGTGATAGATAGATAGAACGAGATAGATAGAACGAGATAGATAGATAGATAGACAGATAGAATGAGATAGACAGATAGAATGAGATAGATAGATAGAACGAGATAGATAGACAGATAGAATGAGATAGACAGATAGAATGAGATAGACAGATAGAATGTGATAGATAGAACGAGATAGATAGAACGAGATAGATAGATAGATAGACAGATAGAATGAGATAGACAGATAGAATGAGATAGATAGATAGAATGAGATAGATAGATAGATAGATAGATAGAATGAGATAGACAGATAGAATGAGATAGACAGATAGAATGAGATAGACAGATAGAATGAGATAGATAGATAGAATGAGATAGATAGATAGAATGAGATAGATAGATAGAACGAGATAGATATATAGATAGATTCTCGTTCTAAAACACATTCTCACAGTTGCGTCTGCATGTGTGTGTGCATCTCTCTACCTTGATGCAGATGTCTCTCAGCTGTGAACGGACCTCAAGCACCAGCCCCATGTTCCTGCTGTTCACAAAGTTCTCTCGACACCACTCCTGTAGTGAAGCATGAGCATAAACATCAGGATATGTCCTGACGCAGAGACAGAGCAGCACGGACATTCACATGCTAACTCAAATGCAGTGCATTTTTTTAAGATCAATACAAATTCAAGACATAATAAGACCTAAATTGACAAAAATCATCCCGTTTATACATTTTTATACCCTTTGAGTAAACTTTAGACCCTAATAATCGTCTCTTAAATGTATTGTGTTTCGTTCTTACAAATGAGGAAGTGTATAAAGTATATCTGTATAAAGTAGGGGTGCAACAATATATTTGTGTCACAATATATCGCAATACAAACATGCAATAATATGTATTGTGTATAGCTCACCCAAAATAAACATTAATGTGTGAGAATACGTTTTAGTGTCAGTACTGCATTAAACTACTATTTATAATGTTGAATATAATGTATAAAATAATACAATGAGGGAATATTTGTGTGGCCTACATTATTGTACAGGGAAAGTGGCCTACATTATTTTAAATATATCTAGTCAGTGACAGAGATCAAGCACATTCGTCTAAAATAATTCTGTTTTCAGCTTCAGAATCATGAATATTGTTATTCTGGTGTCTCTATTGTCCTGCATTGTCTCTATTGTCCTATTCATTTACATACACAATGATTTATCAAATTTAGCATTTTAATCAACAGTTCATTTTCTGTTAACCTTTTATCATATGTCCTGGAGTGTCGCAATAATATCGTATCGTGATTTCAGTATCGTGATATGTATCGAATCGTGAAGCGGGTATCGCTAGTATAAAGGAAACAGATCCTGAGGACATCACCAAGTGAAAGGATTGGCCAGAAAGTGACTTTTGGGACTTGCATGTCTGTACCTTGTTACCACTGACTTTCCTAAAGGCCCTGTAGATGTTGAGGAGCGTCATGTGGTCGCCCTCGCTGGAGATGAACTTCTTGCGCGCGGCGAGGACGTCGTCTCTGCGAGCGGGGGGGTTGTAGAGGACCGAGTCGACGGAGAGGAGCGAGATGATGGTCAGGACCTCCTCAGTGCAGCAGAACTCAGGCGAGATCAGGAGAGTCTGTGCACACGGAGGACAACACAGAATTATGTCCAGGGTTTGGAATTAACTTTTTCAATCACCGGCCAATTTGGCTACAAAATTTTTAAGTTACCGGCCATTCAGAACTTCTACTAGCCAAAAAAAAAAAAGAAATGAACCAGATTAACAGCTTATATATAGAGAGATATATAGATATATAGCTGGACCACAAAACCAGTCACATGGGTCAATGTTTTGAAATTGAGATATACATCATAAATATGAATAAATAAGCTTTCCATTGATGTTTGGTTTGTTAGGATATGACCATAATTTGGCTGAGATACAACTATTAGAAAATCTGGAATCTGAGTCTCTTTTTTTTTTGTGTGTGTGTGTGTCTATATAGTTTTAAATTTTTTTTTTTTTTTATTTGATTTGATAATGCATTAAAATACTAATGTGACCCTGGATCACGTCACCAGTCGCACGGGCAATAGCCAACAATACATTGTATGGGTCAAAATTATAATTTTTTCTTTTATGCCAAAAATCATTAGGATATTAGTAAAGATCATGTTCCATGAATATATTTAGTAAATTTCCTACTGTAAATATATAAAACGTTTATTTTTGTGAGTGAATGCAGCACAATCACCAACATAAATGCACAACTTTAAAGGAGATTTTCTCAATGTTTTGCATTATCTAATAACAAGTGAATGAGTATTTCCTACTTTGGAGAAGCGAGGCTCTAGAGGGAAACAGGCCATTTTCTTGCCCAGGGGCGTTAATGACACCTGGTCATCTTTCCTCTCGACGGCCCCGAGGATACTGAGCTGGTCCACAGCCGTCCGCATCGACTCTGCACACACACACCACGCACAGGGGAAAATATCTTTAACATAACAAACTGCACATGAAAGCTGATTGTATTATTGAAGCAACCATTGAAAAAAAATAGTTTATAGTGATTATCATCGTTATTAGTGAACATAACTATTAATTATTGAACATTTGTGTAGTTTTTTGTTGTTGTTGCGTTTTTTTATAATAGCAACAACCTGGTGAAGGTCATAATAGAGCAAACTAGTGTTTGTGAGTTGAGGAAAAGCTAAAAAAAAAAGTAAAAAAAAAAAAAGAAAGTAAAATTAATATAAATAATTGTAAAACAAAAACAAATCTAAAATCAAGCAATTACTAAAAATTTTTTATATTTTATTTGTTTACCTGAAAGTCATTAATGGAAATCAGAGAACTGTGAACATGTGAATGTTTTGATAAATTATTGAAATATTAACTTAAAATTAATTTTTGTTTTGTTTTCCAGTACATGACATTACATTAAGAATAAGATCTTTACGTGAGAAGCAAATTATATTAAGTCTTGTTTTGTAAAGCATTGATGAAAATGAAGTGAGTTTAAGCTTAAAACAAGAACAAATATCTGCCAGTGGGGTCAGAAAAATAATCTTAATTCAAATAGAAAACAAGATAATTTTTTTTAACTTCATTGGCAGATTTTCTTTTTCCTATTTTAAACTCAAACTCACTTCATTCTGATCAATGTTTCAGAAAACAAGAATTAACATCTGAAGTAATTTTACTTGTCAAGTAAATGTATCTTGATTCTAGAATGTTTAGATATTTCTTCCGGAAACGAGATAAAGAAAATCATTATTGCAGTGTCTGGTATAATATAGTTCATACCAGGTGACGGTTTAGACATGAAGTCAAAGTTGAGAACATCAGGAACTCCCAGAGCGAGCAGCTGCAGAACGACACTGGCCAGATTACACCTGCAGAGATATTAATAATCATTACTGAACACAGGCAGGATCTATGAAAGTGCAGCTAGCTTGTCTTAGCATGCAGCTACATTCACACCGGACGCGGCGTTCTTGCATTTGAAACAACACCTTAAAAACAGTATTGCAGAAACTAAGAAGAAACTTTTTTTTTTTCTTTTTTTTTAAATAGTATTTTTTAAGAAAATAAGTATTGTTTTTTAAAAAGAAATTATATATAGCATAGTATAATATGTATTTATTTAGAAAAATAATATAGCATAGTATGATGAAATACTTCTTTTCCTAAAAAATTATATATATATATAATTTTTTAGGAAAATAAGTATTTTTTTAAGAAAATAAGTATCATTAAAGAAAAATAGCATCTATTTTCAAATAAAATAAGATTTTTTTCTAAGAAAAAAGTTTAAAAAAAAATAAGTATACCTTTTTAGGAAAATTTGTATAAAGACAATAAGTATCATTTGAAAAAATATATATATAACTTTATTAAAGAAAATAAGTATTGTATTTAAAAAAAATAATTGTAGTATTTTTAGCAAAATGAGTTACATTTAAGAAATTAAGGATCTTCTTTAAAGAACATATTTTTTTTCTTAGAAAAAAGTATAATTTATAAATAAATAATTATTTTGAATGAAAATAAGTTTTTTTTCTAAATAAATAAGTATAATTTAAAATAAATTAGTTTTTAGGAAAATAGGTATCATTTCAGAAAATAAGCATCTTCAAAGAAAATAATAAGCATCATTGATTCTGACCAACAGGGAAATGAAACTCAGTATCGAAAGGCTTCAACCTTTTTTCAAAAAAATTTGCGAATGAAATGCAAGAACATGTCCCTGTGTGAACGGCAATAAATACTGTCAGATAATGTCTATTATATCACCACAACACAACTCCAGCTTTAGGAGTCAGCACGTGATGCCAGGGCGCTGTACCTCTGTATCTCAGGCACGGTCATGTTGGCGAGGTTGTCGAACTCCTCTTCAGTGTAGAGACGGTAACATGACCCGGCCTCTTCTCTGCCGGCCCGACCGGCCCGCTGCCACGCCTGGGCTTTAGACACTCGCTGCACCGCCAGCACCTCCAGACCACTCTCTGAGTCAGCACAGGTAATGTGATCACACAGACACCAGGACATCAGCAACACTCCTCAACAGGAAAGCCTTGGACTTAAAGGGTTCGTTCAGCCAAACATGAAGATTCGTCAGTAATCACTCTCCCTCATGTTGTTCAACCCCGTAAGACTTTCGTTCATCTTCAGACACAAATGAAGATATTGCTGATTAAATCTGAGAGCTGTCTCACTCCTCCATAGGCTTCTCTGTTGGTGAAACTTTCCAGCACAGAAAAGTTAGTAAAGACATCGTTAAAATAGTCCAAGTGACTACAGTGGCTCAACCTTAAGTTCATCAAGCGCGAGAATACTTTCTGTGCACAAAAACAAACAAAAATAACGACTTTATTCAACTATTCATTTTCTTCTGTGTCTCTGAGTGAGTTCACGTAGTGTAACAGCGCAGCGCTTCTGGGTTGTACATCAGAACGGAGGCTCACTATTGGCCAGCATCACACACATGACCAGCGTCGGCCAATAGTGAGCCTCCATTCTGACATTGCGCTGTTAGGCCGTGTGTCCACCAAAGCGTTTTTTTTTCACGCGGCTAGCGTATTTGTTCAATTGTTTTCAATGGGAGCGCCGCGTTTTTAAAAAGCCATGAGCGTAACGAGGCGCTGAGCGTTTTTCTCACACTGAAGCATTGAGCGCCCAGCATTTTTTACAGGTCGCCGAGAGTTGAAGAAAGTTCAACTTTGGGTAAACCCATAGACTGTAAAAAAATATTGACGTAGTGGCCGTGACGTCACCCGTAGGTTTCTGAAGACCGTTTTTGAAGCCTAAAGTGGGCGTGGCCGACCGTCGCCATCTTGGCAGCGCGTCACTCCCGAATTTATTTATTTTTACAGTCAGACAATGAACTGAGGTAACGTGACGGCTAACAGACAGCAGACAAACGGCTAATGATGACTAATGACCACAGCAGCGGGAATCCACCTGTCACTCAAAAGTGGACACCCTTAATTATGCAGAACTTTAAGGCTTAATATAATTTAAACGGATGAGTTATAAAAAAATTCACCCCCTCACAGTCGTCATGAAGGGCAAAATTAGCTATATAGACCAAAGCCACTTTTTGCTCCAGGCTGTAAACATGTTTTTTCTGCTGTAAAGTTGGGCATTTCAACATGGGGGAGATGCAGATTTGACTCACTTCTGCAGCCAGCCTCTAGTGGCCAGTTGATGAATTGCTGTTTAATTCACTTCCGTGTTGGTTTCAAGAGAGAGACAGGGTGGTTGCCGCTTGGGTAAAACGCAGCGCTCATCACTGTCACTTTTTACCCAGCCGTCCAATCACAGTGGAGGAGGGGTGGGACTAATACCACACCGACCAACCAATGAAACAAATTATCTGCGAACTCAGTTACAAGTAAACTGTGCTGTGGATATTCTGAATCATAGCAACGAAGCGTCTCAACTGAAAAAACACTGCGTTGCTAAAACACTCTCAAGCGCCCACAGCTAGGCATTTTCAGCTGGCTAAAAACGCTTTGGTGGACACGTGGCCTTACACTACGTGAACTCACTCAGAGACACAAAGAAGAAAATTAATAGTTGAATAAAGTCGTTATTTTAGTTTTTTTGCGCACAGAAAGTATTCTCGTCGCTTGATAAACTTAAGGTTGAGCCACTGTAGTCACTCGGACTAAATTAACAATGTCTTTACTAACTTTCTGGGCCGGCAAGTTTCAATAACAGAGAAGCCTATGGAGGAGTGAGACAGCTCTCAGATTTAATCAGAAACATCTTAATTTGTGTTCTGAAGATGAACGAACGTCTTACGGGGTTGAACAACATGAGGGTGAGTAATTACTGACAGAATTTTCATTTTTGGGTGAACTAACCCTTTAATGTCCTGGCACACTGAGTCCGAAATTTTCGTGTGCGTTTTTTCCTATTCGTTATTCAGTGGCTCTGAAGTGTCAAAACACCTCTCTCATGTTTGCTACGGATGCGGAAAATGCAGAAAATCGAACCCGATCCCAATTTTATTTATTTTTAACATGCGAAAATTTCGGACTCAGTGTGCAAGGACTTCAGAGAGGAGGCTTGAGAGTTTCACCTGGATTGTAGCGCTTGGCCTTCACCATCCCCGTGTCTATGACGTACTTGATGCCGGAGATGGTGATGGACGTTTCGGCGATGTTTGTGGAGAGAATCACTTTCCTGGATCCCTGTAACGGTCACAGAAAGGGAGTGTGTGTGAGTGAGTGGAAGTGCAGGTTCAGCATTGGGTGTGTCGAGGCGTTTGGGGTCGTGACCTTTGGCGCGGGCTGAAAGACCCGGAGCTGTTGGGTGGGCGGCAGCGAGGCGTACAGGGGGACGACTGTCATCGGTGCACAGGTCTCAGGAAGGTGTTTCGATATGTCCCGACAGGTGCGCGCCAGCGCCTCAATCTCCTCCTGGCCCGTCATGAACACCAGGATATCATGGGACGGAGGAGCTTCCTTTAAGAAAAGAAGTAACATTAAAAGACATAAAAAAAATTGTTATTTTTTTAAGAAATAAGTCGGGGTTTTTTAATACTTTAGATAAAAATTTGAAAAATAAGTATCTTTTTTTAAAGACATAAATATTGTGTTATAAAAAAAAAAGTATAGTTTTCTTAAGAAAATAAATATTGTTTTATCATAAAAAGTATTATTTGTTAATGAAAACAAGTATAATTTGTAAAGAAAATAAGTATACATTTTGTAAAGAAATAAATATTTGATATTTTTTTAAATAAGTATATTTTTTATAGAAAATAAATCGTTTTTTTTAAAGATAATAAAGTTTTACAACTTTTAAGTAGTTTTTTAAAAATAAGTATAATTTTTTAATAATAAATATATTTTTTATAGAAAATGTTTTTTATTTTCTTAATTTTATTCTTAATTTTTTAGAAAATAAATACTGTTTTAACATTTGCCTCTTCTGTGTGTGTGTGTGTGTGTGTGTGTGTGTGTGTGTGTGTGTGTGTGTGTGTGTGTGTGTGTGTGTGTGTGTGTGAGTGAGGGAGCGAGCGAGCGAGTGTGAGTGAGTGAGTGAGTGAGTGAGTGAGTGAGTGAGTGAGTGAGTGAGTGAGTGAGTGAGTGAGTGAGTGTGAGTGAGTGAGTGTGAGAGAGAGAGTGAGTGAGTGAGTGAGTGAGTGAGTGTGTGAGCGTGTGAGCGAGTGTGTGTGCGAATGCGTGAGTGAGTGAGTGAGTGAGTGAGTGTGTGTGTGTGTGGACTGACCTGGTGAATCTGAAAGATCGAGACCAGCGCTGCCTGGAGATAGTCGGACTGAGGCTGTTTGGTGTAGTAGATCTGAATGGGATGCTGTCGGCCCTCCAGATACAGAACGGGTGATTTATTGAAGTACTGAGAGAACAGATCCACGTCCATGGTGGCGGACATCACAAACACCTGCAGACACACACACAGCATCCATTCACTGACGCAGCAGAACAACAGAGCTGGTTTACTGTCAGCCGAGTATGAGAATCAACACACAACCTAACAGCATCTCTGCAGTGTAAAGCTGAATAAAGATGCTACACATCAACCATTAAGGACAATTCACACCGCATCGACAGACGGCAACACACACTTCGTCTGGTTTTGTCGGATCAGTGTGTTGTTGCAACTAGTCTGTTGGCATCTGTCGGAGCTTGTTTTCGGAATTAGAATGTCTGAGAAGTGTTTACAGACCAATCAAAATTTAGAATGCATGATGTCACTACAGTCTGTTACTTTTTGAATGCATGATGTCATTAGTGTCTGTTACATTTTGAATGCGGAACATTCCATGAGAGCTTTTCAAATTTAAATCCCACATTTATTTTTTTTAAAAGTCACTAGTTCATTAAAACATGGATGTTGAATGCAGTGTGGAGCTTGGGTCTTTTTTTCCACTTTAATACAAGTTATAAAACATGCATGAACATCAAAAGGTGAGTTGAAAGAACTTACTGAAATGTATCATGTCTCAAATACTCTCTCAATCAGTGTTTCAACACGTCAATAAAACAGCTTGTGAACAATATGTCATGTAACATTAGGAAGGTTACCCAATGTTCAATTCATTAGTTATCTATAAATAAACACTGGAGAGGAGATTATTTACTGTTAATTATATATGCATGTTAAATAAATATCTCATGAATAATACAAGTGTTATTGAAAACTACAATTAGAGCTCTCTAATTGTAATTCTTACTAGTAACAATTCAATTGTAGAGCGCCGTAATTAAAAATGAATGGAAGTTAATGGAGACATATGACTAGTAAAAATTCATTTGTAGAGCTCTCAAATTGGAATTGCTACTAGTAAGAATTGAATTAGAGAGCTCTCAAATTTAATTCTTACTAGTAAAAATGCAATTACGACGAGTAACGTTGGGTACAATTTAAGCTAAAACGGCTTGCCATACTCTTTAAGAATCCGTCCGATTGTCTCGTACCTTCAGAGGGATTTTGTTCTGTTCTGTGCGTTTGCGCTGGGCGGCCTTCACCACGCCGAACAGGACATCCGTGTGTACGGTGCGCTCGTGAGCCTCGTCCAGGATCACCACAGTGTAGCGCAGTAATAGCGGATCCCCGATCGCCTCTCGCAACAACATCCCGTCCGTCATGAACTTCAGCTTGGTCTCCGACGACGTGACGTCTTCAAAGCGCACCGTGTAGCCAACCTGAGGAACAACCGGGATGAAGAGGACACGCATCGTGAGCAAACGTCCAATAGGCAAGTCACCTTTATTTCTACAGCAGCTTTACAGTAATGAACAGGACAATAACACATGCTTCATCAAATAAAGCAGCTCTAAAAACACAATCGTGCCGTTATTCAGTTCAGTGTTGATTTAGTTTAGCTCAATAACTGTGTAAAGTTCATCAAAATTGAAACAAGTTCACTTCAGCTATAAAATGTATCATGGTTTCCACAGAAATATGAACAGTACAGCTGTTTTCAATGTTGATGATAATCAAAAATGTTTCTTAAGCAGAAAATCATCATATGTGACCCTGAATCATAAACCAGTCTCGAGTCGCACGGGTATTCGATCTGGGGCAATAGCCAACAATACATTGTATGGGTCAAAATTATCCATTTTTCCTTTTATGTCAAAAATCATTAGGATATTGAGTAAAGATCATGTTCCATGAAGATATATTGTAAATTTCCTACTGTAAATATGTAAAACATGTATTTGTGTGAGTGAATGCAGCACAATCGCCAACATAAATGAACAACTTTATGCCTGGCTCACACTACAGGAGTTTTAGGCCGATTTATGCCCGATTTACCCCTCCCGAGAATCTGAGAAAAAATCTTGTCGAGGACCTCGATCGGTTCCGATGTTCGGCGCAGATTATCTGGTAATGTGAGGCGTTCACAGATCGAATCTTGCCCCTCCCGATCTGCTCTCACACAAATCGGGCTCGCCCCGATCATATCAAACATGTTTGATATTTATCGGGATGAGCAAGATTGTGATTACGTCAGTGCTGTCAAGACAGCAGGGCTGTCGTGCTGAAGGAATTTCCCTTGAGATAATTTTAAATGACTCAACTCGATATGCGTTTTTATCTCCATTTATTTATTGCTAAATAAATAAGTATTACGCTGTGGTCAGCAGGCACAAACGTTACATGTTCAGTAATGAAACCGAAACTAAAAAGCGCGTTAAAAAGCGCGTGGATTTCAAAATCAATGCACGCATCACCGGATTTAAAAATGCACATCTAGCTTGTTGCACGCACACATATTATGCCGAAATAACGATAGTATATTATGTTAACATTATTAGCCTAATAATAATAAATCTTTAATTAATATTTGATTGAATGCTGAATGTTGTGCTTGGTCAATTTAATAAAACGAATAGGCTACTTTAATTGTGACAATTAAAATGATTGAATGAATATTAAATATTAAGTGGACAATTTTTGCAATAGTATTTATATGCTATCTAGCACCCCCTCGTTAAAAAAATATCTCGCACCGCCCCTGGCCCACGTATTAAAAAAATGGTCGGGTTTAAATCGGGCTCGGGCTCATAATTACAGTTATGTTAATGTGTTGTGTTGTGTTGTGTCGGGCCGGGCCGGGCTCGGACACAACGTGCATGGGCTCGGGTAGGGGTCGGGCTTGATTTTTTTGGGCCCGATCTAAGCTCTTAACTCAAAGTACCGGTAGGTTCAAAGTCTCTGTGCGTGTGTATGTGCGTGCATGCGTGTGTGTCTCATGGCAATGCATATCCCATATGTTTCCATGTTTTTACACTTCAGATCTGCTGCGTCACGTGATCACGTGAGACGCTTCCTCTGGCACGATAATCTTAATAACATTTTGTAGTGTGTGGTGCACCGCGATTTTCAAACCTTGTAGTGTGAGCATGTTTAAGATTTGGGGGAAAAAATCTGCAAAGATTCTCCTTAAGTTTGTGCTTCAACCAGATTTCAAAATCGGTTAGGATTTTAAAACTCCTGTAGTGTGAGCCAGGCATTAAAGGAGATTTTCTCAGTGTTTCGATTTTTTTTCACCCTCAGATTCCAGATTTACAATAGTCGTATCTCGACCAAATATTGTCCTATCCTAACAAACCACACATCAATGGAAAGCTTATTTATTCAGCTTCCAGGCGATACATACATCTCAATTTAAAAAAATTGACCCATGTGACTGGTTTTGTGGTCCAGGGTCACTTATTATTCCTGAAGGATCATGTGACACTGAAGACTGGAGTAATGATGCTAAAAATTCAGTTTTGATCACAGGATATACATTACACTTTACTATATATTCACATAGAAAACAGCTGATTTAAATTGTAATAATATTTCACAATTTTACTGTTTTTTCTGCATTTTTCATTCATCAAAAAGCAGCCTTGGTGAGCAGAAGAAACTTCATTCAAAAACATTAATTATTATACTTTTGACACCCAGTGTAAGTGTCATTATTCAATAATAAATTGTGTAATGACAATCATATTCATTAAAGATGATGCAAATAGAGAGCGTGGGCTTTAACTGAATAAGGAGTGAAAACGCACCAGTTTTCCCAGCTGAACTCTCTTTTCCTCGGCCACTCTTCCAGCCAGTGATATGGCAGCCACCCGGCGGGGTTGAGTGATGGCGATGACGCCTTGCCGCCCGATGCCCGCCTCATACAGGTACTGCGGTATCTGCGTGGTTTTACCTGAGCCCGTCTCACCTGCAACAGGAAAGCATCATGTGTGCACTTCTTTTGCTAAAATAGTGAGGATCACATTTTGGAAAAATATCCTTGCAAATACAGAAAAATGGCAACTTGAGTATGGTCTTTAGTAAATAAAAACTCATGAACTGATTAAATAAAATCTTAATTAAAAAAAAATGTCAAAATGCTCTTGTAAGGTTTAGGAAGTTTACATTTCTGCATTTGGCAGATGCTTTTATCCAAAGCAACATACCCTGCGTTGAAGGTTTACATTATATTATATGTATGAAAAATGAAATTAAACTTATTTTATTGTTCGCGCATTCCCTGACAATCGAACCCATGACTTTGGTGTTGCTCTACTGTTTAAGCTACAGGAGATGGAAATAATAGAAGTCCCTCATCTCATAAACATATGTGCATTACTTACAGATAAAGTCTGTTTCATATGAAAAACCTGCAGAACACGTTAAAACAATTTGGTTTCCAACATTAAGAATGCTACGATAAACTGCAACTTCATAGGAAATGGCCCTTTCAAAATGTATTGTCTTTAGTAATATCATTGTACTTTGATATATACTGTATAATTGAGCTATAGAATAATTACATCTGATGCAACACACGTCAAATAATATATGGTATTACCATGGTACTTGTATAATGCATGGTATTACTAATGGTACATGTACAAAATTCATAGTAATACCATGGTAGATGTGCAAAATGCATGGTATCACTATGGTACATGTCCAAAATGCATGCTTTTACATTGGTAAATGTCCAAAATGCATGCTTTTACATTGGTAAATGTCCAAAATGCATGATATTATCATGGTACTGTACGTGTACAAAATGCATGATATTACCATGGTATGTGTACAAAATGCATGGTATTACCATGGTATGTGTACAAAATGCATGGTATTACTATGGTACATGTCCAAAATGCATGCTTTTACATTGGTAAATGTCCAAAATGCATGATATTATCATGGTACGTGTACAAAATGCATGCTTTTACATTGGTACATATCCAAAATGCATGATATTACCATAGTAGGTGTACAAAGTGCATGGTGTTACTATGGTACATGTCCACAACGCATGGTATTACCATGTTGCATGTCCAAAATGCATGCTTTTACATTGGTAAATATAAAAAATGCATGGTATTACAATGGTACATATACAAAAACATTGTATATTTGTTCTGTTGTATTTATTTGTCGATTTTGTTTGTAATTAGTCTTTGTTCCTATTGTATTCTTGAGTGCTTGTGTAATTTTTAGGACCTTTTCCTTACATTGCTTAACCTACTATTAGTTTTTGCTGAAGCATCGATAATTGTGAAATTTCACCATTTGAAATTACCAGCCCAATGTCCAAGAAGTAGTAGTGTATTGTCAAAATACACGTAAAACTTTTATAGCATTACCACGGTACCAAGGTATTACCATGCTATACTTTGAGAATACTGTCAGCTTACAGACCCATATGAAGTCTTACCGATGAACACAGCATTGTGCAGTTGTCGGAGTTGGTTGATGACTTGTGTTCTGCTCGGGTAGATGGGCAACTGTCTCCGCTGCGCGTCCACGCTGACGGGCGCGTGTCCCGCTCTGGGCAACAGCATGCCGGGCTTCTTATCCAGGCGGAAGAAGGGAGAGCCCGGCTTAAATCTCTTCGCCGGAGGAGGGTCGGGGTCGTGGGGCATGATCTGCAGGAGACGCGCAGCACTGTGAATCCGTCTCACTCACCGAGAAGGGCTGATAAAGAAAGAAAATAGAAAGACGGACAGCAGAGGAGTCTCGCGCTGCAGTTGTTTACATCATCCGTGTGTTCATGTGGCTCTGCTGGCGGCGCGCACTGATGACGTTGCTGCGCCTCATGGTGCATCTCTCACAATTGTTTTCATGTTTATTTTTCTTTATCATGATATGTGCCTCCTTATGTGGTTAAGGATTCAGATAAGATAATTTATGACTTTATTTGAAGAAAAAAATCCGCATTTTATAGGCTGTTCAGTTCCAACACATAGTACGCAATGCCAGGCTAATAAAATTAAATAGAGAAAAAAAGGGAAATATTTTTTCATGTTTTAGCGAGTTGGACTTTATGTCAAATTATTTTCTTTAAACTTTAATCTCTTTATTCTTAGCTCGCGCCCATCGCTGCTACAGAGTGAGAGACATGTGTATTGACCAATCAGCGCACAGATACGCTCTCTTGCGACATTCTGATTGGATGTCCGACTTGTACTAATATTGTTCCGCTTCCCGCAACGGTCTCTTTCTTTCACGCGTCCCTACAGTGAGGTGAGGTGTAGTGCGGCCCTCTGCTGCTTTCCTAATTTTAAACATACCCGTGACCATACGAGTTATAAATGTATCATAACTGTTTTAAGAATCGTGAGAAGATGTAATTCTTACTCGATATGTGTATAATAATAATTGTTTTAGGAAAAGGTTAGCATTAGCCTGTTAGCTTAGGCCTTTGCACCACGTGAGATGAGACGTGAAACGTTTTTATACTTATTTTCTCGTTGTAGATTGTTTCTTGTTTCGATTATAGAGGTGGATAATACATATATATGCATATATAATGTATTTAGTGTGTGTATGTATTATACTCAAAATGAAGTACAGCAGGTCATCTACGGATCAGCTGTGTCAGTGCTGATTGGTCGTTCCCCCTGCTGAAATAAAACTGTTTCCTACTATCCCTGAGTGTTTGAATCCCACAGCTCACAGGGACGCTTGGTTTCAGACATTCTTATTGTAAATTAAGGCCAATCAATCAAATAATAGTGCTTTAATTGTCGTGAAAATGTTTTAAGGTCAATGCTTCTATAACCTTTGATTTTGGGTTGATTTGGTTTTGAGATTTAACCAGCTGTATTTTAGCACTGACACTTTATATAAAGACAAGGTTGTCTAAATGGCTTTCAATCTCTGTTTCTCAGATTTTTCAACCTTGTCTTTAAACCGGCTGTTCACCGATCCTTGGAAGCACTGCAAAGATGCCCAGGGAAGACAGGGCCACGTGGAAGTCCAACTATTTTCTGAAAATCATCGTAAGTTATCAGCGCTTTATGGCATGAAGTACAGCAGGTCATCTACAGATCAGCTGTGTCAGTGCTGATTGGTCGTTCCCCCTGCTGAAATAAAACTGTTTCCTACTATCCCTGAGTGTTTGCATCCCACAGCTCACAGGGACGCTTGGTCTCAGACATGTTTAATCGTGAACCCCGTCGGGTTGAGTCGTTTCTGATAGTCTTTCTCCATGTGTGCAGCAACTGCTGGATGACTTCCCCAAGTGCTTCATCGTGGGCGCAGACAATGTCGGCTCCAAGCAGATGCAGACCATCCGTCTGTCCCTGCGGGGCAAGGCTGTCGTGCTCATGGGCAAAAACACCATGATGCGCAAGGCCATCCGTGGCCACCTGGAGAACAACCCGGCTCTGGAGAGGTGCGTGTCAGTCTGGGCACAAGGATGATCCACGGTAGAAAAATTAAGGGCTTTTAAAGTTATGGGGCCTTACTTCTAAAACACCCATAGGACAGAATTCAACTCTAAATCCCATGGATTTTATCCTCCATCAAAAGTGAGGAACAAATTTAGATTTATAATGTTATGCACAAGGCAACTGAACTTTCCTGATGGTTAAACAAACTGATGCAAAGAAAATATAACTGCACACTCTCTTAATCACATTTATTGCCGATGTTTCTGCGCTAAATGCTGGTAATAAATAGGGATGGGTATTGACACAAATTTCACAATTCGATTTCGATTCAATAGATTATTTTGGATATCAGGTACAGTACATGGCAAATTTTCTCAAGGAAAACAAATCTCTTAACTAATGCTGTAAACTATGGGAGTCAGTTGTTGCTATAATATTGAAGGTAAACATTAACTGATTTGTATACAAGCACTTAAACTATTTTTATAATAGTTATATGGAATATAAACATTTAGATGGTGGCTGTCATAAAAACCTGCCAGATTTATTCAAACATGCATTAAAAATTGAAGATTATTAAATTATAATGAATATGTAATATGGTGCATATATTTAGCAAAATGCTCCTCTAGAGTTAATTTTTCTAGCTGACTAACGAGTTTATGGTCACTGGATATGGTTTTTCTACAATGTTACATTCATTCGTCAACTGAAAACAGGATGACTTATCAATTCTTGGGATTTAAAAAAAATGAGAATCGGTTAAAATCGAGAAATCAATATTTTTTTTACCCAGCCCTAGTAATGAATGTGCTTAAGAGTGTGCACTTGTCTTTTATTTCAAGTTCTTCCTTTAATGTGCACCTCATAATCATTTGCCTTGCTGTTGCTTTTGAGGAATTAAACAAACTGAGCCATGGGTACTGCACATTTTCTGAGAGTGTGCTTGGAGTCTGAACCATAAGATAAACTAGTAATAATGATACCTGTTATTTATAGGTGGCTTTCAAGGTCACCTTGCAGCATAAGATCAAAGAAGCAATACAAATCAAACAACAATATCACTAAAAGCTATTCTAAACAAACTGCCATTATAAAGAGATTCATTCAGGAACATTTTTGTACACACCAACATTTTACAAATCATTCATAGGAACATTTCGTCGTACATTCACATTTCGGATCATCTTATGCACGTCTTTATAAATGAGGCTCCAGGTTTTCAGAGTTTCTGAAGTCTCAAACATTTTATTCACTAGAAATGGCTGTTTCTAATCTGCAATCTCTAATGATAAATCACCTTTAATATTGATGTAAATTTAAGCAGATTTTAATCAGTCATTCGAGCAGCGTGATTTATACAGCACTGAGTACGGGTGTGCAGGATAAGTTACGGACGGGCTGTGTCAGTGCCTGTTTGTCGTTCCCCCTGCACAAATCAACATGTTTCCTTCTATCCCTGAGTGTCTGCATCCCACGGCTCACAGGGACGCTTGGTCTCAGACATTCTGTATTCACTGCATGTATTTGGGGTTTTAAAGGGGGTTTGAGTTATTTAATAACTTGTGTTTTTGCAGGCTGCTTCCCCACATCCGTGGGAATGTCGGCTTCGTCTTCACTAAGGAGGATCTGCCTGAGGTCAGGGATCTGCTGCTGGCAAACAAAGTGAGTATGACTGTTGAGCGGCTGAGCGTTCAGGGCTTGAATGCGTCTCTTCTGGTGTAACTCTCGTGGTCTCTGGTCTTAGGTGCCCGCCGCTGCCCGTGCCGGAGCCATCGCCCCCTGTGAGGTCACCGTCCCGGCGCAGAACACCGGTCTCGGCCCTGAGAAGACCTCCTTCTTCCAGGCTTTGGGAATCACCACCAAGATCTCCAGAGGAACCATTGAAATCTTGGTGAGTATGATTTTGGTTTCCAATAATTATGGAAACAAGATCATTATTGCGCTGTATTCTATTTTGCAATGATGTTATAAATCAGATACACCCCATTTCAGCTCTTTTTGTGTGGGTAGTATTTCTCTTTACTTTTGTCCCTCTCCAAAATCCCAAACTCCATGACAGTTTAACTAGTTTCCAGTTGCTTTTATTTATTTATTTCTCTTGTATTTAAAGTAAATCTATTAAAAAGGCTTTTTTTTCCCCCACAGAAAAGTTCAATAAATGCATGATGTTTCCAAATATACTTGAGCATTCATGTTAAATAATTTAACTTAATTTCCTCTAATTAGTATGTGTTTGGGAGGTGTGTGTGGTAGGGCTGCTTGATTATGGCAAATCATATTATTGGCGAGCGATATGATCAGTCTTATTTCACGATGGGAGTAATTTTAAATATCAGTCAAATTTTACAATTATCGATACTTCAGCAAAAACTAGCTTGACTAAAGTAAGGAAAAGGTCCTCAATTACACAAGACAACCCTCAGCAATGCAATGGGAACAAAGAAACTAATTACAAACAGAATGGACAAATAAAGACAACAGAATAAATATGCAAATTAAATAAACTAAGTTTTTCAGGAAGATGTACTAACAGTCTACAACAACAAAAATTAATTGCATGTAAAATAACACTGTATAGTCTTGTTCACATTAAATATTTGGTTTAACCTTACAGTTATTCAGTCAAGATCAGGGAGTTTTGTTTTTTTTTTTTTTTTCATTCATTTGTTTATCGTTAACAGACTATAGCTGGTATTTTAGGCTGATTTCCTTCTCTTAATACGGCACATGAACTAACGGACCTGTTCCGCCTGCAGAGCGACGTTCAACTGATCAAACCTGGAGACAAGGTGGGCGCCAGCGAGGCCACGCTGCTCAACATGCTGAACATCTCGCCCTTCTCTTACGGGCTGATCATCCAGCAGGTGTATGATAACGGCAGCGTCTACAGCCCAGAGGTGTTGGACATCACTGAAGATGCTCTGCACCAGAGGTTCCTGGAGGTTCGTGCACTTAAACTACTACTATTGAGTGTAAAATGCAGGATAAGTTACGGACCGGCTGTGTCAGTGCCTGTTTGTCGTTCCCCCTGCACAAATCAACATGTTTCCTACTATCCCTGAGTGTCTGCATCCCACGGCTCACAGGGACGCTTGGTTTCAGACATTATTTTAATAGGGTTGCCCCCTAACCTTCAGGCTTGGAAACACTGCCTATAACCTGTTCACTGTTTTCCTTTCAGGGTGTGAGGAACATCGCCAGTGTGTGTCTGCAGATCGGCTACCCCACGCTCGCCTCCATCCCTCACTCCATCATCAATGCTTACAAGAGGGTCCTGGCTGTCGCTGTGGAGACTGACTACTCCTTCCCCTTGGCTGAGAAGGTACGACTCGGTTCTTTTCGTTCTGTCTATCCGTCAGTCCCGAGTGTGTCTGCGTCAGGTCTTTTTGTCCCGGTCTTCGAGACACTTGGTCTGACAATTCTAAGTAGAGCTGCACGATATTGGAAAAACTGACATTGTTTTTCTGCGATTTGATATATTACAATATAAACATTTCAGCTGATGATTTTAATGGCTCTATTTGTAAAGAATCGTTCTAGGATGATTGTGGTAATTTTGTAGGGTTGTGCTTCTGCATATAAAAACAAATTACAAGCATCAACGAATACGATAGAACAAAGATGGATGAAATAATCAGTTCTTTGTTTTTTAGGTAAATTTAACTATTCCAGTACAGACATTAAATCAAATGTATAGTCTTTGCTGTCTGAATTGATTCATAATTAATATGCTTTATCTTTGTTAAAGCTACAAAAGTGGTTTTCTCTCTTTATGATTTAACTTCTACAAGGTCTGAAGTTCTCAAGGTCACCTTGCAGCACAAGATCAAATCAATAAAATTCAAAGCAATACAAATCAAGCAATATCACAAATTTATAAAGATATGCATTCAGGAAAATTTTTGTACATGCCATTATTCATAGGGACATTTTTGGAAGCGTTTTTTCGTACGTTCACATTTCGGATCATCTTATGCTCATCTTTATAAATGAGGTTTCAGGCTTTCAGAGTTCCTGAAATTGTATAAAATCTAGTCAAACATTTTATTCACTAGAAATTGCCGTTTATAATCTGCAATCTCTAATGATAAATCACCTTTAACATTGATGTAAATTTTAAACAGTTCGAGCAGCGTGATTAATACAGCACTGATGAGTACGGGTGTGCAGGATAAGTTACGGACGGGCTGTGTCAGTGCCTGTTTGTCGTTCCCCCTGCACAAATCAACATGTTTCCTACTATCCCTGAGTGTCTGCATCCCACGGCTCACAGGGACGCTTGGTCTCAGACATTCTGTATTCGCTGCATGTATTATTTGGGGTTTTAAAGGGGGTTTGAGTTTTGATTCCTGTGTTTTTGCAGGCTGCTTCCCTTTAGCTGGGGGTATATTGGGCTTTGCACTGACTATACAATGCTGAAAACATCCATTTTCTTTGTTTTTAACTCATAACCAAATGGGTTCATGAGGAAACTCATCGAGATTGGCTTTTTTTTACTTAATTTGTGCGTGAATGGACATGTGCACGGAACATTTATTTCGGTGTGGGCAGCGTTCTGGTCCATACGGCTCCACTACGAACCCTATACTGTGATGTGACTATCACGGATGCGCACATCGCGATATCGATGCATCATGCAGCCCTAATCCTAAAATGCTTTTCCTTAATTGGCATTAAAAGCATGTCTGAAACAAGTCTACAGTAACCAAACTCAGTACACATTCTGATCTCATCGAGCAGGACAACTTTCTAATTCAGTCACTTGCTCCAACCAACAGGAAGTCTGCTATTTTTGTTCTGAATTTTTTTTTTTTTTTTTTTTTTTGAGAAATCAGGCTCTGTTTAAATGCTCCTCATAAGGGATTGATTTGTAATGTGTTATTTCCTCTCGCAGGTGAAGGCCTTCCTGGCTGATCCCACCGCTTTCGCTGTTGCAGCTCCTGCCGCTTCTGCTGCCGTGGAGAAAGCCGCCGCTCCGGCTGCTAAAGTGGAGGCGCCCAAGGAGGAGTCCGAGGAGTCTGACGAGGACATGGGCTTCGGCCTCTTCGATTAAACTCCTGAATGAACATGTCAGTTTAACACCAATAAAACATCTGGAAACAGCCGTTGTGACTGTGTCTTTTGGTTGGTGTGTTCATGTTTTCTGTGTAGAAATATAGTCTTGCTATTGATAAAAAAATTGGAAAGAGCTTGTAGTCTTTAAATGCAAAGGAAGCTTTATTAATTGGTCCTTGAGGAATAGTTCACAATACTGTTGCACATTACAAATATCATTTAAAACTTAATTTTTCATAGTGCCAGCATTTCAGGATCTGTTTTACTTGGTTCAGAAGTTGAACAATACAAAACATTAACCCATTTAATCCCGAATTTTTCTCAGAAACAAAAATATCCAAATCATGTGTCATTAGTATCCCTTTGAAACAATCAATCATAATTTTTTTTAATTTTCATGGAAAAGTGTGTGAAAAAGTGTGTTTTATGATCGGTCACAATTGTGACCGGTGGGATACTGTGTTGTATCAACCATTGGACAGACTGAATATAGGTCTATTTGACCTGTGTGTGTGTGTGTGCGTGCGTGCATAAGAGTGTATAAAATCCTTAAGATACTATCTTGAGGCCACGGGATAGTATCTTGAGGCCACGGGATGGTATCTTGAGGTCACAAGATGGTATCTTGAGGCCACGGGATACTATCTAGAGGCCACGGGATAGTATCTCGAGGCCACGGGATAGTGTCTCGAGGCCACGGGATAGTGTCTGGAGGCCACGGGATACTGTCTGGAGGCCACGGGATAGTGTCTGGAGGCCACGGGATAGTGTCTCGAGGCCACGGGATACTGTCTGGAGGCCACGGGATAGTATCTCGAGGCCACGGGATAATGTCTGGAGGCCACGGGATAGTGTCTGGAGGCCTCGGGATAGTGTCTCGAGGCCACGGGATAGTATTTTGAGGCCACGGGATAGTATCTCGAGGCCACGGGATAGTATCTCGAGGCCACGGGATAGTGTCTGGAGGCCACGGGATAGTGTCTGGAGGCCTCGGGATAGTATCTTGAGGTCACGGGATAGTATCTGGAGGCAAAGGGATACCGTCTCGAGGCCACGGGATAGTGTCTGGAGGCCACGGGATAGTGTCTGGAGGCCTCGGGATAGTATCTCGAGGTCACGGGATAGTATCTCGAGGCCACGGGATAATGTCTGGAGGCCACGGGATAGTGTCTGGAGGCCACGGGATAGTGTCTGGAGGCCACGGGATAGTGTCTCGAGGCCACGGGATAGTGTCTGGAGGCCTCGGGATAGTATCTGGAGGCCACGGGATAGTGCCTGGAGGCCTCGGGATAGTGCCTGGAGGTCACGGGATAGTATCTGGAGGCCACGGGATACCATCTGGAGGCCACGGGATAGTATCTCGAGGCCACGGTATAGTGTCTGGAGGCCACGGGATAGTGTCTGGAGGCCAGGGGATAGTATCTGGAGGCCACGGGATAGTGCCTGGAGGCCTCGGGATAGTGTCTGGAGGTCACGGGATAGTATCTGGAGGCCACGGGATACCGTCTGGAGGCCACGGGATAGTATCTCGAGGCCACGGAATAGTGTCTGGAGGCCACGGGATAGTGTCTGGAGGCCACGGGATAGTATCTGGAGGCCACAGGATAGTATCTCGAGGCCACGGGATAATGTCTGGAGGCCACGGGATAGTGTCTGGAGGCCACGGGATAGTGGCTGGAGGCCTCGGGATAGTGTCTGGAGGCCTCGGGATAGTGTCTGGAGGCCACGGGATAGTGTCTGGAGACCACGGGATAGTGTCTGGAGGCCACGGGATAGTGTCTCGAGGCCTCGGGATAGTGTCTGGAGGCCACGGGATAGTGTCTCGAGGCCAAGGGATAGTGTCTCGAGGCCACGGGATAGTATCTTGGCCATTTAGGACATTTTGATGGGTTTTTTTTTCAGCTTTTCTTCCTAGACCACTTGTGCGTGTGTGTATGTGTGTGTGTTTGTGTGTGTGTGTGTGTGTAAAGTTAGGTAGAATTAGTTAGCTAGCTAGTGTGTGTGTGTGTGTGTGTGTGTGTTTGTGTGGAAAGTTGCAGTAGGTAGGAAGTTAGGTAGCAGCAGAATTAGCTAGCATAATTAGCTAGCAGAATTAGCTAGCTAGCTAGTCTTCCTTGGGTCCGTGTGTGTGTGTGTGTTTCTGTGTGTGTGTTTCTGTGTGTGTGTCTGTGTGTAAAATTAGGTAGAAAGTAAGGTAGCAGCAGAAAGTAAGGTAGAACAGTTAGCCTATGTGTATTACATGTAGATACAATGGGTTATCCCACCGGTCACTATTGTTGCCGTTGACATGTTTGTGAGTTCTATGACCACATTAAATAAAGTTGAGTAATTGCAAATGCATATATCAATACTAGACACCTTAAACATGATGTGTACCAAAAATCTATGTCCTATCTTTATTTTAACATACTTTAATAACCTTTTCTTTGGGAGCTTTCTTGCTGCCATCCTCTTCTCTTGGCGCAAACAGGAAGTAAACAGCTCTGGTCATGTGACAATTTACAGTAAACATGCGACACTGCACATATTTCATTGAGACCCTTTATTATTTCAATATCTGCTGGAAATGCATTGATAGATCATTCAGTAACATTTTTATAGCCTTAGAAATGAAACATTTTTTTACGGTCACTATTGTGACCGGTGGGATTAAATGGGTTAACACAGGATTTTTAATGTAATGCATGAATTAAACATGAAATGTAGGGCAGAAACATTTCTATGCTTGTTCCTTTACTCCTTTCTGTAGTTTCTAATCTCAAAATAGATAAACACAGTATTTAGGCCTATTAGCGTTTAATATTTGTGCAATCTAAATTCATATACAACCTGAATTCTGGATAAGTTGGGATGTTTTTTTAAATTTGAATAAAATGAAAACTAAAGGAATTTCAAATCACATGAGCCAATATTTTATTCACAATAGAACATAGATAACATAGCAAATGTTTAAACTGAGAAATTGTACACTTATCCACTTAATTAGCTCATTTAAAATTTAACGCCTGCTACAGGTCTCAAAAAAGTTGGCACGGGGGCAACAAATGGCTAAAAAAGCAAGCAATTTTGAAAAGATTCAGCTGGGAGAACATCTAGTGACTAATTAATCAAATCAAATCAAATTTCTCAGTTTAAACATTTGCTATGTTATCTGTGTTCTATTGTGAATAAAATATTGGCTCATGTGATTTGAAAGTCTTTTAGTTTTCATTTTATTAATTTAAAAAACGTTCCAACTTTTCCGGAATTCGGGTTGTAAAATTTCCATCTGTTTGGATTAGGGTTGCAAAATTCTGGGAATTTTCAAAGATGTAAACTTTCCATGGGAATTAATGGGAATTTAAGGGAATTAACAGGAATTTATGGGAATAAACTGGGAATTTTCAAAGTTGAGGGTTGGTTCTTCATAGGGAACTTAAAT
Source organism: Scardinius erythrophthalmus (assembly GCF_964197995.2). NCBI lineage: Eukaryota > Metazoa > Chordata > Actinopteri > Cypriniformes > Leuciscidae > Scardinius > Scardinius erythrophthalmus. Next base: position 3,554,031 of record NC_138225.1, read on the forward strand.
ATTGTTGAGGAAAGTATATTTTAGCATAATCTTGAAGATCTTGAAGTCAACTAGAGCAGTGCAGCACACTGAAAGTTTAGAGAGACGCACATGCTCGCAACGGGGCTTACATGACAACAAGTTGATATATCAATATTCTAACAAATAGAAATAACCTTAAATAATGTATCTATCCGTCTCTTATGTGTAGCTACAGTTACTTTCAGAGTGGACGCGCTAGCGGTTGCCGTGGTAATCAATATTTCCAAAATTCCCCAACTTAACTTCCCATGGAAATTTACCGGAAATTTTTTCCGCCCCTTTGCAACCCTAGTTTGGATTAGAATTTGTCAGTTGTACATAAAAGAAACAAGAATGAGACTCAAGTATTATCAGTATGGATTTAAATGCACAATAACCAGGTTTGCATATCACATTTTTATTAAATCAGTCCCATACATTTTACCTAATTGACATTTGCATTCACATACATTTAAACCATGTTCACGATTCAATTCATGATGTTTATACTGATTATAAGGAATCGAAGACACATTTTTGAAAATGATTACTAAACTAAAATCCAGTAGATAACCAATAGATTTTTTTTGTGTGTGTGTGTGTATTCAACTCCGTTAAGGGCATGTAAGGAATTTATGTGAAATTACACTAAGAAAAAATAGATTTTAGTCATAGTGTTAAGTTTATTCACATTAGTCTCTGGATCTTTTTTGCCCAATGATCGCACGAATCTCTTCCACCACTTTTGCTTGATTGTTTGTGATGTTTTTTCCAGCGACCTCAATGAGATCAGTGATCATCTCAGCGCTGTAAGCACCTTGAAACGTGCCATATTTGTTCCTCCAGGCCTCGATATCATCTGAAGAAACAGTGACACACTTAAATCAGAACACAGTTGATATTATATTACATTTTATTCAGGATATTGTAAGATCATAACTTGCCTCCACAGTTGACCACATTAAAGAGAGGGATGTGAATCACGGTTGGAGCGTTTTGGCCTTTGAACACATAGAAGTCCTTCGGTTTCTCTGAGTCCTCACTGGGAATGATGACCTCAGGGAAAGGGATGTTTCGTTCCCTGCACGTCTTGGCAGCGTCCTTCACTGTCTGCAGAGGAAAAGCATCACAAGTGCAGATTATTTAATTACTAACATTTTCCAGATTCTGAAACATATGAGTGAAGCTGTAGTGAATTAAATACGCGTATAATACCATGAAAGGATCCCCATCACTGAAATCCAGGGAAATGATGAGGTCAATGTCTCTCTCTTTTCTCAGCACTGAGAAATAGGGTGAGTTGAGCAACAGTCCAGCGTCTTCAAAGTCTCTCGTCTTACTTTCCAGAAGAGTGGAGTGAACTGCTTCTTCTACGGCAGAGACGTGTGTGTAACACTTGAGAAAATAGAAAATGCCGGGCAGTCTGGTTGAGGAGCGACCACTCCCCGAGAAGTCAAGGACTTTCTGGAAATTAACATTAGAACCCTCTCGTGTGAAATTAGCATCACCGTTATCATGCAAATAGGGGGCTAGATAAAAACATTGTTGAGATAATAGCAGCGTTTGGAGTGATGTGTCGCTGACACATACCAGCAAGCTGTATTCATTTTACCGTAACTCTTCAACCGTTTGCCTGACAGTAGACAACATACGCTTTTGCGGTAATTTCATGCTTTCCGTCAGAAAATGGGTCAGTAAAAGTTGTTATATGGGCAACTGTAGGAGGCTTCATGGGTACTTTTTAATAATAGCAAGCGTGTGCGGCTGCATTGTTAAACTGCTTTAGCTCAAACGTGCTGCGTAACACGAGAATGAACCTCATTGGTTGATGATAATCAAAACCAAAAGGATGTTTTAGTTTTTGGTAGCGTTTGGTTTGGTGAATGAACGGCTCGTTTTAAAATCTTCCCGGTCTACTGACATTTGTTAAGACATCTGGTTTAAACATTACAATCCTCATGATAACTTTCGTTAACTTGTGTTAACTTTATATTAAGTAAATCCACTTCAAAAGCTAATTACTCCTGGACAGCAATGCCATAGAAATATACAGAGTGACCGCAAAAACGGAAGTTCAAAGACAATATTCTAAAGATGGCGGCGCCCTCGTTTCTCTGGTGCATAAGACCCATAGATATAAACACTAGATGTCTAGTTTATATTGACATTTTCAGCTCCAATGTGCTGTAACTTTAAAACAAGACCAATCTTACATATATATTCCAAAGCATTCTTGAATTACAACCATTTAAGTTCAAGATGTGCATTTTCTATGCATGCATGTCATGTCTGGGGGGGGGGGGGGGATTTTTATTCCCTTAATATTAATAGACTTTATATTTTAATCAGTAGGGCTAAATGTTCAATGGCATGAAATACAAATCTACTTTGCATATTATAAGTCATTATTTATTTGTGGATTCATCTTTTTAAAATGTCAGTGGGTGTTTAAAAAGTATCTTAGCAGTTTGCAGGTCTGTTCTTACCTGGCATGTTGTGGAGGAAGTTATAATTCCTGCCCCAGATCCAATTAGTGATGCATTCAATAATGCTCCCTAATGCATCTGTAAAACAAAATGCACAAAATTTTTTTTTTTTTTTTTTTTTATAAATCTTCGGTTCTTGGGCTCAGTCTTAAAGCTACAATATGTGACTTTTGGCCCTCTAGCGGCTAAAGCATACAACTACAAGTTACTTGCGGAGGAACATCGTTTTAATGATCATGTGAGTTGTGCTTCGGCTCCTACGCGGATGAATCTGATCAGTGCGAACGTCACAAGTAATGACAACTCCCACGTTAATGAAAGAAAGACGGATAAATAATGTCTTATGAGCAGGTAACTATATATTAAACTGTTGTTTTGACTGGACTTGGAATCACTTGTTTTAAAATAACGTTACAAAAGTTTAGCGGTGCTGACATAACGATTGCTATTCATATCAGAACACAGTGGAAACTAGTTACCAGCATAAACATCGTTTTGTGAACTTAGCCAATGCAGTAAATGTGCTGCTTTGCTATAACTATGTTGATTTTTGTTTTATTACGGGTTCTGACGCTTCCATTTAGGTTCAAGGTTAATTTGCCGTGCATCTATTACTCTTCAACTGCATAAAGTACCCTGAAATTCTTTCATTTAGCTATAGGTCCCATGACATGCTATTTTTTGTAGGCTTTAATATAGGCCTTAGTGGTCCCTAGTACTGTATCTGAAATCTCTTTTCAAAAATTCAGTCTCAGTGCAGAATTATAGCCACTATAAGCCAGTCCCAGAATGAGCTTCCTTCAGACAGGCCGTTTCGGTGTCTGTAGCTTTAAATACTAATAAGGAGGAGAAAGGCGGCGCAAGGTGGAGGGTGGGTGTGGCCTTGACCATCTGCGGCAACGGTAGACCATGCATGTTTACATTGGATATATTGCAATGGCACGGAGACACGCAGTCGTTCAAGCATTTCAGTTTGACCCAGAATCTGATCCGGATGGAGAAGCAACAACTCAGCGGTTCCAGCAGGACATTTCCGAATGGTTAGTTTAAAATATTATGTCTGGATACGGTACTTTATTCGGATGGTTTACAGTTATTATCATGTAGCTAACGCTAACCTACTGTTGCCTTTTCATGAGAGATCTGTAACATCTGTAATTTATCTTATTACAATTACATCATCAAGCTCTGCGATCTTGAAATGCGGATATCGCGCGCGCCGTATAACCAACAGGAAAACGGTTATCCAAATAACAAAGAAGTGTACAACACTCGCGTTACAGTGTGTGTATTCACACACATAAACTGCATGGCTGCATAGCTAATGTGACAGCCACATTCTACTTGTAACAGTCTAGGCAAACATAAACAGTAAAGCAACACACTTATATATCATTAGTTGACTTCAGTGGCGGCTGGTGCTAAAAATTTTTGGGGGGGCACAACAAACTGAATTTTTAATTCAGGACTGAATGTAGGCTTATTGTTAAATAACAATTTAACAGTGATAATAATGTAGCTATCATTAGCCTAAAGTTTAGCTAAAACTTCAGCCGGTAGGGTAGCCAATTGCCAAATAAATCAGAATTTTTGGGCTAAATGGCGATGTATAGTATAATCTGAGTATTTAATTATTATTTTTCTATTTGAATAAAAAAAACCTGTATTTAATTTTTTTTTTTAATATTTAATATCCAGATCGATATTGTCCTTCAAACAATGTTTATATTGAAGGTTATAAAAACAAACATAGTGTAACCTTGCTGTCTATCTGCAGTCTATCCAAAAAAGGGGTCAAATCACATTACATTCTAACATTGCAACATTACAATCTAAAAACAAAATAATGTTTTTTAAAGAAGTAGCCTAGTTAAATTTACTAAACCCAAAAAAAAAAAAAAAAAGCTAATATCATAAAAATACACATGTAGGTTTGAAATTCTCTAGCACATTTATGTTCACCAACAACAACAAATATTCAACAACAAATGTTTTAGCTAAATATATTTATAATTTAGTGCTAATGTATATTTTAGTCAGAATAATTGCGCTCCTATTCTATTGCGCTCCGTCTGTTCGGCGCGCATGCACGCGGGGGCGCTCGTTCACGGAAGTATAGCTTGCAGAAAGCTCGCCCACTCATGACAGCAAACTGGACTTTCTAACATTTACAGATGGAGAATATGTCCGTGAAATGTAAGTTATGCACTGAGGAAATTATTGGATGTCACTTCAGCTTATGGCTAAATACTATTAGAGGAACATTTGTTTCCACCAATCGCTGCACAAGATAAGGTTACGTATGATGACGAAAGCACGTTAGTGCGAGCCCTCCCGGAACCCATAGAGAATGCATTGCAGTGCCTGCAGTTCGAAAAAAAAAATCTTTGAATGTAAGTCTATGGGAAGACTCTGGGCGATTCTCAGCCAGAGTGAAATCGCCCAAAAAGAGGCGGTACTCCACAGAACGTGACTCGGCGCTGATTGGACTAGCTGCTATATCCAGAGGCAGAACAACAGTGAGTGACTGCTAGCGTAACTCTGTGGTTGAATGAGATAGTGATTGAAAAAGTCCGGTGGTGCGTCGCCCGATCGCCCTAATGAAGAAACCGCCGCTGGTTGACTTACTGTTCCGAGGTGTGTAGCTGAGCCAAAGAGAGTGATCCAGACTTTAGTTTCAGACGTTCAGCAAGCCCAGCTCTGTATTAACCCTTCGGTGTTCATTTGTACATCCAATTATTGAGCAAGTGTTATGCTTCGCTTGCTCAAAAGCCATGATATCTCTCGTGGACAAACTAAAATCGCGCGCGCGTGTTCCTACTTCCTTCCTAGCTCATTTTTTCATGGGCGGAAAATATTCTCTGGGCGGGCAAAGCAGAGACAGGGGAGGTAACATTCCTCCTTATAACGTCACAAGGAGGAGATTCAAGATCAGCGCGATTGAGCTTCCATTTTCTCAAAGGCAGAGAAAGATAGCAAAAGCTCGATTTACACCGATTGAAATTTCTAGAAACTTGGGGACCATATACAGCCTAGGGGAACTCATATTAATGTTAAAAAACCTCAGAAAGTGAAAATTTCATGTCATGGGACCTCTTAGCTATTTATGGATATGACATTAGCAAGGGAAATATGCAGTTTAACTTTAACACAAAATCCTACAGCTCTCAAATATGAATGGCAAATAGCAATAGATTAGCGCTATATGCCATTTACACTAAGTGAAATTCTATTTACAATAGCAAAATAATATAAAAATATATTTTTTTGTGTAAATAGTAGTTATTTATATTTATAAATAGTGACATATACTATTTGCACCTCAGTGTTGTACATTACTTGGTATAATCACCAAGAGTGCAAATTATTATATTTTATATATTATAATATTGTATATTGTATTTAATAAAATTATTATGGATGCCGCTTTATTGGAACAAGGGGGGACTTAGTGATTTGGGGTGAGGCAAAAAAACACGATTTGGAAGATGGATTTTCAATGTACTCGCTCATTGTTTAAATTTTGTTAATTTAGCATAAAAACAGTTGCATAGTGTAGTTTTGAGTTCTTATCAAGAGCAATGCTGGCTGTATACTTTACTTCTTGTCAACAAGTTTCATTGCAGGATCTTCAGACCAGAACATTTTTACTAGAACTATGCAACTGGTTTTCAAATGAACTAGAGGATAAAAAGTTATTTGAATATTAGACACACTGATGGACTGGCAAAAATACTGAGGCCTAAATGTAATTGAATTGCATATTAAATTCCCATCCATTTGATCTAAAACTATCAAGCTTAATGTGATGCATAATTGTTCATAAATGCATAACTGCACACATAAGTGAAACAGTTAAAATTTCTGTGTTTTTTAATTCACAGCAACCAAGTTTATACACTCACCTAAAGGATTATTAGGAACACCATACTAATACTGTGTTTGACCCCCTTTCGCCTTCAGAACTGCCTTAATTCTACGTGGCATTGATTCAACAAGGTGCTGAAAGCATTCTTTAGAAATGTTGGCCCATATTGATAGGATAGCATCTTGCAGTTGATGGCGATTTGTGGGATGCACATCCAGGGCACGAAGCTCCCGTTCCACCACATCCCAAAGATGCTCTATTGGGTTGAGATCTGGTGACTGTGGGGGCCATTTTAGTACAGTGAACTCATTGTCATGTTCAAGAAACCAATTTGAAATGATTGGAGCTTTGTGACATGGTGCATTATCCTGCTGGAAGTAGCCATCAGAGGATGGGTACATGGTGGTCATAAAGGGATGGACATGGTCAGAAACAATGCTCAGGTAGGCTGTGGCATTTAAACGATGCCCAATTGGCACTAAGGGGCCTAAAGTGTGCCAAGAAAACATCCCCCACACCATTACACCACCACCACCAGCCTGCACAGTGGTAACAAGGCATGATGGATCCATGTTCTCATTCTGTTTACGCCAAATTCTGACTCTACCATCTGAATGTCTCAACAGAAATCGAGACTCATCAGACCAGGCAACATTTTTCCAGTCTTCAACTGTCCAATTTTAGTGAGCTCGTGCAAATTGTAGCCTCTTTTTCCTATTTGTAGTGGAGATGAGTGGTACCTGGTGGGGTCTTCTGCTGTTGTAGCCCATCCGCCTCAAGGTTGTGCGTGTTGTGGCTTCACAAATGCTTTGCTGCATACCTCGGTTGTAACGAGTGTTTATTTCAGTCAAAGTTGCTCTTCTATCAGCTTGAATCAGTCGGCCCATTCTCCTCTGACCTCTAGCATCAACAAGGCATTTTCGCCCACAGGACTGCCGCATACTGGATGTTTTTCCCTTTTCACACCATTCTTTGTAAACCCTAGAAATGGTTGTGCGTGAAAATCCCAGTAACTGAGCAGATAGTGAAATACTCAGACCGGCCCGTCTGGCACCAACAACCATGCCACGCTCAAAATTGCTTAAATTAACTTTCTTTCCCATTCTGACATTCAGTTTGGAGTTCAGGAGATTGTCTTGACCAGGACCACACCCCTAAATGCATTGAAGCAACTGCCATGTTATTGGTTGATTAGATAATTGCATTAGAGAAATTGATCAGGTGTTCCTAATAATCCTTTAGGTGAGTGTATATTGATTAATCTCATACATTGATTTTCACAATGCACATTTTTATGCTGATTCTAAGCAATTTGAATCAAGGCTTTTTGAAAATATGATTTATATCAATTGAAACATGAAAATATGATTTATATTATAATTTCAATCAAATCATTAATAATAAACTAGGTAAATAATAAATAACTTTTTGAGTGCAGAAATCCTGTATTATTTATGTATGACTGACAAATATGCATCACATTACGTTTATTAGTTTTATTTATGTATGACTGACAAATATGCATCACATTACGTTTATTAGTTTATGTTAAAGGGGGGGTGAATTACTGTTTCATGCATACTGAGTTTTTTACACTGTTAAAGAGTTGGATTCCCATGCTAAACATGGTCAAAGTTTCAAAAGTTAAGTTGTACGTTTGAAGGAGTATTTTTGTTCCAAAAATTGTCCTTCCGGTTTGTCACAAGTTTCGGAAAGTTTTTTTCGAGTATGGCTCTGTCTTACGTAAGAGAGGGCGGAATTTCCTTATATGGGTCCTAAGGGCACTTCTCCGGTAAGATCGCGGGCGCGCGCGCACTCGTAAAACAGAGCAAGAGAGAAAGCAGTTCGCCATCAAAGCGCCCTGCCCGGCTTTTGGGAAGTCAGTGTCACCAAAGAAGTGTGTTTTTGGTTGCCAGGGCAAGACAACCCTGCACAGATTCCCAAAGAACCCGGCGTTAAGGCACCCGTGGATGGAGTTTGTTTTCCTGAGCATAAACGGAGTTGTGTAACTGTTAAGACTGTTGTTCCCTGCATTTCGACGATGATTGTTTTATAAACAAAGCCCAGATCGTCTAATGCTTAAGGATCGAGCAGTCACAATGATAAAGGTTCGCGGTCGTGCGTTGGAACGGTGAGTAAAACTGTTGAACAAATGTCTCTGTGTGTTGTTAGCTCGGCGCGTTAGCACAGCTTTAGCTTCGCCCACACGGCCCGCCCCCACCCGCTCGTTTTTTTCCGGAAAAACTCGGTACAGCCAATCTTTCAATTAAAAATATAATAAAACAAAAGACTTTTTGGAGATATGAAGGATGCAATATTACTCTAAAGGTACTCAAGATTAACAGGAGATTGAGTGAAAATGAGCATTTCACCCCCCCTTTAAAACAATGGATGGAAATTTTATATGAAACTCAAACACATACATCTTAAAGTGTAGATCAGCATCTCCACGACTCTAGAAAAGTGGTGTGGAGAATGGAGGGATGATATTAGAAACAGTTTAACCTACCATATGGCCAGATATTAATCCGTTTACTCAGATTGTTGATTACATCCATGGTGTGACGCTTCACATTCAGGTTTTCTTCTTCTTTTTCATCAGTACTCTGAGTGCTCTCTAGAGAGGGCTCTGTAGAAAGACGTGACATGTATGTTAGTGAGTTCTTACTGTAGTTTGTGTATCTACAAGTACAATCTATTTATAATTAATACATTCTTAGCCAAAAATGGGTTGATATTTCTGCATGTTATCTTGCACTTTTCTTCTGTTTCATGGTTTGATTTTCATAATTGTTTTTAAATTGTGCCAAAAAGCTGTTAAATAGACTGTAGTACATTTAATGTTTTATCATTAACATTTGCTTTTACCAACATGACGTACAAATGACAATTTTTTTAATTTGTACTGTAGACAGCATTTCATGTTTAAAACAAATTATTTGGTTTTCTTCTCAAATCTGTGTCTATAAAGGCCCGTTCACACCAAGGACAATAACTATAACGATAACTATTTTAGCGTTCACATAGACCACACCAGCGGATTATATCATTCTGTTTATTAAGCACTCGCTGCAGTTTTGTCGTCTTCAGGATGGATTCTGATTGGCTGTCAATTTTGCTGGAAAAAATCATTCTGAAAGTGATTCCAATGCCATGATATTGTTCCTCTTTGCCAATGTCATTATAGTTGTGGTGTCGACTATGATGTTCTTTTATATTTAGAACGATTTTTAGAACTGTATCTTTATCGTTATGGTTATCGTTCCTGGTGTGAACGGGACTTAAAGGGATAGCTCACCCAAAAATTAAAATTATCCCATAATTGACTCACCCTCAAGCCAACCTAGGTGTAGCTATACTTTCTTCTTTCAACCAAACACAATCAGAGTTATATTTAAAAATATTCTGGCTCTTCCAAGCTATATAATTAGTGATGTTTTATTGTGAGTATTAGGCTTATAATTATTGCTTATCACTGTTGATATGCTATAATTTTACAATAAAACTTTTACGACAAACATGTCTTCTAATATCTTCAATTGTTGAGTATACCGAGCTGCAGCGGACATATTTGTAAACGACAAATGGGCTAACATTTTTGACACACCCACCAAACAAGAGAAAACGTATCCAGAGCCCATCTATGGAGAGCCTGGCCACTCCCTATTAAGTCCTATTCTACTGAATTTTGGTTGTAGTTCCACCCGAGCCCCCCCGGGGGGTGATCACCCATGAGTGCAAAATGAATGGGAGTCTATGGAGCTAGACGGCTAAATTTGTCTCTTTCATGGGTGTTAGAAACTCAGATTGTGTTTGGCTGAAAGAAGAAAGTCATATACAACAGGATGTCTTGAGGGTGGGTCAATTATGGGGTTATTTTCATTCAATCTTTTTAACAGCAGGTTCTCACTGTGAAGACTTGTTGAACATAAAATCCGCCGTGGACACGTGGTGTATTTAATGAAGTCATGAACACAAGGCTGTGATGGACATACAGACCATTCAATGGTTTGTCACCATTCAGTGTTGTTCTGATGGGTGGTTCATCAAGAGCAGAAGGATTATTACCATTAAAAACAGAGAGATTCATATCCAAGAGATCCATGAGCTCCTGGTAGCATTCGTCTGTATCTGGAGAGTATGGATCTAGTTGACTCAACTCTTTGAGTCCTGTTGCTTCCTCACTGCTCTCTTGCTGTTCTAAATATATCATTTACATTTTCAGCATCATTACTCCAGTCTTCAGAGTCACATGAACCTTCAGAAATCATTCTATTATGTTGATTTGCTGCTCAAGAAACATTTGAAACAGCTGTGCTGTAAGTTTGGTGTAAGATAAAAAAAGGATACTTTTATAATAATTGTTATGATACTTTTAAAGGATTTACTTTTCTATTGATCAAAGAATCCTGAAAAATAAAATAAATCATGTTTTCCCCCCAGAAATATGAAGCAACACAACTGTTTTCAACATTGATAATAATCAGAAATGTTATTTTAAATTCTAATAATATTTCATGGTATTACTGTTTTAGCTGTATTTTTGATCAAATAAATGCAGCTTTGTTGAGCAGAAGAGACTTCTTTAAAAACATCAAATCAGGGCTGTTAAATATTTAAGTAAATAAAGCCTAAGACATTTTTCACCCTTCTTCATTTCCTCAAGTATGTTTTCCTTTTGTTGAAAGAAATCTAAAAAACAAAACAAAAACAAAAAATCAGATGGATGGTAATGATTTTAACCATTTAAATTTAAGCAGAATTCAGTCCTCAGAATAATTGCAGCTGCACCTTTTATCTTTTGCCAGAGGACTTTCTTAATCTCGTCTTCATCAGCTAAAGCGCTGCCGCATAGAGCTGCAGAAAAACACACAATATCAGTAAACATAAGGCTTACAGTAAAACACCCTAACATATAACATAAATACCACATATTTAATGCAATACGCTAATAATGCAGGCCTGACAAAACAGATTGAGATAAAGGTCAATGAGACAGAGTTTGTTACCTTGCAAGTACAGCATGTCAAATTCATTCTGCTTATTTTTCTTAGAGCCGTTGTGAAACTGACTGCCAAAGTTGGAGGCGTCCACAAACGCTCCAGTGAGAGAATAACCTGCTTCATGTGGAGTGAACTCGAACCAGGGGTCTGCAGACAGAAACACGTCCATATAACAGCTGACACAAACACATCAACTCTCTGTCTTTCTTTCAGACAAACACAGACCTGCTTCATTTAACTGTTTGCCTTGCTTGTCGATCACCGTGTAGATGGGAAGCGGGTCTTTACTCTGCTGGTTCCACTGCTCTGTGAGAGTGCGTTCATCAATCTATAGAAAACACAGTTTTTGCCGGGGACAAGTACATCCCATTAAAACTCACACAACATTTTCTCAGCAATTAAGATCTATTTATAAAGATCTGCAGAACAAATGGAGCCTCAAGTATCCTTTCTGCAGTGAGAAACTTTATAAAAATAATTTAACTGAGAAAATGTTGAGTAAATTTCATCGCCATTTTATTCATGCTTGAAAAAAGAAATATGACTGTTTGACTTCATGAGAAATGTTCAGATTAAAACATGGACATTTTTGGATGACCCCCCCCCCCCCCTTCAGTTTTATCTCTATGATGTTGGTTAAAAGTGAATATAAATGACAATGCTTTAGACTGTAATTTATATTTTCAGATATAATCCTCTCATGAACTGGTTATTTTTATTGAGTCAGAAACACACAGTAACCTGTCTAGCCTGATTTACGAACAAATCACTCTTATGAAAGAGTGCACCAAAAACACAGCTTGTACACACACGTGTATTGCCCAATTCATGATTACATGAAGGGTACGCAATTTGTTTTATAAACACTTTTTGTTATACTGGTTGAAACTCTTCACATCCTGATAGCTATTAATAATAGAAGTGGTCTAAATATTAAAACATGTAGGGGGAGACCGGGGACAGTTGCAACACTTTTTGCATTTCTCTCAGTTACTCAGAGACTATTTGGAGTAGACCAACCAAATTTGTATATATTAAACTTGCATCTGTCTGCTAATTACCCATACCATTTAAAGATGATTATATATGACATATTGTTCACAGTATTTATTTGAATGGAAGAAGTCAGATGTTGCAACTGACCCCGACCCAGGGGACGGTTGCAACACAACCCAGGGACGGTTGCAACACATTAAAAATACCTTAAATTTCTCTAATTAATTTTAGCTTTTTGTCTCAATGAGCATATAATTCTGAAAATATTAACTGTTTTAGGCCTACTATAATATTATAGTATTATGTATTTCAATACTATTATTGTAGCCTATAATTTATTTATTTAGTCATATTTATCAAATAACAGTTATTGAGTTTTGTTTGTGTATGTGTAAAACATAGGCCTACATAGATTCAGTGTGCAGGAATTACAGATGATATTCAATCTCTCCATTTTTCAGTGTCAGACAGGAAGAATTGAACAATTTGCAATGCAACAAACCTTTATTAAACATGCAATTTATAACTTGTTGCAACCGTCCCCGACCCTATCAGCCATGACAGAACATCATGTGCCTGCTAGACACACTGACTTTGACACATGCTAACCATGTCACTTAGAAGTCAACACAACAATAATTCAAACTAAGTAAGTTTTGATTAATTCATACAAAATGTCTGGACAGTATGACAAAAATACATCTCATGAAAAAAAATACTTTCATACCTCCAAAACAAGTTTTGTTCAATAAATGCAGCAGCAGATGTTGAAAATGTCTACTGTCTTTTTGGTGGGTGGAGGGTCTAACTGTGCATGTTCAGTATGAGTGTCATCACTCTAGCTTGTTTCTGATTGGAGAAAAATGACATGTTGCAACCATCCCCTGTTGCAACTGTCCCCGGTCTCCCCTACATATATCTTCTGTGGAAGTCTCAGGACCAAAAAATGTTCGTCCTCAGACTCGGATTTATGCATTTATATGTCAACACTATCAATGGCGAAATGAATCTGCAGCAGTCAGGTGGTACAAGAGCTCTGTAAGTTGTTAACGTTCATTATTATTGTAATTTTTTGTCCTTTGAGACATGAGGTAGTTTAACGCCGTCTCTCATATCTTTCTTGTGATTGTGGTATAGGCCTACTATTATTTTTCACAACGTTTCTCCTCGTTTATTTTGACCTTTGTGGAATACCGTAAGCATTTTCTTGTGTCGTCGTGTAGTGAAATCAAGAGGATTCAGATCATGGAAATTATAGCAGAGTTAGATAAGAATCTATTACACTGAACAAAATTATGAACGCAACACTGTTGTTTTTGCCCCCATTTTTCATGAGCTGAACTCAAAGATCTAAGACTTTTTCTATGTACACAAAAGGCATATTTCTCTCTAATATTGTTCACAAATCTGTCAAAATCTGTGTTAGTGAGCACTTCTCCTTTTGCCGAGATAATCCATCCACCTCACAGGTGTGGCATATCAGGATGCTGATTAGACAGCATGATTATTGCACAGGTGTGCCTTAGGCTGGCCACAATAAAAGGCCACTCTAAAATGTGCAGTTTTACTGTATTGGGGGGAAACCAGTCAGTATCTGGTGTGACCACCATTTGCCTCACGCAGTGCAACACTTCTCCTTCGCATAGTTGATCAGGTTGTTGATTGTGGCCTGTGGAATTTTGGTACACTTCTCTTCAATGGCTGTGCGAAGTTGCTGGATATTGGCAGGACCAGGAACACGCTGTCGTATACGCCGATCCAGAGCAGATCCTTGCAACATGGGGCCGTGCATTATCATGCATGAGGTGATGGTCGTGGATGTATGGCACAACAATGGGCCTCAGGATCTCATTCAAAATGCCATCAATAAAATGCACCTGTGTTCGTTGTCCATAACATACGCCTGCCCATACCATAACCCCACTGCCACCATGGGCCACTCGGTCCACAACGTTGACATCAGTAAACCGCTCACCCACACAATGCCATACACGCTGTCTGCCATCTGCCCTGTACAGTGAAAACCGGGATTCATCCGTGAAGAGAACACCTCTCCAAAGTGCCAGATGCCATCGAATGTGAGCATTTACCCACTCAAGTCGGTTACGACGACAAACTACAGTCAGATCGAGACCCCGATGAGGACGACGAGCATGCAGATGAGCTTCCCTGAGATGGTTTCCAAAATTCTTTGGTTATGCAAATCGATCTTGGAGGTGAAGATGGTGGATGTGGAGGTTCTGGGCTGGTGTGGTTACACGTGGTCTACGATTGTGAGGCCGGTTGGATGTACTGCCAAATTCTCTGAAACGCCTTTGGAGACGGCTTATGGTAGAGAAATGAACATTCAATTCATGGGAAACATCTCTGGTGGACATTCCTGCAGTCAGCATGCCAATTGCACGCTCCCTCAAAACGTGCGACATCTGTGGCATTGTGCTGTGTGATAAAACTGCACATTTTAGAGTGGCCTTTTATTGTGGCCAGCCTAAGGCACACCTGTGCAATAATCGTGCTGTCTAATCAGCATCTTGATATGCCACACCTGTGAGGTGGATGGATTATCTCGGCAAATGAGAAGTGCTCACTAACACAGATTTAGACAGATTTGTGAACAACATTTGAGACAAATAGGGCTTTTGTGTACATAGAAAAAGTCTTAGATCTTTGAGTTCAGCTCATGAAAAATGGGGGCAAAAACAAAAGTGTTGCGCTTATAATTTTGTTCGGTGTAGAAAACATTGTAATGTTTAATCAAAAACTAGATCTTCCGATAATAACGACAGACACACTGCTTTAAAGTGGTATGTGTATTGTTAAAAGCACAAATTTGACTTATTTTGACTTAATATGGTATACAATATTATTATTATTTTTATTTTAGGCAACATTTGTTAATTAGTCACACAATTCTTATTTCAATGGGTTCAATATTCATATCACAGACATCCCAAGTCTCCCGGAAGTTCCGGGAGTCTCCCGCATATTGATAGCGGCTCCCTGATGCCCGCAAATCAGTTAAAATGTCCCGGAAGCAAGAGCGCGCAAGCGTAGCGCACGCACGGCAGAGAGAGGGAGCGAGAGACCTTGCGTGTGTGCGCTAGTGTGCGTGTGTGCCTCGGGATTTTATCTCTACTCTCGAACCGAATTAATCAGAACCCCCCCCCCCCCCCCCCCAGTTGGAGATTTCTCGAACCGAATTATTCATAACCGAATCGCCGAAATTTCTTGACTCCCGGAAATGACTTTGTGCAGGTTGGGATGTCTGATATCATGTAGGCTAATGTTCACACCTAGGCTATATATGTATTCATTTTGTGTTATATATTATTAACATATTAATGCTACAACTTGTTTTCTCTATGTAGTGGTCACAAACCAATTCACACCGCACAGACAAACACTCACAAACTAGTTATATTTTTATGAAAAATAACTCTGCCCCAACAGACACTTAAACATGTTAAGTCAGGTGAAAACAAACCCCGGCCAACGTCAACAGACACTGACAAGGGTAACAAACTGATCCTGGGAAAAAAAAACCATCAAACGTGTTTCTGAGCGGTGTGAATTGGCCTTAAGCTCAGAGATCATTTAGAATCAGTTGATGCGCTTAATAGACAATGTCTATTTGTTATTTATTAATTAATTAATTATTTTTAAGCAGTAAGATGATTATGCAAATGTTTTGCATCTTCAATGTCTGTCAGGCTATAAATCAGCAAAGACTGCATTATTGCTTGCTTTGGAGTTTTCGCTCCTCATAGTCCTCATGCCACACTATACATAATTTTCTAGATCTGTCCCTGGTCATGAACTGGATAGTTACAAACCTCTTTCACAAATGTTGTGACGACCATCACTGCCCAGATATCAGTCATGCTGAAGAAGTCTTTCCCATAGTAATATTTCTTCAGTTTGGCAAATGAATCTCCCCAGCTGACTGCAGGACCGCTGAGTCTCTGGACGATCTTGTCTTTCACAGTCTCTAGTTTGGTGGACCAGTCTGGCTCCTGATATAAGGAGGCCATGCACCTTCAGAGGAACAACATACCGCTGTCATTTTTGACATTCAACCCATCTGTGTGTGTGTGTGTGTTTGTTGTTTCTCAGAGTTCATACCAGGTGGATCCAGAGACTCCGCTCAGATAAAGGACACAGTCCAGAAGACTGGAGGTTTTCTGGAGCTGAACCAGGGATCCCAGCAAACCCACCATGGCTCTTTGTCCTCCTCCAGAACCCAGTAATGCAATGTTTGGCACTTCATCCTGAAACACACACACAACTCAAAGCATTATATCCACCTTATTTTTAATGTAAAGAATTTTAGGTAACGTTCTGGGAAGGTTCTCTTAAAGTTCTGAACAAACATTCTTCAAGTAACGTTAAGAGAATGTACATTCAATATTATCTGGTCTTTAAAAATGCTCTCAAAATTATATCCATCCATCGTTCATGGAGCTTTCTTTTTTCTAAAATGTTTGGTTGGACGTTTGTCTAAGATTTTTAAATCTATGTTCAGAAAACATTCAAAAGTAACTTTTCAATTATGTTGGCAAAATGTAATACAGTAGTCAACATCTGAAGTGGATCAAAACCTTTCATCAAAGTTATACATGAATGTTAAACAATACCCGTTCTTGTCTTAGGACAACTTTGATGAACATTTCTGATCCACTTCAAATGTTGACTACTGTATTTCGCATAACCAAGATAATTGTTTATGAAACATTTAAAAAAAACTGGACGTTTTAAACGTTCAGAGAACATTCAGAAATAACATTTTTATAACTTAATGGGAATGTTAGCAAAACATTCTTAGAACATAATTTTGTTTGCTGGGAGTGTAGACCAAATATCTTTTGGGCCTGAGACTTCCACAGAAGATATGTGTGCATTTTTTTATATTTAGAATTGAAGTGTAGTTGAAAACTTAATACGTTTCATCGTTATCTGAGTGTGCGAAAGTGATGATGAACTAACGTCACCTTGTACTTTTAATCAATGCTATTAATGATGATGCTTGCTATTAATGGCATAGTTCAAGAAAGTTAAACTGATGTGACATCTGATGTTCATTGGCACCATTCGCAGGTCATCTCAGATATATGAAGTATACAATAAGAAGCTTTACCTCACTGCACTCTATCTGAAGCTTCTTCAGGCTTTGTTGAACCGAGTTTCTCCTTCTGGCCACAAACTCCTCCTCGTTCTTATTCAGAGACGGTTCGATTCGCACCTTACCACTGCAGCGACAGACAGTCCTGAATTTAACTTATTTGATAACTTATTTAACTTATGATATATTTTGATATTGAATATTCTAGATTTCAATGCATTTAAGTATGCAGTTTATTTTGAACAGTTATATAACTGTTACACTTGTTTTAATGCCTCCATGAATCTGAGCAAGATTACAAACCTTGCCTGGGGTTTGGATGCACTCATCTGTAAAACAATAGAGTCCACATGCAAGTCAGTTTTTGTTATTTGAAATTATATATACAGTACTGTGCAAAAAAGTCTTAGGCATGTTAATTTGAATATTCTTACAGACTTACAGACTTTCAGCTGTTTGCAATGAACAAATCAAACAAAAGTAATTGAAATAGCTCAACACAACAAATGTTTCATGTGGTTTCCCCAAATTCAACTGAAAATGCAACTTTTTGATGACTTCTGCAGTTCAAAATTATTCAACCCCTTCATGGCAAGTATCTTTAGTACTTAGTAGAAGACCCTTTCGCTGTCATGACCATGACCATTTCATACATGCAGACAAGATGTATAACCGGACACAACTTCTGGCAGCGTTTCTGAGGAATCTGAGCCTGTTCCTCATGAGCAATGGCCTCCAGGTCAGTAATGTTCTTGGGTTTGCGTGCTGCAACCGCCTTCTTCAAATCCCACCAGAGATATTCTATGGGGTTCAAGTCAGGAGACTGTGATGGCCACTGTACAATCTTCCAGGACTTCTGCAACCAAGCCTTGGTGGAATTTGAGGAATGCTTGGGATCATAGTCCTGTTGGAAGGTCCAATGACGCCCAAGCTTCAGATTCCTCACTGACGGCATGACATTTTCTCCTAGGGTTTTCTGATACTTCAATAAATCCATCTTGCTTCCACACACTGCAGGTTTCCCTAGTATTGTTATAGTATTGACCTTAATATTGTTGCTGACCCTGTCCATCCCTTTATGACCACAGCGTATCATCTTCTGGTGGATACTTCCAGCAGGATAACACACGTCACAAAGCTCAAATCATCTTATGACAGTGAGTTCACTAAACTCAACCGGCCTAGTCACCAGATCTCCATCTAGTAGAGCAACTTTGGGATGTGGAGGAACAGAAGATTCACATCATGGATGTTCAGATCCGACAAATCTGCAGCAACTGTGTGATGCTATCATGACAATATGGACCAAAATCGCAGAGAAATGTTTCCAGCACCTTGTTGAATCAGGGTCCAACCCGGTACTAGCAACTTGTACCTAATAAAGTGGCCGGTAAGTATGTATATATACACATACAAATAGCAAATCGGCATAGAGATTAATGGAGATAAATATAGTATCATAGTAACTACAAACCTATCGTCTAATATTCAATTGAATATTTAAATAACATGATAAACACAAAAATTCAACTATGATTAAGGTCACTTTAAAATAAAATATAAGATGGCCATAAAACAGCTGATTACTTACATCCTTATAGTTTTTACTCAAATAAGAGTTTTAAAGCAAATGGCTGAAAAATGCTGGATCCGTTCATACTATGATTGTCACATGTAATCTATGATGATGCCATGAAACCTTAGCCTTGCTATTGCTGAAAATACTTTATTTCCTAAAGCTTTAAAAATATATACTTACTATTCCTGTAAATCCGAGTCTTCACCAACAATACTGTATCAACACAGCTGCTGTTATCTTGACATGCGAAAAGAAGATGCTCTTTATATGGCTCTGAAAATACATTGCAAGTCCAGACATAATCATAAGGGCGAGGTTGTAAATTACACAATCATTCACTGTAGTTAATTGTGCAACCTCGCTAACCTTTTAGTTTAGTTTTTGTGGCAGGTTGATCTGATTGAACATGTTTATAAAAGGCTCTTTTAACTGAGAAAAGGCAAAAGTCTTCAGACACATTACCAGTAAAACATGCGATAAAGTATTGCATATGGATGTAATAATAATGCAATTTAATTTATAATTGATTCTTTAAGAAACATCAACATTATCTGGGATAACCTACTAAATGATGAGATGGCAGATATATAAATAAAGCACTTAACATAATTTTGCGCATTGCTTTCATAAAATAGGCTCACCTGCAGTGCTTGCCTTAATGCAAAGTGTATAAATTTGAATATGAATATCAATAATGTGTATGCATATCAATAATAACCTTATTTTAATATTATCTTTATACATTGTCATGTTGTCAAGCTTTTTTTTAATGGCTTTTTAATCAGCATTTTTAGGATAAAATCAATTATTTTAAAGAACCGTTAATTCGTTAAAAAACAACAGAAGCAAAGTAATACAATATTTTAATAAGTAATAATCCAGTCCACTGATTTTATTGTTGATGATCAGCCATTTATTGCTTAAAAAAAAGGTCAAACATGAAGAAACATGAAGAAAATAAAATATAAGATGGCCATAAAACAGCTGATTACTTACATCCTTATAGTTTTTACTCAAATAAGAGTTTTAAAGCAAATGGCTGAAAAATGCTGGATCCGTTCATACTATGATTGTCACATGTAATCTATGATGATGCCATGAAACCTTAGCCTTGCTATTGCTGAAAATACTTTATTTCCTAAAGCTTTAAAAATATATACTTACTATTCCTGTAAATCCGAGTCTTCACCAACAATACTGTATCAACACAGCTGCTGTTATCTTGACATGCGAAAAGAAGATGCTCTTTATATGGCTCTGAAAATACATTGCAAGTCCAGACATAATCATAAGGGCGAGGTTGTAAATTACACAATCATTCACTGTAGTTAATTGTGCAACCTCGCTAACCTTTTAGTTTAGTTTTTGTGGCAGGTTGATCTGATTGAACATGTTTATAAAAGGCTCTTTTAACTGAGAAAAGGCAAAAGTCTTCAGACACATTACCAGTAAAACATGCGATAAAGTATTGCATATGGATGTAATAATAATGCAATTTAATTTATAATTGATTCTTTAAGAAACATCAACATTATCTGGGATAACCTACTAAATGATGAGATGGCAGATATATAAATAAAGCACTTAACATAATTTTGCGCATTGCTTTCATAAAATAGGCTCACCTGCAGTGCTTGCCTTAATGCAAAGTGTATAAATTTGAATATGAATATCAATAATGTGTATGCATATCAATAATAACCTTATTTTAATATTATCTTTATACATTGTCATGTTGTCAAGCTTTTTTTTTAATGGCTTTTTAATCAGCATTTTTAGGATAAAATCAATTATTTTAAAGAACCGTTAATTCGTTAAAAAACAACAGAAGCAAAGTAATACAATATTTTAATAAGTAATAATCCAGTCCACTGATTTTATTGTTGATGATCAGCCATTTATTGCTTAAAAAAAAGGTCAAACATGAAGAAACAGCAGAAACATTTTAAAAAGGAAATGACTAACATTTGATGCTCTTCTAATGCCACACAAATCACATTTTGACGGAAAAAGTAAAAATGCTTATTTATCGTAAGTGATGATCAAGGACGTTGATTCAAGGTACTCAATGTAAAAACTGTCAAAACGATCCTGTTCACTCGGATCCGCGAAAACAACAAAAAACGCTATTATTCATGCCTGGCCAGTAGATGGCGATGTCAATGTAAAGAAACACTACGCGCCTAAAGACTGAACATAATACGCATGCACATGTCACTGTTTCACAAATTCACGCTTTTGTAGTTTACATGAAGACTATAACGACATTGTTTAAAAAAGTTGGCGCCTTCAGGCCCCCAAAACACCGTCGTTGTGTAAACGAACGGCCAAAACACATAAAAAGTTTTCTGTTTAAAAATAGTGTCATTTAAATGGCCCCTATGACAGAAAAAGAAATGAAACATTTATTGTAAAATCACTTATCAGATTTTAGTCATAGTGTTGAATGTGTTCACGTTAGCGCCTGGATCTTTTTTGCGCAATGATCGCACGAATCTCTTCCACCAGTTTCTCTCTGTTGTTCAAGATGTTTCTTCCAGCGACCTCCATTAGATCAGTGATCATCTCAGCGCTGTAAGATCCTTGAAACGTGCGATACTTTTTCCTCCAGGCCTCAATTTTATCTGAGGGAACGATAACACACTTAAATCAGAACACAGTTGATATTATATTACATTTTATTCAGGATATTGTAAGATTTTAACTTGCCTCCACAGTTGACCACATTAAAGAGAGGGATGTGAATCACGGTTGGAGCGTTTTGGCCTTTGAACACATAGAAGTCCTTCGGTTTCTTTGGGTCTTCACCGTCAATGTTGACCTCAGGGAAAGGGATGTTTCGTTCCCTGCACGTCTTGGCAGCGTCCTTCACTGTCTGCAGAGGAAAAGCATCACAAGTGCAGATTATTTAATTACTAACATTTTCCAGATTCTGAAACATATGAGTGAAGCTGTAGAGAATTAAATACGCATGGTATAATACCATGAAAGGATCCCCATCACTGAAATCCAGGGAAATGATGAGGTCAATGTCTCTCTCTTTTCTCAGCACTGAGAAATAGGGTGAGTTGAGCAACAGTCCAGCGTCTATTAAGTCTCTCGTCTTACTTTCCAGAAGAGTGGATTGCACTGCTTCACCTGAGGGATCACAGCATTATTTTTTACACAGCATATTTACACAGCATTTTATTGCTTGAGCTTTGTATTGCTTAATTTGTGTACAGCGCTTTGAGAAGTTGCTTTTAAAGGCGCTTTATAAAATAAAGTTTATTATTATTATTATTATTTTTATCATCCTATTATTCACAGGGAATTTCCAGTTAGCAGGTCTGTTCTATGGAAGTAAAATAATGGCAAATCATTTCTATGATCATTTCTATGATCATTTCCTGATCATTTCTAAACCTGCTCTAACTGTTGCTGGTCTTCGTCAACAACACGCGCTTTTGCACTTCCTGCTGGTGAGGTCGACTAACAGCAGACGGAGAGAATGCTCGGAAATCTACTGCTTTTCCTGCAGTTCCTGGATGTCAATGCTGAATTTACTGTTGATTTTGAACCACTGAATTTGTGGAAGCGAATTTGCAAAGCGAAATAATATGGACCGAAAATTGCCTGTTGAATATTATAGGTTGTATTTTTAAACAGTTTGAATAATTTGGAAGTGAAATATGAAAGGTGAATATGGATTATTGAATTTTTAATAATGAAAATGTGTTTGAAATGTTTTTAATTGAAATATTTCAACCCATAAAAATGCAAGCCCTAAAAATACAATGCATTAAAATGCAAGCATATTTAATGCAATGCCTATTTTTTTCAAGTAGTGCAATTCAACAGGCTTTTTTGTTTCAAAAACATTTGGCATTATTTTACTTCCATATGTTCTTACTTCTTACCTGTCATGTTATGGAGGAAGTTATAATTCCTGCCCCAGACCCACAGATCCATACATTTAATGATGCTCATCCACGCATCTGTAAAACAAATACACTCATCAAAATTAATTTTCTGAAGTTCTTCACTTCTAAGGCTCAGTAAATAGTTCTTAAAGCTAAACTAGATTTAAACTAAACGCCCTTTAGCGGTTGACACATAAAACTATAAGTTACTTGCGGAGGAACACTGCTTTGATCATTTTCGTGAGTTGTGCTTCGGCTCCTGCGCGGAAGAATCTTTAGTGCGAAATTCTGCTAAAGTCACTAACGACATCAAAACTGAACTCCCCCAATAATGAAAGAAAGGCGGATATCTGAAAAATATGTTGGCCTATTATGAGTAAGTATTTATGTAGCTGTTGTTTTGACTTGTTGAAATCAATTGTTTTTAAATAATGTTACAAAAGTTTGGCAATGCTGACGTAACGATTGCTATCAGACAACAGTGGAAAGTTGAAACTAACTAACTTACTAAATAACAACAACAACAACAACAAAAAATTAGGCTTAAATGTATTTGAATTGCATAGGCTAAAATATCAATCCATTTGAATTACACAGTTTTATAATAAACTTCATGTGATACATATTCGTCAGTCAGTTAACATGTTTTTTTAAATTCACAATAACCAGGTTTATATATTGATAAATCTCATACATTATAACTAATTGAATCGCTTTTTCCACAGCTAGCCATGATTTAACTGTCCATAGAATTTATGCTGATTCTAAAAGTTAGTTGAATAAAGGCTTTTTGAAAATATAATTTATATAAATTAAAATATGATTTATATTATGATTTAAATCAAATCAAATCGTTAATAATAAACTAGGCCATGACTTATTTTGAGTGCAGAAATCTGACCTGTTTTTATTTATTTATGACTGACAAATATGCATAACATTACGTTTATTAGTTTATGTTAAAACAATGGATGGACATTTTATATGAAATTCAAACACATACATCTTAAAGTGTAGATCAGCATCTCCATGACTCTAGAAAAGTGGTGTGGAGAATGAAGGGATGATATTAGAAACAGTTTAACCTACCAAATGGCCAGATATTAATCCGTTCACTCATATTGTTGCATACATCCATGGTGTGAAGCTTCACTTTCAGTTTTTCTGCTTTTTTATCAACAGTTTTCAGTCTTCCTCCAGAGAGGTCTGTAAAAAGACGGGACACGTATGTTATTGAGTTCTTCTTATTGTAGTTTGTGTATTTACAATAATAATTTACTTATAGTTAAATCTTTTTTAGCTTTTTTTTTTCTGTTTCATGGTTTGATTTTCATAATTTTTTTATTTTATTTTTTTTTGCCAAAAAAAGCAAAGATAGACTGTAATACAAAAATTAAATTTTAAAACTACATTTAGCCTAATCATTAACAGATGCTTTTATCCAAAGCAACTAATAATAACAAATTTGAAATGCAGATATGTGAAATATGTATTATACAGTATTTCATGATGTGTAAAATGCGGCTAATGATGTGTGAATGCACGTTGGAGATTGATAGCCTATTATGAAAATAAAGTGCTAAATTGTGTTTTTTTATTATAATTATTTTATGTAAACAAGGCACTTGTGAAACTTCATAATATTGAGGTTAAACCACTGGAGTCACATGGATTACTTTAATGATGTCTTTACTACCTTTCTAGGGCTTGATAGTGTAGCTTAATGTTGCAAAGCTGTCAATGGAAAGCTCTCAGATTTAATCAAAAATACATAATTTGTGTTCTGAAGATGAACGAAAGTATTACATGTTTGGAACGAGTAATTAATGACAAAAAATATATCATTTTGGGTGAACTATCCTAATTCTTCAAGCGCGCGCTGCAGTTTGGTCGAGCTCTTTAAAGCAGAATGAATTCTGATTGGCTGTCGATGTTTTTATTAATCATCAGCTGGGAAAAAAACATTCAGAAAGTGATTCTGCTCCGTTACTTATCGTTATAGTTGTGGTGTTGACTCTGCTATTATTTTATATTTAGAACTAGCTTATATCTTTATCGTTATAGTGATCGTCCTTGGTGTAAACGGGCCTTGACAGCAGGTTCTCGCTGTGATGACTTATAGCACATAAAAGCCGACAATATGTTGTCGCGTGGTGTATTTAATGAAGACATGAACGTATCTATAGCAAAAAAATTATTTCTCGTACCATTTGCACGCAAAAACTATTTTTTGGCGTATAAATGGCACGAGAAATAAAATTTGTGCTATAGATATGCACCACATACAGACCATTCAATGGTTTGTTACCGTTCAGTGTTGTTCTGAAGGATTCATCAAGAGCAGTCGAAACAGAGAGGTTCATGTCCACGGTTTTCATGAGCACCTGGTAACATTCGTCTGTAGCTGGAGAGTTTGGATCTGGTTGACTTCGCTCTGATAAATGGTCTAGTAGCGCTTCTGGAGGCCCGAGTTTGAATCCCGCCGCAAAGTCTTTTCCCGAACCTGTTTCCTGCTCTCTTCTCAATTCTTCCTGTCTCCTCTTGTCCTGTTCTATATATAATTATACAGACCTAATTACCTTTTCAGCATCATTACGCCAGTCTTCAGTGTCACATGATCCTTCAGAAATCATTCTAATATGATGATTTGATGCTCAAGAAACATTTCTGATTATTATCAATGCTGAAAACAGTTGTGCTGCTTAATATTTTTGGAAACCATGATGCACTTTAAAAGTTTGGGGTAAGTAAGATAAAAAAAAAAAAATATATATATATATATATATATATATATATATATATACACATTTATTCTGCTGTTCTTTTGAACTTTCTATTCATCAAAGAAAAGATTATATCAAAATATAAACCAGCTCAGCTGTTTTTAACATTGATAATAATCATAAATGTTTCTTGAGCAGCAAATGATCATATTAGAGTGATTTTTGAAGGATCATGTGACACTGAAGACTGGAGTAATGATGCTGAAAATTCAACTTTGATCACAGGTATAAATTACATTTTACAATATATAATCACACAGAAAACAGTTGTTTTTAATTGTAATAATATTTTACAATATAACTGATTTTCCTGTATTTTTGATCAAATAAAAGTAGCTTTCGTGAGCATAAGAGTCTTTAAAACTTCAAATCAGGGCTTCAACTTCATGTTAAACATTCAAGTAAATAAAGCCTAAGAAATGCTTTACCTTTCTGCATTTCCTCAAGTACTTTTTCCTTTTGTTGAAAGAAATCTGAAAAACAAATCAAACAAACAAAAATCAAATGGATGGTAATGATTTTAACCATTTAAATTTAAGCAGAATTCAGTCCTCAGAATAATTGCAGCTGCACCTTTTATCTTTTGCCAGAGGAGTTTCTTAATCTCGTCTTCATCAGCTAAAGCGCTGCCGCATAGAGCTGCAGAAAACACACAATATCAGTAAAGATTTAAAGTTTACAATAAAACAATGGACATACTGTAGGTACTATAACACCCTAACATATAACATAAATACCACATAGTTTAATGCAATATGCTAGTAATGCAGGTCTGATCATACAGATTGAGTATTAGGTCAATGACGTACAGTGTAGAATATAGGCTGATATTAAAAATATTAAACTACCCTTTAACAGTTACCTTGCAGGTACAGCATGTCAAATTCATCCTGCTTATTTTTCTTAGAGCCGTTGTGAAACTGACTGCCAAAGTTGGAGGCGTCCACAAACGCTCCAGTGAGAGAATAACCTGCTTCATGTGGAGTGAACTCGAACCAGGGGTCTGCAGACAGAAACACGTCCATATAACAGCTGACACAAACACATCAACTCTCTGTCTTTCTTTCAGACAAACACAGACCTGCGTTATTGCGCTGTTTGCTTTGCTTGTCGATCACTGTGTAGATGGGAAACGGGTCTTTACCCTGCTGGTCCCACTGCTCTGTGAGAGTGTGTTCGTTGATCTATAGAGAACACATTTCAAGTTCAAGTTATAAAGCTTAATTTTCTCAGCAATAAAGATCTGCAGAACAAATGGAGCCTCAAGTATCCTTACATTTCTGCAGTGAGACTTTATAAAGAGAAGTTTACTGATAAAATGTTGAGTAAATTTCATCACCATTTAATTCATGCTTGAAACAAAGAAATATGACTGTTTGACGTCACGAGAATAAAACGGACTTTGAAGGTCATTTTGGAGATTTATTTTCTGACTTTTCACATCAGTTTTATCTCTATGACTATGGGATATCACGACATTTTCTGAAAACACCTTTATTTACGCATGAAAGGCCAATGACGTTACCTGCCCACAGCATATAAATGCAGTCGCATGCGTCATGATCCTTGTTCTTCAGTTCTTCACCGAGCCTCCAACTTAGAGGTGTTGTACCTCGTTTCCCTCCTTCTTGGAATTGTAGTTATATGCATAACTCAACATTCCAATTCATTCGGTTCACTCGGTGAACCAGACAAACAAATGTGAGCGGTGATGCCCAACTGGCCAACACACAAATATCTTCCACAGATACCCTTCTAAATAATGCCCATGATGTTGCCATGCCCCTCTTGTATGCAATAGAAATCACCTCCACAATCCAATGTGAAAGACACTGTTTATGTTATGTTTCTTTATTATCCCCAAGGGGCAATTTGTTCCACAGCAGCCATTGGCACAGCCAACACATAAATACAGTAAAAGATACAGCAAAATTAACAATACGTTATAAAAAAAAATGAAATAAATAAATAAATAACACAATTAACCCATAGATGTCATCCTGGAAAATTTACAAATTGCGATGTTTAGAGCTGGTTCAAGTATTTAACAGCTAATGGTACAAATGATCTTGTGTATCGATTTGACTTTGCCTTTCTAGAGAAGGCAAACCTTCTCCCAGACGGCAAGAGCCGAAACTCTGCGTGTAGAGGGTGATAAGGGTCTGCCAAAATGGCATTTGCCCTCCGGACACACCTTATCTGGTAGACCTGGCTCAGATCATTAAGATTGACACCAGTGATCTTCAAACACTGTTTAACAAAACTTCCCAGCCTATTCTTTCTAATCAAATTAAGATTGCCGAACCAGCAAATCATTGAAAATGTGAGAATTGACTCAACAAATGATGAATAAAACATTTTCATAAGTGAACTTTCAACATTAAAACTCCTCAGTTTCCTTAAATAAAACAGTTTTTGATTGACCTTTTTGCAGATCCTATCTGTGTTGGCCTCAAAGGTCAGTTTATCATCCAATATAATTCCAAGGTACTTATACTGACTGACTGCTGTTTCGCGATTTCTCATGAACTAGGCTGGCAAAGCTTACAAAAAGCTAGTTAGAAGAATGCACAGCCTGCGTCTGCTCGATGTACCTCCGTAAAACCCGCACAGGGTCTCCTGTCAATGTCCTCCGAGTCAATAGAGAGATTTGACAAGGCAGGCAGCTTGAACGAGTGCACACTATACTCCCCCGACATGACTTTAGGCATATCCACCGCATTCAGGCGCAACATCATCTTGACCCAAATTGGATGTATGAGGGATGCACTGACATACATATGACAGGGCATCCACCCCCAGCGGGGAGCTCCTGTCTGTGATCGACAAAACAGCAGATGCAAAAAGATCCACCTCGGCCCTGCCGAACCGGTCCAAGACCTGCACCACTCTTCGAGGGTGCAAGTGCCATTCCCTGACTTTAAGTCCCCTCCCCAGGACAGCAGATCTGCCCCACTATTCAGATGGCCAGGGACGTGCATTGCCCTAGTGACACTAAATGTTTGCTTCCCCATATCAGGAGTGTCCGTGCCAGTTCCAACAGAGGTAGAGAGCGAGTACCCTCCTTGTATGTTTATGTACGACACCACTGTCGTGTTGTCCATTCTGACTAACACGTTTGCCCTGCAAGTGCTGGGCAAAGTGTTTCAGTCCCAGAAGAACTCCTTCTTCAACTCCGAATCATTTATGTGATACTCTATCAGCGCTGTCGACCACTCCCCTCTTACAGAGCTCCGCTGGCACAGAGCTCCCCATCCATGTAGTGACACAACTATCATCACCACGCGACATAACCCTGCCCAGGGGGATTCCCTCTGTCAACAGATCTGGGTATTCCCATGGAATCAGAGCAGGAAAGCACGATTTCATTATCGTCACCTGTGTTTAAATGCCGTGTGGCATTCAGCCCAGTGTTCAGCTCCCAATTCTGGAATGCACGCAATAAAGAGGAGACCCAGTCGAATGAGCACTATCAATGAGTTCATGAGCCCCAGCAGTTTCAGCACTGTACGAAAACTCACTTGCCTGCCTAGCTGAAACTGAATCAGAGAGCTGCAAAAATCCTCTGCCCTCCGTATTGACCGCAAAGCTGTTTTCTGTACTGAATCTATTTCTAAACCGAGATATGAAATCGGCTAACTCGGAACCAGGGAGCTCTTCTTGAGATTTATTAAGAATCCTAGAGTTCGTAAATGGGAGACAAGTGCTTGTGTTTGCAACACTGCTTGTTCCCTGCTATTTGCAGTCAGGAGCAGGTCGTCTAAATAGGTGAACACTCTCATGCCCTTACTACTCAGTGGAGTCAACGCCGCTTCTGCACATTTAGTAAATATGCGCGGCACTAGGGACAGCCCGAATGGAAATTTTAATGCAGTCTCCTCAAAGGAGAACCTCCAAAATGTTCTGTGTGCAGGGTGGATTATGATATGGCAATATGCATCGGACAAATCCACCCATGTATACCAACAGTGCAGAGAGCATAGCAGGTGACTTACTGTAAGCATTTTGATCTTGTAATGTCTGAGGTGCTTATACCGTAAATCCAGGATAGGGCACAAGCCCCGACTTGTGGATTTCCTCCCTCAACACTGGGGACCTCTCCTCTTCATTTAATTCGCAATTACTCAATGGAAAGGGCGTGAAAGGAACTGCAACTGATAGCCCCACTAAATCATGCAAATAACCCACAGTATTAGAATGCATACGTGCCATTGTTCTAGTCAGGCAGCGATGATCCCCGGCATCACCTGTGGAAACACTGCGTCCTTTTCCAAATACTGCTGGATATTGCGTATCACTGCATTTTCCTCCTCTGTCGGCACATGGCCCGAATGTGAGGTTAGTGGTCCTAATGCATTTTGATTGTTTTGACAAATCAACACATGAGGCATTGTATGCTGATCACAACATTTCTTTATTGACAATAAACTCAAAACTGAACGTGCTATCTTGCAAGGTCTTTTCTGTGCCGAGAGAAGAACGCGGCTGCTTCTGGACCGACATTGCACTCCCTTCTGCGGTCTAGGGATCCGACTGCCTTTTCTTTCCTGCAGAGAAATATTACCCTGTAGCCGGGGACAGGCCCTTCTATCCTGACCATGCCTGCTGTTTAAGCTGTGTGTGTGTTGGCTAGCTCGCCAAGCACTGGGCCTCAACGCTGTTGCTGGGGCCGGTCTCTTGGCTGACAGCCTAAACCGTTGGTTGTGCAGCCGACTGCTCTGGTCTGCTAAGCTTCCTCGGCATTGAACCACTCAGAGATTTCGCTTGTTTCTTAGAGTCTTCAAACTGCGCCTGAAATGCATCAAAACCCCCACCAAATAAACTGGCTGGGAAGATCGGTGCACCAAGGAAAGCATTCTGATCCCCCACGGGCAGGTTTGTCAGGGTCAACCAAAGATGACGTTAAGCCATCACCTAATCATCAGCCAATTCCTCGCCCACATCAAGCGAGACAGAACCATCCTCACGAGACTCAAACTAAGTCCTGATCAAATTGTCATGAACACACACCCCGGGGTTTGAGATAGCCAACTTGGCGTGGACAATCCCCAAACACACCGGACAGTTCTCGTGTCTATCTTTTTTAGACTGATTCAGAATGCTGCAGCTCGTCTTGTCTTCAACGAGCCCAAAAGAGCCCACGTCACTCCTCTGTTCATCTCTCTGCACTGGCTACCACTCGCTGCTCGCATCAAGTTCAAGGCATTGACGCTTGCTTACAGATCTATCACAGGCTCAGCTCCCTCCTACTTTCACTCACTCCTACGAGTCTACATCCCTACCAGAAGCCTACGATCGGTCAACGAGCGACGTCTTGTGGTTCCATAACAGAAAGCCACAAAATCACTTTCCAGAACATTCTCATTCATAGTTCCCTGCTGGTGGAATGCGCTCCCCACCCTCATCCGGGATGCAGAGTCCCTGACAACATTCAAAAGACAACTGAAAACCCATCTCTTCCGTGAGCACTTAACCTCATATATATAAAAGAAAGAAAAATAGAAAAATCCTTTCTTTTTCCTTTAATCCTCCCTTATCTGGCTTATGCTACTCTGACCAATGCCTGAACTTCGTATTTTGAGCACTTCTTGTGTTGTTTTTGCCTCTTCACGATGACTCGCTTAATGTAGTCCTAAGTTGTAATTCGCTTTGGACAAAAGCATCTGCTAAATGACTAAATGTAAATGTAGACAGTAAACACCCACACGTCATAGGACAGGGGCGAGAACCCTTATCGAGCTCAGTGTGAGCAGGCAGACCACCTAGGCATAATGTCTAATGGTTAATGGTTCAGCTCTGTATGTCATTAATTATGGAGCAAGAACCCCCATAAGGAACCATACCGCCAAAGATAAATTGTGTTTAATAAACTCAAGTAACTTGTCAAAGTGGTCCTGTCTGAACTTGTGTTTAGACATTTTTGTTTGAAAAAAGTTTATTAGCCCTTCATTAGCAAAGCTAGACTTGAGGTAACCCTGCCCATGTCGGCATGTGTCACTGGCCTTTCAGGCATGACTAAAGGTGCCTTCAGCAAATTGCGTGAGAGTGGACACAAATTGTCTATGTCAGGCCATAAGTTCACAAGAACTAAGCATTATTGCTTGCTTTGGTTTTATCACTTCTCATAGTCATCATGCCACACTATAAAACATTGCTATATCTGTCCCTGGTCATGAATTGGCTATTTACAAACCTCTTTCACATATGCCGGAATGACCATCGCTGCCCAGATGTCAGTCATGCTGAAGAAGTCTTTCCTATAGTAATATTTCTTCAGTTTGGCAAATGAATCTCCCCAGCTGACTGCAGGACCGCTGAGTCTCTGGACGATCTTGTCTTTCACAGTCTCTAGTTTGGTGGACCAGTCTGGTTCCTTATATAAGGAGGCCATACACCTTCAGAGGAACAACATACCGCTGTCATTTTTGACATTCAACCCATCTGTGTGTGTGTGTGTGTGTGTGTGTGTGTGTGTGTGTGTGTGTGTGTGTGTGTGTGTGTGTGTGTGTGTGTGTGTGTGTGTGTGTGTTGTTTCTCAGAGTTCATACCAGGTGGATCCAGAGACTCCGCTCAGATAAAGGACACAGTCCAGAAGACTGGAGGTTTTCTGGAGCTGAACCAGGGATCCCAGCAAACCCACCATGGCTCTTTGTCCTCCTCCAGAACCCAGTAATGCAATGTTTGGCACTTCATCCTGAAACACACACACAACTTAAAGCATTATATCCACCTTATTTTTAATGTAAAGAACTTTAGTTAACGTTCTGGGAAGGTTGTCTTAAAGTTCAAACACAGTCCAAATTAAAACAATTCCCCATCGTCCAAATTAAACAATTCCCCATCGTAAGTACACATTGATGGCCTAAGACATGAAACGAGCGGTTTGTGTGAGAAAACGAACAGTATTTATATCGTTTTTACCTCTTGTAACACAGCCACGTCCAAGTGATCTGAGGGCGCGCGTGCATCCTGGTGTGTGACGTGTGCGCAGACTGGTGCATAGATATCCAAACCGCTCGTTTCGTGTCTTAGGCCATCAATGTGTACTTACGATGGGGAATTGTTTAATTTGGACGATGGGGAATTGTTTTAATTTGGACTCTGTGCATGCTCTTTGAGACAGTGACCATAGACCTGCATTATATGACTGACAGACAAGAACGGTTTGACCTAAAAATATCAAAATTGAAACTACTGTGGAAAAAAGACACCTACATCTTGGATGCCCTTGAGGTAAGCTAAAACATACCAAAATTTAATTTCAAAGTGAACTATCCCTTTAAGTGGACGTACATCTTACATTTTTAAATGTTACAGTTCACATACCGGGATAAAATGGTTTTGAAACATTTTTTATTTTTTTTTAAATGGACGTTTTAAACAATCAGAGAACATTCAGAAATAATGTTTTCATAACTTAATGGGAACGTTAACACAACCTTCTTAGAACATATTTTTGTTTGCTGAGAGTGGCGAAAAGTGTAGACCAAACATTTTTTGGTCCTGAGACTTCCACAGAAGATATATGTGCATTTTTAATATTTACAACACTTTTATTATTGATTGCTATCAGGATGTGAAAAGAGTTTCAACAAGTATAACAAAAAGTGTTTTGCAATCACATGATATGTACTACTTTTTATTGATTGTGTTGAAAGAAAAGAAGTGATAACTGTTTAAAAAATGAAGTAAATTGAACATTTTTAAAAAGGGGTTTTCATCATACTTTACAGTGTTTTACTGTAGTAATAGAAAATTTTTAATGGTCAGGAATTTGTTGACAGCATTGAAGTGTAGTTGAAAACGTCTCGGTTACTGATGTAACCCTCGTTCCCTGAAGGAGGGAACGGGAGACGTAACGTCGACGTGACGACGTAATTGGGATCACTTCAGGGAGCCCTATCAACTTCGAGTGTCTACAGAACGAGCCAATGAACGTTGGCGTGCGTGAATCGCGTCACGCGCCCCGCCCCGCCGCGCGGGTATAAACAGGAAGCGGGCGCACGCACACATTGTTTTTCGCTGAGGAGCCGAGATTTGTGACGGCCATGCAGCGATGGTCAGCAACGGTGGCGACGGGACGTTACGTCTCCCGTTCCCTCCTTCAGGGAACGAGGGTTACATCAGTAACCGAGACGTTCCCTTTCAGTCGCTCACGTTCGACGTAACGTCGACGTGACGACGTAATTGGGATCCCATGGAAAACGCCACGGTTGCTGCCACATCCAGCGCCCTACGCAAGACTCTCAGACCCCCAACTGCTGGGGCGGAAGATCTGCGTAGAGGGAGTTCAACTGCTGTTCCATTATACCCCACACAGCGGAACTCTTGGATAACACTGGGAAAGCGTACCTCTCCAGGGGAAAGAACGCTGCGGAGCCACATCCTGCCCGAAGGGAGGTAACATGTGGAGAATACACATATGGACTGGCCGAAGGGGCAGTGCGACATATGGAATGTCACTGGGGTGGCTCCACCCGAAGGGGGAGACACACCGGACAGTGACGGCAGAGCAGACTCTGCCAAGGGAAGACACGGGCTCACCGCAGGGAACTGGTCGTGGAAGAATACACATATGGGATCGCCGCAGGGATCACCACATATGGAACCCAGCCTAGCACAAGTTACACAAGCATACGAGCACTAGGCCTGGCGTCGGACGCTCCGCAACGTCCGACTGCCGAAGGGGTGCGGAGGAACTCACAGGGTTCGCCAATGGGGAACTCGACTGGAGTAAAAAGCGCACGTATCCGTTCCTAGGAAGGGAGTGGCGCAGCAAGCCGACACTAGAGCGGGAACTTCGGTGTTACCGGCTAGTAGAAGCGAGCACACAGGAAGAAACCGGCTCAACACGTAAGCTATAAAACCTAGCGAACGTGTTAGGTGTCGCCCAGCCCGCAGCTCTACAGATGTCTGTCAGCGAGGCGCCGTGAGCCAGCGCCCAGGAAGAAGCGACACTCCTAGTGGAGTGGGCTTTCAACCCAGGCGGGCAGGGCACGCCTTGGGCTTCGTAAGCCAAGGCGATGGCATCCACTATCCAGTGGGCCATCCTCTGCTTGGAGACAGCCTTCCCTTTCTGCTGGCCTCCGTAACAGACGAAGAGCTGATCTGAGGTCCTGAGGCTTTGCGTTCTGTCCACGTACAGACGCAGAGCGCGAACGGGACAGAGAAAAGCCAGGGCTGGGTCTGCCTCCTCCGAAGGCAGCGCTTGCAGGTTCACTACCTGGTCCCGGAAGGGAGTGGTAGGAACCTTGGGCACGTATCCGGGCCGGGGTCTCAGGATGACGTGAGAGTTATCCGGGCCGAATTCTAGGCACGATTCGTCGACCGAAAATGCATGCAGGTCCCCTACCCTCTTGATAGAGGCCAATGCAACCAGGAGTACTGTCTTACAGGACAGAATTTTTAACTCAGCTGATTGCAGAGGCTCAAAGGGTGGTCTCTGAAGTGCCGAAAGGACCAGAGACAAGTCCCAAGAGGGTATAGAGAGTGGGCGAGGAGGATTCAGTCTCCTCGCTCCCCTCAGGAACCTGACGATCAGGTCATGCTTTCCCAAAGACTTACCATCAACAGCATCGTGATGTGCGGCAATAGCGGCAACATACACTTTAAGGGTGGAGGGAGACAGCCTTCGCTCCAGCCCTTCTTGCAGGAAGGAAAGCACGGCTCTGATCGAGCAAGATCGGGGGTTCTCCTCATGAGAGGAGCACCAGTCAACGAACAGGTTCCATTTCAATGCATAGAGGCGCCTCGTAGAGGGGGCTCTAGCGGAAGTGATGGTGTCAACTACCGCAGGGGGTAGGTCACTTAGAACCTCCGCGTCCCGTCCAGGGACCAGACATGGAGTTTCCAGAGGTCTGGACGCGGGTGCCATAGGGTGCCCCGTCTCTGAGAGAGCAGGTCCTCTCTCAGAGGGATGGGCCAGGGAGGGGCTGTCGCGAGGAGCACTAGTTCCGGGAACCAGGTCCGGTTGGGCCAATACGGCGCAACTAACAAGACCTGCTCCTCGTCCTCCCTGACTTTGCACAAGGTCTGTGCAAGAAGGCTCACTGGGGGAAACGCATACTTGCGAAGGCCCCGGGGCCAGCTGTGTGCCAGAGCATCCGTGCCGAGGGTCCCCTCGGTCAGGGAATAGAACAACTGGCAATGAGACGTGTCCGGGGCGGCAAACAGATCTACCTGAGCGGTCCCGAAGCGCCTGAAAATCAGCTGGACCACCTGGGGATGGAGTCGCCATTCTCCCGGTAGCACCTGCTGCCGTGAGAGCTCGTCGGCTGCACGGTTGAGCATGCCCGGAATGTAAACGGCACGAAGCGACCTCAGATGCTTCTGACTCCAGAGGAGGAGATGGCGGGCGAGTTGTGACATGCGGCGGGAGCGTAGACCACCTTGGCGGTTGATGTACGCAACGGTCGCAGTGCTGTCCGTACGGACCAGTACGTGCTTGCCTAGTAGCAGCGTTTTGAAACGGCTCAGTGCAAGACGTACTGCTAACAACTCGAGGCAGTTGATGTGCCAATGCAGTTGAGGCCCCGTCCACAGACCTGAAGCTGCATGCCCGTTGTACGTGGCCCCCCAGCCGGTGGTAGAGGCATCCGTGGAGACCACAGAGTGCCTGGACACTTGTTCCAGGGGAACACCTGCCCGCAGGAACGAAGGGTCCGACCACAAGCTGAGAGTTTGGCGACAGTGCGGAGTCACTTGGACCCGGCACGAGCCGCTCTGCCACGCCCATCTCGGGACTCGATCGTGGAGCCAGTGTTGGAGCGGCCTCATATGAAGCAATCCGAGCGGCGTAACCGCGGCTGCAGATGCCATATGCCCCAGGAGCCTCTGAAACAGTTTCAGTGGTGCCGCTGTTCTGCGTCTGAGCGTGCTCACGCAGTTCAACACTGACTGGACACGGGCCTCGGTGAGGCGCGCTGTCATGTTGATCGAGTCCAACTCCATACCAAGAAAAGAGATCCTCTGCCCGGGGGTGAGTTTGCTCTTTTCCCAGTTGACCCGAAGCCCTAGATGGCTGAGGTGACTGAGCACCATGTCCCTGTGTTCGCACAACTGCTCTCTCGACTGGGCCAGAATCAGCCAGTCGTCGAGGTAGTTGAGGATGCGAACACCACGCTCGCACATGGGAGCAATGGCCGCCTCCGCGACTTTCGTGAAGACGCGGGGCGACAGGGCCAGCCCGAAGGGTAAGACCTTGTACTGATATGCCCGTCCCTCGAACGCAAAGCGGAGAAACGGTCTGTGTCGAGGGAGAATCGAGACATGAAAGTACGCGTCCTTCAGGTCGATCGCTGCAAACCAATCTTGGGGAAGGATGCATTTGAAAATGCGTTTCTGCGTAAGCATCTTGAACGGTAGCCTGTGAAGGGACCGGTTCAGGACGCGCAGGTCCAAGATTGGTCGTAACCCACCACCTTTCTTGGGTACAATGAAGTACGGGCTGTAGAAGCCGGTCTTCATATCGGCTGGAGGGACCGGCTCGATCGCGTCCTTCGCCAGTAGGACTGCGATCTCCGCCCTGAGCACGGGGGCATTGTCCGCCAGAACACGGGTGAACAGGATGCCCTTGAAAGCAGGGGGGCGCCGGGCGAACTGAATCGCATAGCCGAGTCTGATGGTACGGATGAGCCAGCGAGACGGGCTGGGAAGCGTTAACCAGGCTCCCAGAGACCGAGCAAGCGGGACTAACGGCACCACAGACGTACCCGGGGTGGGGCAGCGCGGCGGAATGCAGGGACCCGACTCGGACGGCACAGCGGCCCGAAGTGGGGTCTGAGTGTGTGGTGCAGCACATACCTGCTTCCGTCGAAGGGCAGAGTGAGTGTGTGGAGGCGACCGCACGTCCGGAACACAGCCACTGCTGCTCGCTGGCGATGAAAGAGGGGCTCGGGAGTGACAAGGCATGGCGGCGTCGTCGACTGCCAAGCGCGCCCTCTTGGGGCCCAGAGGTTTCAGAAATTGCTCTTTTTTTGAAAATGTGGGTACCACTGACCCGTGGGTCAGTGGCGGAACAAAAAGAAAAGGAAACAAAAGATTCTCCGCCCGGCCCTCCACCGGGGGAAGGAGTGGCGCCTTCGCCATCTCCTGAAGAGCAACTTGATCCACCTCTGGGCCGCCCGTCTCAGGGTCGTTTGCACCGTCGCTTGCCTCCTGGTTTGGCAGCGGCCTGGACGGGCGGGGTCGGCTTTCTGCGGCTTGCTCCACGCTGAGGCCTGGATGATGGCTGCTGCTGCTGGGGCTTGGCGGGAGCGGAGGACGCCGCAGAAGGCCGACCTCGGCGACGAGTAGACGGAGGGTCTGCGGCCGGCGGACGGGTGGGAGCAGCAGCGGTCCGCCGGGGCAGGATGTGCCGGATGGCCTCCGTCTGCTTCTGTGCGGCCGAGAACTGTTGGGCAAAGCTCTCGACCGCGTCGCCGAACAACCCAACCTGGGAAAGAGGGGCATCCAGGAACCGATATTTATCAGTGTCCCTCATATCCGCCAGGTTGAGCCAAAGGTGGCGCTCCTGGACCACCATGGTGGACATCGCCTGACCAACTGAACGTGCGGTTTCCTTCGTCGCCCGGAGGGCGAGGTCGGTTGCCACACGGAGCTCCCGGAGGAGCTCTGGGTCAGAACCACCCTCGTTCATGTCCATGAGCGCCTGGGCCTGGTGGACCTGCAAGAGCGCCATGGCATGGAGGGCGGAAGCAGCCTGTCCACAGGCCTTGTAAGCCCTCGCCGTTAGACCGGACGAAAACTTACAGGCCTTGGACGGGAGGCGTGGATTACCCCGCCAAGAGGAAGCGGACGCCGGACACAGCTGCATCGCGACGGCCCGCTCCACTGGGGGGATATCCACATACCCCTTAGCTGCCCCGCCGTCGAGGGTGGCGAGGGGTGAGGAGCCACTAGAACGGCTTCGGGCACTATACGGTGCCTTCCACGTCCTAGAAAGCTCCTCATGCACTTCCGGAAAGAAAGGTACCGGGGCGGCGCACTGAGAACCAGCACGGCCCGCCCCGAGAAACCAATCGTCCAACCGAGAAGGTTCGGGACGTGGTGGAGGATTCCACGCAAGCCCGACCTTCTCGGCGGCCCGGGAAAGCATAGCAGTCCATTCTGGATCTGGCTCGGACAACGCTACACACCCCGAGGGGGGCAACGCAGCCGAGTCGTCATTTCCAGAGGACAGCTCCCCCTCCGATGCTGCGATCGACATCTGATCGTCAGCTGGAGCCCGAAAGGAAACGG
Organism: Scardinius erythrophthalmus; assembly: GCF_964197995.2. NCBI lineage: Eukaryota > Metazoa > Chordata > Actinopteri > Cypriniformes > Leuciscidae > Scardinius > Scardinius erythrophthalmus. The sequence goes on from NC_138225.1 coordinate 3,593,006, forward strand.
TTGGCCGTTCCGGAGAAGGACCAAGACGTTCACTAAGGAGCCCCAATGGCGACAGCGCTTGTGAGGCGTGAGGGGCCCGCGGAGGATGACTCGACGGGGAAGCCCTCACGGTAATCCTCAGATCACCCTGGTCATGCACCGAAGTAGGTATATTCTGCGGGGCAGAATAGACACTAGATCGGGGCATAGGCGAGGGGACTGCACCTCCCTTGAGGTAAGCGAGTCTCGATCTAAGCGCTGCGATAGTCATATTCCCGCAATGGGAACATGAACTATCCACAAAAGCTGCCTCAGCGTGTTGAATGCCCAAACACGAGAGGCAACTACTGTGGCCATCTGCTGGCGCCAGGGAACGACGGCATCCAGAAACGCACAAGCGGAATGACATCTTGAAAAAGACGCAGGATCACGCTTGTGTTGCTCTTTTAGTGAAAACAAAAAAATAGAAAAATAACTCTCTCAGTGCTGAGGCACCCAGGGGTAGCCGCGGTGTGAATGAACACACGGGGAAACGCCCACCGAACCGACACACACACACACAAACACAGAACAATAGTGCTGTGAAAACAGCAGTTGTGAGCTGCAATGCTCGCGGCCACCGCTGATCGCGCCGTCACACCAACACAAGGAGAGTCCTCTTCTCGTTTTCAAAGGCAGTCTTTTCCTGTAGAGTTCGGAAGTGAAAGCAAAAGCTCGGCTCCGAAGTGAAAGACAATGTGTGCGTGCGCCCGCTTCCTGTTTATACCCGCGCGGCGGGGCGGGGCGCGTGACGCGATTCACGCACGCCAACGTTCATTGGCTCGTTCTGTAGACACTCGAAGTTGATAGGGCTCCCTGAAGTGATCCCAATTACGTCGTCACGTCGACGTTACGTCGAACGTGAGCGACTGAAAGGGAACTTAGTACGTTTCATTGTTATCTGAGTGCGAAAGTGATGATGAACTAACGTCACCTTGCACTTTTAATCAATGCTCTTAACATTGACACATTAGTGTTGACTTAGCATTGTTTCAACGGTTGCTTGGTATGATTGGCATAGTTCGAGAAAGTGAAATTGATGCACCATTCGCAGGTCATCTCAGATATATAAAGTATAAAATAAGAAGCTTTACCTTACTGCACTTTATCTGAAGCTTCTTCAGGCTTTGTAGAACCGAGTTTCTCCTTCTGGCTACAAACTCCTCCTCGTCCTTATTCAGAGACGGTTCGATTCGCACCTTACCACTGCAGCGACAGACAGTCCTGAATTTAACTTATTTGATAACTTATTTAACTTATTTGATATATTTAGATATTGAATATTCTAGATTTCATGCATTTATGAGAGAATGCATTTAAGTCTGCATTTATTTTAAACCGTTATTATCATAGTTGTCCAGTTTGTTGTCGACTTTGTGCAAGTAATTATTTTGTAAGAAATTTGTGTCAGTACAAAACTTATTTGAATGCTTCCATGAATCTGAGCAGGATTACATACCTTTCCAGGGGTTTGGATGCACTCATCTGTAAAACAAAAGAGTCCACATGCAAGTCAGTTTCTGTTATTTGAGATATATACATACACACACACACACACACACACACACACACACACACACACACACACACACACACACACACATTTTGCAGTGATTATTATGTTTTTAGCATGTTATATGTTTGGCAACAGCTCTTCTAACCCTAACTGATGGAGTGTGTAGCTTTTCAACCATGTAGGAAGAACATCATGGCCTTATTCCAGGGTGACAAAACCAAGATTAATCCGGCTCAGATTGTGAAAGAATGGTTGGAAGGAGTACGAAGAATCATTCTCACACATGAATTGGCTCCTCTGAGTCCAGACCTTAAATTCATTAAAAGTCTTTGAGTAACATTTATTTCCATCAAGAGGTGCATCAATGTTTGGTCAAGATCTTGTATGGACAATGCACACTTCACTCACAAGTCACTTCATTTAAACACAGTTATCGCTTCTTTTCTTTCAATGCAATCAACAAAAAGTAGTAACTTAAATCCTCATAGTTTTTACTCTAATAGAGTCAGATAAACAAATAAATAAAATGTATGGATCAGAATAGCAGAACTGTAAAAAAAAGTCCTTTCAACTTAAATTATATTAAAACGTATAATTATTTATAGTATATTTAAAATTATACACATTGTGATGCATAACAAATTGAAACCTTTACCACTGAAATAGGAATACCTCAAATCATTTTTCACCATGATTGTATGCACTTTTGATAGTGTGCTATTGAGCATGTTTGAAATGGTTTAAGAGCAGATTATAAATGCTGGATTCAATTATCACATGTAATTTATAATGCCATGAAACCTTTTAATTGCCTTTCTATCGTTGAAAAGACATTATTTAATTTAAGCTTTAAAATATATACTTACTATTCCTGTAAATCCGAGTCTTCACCAACAATACTGTATCAACACAGCTGCTGTTCTCTTGACAAGCGAACAGAAGATGCTCTTTATATGGCTCTGAAAATACACTGCAAGTCCAGACATAATCATAAGGGTGAGGTTATGAATGATAAATTATACAATCATTCACAGGGACCAGGAAAATGCAACATTTCCTTGTGCAGCCTCACCTTTAATTTAATTTTTTGTGGCAGACAACAGGTTGATCTGATTGAACATGTTTATATAAGGCTCTTTTTGCTGGGAAAAGGGGAAAGTCTTCAGACACATTACAAGTAAAGCGTGAAAAATTATTGCATAAGGAAGCTTGCATATTTTAAATTAATAATGTTGTGATATTTATTTAATTTATGATAGTTTCTTTAACAAACATTAACATTATCATTTAATTAAAATATTTTTTACACTGGGAAATCCTGAGTTTGCAGATGGGATTGGCAATGCTTTTTCTTATTTTATAGAATTCTAGATATTCTAGAAAGTAATTCATACATATAATTCAGTATGATGATGCATATATACAGGAAAGCAGAGAATGTAAACACACTCACTAAATTGAATGTTAAGAGTTTCCCATAGAAAACCATTATAAAGAAAATGCCGCTTAATGCATTGACCATGATTTTAAAGAAACCAAATTCAGTATAGAACTAAATGAAGCATGTATGTAAAGGTAAGCAGATAAACCCAGAATATCAAGGCAATGTGCATGTGCAAGGTTTCACGCTAAGCCTTTTCCCTTGGAAAACCATTATAAATAAAGCGCTTAACGTTAAATTTATCGCATTTATCTCATCTGCTTGCCTTCATGCATTATCATTAAGGTGTATGAATTTGATCTTTTCATATCATCACTGTCTTAATATATTAACTCACGTTAAGCATTTTCTTTTAATGGCTTTCTAATCGCTTACACTCTTAAACACAAAGGTTCTTTATTGGCATCGATGGTTCCATGAAGAACTTTTAACATTTATGGAACGTTTCCATTACACAATAGGTTCTTAATAGTGGTAATAAAGGTTCTTGAAATTTTTAAAAAAGTTCTTTACACAGAGGAAAAAAATGGTTCTTTTAAGAACAGCTCACCATAAGGTTCTCTGGGAAAACAAAAATGGTTCTTCTGTGGTATCGCTGCGAAAACAACCTGTTGTCATTTTTATTTTAAGGAGTGTAACGTAAAAAGAAAAATGTCTTTGCACTTTGATTACAATGCCTTATTTGTCACGGTTGATAATTCATTGTTTCCTCTGTGTCGCGTGTCACTGTTTGTTTACATGTCTGTGAGTTGGCGTGAGTGGGCGTTGTCCCGCTCACGTGTTTGTTCAGTGCTCCAGCTGTCTGCAATCATCTCATTCCCCTCCTCAGCTGTTTCCCATTACCATTTTCTATATATACTCACTCATCTCTCCATTCCAGTGTCCATCCGTTGCTTGCAGTCCCTCGTGTTTGTTCGTGCTGTCTTCCGGGTTTTTGTCGCCGTCTTCTGTGGATGTTTCCTGCCTGTTTCACCGCACCCGAGCACCGATCACCGAGCACTGAGCACCGAGCACCAGACCATCGAAGTCCCTGTGTGACCGAGCCTGAGCGTCTTTCCCCTGTGTCTTCCGTCAGCCCTGTGGCCAGAGAATCGTCTTCGCGACTTCAATCTGAGAAGGATCTTCCTCCCTGACTTTGAGTGATTTTCACTGTATTGAGTGTTGAGTCCTAATAAACACTTGTTCACCTGCTATTGCTTCCAGTGATTTGTCATGACAGAACGGATGGACCATGAAACGGGAGCAGCGGGTGATTCATCTGCTTCATTGGAGGAATTCATTCGCGGGTGCATCGGCCGGATGGATGCACAGGATCGCAACCAGGGGGAGACGGGACGTGCTATTCAGGCTCTGGTCACACAGGTGTCCGAGCTCACCCAGCGATTCCATCAGCTGCAACCTCCCACTGCGCCAGCACCCCCGGAAGCACTTGCGGTTCCCCCCACACCAACTGTGCCTCTCTCCCAGTCTGAGCCCCGATTGCCTACTCCTGAGCTGTACTCCGGTGAGCCTAATCTTTGTCGTTCGTTTCTAACACGTTGCAGTATGCATTTCTCATTACAGCCCAGAACTTTTGAGAGAGAGGAGGCTAAGGTGGCATTCGTGCTCACGTTGCTGACTGGGAGAGCGGCGCTTTGGGGAACTGCAGTGTGGGAGAACCACGACCAGTGCTGCTCCTCGTTCCAGGCACTCGCGGCGGAGATGAGGCGTGTATTCGATCGAGCCGTCGCGGGGAGGGAAGCTGCCAGGGTCTTGGCGAATCTACGCCAAGGAGATCGTTCCGTGTCGGATTATTCCATCGAGTTTAAGACCCTGGCGGCCGAGTGTCGCTGGAACGAGGAGGCGCAGTGGGACCATTTCCTGCATGGGCTGGCCGAACGTGTCCAGAGAGAGATCTACGCCCTGGACCTCCCATCCTCTCTCAACGAGCTCATGGATCTGGCCTTGAGGGTGGACGCCCGACTGTCTCGGATTGGTCAGAGGACGTCACCCAACCCGGTTCGTGGCGGGATGGAGAACCAGCGGTCCAGTGGCCTGGACGCGTTCGGTCCCCACGATCCCGAGCCCATGCAGGTGGGGCGAGCTCGGCTTTCCCGGGAGGAGAGAGAAAGGCGGAGATCCCAGGGCCTTTGTCTGTACTGTGGTGGCGCCGGACATTTTGCTCATAGTTGTCCGGTAAAAGGCCCAGCCCGATAGTAAGTATGAGGCTACTATCGGGTGGGATCTCCGCAGGAAAGACCTCATCCACTTCCACCATCCTCCCGGTAAGACTGAGATGGTCTACCCAGGATCACCACTGCAGTGCACTCATAGACTCTGGAGCCGAAGGTAACTTCATGGATCACCGGTTTGCACTACAGTTACAGATTCCCCTCCGAACACTTCACCAGAGAATCACTGTCAATGCGCTCAACGGACAAACACTACCTACTATCTCTCAAGCCACCGAAAGACTTACCCTCATCACATCAGGAAATCATGCCGAAACCATTTCATTTTACATTACGGACTCACAACTCACACCCATAGTTTTAGGACACCCCTGGCTTAGCTTGCACAACCCACGAATCGACTGGAAAGGCAGAACCATCTCAGCTTGGAGCACTGAGTGTCATAAGTCGTGTCTAGTGTCTGCTTGTTCTGTTGTTTCTGTCCCTGTGTTTCAGGAGGAAGCCGTGGACTTATCAAACGTGCCCGAGGAGTACCGGGACCTGAGTGAAGTGTTCAGTAAGTCAAGGGCTGCTTCTCTCCCTCCGCATCGTCCCTATGACTGTGCAATAGATATTCTGCCAGGTAAGTCTCCGCCTAAGGGCAAGATCTATTCGCTCTCTGTTCCGGAGAGAGAGGCTATGGAGAAATATATTTCTGATTCTCTGGCAACCGGGTTCATCCGTCCTTCCTCTTCTCCAGCGGGGGCGGGGTTCTTTTTTGTGGGGAAGAAAGACGGATCTCTGCGACCTTGCATTGATTACCGAGGGTTGAATAACATCACGGTAAAGAATACTTATCCTTTGCCGTTGATGTCTTCAGCCTTCGAGAGGTTGCAGGGAGCCTCACTCTTCACAAAACTGGACTTGCGTAATGCTTATCATTTGGTCCGCATCAGGAAGGGGGATGAATGGAAGACTGCTTTTAACACCCCTAGGGGGCATTTTGAATATTTGGTTATGCCTTTTGGGCTTTCCAATAGTCCCGCAGTCTTCCAGGCACTAGTCAATGATGTGTTGCGAGACATGATCGATCAATTCATATATGTTTACCTGGATGACATATTGATTTTTTCTTCGTCTCTCCAGGAACACGTGCAACATGTTCGACTAGTGCTTCAAAGGTTGTTAGAGAATGGGCTTTTTGTCAAGGCGGAGAAATGCGTTTTTCATGCACAGTCGGTTCCTTTTCTGGGACACATTGTGTCGGCTGAAGGTATGCTGATGGATCCTGACAAGGTTAAGGCTGTGGTAGAGTGGCCAATCCCAGATTCCCGCAAGGCCCTGCAGCGGTTTTTGGGATTCGCCAACTTCTATCGGCGTTTTATTCGCAATTTCAGCCAACTAGCCGCACCTCTGACTGCCTTGACCTCTCCCAAAACTGCGTTCAGGTGGTCAGACGCAGCTGAGGCTGCGTTTGCCAAACTCAAGAGCCGCTTTGTTTCAGCTCCCATCTTAATTGCCCCTGATGCTTCACGTCAGTTTGTGGTAGAGGTCGATGCGTCAGAGGTGGGGGTAGGTGCAGTGCTTTCACAACGCTCTCCTTCAGACGACAGAATGCATCCCTGCGCGTTTTTGTCTCATCGATTATCTCCTGCTGAACGAAATTATGACATTGGTAACCGTGAGTTGTTGGCAGTCAAGCTAGCATTGGAGGAATGGCGTCACTGGTTGGAGGGTTCTGGGGTACCCTTTATAGTCTGGACTGACCACAAGAATTTGGAGTACATTAGAACCGCCAAAAGATTGAACTCCAGGCAGGCTCGGTGGGCACTTTTTTTCGGCCGTTTCGATTTTACTCTTTCCTATCGTCCGGGTTCCAAGAACATCAAACCCGATTCTTTGTCGCGTATTTTTGATCGTCCCGAACACGAATCTACTCCCGAGCGCATTTTTCCGGAGACCCTAATTATCTCTGCGCTCACTTGGGAGGTCGAATCGAAGGTCAAGAAGGCCTTAGAAGGGGTAACGCCTCCGATCCGGTGCCCACCTAACCGCTTATTTGTGCCGGAGGGATTACGATCAGACGTTATCCAGTGGGGTCATTGTTCCAGTCTAGCTTGCCATCCAGGGGTGAGTCGTACCATATTTCTTGTTAAGCAGCGATTCTGGTGGCCTCTTATGGCTCGTGATGTTCACAATTTTGTTTTGGCTTGCTCTAGTTGTGCCACTGGTAAGTCGTCCAATCGACCCCCAGATGGGTTACTTCAACCGCTGTCGGTGCCTTCGAGACCCTGGTCCCACATCGCTCTAGATTTTATCACCGCCCTCCCACCCTCCCAGGGTAACACGGTAGTTTTGACCGTGGTGGACCGATTCTCGAAGGCAGCCCACTTTGTTCCCTTGCCCAAATTACCTTCAGCCAAGGAGACAGCGGTGGCAGTCGTTAACCACGTCTTTCGGTTACATGGCCTCCCGACAGACGTGGTTTCTGACAGGGGACCCCAGTTTGTGTCCAGATTTTGGCGAGAGTTTTGTAGATTGCTGGGGGCGACGGTCAGTCTGTCCTCTGGGTTCCATCCCCAGAGCAATGGTCAAACTGAGAGAGCCAACCAAGATTTGGAAAGAACGTTACGATGTTTGGTCTCCAGGAATCCCTCCTCCTGGAGTCAACAACTTGCTACGGTGGAGTACGCCCACAATACGTTGCCAGTGTCATCCACGGGCCTATCTCCATTTGAGTGTAGTGTAGGGTACCAACCACCTGTTTTTCCTAGTGCTGAATCCGAAGTTGCGGTCTCCTCTGCCCACGCCTTCATCCAGAGGTGTCACCGTACTTGGACGAGGGCCCGAGAGACACTCCTCCAAGTGCGGGAGCGCACCAAGGCCAAGGCCGATCGCCACCGGTCAAGGCCTCCCGTATACGTCGTCGGTTCCAAAGTGTGGCTTTCTACCAAGAACATTCCTCTCCGTTCCGTGTCGAATAAGCTAGCTCCTAAATTCATTGGCCCGTTTTCTGTCACCAAGATTGTTAGTCCGGTGGCAGTCCGCCTCAATCTTCCTCCGGCGTACAGGAGAATTCATCCCGTCTTCCACGTTTCTAAAGTTAAGCCTGTGTTTTTTTCACGTATTAATCCGCCTGTCCCGGTTCCCCCACCGCCGCGACTCGTAGACGGGGAACCATCCTATTCGGTCCGTCGCATCCTGGATTCTAGGCGGAGGGGACGTGGATTTCAGTACTTGGTGGATTGGGAAGGTTACGGTCCGGAGGAGAGGAGTTGGGTTCCTGCTCGTGACATCCTGGATCACTCCCTTATCGATGATTACAATCGACAGGTAAGGAGGTCTGGGAATGCCGTGAGGCATTCCTAGGAGAGGGGGTACTGTCACGGTTGATAATTCATTGTTTCCTCTGTGTCGCGTGTCACTGTTTGTTTACATGTCTGTGAGTTGGCGTGAGTGGGCGTTGTCCCGCTCACGTGTTTGTTCAGTGCTCCAGCTGTCTGCAATCATCTCATTCCCCTCCTCAGCTGTTTCCCATTACCATTTTCTATATATACTCACTCATCTCTCCATTCCAGTGTCCATCCGTTGCTTGCAGTCCCTCGTGTTTGTTCGTGCTGTCTTCCGGGTTTTTGTCGCCGTCTTCTGTGGATGTTTCCTGCCTGTTTCACTGCACCCGAGCACCGATCACCGAGCACTGAGCACCGAGCACCAGACCATCGAAGTCCCTGTGTGACCGAGCCTGAGCGTCTTTCCCCTGTGTCTTCCGTCAGCCCTGTGGCCAGAGAATCGTCTTCGCGACTTCAATCTGAGAAGGATCTTCCTCCCTGACTTTGAGTGATTTTCACTGTATTGAGTGTTGAGTCCTAATAAACACTTGTTCACCTGCTATTGCTTCCAGTGATTTGTCATGACATTATTGTCTTAGCAGTAGTGTTTTTGACATGAGAAATTCGTTTTGAGTGGTTGTTGTTTTAAAACATTAAGCCACGTTAAGCGTTTGAGAATGTCACCCCATGCCACCCCGGTAGATCCAAAGCCAGTTTGATCTGGTCTGGCTAGTTTTAGGAGGGCACGGCCATCAAAGACGTTTCAGACAAAGAAAACACTTTCAGTGTGATTAGTTTCCACTGATTGAAGGTAAATATCATCTTTATTCTCCGTTTCAGGAGCTTCAAACACAAAAACGAAAATAAAACAATTGACACAGCAACTAAAATGTATCGCTCATGTGAGAGATAAAATAGTGTAATAGCAGTTATCAGAAATAGAGACGTGTTAAAGTTCATGTTACAGGTTACATCTCCTTTGAATCTGATTTGTAGCTTCTTGCTATTGATGCATTAATTAAAAATCATTTAAATCTTTAGAAAGCCAAACACTGCGATCACTGTCCATGGACATGATGAGAAATATTAGGCCTATACCATTTACACAAAACCTTTTAGCTTATGCTTAACTTATGAATGAAACATTAAACTGTCTCCTATACACCTGAGCGGCTTCCATCATTTGCTGTCGAATCTCATAATGTTCTGTATTCATAATGTTCATGGCTGTATTTTCTAATCTCTACTCAATAATATGTAACTCTGTTTAGTGTATGTCAGAAATTAATTGGAAATTTACATTAATGCAGATTAATCTTCAGCTTTCATAGGCTATAGCAGTATGACAAAACACCAATGAACTTAAACTTAATGACAACTTGGCCTAGTTTTGCAAAATATTTCATCTTTGAACAGTATAAAGGTTTAATAAAAGTTTTAAAGGTTTGACATCATGCATTTGACCAACTAAAACTGTTAAAATAATTTACGTTAATGAAATAAAATATAAAAAAAAGCCTTTGAAAAATTAATATTTCAGTTAGTAAGACAACATTTCAAGTTTAAGCACTAAAATGTATAATTTATATATAATTTATAAATAAATGTACAAAAATTGAAAGTATCTAAACTAAACTAAGTTAAAACGGATGACAAAAATATTAAACTTAACAAAAAACATTAATAAATACTATACGCATATAGTAATGACACTAAAATAAACTCTTTCCCACTAGGAATTTATCAGAAACTGGTGGCATTAATGTCCTAATAAATCTACAGGAATGTATATAAATATACAATATATATAGTAAATTTACTCTATGAATTAAGAATAGAGTTTGGTAGCTTAATGTGTGTTTTGGACAATTTTATTGTTTATAATGTCTGATTCTATGGATATAATAGTTGATTTAATATGTAGCCTACATACTGTTGATGTATGTACTGAATGACAACATTTCAAATGTTGTCATTTTGATGGCACCTGTTGTAGGGCCCTATAATTTCCACAATGCGAAAAACGCTGACGGAATCTCGGAAGCCAGACATAAGGGAGAGCTCCGAGCTCGGAGTTCGGCCCAAACCCAGTGTACTCCCCCCGTATGTAAGTGATTTAGGACTAACAGTGTGGAGAAGGTGTGGTGGAGGGATGCTGCTAAACTGTCAACGAATTGAGGTGAGACTGCGGAATATATATACACCTCTTACCATTGATTGCTGAGTGCTCTCCACTTGTGTTAATTATCTGAACGTGCTCCTCCCGAACTTTGTTAATAAAACATCATATTTCAAAGAATTTGTCGTGATTCTCGCATGTTTTCACCCTCTGCCGCCTCATATGAGGACATGAATGCATGAACTTCAGCTCCAGAGCCACTCTGAGAGCCATTTCATCAGCATCTTACCACTTCATTTGAGAAAAACTATCGTCATATCATAAACACACAGAAACTCCAAAGTCTTCAAAGCAACCTGTCCAACAGTACATTAGAATTTAGCTATGTCTCAATGTTTTAATAATACTAACACTAATAATAATAATAATAAATTATTATTAAAACAATTTTTAAGGAATAATAATAAAAAAATCCATGTTTTTTGCAGCACTTTGTTTGACAAATATGTTTTATTCTTTAAAAGATACCTTAGATTACTGTTTTATGCCTTCATTTCATTGCCAGGAAATTTCTGAAAAAAATCATAGAAATTATATATTTTTTTTTTTTTTTTGAATTCAATTAATTAGACATGCTTTTTTGATTATTAGCATTTAATCAAACCATTAAAATGGAATCCAAAAATCTTAAAACAGAAAACACAGAATTTGGTAAAAAAATAAAAAACATATTTCATAGGGCCCTTAACATGTAATTTGTTATTGAACTTTTAATAAAGTGATGTTAAATTAATTAGACATGATTTTTGATTACTAAAATGAAATTTAACCATTAAAATTAAATCCAGAAAAATTTAAACGGAGCAAAAAATAAGTAAATTCCATCGGGCCCTACACCACAGCTCTTTTCAGATTCAGAATTACACTCTGCAAATGAATCTAATTTTGCTGGAGCAGTGGCTGTCATTTAGTTTCAAACTAAATGCAATCTGCCCACAGTCCTCTCCTTCCTCTCCTTCCTCTCCCAGACTGTGTTCTTTCCAGTCATCCGGCTGCCCGGGATACCAGCGTCTGTGAATAATGACAACCAACAAATGTCACACCATTGCATCTGCATATATAATAACTTTCTGGCATCCCATCCGATCTAAAGTTAATTTTATATATGCATTTAATCCCAACACCACTACTTATCTTGAAGTATAGCTGCTTCCTATTCATGATTTTAATGGGCAATATTTGGAAAATGGAAAACTTTGTGACCATGATCTTCACAGAAGTGCATGCTTGCTAAGAAATCAAACTGGATAATGCCTGAATCAGCTCACTCTTTGTTCATAGTGTAAGGAGTGTCATCCGCCCATCTCCACTGGCCTGTGTTCTGATCCGTTAGACCGACCCAGTAGTGCTCGGATATGGCATTTTTGCGCAGAAATGCCTAGGGGGAAGATAGAAACTGATAAAAAAAAAAAAAAGTAAAATCAGAATGCTATGTTATGCTTATCCATGAACATTACACACCCACTCCTCCTCATCCTCTTCTATTTTGAGGAGTAACGCGCCCTGTGCTTTGCAGTAATCTCGTGCCTCAGTCCAGTTGAGTTTATTATTGGAGAACAAGAAACAGCTGCTTTTGTACGATATCCAGCCAGATTTACAGGTTACAGGGACGTCTGCATGAGAGAGAGAGAAGAGATGCAAAATAAGAGCAGATTTAAAGGATTAGTTCACCCGATGAAAGTCCCGTCATTAAAAACTCACACTCATGTCATTCCAAACCCTTAAGACTTTCGTTCATCTTCGGAATACAAATGAAGATCTTTTTAATGAAATCTGAAACTTTCTGTCCCTCCATTGACAGTCTACGCAACTACCACTTTCAAGGCCCAGAAAGGTAGTAAAGACATCATTAAATTAATTAGGGATGCGTGATATATCGGCCACCATATCGGTATCGGCCGATATATGTTCATTTTTAATGTTATCGTTATCGGCCTGATAAGAAAATTTGGCCGATATATTAAAGCCGATAATAATGTATTATTTCCTTCATCTGAGACAATTCACTGTTCAACATGATGGTTTTGAATTGCTTGAAATATGATTAAATTCACTTCTAAAAAGGAAAATACAGTTACGTGCTCAAAAAAAACAGTTTACCGCTTTATTGACAAAATATTTATCTCCAACACACATTCACGCAACAACATCTGCTCTCCCGTCAACAACACGCATGTGTTGTGGTGCTCTCATGCGTTCCGAATTTATGACAGGATTTTCATTTTTGGGTGAACTTTCCCATTAACCACATAAAGTAGCGCTACACTCTTAAATATAAAGGTTCTTTATAGGCATCTAAATCACGAAGAACCTTTAACATGCGTGGAATCTTTCCATTCCACAAAAGATTCTTCATAGTGTAAAAATTTTCTTAAGATTCTAAGGTTCTTCTTAACACTAATGTTCACTGATAGGTTCTTTGAGGAACTAAAAATGTTTCTTCTATGGAATCGCTGCGAAAACCTTCTTTTGGAAGCATTATTTTTAAAGAGTGTAGATGCAGTACCTGCTGTTTTGTTTCCCATGTTAGTTTTCAGCTCCTTCAGAGCGTTCATGACTCTCTCCTCTAGAACAGAATAAAACACATCAGACCTTGTTAGACTTTCTGCAGTCAGTGTCCTGTGAATTTAATTTCAATCCAATTATTTTCAATGTAAAGAACAATGTCAGTATCAGCATGCAGGTCCATGAAACCAACAATTATGATTATATTTCTGAAATCATGCCTAAAAAAGAGATCAATTCAATAGATTCAGTTATACATTCAAAATGCTCAATAACTCAGTTATTGCAATATTGCATTCAACTCACCAGAGATCTGTTGTTTAGAGGACAGAGATGCGACAGATGAAGTGAGATCTGACACTGAACTCTTCAGGACACTCACTGAACTCGACAGAGACTCTTAAACATGAGACAAAAGCCATAAATACAATATACTGGATCAGCAAGATCACTGAGTGCATAGAAATAATGGCTTTATGAATGAGAAAATATAAAAATTCTTAATCAACATCTGCTCATATCAGTTTTGACTTGGACAAGAACTTAGCATACTATGGAAGCTTGTTTCCGCCACAGAATAAAAATTTTAAAAGATTATTGCGGCTTTTTATGTCACAATTGCGAGTTTACATCTCACAATTCTGCCTTTATTTCTCAGAATTGCGAGATATAAAGTCAAAATTGCAAGATATAAACTCACAATTGCGTGTTATAAAGTCAGAATTGCGAGATATAATTGTATTAATTTTATAATTAGCAAATTTTGGGAATGTGGGCTGGTGTGGCTACAGTGCCAGGGCTGAATTTTTGTCCCAGTCTGCCCCTGACAGTTTCTGTTCTAGCCATGAGTAAGTGGGTTTATATTTACACATTTGGTAGACGCTTTTATCCAAAGCCTGGGAATCAAACCCATGACCTTGGCATTGCAAGCACCAACGCTCTACTGTTTGAGCTACAGGAAAGTAAGTGGATGTTGCAGTGGAGTAAAAAGTCGAAGGTGAAGTAGGCTAATGTCAAATTTCAAATGTCAAAACTGTGATTAATTTATTTCTGTTATAGTTGTCTTCAGCCATTTTGGTATGTTAAATTTGAGTCAGTTTTGGACTTTAAATTTACATTATGAAAAACAAGGTTGTGTTCCATATTGTGGTGTTAAGCAATTTTAACATAGTATCGTCATCATATCAGTGTAGATGTAGATGGACCACAATAAAACCATTAAAATATCAGGTAAATAAGTATTGTGATCAGGGCTTGACATTAACTTTTTTGCTCACTAGCTAATGTGGCTAGTGGTTTTCCAAAGTTACTAGCCACACAGCATTTTTACTAGCCACATTTTTGTTGTTGTGAAATGACCTGATAAAAGTTGACTATGGCGTGCTAAAATTTACTTGAACTAGATTTACAACCCTTTTAAATGTAAAACCACTGTACACACCCAAATCAAGACTACATAAATATATAACAATACAGGTCATTATCATTAGCTCTGATAAGGTTGTGTGTAAAGCTCCTTTTTTTTTTTTTATAAAACCATGCATTATGTATTATATGTCGCCACATTGCTCCACCGACGTAACTCCAGCAGGGCAGCTATAGCTGTCTCTTCGATTCTTTGTTGTCGGTCACTAGCGACAATAGGCTACTCATTAGGGCTGTCAAAATTGCTCAAAAATGATCTTCGAAATATTCCCTCTAAAAAAAAACACTTAGCTTATATTCGACCTATTCGAACATCTGGTTGCGCATTTTGTCAATGACGCGCATTACGTCAATAACAGGACAAATTAATACAAAGAGACATAACTACTTGTATAGGTAGTTTTTTTAAGTTTAAACATATTTGACAACGTATTACCTACACGAAAACAAGTAAATCAACTAATGGCCAAGACCGCAGACCTCACTCACTCACTCTCGCTCGCTCACTCGCAGGCACTCTTTCTCTCTCTCGCCCTCACCCTCAAGCTGCGTTCACACCAAACGCGAATAGAGCGTCTGGCGTGAGTGTAAAGACGCGTTTAAGCGCGTCTGGAGGTCTTGCGGCGCAAATGAGGCGTCACGCACTCTGTGCATAACAGTTTAAATGAACAACAACAATAAGCAAATGTTAAGTGCTGATCAAGAGTTTTGTGCAAGCAATTTAAGGTCGCGACTCTTATATAGCAGGCTTCATTCAGTGATTGAAACAAATATTATTAACATTAATTGAAGTTTTACAGTATATAGAACCGACATTGAACGCTCCGAGCGAGCTGTGCTGTGGTAAACATGGAACTTTTCCTTGACATGAAACAGTAAATAATCAAACCAGTGGAAGCCTGCATGAAACTGCTGTATCTAACCTACCTTATTCATGCAATATATATTCAGTCAGTAGCCTACAGTAGCCTACACTTCAGTAATGTTTCTGTTTAACGTTAAATAAAATAACCCCTCAGGCAGCGCGCCCACTCGCAAAGCAGACAGCCGCGCCTCTGCTACCGCGGACGTTTTTCCACATTCGAATATTAATTTTCACCTTCGAAATTCTGTTTTTTAAAACTATTCGAATATATATTCGAATTTAGAATATTCGTTGACAGCCCTATGGGAGTTGTAGTGTCGTAGTGTCACACTTATTTCAGATGCCTTTTGAAAAGACTACAATTATTCAACCCACCAAAGTGGCTAGTTGGAGTGTCTGTGTTACCCGCCACGAGCAAAATCCACCCGCATTTGGCGGGTGTTGATGTCATGCCCTGATTGTGATACTTGGTGCCACAGTGACACTCTTGTCCCACGATACTCAATATGTTGTGAGATAGTCATTGAATCATTTTTCCCTGTTGCACCTACACAAAATTTGAGGGTTCCCCCACCTGCCAAATCCCACTTTAACCACTGAACGTCTCTAACATTAATGCAGGTCCTAAAGCTCTTGTCTGATCATAACCTTCTTTTTGCAGTTATATTCCACATGAGTTTTTCTCTTTTGTAATGTCTCTCAGCCATTTCTCTGTCTACATTCTTTCTTCAAATCCCCCTCTTGCCTCCCCCATCATGAGTGGACACACCCCCTACTGCTGATTGGCTCACTCTCTCCTCCCCCATTATGAGTGGACACGCTAGTGGACCCCTAATGCTGACTGGCTACAAGTGTGTACATGCAGAGATTTGAGTGTGGCCCAAAGTATCATAACTACAGTTAATGTTAAATGAGATATTTTAAAAGAGAGCATAACAAGAGAATTATATATTCATTATAAGGTCTTATTAATTCATGAAATAACTTAAAATTCATATTAATTTTGCCTTTCTGTCTTACCAAAGTCACGTTGGTTGTTTTGTAGATCAGACTGTAGAGAAGTAACAGCGGTTTTTAAATAGTCTAATAGTTTTTGTGTTTCAGTCTGTTTCTGCACTTGGTTGCCAACTGTGAAAGGAAAAAAATAATATATATGATCGATAAACAATCATGAATATGATAGTTTGCTCTTAAAAGTATTTCTTATGGTTATCTCCTTTAAATGATCAGATTTGCAGACCTGCATCATTCAGTTTGGATGTCAGCGCTGACACAGCAGAACTCAAATTGTTCATCAAACTCTTTACTTCAGCGTGTGACAGACCTTGCTGGCGCTCTGTGAAAAAGAAGCAAAACAAGTCCTGCTATTACAGTCAGAAATACACAGACGATGCAGATCAATGCTAACTTTCTTTAATAAACATTAAGGTATTAATACATAGATGAACGCACAGAGAATGATCACATAAACTACTCGCACTACAGACGAGAACCGACAATGAACTGAATGAAACGGAGTATTAATGGGAAACTTAATGACAGACAGCTGAACATAATCAGTAACCAAGGAGACGAACTGGGAGGTAATTGAGGGGCTGTTTACACAACACCGTTTTCTACTAAAAACGTAAAACTTTTTATGCGTTTTGGCCGTTCATTTACACGACAACGGTGTTTTGGGTTCCTGAAAAAGCTAACTTTTGAAAATGGGTTTCAAAGTGGAAGTTTTTGAAAACGGTCTCCATGTAAACAACAAAAATGTTAAACTGAAAATGAAGACGTGTATTAGGCTACATGTTCAGTGTATAGTCTTTCATCGCCAATTCGCCATCTTATGGTCTGGCAGCAGAATACAGTGTTTTTAATCATTTTCACGGATCGGATTTCAATGGGGATCGTTTCGACAATGGTGTCATCTAAGAAAACCCAAAGGAAAAACTTCTCTTTTTTAAGCATATCGTTGTCGTGTAAACATACCCTAAAGTTCCTTGCACACCGAGTCAGAAATTTTCATATGCGTTTTTTTCGTATTCGTCATTCGGTGGCTCTGAATTGTAAAAACACCTCTCAAAATGCTTGCTACCGGATGCGAAAAACGCAGAAAATCAAACCCGATCTGAATTTTTTTATGACGGACAAAAGTTTCGGAGGCAGTGTGTAAAAGTAAATGATATAACATGAGGTCATATTTATTTTTTTAACATGCGAAAATTTCGGACGAGATCTTTCAGTGGCTGTGAATTGTCAAAACACTTCTCAAAATACTTGCTTACGATGCGAAAAATGCAGAAAATCGAACCCGATCTGAATTTTTTTATGACGGACGAATGTTTCGGAGGCAGTGTGTATCGTGTAAACGTGATTGACATAACATGAGGTCATATTTATTTTTTAAAGGTATAGCGGAGGATTTTTTACTTCCGGGTGGATCACCTATACTATGGCCCTCCTAATTGTCAATCATTCTGGTGAATCAATCAAACTTTTCAAAAAGTGGAGACGGGGCGGGTCTTATCTAAAATTCGGAAAGATCCTCCGCTATACCTTTAATATGCGAAAATTTCGGACGAGAATTTCAAAATCAGTGTGCAAGGACCTTAAGACTAAACTGAACTGAATCACATGAAACAAACACACAGGAATGAAACTAACACAAAACACAAAATAATCCTTGACGTGTGTTGGTTTTGGAGAATTTAAATGTACAGTCCATAATAAAAAATTAAAATCTCACCCAGCTTTTGTTGGTTTTCCTCTTGTTTGGATGTGAATGAAGAGGCAAGATTGGTCATCAAGGTCTCAATATTCTTTTCTTGAGGTTTGACTGAAGTTTGATTGAAACTATGAATGTTCATCCAACTCTCCAGCACTGAGAATGTTCTTTGTTGAAAAACTGTGAACAAAAACAAACTTTTTTGTAATCAGCATAATGCAAAGGCTGTAAACATGCATACCACAATTATGTATAATTTTTTTGCATTACTCACTTTTTAAAATGCAAATATTTTACAACGCAACACTTTCAAAGTATGATGTTAATAACTCACAGATGACAGAAGTCATGATGATGAAAATAATCATGCAGACTGTTCCTACAAGCACAAAGATCCCAGTTTTTCTGCTATAACCTGCAGAAAACAACACACCATGAGAAATCCCATTCTAGGCTACTTTCTTTTATTTCTTTAAAGCAAGACAGCCTTCCTGTTCCTTAAACAGTAGCGCACAGCACTAGCAACACCAAGGTCGTGTTCATTTGTTCAAAATGTTCACAGTAATAATTAACAAACAGCCTCAATGTTTAGTTCAATAGTTTATGTACATTCAAATGATTAATCAAATGCTATAATAATTCTGTTTTGAATAGAATTTGAAGATTAATTTCTTTAACAGGTCTGTTTAATCTGTGAGTATGCAATGGGCAAAGCACGTTTGTGTTTGTGTTAAGCATCATATAATGTAGGCTATAATGCTTTGCGTCGTGCCTAACAACGCCCTTCAGCCGTGACTTATTCACGATACAGCACCTTATTGCTTAATTAAAGTGATTATAAAGTGTTGCAGGCATTTAAGGTAGTTGTACAACTAACTAAAACTCTTTCTCTCATATACAACACAAAGACATCTTTCTGTATCAAACACAATTTAGTATCATAGCAAACCTTTGCTAAATGTCGTCTTCCGTTCATATTCCATGTCAATTTTCATGATTTCTTCACAACTATCAGTTTTCTGATAGACCATCATAGCTTTTGCAGTTACTTGCTTTCTAGAGAGAATCCAAAACACATTCAAAAGAGTTCCTGCAATGACAGTAAACAGGGCATTAATGTATAATAACACAGCACTTTCCGTTCCTCATTTCAAAGGATATTGACCTGTAACAAGTGTACTATAAGTTATTCTGCAGAAACACATCAGCTAAATGACTAATTAAAACTGCTTGCTCAGTGTTTTCAGCATCATCTGTTTTCACTCAGGTTCACTGTGGTTTGTCTGCCTCTTGTTTAAACCTTCACCCTTTACCCATAATTAGCATGGTCAAAATTGAACATTTTGGTACAGAAAGGCCTCAATATTTAAGATTGACCAAAGCACGATTTTTTTATTATGTGGCGGAAATTATCTCCAATAAATAAAAGCAAGCACACAATTTCCGCCACATAATAAAAAAATCGTGCTTTGGTCAATCTTAAATATGACATAAAAGTCATAATTATGACTTAAAATATGACACAAACGTCATAATTATGGCTTACTATGACATAATTGACATAAAAGTCGAAATTATGACATAAAACGCACAATTATATGAGATTAAAATTGAGAAATGATAAAGTAATAATAATCATTAATGAGATTAAAAAGTCATAATTGAGATACTGAGTCATAACTCATAACATACTGAGTCATAATTAAGATATTTTAAAAAAAAAATCTAAATCCTTTTGTCATAAATTCGACTTTTTATTGGCGGATTAGTCTTCCATATTTATCCATTCAGCTCAAGGGTGACGCTACTGAAGCAACTGCGCATGCGCTAAAAATTAAGTTCGTCAATTAATTTGTCAAGTCCAAGTACGATTTCTTCTCATGTTTTCCTTTCACAGTTATGTAATGTGCAGAAGTACACGAAACGCCTCAAAACAGATCGATAGTAGGTATATGCAGATTGTCAATGACAACTTTTTAATAATTTTATTTATTAGGCTGACGAATCGGAAAAATTAACTTAACTTACCATATTTGTGTATTTGTGGTCGCGTCATTGTTTTTGAATTAGATCACTGAATGCTGCTTTTATCGAGACAAAAAGTTGGGCTAATGTATATCGATGCTCTATGAGTTCATTTCTGACGATTTAAATATCGATATTAGTTGGAAAAGTTAGTTCAGCGCTAACGTTACTCGAGCACAGCCGTTAGCAAAGCATCTTTTTAATTTTAGGCTACCTTATATGCTGAAAGATGGCATGGGCCGTCGAATTTAGATTTCAGACGTTTTTAAAAGTTGTAAATTAGATATATTTTTTTAAAAGTGAGGGGAATTATATGTTTTAAATATTACTAAAACAGTATTTTAATAAATTATGTAATTAAATAGTATAATCAATAAGAGGTTGTTGTGCTATATTGACAATAGGATATTTTTCAGGCTCGGGCCTTGTATTAAATGCTCTACATTTTTACAAATAGTAAAGTGTTACAGTATGTCTGATAATTACTTCATGAAAAAGTAGTTCCCTACAAAAAAAATCCTATGTGATTCACTGCCTCCACTGTGTCCCATGAGGCCATGGGAGAGGAGTTGTCTGGATGAATACATTATCATACCTGAGAATAGTCCAGAACAATTACATGTATAAAAAAATACTGTTGTCAAGAGAATATATCTTAATGTTTGAATGTTTGATGAGCTGTTTTAGCTTTTTATTTTCCGTTGCAAAATAGGTTTTGATGAAATTACGATCACCCATTGTTTGAAAAAGGCTTGATGCAAGTTCCCCACACACAAACACTTTTTGTTCAGTAAATCTGACTCAATTCAGATGATTTTAGCAGTATATACAGCAAAAGGTTGGGTTTGAGATTAATTACACCATGATTAGTTTGTAATACTGGTCAAAAGTTTGGAATAAATACGATAAAAAAAAAACATTTTTTTTGAAAGAAGTCTCTTGCCCCTCAAGGCTGCATTTATGTGGTCAAAAATAGCATTTTCTATAACAGAAATCCTAAAGCTCAAACAGTAGCAATGCCAAGGTCATGTGTTTTGTTTCCCAGTGAATGCATAAGTGATACATTGAAAGCAAGTTTCTTTGAAAAAATTGTCTGCCAAATGTAAAAAAAAAAGGTAACATACAAGTTTGTTTGAAAAAAAGAAAGAAAAAAAAGTAACATAACTAACTGCAAATGCTATTTCAGTTACACAGAAGCCACAGATGCAGGATGTGTGAAGCATTAAATGTTTGAAGCTTCTTCACCAGGTGTCTCAGGTAAGTGCAGAAGACTCATCATACATCATGAGCAAAGAAATGATACTTTGCTTTTGGTTAATCCAGCAATACAAAACTTATACTAATTTTAATTATACAGCTAGCAAAATGTTTTCCGTGCACATGGATTTGTTAAGTGATTATAAATTTTGCCCTCCATGTCAGCAAGGTTCAATTGGTGTCCTAGTAATAAATACAATTTTACATGAAAAAAAGAGAGATGAGCTTCATCTTACTGCTTCTGTGCAACAATAAAAATCACACAATAATCATTTCAAATAATGACACATTTTGAAGTATTTTAAAATAATTATTTATTTTAAACACAATATTCAGGACATCATTCAGATCCTTTCTACTGCATGACAGGAAGACAAGTTATTTTATTTATGATTATTATAAGTGTTTTATATACAGTTTATCAGTGTGAATTTGTTGACTGTTGAAGTGAGAAGGGATAACATGGTAGAATGAGATATCAATTTAGTCATATTAGTAACTACACCACAACTTTGATATACACATCATTAATGTGATTTGTAATTTACACAAACAAAGAAAAATAATTTCGGGTCTATTCCCACCCCACCTCACAAAAACTCAATACACTCAAAACTAAGCCTATTTGCGCAGTGCTTTTGGACACTTTGCTGCAGCAACTTTTATTCTGAATTTCCCTTTTCACATATATACTTCAATTTGGAAGAGCAGTGGATGTCATTAAGCAAACTATCATATGCAATGTGCCCACAGTCCTCTCCTTCCTCTCCTTCCTTTCCCAACTTGTGTCCTGTCCAATCATCTGGCTGCCCAGTTCTCCATTGTCTGCAAAAATATAATTTAAAATTTGTTACTAACGGTACCCTTAAAAGTACCGTTACTTCGGCGCCGAGTCAGTATTGACATTTTTAAAAATGTGACGATACCAGCATTTCTGCCAATCACAGACATAGGCCTATCTGTTGAGCGTGTGAACACAATGGCCAATCAATTTTATGTTACAATGAGAACCGAATATTCTGTTCTCTATATTATATTCAACTCACGCTTTATTCATGGTGTAAGGAGTGTCATCCGCCCATCTCCATTCCCCTGTGTTCTGGTCTGTTAGACCGACCCAGTAGTCATGTGGGTAGGCGAAGTTGGTAACAAATTGCTAGGAAGGGGGATAAAAGTTAATCACTGAAAGACAGAATGGAAGGTAGGAAAAGGGTTTTTGTGTATGTGTATTACACACCCACTCCTTCTTAGAGCCGTCTTCTATTTTTAAGAGTAACGCGCCCTGCTCTTCGCAGTAATCTTTTGCTTCAGTCCAGTTCATTTTGTCATTAGAGAACAGGTAACAGCTGTTGCTGAATCGGATCCACTCAGTTTCAGGACAGCCAGGAAATAAGTCTATAAGAGAGAGAGAGAAAAAAAGAGAATGCATAATAATGTTGTAGTACAGAAGACATAATTTTTTTTTTTTTTTTACTTTAACACATTTAATTAAAACATCAAAGTAAAATAATTTTTTTTTTTTAAATGAGGACTTGACCAATTATTGAAATCGATATAATTTTCATTCTGGTAAACCACCGCCATAAACAATATTTGGGCAGGACTAGTTTTCTCTGTGAGGTGGTATCATAAATTCTTGTTTAACTGTACGAATGTTGTATGATTTTAAGTAGGCTATTTCAATACTTTTTTTTTTTTTACACACCCAGAGTAAAAATTACAGAGCAAACTTTTTTTTGTCTCATGCAGATTAAATAAATGTAATCCTACCCAGAAAATACTGAATATTACCCCCCCCCCCCACCCCACAATGCTTCTCCTAATTTACTTTGACCATCTTCAAATACCGTAATTAAAGTTATTATAATTCTTGTTGTGCTGCCTGATGCCCTTCATTATGATATATTGGTAAAATAACCTGCTATTCTGCTGCATAACACAACAGCATTAAAACAGACATGTTTGCACATGTTTGAGCACAATATTGCATCTTGAATTTAGAGTTTACTCACTGGTAAGTGATAGTTTATAAGAAAGAGCTCGAATAGATTTTTTCAGTTCCTCCAGGTCTGAGCTTGACGTGCCAACTTTAGTTGAATACAAAAGTCAGAAAAATACAACATATCAGCATGATTTCTTCTAATACAGGAAAAGCTTAATTCTGTAGAACATCATATTTAAGATTTATTTATGAAAAATGTTTATTTTAATTACTATTTGTGTTTATATTAATTAGTATAATTTTAGGTCTTACTCAAGATACGTTGTGTGCGTGAATAAAACTGTAGAGATGAAATCAAACTGTTCCCTACAGGAGAAAGAAATAGAGAAAGTTTTATCATGGGCCAATAAATATACAGCTTCAACCCCTTAATATGCAGTTTTAAATTTGAGGATTCAAAGCTGTAACATACGTCCAGCACTCACCCAGGTTTTGTAGTTTTTCCTCTTGTTTGGATGCGAGTGAACTCTGTGACAATCCGAGATCAGTAATCAAGGTCTCAATATTAGACAACTTTTTTTCATGCATCTCTTATGGATATAGAGTGAGAGGGACAAATAAGTAAATGATCAATGCACTTATAATATCTTAGAGTATTTGCAGTGTCATATATATATATATATATATATATATATATATATATATATATATATATATATATATATATTTACAGTTGCAACTTTGTTTATGATTCATTTGTTATTAAAAGATTATCATCCTTGCAATCTCTGACAAAATAAAACATCAGAGTTACGGCAGTCAAGACACTAACCTTTGGTCATTGTGTTAATTGATGCAGACATATTCAAATATGAACTCAGACTGGATACTAAGTTCTGCAGCTCAGAAACCTTCTTTTCTAGGTCATTATCTGTCAAAAACAATTATTAATTAACATTCCATTACCAAAACTGATCTGTGATGATGATGATGACGATGGTGATGAAGTTCTCACCTGAGATCTGAAACTCAGATTTGACTGAGGTTAGATCAGACGTATGGCTGTTAATCCAACTCTCCAGCATTGAGAACTTTCTTGCTTGATGCGAAACTTCAAACCAAAATAAACAAACTTTTTCAGCTTCTCTGCAAATATTGTATATATTCATATGCTAATTCAAATAGTTTATAAAGCTCAGAGAAAAGCAGTTCAGTTCATATCACAATTAGCAGTTTAGTCAATTTTGATCTTAAACAAAAAAAGTCCATGTTCACATTATTTGTCACACTATAAACACAAAGATGTTGCAGTCTATATCCACACCAATGCTAAATTAAAGCAGTCTAGTAGCAAAACACTAAAGACAGTATTTCATTAATAACTCACAGATGACAGAAGTCATGATGATGAAAAACATCATGCAAACTGTTCCTAGAAGCACAAGGATGCCAGTTTGATTTGAGTGACCTGAAGAAAACAGACAAAATCCTTGATTCATTTATATTCATAATATCACATATATAATGTTGAAATGTAATATTTTAATTTCGCAATGCCATGTTTTAATTCTTTTGGCATTTTTCCACACATTTTGAGATAATATTCATGTCTGTAGCAAAATGGTGCCGGAACAAGTGACATACCCAAGTTTATACTTAGAAGTTTGTTTAAATCATCATAATACAAGCAGTAAAAATTTATATATATATCCATAATTAGCATGAACATGATCAATTGTTGAAGCTCACTGGTTAAAAATCTGAGATGCTATCCAGTACCAATACCCCAGAGGAAGAAACATTCACAGCATTCTCGATTCCAATTACATTTCAAATATAAAAGCTGCTTTTGAAATAACGATTAAAAAAGTCTGTCAAGACATTAAAATAAATGTAACTGCGAAACATTTTCCATTTCACTCATGCTGTAAAAGCTTTAAGATAGTTTCTCCAACTGAATGTGAAATTGTAAATCTTCCAAACCTCTCCAAAATGATTTCTTTGGTTCACATTCCATATCCATTTTAACGTATCTTTCGGAACAATCCATTTTCTATAAAGGACAATATAATGTGAGAAAATTTAAGTAATTTGCTTCTTATAGTTGAAATGAAAAACACCACCTCCTATATATAATCATTTATGTTCCTTAAAAAATTTTCACTTCCACATTTTGAGACGATAATAGACAGTAGTTTTACAAGACGGTAGTTTTACCTCTCCCCACCCAAAAAGATCAAGGTTTTCATTTGGCCACTTGCTATTTAGTCTTTTTACTTGTGCATCTTAATTCTTTCTGAAAGCTGTAGGGAATATTCCCTTTTACCATTTAAAATAGCACTTCTAATAAAAATCATTAAGCTGAGTGAGCAAAACACTGCATTTGTGCTGAGCTTGGACTTTCAAACAAAAGCGAGATTGATTCATACTTATGTAACCCAGGTCCCATGTAATTAGAAAATAAAGCTGGAGTGGTTAATACAATGAGACTGGGCCTGGGCTCGTTGTAGGGAAATACAACTTTTTTTTGTATGTTACTTAATAAATGTATATTTGTAATACTCTTTGCTGTTCTTATAATGACCACCACAACTGTATTTTAGATGCAAAAATATTCAACAGTATTTATTTACAACATGAAATAAAATAAAAAATAAAATGTATCTTAGAATAAAATAAAACAAATCACAAGGGTACGGAAAAAGAAGTGAAAGTAAATCTTACAAGCAAATAAAGCTTCACTTTCCAAAAGGAAAACCTTTCTGTGGTTATATTGAAATTAAATAATTATTTATTTCCTCTGAAAATGTCCACCCCCGTTGCAGGCCTGTTCGATGACACTTTGTGTGCGGTGGGGCCTAAAAACTGGAATGGCCGCTTCACTCAGAACTGAGCATAAACAAAAAGCACGTGCAATGTGAATGTTAGTACTCACGAATCCAGGTTAAGACAGTACAGCAAAGGCAATGGTAATGGCGATGGTAATGGCACAGGTAATGGCGATGGTAATGGCACAGGTAATGGCGATGGTAATGGCAAAGGAAGAAACACAGCACAGAAAGTCACGGCACAGCAGCAGTCACGGCAGAACAGCAGGGCAGAAACAGCAGGGCCTTCGGTTGGAAACCCGTCTCTGTCTTTCTCTCTCTCACCAACGTCCGTCTCCTTAGAGCATATTATCTGAATTGAGCCACATTATCAAACACTATCTCTTATTGAATTAGCGTTAGCGTTAGCTTTGCTTTAACTACAGAGATATCACAATGCTAAAACTACTACATATGAGCACATTGGCACAGAATGCTACCGCTAGCTAGCATGTCGCTAACCACGTTATACATCCAGTCTCTTAACTATAACAGTTCGATATAGCACAACATTACAGGCATACACAATCATATTCACCTCTTGCAGGTCACACCAAAGTTAATGTCAGGACCACGAGTAGTCGACCTTCATAACAAAACATTAATGCTTCCCACACCACGATGCCTCCTTCATTAGCTCTCTGTTCGATAGCGTCTGTCTGACTTTTCTCATGCGTGCTCAGTACTCCTCACACAAACCTGTCCCACTAATCCCGCCCCTTACACGGTGATGTTACTCTGATTGGCTCACGTATTAACACATCCAAAAGCAAAACAGGAATTAAATGATTGACATGTGACAGGTAACAGGTTAGGTTACACAGATAAACACAGCTTCTTCTTCTCTACTTTTCTCGCAGATGAACTTAAAGATTTTTATATGAATTTATATTTAACTGTAAATAGTCTTATTTATTAAACTGTACATATTATATTTATGCTTTTAACCAGCACACCATTTTAACCATTTTTTAACTATCATGAACTCTATTTATGAACTTTTTTTATTTTACACTGTTATTACATCTGTTAATGATCTTTTATGCTCTGTAACTTATAGTAATTTTGTGCAGGGCTACACCCTCCCTCTTCTGAATGTGTAGATGTCCTCATCACACCTTTTGTCCCTCTTCAACTTGGAAGGGTGATTCCTTTTATCCTCCTCCATATACCTTTTGGATGTTTTGGACTTTTTCCTTGGTTCGTTGTCTTGGTCTGAAGGGTTTAACTTGAGTTGGATGACCATGCCATGGTGCATGATGGTAACTGGTTCAAAAGATGGATGACCAGGTTTCTCATAAGTAAATCTCATAGGTGGCTTTGGTTTTCTCAGGGATGTCCGGACTGTAGAAGACCTTTCACTTTTTGCACTTTCAGCAGCTATATTACGTCTGTTTCTTTGTAAGAGAGGTGAGCTTGCTCCCTCTTCTGAATCTTGAGAATCCTCTTCCACAGATTCAGTATTTGTCTCTTGGATATCAGAGTGTGACAGAGGAAGTGCAGCACCTTCAAGCGGTTCCTCATACTCTGTTTCTGTAAGTTGTTGAGTTTCTGTAACTTCACAGCTTTCCTCCTCAGAGTTTTCACTCTCATCATTCTCCACAGAGTGATTTATGTTTATCCGTCTCCGGACCTCATCCATATCAAAATCGGGAGGTTTGTGGACAGTTTCAAACTCAGAACCTGATGACTCTGTGTCACTTTCTTCAGACTTAGTTGGTTGACGTTTCTGAGCACGTTGAGTTCTTGTTACAGGTCTCCGAACAGAGCTTGCATCATCTGATGGGTTAAACATCCTGACCAGGTAACCGATGGGCAACAGTTGATCTCGATGGAGAGTTTTCATCACACCTGAACCATGCTCCGGTTTGACCTTATAAACAGGCAGGTTGGGCAACTTCTCCACAACAACATAGGGTATTGATTTCCATCGATCTTGGAGTTTATGTTTGCCTTTAAGACCCACATTCTGTATGAGAATTCTGTCTCCTTTCTCCAAAGGTTGGTCTCTCACACGTTGATCATATCGGGCTTTATTTTTCAGGTGATTCTTTGTAGCAGCGTCAGATGCCAACTGATAAGCTTTTTGCAACTCTTTCCTCATCCTGGCAACGTACTGTTGGTAGGAGGTTTCACTTTCACCATTTGGTGAGATTCCAAAACAGATGTCAATGGGTAACCTTGCTTCCCTTCCGAACATGAGATGATAAGGGGAGTATCCTGTGGAATCATTTTTTGTGCAATTGTATGCATGTACCAGGTAGGTGATATGTTGACTCCAATGTTGTTTCTGTACAGCATCCAGGGTACCAAGCATGGCTAATAGTGTTCGATTGAATCGTTCTGGTTGGGCATCCCCTTGAGGGTGATAGGGAGATGTTCGTGACTTCCGAACCCCAAGCATGGACAAGAGTTCTTTTATCAGGCGGCTTTCAAAATCTCGGCCCTGATCCGAGTGTATCCTTGCAGGTAGGCCATAGTGCACAAAATACTTGTCCCACAATACTCTTGCAACTGTGATAGCCTTTTGATCTTTTGTAGCGAATGCTTGTGCGTAACGTGTATAATGGTCTGTCACTACCAACACATTAGCAACACCTTTAGAGTCAGGCTCTATTTGCAAAAAGTCAATACAAACTAAATCCAAGGGGCCATTACTTGTTATTTGGTTTAAGGGCGAGGCATGCTGAGGGAGCGTCTTTCTGGAGATACATCTACCACAGGTTCGAATGTACTGCTCGACCTCAGCTGTCATTCGCGGCCAATAAAATCTGTCCTTGATCAGTTCGGTGGTGCGTTCGACTCCCAAGTGTCCACACTCATCATGTAGAGACCTTAACACCATTGGGCGGTATCTTGTGGGCAAGACAAGTTGTTTGATCTGTTTTCCGCACATCTTTTCTTTTACTCTGTAGAGTAATCCACCTCTTAACTCCAACTTGCGGCTTTCACGAAGGAGCAGCACAGTTTCAGGTGAGTCGTTCTCGGAGCGTGTCAGGCCTTTATTCTTCTCCAGTGTTTTCTTTAATGGTCCAATTGTTGGGTCCATATCTTGTGATGCTTGAATGTCTTTTGAGCTCAATTTGTCAATTGTATTCATGCTAAGGTTCACTGGAAAGACATAAGCTTCAGGTACTGCGGTGGCAGGAGCTCCCAACTGATCAACTAATCTGTCTGGCACATCAGCCTCTTCACTGACACAGGCTCTTTTGCAGAGGGCTTTGATGCCAGCAGGTGGGACACTAGTCCACTCTTTTGTCTCCTCTGAAGAGTACTGTCTGGACAACAAGTCAGCATCAATATTGTGTCTCCCAGGTCGATACTGGATGGTGAAATCGTAGGTGGCGAGGGCGGCGAGCCAACGATGTCCGACTGCACTGAGTTTGGCGGAGGTCAATACATATGTTAATGGGTTATTGTCAGTTCTTACTATAAACTTTGCTCCATACACGTAATCGTGAAACTTGTCCACGACAGCCCATTTTAATGCCAGAAATTCCAATTGATGGACTGGATAGTTGTGTTCTGAGTCTTTAAGCTTACGACTGGCAAAAGCTACTGGCCTGAGGCCCTCAGGATATTCCTGGTTCAGGACAGCACCTAAACCATCCATACTGGCGTCCACATGTAAGATGTACGGTTTTGTGGGGTCAGCGAAAGCTAGCACTGGGGCATTGATCAAACAGTCACGAATACGCTCAAAAGCATCCTGGCAGGTCTTAGTCCACCGTTCTCCGAACGGCTCTGATGGCTTGAAATAGACTTTACTTGGGTCAACACTTTTTTTAGTCTTGGGGTCTTTCCAAGTGGGGGCGTAACCCTTGGTGAGCTCGGAGAGGGGACGGACAATGGCAGAGTAGTTTGCAATGAACCTCCGATAATAACTGCAAAATCCGAGGAAGGACTTCAGCGGTTTCAGGTGAGTGGGCTCTTTCCAATGTTTTACTACCTCCACTTTGTCTGGATCCGTAGCTATTCCGTTAGCAGAAACAATGTGACCCACATACTTGACCTTGGGCTGACAGAATTGGCATTTGTCAATTGAAACTTTCAATCCGACCTCCTCTAGTCTGTCCAACACTTTGAGAAGACGTTGCTCGTGCTCCTCAAGTGTCTTGCCGAAAATGATGATATCATCCAAGTACACGAGAGCTTCCAGAAGATGCATATCGCCTACAGCCTTTTCCATTAAGCGCTGGAATGTTGCTGGCGCTCCGGTGATTCCTTGTGGCATACGCTCAAATTGATAGAAACCGAGAGGGCAAATGAACGCTGTCTTCTCTTTGTCCTCCGGAGCCATCTCTATCTGGTAGTAACCACTGCGCAAATCCAGAACTGAGAACCATTGGCTGCCTGATAGAGAATCCAAGGCGTCGTCAATGCGTGGCATTGTGTACTGGTCTGGTGTGGTGCGGTTGTTCAGTGTTCTGTAATCAATACAGATTCTTATCTTCCCATTCTTTTTGCGGACTACAACTATCGGTGAGGCGTATGGGCTACGGGACTCAGTGATAATGCCAGTGGCCAGTAGTTGTTGTATGTGTCGCCGCACGTCATCTATGTCTGCAGGGGCTAGTCTCCTTGACCTCTCCCTGAAGGGTCTGGGGTCATGCAGGCGTATGTGGTGTTCAACACCCTTGGCACGACCAACATCCCACTCATGCAGTGAGAAAACATTCCGCCTCTCAGCCAACTTCTGCTGAAACCGACTTTTCCACTCTTCGGGAATGGGAGAGTCCCCGAAATTGAAAAGACTTGGGTCTAAGGTTTCAGCTGGGAGGTCGGAGAGCCGAACTGGGGTAACTGTGTCCACAGCATACATCTCAGCAACGATGGTCCCAACTGGGATGGAAGTTGTCCTTTTGGACTCATTCTGAATGAGGACAGTGAAACTGTTATTGTCTATTTTGGCGTCTGAGAGCACATCAGGCTGTACCAGCAGACCGGCGGGGAGCAACTGTTCAATGGGTGCATCAATCAGTACAAGGTCTTTGGACGGGGCACTCTGTCTTTCCACTTTGCACGTTGCATAGTACTTTACACCTGGAGCAATGGAGAGTAAACCGGGTCCATTCCACTTTATCTGTCCCAAGACTTCATCTTTTGCAAACTGTTCTTGTGCTTTGACAGGGGCGTAAACAGACTGAATCCTCATTGAGTGCACAGTGTTCTCGTCACCTTTTGTCTTCACCATCTCCCATAAGCGGCGAAACAGAGATGTATTTGTGCCAACCAATACAGGGACTTGTTGCTGGTTTCTTGGCTCAGGGCAGATTAAAGCAAGCACTTCTACTCGTCCCGATACACCAGTGATCTCTTCAGTGAACTCCATCTCAACCACAACATATCCTTTGTAAGGAAACTCAGTGTCTGAAAGGCCCCAGAGTCCAAGTCCAGAGAGGGGTTTTATCGGGACATCAGGTAAGTGTTTGTTATACCAGCTTTCAAAAATAATAGTCACGTTAGACCCACTGTCGATGAGAGCATCGCAGACCACATCATTAACTTTGATGGTATGAATAAATGATGGACCTACGAGACCTTCAGGTAAGTCAGTGTTAGGTTCTGGGACTTCAACCTTATTGGTTCTAGCTACATGCTGCTCTTCAGCTGCAGGATTTGGGTTCTCTTTGTTTGGTAAAGGGGAAACTCGCACCAAGCGTATGAGCTTTCTAATCACTTTCTGGAGATTCTCAGGGGCAGTACATCTGGTGGCTATGTGGCCATTTTCCCCACACCGATAACAGAAAAACTCATCCTTGTCTTGTCGGGGAGGAAAAACTTTGGAATGAGCGGGCTTGTGAACTGGAGCTGCTTTGTATCGGTGAGGCTGGGGTGTGTGTTCTCGTGGAGGGTCCAATGTGTATTTCACTGCCATTACACTCATTTTATTTTCTAGGGCTTTCACTTGTTTCCTTAGCAATTGCAATTCACTCTGTGACTCATTTTTCTGTTTTTGTTTCTCTTTCAGACCTTGAAAGGATTCATCAGAGGTTGGCTGAGGTGGTAGGTTGCTGCTCTGCTCTAGCTGCGCTCTCAATTCTCGAATCTGAGCTTGCAGTTCACTCCTAGAGACTGATTCAGGTTCTTTCTCCTTTTCAGCTTGGACAGTGCGTACACGCTGAGGACGCATGTGTGACACATGGCTTTGTCTGGCTGACTGGCGAACCTCCTCTTCCATCACTTCTCTTAACAGGTTCAAGAATGTAGGGGGATTACTACTCCGCTCCCTAATTTTCAACTGAAGCAACATGAGTTCAGAAGTAGACCCTCTAAGAAGCTGCTCTAAACGAGCGCTATTGGCAGCGCTAACAGGTAAACCACCTCCCTGTACTACTTTGACAAGGGATTTTTCTACTCTTCGCAGGAACTCAGACAGACGCTCACCAGGCTGTTGGTGGAGGGCTCTAAAAGACAAGTATAGTTCTTCTGGGGACTCTACTGTACCAAAAATGCTCTCTATAGCCTTTATGTACTCACGTGGGCTAGCATCAGGTTGAGTCAGGCGCACAGCTTGAATGATTTCAAAGGCGGGCCCTTTGAGACTTTCCAGTATACGACGTCGTTTCTCTTTGTCAGAGCACTCACCTTCCTCCACTAAAAGTGTTGCTTGCTCCAGCCAGTTGTCTAAGGTCTCTTCTCCAGTTGGGGTGGGACTGACCCCGGAGAATGTCCGCAGACGTCTGTATGGATGATTGTCAGGTTGTTTGTTTGTTCTGCTCATAACATCACCGACCGCACGGATGATGTCTTCAGGGTTGCTGTTACCCTCTTTGGTGGGGGAACATAGACCTTGTATGTCCTCTAAGGTTCTCCCTTCGCTCTGCAAAAAGGTAAGTAGCTTCTCTTCAAAGTTATCAAGCTGAGGCTCTGTGTAATAGACAGTTTTCCAACCACTTCCTTCACTTATAGGCATTATCTCAGATGGGATTCTAGAGGGGTCAATCTCTTCACGACACTCACATAGCACCATGACTGATTGTTGTTGAGGGTGAAACATTTTGCCTCTCACTTTAACTTTTCCCAATGCTTTGATGGTCCCTGCTGTTTCTTCAATGTCTTCTCTTGAGACACCTTCTGGCACTCCATGTAAAAGGAGGGCATGCTTTAAATCTAATGATTCTCCTTTGCACCAGTTAATTAGCTCACGTTGTGATGAACTACTTGTTTGGCTTTCCATTGCTGTACTTTACTTAAATTGCTTTTAGTTACTGTTAGCACGTTATTTTTTTTTATACGAATGCTCTATACTACTACTGCTCTAAAGTTGTGGGGTCTAATGACTTGTACTCTAGGTTTATAAATTCCCGTTTATATTAAATAATCCCAGCGGTGCCTCCATTTTATGTAACCCAGGTCCCATGTAATTAGAAAATAAAGCTGGAGTGGTTAATACAATGAGACTGGGCCTGGGCTCGTTGTAGGGAAATACAACTTTTTTTTGTATGTTACTTAATAAATGTATATTTGTAATACTCTTTGCTGTTCTTATAATGACCACCACAACTGTATTTTAGATGCAAAAATATTCAACAGTATTTATTTACAACATGAAATAAAATAAAAAATAAAATGTATCTTAGAATAAAATAAAACAAATCACAAGGGTACGGAAAAAGAAGTGAAAGTAAATCTTACAAGCAAATAAAGCTTCACTTTCCAAAAGGAAAACCTTTCTGTGGTTATATTGAAATTAAATAATTATTTATTTCCTCTGAAAATGTCCACCCCCGTTGCAGGCCTGTTCGATGACACTTTGTGTGCGGTGGGGCCTAAAAACTGGAATGGCCGCTTCACTCAGAACTGAGCATAAACAAAAAGCACGTGCAATGTGAATGTTAGTACTCACGAATCCAGGTTAAGACAGTACAGCAAAGGCAATGGTAATGGCGATGGTAATGGCACAGGTAATGGCGATGGTAATGGCACAGGTAATGGCGATGGTAATGGCAAAGGAAGAAACACAGCACAGAAAGTCACGGCACAGCAGCAGTCACGGCAGAACAGCAGGGCAGAAACAGCAGGGCCTTCGGTTGGAAACCCGTCTCTGTCTTTCTCTCTCTCACCAACGTCCGTCTCCTTAGAGCATATTATCTGAATTGAGCCACATTATCAAACACTATCTCTTATTGAATTAGCGTTAGCGTTAGCTTTGCTTTAACTACAGAGATATCACAATGCTAAAACTACTACATATGAGCACATTGGCACAGAATGCTACCGCTAGCTAGCATGTCGCTAACCACGTTATACATCCAGTCTCTTAACTATAACAGTTCGATATAGCACAACATTACAGGCATACACAATCATATTCACCTCTTGCAGGTCACACCAAAGTTAATGTCAGGACCACGAGTAGTCGACCTTCATAACAAAACATTAATGCTTCCCACACCACGATGCCTCCTTCATTAGCTCTCTGTTCGATAGCGTCTGTCTGACTTTTCTCATGCGTGCTCAGTACTCCTCACACAAACCTGTCCCACTAATCCCGCCCCTTACACGGTGATGTTACTCTGATTGGCTCACGTATTAACACATCCAAAAGCAAAACAGGAATTAAATGATTGACATGTGACAGGTAACAGGTTAGGTTACACAGATAAACACAGCTTCTTCTTCTCTACTTTTCTCGCAGATGAACTTAAAGATTTTTATATGAATTTATATTTAACTGTAAATAGTCTTATTTATTAAACTGTACATATTATATTTATGCTTTTAACCAGCACACCATTTTAACCATTTTTTAACTATCATGAACTCTATTTATGAACTTTTTTTATTTTACACTGTTATTACATCTGTTAATGATCTTTTATGCTCTGTAACTTATAGTAATTTTGTGCAGGGCTACACGTAGAACTTGATCTGTAACGGTTTCTAAGGATAATTATGACCGCCGCTAGCGTAGCTAGCGAAAGCGGTCATATAGGGATTGTCAAAGTTTTTTTTTTTTTTTTTTCGTCACCTTACTGAATTTTTCGTCAACGATACCAGGGACACCGAAGCACCGGGGAACATGAAATTTGGTGGGCATGTAGCCCCACTAGACTTCTAAGGAAAAATTTCGTTTGGTCCCCGGGGGCCACTCCCCCCCCCCCCCGCGCTGGGCCCCCCCAAACCCCAAAAAATGCAGTTTTTCCTAAATAACT
This sequence comes from Scardinius erythrophthalmus, assembly GCF_964197995.2. NCBI lineage: Eukaryota > Metazoa > Chordata > Actinopteri > Cypriniformes > Leuciscidae > Scardinius > Scardinius erythrophthalmus. The sequence continues at coordinate 3,628,396 of NC_138225.1, forward strand.
ACCTGAACCGTGGCACCGAGGATGAAGAAATTTTTATGGTATGTTGGTCTACTAGACTTTTACGGAAAAATTTCGCTTGGTCCCCGGGGGCCACTTCCCCCCCGCGCGCTGGGGCCCCCGTAAATTTTTCGTCAACGATACCAGGGACACCGAAGCACCGGGGAACATGAAATTTGGTGGGCATGTAGCCCCACTACACTTCTAAGGAAAAATTTCGTTTGGTCCCCGGGGGCCACTCCCCCCCCCGCGCTGGGCCCCCCCAAACCCAAAAAAATGCAGTTTTTCCTAAATAACTACCTGAACCGTGGCATAAAATAAATTCATTTATGTGCACATTTAGTGACTGTACACTCATCGGCCTGTAGATGGTGCTGTTGAGCGAAGGGTTGCTGGTTTAGGATGATACTGTCACACACACACATGCAGGAATACAAACAAACGCAAGCATGCACACACACTGACATCCACACGCACAGACACACACCCATACACACACATACAAATCCACATGCACAGACACACGCGCACACATGTACGCACACATACATACACGCACAGACACACACACACACACACACACACACAGACACACACATACACAAACACACACACACACACACACACACAGACAGACATGCACATACTATTACTTTTTTTAGGTATATATGTAACGGAGTTTAAATAATGCTGTTAAATTCATGCATTAATTGGGAAAACTCGACATTGGCTGTTGCGTCCCTTGCATTTGCTCGCGTGATATTAAGGGCGGAGCTACGTCACCACCAGCAGAGTTTCACATCTCTCGCTGCTGGTAAGTCGCATCAATAAGCGCTGCGTCATAAAAACTGAGTTTAGATTGTTTTCAAGTGTAAGGTTAGACTTTTAAACTACACACAAGTTTACTTCATGTGCCTGTCAGTCCCTAGTTCTGTCAGTCGAGTCAAATATGTTATTTGCGATGATGAAATGTGATGAGAGTGTGTGTGTGTGTTTTAACCTGCTTGTGAGCTCCGAATCTCTGATTTCATTTAAGATCTATGAGCAACATTGATGCGTGATGCACTGTCCTTTAACCAGCTTTTGGTCCTGTTTGTCCCAGGTATGTTTTATATTCGGATTTTTCATGTTTTGTGTAAGAATATATTAGTCGAACTGAGTGTGTTAGCATTATCACATGTGCTATGTGCTCTCACGTGCTCGCACGTGCTGAACTGTGTAACTGCGCCATTTTAGGTGGCTGTTCTTTTATTTCTGTATTCCATTTTATACAAAAATATACAAAATGATGGTTGCTTAAATTCAGTTCTCTGCATTTATGTGAATTTATGAGAAATGAGAACAGAGAAAGTGATGTATATTTTATTTCTTCAATGTATGTTTTATTTTGAGATTAATTCCACTATACGATCACTTAGTAAAAATGTATATTCAGCAGAGTTTCACATCTCTCGCTGCTGATCTATGAGCAACATTGATGCGTGATGCACTGTCCTTTAACCAGCTTTTGGTCCTGTTTGTCCCAGTCTGTCTGTTCCAGGCTCAGTAAAGATCTTGAGTAACCATCCACCTGCTCTCCGTGTGATTCCATCCACACCCAAACACACACAGTCACATTGATGTCACAAGATGTTTCCTGAAGCGGCCGAGGGTTCTTCTTAAAGCTTCCGCTGGAGTCAGGTGGACATAATTTTGCTCAGGAACAGTTTTTTTTTTTGAAGAACTAAAAAAAAAAAAAAAGAGACTATTTTTTTCATTCAGTGACTGCACTCAAACAGTTTGCAACATTTGCCAAGGACAATTTGCTATAGAGACAACAGCACATTTTATGTTTTGATTTATTGTATTCATTTTTTTTACAAGTACTGATATTCATTATGAGTGGTTTTGATAATTATCACACTCCAGTCTGTGGTAGTAAAGGTAGAGGGTGGGGTTTATTGAAGGTGCCAAAGACATTACAGTTCAGTGGGCCTGGTGTACAGAGTGAAGCTCATGTAGCTATAGACAGTAACACTTCAAATTCAGATCCATTAGTTTGTGAGGGCCCATCCACAAGTTATGAATCAGATGCTTCAAGAGGGCAGCAGGGTGTGTTTTCGTCTACTCCATACCCTAATTCACAGCCACCAAATGTAATCACTGCAATGACTGACATAATCAGCCAAGTTGGTCAGCAAATTGCTGATAGCATTGTCACCAGACTAAGCCCAACACGTAAAGTTGACGCACATTCAGTTGACAATTCTTCCAAAAATGTGACTGCAGATGGATCAGCTTCACAAATGCTGGACCTGATACAAAGCCAGTTGTCCTTTTGCAGAAATGTGAGAGAACCTCCTAGCTTCAGGGGAGAAGTTTCTGATGCTGTTGACTTAAATGAGTGGATAGATATCATGAGAGACTATATAAAACGCAATAATTTGAGGAAAGAGAATCAAGCGGAGGAGATTATAGCCCATCTAAGAGGCAAAGCAAGGGATGTGGTCAAGTTTGGCATAAGAAACTGTGACATTGACATTGTGCATAACCCTGATGCAATCATTAGTATTCTCAGGAAACACTTCGAAGCTGCTCCTTGTTCTCCTCTCCCACTGGCTGACTTTTATACCACCTTACCCAGACCAGATGAAGATGCTTATGAGTACTGGATCAGGCTAAACCGTGCAGTTGACGTCGCTGCTGAGCGCTTGAAAGAACAGGGTAAAGTACTGGATTGTCCAGGAACAGAGGTAACGCGCATGTTCATCAGACACTGTCCGTGTAAAGAGCTTGCCATCACCTTTCGATCTAAAACAATTGCCGCATGGTCTGTGCGAGAAGTTCAAGATATTTTGAACGAATATCACTCTGATTCCAGTCTTGTACCAGCAGTAAGGAAGGCAGCACCCACTAAAATTCCTGTGAACAGAACTGAGGTGGAACTGTCGTCTGCAGCACTTTCAGCTTCTCCTGATGCCCAGCAGTCCAGGTCCCTGGAAGCGTCTGCATTGGAGCGAGTCATGAGCTTGTTGGAAAAAGTCCTGTTAAAAGAGTCTGCCAGGAAAGAGCCAAGTTCACGTGTGAAGCCCAAAGGAAGCCTGCCTCGAGTAAAAGGCCTCAATGACTTGCCATGCACTGTCTGTTCGAGCCCTGATCATTCTGGCCTCACGCATTGTCTTGAGAAAAAGTTGTGCTTCCAGTGTCACTCTCCTGACCATTCCCGCTTTGTCTGTCCTGAGAGAGTGAAGTCTCCGTCTTTTCAAGGGCTGGGAAACTAGAAGATCTGCACTTAAAGGAGGACCGTGTAGATCGTGAGTTTATTCCTCCAAACCAGTGTTGTATGAATGATCCAACCTCCGTTTATAGTCTTTCTAGTTCTGTTGAGCCTGCAGGGAAAACTTTAATTTTTCAGAACACGCACAGAGTACAGCGAATTGATAGTCTGTTTTACACACCGGCAACAGTATGGGGCGACCTTCAGCTGAGAGCTATGGTTGACAGTGGCTCCATGGCATGCACGATGAGTGAAGCTGCTGAACGTCTCTTGTTACAGTACAAGCCTGATTTACGAAATTTCCCTGCCAGTGATGTTGTCATAATTGGTTGTGGTGGACAGCGTGTTACACCGAAAGTGATGTATGAGCTTGAGCTCTCAGTTTATGCCTGCAAGATGGTTGTTCCAGTTTTAGTGGTTCCAGGGCAAACCGACGATTTGATCCTGGGATCAATGCTATCAAGTGGCTGATTCAAAAAATGAAAGAGACCGACGGATACTGGAGACTCGTGTCCAGCCCGGTTAACTCTGAAGATGTTGAATGTCACCAATTCCTGTCTCTACTTTCAAATGTGGAACGATGGAAGGGTGAAGACATACCTGATAGAGTGGGCACTGCTAAGTTGAAGGAGAAAATAACTCTAGAACCGCACCATGAACATCTCGCTTGGGCTCAGCTTCCTGAGTCAACAGCTGTTTCTGTGGGGAGCACAGTCATTGTTGAGCCAACCCTCTGTAAGTGCCGTCCAAGGAACGTGATCATAGGGAGAGTCATCACACCTATGTGGGGCAGTAGATGGGTGCCGTTCAAAATAATGAACCCTACAGACAAAGTAATCATTCTTAAGAAAAACACAAAGATTGTGGATGTTTTTACTTGTATTGCTGTGGAAGAGTTGTCTACACCCGAGTCCCTGAAGAGTAACGTTCAGTGTGCTGCAAGTCCTGTAAATCATGTACGGACCAGTGATGAAAGGAGAAACGTGCTGGATATATTAGAACTGCAGGATTTGAATCTGGATGTTTGTGAAGTGTCAGAGGAGTGGAAAGATAGACTTCTGAACCTCATTGAAAAGTATGAGTCAACCTTTTCACGTGGGAAAATGGATTGTGGAGAAGCCACTGACTTTGTCCACAAAATCCACTTGGTGGACGAGAAGCCGTTTCGACTCCCTTACCGACGTGTAGCCCCCAGCCACTATGATAAGCTGCGCACTGCCTTGAGTGAGATGGAAGTAAAAGGCATTATAAGGAAGTCTCAGAGTGAATATGCATCGCCGCTAGTTTTAGTGTGGAAAAAGAATGGTGACCTTCGTATTTGTACAGATTTTAGATGGCTGAATGCGAAGACAGTGAAGGACGCTCACCCACTCCCACATCAAGCGGATGCACTCGCAGCTTTGGGAGGTAACGGTTTCTTTTCAACTATGGACTTGACTTCTGGCTTTTATAATGTCCCCTTGTTTGAAGAGCATAAGAAGTACACTGCCTTTTCCTCTCCTTTCGGCCTCCACGAGTACAATCGTCTACCTCAGGGTTTGACCAACAGTCCAGCAACCTTTATGAGGATGATGATGTCCATTTTCGGGGATGAAAATTTCACAAGCCTTCTCTGCTACTTGGACGATCTGATGCTTTTTGCTCCAAGTGAGCAAGTAGCTCTTGACCGACTGGAACTTGTTTTCTCACGCCTGTCTAAGCACAACTTAAAGCTAGCGCCAAAGAAGTGTATGTTCCTCAGGAGATCTGTCAGGTTCTTGGGACACATTGTCACTGGGAATGGTGTCCAGACCGACCCAGAAAAGGTGAAGGTGATCAGTGACATCCAGATTTCTGACCTCATGGAAGCAGATAGTATAACTCCTTCTCAAAAGAAGATCAGGTCTTTCCTGGGTATGATTTTGTATTATCAGCATTTCATTATAGACTGCTCTGCTAAGGCGAAACCTCTTTTTAGTCTCCTATCAGGTCAGTCACAGAAAAGAGCTCAGAGGAAGTGTGGTCGGATGAGGAAGCCACTCAGTGTCGTGAAGCTTTCACCAGAGGATTGGACTAGTGAATGTCGTACTGCTTTTGAAACTTTAAAGCAAGACTTACTGCTCAGTGTTACTTTAGCACACCCAGATTTCAGTCATCCCTTTATTCTCTCTGTTGATGCTTCATTTGATGGCATAGGAGCTGTGTTATCTCAAGTGCCCCCTGGGGAGAAAATTGCACGTCCAGTCGCTTTTGCCAGCAAAACGCTCTCCAAGTCTCAGATGAACTACCCAGCACATAGACTCGAATTTCTGGCTTTAAAGTGGGCCGTTTCTGACAAGTTTAGCCACTGGCTAAAAGGGAGACCTTTCACTGCATGGTCTGATAATAACCCCTTGACCTATATTCTAACCAAACCCAGATTGGATGCGTGTGAACAGCGATGGGTGGCGAAGCTCGCTGCTTACGACTTTGACCTGAAGTATGTGCCAGGCACGAAGAACGTTGTTGCAGATGCCTTGAGCAGAGAGCCCTTTGTCAAGTCTTGTGTCAGCCATCGTCTGTTGAAAGAACCATACATTTCTCTCTTGGATGAGGTGAATGGTGTGGTTACTGGAACCGTGCAAGATGCCTTCCGTGTCACTAACAACTGTCAGAATGTGCAGGCTACCAGTGACGACGAAACCGAGAACGAGTTGCAGGATGATGTGAATGACTCATGTCCTGGATCTATTGATGCTGCTGAAGTTTCTGCTTTTCTGGGTGCTCACTGCGATGGTGGAGTTAGTCCATTGCCCGTGACAAGTCCAACGTCACTCCAGCTCCCTGATGAAGATCCATCTGTTGCAATCCCGTTTTCCAGACTTGCAAATCTCCAAGAGCAGGACAACATAGTCGGTAGAGTCATCAACTATGTTCTGAGACATAAACGTCCTTCAAAGAGTGAGAAAGCGAAGGAGTCTAGCTCTGTGACAAACCTTTTGAAGCACTGGAAAAAGCTAAAGATTCGTAATCGTGTGCTGTACAGAGTGAAGAAAGATCGACTGATGAATAAGAAACTCTTTCAATACGTTGTACCAGATTCCCTGAAGCATGATGTTCTCCGTGGTGTTCATGACTCAGCTGGACATCAAGGTGGTGCAAGAACTCTCTCCCTTGCAGCTGAAAGGTTCTTTTGGCCAGGAATGAGTAAAGACATCAAGCTTTATGTGAAAAACTGCCAGAGGTGTGTTGTCGGAAAAACACCAGAGCCAAATGCTCGTGCGCCCCTTGAACATATTCGCACCTCTGAGCCTATGGAATTAGTATGTATTGACTTTTGGAGTGCTGAACAGACTTCAGGGAAGGTCGTCGATGTCCTAGTAGTGACGGATCACTTTTCTAAGATGGCACACGCCTTTCCCTGTCACAACCAGTCGGCTAAGCAAGTTGCCCATCGCCTTTTTAATGACCTCTTCTGCATTTATGGATTTCCAAAGAGAATACATTCGGACCAGGGTGCAAATTTTGAAAGCAAAATCATTAAGAACTTGCTTGAGATGGCTGGTGTTCAAAAATCACACACCACACCATACCACCCTATGGGTAACGGTCTGGCAGAACGTTTCAATAGGACATTGGGCAATATGATAAGAGCTCTCCCAGTGAAATCCAAGGCGAGGTGGCCACAGCTTCTAAGAATGTTAACCTTCAGTTACAATTGTACTGTGCATGAAACAACCGGGTTCGCTCCTTTTTATCTTATGTTTGGGCGTATTCCGAGGCTGCCGATCGACATCATGTTTCAGCATGTCCTTTGCGATGAGAGGGTGGTCAGCCACCATGAGTTTGTCACTGCACTGAGAAGAGATCTGAGCACAGCTGCAGAAATTGCCCGGAAACACAGTCTAAAAGAGCAGAACCGCCATGCCATTCTTTACAATCGGAAGGTCAGAGGTTCACCCTTAGCAGTGGGAGATAGAGTTTTGCTGGCTAACCGTGGAGAGAAAGGCAAGAGGAAAGTTGCGGACAAGTGGGACTCTGTTTTGTATGAGGTTCAATCAGTGAGACCAGAGATTAATGTGTACAGGATTACGGATGTTCAGACTGGCAAAGAAAAAGTGGTGCACAGAAATCTGTTGCTTCCAGTTAATTTTTTATTCTGGGATGATGGTGAGGAAGAATCCGTTCGATCAGATTCCACTGGTGCTACCCGTGGCAGTGCTCTCGATTCCGCTCTGATGGATGATCCTGATCCTGTTTCAAAAACATCAGAATGGTTAATGCAGATGGGTGGAACACATGACGGTGACGAAATGCAAGATGCCACTTGTGGAGTTTCAGACATTCCTGATGAGATGACTCCTGAGTGCTCTGGCAATGATCAGTACAGTGCAGAACCTGAGCATGTTCCTGAACCTGCTGAGAGTGTAAAGAGTTTACCTGCAACCAAGCCAAATGAGTACCCCAGTTGTTTGCAAGAACCTGATAACAGACTTGCCCCTGTCATTTGCAAACAGCCCACAAGTACATATACAGGCCACATCACTACACGATTAGGGAGATCAGTTAAGCCCCCTAATAGACTTATTTGTGAAATTGATAGTCAGAAAATTGTGGAAAGTGATTCGCACAGTGATGCACAAGTTATTTTTCAAGGAACTAACTTTGTAGTGGAGTTGTTAAGGAACATTTTTGTTTAGAATGACTGAGTCTAAATGATGATTCATATCTAAGAGTCGACTGTGATGTTAAGAGTATGACTTTTGAAGTGAGTTTTTTTTTTCTGAGAAAGAGTCTGAGAAGTTTGTTGTTTGCATCAAAAGATATTTGAAGAGCAGAGATACATTTGTAACCACTAGGAGTGTGTAGACTGCACCTCCTATAGTCTGTGTTAAGTGTGGAACCTGGTACCATTCCATTCTTTCATACTTCCTGGGGAAGAGATCAATTCTGACATACTGTATTGTAAAGCTCTTTTACTCGCACCTATTTCTATTTTCATTTTTTTTCTCTGCTATCTTTACTGTATATTTAGTTTGTTACATATTCCGGTTCTAGCCCAATTTAGCAGAATTTAAGGGGGGTGTATGTAACGGAGTTTAAATAATGCTGTTAAATTCATGCATTAATTGGGAAAACTCGACATTGGCTGTTGCGTCCCTTGCATTTGCTCGCGTGATATTAAGGGCGGAGCTACGTCACCACCAGCAGAGTTTCACATCTCTCGCTGCTGGTAAGTCGCATCAATAAGCGCTGCGTCATAAAAACTGAGTTTAGATTGTTTTCAAGTGTAAGGTTAGACTTTTAAACTACACACAAGTTTACTTCATGTGCCTGTCAGTCCCTAGTTCTGTCAGTCGAGTCAAATATGTTATTTGCGATGATGAAATGTGATGAGAGTGTGTGTGTTTTAACCTGCTTGTGAGCTCCGAATCTCTGATTTCATTTAAGATCTATGAGCAACATTGATGCGTGATGCACTGTCCTTTAACCAGCTTTTGGTCCTGTTTGTCCCAGGTATGTTTTATATTCGGATTTTTCATGTTTTGTGTAAGAATATATTAGTCGAACTGAGTGTGTTAGCATTATCACATGTGCTATGTGCTCTCACGTGCTCGCACGTGCTGAACTGTGTAACTGCGCCATTTTAGGTGGCTGTTCTTTTATTTCTGTATTCCATTTTATACAAAAATATACAAAATGATGGTTGCTTAAATTCAGTTCTCTGCATTTATGTGAATTTATGAGAAATGAGAACAGAGAAAGTGATGTATATTTTATTTCTTCAATGTATGTTTTATTTTGAGATTAATTCCACTATACGATCACTTAGTAAAAATGTATATTCAGCAGAGTTTCACATCTCTCGCTGCTGATCTATGAGCAACATTGATGCGTGATGCACTGTCCTTTAACCAGCTTTTGGTCCTGTTTGTCCCAGTCTGTCTGTTCCAGGCTCAGTAAAGATCTTGAGTAACCATCCACCTGCTCTCCGTGTGATTCCATCCACACCCAAACACACACAGTCACATATACATAAACACGCAATCTCGGGGTCTAAAAAAAATATTGCATCACATTGTATTGTGATTGTCAAAACATTTTAGTAACTAAACTGAATTTTATTAGGCTTAGTGACAACATGTTACAATGTTTAGGCTATATGGTACAATTTCTGGTTTTCAATTCAATTCAATTATTGTGATTTGATTTAATATTGACTCATTTAAATAAATATTACGTAGGCTACACAAGATAGGTAGGCCTATTCATTTTTCTTAAGAAAAAAACTCACCTAATGCTGTAAACATACAGAGAGATATATAATGCGTTTTTTTCTATTATAATAACAACTACTTATTTAATGATACAAGTAAAATATAATAAATATGTAGCCGAATATAGTACACATATTTAGCAAAATACTCTCTATAGCTCTTTTTTCTAGCCAACTAACGTTCTATAGCCTATATTATGGTCATCAAATGGCTTTCCTGAGGTAAATGTTATGTGACTACATAATTGTTCTCCAGCTGTTTTATTGACCCATTTGTTTGATTGATTGGTCGATATTATGTATGAGGAATATACATTTCGGTATGTTGTACTGTATCTTTCAACATTGTTAATTTGTGTTTATTTACTAGCTAGAGATGATCAGTTCACCTGCTGCTAGGGATCTGTCGTGTCCACTGATCTATATAATGTTATTCTATATAGATCAGTGGTAGCGTCACATTTACAAGCACCAAAACGGTATTTATTGTTTGAATTTTGTAATAAAAGTGACAGAATCTGAGAGCTGAGATTGTTTTATATCATACAGGGATGCAAACACATGTATGGTCAAAAAAAGAGAGAGGTTATCGAAGCCCTCGCCCTGCGGCAAATATCCAGATACTTACATAATTGTGATGAATTTAATCCTTTAAAGGGATAGTTCACTTTGAAATTAATTTTTGATATGTTTTAGCTTACCTCAAGGGCATCCAAGATGTAGGTGTCTTTGTTTCCGCAGTAGTTTCAATTTTGATATTTTTAGGTCAAACCGTTCTTGTCTGTCAGTCATATAATGCAGGTCGATGGTCACTGTCTCAAAACACAAGCACAGAGTCCAAATTAAAACAATTCCCCATCGTCCAAATGAAACAATTCCCCATCATAAGTACACATTGATGGCCTAAGACACGAAACGAGCGGTTTGTGTGAGAAAACGAACAGTATTTATATCGTTTTTAGCTCTTGAAAACAGCACACGTCCAAATGGTCTGACGGCGCGGGCGGGTATAGATATATTCATAGATGTCGCCTTGGCTACGGTTTCGTTCCAATGAACTGCAGTAGCGAAGGCGACATCTAGTGTATACATCTATACCCGCATAGATATATACACTAGATGTCGCTTTGCTACGGTTTCGTTCCAATGAACTGCAGTAGCCAAGGCGACATCTACGTATACATCTATACCCGCCTGCGCCGTTTGGACGTGTGCTGTTTTCAAGAGGTAAAAACGATATAAATACTGTTCGTTTTCTCACACAAACCGCTCGTTTCGTGTCTTAGGCCATCAATGTGTACTTATGATGGGGAATTGTTTCATTTGGACGATGGGGAATTGTTTTAATTTGGACTCTGTGCTTGTGTTTTGAGACAGTGACCACAGACCTGCATTATATGACTGACAGACAAGAACGGTTTGACCTAAAAATATCAAAATTGAAACTACTGCGGAAAAAAAGACACCTACATCTTGGATGCCCTTGAGGTAAGCTAAAACATATCAAAAATTAATTTCAAAGTGAACTATCCCTTTAAGTTCTCATTTTGCAGAGTAAGATTACAGTTAACACCTTTAAAAATTACATAAATGTATTATGTATTTTTATTAAACTTAGTGTATAAATCAGCAGCAAAAAGTAATTCTTGAAAAAAATCTAATTTTGAAAAAAGTAATTTTATAAATTAAAACATGTTAATAAAAACAAATAGTATTATAAATAGTACAAATAATATTACTATTAGTACTCTTATAAAATTCAATCAGGCAATCATACATTTCACAATTTTATATTTATAAATGAAATTTCAAGAATTAAGAAGTGTATATATTTATATAGCCTACAGTACACTACACAGAAATAATACACAATTAAATTATGCTTATTTTAAATGTATTGAGCAGGCTAAGTATAAAAAATATAGGCTTTTAATAATCTTTCAGTGCGCAAAACCATGGTAATATGAAACGCTTCAAAATCCATGTTCAAAACAGAGCGCACAAAGCGTGTATGCGCATCGCGGGTGCAGAATGATGTGCTCAAAGCAACATGGAGTCACAGCAAGTGCGCATTTAAAAGTTCACGGCACAAAGCGAAGAAATGTCGAGCGCACAAATCCTAGTGTATATCTGTCCAACAGTTTATTGATCATTTGTTTCTTCAAGAGTTTTAAATTCCAGTTAGCTATTTGTTATATCCAGTTATATGCGTTCGATGCCGATTCCTTGTGCTGTGTGTGATCTAACAGGCAGTAGCGAGTCGTTTAAAAACTCCAACAAAATAAAGTCATTTTATGCAAATCAACAGCCTTTTCTTTACAGATCAAGCATTATAATGTGCATATATCATATTGGAAACTAAGAGTTTTACCGTGCATCCTGCTGTAACCGGAAGAGGCGCGCGCGCTGTTTGAACGTTAGTGAATGGAGAATGATGAGGCGCCGAAAAGCGCGCTGTTTGCGTGCTCAAGTTCGTTATTTCAAATGTAGCCGCGCAGTATGCGCTCTCATAATGGAAGCGACGTGGTCGCGCGGTGGGACGCGCTCGTTTTTTCCAAGCGTCTCCGACTGTAATTTGCAGCCTGGTAAATAAATTTTGCCTGCGCCGGAGGCCGGACCTGCCCTCAAGCCGGAAATCCGGCCCCCGGCCGGAATACTTTAAGCCAGGGGTGGGGAACGTTGATCCTGGAGGGCCATTGTCCTGCAGAGTTTAGCTCCAACCCTGAATAAAACATTTGGCTGCCTGCAACTTCAGTAATCCTGAAGACATTGATTAGCTTCAGGTGTGTTTGATTAGGTGTTTGATTAGGGTTGGAGCTAAACTCTGCAGGACAATGGCCCTCCAGGATCAACGTTCCCCACCCCTGCTTTAAGCCCTGAGATTATAATATTGTGAGCTGTATCATTTCTTTCAAAGTTCAAGGAATGTTGTAAAGTAAATACAAGTTTAACGCCACATTTGTGGGTATTTTACCTCATTCCTAGAGTTAGAATAACTGGAAGTGCACAGGGCCATGAAATAAACATTCAAAAACACTCAAAAGTACAGCTAAAGACTTATCCATTATACATGCTCTCAGGAGATAGTGACACTAAATTGTCTAATGACCTTAGTTGTACATCCTTTAAACTTCATTGTAAAAAAAATCCACTCTCAAGAGTGAGTCTCACCTTAAAAAAGACAATTTAAATGTTAAAGATCAAATAATCTTGCTTTTTAAATTCACAAAAATACAAGCTTCCCATATTTTTCTGCAGCGTTTTCTTGAATTGTTTGTACCTTTCAAAAAAAAAAGACGTAAAATATTGTAATTTAATGTAAATTATGCATGATTCAATTACAATCAATTTTAATTAAATTAAAAACCAATACAGTACACAAAAATAATCCAAACCGAAGTTTTATTGGAAGAAAAAAAGGCCACAAGCACAAGCTCATTCTATAACACTGAGTACGCAATGACATCCAACGTAAAGGACATGCGTTCACTTCAAGGTGGAGCGCTTCTGTAATTCATGCGAGTGAACAGAAAGAGACTTCTGCTTCTGGAATGAATGCAAAAACAAGAAAATGCTGAGACAACTGTAAAAAAAAGAAAAAAAGAAAATGTATTAAAATGGAGAGAATAAAACTGGAGCTCTAAAAGAAGTCCACATCATCTGGTGCGTCTAAATCACGATATTCAATGATATTGCGAGGATCCCCACGCATCATTCTGGAAAAGACAGACGGAAAAAAAAGGGCATTTTATGTCACGGTTCATGAATTCACTGTTTTCTTCGTGTCTCGTGTATTTGTTGTTCTGTGTGTGTGTGTGGGTGGGTGTGTGTGAGTGGGCGTGACTGCTCGTTCCAGCTGATCAGCGCGCCAGCTGATCTCATTCCCCGCACCAGCTGCTGCCAATTCACTCACCTATAAAGACTCATCGCACTCTCCTCTCTTTGTCAGATCGTTGTTTGGTGTCCTCAGTGTGTGTTCATCGTGTGCCGTCTACAGTCCTGTTCCTGGTTCGAGTTTCCTGTTCGGTGTCTTCGTGGGGTTCGTCTCGTCTGGATGTTCACCTGTACTGGATTCACCGTCACCACTCTTCACCAGCACGCTGACCATCTTGTCCCTGCGCCACCAGCCCACCCAAGTTCCTGAAGTGTTTTTGTGTTTTTTGACCCCTCAAATAAAGAGTTTACTTGCATCATTGCTTCCGCTTTGTGTATTATGACATTTTATTAAAGTGTATCTATTAACATCCTAAAAGAGCTTAATACAATATCACTCCTGTGTCCTGACTGAAATACAAAAATCAACTCACCGATTGTTTCTAGGTTTTCCGGGGTAACCGCCTTGCCCACGGAAGTTGTCGTAGTTGCCCCTGCCACCTCCACCATACTGGTTCAGTGGGTAAGGAGGACCACCTGTTAAAGGTTGGAGAAACACCTCAATATGGCATAATTTAGCATTGAAAAAGGTGACAGTCAGGGTTTAGATTAAAAAAAAATGATTTATGGATGCACTGCAATGAAATGGCCTGTTAAATGCACAAAAACTGCAAAATTGATTGTGGAAAACAGAATTTTAAAAACCCTGCCATGTTGTAAATTCTCGGGATGCACGATATATACAAATTTTTAATGTTATCTTTATCGGCCCGATAAAAAAAGTTGGCATATATCTCTATATATATATATATACACACTCACCTAAAGGATTATTAGGAACACCATACTAATACTGTGTTTGACCCCCTTTCGCCTTCAGAACTGCCTTAATTCTACGTGGCATTGATTCAACAAGGTGCTGAAAGCATTCTTTAGAAATGTTGGCCCATATTGATAGGATAGCATCTTGCAGTTGATGGAGATTTGTGGGATGCACATCCAGGGCACGAAGCTCCCGTTCCACCACATCCCAAAGATGCTCTATTGGGTTGAGATCTGGTGACTGTGGGGGCCATTTTAGTACAGTGAACTCATTGTCATGTTCAAGAAACCAATTTGAAATGATTGGAGCTTTGTGACATGGTGCATTATCCTGCTGGAAGTAGCCATCAGTGGATGAGTATATGGTGGTCATAAAGGGATGGACATGGTCAGAAACAATGCTCAGGTAGGCCGTGGCATTTAAACGATGCCCAATTGGCACTAAGGGGCCTAAAATGTGCCAAGAAAACATCCTCCACACCATTACACCACCACCACCAGCCTGCACAGTGGTAACAAGGCATGATGGATCCATGTTCTCATTCTGTTTACGCCAAATGCAAGGGCGTAGGTTTGGCCACAGCTTTGGTGGGGACATCCCCCCACCCCCACCCCCCCCGATTTCAGACTGTTGGCAATACAGAATATCACAATACAGAAGTGAATCTACTTCATCTCATTATATTGTATCCTCCTGACCCCAATACACCATCCTGTATACTGTCCCTAAAGAGCTAGTATAACTGTATAATCTCAAAAATGCACTCTCAAAAAATAAAAATAAAAACCTGAGACTGTGTAGGCCTAATGCTGAACAACCAAACGTTTTATTAACATAAATTATTATATAATGAACAAATGAATAAAATACACACCTGGTATCATAGTATGCATTCTATACGTGGTATCATAGTATGCATTCAACACAACAAATCCATTATTATTATCTATTATTATTATTATTATCCATGATTACAGTATTCCATTAATACTAAAATTGTATATCTACTATTCTATATCAAATTCTATTGATATATTATATTCTTAAATATTAAATTCTTAGGCTACACTCACTCACAAATACATTACATAAATAGAATGTAGAAACGAAAAATGTCTCAGATCCACTGTTTATGTTGACTGCAAGATTCTAAGTTAAGGTCAGCTAATTAACATTCAGTGACTTGCTAACGTAGCATTCTATCATGATAGCGCGACTTCTATGAGTCTATCAGTGCTGTGCTGCACAGCCAATACTCTTAACCTTAGTTGAAAGATTGCTGCTGCTAGGTTTAACTGTAACAACATCCTGGGTAACACATACTATCACCAATACTATTTTCCACAGTAGAATCTGCATTTGAAAGCCTGGTCAGTCACTAGTATACTGCTAGTTTATTATTTGTGTGGCTAGTTATTTTGCCTACTTACACTCTGCTTTATGAAAAAGCTTTGTATGTCCCCTTTCTTCTTCTTGGGTGGCATAGCTGATCTATCTACAAAGTACAAAAAGTGGCAAAAAACTGAATTTTAAAATGTTTTACTCTGGCCTTTGTATGTGGCAGAGAGACAGCCCTGGTAACTTACCGTCGGCGTCGTCGACACGCGCGCGCGCGCGCACACACACATAAACACACACACACCAACCGCTCGCTGCCAGTGCAAGCACAAAAGTAGTCCCGGCCCGCGCGTGTAGCTTGTTGTCAGATACACCGCCGCCAATCAAATTACGGCGTTTCTTGTACTGTCGTTGTTTTGCCCGTTGGAATCGATCCAAATAGCAGTTCAAAGGAGCTTGCTAAATATTGGTGGGGACAAATTTGTCATCTCAAAATATTGATTGGGACTAGTACCTAGCGTCCCCCCTAAACCTACGCCCATGGCCAAATGCCACGTAGAATTAAGGCAGTTCTGAAGGCGAAAGGGGGTCAAACACAGTATTAGTATGGTGTTCCTAATAATCCTTTAGGTGTGTGTGTGTGTGTGTGTGTGTGTGTATGTATGTATGTATGTATATATATATATATATATATATATATATATATATATATATATATATAGGCCTATGCAAGTTTTATTTTATTTGCATATATCATTACATTATTTACTTAAGTTAGCACCCAATACTTAGTTTAAAGTGTAATCCGCCAATTCAGGACGCAGCCTCTGAATTGGGACGCTGCAATCCATCTTAATTTATCTGGCCATGGTCTTGGCTAAGCCGTAAATACATGACCTGGCAACGCCAGGGCTGAAACATCCTCACCATGTCCTCCAGTAAAATATAAAACATAAAAATGACAATAGCCAAGCTGGCTTCATAGCTGTTTACTCAATTATATCAAATTAATTATCAGGATGGCAGCTGTCCTCTTGCAACGTTGCTTGGCACCAGGAGCGGTAATCGGGAACACCTGGTTGCACAATTAGGAAATCCTACGAAGGCTACGTGACACGTCCTCCGAAGGATGCAGCCTTCACATTAGGACACAGCTATAGTGTTGGTTTCAGTGAATATGATCCAAAAAATCTTGCCAACTGCAGCTTTAAGAGCTGACAGCTATTCAGCATAATTAATTTGTGAGACAGTCTAACAGTAGGATAGACGAAAACAGTGAAATATCAACTGATTTGATAACTCTGAGTTCTTGTCATATTTTATTACCATTTTCTAAACTATAGCGAATAAACTGTGATAAAGTGAGAAATGTTGAAGGTGTCTGAATAAATTTTGGTTTGACTGTATGATTCAAATGTAAATTTTAATGCATGCTATTTTAGTGCATACTTGCTAAGAAATGTTTTTGTGAATCAAAGTGAATAATGCCTGAATCAGCTCACTCTTTGTTCATAGTGTAAGGAGTATCATCCGCCCATCTCCACTGGCCTGTGTTCTGATCTGTTAGACTGACCCAGTAGTTTTCGGGTATGGTATGGTTGTTTAGAAATGCCTAGGGGGAAGATAGAAACTAATAATAAAAAAAGTAAAATCAAAATGCTGTTATGCACATCCATTAACATTACACACCCACTCCTCCTCGTCCTCTTCTATTTTGAGGAGTAACGCACCCTGTGCTTTGCAGTAATCTTGTGGCTCAATCCAGTTGAGTTCATTATTGGAGAACAAAAAACAGCTGCTTTTGTACAATATCCAGCCAGATTTACAGGTTACAGGGACGTCTGCGTGAGAGATAGAGAAAATATGCAAAATAAGAGCAGATTTAAAGGTTCAGTTCAACTGAAAATGAAAGTCCGGTCATTAAAAACTCACCCTCATGTCATTCCAAACCTTTAAAGTAAAAATGTAACCTAGGGTGTTTTTGTGAATCTACCCGAGGCAAAATTTCATTTAAAAGCATAATTAAGATGGAAACGCCACTTTTAAGTTTGACCGTATTTTCGTTTTCGGTCAAATTGCCTTTTGAATGGGAGTGATTGGGGCATGACTATGATGGCATAAAATTTTTTAAAACACTATTTTTAAAACACTAAGAAGGCTCGACACAACATGAAACTTTGCTTGAAGTATCACCAGGGGCTCTACACATGAACTCCAGCATTGAGAACATTGTTTGTGTACACAGAGTTTACTAAAAAGAAAGGTTTTGAACAACTCACTGTAACTTGTTGTTTCCGGCCGCCGGCATTTTGTCAGTCAAAACTGAAAAAAACTGAAAAAGCATGATAAAAAGCATAAGCCACTTAGCTCATGGCAATATCTATTCAAATAATAATAAACAAGGAGTTTCATTCAATATATCAGGCTAAATAATGTGATCTCTGCCAATATTCAATACAATATGCTTATAGATAGACTCACAGCATCCGTGTTCAGTGCGCAGGCTTTAGTCCGCGGTGTTTATCGCTCGTTTTTGCGCTTTTCCCGACAGACGTCATGACGGTCGTTAAACAGTGTTTTTCTGCAGGTGTCTGGAGTCTGCTGATGGGTAAGTCTTTGTAACTCATCCTTAAACATCGCGATCTAGTCTAAACCACACACACACGACGGAAATCGTCTCCGGTTACTATCGTAACCTCGGTTCCCTGAGAGGCGGGAACGAGACATTACGTCACTGACGTATATGGGAACTCCTTCCTTCTCCATTTTCACTGAAATCTTATAGGCTAACGCCAGCTGGAGACAGCTGGCCAATTGACGCGAACATGAAAATACTGACCAGACCGCGGGCAGTATAAATAGCGTGGGCGCGACAATTACGTCAGAATCAAGACTGAACGCTAGCACAGCTGATCAAACGGCGAGCGCGGCGGCTGACGTAATGTCTCGTTCCCGCCTCTCAGGGAACCGAGGTTACGATAGTAACCGGAGACGTTCCCTTTCAAGGCGGTCACTTCGACATTATGTCACTGACGTATATGGGAACTGTATAGAATCCCGCCGTGAGCGCAGTGAAGATAAGCCCTGAACGGGAAAGCTACACTCCCACGAGAGACAACAGTTCTAAGCCAGCAGCGCCGCCAGGAGCACTCGAACTGAGGCGAAACTAGACCAAGAAACATCTGTTCCAACCTTACCAAGTTGCATATCCAATGCAATGAAGTGAAGGCTGCACTGGACAGGGCAGCACAACACCATAAGCACTCAAAGCACAAGAGTTAACACAGTGTCGACGGCAATAGCGGTGACAGCTGCATAACCTTATAGCCATACACAGAGTTAACAGTACATTGAAAACTACTGCGTAATGCGGAAACAGCCGTGAAACCTTAAGTCATAACACAGAGTTAGCAGCAATGGTAACTCTACATAATGCAGACCACTGCACAGCTGGTGGTAACAGTTCATGAGTACATTAATAAAACTCACCGAACCCACGACGCTATAGGCAGTGCACCAAACTTGAAACCCTGGCGAACGTGTTCTGAGAAGACAGCCAGCATACCTAAATCCCGTAGGCATCCCGTAGGATCAAACTGTGCACTGAACGGTGTAAGCGACTTCGGAACGCAGCTTGGTATCGGACGGAGAGTGACGCTGCAGTCACCAGGTACGAGACAATGCAACATCATTCACTTAGAATGAGCGTATATCTCCAAAGAGCTTCGCTGGGTCGAGAGCAGGTGGAAAGGCCATCTCAAGGAAAGCTCTCAGCACTTAATAGTGTTAAGTGTCTTGCTCAACTATGGACCCAGCAGCGGACACACAAGAAGGTTCCACAGCTTGGGGCTGGGGTGCCAATCGTGCCGATTGCCTGTAGAAGCAGGACCGTCCTGAGGGGGATTGTCATGGGGGAGCCCCATAACTCTCTCAGGTCCGTGAACCGGGGATGATAGGCCAGTAAGGGGGTCACAGGAAACTGACACTCCCTTGTAGAACATAGCCGATGTTCTATAGCCGATGTACGGAAGTGCAAATTAACACATGACTGAATGTACATAAACACAGTGCTAGTGGCCGTAGCGACAACAACTGTGAATATATGCAGTTAGATAATAGCCTCCATAATAGCATAGCACCTCAGTAAGTACACAAACACTGTCGTAGCCATAGCTAGAACTGTGAGTATACGAGTTAGTACAGAATAGCCAGTTGCACTGAAGGAAACGGGCAACATAACAGCGTAGCACATGTACGTAACAGCATCGGTCGCTGTAGCGCCAACTTAATATACGCAGTAGCTCAGTATAGGCATTGAAGGATACGGGGCAACACCGCAGCATGAACACATCCATGTGTAATAAATGCAGCGCAGGTCACCGTATCGACAGAGACTGTGAATATGCACAGTTCGACTGGGATAGCTAGTTGCACTGAGATACAGGGCAACATGACAGCATAACACAAGTGCGCAAGAATAGCGCATCCATTACAGCATAACCAGCCCGTTCTCATCCCAAGGCGTCATAATACTGACGCTGTTGACATTTCGTCTGCATCAAACGCACATGGCACCCTTTATCGTCAATATGAGACGCAGATAGAAATGAGCCAGAAGGCGCCTCCTAGCGGTCTAACCCTAAACCTACCCCAGAACTAAACCTACCCATATCCTGTGCGTGTCATATTGACGCTAAAGGGTGCCATGTGCGTTCGATGTAGACGAAATGTCACAAGGGTCAGTATGTGACGTCCAAGGATGAGAATGCGTTGGCATAACACATCCATGTACGTACAAACATCCAGAAACTGTGAATATGCACAGTTAGATTAAGGCAGCTAGTTTTGCACTGATCGTACATAAGTGCAGTGTAGTCGCCGTAGCGACAGAACTGTAAATATATGCACAGTTAGATAGGACAGCTGGTTGTTGCACTGAAGGATAGAGGGCAACATAACAGCATAACACAGTCAGTGTGCACATTTAAAACATCTGTGTGTATAATGCAGTGCAAGTCGCCAAAGCGACCGAAACTGCATGAATATGCACAGTTCAAACACAATGGTCAGTTACGTTGAAGGGCAACATGACAGCATAACACTTCAGTGTGTACACAGATGCAGATAATTTTTATCTGCTGCCAGAGCCGGAATCGAACACGGGTCTCTGGCACGAAAGCCTAATGTTCTGCCACTGAGCCGCAGGGGGGGGAACACCGCAAGTCGCCGTAGCGACAAACTGTGACAATGCACAGTTAGATAGGATAGCTAGTTGCACTGAACGTGATGGCATAGTACATTAATGTGTACAAAACTCAGCGTCAGAGGCATAGCAACATCGACTGTGAATACGTAGTTAATTATAGACACATAAATCATAGACACATATCAATGTACATAACACAGCGTCAGTGTCATCGCACAAAAACTGTGAATACACAGTAATTAGAGCAGCCAGTTGCACTGAAGGAAACAGGGCAATATATAGCGGCGTAATCGTAACACATATCAGTGCGTAGTGTGTACACAGTGTCAGCTGCATCGCACAACAACTGTGAATACGTAGTAATCAGAATAGCCATTTGCACTGAAGGATACAGGGCAATATATAACGGCAAAAATCATAACACATATCAGTGTAGAGTGTACATAAACACAGCGTCAGCTGCATCGCACGACAACTGTGAATACGCACTGCGTAGTAATCAGAATAGCCATTTGCACTGAATGACACAGGGCAATATATATGGCATAAATCATCACACAGAGTGCGGTGTGTACGTAACGCAGCACCAGTTGCATCGTGCAACAACTGTGAATACGTAGTAGTCAGAATAGCCATTTGCACTGAAGGATACAGGGCAATATACAATGGCAAAATTATAACACATATCAGTGTGTAGTGTGTACGTAAACACAGCGTCAGTTGCATCACACAACAGCTGTGAACATGCGGTAATCAGAATAGCCATTTGCACTGAAGGATACAGGGCAATATATAACGGCACAAATCATAGCACATATCAGTGTGCAGTGTGTACATAAACACAGCGTCAGTTGCATCGCACGACAACTGTGAATACGCACTGCGTAGTAATCAGAATAGCAATTTGCACTGAAGGATACAGGGCAATATATAATGGCATAAGCATAACACACACATATAGTGTACATAAACACAGCGTCCGTGGCATCGCACAACAACTGTGAATACATAGTTGAATCAGAATGGCCAGTTGCACTGAAGGATACAGGGCAATACATAACAGCACAATCATAGCACTAGTGTGCAGTGTGTACATAAACACAGTGTCAGTGGCGTAGCGACAACAACTGTGAATACGTAGTTGAATGGCCAGTTGCACTGAAGGATACAGGGCAATATATAACGGCACAAATCATAGCACATATCAGTGTGCGGTGTGTACATAAACACAGCGCCAGTTGCATCGCGCAACAACTGTGAATACGTACTGCGTAGTAATCAATAGCCATTGCACTGAAGGATACAGGGCAATATACAACGGCAAAATTATAACATATATCAGTGTGTAGCAGCTAGTGTGTACATAAACACAGCGTCATTTGCGTTGCACAACAACTGTGAACATGCGGTAATCAGAATAGCCATTTGCACTGAAGGATACAGGGCAATACATAACGGCATAAATCATAGCACATATCAGTGTGCAGTGTGTACATAAACACAGCGTCAGTGGCGTAGTGACAACAACTGTGAATACGGAGTGAAATCAGCATGGCCAGTTGCACTGAATACAGGGCAACCTGACAACATAAGCTGTAAGCACATCAATATATAATGTTACGTAGGCCCAGCGTCAACAGCATAAGCGGTAACGACTGCGCAACCCACTGTAGTCGAGACTGACTAGAAGGGGGGTAAACACTCACCGGATTGCGGCTGTGCACTTTCCATTGTCAGAGCGGGGCGTCTAGAGACTTTCATAACATCCGCACTTCCCTTTTAGACACGGAGCCATGGCCTTTGCCTCGTCTCTTTAGACGTGCGTCTTGCGCACGACTACCATAGGACGTCGTGGAAGACGGAGTCTTTCTTGAAGTAGCCTGTTCTTTAGAAGTTTTGGTGGAAGTCCGGCGCAGCGGGACTTGAACACCGTCGTTTCCCTAGACTGGCTAGGAAGACTTTGAGTTGCCATAGAAACAGTGTTTAGGTGCAGGCGAGCGGGTTGTACAACGGGCTCGTTGGCTGCTGCTGAGATACCGGGCTAAAGTATCCTTTAACGGAGCCTAATGCGTCGAGTCCCTCTAGCGAGCCCGCGAAGAGGACCGGAGTGGCAACGGGCAGCGTCAACTCGTCTTAGGGCGGGAGAGGGCCCACCAGCGGCCTGCTGGCGGCAGTGGGCCTCATTCCCGCTGATGCCCGGGTTTATT
Source organism: Scardinius erythrophthalmus (assembly GCF_964197995.2). Classification (NCBI taxonomy): domain Eukaryota; kingdom Metazoa; phylum Chordata; class Actinopteri; order Cypriniformes; family Leuciscidae; genus Scardinius; species Scardinius erythrophthalmus. The sequence goes on from NC_138225.1 coordinate 3,651,331, forward strand.
CCCCTGAGGGCGCGCACTGTCCGGCACATGCCTGTCGTCCTTGAGTGCGGCCTCGGTTGATCCTTGTTAGGGTAGAGCGAGTCAATAGGACCCGCACATATGGCATGTAAGTTAGCAGCCATCGGATGCGGGGAGGGTACATGGTGAGTAACCTCTATTGCAACTTCCACGATGACTTCAGATAAGACTTCTAGCGTGAAGAAAGAGAGTCTGACGTAATTGTCGCGCCCACGCTATTTATACTGCCCGCGGTCTGGTCAGTATTTGCATGTTCATTTGCAATTGGCCAGCTGTCTCCAGCTGGCGTTAGCCTATAAGATTTCAGTGAAAATGGAGAAGGAAGGAGTTCCCATATACGTCAGTGACGTAATGTCGAAGTGACCGCCTTGAAAGGGAACTCAGAGTTATCGACGTCAAGCTGTCTTTAGCGCTCGTCAGTTCGAGATTCTCTGACTGACTGACTAAAATAACGAGTTTAACCAAACAGAGTCAGTTTAATCGGTGTATGTGTGTGGTGAGTCTGATTCCGTGTGCCTGTTTCACTTTAGTCCTTTTATTCGCCATTATCGTTGTCGAATGCGCATGCGTCGCGTCTGCAACAATCTATAGAGATTTTCTTAGTGTTACTCAGAAAACGGGTTATAAGTTTATTTCATTGTACTAAATGTTACGCTCTTAGATGCTAGAAAAACATCCCTATTATCTTTAGCCTTGGCTACCGTATATATCCCTTTAACCACATAAAGTAGCGCTACACTCTTAAATATAAAGTTTATTTTATAGGCATCTAGGTTCCACAAAGAACCTTTAACATGCATGGAATCTTTCTATTCCACAAAAGGTTCTTCAGAAGTGTGTTTTACAAATGGTCCTTCACATTTTCCAGAATGTTCACTGAAGGGGTCTTTGTGTAACTAAAAATGTTTCTTCTATGGAATCGCTGCGAAAACCTTCTTTTGGAAGCTTTATTTTTAAAGAGTGTAGATGCAGTACCTGCTGTTTTGTATTCCATGTTAGATTTCAGCTCCTTCAGAGCGTTCATGACTCTCTCCTCTAGAACACAAGAAAACACATCAGACCTGGTTAGACTTTCTGCAGTCAGTGTCCTGTGAATTTAATTTCAATCCAATTATTTCCAATGTAAAGAATAATGTCAGTATCAGCATGCAGGTCCATGAAACCAACAATTATGATTATATTTCTGAAATCATGCCTAAAAAAGAGATCAATTCAGTAGATTCAGTTATACATTCACAATGCTCAATAATGCAGTTATTGCAATATTGCACTCAATTCACCAGAGATCTGTTGTTTAGAGGACATGATGCGACAGATGAAGTGAGATCTGACACTGAACTCTTCAGGACACTCAATGAACTCGAAATTGACTCTTAAACATGAGACAAAAGCCATAAATACAATATACTGGATCTGCAAGATCACTGAGTGCATAGAAATAATGGCTTCGTGAATGAGAAAATATAAAAATATTCCCCCTACTGCTGATTGGCTCACTCTCTCCTCCCCCATCATGAGTAGACATGGGGCACGTTCAAGTTCAAACGGTGCGCAACGTTTTGCTACGGTTTCCGGGTTGAACGTCATGTTTCGAAACGGCGTGCACTGGTGTGCAACGGGGTTTGAGATACGATTTCTCTTGTTTGGTGGGTGTGTCAGAACTGCAGTCCAATCAGCAGCAACGTATATAAAGCACGCGGTATTAAAGTGAACTCGCACAATGGGTTCAAGGAAAGTAATTTACAAATGTGTTCGATGCAGCTCGGTATTGGCCTACGCAACAACTGAGGATATTAGAAGACATGTTTGTGTAAGTTTTATTGTAAAAATGTAGGATATCAACATAATGATGTAGTTATATTTTTAGCTTCATTGCATGTGTATGACATTTGGTATAGAAATAAACAATGGTAATTAAGTGCTTTTCCTAAAAATGAGAAAGAAAATAAAGGGTATTAAAACAGTAACTACAAATAAAGTCAGTATGTGAGGCTAAATAAATGTGTTTTAGTTAAGATGTGTGCTTCCATTTCAGTTTCAGCAATCCCTTCTGTGCAAAAGGGCATGGTCATTTTATATTTATGTTGTTATTATAGTTTTACATTGTTCTATTCAAGTGTTGAGTTTGCCGAGTGGGCGGGGTTTGAATCAGAAGTCTCGCGAGTTCGGTGAGAATGACGCGAGATCGCATATTCGCGGCAAGGGAGGAAAGAGTGAAGAAATGTGGCGCGAGTTATTATTGTGAGCAAACGAGACAAGTTAAGGTGCATCAGAAGGCCATCTGGTTATAGATCGATAATATAGCTGGTGAGCAGTTTGGTATTTCATATGTGATGGGCGGCTGATGTTGTGTGATCGCTCCTGAGGTTGTTGGATTTCTGTGGTGAATACTCGCGTGTGCGTCATTGCAGACTAACCACACATACACATTCATCTACATTTTGTCCAGCTGACCTGTCACACAAACCCAACACACACACACTGAACATCGCAGCAATTAACCCTTTCGTCTGAGGATCGACTTCTGATGACATCTGCACCCTTCTTCCATTAAGTGGACTTCCTCTGGCATACTTGGGACTTCTTAAACTGAGTACACTTACTTATCACCACCACTTCGTTGCCCTCTCTGAATATAATTGTATCTTTTGTATATAACCACATTGTTTTTATTGTTTGTTTATTTTACGTATGCCTACGCTGTTTATTGTGATATTTATATTTTGTTGACATTGTGAGAAAATGAATATCAATCAATCAATACAGTGTCACATGCCTGTCCTGTCTTGTGCTGCACATGGGTGTTTTTGTTGTTTGCCATGTGTTCTTGTTTATTGTCTAGCCCCTCCCATCTTGTTATCTGATTATTTGGTTAATTTGTCCCACCTGTTGTGTTCGTTACCCTCCTTTGTTTGTTCCCCTATTTAGCCTCCTTGTGTTTGTAGTCTTGTGCTGGCTCGTTGTCCGTGTTACCTGTATTTGATGTTCCTGTGCTGTTGGTATCTGAGTTCTGAGTTTTTGTATTTTGTCTATGTTTGTTTATTAAATCTTCTCTGCACTTGAATCCTCGTCTCTCGTTCAGTGTCCCGTGACAGAACGAGCCAGCCAAGTATGTGGATTCAGCAGAGCGAGATTTTTCCTCCGGGGGAGAACAAGGGAAACTCCATTTCCCTGTTTGAATATTTTGCCAGGTGTGCTCAGAGAACTTTGGAGGAGGAGAGCACCATGTCTGACGGTGATCAGATCGGAGGAGGTGGTTCGGTGGTTTCGGAGCCGGTGGTCAGGAGACGGAGGAGGAGGAGAAAGGCGCCACTTCAACGTCACGTCACATCTGCCCAGCCAGAGACTGTTCACGTCACGTCTGCCCAGCCAGAGACGGTTCACGTCACGTCTGCCCAGCCAGAGACGGTTCACATCATGTCTGCCCAGCCAGAGACGGTTCACGTCACGTCTGCCCAGCCAGAGACTGTTCACGTCACGTCTGCCCAGCCAGACACTGTTCACGTCACGTCTGCCCAGCCAGAGACTGTTCACGTCACGTCGGCCCAGCCAGAGACTGTTCACGTCACGTCGGCCCAGCCAGAGACTGTTCACGTCACGTCGGCCCAGCCAGAGACTGTTCCTGAGCCTATGTCTTCGGACAAGATGGTCGTCGCTGCCGCCGAGCCTGTTCAAGTCACGCCTGCCGAGCCTGTGTCCCCTGACAAGATGGCCGCCGTCGAGCCTGTGTCTTCGGACAAGATGGCCGCCGCCGAGCCTGTTCACATCACGCCTGCCGAGCCTGTGTCCCCTGACAAGATGGCCGCCGTCGAGCCTGTGTCTGAGCCGGTGGTGTCTGTTCCTGAGCCTGAGCCCTTGTGACCGCGACACTGGCCATTATGGCCACAGCCATGTTGTGTGTGTGGGCTACGCACACACTTGAGCCGGTGGTGTCTGTTCCTGAGCCGGAGCCAGTGTCTGTTCCTGAGCCGGAGCCAGTGTCTGTTCCTGAGCCGGAGCCAGTGTCTGTTCCTGAGCCGGAGCCAGTGTCTGTTCCTGAGCCGGAGCCAGTGTCTGTTCCTGAGCCGGAGCCAGTGTCTGTTCCTGAGCCGGAGCCAGTGTCTGTTCCTGAGCCGGAGCCAGTGTCTGTTCCTGAGCCGGAGCCAGTGTCTGTTCCTGAGCCGGAGCCAGTGTCTGTTCCTGAGCCGGAGCCAGTGTCTGTTCCTGAGCCGGAGCCTGTGTCTGTTCCTGAGCCGGAGCCTGTGTCTGTTCCTGAGCCGGAGCCTGTGTCTGTTCCTGAGCCGGAGCCTGTGTCTGTTCCTGAGCCGGAGCCTGTGTCTGTTCCTGAGCCGGAGCCTGTGTCTGTTCCTGAGCCGGAACCAGTGTCTGTTCCTGATCCGGAGCCAGTGTCTGTTCCTGATCCGGAGCCAGTGTCTGTTCCTGATCCGGAGCCAGTGTCTGTTCCTGAGCCGGAGCCAGTGTCTGTTCCTGAGCCGGAGCCAGTGTCTGTTCCTGAGCCGGAGCCAGTGTCTGTTCCTGAGCCGGAGCCAGTGTCTGTTCCTGAGCCGGAGCCAGTGTCTGTTCCTGAGCCGGAGCCAGTGTCTGTTCCTGAGCCGGAGCCTGTGTCTGTTCCTGAGCCGGAGCCTGTGTCTGTTCCTGAGCCGGAGCCTGTGTCTGTTCCTGAGCCGGAGCCTGTGTCTGTTCCTGAGCCGGAGCCTGTGTCTGTTCCTGAGCCGGAGCCTGTGTCTGTTCCTGAGCCGGAGCCTGTGTCTGTTCCTGAGCCGGAGCCAGTGTCTGTTCCTGAGCCGGAGCCAGTGTCTGTTCCTGAGCCGGAGCCAGTGTCTGTTCCTGAGCCGGAGCCAGTGTCTGTTCCTGAGCCGGAGCCAGTGTCTGTTCCTGAGCCGGAGCCAGTGTCTGTTCCTGAGCCGGAGCCAGTGTCTGTTCCTGAGCCGGAGCCAGTGTCTGTTCCTGAGCCGGAGCCAGTGTCTGTTCCTGAGCCGGAGCCAGTGTCTGTTCCTGAGCCGGAGCCAGTGTCTGTTCCTGAGCCGGAGCCAGTGTCTGTTCCTGAGCCGGAGCCAGTGTCTGTTCCTGAGCCGGAGCCAGTGTCTGTTCCTGAGCCGGAGCCAGTGTCTGTTCCTGAGCCGGAGCCAGTGTCTGTTCCTGAGCCGGAGCCAGTGTCTGTTCCTGAGCCGGAGCCAGTGTCTGTTCCTGAGCCGGAGCCAGTGTCTGTTCCTGAGCCGGAGCCAGTGTCTGTTCCTGAGCCAGTGTCTGTTCCTGAGCCAGTGTCTGTTCCTGAGCCAGTGTCTGTTCCTGAGCCAGTGTCTGTTCCTGAGCCAGTGTCTGTTCCTGAGCCAGTGTCTGTTCCTGAGCCAGTGTCTGTTCCTGAGCCAGTGTCTGTTCCTGAGCCAGTGTCTGTTCCTGAGCCAGTGTCTGTTCCTGAGCCTGTGTCTGTTCCTGAGCCTGTGTCTGTTCCTGAGCCTGTGTCTGTTCCTGAGCCTGTGTCTGTGTCTGTGTCTGTGTCTGTTCCTGAACCTGAGCCGGTGGTGCCAGTTCCAGTGCCCGAGCCGGTGGTGCCAGTTCCAGTGCCCGAGCCGGTGGTGCCAGTTCCAGTGTCTGTTCCAGTGCCTGAGCCGGTGGGGTCTGTTCCTGAGCCGGTGGTGCCAGTTCCAGTGCCCAAGCCGGTGGTGCCAGTTCCAGTGCCCGAGCCGGTGGTGTCTGTTCCAGTGCCCGAGCCGGTGGTGTCTGTTCCAGTGCCCGAGCCGGTGGTGTCTGTTCCAGTGCCCGAGCCGGTGGTGTCTGTTCCAGTGCCCGAGCCGGTGGGGTCTGTTCCTGAGCCGGTGGGGTCTGTTCCTGAGCCGCCCGAGGGGTCGTCTCCGCCCTGGCCGCCCGAGGGGTCGTCTCCGCCCTGGCCGCCCGAGGGGTCGTCTCCGCCCTGGCCGCCCGAGGGGTCGTCTCCGCCCTGGCCGCCCAAGAGAGAGTCTCCGCCCTGGCCGCCCAAGAGAGAGTCTCCGCCCTGGCCGCCAGATGGACGGTCTGCACCGCCCTGGACTCTCGAACTTTGTGTCCCGCCCTGGTCTGTCCCTCCCGTCCCGCCCTGGTCTGTCCCTCCCGTCCCGCCCTGGTCTGTCCCTCCCGTCCCGCCCTGGTCTGTCCCTCCCGTCCCGCCCTGGTCTGTCCCTCCCGTCCCGCCCTGGTCTGTCCCTCCCGTCCCGCCCTGGTCTGTCCCTCCCGTCCCACCCTGGTCTGTCCCTCCCGTTCCGTTCGGGTCTTGTGGAGCGTCTGGTAGCCGCTCCGTAGGGAGGGGGTAATGTCACATGCCTGTCCTGTCTTGTGCTGCACATGGGTGTTTTTGTTGTTTGCCATGTGTTCTTGTTTATTGTCTAGCCCCTCCCATCTTGTTATCTGATTATTTGGTTAATTTGTCCCACCTGTTGTGTTCGTTACCCTCCTTTGTTTGTTCCCCTATTTAGCCTCCTTGTGTTTGTAGTCTTGTGCTGGCTCGTTGTCCGTGTTACCTGTATTTGATGTTCCTGTGCTGTTGGTATCTGAGTTCTGAGTTTTTGTATTTTGTCTATGTTTGTTTATTAAATCTTCTCTGCACTTGAATCCTCGTCTCTCGTTCAGTGTCCCGTGACATACAGTGATTGAATTTGATCTTTGACTCTGGTTTCTTTACTCTTCTCCTAGTTACTGGACATTAATTGTGTAATAATACTCTAAGGTGATTTAGAACCGTAATAGCAATCAGTGCATTCTACAGCCTTCAACACATTTTATGGTCCTTCGAGCCGGATCTATAACCACCTTAGCGATGATGTCCAGAACTAGTGAGGAAGCTATAGAGCCAGAGGTTGTACGTCCTCGTAGAGAAACAAGACGGCCAACACATTTGCGTGACTATGAGGTTAGTTATCCTCAGAAACAGCTAGCATTTGCAGATGAGCAGTCTGATATGCTTAGTTTTATGCGTGAAATGAGGGAGGAAAACAGGCGAATGAGGCAGGACATGCAACGCATATCTGATATGATTGTTAACTCTCCTGTGTTAGCTTCCCAGGTTTCATTATCTGAGCAACGGCTTACGAATGAAGGAGCTGTGGTGTCCTCTACACCAAAGTCTACTAGTATGCAGGAGTCATTTCAGGGTGATGGAAACTCTGGCCAGACAGAACATACTCCTTTGGTGCCACATAGAGATGAATCCCTTCTTACAGTTCGCAGTTGTGAGCGAGATCTCATTGAGGAGCTTACAGACAGTCTAAAGAGAACAGTCAGGCTTAGTGATAGTCCGCCTAATTCAGGTATGTCGACCCCTTCGTATAATGATCCACATAGTAGTAAGAATGATTCGCCACGGTATGATCATTATTATGAAGCTGATGTTCCTCTGCGCCCACCTCGTTCATCTGATATCCGTCAGCAATGTGCAGATGACCCACCAATGTTGCGGTCCAGTATGCGGTCTCATGATGTTTATTATCAACCAACAACAGACCCTTATCATTGCCGCTTAAGTGACAGAGAGCGTCTGTATAACGATGCCCCTAGGGATCGTCTTCATCATTCTCCAATCGATTGGAGGCAAGAGCACAATCGCGAACGTTACGTACAGATTATCGTTCTCACCATTCTCTTGGACAATCTGAGATTCATCGTCCGGTGCATCCACCCCCAATGCAATATCGAGGGCCAACTCCTACAATCCCTCATTTCGTTCGGGATGATCCTCGAGAATTTGCTCGTCTTAAGCTTGCGTTAAACAACGTTCTTCCTGAAGACGCTTCTGAGTCTTTTAAGTTCCAAATACTTATGGACCACCTTAAGCTGGAAGATGCTTTACTTGTTGCTGACTCGTATAGTCACAGTCGCACTCCATTCAGTGACACTATGAGAGCGCTCACTGATATGTATGGGCAGCCACATCAATTGGCACTGCAAAGGATCACTAATTTGATGGATGGGCCCAATATCAGGAGTGGGGATGTGAAGTCTTTCAAGGCATTTGCCCTTCGTGTCCGAGCACTGGTGGGAATGTTAAACCAGTTATGTAGCACAGGTTGGACTGAACTGAAATGTGGCTCTCATGTTTCTCGTCTCTTAGCCAAGTTGCCGTACGACCTAAGAGCTAACTTCAAGAGATTCATTAACCCCATTCAGACACCTATTCCAACACTGATTGATTTCGCAGACTGGCTGGAATATGAGGTTCGTGTGCAGGTAGAAGGAACACAGTATGGGTCCTATCCTGATCAAGTGAAACACAGCGTTCACAAAGACAAGCGAACTGGCTTTGTGCCCCGTAAGCTGACTACTGTTCTACATGGAAGAGAGCAGAAAGTAGGATTGGTAGAGCTCCCGAAGACTGAATACGTGGACTCAGAAAGACCACAGGAGAAGCCGAAAAAGTATTGTCCGTTCTGTGACACAATTCAGCACTACATGAATCAGTGCTCCAACTTCAAACTCTTAACTAAGGAGCAGATTGAGAGTTGGATTAGAACGGGACGAAGATGTTGGCGTTGTGGACGAGGGCATTCTTCATCTAAATGCACGTTAAAGGCGAAGTGCAAGCGGTGTGAACGGAGGCATCTTGATGTTCTTCATGAAGTCAATGCCAACGCCGATGGGATGAGTAAAGGTAATAACCCGACATCGGAGAAAAGTACAGTAAGCCCTGCTTCTCAGACCCTGTACTTGGATCGGCCTACGAGTGGCAAGCAAGTGTTACTGAAGTTAAGTAGAGTAATCATTCGGAATGGTGATAAGTCATTAGAAACCTATGCTGTGCTAGACGACGGATCTGAGCGTACTATCTTGTTGAATGAAGCTGCTCGACGTCTAGACCTTCAAGGTGAAATTGAAGATTTGGCTCTGCGCACAGTGAGACAGGATGTTCATACCATTCATGGCAGATCTGTATCTTTCTCCATAGCACCTGTTTCACACCCTGACAAATCCTACCCGGTCAAGGGTGCGTTCACTGCAAGAGAGCTAGCCCTGGTGCAACATACTTACCCCATCTCTGACTTGCAAAGAAGATATCGCCATCTCCGTGACTTACCTTTGCATGACATCCACGAAGCACAGCCCTTGGTACTTATCGGCTCGGATTATCCTCACTTGATAACCCCCGTGGAGCCAGTGAGATTGGGTCCTCCTGGAGGTCCAGCGGCGGTTCATACGATGCTTGGCTGGACATTGCAAGGTCCCTCAAGTCTTATTAAGCCTCACTTGCAGCCTCAAGAATGTTTATTCATTTCTTGTGTTTCTCCTGAAGCTGAGCTATTCCGTCAAGTCGAAAAACTTTGGCAGCTGGATAGCCTTCCTTATCAGTCTGAGAAAGTAGTCAGTCGATCACGACAGGATGCAGAAGCTATCCGCCTCCTAGAGGAGAAAACCATCAGGATCGATGTCAATGGTGTCAAAAGGTGCGCCACTCCTCTACTCTGGAAAGAGTCACCTCCACCTCTGAATGCACCAAAAGAGGCAGTCATGGCCCTGTTACGCAGCACAGAGCGGAAACTAGCTAGAGAGCCTAGTATGGCTGCGTCTTACGAATCAGAGATTCAGAAACTGTTGCAAGCGGGTTATGTCACCCCATTGACATCTGCAGAATGTGATCTGAGTTCCAAAGCGTGGTACATACCACATCATATGGTTCATCACAATGCGAAGAACCGTATTGTCTTCAATTGTTCTTTTGAGTATCAGGGTCAGTCTCTTAATGACCATCTTTTCCCCGGTCCGACTTTAAGTGCCAGCTTGTTGGGCGTTCTCCTCCGCTTTCGAGAACATTCTGTGGCCATCTGCAGTGACGTGAAGGGTATGTTCCATCAGATCCGTCTTCTTGACGAGGATAAACCCTTCCTCCGTTTTCTGTGGCGTCATGGGAAAACATCTGAACCAGCCATCGTGTATCAGTGGCAAGTTCTGCCATTTGGCACAGCATGTAGCCCTTGTTGTGCTACCTACGCACTTCAGTCCCATGCAAAGATGGATCTCGAAGCTACTGATGAAGTACGTCAAACGGTGGAGCGTAGCTTCTATGTTGACAATTGTCTCAAGAGTGTCTCTACTGAAGCTCAAGCTTTACAGCTGGTAAACCGATTGCAGTGTCATCTTATGGACGGTGGATTCGAATTGAGGCAATGGGCCAGTAACATCCCCAAGGTTATTCACCACCTTCCTGCTGAGTTGAAGTCAAAGAGTGGTGAGATTCAGCTCAGTCAAGAATTGGCCAATCCGCAGGAGAATGCCCTTGGAGTGATATGGCAATGTAGACCAGACACATTGGTATACAAACCTTACCAGAGGGAGGATGGTGAAATTACGATGCGGAGCATCTATCGCACTTTAGCCAAGCTGTACGACCCCCTTGGATATCTCATTCCGTATACCACAAGAGCCAAGATTGTCGTGCAGTCGTTGTGGGAGAAGAAACGAGAATGGGATGATCCTAATCTACCATTCGGCTTACTAGACATTTGGCATCAGTGGGAGAGCGAGCTTCCACAATTGTCTCAGATCCACCTGCCAAGATGCTACAGTTCCAGTCTTCAGTATCCTATCAAGAGCCGCAGTGTTCACGTGTTTTGTGATGCGTCTGAAAGGGCGTACGGCTCTGTAGCCTATTTGTGTTCTGAAGATGATCAGGGCAACACGCAGGTTGCCTTCATGGCGGCAAGGTCACGAGTCGCTCCGAGGAAACAGATCTCCATTGCTCGTTTAGAGCTTTGCGCTGCATTGACGGGAGCGCAGCTAGGAGACGTCCTGAAGAAAGAGCTAACTCTAGATATCTCCAGATTCGTCTATTGGTCTGACTCGACTACAGTTCTTGCTTGGCTTCAGTCTGATTCGTGCAGATACCGAGTGTTCGTAGGAGTCCGAGTCACAGAAATTCAAGAGTTGTCTGACCCTGGAGCTTGGCGTTATGTCGATTCTGCAGCCAATCCTGCGGATGATTTAACACGAGGGTTGTCTTTGGCTCAGCTAGCTGAAGAAACGCGATGGAAACAAGGACCAGCTTTCTTGATGCAGTCTAGCAACTGTTGGCCTAAGGCACCAGAAAGAAAGGCCCCTGAAGAAGTTCAGGAACTTAAGAAATCTGTGTTTTGCGGTTCGTTGACTGAACATAAGTTGCAAGTTGAACCTGATCCCAGCCAATTTATTAGCTATACTGAGTTACTAGAGGCTACAGCGCGAGTTCTTCATGGGGCGGCTGGCAACACAGATTCACCGAGTGCAGATGCGTTTCAGAAGGCAGAATTGTCTATCCTTAGACAATGTCAGATGCAAGACTTTCCTGACGAGTTTGCCTTACTCAAGGGAGGGAAAGACATTTCTGCACAAAGCCGACTTCTTAAGCTTGCTCCGGAGTATGACAAAGAGCTAGACTTGATTAGAGTAGGAGGACGACTTCGTAGGTGTCATGGATTGAGTGATGCAGTTCTACACCCTATCGTTCTGTCACAGAATCATCCCGTGGTGAAGCTTCTAATCAAGCATTACGATGAACAATTGCACCACCCAGGAGCCGGCAGGGTGTATGCCGAACTGCGGCGTAAGTTTTGGATTTTGAGGGGGAGAGAGGCGATTCGAAGACACCAGCACCACTGTCTTGAGTGTAACAAGTGGAGAGGCAAGCCAATGATTCCTAGAATGTCAGATTTACCCCCATCAAGTCTGCGATTGTGTAAACCTCCCTTTTACTCCACTGGAGTAGATTGTTTTGGACCACTGATAGTGAAGGTGGGCCGCCGCACTGAGAAAAGGTGGGGTATTGTATACAAGTGCCTCACTACTCGAGCCGTACATCTTGACCTATTGGATCACATGGATGGAGATTCATTCCTGCTGTCACTCAGGCGTTTCATTGCCCGAAGAGGGAAACCCTATGAGCTTCTCTCGGATCAGGGAACAAATTTCCGAGGTGGATGTAAAGAGCTGGAGGACACCTTCTCTCAGATTCAGCCCAGTATCAGAGACCAGTTGGCCAAAGAACAAATCAGATTCCGGTTCAATCCACCAAGTGCACCTCATTTCGGCGGCTCGTGGGAGAGAGAAGTGAGGTCTGTAAAAACAGCCTTGAGAACCCCCTTAGGCGCACAGACAGTTACTGAGGAGGTATTAAGAACCATTCTGATCGAGGTTGAGAGCATCCTTAATTCTAGACCCTTGGGTTATGTCTCTAGCGACATAGCAGATCCAGACCCAGTAACGCCAAATTCCTTGCTGATGGGGCGGCCTGACTCCTCCTTGCCTCAAGTTGTCTATTCAGACCCAGAATTACTCAGTAGGAAAAGATGGAGACATAGTCAAGTTCTGAGTGATCATTTTTGGAAGCATTTTATTCATGACTTCTTACCCACATTACAGTCAAGACAGAAATGGCACAGAGAGAAAGAGAATATTGCAGTTGGTACTGTAGTACTCATTGTTGACGAGCAGATTCCAAGAGCACTCTGGAGAGTTGGTACTGTCTCTTCTGTCATTCCTAGTTCAGATGGGAGAGTCAGAACAGCTGTGGTCAAAGTGAAAGATCAAACGTACACAAGACCAGTAGCTAAGTTGATTGAATTGCCAATATTACCCCCAGACTCAGAGAGTTCCTCATAGACCCTACTAATGGCAAATTTGCATACCAAATTTGGGGGCGGCTGTGCAAAAGGGCATGGTCATTTTATATTTATGTTGTTATTATAGTTTTACATTGTTCTATTCAAGTGTTGAGTTAGCCGAGTGGGCGGGGTTTGAATCAGAAGTCTCGCGAGTTCGGTGAGAATGACGCGAGATCACATATTCGCGGCAAGGGAGGAAAGAGTGAAGAAATGTGGCGCGAGTTATTATTGTGAGCAAACGAGACGAGTTAAGGTGCATCAGAAGGCCATCTGGTTATAGATCGATAATATAGCTGGTGAGCAGTTTGGTATTTCATATGTGATGGGCGGCTGATGTTGTGTGATCGCTCCTGAGGTTGTTGGATTTCTGTGGTGAATACTCGCGTGTGCGTCATTGCAGACTAACCACACATACACATTCATCTACATTTTGTCCAGCTGACCTGTCACACAAACCCAACACACACACACTGAACATCGCAGCAATTAACCCTTTCGTCTGAGGATCGACTTCTGATGACATCTGCACCCTTCTTCCATTAAGTGGACTTCCTCTGGCATACTTGGGACTTCTTAAACTGAGTACACTTACTTATCACCACCACTTCGTTGCCCTCTCTGAATATAATTGTATCTTTTGTATATAACCACATTGTTTTTATTGTTTGTTTATTTTACGTAGGCCTACGCTGTTTATTGTGATATTTATATTTTGTTGACATTGTGAGAAAATGAATATCAATCAATCAATCAATACAGTGATTGAATTTGATCTTTGACTCTGGTTTCTTTACTCTTCTCCTAGTTACTGGACATTAATTGTGTAATAATACTCTAAGGTGATTTAGAACCGTAATAGCAATCAGTGCATTCTACAGCCTTCAACACACCTTCACTCGATTGGGATGTTCTCTTTTGTTCTCGGCGGCAAGTGCAGTAACTGTAACATCAGGCATATTTTGTAGTATTAAACACATATTTATACCGACTTCATCAGGCTCAGAAAATTCTTCACAAAGAACACAAAGAATGGCCTTCTCAGCTGCCATAGTTGCAAATCTCGCGTCATCAAAACAGTGTGTTCAACGCATCACCGTTTCTATTTAAAAAACGTTGTGCAACGTTTTGTCGGGGCTGAACGCAGCCATGCTCCCTACTGCTAATTAGCTCACTCTCTCCTTCTCCATTATGAGTGGACACGCCCCCTACTGCTGATTGGCTTACTCTCTTCTCCCCTATTATGAGTGGACACGCCCCCTACTGCTGATTAGCTCACTCTCTCTCTCCTCCCCCATTATGAGTGGAAACGCCCCCTATTGCTGATTAGCTCACTCTCACTCCTCTCCTATACGCTGATTTCACGCAGCCGCCATTTTGAAATCGAAAGTGAGGCTCCGGTGGGAAGAAAACCGGAAGTGTTGCCTTTAATCACAGGAGAGTCGTGAATGTGATGGCGTATTGTTGTGTTTAATGATGTTGTGTCAATTCAAAAACTGTACATACATTTCTTTTATACTTTAGACTATACTATATACAGTGAAATTCATTTATAAATATTTTTTTATATATATATAATTCAAAAAGTAAAAAAAAAAAAAACTCTCTTCTCCCCCATTATGAGTGGATACACCCCCTATTGCCCCTATTGCTGACTGGCCACAAGTGTGTTGTAGTGCTCTATAAAATCCACTTTGAGCAGCGTTTTTCAGAAATCGATTACTTCACCTTAAAAGTTGCTTAATAAAAATATTCATAGTTCAAAGTTCATTACATTAACATTCACAAGATTAATAAATTCTTTAGAAGTATTGTTCATTGATAGTTCATACTACTAACGAATCTAACTAATGTTAACAAATGAAATAACATGTTAAATTCTCTTTGTACTTTATGCACTTACTTCATTGAACTTTAAATATTAATATTTTCCCTATATCGTTCCTTGCAATTGAAATTCCTTGGAAATATATTCAGTGTTAATGTCTCCAGTAAGAAAACATGCTGAGATTTGAGTGTGGCTCAAAGTATCATAACCAGATACAGTTAATGTTATATGAGATATTTTAAAAGAGAGCATAACAAGATACGCCAAAGCTTAAAACTCCAAAGCTTAAAATTTAATTCGTAGTTTTACAACGGAAAGGTTTTTGGGGGAACGCGGCAATATTTTTTCCCTCCCATCATATTTTTTCAATCACCATGTTCCTTTCGTGGTTCCGTATCTTTGTTCAAAATGTTCACAGTAATAATTAACAAACATTAGCCTCAATGTTCAGTTCAATAGTTCATGTAGGCTACATTCAAATAATTAATCAAATGCTATAATAATTCTGTTTTGAATAGAATTTGAAGGTTCATTTCTTTAAGCATCATATAATGTAGGCTATAATGCTTTGCGTCGTGCCTAACAACGCCCTTCAGCCGTGACTTATTCACGATACAGCACCTTATTGCTTAATTAAAGTGATTATAAAGTGTTGCAGGCATTTAAGGTAGTTGTACAACTAACTAAAACTCTTTCTCTCATATACAACACAAAGACATCTTTCTGTATCAAATACAATTTAGTATATAGCAAACCTTTGCTAAATGTCGTCTTCCGTTCATATTCCATGTCAATTTTCATGATTTCTTCACAACTATCAGTTTTCTGATAGACCATCATAGCTTTTGCAGCTACTTGCTTTCTAGAGAGAATCCAAAACACATTCAAAAGAGTTCCTGCAATGACAGTAAACAGGGAATTAGTGTATAATAACACAGCACTTTCCGTTCCTCATTTCAAAGGATATTGACGTGTAACAAGTGTGCAGAAACACATCAGCTAAATGATTAATTAAAACTGCTTGCTCAGTGTTTCCAGCATCATCTGTTTTCACTCAGTTTCACTGTGGTTTGTCTGCCTCTTGTTTAAACCTTCACCCTTGACCATTTACCTATAATTAGCATGGTCAAAATTGAACATTTTGGTACAGAAAGACCTCTGGTTTTGATTAAAGGGGTTTATTTATTTCAAAGTAAGTGTGTGCTTGCTTTTATCTATATTGGAGATAATTTCTGCCACATAATAAAAAAATCGTGCTTTGGTCAATCTTAAATATGACATAAACGTCATAATTATGGCTTACTATGTAATAATTGACATAAAAGTCGTAATTATGACATAAAACGTCATAATTATATGAGATTAAAATTGAGAAATGATAAAAAAGTAATAATAGTCATTTATGAGATTAAAAAGTCATAATTGAGATACTGAGTCATAACTCATAACATCATAGGCTACTGAGTCATAATTATGATATTTAAAAAAAATCTAAATTGTAATGTCCTTTTGTCATAAATTCGACTTTTTATAGGCAGATTGGTCTTCCATATTTATCCATTCAGTTCAAGGGTGAAGCTACTGCGCATGCGCATCAAATTCAGTTCGTCAATTAAATTTGTCAAGTCCAAGTACGATTTCTTCTCGTTTTCCTTTCACGGGTTTTAGATTAATTACACCATAATTAGTTTGTAATACTGGTCAAAAGTTTGGAATGAGTACGATTTTCAAAAAATGTTTTTGAAAGAAGTCTCTTGCCCCTCAAGGCTGCATTTATGTGGTCAAAAATAGCATTTTCTGTAAAAGCATTCCTAAAGCTCAAACGGTAGCAATGCCAAGGTCATGTGTGTTGATTCCCAGTGAATGCATAAGTGATACCTTGAAAGCAAGTTTGTTTGAAAAAAAGAAAGAAAAAAAAGTAACATAACTAACTGCAAATGCTATTTCAGCTACACAGAAGCCACAGATGCAGGATGTGTGAAGAATTAAATGTTTGAAGCTTCTTCACCGGGTGTCTCAGGTAAGTGCAGAAGACTCATCATCATACATCATGAGCAAAGAAATGATACTTTGGTTGATCCACCAATACAAAAATTATACAAATTTTAATTATACTAATTTCTCATTAGCTAGCAAAATGTTTTGGATTTGCTAAGTGATTATAACTTTTTCCCTCCATGTCAGCAAGGTTCAATTGGTGTCCTAGTAATAAATTAAATTTTACTTGAAAAAAAAGAGAGATGAGCTTCATCTTACTGCTTCTGTGCAACAATAGAAATCACACAATAATCATTTCAAATAATGACACATTTTGAAGTATTTTAAAATAATTATTTATTTTAAATCACAATATTCAGGACATCATTCAGATCCTTTACTGCATGACAGGAAGACAAGTTATTTTATTTATGATTATTATAAGTGTTTTATATACAGTTTATCAGTGTGAATTTGTTGACTGTTGAAGTGAGAAGGGATAACATGGTAGAATGAGATATCAATGTAGTCATATTAGTAACTACACCACAACTTTGATATACACATCATTAATGTGATTTGTAATTTACACAAACAAAGAAAAACAATTTCGGGATTATTCCCACCCCACCTCACAAAAACTCAATACACTCAAAACTAAGCCTATTTGCGCAGTGCTTTTGGACACTTTGCTGCAGCAATTTTTAGTCTGAATTTCCCTTTTCACATATATACTTCAATTTGGAAGAGCAGTGGATGTCATTAAGCAAACTATCATATGCAATGTGCCCACAGTCCTCTCCTTCCTCTCCTTCCTCTCCCAAGTTGTGTTCAGTCCAATCATCTGGCTGCCCAGTTCTCCATTGTCTGCAAAAATATAATTAAAATTTGTTACTAACGGTACCCTTAAAAGTACTGTTACTTCGGCACCAAGTCAGCATTGCAATTTAAAAAAATGTGACGATACCAGCATTTCTGCCAATCACAGACATAGGCCTATCTGTTGAGCGTGTGAACACAATGGCCAATCAATTTTATGTTACAATGAGAACCGAATATTCTGTTCTCTATATTATATTCAACTCACGCTTTATCCATGGTGTAAGGAGTGTCATCCGCCCATCTCCATTCCCCTGTGTTCTGGTCTGTTAGACCGACCCAGTAGTCATGTGAGTTGGCGAAGTTGGTAACAAATTGCTAGGAAGGGGGATAAAAGTTAATCACTGAAAGACAGAATGGAAGGTAGGAAAAGGGTTTTTGTGTATGTGTATTACACACCCACTCCTTCTTAGAGCCGTCTTCTATTTTTAAGAGTAACGCGCCCTGCTCTTCGCAGTAATCTTTTGCTTCGGTCCAGTTCATTTTGTCATTAGAGAACAGGTAACAGCTGTTGCTGAATGGGATCCACTCAGTTTCAGGACAGCCAGGAAATAAGTCTATAAGAGAGAGAGAGAGAGAGAGAGAGAATGCATAATAATGTTGCAGTACTTAGTGTTTTACACAATAATGTTTTACTTAGTCATTCAACACATTTAATTAAAACATCAAAGTAAAATATATATATTTTTTTTTTCAAATGAGGACATGACCAATTATTGAAATCGATATAATTTTCATTCTGGTAAACCACCGCCATAAACAATATTTGGGCAGGACTAGTTTTCTCTGTGAGGTGGTATCATAAATTCTTGTTTAACTGTACGGATGTGATTTTAAGTATTTCAATATTTTTTTTTTTTTTTTTACACACCCTGAGTAAAAATTACAGAGCAAATTTTTTTTTGTCTCATGCAGATTAAATAAATGTAATCCTACCCAGATAATACTGAATATTATCCCCCCCCCAAAAAAATGCTTCTCCTCATTTACTTTGACCATCTTAAAATATCGTAATTAAAGTTAATATAATTCTTGTTGTGCTGCCTGATGCCCTTCATTATGACATATTTTGGTAAAATAACCTGCTATTCTGCTGCATAACAGCATTAAAACAGAAGCTACATATGTTTGAGCACAATATTGCATCTTGAATTTAGAGTTTACTCACTGGTAAATGATAGTTTATAAGAAAGAGCTCGAATAGATTTTTTCAGTTCCTCCAGGTCTGAGCTTGACGTGCCAACTTTAGTTGAATACAAAAGTCAGAAAAATACAACATATCAGCATGATTTCTTCTAATACAGGAAAAGCTTAATTCTGTATAACATCATATTTAAGATTTATTTATGAAACATTTATTAACATTTATATTTTAATTAGTATTTGTGTTTATATTAATTAGTATAATTTTAGGTCTTACTCGGGATAAGTCGTGTGCGTGAATAAAACCTTAGAGATGAAATCAAACTGTTCACTACAGAGGAAAGAAGAAGAGAAAGTTTTATCATGGGCCAATCAATATACAGCTTCAACTCCTTAATATGCAGTTTTAAATTTGAGGATTCAAAGCTGAAACATACGTCCAGCACTCACCCAGGTTTTGTAGTTTTTCCTCTTGTTTGGATGCGAGTGAACTCTGTGACAATCCGAGATCAGTAATCAAGGTCTCAATATTAGACAACTTCTTTTCATGCATTTCTTATTGATATAGAGTGAGAGGGACAAATAAGTAAATGATCAATGCACTTATAATATCTTAGAGTATTTGCAGTGTCATATATATATATATATACAGTACCAGTCAAAAGTTTGGACACATTACTATTTTTAACGTTTTTGAAAGAAGTCTCTTATGCTCATCAAGCCTGCAGTTAAAAAAAAAAAAGTAATATTATGAAATATTATTACAATTTAAAATAATGGTTCGCTTTTTTAATATACTTTAAAATGTAGTTTATTTTTGTGATGCAAAGCTGAATTTTCATCAGCAAGTACTCCAGTCTTTGGTGTCTTATGATCCTTCAGAAATCATTCTAATATGATGATTTATGATCAATGTTGGAAACAGTTGTGCTGCTTAATATTTTTTTTATAACCTGAGATACTTTTTTCAGGATTATTTGATGAATAAAAAGTTAAAAAGAACTGTATTTATTTAGAATAGAAATCTTTTGTAACAATATACACTACCGTTCAAAAGTTTGGGAACAATAACTATTTTTTTTTAAAGAAATTAGTACTTTAATTCAACAAAGATGTGTTAAATTGATAAAAGGTGATGGTAACGATTTATATTGTTAGAAATGTTTTTATTTTGAATAAATGGTGTTTTTATGAATAAATGCTGTTAACGTTTTACTCATCAATGAATCCTGAAAAAAAGTATTCCAAAAAAATATATTAAACAGCACAACTGTTTCCATCATTGATAATAACTGAGTATTAAATCATCATATTAGAATGATTTCTGAAGGATCATAAGACACCAAAGACTGGAGTACTTGCTGATGAAAATTCAGCTTTGCATCACAAAAATAAATTACATTTTAAAATATATTAAAAAAGAGAACCATTTTTTTAAATTGTAATAATATTTCATAATATTACTGTTTTTTTTTTTGTTTTTAACTGCAGGCTTGATGAGCATAAGAGACTTCTTTCAAAAACATTAAAAATAGTAATGTTTCCAAACTTTTGACTGGTACTGTATATATATTTACAGTTGCAACTTTGTTTATGATTCATTTGTTATCAAAAGATTATCATCCTTGCAATCTCTTACAAAATAAAACATCAGAGTTACGGCAGTCAAGACACTAACCTTTGGTCATTGTGTTAATTGAGCCAGACATATTCAAAGATGAACTCAGACTGGATACTAAGTTCTGCAGCTCAGAAACCTTCTTTTCTAAGTCATTATCTGTCAAAAACAATTATTAATTAAAAGTCCATTACCAAAACTGATCTGTGATGATGATGATGATGATGATGATGAAGAAGTTCTCACCTGAGATCTGAAACTCAGATTTGACTGAGGTTAGATCAGACGTATGGCTGTTAATCCAACTCTCCAGCATTGAGAACTTTCTTTCTTGATGCGAAACTTCAAAATAAACAGACAAACTTTTTCAGCTTCTCTGCAAATATTTTATATATTCATATTCTAATTCAAATAGTTTATTAAAGCTCAGAGCAAAGCAGTTCAGTTCATATCACAAATAGCAGTTTAGTAAATGTTGATCTTGAACAAAAAAAGTCCATGTTCACATTATTTGTCACACTAAAAACACAAAGATGTTGCAGTCCATATCCACACCAGTGCTAAATGAAAGCAGTCTAGTAGCAAAACACTAAAGACAGTATTTAATTAATAACTCACAGATGACAGAAGTCATGATGATGAAAAAAATCATGCAAACTGTTCCTAGAAGCACAAGGATGCCAGTTTGTCTGTGATTTGAGCGACCTGAATAAAACAGACAAAATCCTTAATAAATTTATATTGATTATATCACATATATAATGTCAAAATTTTATATTTTAATTTTGCAATGCCATGTTTTAATTCTTTTTGCTTTTTTCTCCAACTGAATGTGAAATTGTAAATCTTCCAAACCTCTCCAAAATGATTTCTTTGGTTCACATTCCATATCCATTTGAATGTATTCTTCAGAACAATCCATTTTCTATAAAGGACAATATAATGTGAGCAAATTTAAGTCACTTGCTGCTTATGGTTGAAATGAAAAACAACACCTCCTATTTATTAATCATTTATGTTTCTTAAAAAAATGTCACTTCCACATTCTGAGGAAGTGATATATAGGCAATTCCATGTGGGAAGATTATCTTTATTCTGTTACTCAGACACACACAGGAAAACTTTTAATGCTAAAAATTTACATGATAAAGATGATAAAGATGATAAAGATGTACATTTTCTTCATGATAAGTTTAATGACGCCTATGTCACTTTACAGCATGCAATTAGTTGATTTGCCAACATGCAATTTATTGGTAATTTTTAAATAATAGACGGTAGTTTTACAAGACTTCCCCCTCTCCCCACCCCCCAAAAAAGTGTCCCGTTCCATGGATCTAGGTTTTCATTTTGTCTCATTTAACTTGCTATTTGGTCTTTTTACTTGTGTGACTCTGTAAACGTCTTAATTCTTTCTAAAAGCTGTGGGGAATTTTCCTTTTTACCATTTAAAATAGCACTTCTAATAAAATCATTAAGCTGAGTGAGCAAAACACTGCATTTGTGCTGAGCTTGAACTTTCAAACATGTAAAAATATACTGAATTAGGGAAGCAAGAGTAATTCATATGTAAAACTTGATCTGTAACTGTTTCTAAGGATAATTTAATAAGAGTTGTACAATGTACAAATGAATTGATGCTATTAGGAGCATCAAGTTTGAGTCCACCCACAATAATCCTGTATCTTGCTTTCTGTATGATTTCTTTACAAAAGGAATGTTGTAAAGTAAATACAAGTTTAACGCCGCATTTGTGGGATGATGGTCAATTACTAAGTATTTGAATCATGAATCTGACCAACTAAAACTGTTAAAATAATTTACGTTAATGAAATAATATATAAAAAAAGCCTTTGTAAAGTAAATATTTCACTTAGAAGCCAAGACAATATTTCTAGTTTAAGTACTAAAATTAATCATTTATATATAATTTATAAATAAATGTATACTATTTAAAGAATCTAAACTGAAACTGAATTTCTGATTAAACAGATAAAAAAAATAAGAAAAAAATTAACCTGAAAAATGAATAACACAAACTAAAATTAAAACGGAGGACAAATATATTAAAAATTATTAATAAATACTATATGTATATAGTAATGATATAACACTCTTTCCCACTGGTGGCATTAATGTCCATAAATAGTCATTTTGATGGCACCTGTTGTAGGGCCCTATGATTTCCACAATGCGGAAAATGCTGATGATGTATAATGCTGGTCGTGAGAAAATCTTTTCAATGTGAAGATTGCAGAACTCCAGCTTACTTGTCTGTGTTTTCAGTTCACCCGCACTTCTTCAAAAGTGTAGAAAGTGCACGCGTGCGTATGGTTGCCAGATAAAGAAAAGAAAAGACCTGGGGCCGTATTCACAAAGAATTTTAAGGCTAAAAGTAGCTCCTAACTGGCGAATTTAGGAGCAACTCCTAAAAATAATGGGCGTCACTCGTAACTTTAGGACTCCTAATTTTTTTGACTAAGAGTAATTCACGAAGTATTTTAGCCCTAAAAGTAGCACCTACCCACTGCGCAATGTGACGTCGTAGTGACGTCATTTTCATGTAATTTTTGGACGTCCAAATTTGGTCCATTGAAGGGGTTGTTTTGTAACGCCAGGCGACGTCTTTTTTCGACGTCTTCCGCACGTCATTTTTCGACGTCTTCCGCACGTCATTTTTCGACGTCCATCCACAAAAGTTTGTTTACAATAAATCGCGCTCAGTGCTCTCAAACAAAACAGCGGTTTCTTACACACACACACACACACACACACACACACACACACACACACACACACACACACACACACACACACACACACACACACACACACACACACACACACACACACACACACACACACCTTGCTTTACCTGGGACTCGAACTCGTGATCATCTGCTCCACGTGCCAACGCTCTACTGTTTGAGCTACAGAGAGAGTGATATAATTTATGATTATCGCGTTTAGGCTAAAAATAGGTTCGGCGCTTGGATCACGAGCATCTTGCAGTACATTTAAAATATTTTAAATATAATATTTTAAATATTTTAAAAATTTATTACATTTTAAATATAGCGATTTGGAAACGTGGATGGAGCAGTGAATAGGTTCATTACACAGCAAAATGACACGACAAACTCGCGTTTTGGAAAAGAGCTCTTCATTTGTAAATTAAAAAAATTATAATAATCATGTAAATTTCCTGCACCTGTCATAGACGTCCAAAAAATTACCCAGTTCAGGTCCAATGTTGAACGTAAAAATGACGTCCAAGTTGGGTCATGGTTGGACGTCCAAATAGTGGACCTAGTTTGGACGTCGAAAAAAATCACCCAGTTCAAAGGTCCAATGTTGAACGTCAATATGACGTCCAAGTTGGGTCATGGTTGGACGTCCAAATAGTGGACCTAGTTTGGACGTCGAAAAAAATTACCCAGTTCAAAGGTCCAATGTTGAACGTCAATATGACGTCCAAGTTGGGTCATGGTTGGACGTCCAAATAGTGGACCTAGTTTGGACGTCAAAAAAAATTACCCAGTTCAAAGGTCCAATGTTGAACGTCTATATGACGTCCAAGTTGGGTCATGGTTGGACGTCCAAATAGTGGACCTAGTTTGGACGTCGAAAAAAATTACCCAGTTCAAAGGTCCAATGTTGAACGTCTATATGACGTCCAAGTTGGGTCATGGTTGGACGTCCAAATAGTGGACCTAGTTTGGACGTCGAAAAAAATTACCCAGTTCAAAGGTCCAATGTTGAACGTCTATATGACGTCCAAGTTGGGTCATGGTTGGACGTCCAAATAGTGGACCTAGTTTGGACGTCGAATAGATGTCCAGAATTGGTCATGGACCGACGGACCCAATATAGACATGATCTGCACGTCTATCCGACGTCCAATGTTTAGTGGGTAAGCCTGGGACAGCTTAAAAGAAGTCGAGAGGACTCCTAACTCACTAAGACCTATTCACAAACCGCTTTTTGTGGCATTTCACGTTGCGATGTTTTGAAATGCGTATGCGGCGGCTACAGGAGCTTCCAATCGCGAGGGAACAATTTAGCATTGTAGGCATAACTAGGGATGCAATAACGCCACCAACAACAACCAAAACTAGGCTACTCATTGCATGTAAACTAATTGTAACGTATCAAATTAAAATGTTCTTCTCTTTGCAAACGTAGGCAGAGGCATATAGTGACAGATTAATTCAATAATGTTGCAAAGATATTGCATCAATCCATATGTTTCATTAGGCTACTAGGCTATTTGTTTTGCCTTACTCTTTATTCATTTAGGCTATTTATTCAGTTATTCATCATCTTCCGTCCTTCGCACTACTTGTGTAGCGCACGCATTCTCAGACCTGTCACCTGTCACTCATCATCGTAGGGGAGGTGTTTGGAATCATTCCCGCGTTACAATCATCAGCCAATCAAGGTGGTCACTTCAGTCAAGCTCGTGCATGAGTAATGACGTCATCCATAGCAACGAAGACTCACTCTTAGTTTAGGAGTTGTCATTTTTCTTTACTAAGAGTAGGTCTGGAAGGCGTTGTGAATAACTTTTAAGAGAAAACTCCTAGCTAAAATCTTTTAGTGCGATTTAGGAGTATAATAGTGGTAAGATAAAATGCTTTGTGAATACAGCCCCAGGTAGAAAACGTGCTCTTTTAACTGAAAAGCTCTGACTGGGGTTTCAGTTATTGAAATCTGGCAACCGTAAGCATGAACGCTCGTAAAAACAGTCTGTAATGTGTTGTCTTCTCCTTTATTCGACAAAAATAAGTGGTTTTGGTCAAGTTGTGTTACTCTGTAAACGTCTTAATTCTTTCTGAAAACTGTGGGGAATTTTCATTTTTACCATTTAAAATAGCACTTCTAATAAAATCATTAAGCTGAGTGAGCAAAACACTGCATTTGTGCTGAGCTTGGACTTTCAAACATGTAAAAATATACTGAATTAGGGAAGCAAGAGTAATTCATATGTAAAACTTGATCTGTAACTGTTTCTAAGGATAATTTTATAAGAGTTGTACAATGTACAAATGAACAGAACCAATATGATTGTAATGAGGGGTCGGAAGCATGTGGATCCATTTGCAGATTCTCTTTAATAATCAAGATCAGGGTCAAACAGGCAGTGTTCAAACAACAGTGGCAGGAATATCAGAGGCAGAGCAGAAACAGAAATGATACCAGGCAAGAGTCAGGGCAGGCAGCAAAGCAGTCGAAGTTCCAGAGAGCAAGATCACATGGGCAGGCGGCAGAGAATCAACAGTAGTCTAACAACCCAAGATCATACACAGAAGGGTCACAGAATATCAAGATAAACACTTAGAAATGTCAGCCGGGGCAAACCAAGACCTCGCAGTGTGAGTGTGAATGCTGCTTAACCCTCTGGGCTTCTTCGTAAAATAGTCACACTTAGCTTCCTCCCGCCCGAAAACGGGCGAAGCCTTACAATTTTACTTTACTTTTTCCCAGGATAACCAATTAAATATATTTTTGTTCTATAATGTTTTCTGATTATTATTTAGAATTTTTAGAATTTTTTATGATACTTTGCATTAATTATATAATTTTTATGAGCTATTTTTTCCATTAGAATTAATATATATTTTTTTATTTTATTTTTTTTATTTTATTTTTCAATAAATGCAACATTTCACATCAAAATAGAGTGCAGGCCTAAAAAATTTTTTTTTTCAAGTGAGAAGAGCGCCATCTAGTGGCTTCAAAATGTATTAATTTGTGTCATGTCCTATAACCGCCTATAGGCGGCCTATAGCTTTTTTATTTATTTATTTGATTTATTCCCATTCGGAAAGAAAAAAAATTATTACTAAGCAACCACTGAATGGAACAGCACAAATTATTAGGATCTTAGGTTAGGATCTTAGGATCTCAGCTTTTTAATGCATCTAATTACATTTATTAACTCCTAACGAGTGCTGAGTAATCCCTCTAAAACCGAGTGTACCGCCAGCAGGCGCCACCTAGCTGCGAAAATATTCTTTACCATATTTTTTAAAAATCTTGCCTTGATTAACACAAAGTTGATGTCATTTGAAAGCTTAGAGTCTGAACTTTACAGTGAATGTATCCACTTTGAAATACTCTTAAGTATTGCTGAGTTATTTGCTGATAAATATAATTTCTTTTTTTTTCATAATCTATAAAATAATGTACTGCAATGTGTCAAAAACATCATACAGCTCATGAAACATTCTCAGATAATTGAAAATGGCACTTCATTTTTTACAGCATATTATTACAATTAAAATGAGCCCAAAATTAACATAATCTATTGCTTTTATGACAAGATATTATTCATGGAGAAAAAATTGCCCATGAGGGGGTGTCAAAGACTGTACAAAAAGGCTGTCTCTTTTCCAAATGCTGTAACTTTTGATTCCTTTATCCAAAAAATATATTTTTTTTTTATCCAGATGCAGCTAACATGTAGGGGGACTTCACTAAAAAAGAATTTTTTCTCCTACCTTATTTACTTCCTGAGTTATTCAATGACAAATAAGAAAGATATGCAAAATCATAATACAAATTATATATATATATATATATATTGTCTTTTATCCGCTGTTTCTTGGCAGGACAATGTCCAAATGTAATGTAATTTATATTTTCAAAAAATTTAAAAAGAGTTCTTTCAAACGATACCTACCTTTTGACTCTCCTTGCTATAGTTTTGGAGTTATTATGATTATATAATTTTTATATAGTTTGGGGCAAAATTAGCTGTTTCAGTCTTACCAGTTCATTTCTCTCTCTGTGTGTGTGTGTTTGTGTGTGTAGGTGTGTGTGTGTGGGGGGGGGTGTCTTATTTGCACTCTTGATATTTTAGAGTGTCACCCCTTTATTGCTGTACACTTTTTTTCAGCACAGTGGCTGATCTGTAGCTTGTACCACCAAAAGTTTCTCTGAGTTTTCCTATTTTTTTGTATTTCCCATTCATTTCCTATGTCGCCCGTTTTCGGGCGGGAGGAAGCTAAGTGTGACTTTTTTTTTTACGACCCTTTAACATATCAGAATCATCTCCTTGATTTTTTTTGTGTGTTCATATAGGTAATAAAACAAAAGTCACCAAGTTTCACCCCTATCCGATGAAGCAAAAAAAATTAAACAATTCGAAACGTTCAAGTTTTCGCCCGTTTTCGGGCGAAGAAGCCCAGCAGATAATGGAAAACACCTGTGCAGGTGATTAGTCTCTGTACACTCAAAAAAATGATTTTAGCTCTTTGTTCAATTTCATTAATTAAAATGAGCATATACAACACAACCCTTCATAGAAATGATTCCAGCTTAATTTCATTAAACGTAATCAATGTAATTTGTAAAAAATTTGGTTTACCAAATTTTTTTTAATTGAGTCAACATGAATATTTTTTGTTCGTCTTAACCGGATGTCACTCAAAAAAAGAATTTTGGCCTCTTGTTAAAATAATTAATTACAATAAGCAAAAGTAACACGATTGTTTAATATTGTCACAACTTAATTTAATTGTGTTCAATCAACCTAATTCATTTGTGTGAAAACTACATGAATCATTGTTGCTGACATCTAACTGGGCAGTGGATCTGTAGTTCCCAGCATGCTTTGCAAGGGACTGCATTAAGAGGGTCAATTTAGGGAAAAAGTGTTATTTTATGTGTTTTTCAGTAAATGGAAAGATGTTGTTAGTTAATGTTAGTGTTTAATGTTCAGTTATGTTAGAAACTTAGAGGACTTTCTGTAATGTTATTGAATTTTGTGGTTACCATTATGCAGAAGAGTGGCGACTGTGTTTAGGCTGTGGGCTCAGTATTATGCTAAATGTGCATTAAACCTTGTGCTCAGGCTGTGGGCACTCAGTACTGTATACACTGTGTAAACCTCGCTTACAGTCCTGCACAAGTAATAATTCAATTGAATAATAGTAGTGTCTATCATTAGAAGTGACCATAGAGTCAAATTAACAAAAATTATAATGTTGGTTATTTAAGGCAGAACAAAAACTAAATGTAGTTAACCTGACAAAACTTTATCTAGCAGGAATGACTAAATTAATTTAAATTCATACAACAAGATTACAACAAATTATTTCAAACTATTTCGATTTTGTTGGAAAAATGTAATTCAATTTCGTGGAAAACCTTTCCTTAATTTAATTAAGTTCGTTCAACAGATTATTTTTTTGAGTGTACGGGGTGCATACACTCAAAAAAATAATCTGTTGAACGAACTTAATTAAATTAAGGAAAGGTTTTCCACGAAATTGAATTACACTTTTCCAACAAAATCGAAATAGTTTGAAATAATTTGTTGTAATCTTGTTGTATGAATTTAAATTAATTTAGTCATTCCTGCTAGATAAAGTTTTGTCAGGTTAACTACATTTAGTTTTTGTCCTGCCTTAAATAACCAACATTATAATTTTTGTTAATTTGACTCTATGGTCACTTCTAATGATAGACACTACTAGTATTCAATTGAATTATTACTTGTGCAGGTCTGTAAGCGAGGTTTACACAGTGTATACTGAGTGCCCACAGCCTGAACATGAGGTTTAATGCACATATAGCATAATACTGAGCCCACAGCCTAAACACAGTCGCCACTCTTCTGCATAATGGTAACCACAAAATTCAAAAACATTACAGAAAGTCCTCTAAGTTTCTAACATAACTGAACATTAAACACTAACATTAACTAACAACATCTTTCCATTTACTGAAAAACACATAAAATAACACTTTTTCCCTAAATTGACCCTCTTAATGCAGTCCCTTGCAAAGCATGCTGGGAACTACAGATCCACTGCCCAGTTAGATGTCAGCAACAATGATTCATGTAGTTTTCACACAAATGAATTAGGTTGATTGAACACAATTAAATTAAGTTGTGACAATATTAAACAATCGTGTTACTTTTGCTTATTGTAATTAATTATTTTAACAAGAGGCCAAAATTCTTTTTTTGAGTGACATCCGGTTAAGACGAACGAAAAATATTCATGTTGACTCAATTAAAAAAAATTTGGTAAACCAAATTTTTTACAAATTACATTGATTACGTTTAATGAAATTAAGCTGGAATCATTTCTATGAAGGGTTGTGTTGTATATGCTCATTTTAATTAATGAAATTGAACAAAGAGCTAAAATCATTTTTTGAGTGTAGGAAATGGAGTCCGGGAAAGTCAATACCTCCGGTGGCCATCGGACATAGGTCTGATTCATGACAATGATGCTATTAGGAGCATCAAGTTTGAGTCCACCCTCAATTATCCTGTATCTTGCTTTCTGTATGATTTCTTTCAAAGTTTAAGGAATGTTGTAAAGTAAATACAGGTTTAACGCCGCATTTGTGGGATGATGGTCAATTACTAGTATACTTACAATTAGTAAGTATTTGAATCATGAATCTGACCAACTAAAACTGTTAAAATAATTTACGTTAATGAAATAAAATATAAAAAAATCCTTTGTAAAGTAAATATTTCACTTAGAAGCCAAGACAATATTTCAAGTTTAAGTAGGCTACTAAAATTAATAATTTATATATAATTTATAAATAAATGTATACTATTTAAAGCATCTAAACTGAAACTGAATTTCTGATTAAACAGAAATTAAACTGAAAAAAAATACAACAAAAATAAATAACACAAACTAAAATTAAAACAGAGGAAAAATATATAAAACAAATTAATAAATACTATATGTATATAGTAATGATATAACACTCTTTCCCACTAAGAATTTATCAGAAACTGGTGGCATTAATGTCCATAAATAGTCATTTTGATGGCACCTGTTGTAGGGCCCTATGATTTCCACAATGTGGAAAATGCTGACGTAATTGTGGAACCCAGACATAAAAACATAATTTACTGTATAGTGCTGTATTTCATGGAATTTGACGTGATTCTCGCAGTGTTTTCACCCTCTGCCACCTCATATGAGGACACGAGTGCATGAACTTCAGCCCCAGAGCCACTGCCACTCTGAGATTTATTTCATCAGCATCTTATCACTTCAATTGAGAAAAACTATCGTCATATCATAAACACACAGAAACACAGAAGACAGAAAGTCTTCAAAGCAACCTGTCCAACAGTACAGTAGAATTTAGCTACGTCTCAATGTATTAATAATACTAGCACTAAAAATAATAATAAATTATTATTAAAAAATGTTTAAGGAATAATCAATAATTTCTCTTCCATGTTGTGCAGCACGTTGTTTGACAATTTTTATTTTATTTCATATGATCAATAGATACATTCACTTAATGTTTTATGCCTTAATTTTATTGCCAGAAAATTTCTGAAAAAGAATCATAGAAATGATTTGTTTTTTAATGAATAAATAGTTTTTATGAATTAAACAGACATGCTTTTTGATTATTAAAATTGAATTAAACCATTAAAATATAATACAGAAATCTTAAAATGTGAGATTTAGTAATCAGAATGTGGTAAAAAATAAAAAACGTATTTCATAGGGCCCTAAACGGATTTTTTTGTAAAACTTTTAATAAATTGTTGTTAAATGATTTTAATTAATTAGACATGCTTTTTGATTACAAAATTTTACCTTAACCATTAAAATGAAATCCAGAAATATTTTAACGGGTAAAAAATGGAATCCAGAAAAATTCAAACAGAATAAACAGAATTGGATGAATAAATTCCATCGGGCCCTACACCACAGCTCTTTTCAGATTCAGAATTACACTCTGCAAATGAATTTAATTTTGGTGGAGCAGTGGTTGTCATTCAGTTTCCCAGTATATGTAAACTGCCCACAATCCTCTCCTTCCTCTCCCAGACCGTGATCTTTCCAGTCATCCGGCTGCCCGGGATTCCAGCGTCTGTGAATAATGACAACCAACAAATGTCACACCATTGCATCTGCATATATAATAACTTTCTGGCATCCCATCCGATCTAAGGTAAATTTTTTAAGAAATATTTAAACAGGTGGAATTTTTGTTTAATGCAAGATGCATTTATTTGACAAGCAAAAAGTTGAAGTACATTATCTTGAAGTATAGCTGCGTCCTATCCTACTCATGATTATAATTAGCAGTAACTGGAAAACGTAAGAGTAGCGTAGCGTAGCCATTTCTGACTTGAATTTGTGAGGCTTCCGGTGTCTGGTTTTACCTTTACAAACACGGTCTGTTATGCTGCTTGATATTGCAAACTGGTATTTGTTATCACATTATTTTAATTATCATAATCATAAACACATTGGTTTCTAGTACAAATAGTTGTGCCATGTATTGCACTTTGTTATTCTTTTTTTCCTAGAACATATAACCAAACATATCAGGGGTATAGAAAAAGAAAAAGAAAAATACAGAAAAACATGGTATAAGTTCTTCTTTATAGATATTGTTTCCAAATACATTTTAAATTGTTAATAAATATGTATATATGCATTTCTTTCAAACCACTTGACTTTATGAATAAAACGAGCAAATATAATAATTAAATAAATATATATATATATATATTAGGGGTGTGCAAAGCAGCCGGTATTTGTATCTGTATTTGTATTTGTTGAGAGGGGAAAAGTATTTGTATTTGTATTTGTATTCGAGTAAATTTCAAAATAGGTGTAAAAATCCATTTTTTTTGCGTTACACTTCTAATTTACGTTATAGTGTAAGTATTCTTTAATTATATCCATTATAATAATTATGGATATGCAATATTGGTTGATGTTTTTCCATAAATCCAGCAATGAACATGTAACAAGGAACGTCATTGAAAAGAAAATAACATAACAGCCATTACCTACGTTAATGTTACTCTGTCAACAGCCTATTGTCTAAATTACCAAGCTAACAGAGCTACTAGTGTTGTCACGGTGCCAAAATTTCAGTATTCGGTACCAATACCTGTGAAAATCCACGGTTCTCGGTAACAATTTCGGTAAAGCTTAATTTAGATTAAATTTACATATATTAAAGTTTATATCACGGTTACAAAGATGGAAACTGTAGTATTAAAAACACTACATTAATATTACATTTGTTAGATAACAATAGATAAAATGACCTAACAATAAACAATAGTTAGGCTATATACTGTCGCAATTATTCTCCTTGGGGTTCATTTAAAAATACATTTTTAAAATCAAAAGTTAACATTATTTATGTTAACATTATTTAATGCACAATGAATGAAGTGAACAAACATGACCAATCAAGTGTTTGTATTAAATAACATTCACAAACATTAATTAATGTTGTAAAAATATATTGTTCACTCAATGTGTTGATGTTAGATGCGCATTAAGTAATGTTAATGAATGGTATCTTATTGTAGTGTTACCAAACAGGAGATAAAACATGTTTTATTTGACTTGACTGTACTTATATTTAATCCAAAACTGCATTCATAATTAATTTTAAAAGAGCTTTTTAAACCTGCTAAGAGTTATCCAGCCAAGAATAAGCCTAGAACTGCTTTTCTGACGGACTGATATTAATGACAAAATGACGGCTTTTTTATTTCATTTCTCATCTCCATAAATATATCTAAAGCTAATGCAAGGGCTAGAAATCAATTAATTCTTTGCTGATACTTCGTAATCATGAAGAGCGCAGTTCGCACGCTTTCTCCTTTCCACAAGCGCTTGCCCTCCCGTGGCGTCTGTCGTTGCTATGCAGCGCGCCGCTCGCTTCTATTATAAGCGCGCTTGCCGCGCGCCTACATTTGAAATCTGCACGCGCAAAAAACGCGCTATGTGAACTACCCCTTATGACAACGTGACATTAGCCTAATCCAAAATATTTCAGCCACCACATCAGCAGCACCGCCGGTCGCCATGTCTCATGAGGAAACGCAGCTTTTTGATATAAAGTTTTTCTTGTTCCCGAATACAAATATTTTTAAAAGTATTTGTTCGAAATAAGTATTCGTAAAAAACACATTATTTGTGCTTTCCGAATACCGTATTCGGGTTCGGCTCCACCCCTAATATATATACAGTGAGGAAAATAAGTATTTGAACACCCTGCTATTTTGCAAGTTCTCCCACTTGGAAATCATGGAGGGGTCTGAAATTGTCATCGTAGGTGCATGTCCACTGTGAGAGACATAATCTAAAAAACAACAACAAGAAAATCACAATGTATGATTTTTTAACTATTTATTTGTATGATACAGCTGCAAATAAGTATTTGAACACCTGAGAAAATCAATGTTAATATTTGGTACAGTAGCCTTTGTTTGCAATTACAGAGGTCAAACGTTTCCTGTAGTTTTTCACCAGGTTTGCACACACTGCAGGAGGGATTTTGGCCCACTCCTCCACACAGATCTTCTCTAGATCAGTCAGGTTTCTGGGCTGTCGCTGAGAAACACGGAGTTTGAGCTCCCTCCAAAGATTCTCTTTTGGGTTTAGGTCTGGAGACTGGCTAGGCCACGCCAGAACCTTGATATGCTTCTTACAGAGCCACTCCTTGGTTATCCTGGCTGTGTGCTTCGGGTCATTAAGACCCAGCCTCGACCCATCTTCAATGCTCAAACTGAGGGAAGGAGGTTGTTCCCCAAAATCTCGCAATACATGGCCCCGGTCATCCTCTCCTTAATACAGTGCAGTCGCCCTGTCCCATGTGCAGAAAAACTCCCCCAAAGCATGATGCTACCACCCCCATGCTTCACAGTTCTTGGGATGGTACTCATCATTCTTCTTCCTCTAAACACGTTTAGTGGAATTATGACCAAAAAGTTCTATTTTGGTCTCATCTGACCACATGACTTTCTCCCATGATCATCCAAATGGTCATTGGCAAACTTAAGACGGGCCTTGACATTTGCTGGTTTAAGCAGGGGAACCTTCCGTGCCATGCATGATTTCAAACCATGACGTCTTAGTGTATTACCAACAGTAACCTTGGAAACGTTGATCCCAGCTCTTTTCAGGTCATTGACCAGCTCCTCCCGTGTAGTTCTGGGCTGATTTCTCACCTTTCTTAGGATCATTGAGACCCCACGAGGTGAGATCTTGCATGGAGCCCCAGTCCGAGGGAGACTGACAGTCATGTTTAGCTTCTTCCATTTTCTAATGATTGCTCCAACAGTGGACCTTTTTTCACCAAGCTGCTTGGCAATCTCCCCGTAGCCCTTTCCAGCCTTGTGGAGGGGTACAATTTTGTCTCTAGTGTCTTTGGACAGCTCTTTGGTCTTGGCCATGTTAGTAGTTGGATTCTTACTGATTGTATGGGGTGGACAGGTGTCTTTATGCAGCTAACGACCTCAAACAGGTGCATCTAATTTAGGATAATAAATGGAGTGGAGGTGGACATTTTAAAGGCAGACTAACAGGTCTTTGAGGGTCAGAATTCTAGCTGATAGACAGGTGTTCAAATACTTATTTGCAGCTGTATCATACAAATAAATAGTTAAAAAATCATATATTGTGATTTCTGGATTTTTTTTTTTTAGATTATGTCTCTCACAGTGGACATGCACCTACGATGACAATTTCAGACCCCTCCATGATTTCCAAGTGGGAGAACTTGCAAAATAGCAGGGTGTTCAAATACTTATTTTCCTCACTGTATATATATATTATCACCATTCAATTAGAATCACCAAAGCATCTACCAGATTAAAGGGGCTATATGTAAGAATTTCATGTATTCTTTTTGCAATTATTAATGCAAACATCTTTACATCGCTATGATCAGATCCTTTCTGAACTGCTTTTTTCTCATTTCTGTTGTGCGTTTATTTGGAAAAAGCAGGACATAATCAATCTAAATGTGGATGGCACTGGGATGTTCCTTGACAGTAAATCACTGCAAAGGTATTTCCTAATTTTGACTTCACTTACACTTTTAAGCAAAAAATTAAAAAGAACTTTGCCGTGAGAATATCGGGGTCTTGAATCACGTTCAGTCTCTTGTGCGTTATGTGAGTTTTAATTTTCTCAATTGAAAGAGTAAGAGTAAATAATGTTCAGTTTCTTGCACAGACGTATCGTTTCGTTTCATGAGACCTCAATGAATCGTTAGGAGCCACAGATATTATTATTATAATTTTTTTTTACTCTTAAAGTGATGGAAGCCATTGACTTGCATTGTATGAATCACCAAGGACCACAGTTTCAGCGAAAAGAAATCTTCACAGAAAATCTCATATACGCCATGGAAAATAAAGTGGACATTAGATCATATTTAGGGATAAATATGTAAAAGTAAATGCCATCTTGAGGCCAAAATTTGGTACTAAACCTCTAAAAGGTATATGTATATGATTCAAATGTAAATTTAAATGCATGCTATTTAAGTGCATGCTTGCTAAGAAATCAAATTGAATAATGCATGAATCAGCTCACTCTTTGTTCATAGTGTAAGGAGTGTCATCCGCCCATCTCCACTGGCCTGTGTTCTGATCCGTTAGACCGACCCAGTATTGCTCGGGTATGGTTTGTTTGTTACAAAATGCCTAGGGGGAAGATAGAAACTGATAAAAAAAAAAAAGTAAAATCAAAATTCTATGTTATGCTTATCCATGAACATTACACACACCCACTCCTCCTCGTCCTCTTCTATTTTGAGGAGTAACGCGCCCTGTGCTTTGCAGTAATCTCGTGCCTCAGTCCAGTTGAGTTTATTATTGGAGAACAAAAAACAGCTGCTTTTGTACAATTTCCAGCCAGATTTACAGGTTACAGGGACGTCTGAGTGAGAGAGAGAGAAGAGATGCAAAATAAGAGCAGATTTAAAAAGTCAGTTCACACGGATATGAATGACAGTCATTAAAAACTCACACTCATGTAATTCCAAACGCTTAAGACTTCGTTCATCTTCAAATGAAGATCTTTTTAATGAAATCTGAGAGATTTCTTTCCCGCCATAACGGGATAACAACACAGTCCCGTTTAGCAGCTGCGCCGGGAGCAGCAGCTCATTTGCATTTAAAGGGACAGACACAAAAACGGTGAGTTTTTGCTCACCCTCAAAAAGTGACAATTTTAACATGCTATAAAATCATATATCATCATATAAAAATATCTGTTGGGTATTTTGAGCTAAAACTTCACATACACACTCTGAGGACATCAAAGACACATTTTACATCTTGTGAAAAGGGCATTATACCACCCCTTTAAGAGTGTAGACGCAGTACCTGCTGTTTTGTTTCCCATGTTAGATTTCAGCTCCTTCAGAGCATTCATGACTCTCTCCTCTAGAACAGAATAAAACACATCAGACCTTGTTAGACTTTCTGCAGTCAGTGTCCTGTGAATTTAATTTCAATCCAATTATTTCCAATGTAAAGAATAATGTCAGTATCAGCATGCAGGTCCATGAAACCAACAATTATGATTATATTTCTGAAATCATGCTTGAAATAGATTCAATGGAGTACAATATGGGAATAAATGCATTATTGAGTATTGAGAATGTATAACTCACCAGAGATCTGTTGTTTAGAGGACAGAGATGCGACAGATGAAGTGAGATCTGACACTGAACTCTTCAGGGCACTCAATGAGTTCGCCAGAGACTCTTAAACACGAGATGAAATACATAAATATGATATATCAGCAAGATTACTGTGTAGTTTCAGTAATGTTTGATGTTTGAGACTGAATTATATTATGCAAGCCTATAACTTCATACAAACTTTTTTTTTTTATGTTTCTGACTCACCGAAGTCACGTTGTTTGTTCTGTTGATCGGACTGTATGGAGGACTTCAAACTGTCCAGCGATCGTTCTGTTTCAGTCTGTTTCTGGTCCTGCGTTTTAACTGGGAGAAAAAAGGTTGCAGTTAATAGAATTATCTTCATCAATACACAGATAATAAGAAATATGAGAGATTATTAAATGATTTAAACACCTGCATCATTCAGTTTGGATGTCAACGTTGATACTGCAGAATTCAAACTGTCATTCAAACTCTTCATATCTTGCTGCCGCACTGTGGAAAAGAAGTAGATGGTGCATTTATATGTTGAATATAGTAGACTTACGTAATAGTTGCATGACCTGTTGACTTACTGCTAAATACTTTTGTTTTGGTGTCCTTTGGGGTTTTTAAAATGTACCATTGCACAATTCACTCCCTGATTGTAGTGTAATGGAGTGTTGTATTGCACATGTAATGTTGGGTCTACTCACTGGTGTCTGATAGTTGAGAAGAAAGTGATGTAACAGATGAAGTGAGATTTGACATTGAACTCTTTAGGACACTCATTGAGCTTGATAGTGACTCTTAAACATGAGACAAAAGCCATAAATATGATATATCAGCAATGTTGTTTCAGTGATCTTTTTGAGAAGTGCTTGAATTATATTATGCAAGCCTTTAACTTCATACAAACTTTTTTTTTTTAATGTTTCTGACTCACCGAAGTCACGTTGTTTGTTCTGTTGATCAGACTGTATTGAGGACTTCAAACTGTCCAGTGATCGTTCTGTTTCAGTCTGTTTCTGGTCCTGCGTTTTAACTGGGAGAAAAAAGTTTGCAGTTAATAGATTTCTCTTCCTCAATACACAGATAATAAGAAATATGCACGATTATTAAATGATTTCAACACCTGCATCATTCAGTTTGGATGTCAATGTTGATACTGCAGAATTCAAACTGTCAGTAAAACTCTTCATATCCTGCTGCCGCACTGTGGAAACGAAGAAGATGTTGCATTTATATGTTGAATATAGTAGACATACGTAATAGTAGCATGACCTGTTGACTTACTGCTAAATACTTTTGTTTTGATGTCCTTTTGGGGTTTCAACCCACTCCATAATTCACACCATGTTTGTAGTGTACTGGAGTGTCTACTTACTGGTGTCTGATAGTTGAGATTGAGAAGAAAGCGATGCGACAGATGAAGTGAGATTTGACACTGAACTCTTCAGGACACTCATTGAACTCGACAGAGACTCTTAAACATGAGACAAAAACCATAAATACAATATACTGGATCAGCAAGATCACTGTGTGCATAGCAATAATGGCTTTGTGAATGAGAAAATCACATAATCACATAAAATTAAAAAATTAACACATAACACATAATCAACATCTGCTCATATCAGTTTTTTCTTAGACAAGAACTTAGCATACTATGGAAGCTTGTTTCCGCCACAGAATAAAACTATTTAAAAGATAATTGCAACTTTATTTCTCGCAATTGCGAGTTTATATCTCACAATTCCAGAGGTGGAAAGTAACGAATTACATTTACTCACGTGACGTATTTTGTGTGTACTTCTACTTAAAAAAGTAGTTTTTAAAATCTGTAATTTTACGTTTACTTAAGTAGGCCTACATTTTGTTTGAATTATTGTACTTTACTACATTTTAAATCATATCTGTTACTGAGTAAAAATAAATAATAATAATAATAATAATGATAATACAAGGGGGGAAAACACGCTCCGGAACTACTGCATTGATTGAGGGGCGGGAGAACAAACACGCAAAAAAAGGTGATGGAGACCCAGCTGAAAGCGAAACGCTGTTGAATTCTTATGAAGCGAACAATGGCCAGTATGGGAATACTTTGGATGTAGAAAAAAACTCGTGGTTGTCCTAGAGGATAGATATCCGATTTGCAAAAAATGTGGATGCCAGGTGACTGCAAAAGCAGGAAACACATAGAAAATGTTCGGAAACACCCTCCCTCCATGCAGATAAAGGTATGTCCCGTTTAGAACTTAAGGCTGAATGATTTCCGTGATGCAGAGGGAATCCTCATTAAAATGGAATTTACATAATGCAGATTTAACGTAAAACACGCAAACTGATGTATGGATGAATAAATCAAAAGTAGATACAGTGAGGAAAATAAGTATTTGAACACCCTGCTATTTTGCAAGTTCTCCAACTTGGAAATCATGGAGGGGTCTGAAATTGTCATCGTAGGTGCATGTCCACTGTGAGAGACATAATAATAAAAAAAAAAAATCCAGAAATCACAATATATGATTTTTTAACTATTTATTTGTATGATACAGCTGCAAATAAGTATTTGAACACCCGTCTATCAGATAGAATTCTGACCCTCAAAGACCTGTTAGTCTGCCTTTAAAATGTCCACCTCCACTCCATTTATTATCCTAAATTAGATGCACCTGTTTGAGGTCGTTAGCTGCATAAAGACACCTGTCCACCCCATACAATCAGTAAGAATCCAACTACTAACATGGCCAAGACCAAAGAGCTGTCCAAAGACACTAGAGACAAAATTGTACACCTCCACAAGGCTGGAAAGGGCTACGGGGAGATTGCCAAGCAGCTTGGTGAAAAAAGGTCCACTGTTGGAGCAATCATTAGAAAATGGAAGAAGCTAAACATGACTGTCAGTCTCCCTCGGACTGGGGCTCCATGCAAGATCTCACCTCGTGGGGTCTCAATGATCCTA
The DNA here is from genome assembly GCF_964197995.2 of Scardinius erythrophthalmus. NCBI lineage: Eukaryota > Metazoa > Chordata > Actinopteri > Cypriniformes > Leuciscidae > Scardinius > Scardinius erythrophthalmus. The sequence goes on from NC_138225.1 coordinate 3,690,789, forward strand.
AGAAAGGTGAGAAATCAGCCCAGAACTACACGGGAGGAGCTGGTCAATGACCTGAAAAGAGCTGGGATCAACGTTTCCAAGGTTACTGTTGGTAATACACTAAGACGTCATGGTTTGAAATCATGCATGGCACGGAAGGTTCCCCTGCTTAAACCAGCACATGTCAAGGCCCGTCTTAAGTTTGCCAATGACCATTTGGATGATCATGGGAGAAAGTCATGTGGTCAGATGAGACCAAAATAGAACTTTTTGGTCATAATTTCACTAAACGTGTTTAGAGGAAGAAGAATGATGAGTACCATCCCAAGAACTGTGAAGCATGGGGGTGGTAGCATCATGCTTTGGGGGAGTTTTTCTGCACATGGGACAGGGCGACTGCACTGTATTAAGGAGAGGATGACCGGGGCCATGTATTGCGAGATTTTGGGGAACAACCTCCTTCCCTCAGTTAGAGCATTGAAGATGGGTCGAGGCTGGGTCTTAATGACCCGAAGCACACAGCCAGGATAACCAAGGAGTGGCTCTGTAAGAAGCATATCAAGGTTCTGGCATGGCCTAGCCAGTCTCCAGACCTAAACCCAAAAGAGAATCTTTGGAGGGAGCTCAAACTCTGTGTTTCTCAGCAACAGCCCAGACACCTGACTGATCTAGAGAAGATCTGTGTGGAGGAGTGGGCCAAAATCCCTCCTGCAGTGTGTGCAAACCTGGTGAAAAACTACAGGAAACGTTTGACCTCTGTAATTGCAAACAAAGGCTACTGTACCAAATATTAACATTGATTTTCTCAGGTGTACAAATAAATAGTTAAAAAATCATATATTGTGATTTCTGGATTTTTTTTTTTTAGATTATGTCTCTTACAGTGGACATGCACCTACGATGACAATTTCAGACCCCTCCATGATTTCTAAGTGGGAGAACTTGCAAAATAGCAGGGTGTTCAAATACTTATTTTCCTCACTGTATATGCAATAAATCCAATCGCAACATGGTCTGTAAATATGAAAGCACAAAAAAGACTGCCATATAAATATATAATCTGCTTGTTCTGTATGGAATCATAAGGGTATCAGTATTCAATTTGAGATGTAATATGCAAAATGACAATGCAATATGTAAAATAGCAATGCATTTCTGTAATTAAATGTACATTTTCCATTACATTTGTGCAATGTTTGGTGCAAAAAAAAGAAAGAAAATTAATTTGCCATTTCATACACTAGGTTTTAATATGTAAATTGAATACATATTTTAACGCTTTAGAAGTTAAATTAAGCAAAATTAAAATGAAAATGTATTACAGAAATGATTAGATATGTTTAAAATGTTCAAGCAAAAACTGCAGCAAAATGATCATTTAAATGTTATTTTTCTTAATTGCATTTACACTCACAGTTTGCGATTGTATTTTCATTAAATATCCCGCAATGAATATAGCAAAATTCAATGTGCAAATTGAAAATGCACTTGCGACACTTGCGATTGTATTTTCATAAATGTCCCGCAGTATGTATATGGTAAGAAGATGGCTGTGTTTCATGTGACCTTGTTATTTGTACACGCTGTGACTATACAAATCACAACATGTAAATAAGAAAATGTTGGCGTTATTTTGTCACTTATTGGGAGCAGTATGCTAGCTGGAGCCATTTACCTCCAGTCTTTGTGCTAAGCTAGGCTAGCAGTGGGTGTGTCAGACAGAGTTACGGCACGCACGGAGATGAGAAGGGTATGTGTGGACTTATCTAACTCTGGAGGATACGGGGAATAAGCTAAAGTCCCAAAAATTCGGCGTGTTCCTTTAAAACTAGTGTATGAAGTGGCAAATGTAAATTAGATAATTTAATTTTTATTTTAATTTTGCTCCAAACATATCTTTATTTAAACATTATTTAAGGAATATATATTTTTGGCCATGGTTTAATTTAGTAAATCTGTTTTGCAGCACTTCCCCCCAAAAATAAAATGATAAAATTTAATTTCCATTTGATTACCACCGTTTTTGATAATATTTGTATTAAATCATAAAAAGAAACATTGATTTTCTGAATAAAATACATTTCATAAGACTCTATTATTCTTAAACATTTTAATAATTTATTAATGTTAAAAATAAGTTGTTAATCTAATTCATTATAAATTATTGAATTTAGTAGATTAGACATGTTTAGATTAGACATTTTGAATTATGGTTTCAAGTTTGTTATAATAAAAGCATTTGTTCAACAAAAAAAACTTTTCCTTAATTTAACTGTCTTTTTAACTGATGATAATAATATTAAACATAATTTAATAATACCATTTATTTAATAATTGATTAATACGTAAACCGTGATATAACCGTGAGTCCCCCACCCCCGCTGTTAAAAAACTAACTCAGTAACTTTTACTCTGAGTACATTTTAGATAAGCTACTTTTTACTTTTACTTGAGTAGATGTTTAGACCGTTAATTGTACTTGTACTTACTTGTACTTGTACTGAATATATTCCGTGTTAATGTCTCCAGTAAGAAAACATGCTGAGATTTGAGTGTGGCCCAAAGTATCATAACCAGATACAGTTAATGTTATAGGAGATATTTTAAAAGAGAGCATAGCAAGATAATTACATGTTCACTATTAGGTCTTATTACTTCATGAAATAACTTTATATTAATATTGCCTCTGTCTTACCAAAGTCACGTTGCCTGTTTTGTAGATCAGACTGTAGAGAAGTAACAGCGGTTTTTAAATAGTCTAATAGTTTTTGTGTTTCAGTCTGTTTCTGCACTTGGTTGTCAACTGTGAAAGGAAAAATATATATGATTGATAAACAATCAAGAATATGATAGTTTGCTCTTAAAAGTATTTCTTATGGTTATCTCCTTTAAATGATCAGATTTGCAGACCTGCATCATTCAGTTTTGATGTCAGCGCTGACACAGCAAGACTCAAACCGTTCATCAAACTCTTCACTTCAGCGTGTGACAGACCTTGCTGGCGCTCTGTGAAAAAGAAGTAAAAAATAAAAAAAATAAATCGATATATTTAGATGATCATATCCATGTTGTCAGCAAAAGATGTTGTAGTTCACAGAATGAAGACGATGAAGATCAATGCTAACTTTCATTAATAAACATTAAGGGAATATATAGATGAAGGCACAGAGAATGATCACATAAACTACTCACACTACGGACGAGAACCGACAATGAACTGAATGAAATGGAGTATTAATGGGAAACTTAATGACAGACAGCTGAACATAATCAGTAACCAAGGAGACGAACTGGGAGGTAATTGAGGGGCTGTTTACACGACACCGTTTTATACTAAAAAAGTGAAACTTTTTATGCGTTTTGGCCGTTCGTTTACACGACAACGTCGGCGTTTTGGGTTCCTGAAAAAGCTAACTTTTGAAAATGGGTTTCAAAGTGGAAGTTTTTGAAAACGGTCTCCGTGTAAACAACAAAAACGTTAAACTGAAAATGATGACCATCTAATCACTGGCAGCAGAATATACATTTTTTTGTCATTTTCACGGATCAGTGTGAATGGAGATCGTTTCGACAATGGTGTCGTCTCAGAAAACTCAAAGGACTTATCTGTTTTAAGCAAATCGTTGTTGTGTATACGTAGGCCTAACCTAAATTTCCAAAATTTTCATGTGTTTTTTCTTATTTGTAATTCGGTGGCTCTGAATTGTCAAAAAACCTCTCAAAATGCTTGCGAGGGATGCGAAAATATGCAGAAAATCAAACCTGATGTGAATTTTTTATGATGGACGAAAGTTAAAGGTGGTATCAGTGATTTCAGGCCCAAAAATATTTTTATCACATTCATCTAATCTTTCCTAACGATCCGCTAGCTGCCCGCCCCATAAGCATGCCGTCAAAAAAACGCGTCTCTGTAGGCAGCCTAGGCTCTGAGATCTGCACACAAAAACAAATGGTTTAGCAACCAATCACCGACAGGGGGTGGGTGTTGTGAGGTTTTGTGCTCGTGCACGGCTGCTCGCGAAGTCAGAGCTGAAGAAAAAGCTGGCTCAAAACCTCACAACACCCTCCCCCTGTCTGTGATTGGTTGGAACACTATTTGTTTTGGTTTTGAGTGTTTGGCTAAACCATTTGTTTTTGTGTGCAGATCTCAGAGCCTAGGCTGCCTACAGAGACGCGTTTTTTTGACGGCATGCTTATGGGGCGGGCAGCTAGCGGATCGTTAGGAAAGATTAGATGAATGTGATAAAAATATTTTTGGGCCTGAAATCACTGATACAACCTTTAAGGACGAGCATTTCGAAATCTGCGTGCAAGGACCTTAAAACTAAACTGAACTTAATCACATGAAATAAACACACAGGAATGAAACTAACACAAAACACAACATTATCCTGACATGTGTGTTGGTTTGGGAGGATTTAAATGTACTAATAAAATCTTTAAATCTCACCCAGCTTTTGTTGGTTTTCCTCTTGTTTGGATGTGATTGAACTCAATGAAGAGGCAAGATTGGTCATCAAGTTCTCAATATTCTTTTCTTGAGATTTGACTGAAGTTTGATTGAAACTATGAATGTTCATCCAACTCTCCAGCACTGAGAATGTTCTTTGTTGATGAAAAACTGTGAACAAATATTTTTTTTTTAATCAGCATAATTTAAAGGCTTTAAACATGCAGATTTTTTTTGCATTACTCACTTTTTTAAAATGCTAATATTTTACAGTGCAACACTTTCAAAGTATGATGTTAACCACTCACTGATGACAGAAGTCATGATGATGAAAATAATCATGCAGACTGTTCCTACAAGCACAAAGATGCCAGTTTTTCTGCTACATGGACGACCTGCAGAAAACAACACACCATGAGAAATAACATTTTACTTTCTTTTATTTCTTTAAAGCAATGCAGCCAACTTGAATCTCAAACATTGATGATAAAAATGTATCTTCTAGTCATTGATTGGCCTATTCTGTCATTATAAGCTATAAATTGCGTTCCTGGGTTTATGTAAATTTTAGGTTTTGTGATGTCACTAACACGTGAAGAAAGCTCATTGTAGTCTCTACCAGCCGTTTGTTGTAGTCCTTAAAAAGCGATTTCCTTAAAAGCAAATCTTCCTTTTCTTTGAACTTTGAGCGTTGTAACTTTGCAGACGTTGTTTATGCTCAAACAGCAACATTACACACTAACTAAAGTTAGAGAAGTGAAATCATAATCAACCACCCCTTTAAGTCTGATGAGTCTGGTTCCTCAAGGATTCTTTCTCATCTATCTATTTTAAGAAGTTTTGTACAGATAAATAATAAGTCAATGCTTTTGCGTTCTCTTGCAAATGTTTTGCACTCCCCTGAGAAACTTTCGCTTGCAAACCTTAAGTTCTTTAGAGTTTCTCGGGGGAATGCAAACGTTTCTGTGAAGGAATGCAAAGGTTTTGTGAGCAAACGCAAAGTTTTTCGGGGGAATGCGAATGTATTAAAATATATTTTCCCTCACATCTCATATTTTTTCAATCACCATGTCCCATTAGGGGTAGAGTTGTTCCGATTCCGATACCAGTATCGGAAATGCCGCCGATACCAATCAAAATGCTGGCATCGGTATCGGCGAGTACTTGTACCCATGTACCGATCCGATACCATTTTCTATAAACAATAACATTACCTAGCTAAGCACGCTAGCTTTGCTTAACGCGGCAAATCGGAGATCAATTCTTCTTCGCTGCTCTAAACAGTGGTTGCGTGTGGCAACGCAGGAAGTTGTGCTGTTGCCACAAGCAACCACTGTTTAGAGCAGCGAAGAAGAAATGAAAACGCGCACTGGCAGTATGTCCGCTGTTTGGCAGTATTTCAGACTGGACCAACCAGCCATTAAAACGGCGACATGTCTCATATGCCATACTGTAATAATTGCGAGGGGTGGCACAAGAAGAAGCAACTTCAACACGAGTAACTTAATAAAGCATTTGAAGACGCGTCACCCCGCAGAACACGACGGTTACATAAACGCAAGGACAGAGAAGGATGAGCCGCGCCAGAATCAACAATCTCTGGAAGCTTCATTCAAACCAAGAGAAAAGTTTTCAAAAGACAGCCAAACGAGCGATACATTTATCCAACAAAATTATCGAGTTTATTATTCTGGATGACCAGCCGCTGTCAGTCATCGAAAACAATGGATTTCGCCGCTTAATTTAACATTTGGAGCCCCGGTAGAGTTTGACTGGACGCAAATACATCTCTGAAACAGCGTTCCCTATTCTAGATAGTGCGTAAACACATTTCATGTAAACTAAAAGATGTGAAAACAATCAGCTTTACTCCTGACATCTTTAGTTGAGGTTTATTTATACTCAAGTCTCTTATTTCACTACATTGTGGCTGCACTTATTTAAAGGACTAACGTTAGATTGAGTACAAGTTACTGTTGTACTTTTTTTTCTTTTCTTTTTTTTAACGTATGTATTTGAAATGCCGTTTATTTAACAAAATTGTTTCTGGACTTCAAGTTATAAAGAGATTATTTTTCTTATATTATTCATAGAGTTATATAACTAAATAAAACTAAAATACCCTTTTCAGTTTATAGGATTAGATGTGTGGCTGCATTTGAAGTTCTTTTTCAAATAAATAATATATTGCTGTGAAATGTATGTCAGATGATAAAAATACTCTAGTTCACTGTATGTATTTGTTCATGTTTTATTAAGGGATTAGTCTGAAGCACACCATAAAATAATTATATCAATTCATACAGGGCTAATTGCAGCTGTATAGATACACACCCAGGTATCAGATCAGTACTCGGTATCGGCCGATACCCTGAGTCCAGGTATCGGAATCGGTATCGGGGAGGGAAAAAGGGTATCGGAACATCTCTAATTAGGGGCTCCGTATCTTTGTTCAAAATGTTCACAGTAGTCATTAACAAACATAAGCCACAATGTTTAGATTATGAATAATGAATCAAATGCTTTAATCATTCTCAAGGTTCATTTCTTTGTTACGGATCATATAATGTATAAAATAAATGAAAGTGATTATAAAGTGTTACCAGGCATTGAAGTTATTGTACAACTAACTAAAACTCTTTCTCTCATATACAACACAAAGACCTTTTTCTGTATCAAATACAATTTAGTATCATAGCAAAATGTCATACCTTTGCTAAATGTCGTCTTCCGTTCATATTCCATGTCCATTTTTATGATTTCTTCAGAATTATCCATTTTCTGATAGACCATCATAACTTTTGCAGTTACTTGCTTCCTAGAGAGAATCCAAATCACATTCAAAAGAGCTCCTGCAATGACAGTAAACAGGGTTGTTCTGTATAATAACACAACACTTTCTGTTCCTCTTTCCAAAAAATATTAACTTATTATTCTGCAGAAACAGAATAAAAAAGACACAACTTCCTTACTTGAGAGATAGTAAAGATACTACTGGTCAAATATTACTCCGTTACAAGTAAAAGTTGTAAAGACCGACTTTTACTCAAGTAAAAGTACAGAAGTAGCCTACTCGTTTTAAAAAGTACTTTAGTATCAAAAGTAAATGTCAATGGATTGTTGTATTATTGTTGCATTAAAACTTACAGTACCTTATGCCTGTGAAGCAATATAGTGAATACACCTACCAGTTAATAGTATCTGTGGGATTAAGAGCATTCAGAATCTTATAAATCCTATAGAAATTAAACGAACGAATTGACAAAAAAAAATTTTTTGAACACTCCTACCACCCCAACAAAAGAAGTATATGAGAATCCATTAATGCACATTTGAATGAAATGGTCTGTAAAAATCCAACCTGCTTTAAAACCAGATACACAACAATAGCTATATAACTGTCCAACAGCAATACTGCTTTAACAAACAGCGAAACAGAAAGACCTATTTGCCATGGATGTGCGCATGTGCCGAGGATCTGTCTTCCATCCATTTTGCCAAGAGTTGATTAGTGTTCAAAGAAAATGATGGGAAATCGCTGAACTTCACACCATGTGACCCTACAAGAGAGATTACTGATAGGCTGTCTGTCACCTGCATAAAAAACAATCAGGTTTTAGAGATGAAAAACAAAAAAAATGATCCCCTGAATGACATAACTACTTTCTACTCAAGGACCTTGACAGAAATGTAGTCGAGTAAAAAGTATGATATTTGTCTTTCAAATGTAGTGAAGTTGAAGTAAAATAATAAAAAAATAATACTCAAGTAAAGTACAGATACTTTAAAAAGTGTACTTAAGTACAGTACTCAAGTAAATGTGCTTCGTTACTGTCTACCTCTGGCTAAACGACTAATTAAAACTGCTAGGAAGCTAATTTCTGCCACGTAAGAAAAAAAAATCATGCTTATTACAGTCATAGTTATGACATGGTCATTTATTCGATTAAAATCGTAAATTACGTCATAATTAGGCTGTGTATTTAAAAAGTAGAAATTGACATAAACAGTCATGATACAGTTACTCATTTATGAAATTAAAAACCAATTATGAAATACTAAATAGAAATTATTAGATTAAAAAAATTTTAAATTATGAAATTCTAATGTCTTTTTATGTCATAATTTCGATTTATTTAGTCATAGTTCTGATTTAACAAAGCATTTTATTTTCTTATGTTGCAGAACTGGGCTTCCATATTTAGCTCAACGGTGATGCTTCTGAAGCTACGCATGCGCAACATAGTCAACATTGTCAAGTGCAAGTGCGCGATTTCTCCATAGACTGTAAAAAAATGGATTTTTCCTCATGTTTTGCGTTTCATACGGAGCCCCTAAAGGGATGTGCTGGTGGAAAAAATTTGGGACGGGAGTATTTTTTTAATATATTTTTTTCAAATCTTTTTCGTCCCCTCGCAAAATTATGTGCATTCCCACACAAAACGTTTGCATTCCCTCTCAAAGTTATTTGCGTTCCCACGCAAAACCTTCTTGTGAGCTCGACAGACACGTCCTGTTTAATGTCCCGCTGGCAGTGTTTCAGAGCTCCACACATTAATGGAACGTTTCATATTGTTTGAACTTAAAGCAAGTTTTGAAGTGTTGTAATTACACTTAAGCACTGACCGCATTTCTTTATATTTGAGTCCGAGTTCAAACACTATGACTCAATAGGGTCTGTATTTTGAATTTTAAGGCCCTATTTATTTACAGAATTTGTATCGCTTCCACGTAGCCATACGAACCGGAATTAACCCGACAACGCTTTATCTGTAGAGAGGTAAAGGGGGGGGAGAAGGCCTTCACAGGGAAGAGACTAGTTGGCACTTCAGGACTGCGTTGTAGTCGCGTCCAGGTCCTTCAACAGATCTGGATCCGGTGGACTGCGGTAAACCTCGGGATAAACAGAGAGACTAATATTAGCGTAGATGCCATTCTTCTTATGATGTAATGAGTACATCAGGATTTATGGGAAGTGTTCCCGGTTCCGGCTGACCTGATCTATGCTAACATTGAATTACAGAAGTCTATAATGTGTTATGTGTATGCTAGTTCAAAGAGATGTGTTTTTAGTTCCTAACCGACGACGAAGACTTAACAGAGCAGCCATCAAGTGTTAGACAGTATTCTAGATTATTACGTGAGGACGTTTTTTGTCCAATAATTAGAATCTCTGTTTTTTTCAGAATTAAGACCATCTGATTATATGGGTGTTCTGGACAATGTAATATGTTAAACGGGTCAGAGGCTAGTGGTTGACCCACAGGTGGTCAGCACTTTATTTAGAGGTGTATGCTCTAAAAAAAAAATCTATGGGCCCGGATAGAATTTCGGCCTTTCTGTTAAAAACTTGTGCTATGGAGCTTTCCACGGCATTCTGCCCCATTTTTCAAAAATCTTTGGACTCACATACTATTCCATCTCTAAGGAAGAAATCCATTGTTATACCAGTTCCTAAGAAACAGAACTCAGTGGAGAATTGTGATTTTAGACCAGTGGCCCTTACATCTCATGTTATGAAGTGTTTTGAACGATTTGTTCTAATGAGTTTAAAAGGATCAAGTCAAACCATTACTCGACCCGTTTCAATCCGCATATAGGGAGAGGCGAGGTACTGAAGATGCCATTAATTGCATCTTTCATTTGGTTAGCAGTCACTTAGAAGACATTCAAGCATATGCCCGTTTACTTTTTATTGATTTTAGTTCAGCGTTTAATACCCTGAATCCCATGTTGTTGACCACAAAGCTAAAAGAGCTTAAGGTAAATCCATTCTTTATTAAGTGGCTCTATTCCTTTCTGAACAACCGCACACAACAGGTGAGAGTCAACAACTCGTATTCTGAGGTTAAAATTACGAACACAGGAGCCCTGCAAGGATGCGTTTGCTCACCCATTTTATTTACATTATACACCAATAATTGCGTAGCAAGTCAAGACAGTACTTTTTTTAATCAAATTTTCTGATGACACATACATTTTAAGCTTATTAAATAGGAAAGACAATACATCACATTATTTCTCTGAGGCGGACAGATTTGTAGACTGGTGTGACAATAACTCCCTAAAGGCGGATTTTCGTCCGATTTTGAGCCGAATTCTGACTCGTGCGACTCTTTTTCGGGTCGGGCCGATTTTCAGCTTTGTCGTGCGTCGTTTGTCGTTTGTCGTGCCGTGCCGTGCCGTATATCGCACAGTTGAAGCAGAGCTACGAACCGATTGCCCTAAACTCGGTGTTTTTTCCCTCACTGCGCCTGCGTGAAAACAGTTTCATCTGCAGCAAAAAAAAAAAAGAAAAAAAGGGAGATCTTTAAGCTCTGTAGTTCAAAGTTATTACTGTTGCTTACCTCCAGTTCGTGTTGCAAAATGGATTAACCATTACCCACTTCTTCCAAGCCACCTGCCTGCGATGTACACTGAAAAATTAAATAAAGCTGTTTTTAATTTTCATTGATGAATTATTGCACTGTTCGGACATATTATAGACTGTTAATAATTAATTATATGTATATAATTCATTGTAATCGACCTAAATGTTTTAGACAATTTTTAATGAGGAGAAGTAAAGCTTCTATGTAGGCTAATATTTTATTATCCTCACAGCGCGTTGGTTATGCGGTGATGCGCTATGACATTTGTTGCGTGGCTATTTATGTTAGGGAGGTGCAGAGACAATAGGAACCCAAGAGCAGATCAATTCAGAATAGAATTTATTGTCCAAAAGGTTGAAAGAAAACAATACAAAACATAAAATAATTGGTAGCCGAGCAACCAAGTAAGAGGGCGAGACAGAGGCGAAATCCAATGGACAGGCTGGGGTCAAAACCAGTAGCGGACCAACAGTTTCAAGGAAGAGGCCAAGGCAATAGTCCAGGACGAAGGCAGGGGGGTCAAAAGCCGGGTGAGCAAGCTGAGTTGAGATAGGGAACAGGAACTGGGCAAATAAACAACAAAACAGGATCAAATAATCAGACAAGGCTTTAAAGGTTTTTAGAAGCAACCAAAACAAGACTTTCAGGCAAGGGGACAGTGGTGAAGTGGACGAAAACCAAGACACACTGACAGAGAACCAAAGAAAGAGAAAGCATAAGTAGTGGAGAAAATCAGTGCAGAAAATGGGAAACAGGTGTGAGTAATGAGAGTGAGAGCACTAATTAGGATGGGATTCAGCTGTGATGGTAGAGTGAGGTGAACTGACAATCAAGACACAAGACAAACACAGCAGAAAGGCTGAAGATCAAACCAGAGTCCTGACAATTTAATTATAATAGCCTATCAGTTTAATAATAAAAGTAGCCTTCCCTAATAATAATAATAATAATAATACAATAATACTAGCCTACTAATAATTTAATATATAAATTGGAAATGCTAAATCTTCTTGATATTGATAGCTGATGCTTGTTTTGACAATATCTCTGGATAGGCTACATGATATCGTCCATAGGCGCAACCTGGCACGAGGATTTATCGTGCTGATTCGCGCATATTTCACACGTATAGTGTGAGCAGTCAAGTCGCAGCTCGACGTTCGGACCGTACAGTGTGAGCACATAAATCCTGAGCTTTGGCTTTACATCGCATGCGATCTACTCGTTCAGTGTGAGTAGGTTCCTTGCTGAAATCGCACAGACATCGCACAGTGTATGCTCGCCTTTATACTTAATGGAACTAAGACGGTTGAGATGTTTTTCGATCCTAGAAGGGGATCACAGTCCGGTAATGATACATGGTAATATCATTGCACAGGTTCCTTCATATAAGTACTTGGGAGTCTATATAGGTAATTCACTATGCTGGTCTTTTCATGTCAACAATCTTTGTTCCAGGCTACAGCAGAGACTATACTTTCTACACAGGTTAAAAGCGTTTGGAGTGAATCAGAGAATCATGTATTTGTTTTATCAGTCTATTTTCGAAAGCTTGATTAGATATGATATTACTGCATGGTATGGTAATTTGTCTGTCCAATTAAAATCAAGGTTAGGACGTTTGGTGCACACCGCCTTTAAAATTATAGGGGGTGAAGAGAGACGATCACCACAAGAGTTGTTTAATTTTAAACCATGCCAAGAAAATTGTTGGAGACGATACTCATATCCTGAATGCCAACTTTAAATTATTACCATCAGGAAGGAGGTATAGGGTCTTGATGTGCAGGTCTAATCGACTGAAAAATTCCTTTGTTCCTAGCTACTGCAATCAAAGCGTTAAACAGAGATAAAATATTGTGAACTGCCATTGTGTCTTCTATGTATTTAGCTTCACTTGTTTTCTATTTGTTTTTAATGTATGTTGTATTGTATGTATTGACTGCCATTGTTTTTTTAATGTATTTAATTTCACTTATTTCTATTCGCTTTTAATGTATGTTGTTTTGTACAGTGGGGAGAACAAGTATTTGATAGACTGCAGATTTTGCAGGTTTTCCTACTTACAAATCAAGGTCTGTAATTTTTATCATAGGTACTCTTCATCTGTGAGAGATGGAATCTAAAACAAAAATCCAGAAAATCACATTGTATGATTTTTAAATAATTAATTTGCATTTTATTGCATGACATAAGTATTTGATACCCTACCAACCAGTAAGAATTCCGGCTCTCACAGACCTGTTAGTTTTTCTTTAAGAAGCCCTCCTGTTCTCCACTCATTACCTGTATTAACTGCACCTGTTTGAACTCGTTACCTGTATAAAAGACACCTGTCCACACACTCAATCAAACAGACTCCAACCTCTCCACAATGGCCAAGACCAGAGAGCTGTGTAAGGACATCAGGGATAAAATTGTAGATCTGCACAAAGCTGGGATGGGCTACAGGACAACAGGCAAGCAACAACGAGAAGGCAACAACTGTTGGCACAATTATTAGAAAATGGAAGAAGTTCAAGATGACGGTCAATCTCCCTCGGTCTGGGGCACCATGCAAGATCTCACCTTGTGGGGCATCAATGATCATGAGGAAGGTGAGGGATCAGCCCAGAACTACACAGCAGGACCTGGTCAATGACCTGAAGAGAGCTGGGACCACAGTCTCAAAGAAAACCATTAGTAACACACTACGCCGTCATGGATTAAAATCCTGCAGCGCACGCAAGGTCCCCCTGCTCAAGCCAGCGCATGTCCAGGGCCGTCTGTAGTTTGCCAATGACCATCTGGATGATCCAGAGGAGGAATGGCAGAAGGTCATGTGGTCTGATGAGACAAAAATAGAGCTTTTTGGTCTAAACTCCACTCGCCGTGTTTGGAGGAAGAAGAAGGATGAGTACAACCCCAAGAACACCATCCCAACCGTGAAGCATGGGGGTGGAAACATCATTCTTTGGGGATGCTTTTCTGCAAAGGGGACAGGGCGACTGCACCGTATTGAGGGGAGGATGGATGGGGCCATGTATTGCGAGATCTTGACCAACAACCTCCTTCCCTCAGTAAGAGCATTGAAGATGGGTCGTGGCTGGGTCTTCCAGCATGACAGCGACCCGGATCACACAGCCAGGGCAACTAAGGAGTGGCTCCGTAAGAAGCATCTCAAGGTCCTGGAGTGGCCTAGCCAGTCTCCAGACCTGAACCCAATAGAAGATCTTTGGAGGGAGCTAAGAGTCTGTATTGCCCAGCGACAGCCCCGAAACCTGAAGGATCTGGAGAAGGTCTGTATGGAGGAGTGGGCCAGAATCCCTGCAGTGTGTGCAAACCTGGTCAAGAACTACAGGAAACGTATGATCTCTGTAATTGCAAACAAAGGTTTCTGTACCAAATATTAAGTTCTGCTTTTCTGATGTATCAAATACTTATGTCATGCAATAAAATGCTAATTAATTACTTAAAATCATACAATGTGATTTTCTGGATTTTTGTTTTAGATTCCGTCACTCACAGTTGAAGAGTACCTATGATAAAAATTACAGACCTCTACATGCTTTTAAGTGGGAAAACCTGCAAAATCGGCATTGTATCAAATACTTGTTCTCCCCACTGTATATTGAGCTTGTGAACACAATGGCCAATCAGAGGTGTTTAAGAAAGGTGTTTAAGGTCTATTGTTCTCATTTGTATGCTGCTTTGGATAAAAGCGACTGCTAAATGAATAAATGTTTAAATGTTCACTCAAATGCTGGGGGAAATGCTGGTATCGTCACACTTTTAAAATTTCAGTACCGACTTGCTACCGAAGTCTGTATTTTGTGACAACCCTAGGCGGGGCTTGATTTTGTCCAATGGGAATTGATTGGATGGTTGTGGTTTGCTATTGGTTGATCTCATGTGAGTGACAGAGTCTCATGTGATACCTTCGCATACCCCTGCTGGTAACCACCGCTCTAGAAAAAAGAAAACAAGCAGACAATTCTTTGTGAAATTCTTTTATTTGTCAAAGTTAACAGAAGTTTTGAGTTTTGAATCCAACTAGTGTTCAAGGGACTAAACACTACAGCCAAACCAAATATTATTCAGACACTAGATACAATTTTTGATATTTTTTTACTAGTGTGTGCAGTACACTATAGTTCATTTATGTAAGTGAGGATAGCAAAATACAGTAAACTGTGACATATTATACCCCAGAATTCTAACATTATAACAATTTTGACCAAAAATGATTCAGACACTTTGCCCTGACCATGTTTTGCTGAAGTGTTTTTTCTTTAATTGCTAATGCTCTTTTTACACACAGACTGAACAAAATGAAGCATTGCTTGGTGATTGGTTGAGCTAAACTGGTATTATCTAATTGTGTAGTTAAATTTAACAGCTGACAGATATTCAACATAATTCATGTGTGAGACAGTCTAACAAAACCAGTGAAATATCAACTGATTTGATAACTCTGAGTTCTTGTCATATTTTATTACCATTTTCTAAACTACAGCAAATAAACTGATAATGTGAGAAATGTTGAAGGTGTCTACATAAATTTAGGTTTGTCTGTATATAGGACAGTATCATTTCCTTCACTATATCACAGCTATTTTCAGGTTAGACCGTGATTCAGTTTTAAAGTGACAGTAGCCTATTGCTTCTGTCTGTGTCCCTAAAGTTAATCAAAAGACAAAAGGAAAAAATTATCACGGCTCTTCAGTGGATTTAATAGGATTAATCTATATTTAAATTATATAGTGAAAACTAGGGATGTCCCGATCCGATTCCTGTCATCGGTATTGTTTTTCATGTTTTTCTATCCCGGTGGGGACTTCAACCTGAATGCACACAGACTCATGGGGACTTGTGTCATAGTGGGGACCTAAATAGAGGTCTCCATGGGAACACAAGCTTATGAATCCTACAGAATTAGTTTTTTTGGAAATGTAAAAATGCAGAAAGTTTTCTGTGATGTGTAGTTTAGGGGTATGGTTAGTGTAAGGAGATAGAATATACAGTTTGTACAGTATAAAAACCATTAAGTCTATGGGAGTCCCCTCAAAGATAGTGAACCAGACGTGTGTGTGTGTGTGTGTGTGTGTGTGTGTGTGTGTGTGTGTGTGTGTGTGTGAGAGAGAGAGAGAGCGAGAGAGAGAGAGAGAGTACCTGTATTTTTTATTTTTTTTTGTAGTGTTTGAATAAAGGGTGGCAGTCTTTCATAATCAACTGTTGTTGTGGACTATATACTGGAGAAGTATTTGTTCTCCATTTGAGTGAGATGTTTTTAGGTGGCTAATTGAGCAAAGTACTTCGATATATTTTATTATTATTATTAGTATTAGTTCTAGAATAAAATAAAAATATCGGATTGATATCGGTATCGGCAAATAGCCAAAGCTGCGGCATCGGTATCGGAAGTGAAAAAGTGGTATCGGGACATCCCTAGTGAAAACTATACAGTGTTGTTTTACATGTGATTAGCCTACTTTTGTTGATAAAAATGTATACTATATTTATACTTTATATTTATATTATTTATTTCACAGGAAAGCTATATTTAAGTTAAGTTTAAGTTGTTCCTAATCACCTCAAAGGGTTAGGCACCTAAACCTAACCCTAAGAGAAGGGTTATGTGGAATATGTTTCACATGTTGCTTGCCAATAAATAAAGGGTTGTCAATTCATAATATTCTCTTAATTTTAACATCAATTGTTGTTAAGAATATAAATAACCCCCATAGGTCTGTTTGAAGCCTTCTATTTATCATGTAAGGCAAGGCAAGTTTATTTATATAGCACATTTCATACACTATGGTAATTCAAAGTGCTTTACATAGAAATTAATAAAAATAATCACAAAATAAAAGCAAGGAAAATTAAAACAGTTATTCAAAATTCTTTACATAGAAAGGAATTAAAATTTCACACTATGGCAATTCAAAGTGCTTTGCATAGAAAATAAGCACAACATAAAAGCAAGGAAAATTAAAACGGTTATAAAAGGAATGAATTAGAGTAAAATTAATTAAGTAGTAAAAAGATGATACATAGAATAAACTTCTCATGGCAAAACACCGGCATTTTGCATCTTTCAATTTCCCCAATTAAGTGGTTAATGTTTCTCTCTTACCCAATTCTACATAATTCTATTCTAATTGATACTCCCATGATTTTCCCATGATCTGCCCCAAAAATCCAGAAGAGAGCACGCTGAAAAGTTATGATAAAATCTTAGTTGCAAACTTCTTCTGAACCTCATCCCTACTTTGGTCTTCATCCCTGTTGGACTTCTGTTTGATCAGCACACATGCAACAAGTGTCATTGT
Source organism: Scardinius erythrophthalmus (assembly GCF_964197995.2). Taxonomy (NCBI): domain Eukaryota; kingdom Metazoa; phylum Chordata; class Actinopteri; order Cypriniformes; family Leuciscidae; genus Scardinius; species Scardinius erythrophthalmus. The sequence continues at coordinate 3,707,900 of NC_138225.1, forward strand.
ACAGAAGCAAAAGCAATGGAAGATTACTGCTTCACAGCATTGTCCTGTGACACTAAAGATCTCTTAACTTGTGAACACAAATATCTCTTGAAACCACACGATCATAAGATTAAACAACAACAGCAAGCATTCAGAGAGCAAGGAAATGTACTAAAAATGAATAAACGATTATATGATTAAATGGAATAATTAAATGATTATGATTAGAGGATTATAAATGAACAAAGAAAAAAGAAAACACAACAAATCCATGGTCGCTCTCTTGAAGCAACATACACAGGTTGCTATTAAGAATCCTTAGATCCTTTACATATGAATCTCAACTTGAGGGAGCAGTGGTTGTCATTAATATGCGCTTTTTTTGTTATTTGTGCACAGTCCTCTCCTCCCTCATACGGATGTCCTTGCCACTCATCCGGCTGCCCAGGTCCCCAGTGTCTGTAACCAAAGCCAAAAAATACATATAGAATTTTTTTTTGGTAATTTAATCCCATGTCCGTGACCTACAACAACTATTTAAATGTCTGAAAGGTTGTTTAATCAAGTTGCATGTACTTAACAATCAAACTCTTAAAGTACATTATCTTGAATTGATTGCTTCCTATCCTACTTTCGTTGACAAAGGCCAATAATTGAGGGGAATCATTTTTAAGATATCATGTGGAAGCTGTGGATAATGGACATAATGGAAAATGAATTCGATATGGAAAACTGTGACTGCATAATTCAACTCACACTTTGTCCATGGTGCAATTAGTGTCATCCGCCCATCTCCACTGGCCTGTGTTCTGATCCGTTAGACCGATCCAGTATTCAAATGGTTTGGCCAAATGGGTAACAAATTCCTAGGAGGAGAGATAAAAAAATATATACTGAAAGGCAGAATAAAAGATATTAACCCTTTCATGCAACAGCCCCGTTTTTTCTGTAGGCATAAAGGTTACAATGAAAACCACCTAAGTTTTCCTTATAAAATTGTCATTTTTATAGTTGTAGCGATAGGGATGCTCATAATTAACTGGTTAACCAACAGCAAGAATTTTGACTGGTTAATACAATCGGTTTAACGGTTTAAAAAGTATTTTTTCAAGACATTTTGAAAACGTTAAACATATAAAATTTTGCTTTTAAGACAAAAACAGGTTGTGTATATGTCACTTTTCTTTAAATAAATTTATTATTATAACGTTAATGTAAAATACTGGTAAATAAAGCGAAGTATAAAAAAAACAACAACACTATAAACATAGCTATAGGCTATTTTAGTTCCCCTAACGCCACAACAAATCCTTTAAATGTTACTATATTCAGGACGGAACAAGAACGAAAAATAAAAGTAGCTTTATAAACGTCAAGACAAAACAAAATCATTTAAAGCGAAAACAGAAACCTGCATTGGGCCAACGTAGCCTACCTCTCTCATTTGGCATGATTTTCCATATTTGCGATGTATATGGATGCTAAACTATAACTTGTTATATAAACTAGGCTCTGTATTTCACACGCGTTCAAATATCCATGTAAAACATCATCCTTCACATGCTCAGAAATGCTCACGCTGAACGGCATAGATTTTACACTACAGACTATTTAATTTAAGCAGTGTAGCTTTTTATGTTTGGTTGACTGTATTAATTTTGATAATGAACAGGCTGCGATGTCAAGTTAGCAATGCTAGAACTGATATGTTGTGTGTGTGCACGTGAGGCGGGATCACTTTAATTTTATAACAGTGTAAACAACTTAAAGTACTCTGTCTTATATGGTCATACAGATAAGAGTAAGACATGATTAGAAACTGTAAAGGGTTTACTTTTATTTGTGTACACTCACAATAAAAACAAAACTTTTGTAAAACAAACAGGATGCCAATTTCTGCCATCTCGGTTTCCTTTCTGTGAACTTGTTTTTGCAGCGTGTCACAAAAATGAACTGAAACTCAGGATATAGCCTACTAGTCACACAGTTTTGTTACTCTGTTAATTATTTAAAGGTGCAGTGTGTAATTTTTAGCTTCATCTAGTGGTGAGGTTGTGAATTACACCCAACAGAGGAGCTGTGCTTATCAGCTCTGATTTCAGCCATTTTATTTTTCAGACCTCATTGAAATTCAGTGTGGAAAAAATCCATTATTGTACCGATTCCTAAAAAGACCAACGCCAAACAAATGAACGATTTTAGACCAATTTCTTTAACATCATTATTAATTAAGTGTTTTTAGAGAATTATTAAAATTTGGCTTGTAGAGCATACTAGTCAGCTGATGGATCCGCTACAATTTGCCTATAGGAGAAGTAGGAGTGTGGAGGATGCCACTCATATATAAACGTGGATATCGATAAGCGTCATGCTCGTTTATTATTTACAGATTTTTCATCAGCGTTCAACACTATTCTTCAACCAATTCTTTTAGCTGAACGTTTGCTTTCTGAATTTGACGTTCCTAAGGGTTTGGCCTGGATTTTAGATTTTCTGACCAGAAGAGTACGGGTAATGGAGAACATTCCCGGGAACTGTATTCTTCAGTGGGCTGTCCCTATTCTTTCACCTTTATTATTTATTTTATATACAGTTAGGTGCAGAAGTCAATATCCAGACAGACATATTATTAAATATGCCGATGATACAGTGGTGCTTAATTGATGATAAGCTTAGGTGGGTGGAAAACACAAATCTTATTATATCAACAGCACAAAAACGGTTATATTTATTGAGGAAGCTTAAGTCCTTTAAAGTGGATAAATCTATATTGATAATGTTTTATAGATCTTTTATTGAAACTGTTTTGACCTTTGCTATGATCTGTTGGTTTTATGGATTAAATGTTAAAAGTAGATCCCAGATTCAGAGCATTATTAATTCCGGGTCAAAGATTACAGGCTCTGTACAGCTGGGTTTGTCTGCTCTGTGTGAGAGAAATGTTCTTAGGAAGTCTTTGACTATCTTGGATGATACATCTCACATTTTGTTTTGGTCGACGATATAGAGCGCCCAAGTGGAGGACTGTTAAAGCTTCTAGGTCTTTTGTTTCAAATGCAGTTATGAGTGTAAATACATATTTGAAACTAAGATAAAGGTACTGTGAATTTTAATAGTAGCTAGCTATATGAAGAATTATTATAAATGCCCGGGGTTTGTGATGTTTTTGTAATGTTTGTGATGTTTTCTGTTTTATTAAAATGTGTATGTTTGTCAGGTTGAAGCTGCTTAAATTGCCCTGTAAAGGGACAAATAAAGATTTGACTATACTACTACTACAGAAGTTACGCTGGCCAACACGGAAGTGATGTCGTTGCCTGAGACAGCAGAGAGTAGCCAGTTAAGCAATGAGGTTTCTTTACTTAATTATTTTTATTGTTTTTATAATTATTATTGTTACTTGTTCATCATTGTGTCAGTGTTTTATTCGCTGACTTTAGCTCGCTTCTTTGCACGAAGAACAACATAGTGACGAAACGCGTTTGTCCCTTTAGGGCCACCGTAGAAACATGTCGATGTAAGGAGTCCCGCGGTGTGTGTAGATAGAAATGCTCATTCTAAGGTCATAAAAACACATAACGGTTCATTAAGTAAGGTCTTTATACACCACTGAAAACATAGTTATGTATATGATATTGCATTTCTGTCAACAGATCCTCCTAAATATCACACAATGCACCTTTAAGTGAATTATATATGTTGTGTATTTATTCCTTATATATATATGATTTTATTAAGTTTTTGTTGATAGAAGCGCTACTGGTGCATGATGTGACGATGTTTGAATCCTCATGTTCTGTTGTTTATGCTGTTACTTGCACATGCAAAACTAAACCCTTGAAAAACAAATGTTGGTATTTTTAATGGGTCACAGACACTAATCCATTCTATTTTAATTTAATTCTAATCTTATCGGTTAATGATTAATGATCAGTTAATGAGCTTCGCTCGTCGGTTAGGAAAAACCCCAAATGAACATCCCTAGTTGTAGCATTCTTTTTATTTTTTATTTTTTAATAAATTAGCATTTTGCAGCATACCAGTTTCCTTCCACAACACTCACTGCGAACACATTACCTCCGATGCGCTACTTAAAACACCATCAAAAATGGAAACATTCCTGCTTTAAATTATAAAGCAATATGAGAGGTAATAAATAAAAAAAAGTGTTTTCTCACAGTGGCCACTATCCCTGAAAGGGTTAAGGAAAAGTGTGTGTGTGTGTGTGTGTGTGTGTGTGTGTGTGTGTGTGTGTGTGTGTGTGTGTGTGTGTGTGTGTGTGTGTTCTGGTACTCACCCACTCCTTCTCAGAGCCTTCTTCTAATTTTAAGAGTAACGCGCCCTGCTCTTCGCAGTAATCTTTTGCTTGGGTCCAGTTCATTGAGTGACCAGAGAACAGGTAACAGCTGTTGCTGAATGGGATCCACTCAAGTCCACTACAGCCTGATGTGAGTGAGCCTATGTACGAGGACAAGACTAAATTAACACTTTAGTTCCCAGACAAAACAATTCTGTCATCATTTACTCCACCTCTCTCTGAGACACTCGGTTAGTCAACTCCTCTTGTGATTCAATCAAGAAAGTCATTAATGGTTTTATTACACAACAGCATTTGAATTGCAAATTTTCATTTTGAATCTCCCTATAAACCCTGGGCATGACAAGTTTTCTCTGTGGGGAAGAGGTTTAATTAATATTTCGCTGTACTCATGTCCTATGATTTTAATACCGTCTAAATCAAACACATCCTCACTCAACCTCACAAATAATTACACAGCAAACCACTTTCATCTCATGCAGATTAAAGAAATGTAATCCTGCTCAGAATGTCTGTGATTAAACAGACACTACATAAGCACAATATTACACCTTGAATTTAGAGTTTACTCACCGGTTAATGATATTTTATAAGACGAAGCTTGAACTAATGATGCCAGTTCCTCCACTGTATTCTTCATGTCCGTCAGTGAGCTTGCCATCTCCACTTTAGCCAGAGACAAGAGCCAAACAGAACAATATATCAGCCTGATTACCTCTAATATAAGAAAAGCACAATTCTGAAGAACATGATATTTCATGAATACAGTTAGAATTTATAAAATTACTTTGTGCATGGTGAAACATCACAGATGACATCATACGGTCATGTGTTAGGCTAAACCTAAGACCGGATACTATCGAACCCAAATTGTTCATCAAATCCTTTTGGCGATCTGTAGGAGAAAGAAATAGAAATATAAAGCTTGCCTTAGACATGAGGATTATTCAAAGCTGAATGTACGTCCAGCACTCACCCAGCTTTTGTTGGTTCTCCTCTTGTTTGGATGCGAGTGAATTCAGTGAAGAGCCGAGATCAGTCATCAAGGTCTCGATATTAGACAACTTCTTTTCATGCATTTCTTTTGGAGAGTAAGAGGGACAAATGATAAGTAAATAATCAATGATTTTATGCACGTATTAAATCTTAGACTATTTACAGTGTCAAAGAGAAGTGATGTTTAACAGTCATGCCCTGCTGAGACACTTAAATCATGCAGAAATTCATTGCATTAAAGATTTGACCCCAAACAGACATTAGTAATGGAGGACATTTATGTTTAAACTTTGTTCTAAAAAGATTACCAAAAAAATCATGAATTATCATCATGATACTTCAGTTTTTTTAATTTATTATTTATAAATGGCCTAATAAAACAAAATAAAACGGCAGTCAAGACACTAACCTTTGGTCATTGTGTTAATTGAGCCAGACATATTCAAAGATGAACTCAGACTGGATACTAAGTTCTGCAGCTCAGAAACCTTCTTTTCTAGGTCATTACCTGTAAAAAAAAAAACACAAAAAAGTTGTTAATTAAAAGTCTATTACCAAAACTGATCTGATGAAGATGAAGTTCTCACCTGAGATCTGAAACTCAGATTTGACTGAGGTTAGATCAGACGTATGGCTGTTAATCCAACTCTCCAGCATTGAGAACTTTCTTTCTTGATGCGAAACTTCAAACCAAAATAAACAAACAAACATTTCAGCTTCTCTGCAAATATTTTATATATGCATATGCTAATTCAAATAGTTTATAAAGCTCAGAGCAAAGCAGTTCAGTTCATATCACAATTAGCAGTTTAGTAAATGTTGATCTTGAACAAAAAGTCTATTTGTCACACTAAAAACACAAAGATGTTGCAGTCCATATCCACACCAGTGCTAAATGAAAGCAGTCTAGTAGCAAAACACTAAAGACAGTATTTCATTAATAACTCACAGATGACAGAAGTCATGATGATGAAAAAAATCATGCAAACTGTTCCTAGAAGCACAAGGATGCCAGTTTGTCTGTGATTTGAGCGACCTGAAAAAAACAGACAAAATCCTTGAATCATTTATATTGATAATATCACATGTGAAATGTAATATTTTAATTTTGCAATGCCATGTTTTAATTCTTTTTGCATTTTTCCACACATTTTGAGATATTATTCATGTCTGTAGCAAAATGGTGCCGGAACAAGTGACATACCCAAGTTTATACTTAGAAGTTTGTTTAAATCATCATAGTACGAGCAGTACAAAATATATATATATCCATAATTAGCATGAACATGATTAATTGTTGAAGCTCACTGGTTAATCTGAGATGTTATGCAGTACCAACTACCCCCGAGGAAGAAACATTCACAGCATTCTCGATTCCAATTACATTTCAAATATAAAAGTTGCTTTTGAAATAACGATTAAAAAAGTCTGTCAAGACATTAAAATAAATGTAACTGCGAAACATTTTCCATTTCACTCATGCTGTAAAAGCTTTAAGATAGTTTCTCCAACTGAATGTGAAATTGTAAATCTTCCAAACCTCTCCAAAATGATTTCTTTGGTTCACATTCCATATCCATTTGAATGTATTCTTCAGAACGATCCATTTTCTATAAAGGACAATATAATGTGAGCACATTTAAGTCACTTGCTGCTTATGGTTGAAATTAAAAACACCACCTCCTATATATTAATCATTTATGTTCCTTAAAAAAATTTCACTTCCACATTCTGAGGAAGTGATATTTAGGGAATTCCGTCTGGGAAGATTCGATTCTGTTACCCAGACACACACAGGAAAACATTTAATGCTATAGATTTTTTTTTTTTTTTTTTTTTTTTTTGCATGTACATTTTCTTCATGACAGCTTTAATGATGCTTATGTCATGTCTACTTTACAGCATGCAATTAGTTGATTTGCCAACATGCAATTTATTGGTAATTTTTAAATAATAGACGGTAGTTTTACAAGACTTCCCCCTCTCCCCATCCCCAAAAGATCTAGGTTTTCATTTGGTCACTTGCTATTTAGCTACTTGCTACTAGGGACTAGTCTCTCCCTATGGAGGATCCATTTACCACTCCAGATAAAGCGTTGTCAGGACCAGTACTTTGCTTAGGCTTGGTTTGTAGGGAATTACAAACCTGCGCACATATATTCAAACGCACATAACTATAGAACCAATTCTTAACCTCCTGAGTCCCTGCGACCTCATATGAGGACATTACATTTTTGCCTCTTGACACAATGATAGTCAAATTTGTAAATCTTAGACATGTTAGCCACATTTAGGGACACTGCCCACACCATCTTGTGGTGATATCACAACATTACACCAATGTCAGTGAGAAGAAAATGGCTGGAATATCAGCAAAACACTTCTACACCAGTTCCCGAAAGAAAAATGACCCAGGTAAAAAATCTAATCCAATTATATGAATTAAACAAATGTATTTATGTACAATACTTTCTCTATCATCATATGGGGATTAAAATTTGACATATTTTAGTAATAGTAGCACTCCAGGACATCAGTAAACGTGAAGCACTCGTTTGAAGACATTGGGACTATATAACGTTATTTATTCTACCATGTGGTTAGCTAAACTTGGGAATATTTAGATGGATCGCAATAGCATTGAAAAAACAACATTTGTCTGTGTGTGTATGTGTGTGTGTGAGCATGCATTATTGAGTTAACATGGAAAAACTGGTTTGCTTTAGTGCAGAAAACTGGTAAAAATCAAGAAGTTTAAAATGAAAGTGAGCCAATAAGTGGCCTTCTACTGCTCTCTGCTGGCCATTACCTTTACTATTATAACACAATCAGATTTTGTCAGTGTTTAGCACTTCATTTGTACTGACACTTCACATAATTGCTAGTACTATGGTAAATCATAGAACCACTGTCCTCACATGAGGACATCATATGGTAAATCATAGACCCACTGTCCTCACACGAGGACATCATTTTCTGCAAAAACTACTTCCTGTACAAAAACTAATTTTAGTTATTATACTTATTAGGTCCTACTTATCCCAAATAGCAAGAACAATTATAAAATGCACACCAGGCAAACTCTCGGGTCTCAATGCGCATGTGAACGCCGTCAGCGTTTATCACAGGTTCGCGTTTAACTAGTCTTTTTACTTGTGCGTCTTAATTCTTTCTGAAAACTGTGGGGAATTTTCCCTTTTACCATTTAAAATAGCACTTCTAATAAAACAATTAAGCTGAGTGAGCAAAACACTGCATTTGTGCTGAGCTTGGACTTTCAAAAATGTAAAAAAATACTGAATTAGGGAAGCGAGATTGATTCATAAGTAAAACTTGATCTGTAACTGTTTCTAAGGATAATTTAATATCGAGTTGCTTTGCAAATAAAGACAGAATGTACAAATGCACAGAAATAATAAAATGCTATAAGGAGCATAAAGTTCGAGTCCACCCTCAATAATCCTATATCTTACTTTTAATACAGATGCATGAAAATACTAATCATCAGACCTCTTTTTAAGCACTGATGAGTGGCTATCAGCTTAATGCATCTAATATTGTGAGCTGTATCATTTCTTTCAAAGTTCAAGGAGTGTTGTTAAGTAAATACAAGTTTAATGCCACATTTGTGGGTATTTTACCTCATTCCTAGAGTTAGAATAACTGGAAGTGCACAGGGCCATGAAATAAACATTCAAGAACACTCAAAAGTACAGCTGAAGACTTATCCATTATACATGCTCTCAGGAAATAGTGACACTAAATTGGCTAATGACCATCCAGTCGTTCAACTTCCATGTCATGACCATGAAACACTGTGGAAAATACTCATAATGCATGCAATACACATGTGTGAACCAGAAAGGAACTGTTTACATGGAGCAAAATCCACTCAGAGAGAGTCTCACCTTAAAAAAGACAATTTAAATGTTAACTAATCTTGCTTTTTAAATTCACAAAAATACAAGCTTCCCATTTTTTTTCTGCAGTGTTTTCTTGAATTGTTTGTACCTTAAAAAAAAAAGACATAGAATATTGTAATTTAATGTAAAATGTAAATGATACATGATTAAATTACAATCAATTTTAATTAAATTGAAAACCAATACAGTACACAAAAATAATCCAAACCGAAGTTTTATTGGAAGAAAAAAAGGCCACAAGCACAAGCTCATTCTATAACACTGAGTACGCAATGACATCCAACGTAAAGGACATGCGTTCACTTCAGGTGGAGCGCTTCTGTAATTCATGCGAGTGAACAGAAAGAGACTTCTGCTTCTGGAATGAATGCAAAAACAAGGAAATGCTGAGACAACTGTAAAAAAAAAAAAAAAAAAAAAAGTATTAAAATGGAGAGAATAAAACTTGAGCTCTAAAAGAAGTCCACATCATCTGGTGCGTCTAAATCACGATATTCAATGATATTGCGAGGATCCCCACGCATCATTCTGGAAAAGAGATGGGGAAAAAAAGATGACATTTTATTAAAGCGTATCTATTAACATCCTAAAAGAGCTTAATATAGTATCACTCCTGTGTCCTGACTGCATGCAAATACATCAAAACTTAAATACAAAAATCAACTCACCGATTGTTTCTAGGTTTTCCGGGGTAACCGCCTTGCCCGCGGAAGTTGTCGTAGTTGCCCCTGCCACCTCCACCATACTGGTTCGGTGGGTAAGGAGGACCACCTGTTAAATGTTGGAGAAACACCTCAATATGACATAATTCAGCATTGAAAAAGGTGACAGTCAGGGTTTAGATTTACGGATACACTGCAATGAAATGGCCTGTTAAATGCACAAACACTGCAAAATTGATTGTAGAAAACATTTTTAAAACCCTGCCATGTTGTAAATTCTCAGGATGCGTGATATATTTTCAGATATACAGTACTGTGCAAAAGTCTTAGGCATGTTAATATCCCCCCCCCCCCCCTAAAAAAATGGTTTTAAGTCAGTTATTTAGATCTTTTGCTGTAGTGTTTTAGTTGGAAATATCAGTTTACATTTCCATGAAGAAACACAAAAAAACTGAGACAAACTAAATCCAGAAGAACTGTGGGAATGTCTCCAATATGTTTGAAGAAACCTGTTTCTTCAGTTTCTTCATGTAATCACAGACGGACTCGATGATGGTGAGATCAGATCATACCGGCTGTTGTCAGACTCCTTGTGCATACACAAATCTCACTGGATTATAACAATTAATGGCAAAAAGAATGTTTGGAAATCAGTGGCGGCTGGTGCTAAAAAAATTTGGGGGGGCACAACAAACTGAATTTTTAATTCAGGACTGAATGTAGGCTTATTGTTAAAAACAATTTAACAGTGATAATAATGTAGCTATCATTAGCCTAAAGTTTAGCTAAAACTTCAGCCGGTAGGGTAGCCAATTGCCAAATAAATCTGAATTTTTGGGCTAAATGGCGATGTATGGTATAATCTGAGTATTTAATTATTATTTTTCTATTTGAATAAAAAAAAACCTGTATTTAATTTTTTTTAAAAATGTAATATCCTGATCGATATTGTCCTACAAACAATGTTCATATTGAAGGTTATAAAAACAAACATAGTGTTGCTGTCTATCTGCAGTCTATCCAAAAAGGGGTCAAATCACATTACATTCTAACATTGCAACATTACAATCTAAAAACAAAATAATGCTTTTTAAAGAAGTAGTTAAATTTACTAAACCAAAAAAAAAAAAAAAGCTAATATCATAAAAATACACATGTAGGTTTGAAATTCTCTAGCACATTTATGTTCACCAACAACAACAAATATTCAAGCTAAATTTAGCTAAATATAGCTATATTTTAGCTAAATATATTTATAACTTAGTGCTAATGTATATTTTAGTCAGAATAATTGCGCTCCTATGCATTGCGCTCCGTCTGTTCGGCGCGCATGCACGCGGGGGCGCTCGTTCACGGAAGTATAGCTTGCAGAAAGCTCGCCCACTCATGACAGCAAACTGGACTTTCTAACATTTACAGATGGAGAATATGTCCGTGAAATGTAAGTTATGCACTGAGGAAATTATTGGATGTCACTTCAGCTTATGGCTAAATACTATTAGAGGTACATTTGTTTCCACCAATCGCTGCACAAGTTAAGGTTACGTATGATGACGAAAGCACGTTAGTGCGAGCCCTCCCGGAACCCATAGAGAATGCATTGCTGTGCCTGCAGTTCGAAAAAAAAAAATCTTTGAATGTAAGTCTATGGGAACACTCGGGGCGATTCTCAGCCAGAGTGAAATCGCCCAAAAAGAGGCGGTACTCCACAGAACGTGACTCGGCGCTGATTGGACTATATCCAGAGGCAGAACAACAGTGAGTGACTGCTAGCGTAACTCTGTGGTTGAATGAGATAGTGATTGAAAAAGTCCCTTTCACACTTTAGTGGTGCGTCGCCCGATCGCCTTAATGAAGAAACCGCCGCTGTTGGAAATGTAAACTGATATTTCCTACTGACACACTACAGCAAAAGATAGAAATATCTGACTTAAAACCTTTTTGTGTGTGTATGTGTGTGTGTGGGGGGGGGGGAAATATTAACATGCCTATGACTTTTGCACAGTATTGTATATTCATTTTTAATGTTATCTTTATCGGCCCGATAAAGAAAAGTTGGCCTATGCCTATATATATATGGTTTTAATTGCTTGAAATATGATTGGAATCACTTCAAAAAGGAAAACACAGTTACGTGACTATCACAGTCCGTGATATAGTCTACATAACATTATAACAAAAAAATAATTGTGTGCATGGGACATGGATATAATAGTGAGGCTTGTTTTCTCTCAAATGATATAAAAATTTGGATTTAGATTTATCGGCCAATATATCCGTTATCTTCTTTCACATTTAAAGAACTATCGTATCGACCAAATTTTTCATATCAGTGCATCTCTAGTAAATTCTGTACAGAGAACCTGAACGAGGCATTAAAGCTTTCACATACTTTTAAAAGGAAAAGCTAGATGTACCATAATTGTTGCACCAAAACTGAGATATGCATTAAAAATTGATTTGCAATTGCATCACGACTCCCAGAAGATGCCAAATGATTCCCACCCTTGCTAACAACCATTCTCACTCTAGCTATCCTTCTTTAACAAACACACACACACCTCCATAACCCATAACTGGAGGTCTGGGCTGGCCAAAGCCCATGAGACCCTGAGGAGCCTGAGGTGGGAATGGAAGACCTCCGGGTGAAAGCACTCCTAAAGAGAGAAACAAAAATACAAATGTTCATTTCGTATCTCCAACTTCTGATAACACAATTTATTTCAATACCAAATCAACAAGATTGACAGACGCACTGATACAAATTGGAGCAGAAACTTTTTTAATTGCTAGTAAAATTACAAAGAAACGGTAGGTAACATTTAAAGGGATACTTCACAGATTAGCATTAAGCTTTGTATCAGTAGAAACCCGGTAGTATTCTGGAATGACCGTGTTTCCCTCCCTCATGTCCCCCTGAGACGAGAGATTTCTGTATTGTGTGTCTGGAAAAAACCTCTGATGACACAAAAATCATCATTTAGCATCATCAGAGGCGAGAGACTCCAGCCAGTAGGAGGAGTTCGTCCTGCATGTCTTCAACCCGCCCATAGGGGGATCTCACCATAAAACACCGTCTTTTCAGTTTCGAGTCGACTAGTTGCCTAGGGCTGCGTTCCAGTCCAAAATTGTCATGCCCTTCACTCGCTAACTTCCCTCCGTCTCGTTCACTCGGATGTATGTCATTGCTTACGATGCTCGAGTGCCCACTACTGGCGGAAACTGCAATGGGCTGAACTGGAACGCCCTAAGCCCTTGATCACTTGAATCAGCTAAAGAGTTGATTAAAACATTTTTCCCTTTAAGAATTTGTTTAATGTATATAGGTGTGTGTGGGTTGTTTTAAATTAAAAATATATATAATTAATATATCATAGTTGTTTGTTGTGGTGGTGATTAGATGAGATTTGTGGTGATGTCACAATCGTACTGCATTGTGGGACATATAGGTGCCTGAAGTGTACAGTAGACTCGGTCAAATCGAGGGAACGAGGGTCTGTCCATATAAACTTCCCTCGTCCACTTCACGAAGTGGAACGCACTTCAAAATGGCGGCAGGGATTCCCCCGAGAGGAAGTGCGTAGGGAAGTTCGCAAGTGCGTGTCTAAAAGTGGACTGGAACGCAGCATAGTTGTATCATTTCTTCTGATACTGCCCTCTGTAACCGGTAGGCGTGGCTTGGGCGTGTCCTCGTAGGGCAGAGAAGCAAGTGCATTCTGGGAGTTGTTGTCTTTTATCAACATGAGCCAAAAATACATTTCCTGGCTTTTCTCAGTCTAGAAGGCACCAACTTCTAAGATAATTTCACATTTCTTTTACATAAATGACCCAATTTAAATACACATTCATCTTTCCAGCGGTGAAATATCCCTTTAAATTAAATGTGAAATTGAAGTAGAAAAACTGAAATGGTATTTTCTTGTAAAACTTGCTCCAATAATCTACATTTACAACTTCAAAAAAAAATGTTTGCTTTACCTTGTCCTGGACCTGGAGGAGGTGGCGGTTTCATCTCTGGGATGGAGGGTCGTTTTGCATCCATCAGGAAGTTGTTGAAAAAGACCACCTCTTTCTTCACCTCCTCAATCTTGTCACCATGTTTGTTTAGGATGTGCTTCCTCACAAACTCTGGGCCCTTGAGAGAGATTGATTGATATTTTGATTGATTTTGTAAAACACAAACATCCTCCCCCAAGGCTACCAGATGAACAACTACATGAACAAAGGATCACGTTTTTAAATCGCACACCTTAAACTTTTTGCCACTTAGAGGACAAAGCCACTTGTCTTTGCCCAGTTCCTGTGTGTTGGCCAACACAAACTTTTCAACTTCCTGTTCTGGATCTTTGCGGCCCATCTTCGCTGCCTCATCTTCAGACAGGCTTTCCTTCACACTGAACAAGTGTCCCAGCTTCTCTTCAAATGTCTTTTGCCAGTCGGACACTACAAGATGGTTGAAAAAGCAGTGACACTTTTTTTTCAGTTACATTTCTTTGCAATTTGTTGCATCAAACAAACAGCTAATCCTGTCCCCAACTTTTGGCCATTGGTTGAGTCAGAAGTTTCTTAATTCTTTGTAATGTCAAGCACGTCCTGTGCCTTACTTTCTCATACATGCGTTTGTCAACAAATTTCAGCAGACATGCACTTTACAACTAAACATACCCACAACATAGCAAAATCTCTTTAGACAATTAATATCACCACCACAATACATATTGTGACGAGCGTCCTCAAGGAAATCAGCGTCGCCCTGGTAACAAACACCGAACACCTGCACATCCTCACAGCGGGCTGATCGGTCACAGCTGCAGCTCATTAATTAACTGCTACAAAAGCAGCACGCGCTGAGCAGACAGACAGACTCTGGTCTCGAGCTGAATGAATTGCTGGTCTAACCTTTCTCTCATTTTCCTCCAGAAAGCAGCGAGTGACCGACAGCCCATCACTTTTGGAGCACGTTTGGACACCCACTTTCGTTTGGATTAAACACTGAAGAGCACTTGGAGCACCAGCCATCACGCACCGGATCACCGTCTTCCTGCACCTTTTATTTCACTGTAAATAAAATCCATCCTCCGGGGCCTTTGCACTAAACCTGCCTTGTCGTGTGATTCTTCACCCCGTGACAGTGGTGGAGAATGCGGACAAGAGTGTGAGGAATCACCGGCAAGTTCACCGCCCCAATATCCTAATTTTTTTTTTTTTTCCCCCTTTGTGCACTGCAGGACACGGAAAGCGGCACGCTTGATCCCCGTCATGGAGGAGGTTCTACAACGCCTCGCGGAGGTGAGCATCCGCCAGCAACAAATTGTGGAACATCTCGCCACCCGCCAGGGTAGGACGGAGGAAGAACTAACCGCCATCCGTGCCTCCGCCGCCCAGCGCGTTCCGCTACCTGACCCTCGAGCTCAAGCCACCCGCCTGCTGCCGAAAATGACGGCTGATGATGATGTAGAAGCTTTTCTGCAAGTCTTTGAAACTACAGCCCGATGTGAAGCATGGCCAGAGGACGATTGGGCACGCGCGCTGGCACCTCTTCTAACTGGAGAAGCCCAACGGGCTTATTTTTCACTTCCTCATGAGATCGCCGAAGATTATAATGAAGTCAAGCGTGAAATCCTGGCGAGACTCGGCCTGTCATCCATCTGTGCCGCCCAACAGTTTCGTGAGTGGGAATTCAAGTCCCGCGTGCCAGCCCGTGCCCAAGCCGCTGAACTCAGCCGCATCGCGCATCACTGGCTATTAGAAGGAAATCCCTCGGCTGCTCAGGTAGCGGAACGGGTGGTGGTCGATCGCCTCCTCCGCGCCCTCCCCCGTCCGATTCGTCAAGCGGTTGGAATGAGAAATCCCTGCAACACTCTGGAACTAGTGGAGGCGATCGAGCTGGCGGATGCCATCCATCACCGCGAGGCTGGGGATCGAGCGTTGCCGTTTCCCCGGAGGGTGGTCCAGGAGCGGCGCCCGCTCGAAGGCACCCCAAGTCCAGTCAGCAGGCCGACGGTTTCCCCGCCGCGAGACGAGCCCATGCCCAGCGCCGAACCCGTAACACCACCGCGTGCGTGGCTGGCAGGCTGCATCGTCCATCAGCGTGTACCATCGGGAGCCCCTGAAGCGGACGTGGTCGTGGAAGGGAAACGTTTCCGGGCCTTACTGGACTCAGGCAGTGCGGTCACCCTTATCCAGTCCCGGGTGTGTCCCCTTCGAGGCGGTGAGAAGAGTTTTCTGCCGATTACCTGTGTACACGGAGACACTCGCCAAGTACCGGCCCGCAGAATCACCATAGCGTCACGACAAGGCACCTGGCCGGTGGAGGCTGGCTTGATGAAGGACCTGCCGGTGGCCGTACTGTTTGGGAGAGACTGGCCGGGCTTCGAACGACTGCTCACCGCCGCTACTCAGCCTGCCAGCCCAGAGGGAAACCGTCGAAGACGGAAGCGGCCGCGTGGACCTCGCCGCAGACCAGCCCTTCTTGCCTCCGACAGCGGGAGAGATGGGGAGTCCCCCTCCCAATCTTCTAATCCTTTCTTTGATGTGTACCAACAGGCTGCGGGAGGGGGCTCATTCGCCAAGGAACAACGGGAGGACGAACGTTTGAAGCACTGTTGGTCCCAGGTCCGGATGGTCGATGGAAACGACGTCCTCCCACGGCCCCATCCTCTCCCGCATTTTGTCGTCGAGAATGGCCTGCTGTACTGTGTCGCACAGCGGAGGGGGGAGGAGAAAAAACTACTGGTGGTTCCCCGAGCCAAGACCGAAACCATCCTGGAGCTGGCCCATTCCCACCCCATGGCAGGACACCTCGGGGCAGCCAACACCACCCAGCGCATCCGTGACCGTTTCCTCTGGCCTGGCCTGGAGGCCGAAGTGAAACGATTTTGTCAAGCCTGCCCGACCTGCCAGGTCACGTCGCCCAGGACTCCTCCTCCCAGCCCGCTCATCCCGCTGCCCATCATCGAGGTGCCCTTCGAGCGGATCGGAATGGACATAGTGGGGCCGTTGCCAAAGTCTGCCCGGGGACACGAGCACATCCTGGTGATCGTCGACTATGCCACCCGGTACCCAGAAGCAGTTCCCTTACGCAAAGCCACCGCGAAGTCCATCACCCAGGAGCTGTTTCTGTTGGCCAGCCGAGTCGGCATCCCCGCGGAGATACTGACTGACCAGGGAACACCGTTCATGTCCCGGCTAATGGCAGATCTCTGCAGGCTGCTGCGGGTGAAGCAGTTGAGGACCACGGTCTATCATCCCCAGACGGACGGGCTCGTGGAGAGGTTCAACCAGACCCTTAAGCAGATGCTGAGACGCGTGGCGGCGGAGGATAAGCGGGATTGGGACCTTATGATTCCCTACGTACTCTTCGGGATCCGCGAAGTACCCCAGGCCTCAACTGGCTTCACCCCCTTTGAGCTCCTGTTCGGCCGCCAACCACGTGGGCTCCTCGACATCGCCAGGGAAGCTTGGGAGCAGCAGCCTGCCCCTCATCGCACCGTCATCGAGCATGTACGACAAATGATAGAGAGAATCGATCGAGTGATGCCATTAGTCCGGGAACACCTCAGCAAAGCCCAACAAGCCCAGCAACGCCATTACGACCGGGCAGCCCAACCACGGGAGTTCCAGCCGGGAGACCGCGTCATGGTCCTGGTCCCCAGCTCTGCCTGCAAGTTCCTGGCTTCTTGGAAGGGTCCATACACGGTGTTAGAAAGAATCGGGCCAGTCACCTACCGTCTAAGGCAACCTGGTCGACGCCAGACAGAGCAACTCTACCATATTAACCTCCTAAAGAAGTGGGTGGGGACCCGGGACCAAGTGGCGGCCCTCAGTCTCACCGATCCCGTGGTTGTAGACGTCAACCCCCATCTTTCGGCTGCCCAGAAGGCGGAGCTGCAGCACCTGGTCAGTCAGTTCCAGGATGTGTTCTCGACCCAGCCCGGGCAGACCAACGTAGTCCAGCACGACGTCAGGACACCCCCAGGAGTCGTCGTCCGGCAACGGCCCTACCGTGTCCCGGAAGCTCGTCGGCAGGCTATTGAGGAGGAAATCCAACAAATGCTAAAGTTGGGGGTAATAGAACCATCCCGGAGCCCGTGGTCCAGCCCCATCGTAATGGTTCCAAAGCCGGATGGCACCCTCCGCTTCTGCAACGACTTCCGCCGCTTGAAAGAAGTCTCCGAATTCGACGGGTACCCCATGCCTCGGGTCGATGAGCTGCTGGACCGTTTGGGAAGGGCCCGGTACATCAGCACCTTGGACCTCACCAAAGGCTATTGGCAGGTACCACTCTCTGAAAATGCTAAACCCAAAACTGCTTTCTCAACCCCCAGTGGCCACTGGCAATACCGGACCCTTCCCTTCGGCCTGCACGGGGCCCCCGCAACCTTCCAAAGAATGATGGACATCATCCTGCGGCCCCATCAAGCCTACGCAGCCGCCTACATCGATGACGTCGTGATCCACTCCGAGGCATGGGGAGAACATCTGGAGCGTCTGCGGAGGGTGCTTTCGGAGCTCCGGCGGGCTGGACTCACCGCCAACCCCCGAAAATGTCATCTAGCTCTCTCTGAAGCCAAGTACCTGGGTTTCCGTGTCGGACGGGGCCTGATACAACCCCAGGAAAAGAAAGTAGAGGCCATCCACTCCGCCCCGAGACCCCAGACAAAGACCCAGGTACGAGCTTTCTTGGGGTTGGCAGGGTATTACCGGTGTTTTATCCCCAACTTCTCCTCTTTAGCCGCCCCTCTGACAGACCTGACCAGGAAGGGGCAGCCGGAGAAAGTATGCTGGACCCCAGAGGTGGAGGAGGCCTTCGCCCGGGTCAAAGAAGCACTGACGTCGTCACCGGTACTCCGCGCTCCAGACTTTAGCTGCCCCTTCCTGCTGCAGACGGATGCCTCCGACACGGGACTGGGAGCCGCCCTGTCCCAGGTCCAGGAAGGTGAGGAGCATCCGATCATCTACATCAGCAGGAAGCTGTCCCCAGCCGAGAGGAAGTACGCCGCCGTCGAGAGGCAGGCCCTGGCCATCAAGTGGGCAGTCCTGGAGCTCCGGTACTACCTCCTAGGCCGCAAGTTCACCCTGGTCACCGACCATGCGCCTCTCCAGTGGATGGCCCGCGCCAAGGACACCAACGCCAGGGTGACTCGCTGGTTCCTAGCGCTCCAGGACTTCTACTTCGAGGTACGACATCGGGCCGGGGCCGCCAACGCGAACGCTGATGGCCTCTCACGGATATGGACAGCTTATGCAGGTCTGTCAGGGGTCATTCCCCACCCTCCCCTTATTTCACCCCTACTATCTCCATACGTTCACAGGACCAGAACGACGCTTAGGGGGGGGGGAATGTGACGAGCGTCCTCAAGGAAATCAGCGTCGCCCTGGTAACAAACACCGAACACCTGCACATCCTCACAGCGGGCTGATCGGTCACAGCTGCAGCTCATTAATTAACTGCTACAAAAGCAGCACGCGCTGAGCAGACAGACAGACTCTGGTCTCGAGCTGAATGAATTGCTGGTCTAACCTTTCTCTCGTTTTCCTCCAGAAAGCAGCGAGTGACCGACAGCCCATCACTTTTGGAGCACGTTTGGACACCCACTTTCGTTTGGATTAAACACTGAAGAGCACTTGGAGCACCAGCCATCACGCACCGGATCACCGTCTTCCTGCACCTTTTATTTCACTGTAAATAAAATCCACCCTCCGGGGCCTTTGCACTAAACCTGCCTTGTCGTGTGATTCTTCACCCCGTGACAATATCATTAGAGGTGTAACAATATATCGCAATACAAAAATGCAATAATATGTAACACACAGCAGATGGTCAGATCACCAGCTCTATCTCTCTATATGTTAATGTACTGAAATTAACCTGTCTTCTGCTCTGAGACCTAATTAAATCACTGGTGTCCTAATCCACAAACACCTCTATTGCCTCAAGATTCTGCCTTCCTGGATACCAGACCCAACGGCGCCGATAAATGGCGCAAATCATTAACTGCCTAATCTGAAAACAGAGATTCCTTACTGCTGACCTCGGAATTATGGCTTGGCGAACATCCGCTGACCAATAAGAGCAATCTCGAGAGAACCCCAAGGATCCTCTCTCTGACATTTATTTACATTTAGACACTCATTTAACACGCTCAGAAAACAAAGAGCTCTGTCTAACCAGATGTGCTAAACTGATAATCTCATCAAGACCAGAAAAGCGCACACACACATAACCTCTCACCCCTCCCTCAAGGACAAAGTTCAACGCAGCAGGATGAACCTTCAGTGACTCTTCCAGCACACACACACAGAAACACACACAGATCCTACCACGTGTGAATCAAAATCATCTTGTGAAATGTTTAAAATGTATTCTCTTGATGTATGCATGATCCCTTGTCCCCAAATATTATGCCTATATAGTTTATTGATTTGTAATCCATTTGATGTGACTATAATCGCGAAAAATCATGTATCCATGGGTGACTATGTCATAGAGATACCATTCGTGGTATCATTGTGTTCCATAAATCCCAACGGTGTGGAATCTTTAACCCAAAATCTCCGAAGACGCATTATTTTATTAAATCCAGTGTTATTAACGATAGGAACAAATTTAGCTTCTCCTTAACTATTAGGAAGGGGCGTGAGCCTCCACAAAACGTCAGGAGGTAGTCACAATCGCCCTTCCAGGCGATTGGGTCACGCACCTAAAGAGGCTGGGCTTAACCCCTTCAAAATGCCGCGCTTCTCTGATCTCAGTGCACATCGCCAGAGAGAGAGAGACGACACGCCTTCTTCCATCCTTGGAAGCTTCGTTCTCGTTTATTTTCATTTTTCTTCCAAGTTTTATTTTCTTCAAACTACCTTACTTCAGTTTTGATAGTCTCCTTCAACCAACCCAAGATACCAACTTAAAGCTAAAGATCCTTTTGCTGAGTTCCGCTCGCTTCAAGTCGCTATAGCAACTAGACGCTGTAATCACGTGACTCTGCTTCCGTCCAACACAGACGAGACCACACAAAGAGGGCCGATCTACAACTCAGACGTAACGTAGACCTTAATTTCCAATCTGAAGTGCTGTTTAAAGTGTCTAATATTACTGTGTCTGTTGGGGTTTCAGGTGAATGACTGAACTGTTCTACCTATCCCTCATTTCTCTTCACTCACACTTACACACTCTTTGACGCACACATCTGCACCTACACACACCCATACACGTCCACCTCTCCACGTGTTTCCTAGACATAAACACACGGCCACGTGCTGCTAAAGGCGTGCTCCTACACACACACACACATACACACACACACCTCTCCTTACCACACTCTCAGTGTACACACACAAAACCTTTTCTTAAAATTCTCTCTCTCTCTCTCTCTCTCTCTCTCTCTCTCTCTCTCTTATATTCTCCCTTTTCTTCCCCTACTCTAACCTTTGATCTTACGTTTATTTTGTTATATTCCTTATTTGCGATCGTATATTGTTTTGTTTATGCATATTTACTCCTGTGTGATTTAAAATTAGTATATGTAACCAGTAGCTCGTTTGAATAAACTTTGTTAAATCATTTGAATTAAGTTTGCCTGTTTGTCTCAATACTGAGTCCCTGAGTAGTGCAGATCTTTACCTCTTAACGCTCTACGATAAATTTTGCTATTGAAAGAAATCTCAAATGGTCTAAAACACTAAGATAAGTTATTTTCTTGTGGCCACAGAAAAGAAATTGTCTATCAGTGTTAAAGACGTGAGATTTCCGTTCAGATATTGTACCTTTTGTGTGCTGGACATACAGTTCGTACAATAAATGAACATTCTTCAACTTATACCTACAATTTCCCCAAATTGAACATATTCTACCCGTCTATATCAGGGAGTACTACAAGTAATTGTGTAACCGCTGATATAAGCCGAGGTTTTGACCAATTCCCTATTTGGTAATTCTTTAATTCATGTAAGCAACATATGCATATTCACATTAAGGCTAATTTGAGCTAATTAATTCCCTAACATAAGTCATTGTTGTTACATATTTATTGGTGGAGAATGCGGGCACTCTCATACTCAGTTTGATACAGATTGTGCAAGTTTGTATTCATGTGTGATTTTTCAAAAGTTTAATGATTGTGTGCGCGCTTGAAATTTATAACGTTATTGAAAAGTACTAAGTCGACTCGAAAACTGATCAAAGGGCGAAAAGCCATTACCCGCCAGCAAGCCTGGTTATTGGGGAAACTGCAGTATTTACAGTGTTGTTGCGAGTCCAGAATTAGAGAAAAATAAAAAAATTCTCTTTTTATTGTGACCCTACATGTAATTCTGTTTTGAGACCTGTATGGGAACAGAGGAGTCCCTCAGGCATTGTTACCGGTATTTCTGTAAAACCCGAGAGCAAAAGTACGCTACTCCGGTCAGAAACAAATATATATATTTGATGGTATGTCGTTAAGAAACGATAAAATACGGGTTAAAGCCCTGGTCTAGCTAACCAGAAGGAAAAACCCCGTTTCAAGCGTCTATAAAGACCAGAAACAGTTCCGCCGCGAACTTTTGATTTGCAGTGTTGTTTTATGTTTGCAAAGACCGGCCGTGGTCTTTAAAGAATTTATTTTGCAGCGTTGTTTGGTGCCGTGCGAAAGCCTGCACGTTTGCAAAGTGTAATTTCTGATACGTCTCAAATTACCGCCCCGGTGACGCGTTCCGCGTTAGCGTAACACTGCCACCGCGTGGTCAACCACAGGTAAAGACCTGTTGGTCGTTATTCCTTCCGCCCTGACTCGTGGTGAGTCAAAATTCACGGTCATAAGTATCTAAGAAGTTGTTTAAATACCTATTTGTATTTACAGCACGCTAAGTTCGTTAAAACAACCCTGTGTTTTTGGACTGAGACATTTTATTGTGAATATTAAATTCCCAGAAAGGGAACCGGAAATTATAGAGTGTCTCGATCCAAAAGCACTGATAGCTCACCCGGAAGCGAACAAGCGCCCCTCGTGGCCACGCCCCTCCGGGTCAACTATCCCTCCTCCACTTCTGGTCACTCTACTCTGCTGCTTCCATTTCTAAAGCTGCCTCGATGATTCTGTTAGGGTTTATTTCCATCTAATAATCATTTAATAGCAAGTTCAATGTTATATTGATTATTTCCAGCTTTGGAAATCTTCCTATTTCAAAAAAAAAAAACCTTGTTTTATTACTTTCTTCCCTTTTCGCTCAGTAATTTTGGTTGGTTTTATTCCCATTCAATAATCATTTTAACCCTCTGAGGTCTGAGCTGTTTTCTGGGCCCTGGAGGTGTTCTGACATGCTCTGACATTTGTGGTTATTTCTGTTACTTGTGACATTTTCATGGCTAAAGTCTAATTACACTGTATTCAGCACAAACTCTGCTACAATAATATATCAGCAGCATGTATGTAAAAGTTTGTAGTTTTGAGATAATGACATTTATGCGTGGTTTGTGAAAATACAAAAATAAATTCTCACTGAAATAAGGTCATGAAACCCATACTGATTATTTCTTCACAAGACTTTAAAAATTGTATCACGTAGCCTAGAATATTTGCTCCAAAACGATGTGAGAATCACCCTGACTGCTCATTCAGAGAAGACAATATATTGATTTAAAAATTTTACGACGTGTTTTGTGTTAGAAAGCAATATGCGAAGGGGCGGATCACCTCATTAATATGAAAGCTTTCCACACCTGAGAAAGACAAAGAACCTCCCTAATGGCCCTATTAGGAGCTTATCAGGGCCCATCATTCTGACCAACCTTGCACAAAGAATGAGGAGATTTAAAAAAGAATGGCTTTTAAAATTGTTTGGATTTATTTACAACACAACATAATCTAAAGATACACAACAAAAAAGCACTTATTGAAGAAAGAGACCTTTGTGCCATTCCTAAAAACATTGTACATACCTTTCATTTTCTAAGGTGTTTGATTTTCACTTTACCATGTTCATGTACAGAGACATGTACTGTGAATGTTGAAGTCAGCAGGACTCAGTGGCATCTGGGCCCTGAAAAAAAAAAAAAGTGAACATACTGATATCAAGAGAAAGGCCTGCACGATTTTGGGAATACATTTTAGATTTTTCTTGTTAAAGTTGCTTTTTAAAATTCACAGAATACACACACTCACACAAATGTTTCCAACAATATATAATGAACACCAGGTTTGTTGTGCCTTGTAGGTATAGGCTATGCGCAGTGCTGCATAAAATAATAACAATATAGCAGCCTATATATATTTTCAAAAAGATTTCAGTAACAACTAAGCTAGAGAAAAATATATTGATTATCATGTTACTTCAAATGTTTCCATTCGTTATGATAATATGAAATGAGATAATAGTAAAAACATGAAGCCGTTTGGAGCGTTTTGCTTTTCCAAAATATGATACATTCAAACGCGATCGCGATCAAAAATATGATACATTAAAACGCGATCGCGATCAAAAATATGATACATTAAAACGCGATTGCGATCAAATATAAAACATTATGGTTAGGCCTACCATATACATAGCCTATCTACGTTTGAGCAGATATCCACAAACACAGTAACAGTAAACACGGGTCTAAATATTATAATATTCACCATATATCTAGCAACAGTTCAACTGCAATGTGAAATTTATGCAACAATAGCAAACTAATATGTAAGAATTTCTTACCTTATCTTTCTTGTCTTCAAATATCGTTCTTCTTCTTCTGATGTAAATCCAATGTAAGCTCAGGCACGTCTTTCAAACTCGACGAAAAGTGAAGTGAAGTGTTTTGTTGTTGAGGTAATGAGGGCGATCGCGTTCCATGTGGAGATTTGCATGTGAATATCTTTTGCGCGAGTGGGCGTGGCCGAATTAAAAATAATTAGGAAGCGTTTGAGAAGCTGGAAATCTTGTTGGTTTTATACAAATTACTTAAACAGAGAATATTTGTTTTCGTTTTGAATCCGATCATTTAAAAGTACACACTTAAATGTTTATAAAGGTGTATGGCTCATAAATGTGTAACAAGTATTCGCTGAGTTTTGTTTCAGTTTATAGACGTGCTCAAGAAAAAAAAGTTCACCGCGACGGAGAGGCAGAACGCACACACTGTTTTTTTTCCTTATTTTACAAAAGCACAATGTTTTGATTTGATTGGAAGTGGACACATACAAAAGTAGAAATACCACAGATTCTTTTTTTATATTTATTTTTTCTGTATGACCATAAATGACGGAGAAATTTAAGTTTAAAGTGCTACAATGTGGAGAAAATCCAGCAAAACGCGCCGGCGCGTTTGTCGACCTCAGAGGGTTAATAACAAATTCAATGTTATAGTAATTATTTTAATTTTTTTTTTTTAGAAATCTTCCTATTTCTCTAAAACAACCAAGCTTTTCTCTCCAAGGAAATTTAGATTTGAGGTGAAATTTAAACTTAATTTAATTTGGTTATTTCCAGTTTCACATTCCAGCCATCTGCCTGCTACAAATTTATAGAGTTACTAAATTTAATAACTTCAGTTATTGTGATTATTATACGAAATCAATTCTAATTCACTTGTGACTCTTCCTCAGGCTTAGTTGGATGTGATCTTGAACCAATGTTGAATTAAGATTTTAAATTGTGTCAAACAATTAGGGTGCACCACAGAGAGACGCCCCCTTGAGGCCTAAGTAACCCACTGCAGCAGTCCACCACACCCTCTTCCAGGTTACTTTGATTTTCTTTCTCTCTCCAAAGTTTTCTTTATCATTTGTATTATTATTGTTTTCATTTACCCCTCGCAGGCCCATCTGACTTTTGTCCTATTTTCCCCATAACTCAATTTGGTGTAAGCCAGAAATCTTAAATTCACTTTAAGCTACTCTGTTCACTCCATCTTGTGTGTCCTATAGGCAAAACTCTCAGCGCCTGCAGTGGACTAGGGGGGAGCCCCGAGCAGACCCCTGTGGGCAAGTTGGCCGACTGACGTTACCGACTCTGACCGTGCAGGTGACTCTTGAGTTTCTCCTGTCTCTGCCACTGGCCGCGGCACGCAGTAGTGACATCAGCAATCCGGTGCCTCGGAGTGCCAGCCTCTACGCCAACGCAAAAGTTAATTGTTGGGACCACTGCACAAACCAACGACAGTCCCTGTCACTCTAGGCCTACGGCCTAGTGGGTTCTGGGTAGTACCCACCTTTACATTGCGTTTGGTTGGTTGGTACCTCCGGGACTACCAGGGTTGTGTTTACGGTCACTCTGTTTGAGTGGGCGTGGTCGTGAGCAGAGTAACGGAGAATCCAAAGTCACGGCGGCCAAGTGTTTGGAGCGCCAGGAAGGTTGAACGAGCTCAGCGGGGGCCGGCTGGGTTGACCTCCGTCCATTTCAGGTAAACTGAACTTTGATAATCAAACAAACAAAAAAAAAAAAAAACAAACCCTTGTCTTTCTTATGAACCACATAATCGTAAATATTTTCCTCTGGGCACATCCCTCGTGCTATTAGTGTCCAAATTACAGTCCAGATCAAGTCACGGACCTTTTTGTTTAATTTGTTTCTTCCTTCCTTTTCAATTCTCACCTACGCGTGCCGTGCATGTTCTGTTATAACCTGTTTTTCAGTGTATCAACGAGATCCCAACAGGCTAAGTAACACAGGGACAACTGAACAGTCTCTATTCCGGGTCCCAAACTGACCCGCCTAACTGTCTAAAGTCAGTTAGCCCAAAATTTCTATAGACGGCACACCGTCCTATAGTTTATTAGTTTCACGACCCGGTTGCATTGGCCCTTCTTGTGTGTCTTGTGTATTGTGTTTCTCTCGCCTACAGTGAGTCAAAATGTCACGTACATCCAGTCCTGCGGAACACTGGAACAGCCTGGAGGTGTGGTTATCCGCCATGACTTCGGGTTGTCTAGCCAAAGACTTCGGTGATCCAAAACTCCTGACCCAACATGAACTGGACAACAAAGTGGACCGGATCATGTCCCAGGACCCCACACAGGCCTACAGTTCAAAAGACTGGAGCCGCATCATCGGGAGTCTCTCTCACTATCTGGTGTCACAGGCACGACTACTGGAGGAGGACAAAGCCAAGCTGGAAAAGAACACCGCTGGACTAAAGACTCAGCTGGAGGAGGCCTGCAAACAAAAGGAACAAACACAGCAGCGTCTGGAGGAACTACTTCTGGAGGACGAGGAGGACACACGTCCGGAACTACAACAGGAAGTGGAGAGACTACAACAGGCCCTGGAGGACCTGCGGCTGGACACAGACAGGACAGTGGAGGCGGAGAGACAGACCACTGCAGCTCTCAGTGACGATCTAACACGTGGAGAGGAACTGCTAGCAAGAGCACGCACAGAATTAAAAGACAGAAACGCTAGAGTCAAAGCTTGCGAAACATTGTTGCAGAAAGCCCAAGCTGAAATTGACGAGCTCGTCCAACAAAGACATGATCTCAAGGACGAGCTGGATATCATCCATCGTGAACTCAAACATGCGTACGAACTACAAGGTAAGCGGGTGGGGGAGACACACATCACCCCGTCTCTCCCCACCCGTAAACCTGCAGGTCACAGCCAAACCCTTCAAGCTAAAGAAGAAGAGGAAAACCCACGTCTGGACGCTATCTCACCTGCTGGCCCCGTCCCGGAAGGACGAGCCACTAGTCACCGCACAGCATCCAAAGAACTGGACAAACTGGCAAGAAATATCCCTACATTCAATCCAAATCCAGCCGGGGGCAATGACGTGTACTCTTACTTAACCGACATTGAATTCCACTTACAAACCGTGGACAACGTCACGACTTGGGACAAGTTATACCTCCTTCGGACCACTTCTGGTCGTATTGTAAGAAGTTTCCTTGATAGACAGCCAGAATCTGTGAAACAGAATTATCCACAATTACGACAAGCCCTGATCCGCGAATTCTCTGACCCAGACTCGGACCAAGGCATCATTGCGGCAATGGACCTCAAACAAGCTCGTCTGGAAACACCGCAAGCCTACTACGAACGTCTGCGACTCGCTTACTTCGGACCGAGGAATGAGGCATTTATGGAAGAGGACGTTAGTTTCAAAACACTTTTCCTGCGGAATCTCCACCCCACTCAAAGTGCACACCTGGGCGTTTTAGTTTGTCCACGGACCCTGTCAATTCAACAATTACGTGACCTGGCCCACAAAGCATACGTAAAACAAACGACTGGGTCTGACAAACCTGGGAAATACCCCACAGTTTTCCCTGTCACTGCACCCTTTCCAGAACTGAATTTAGAAGGTGCACAGCCTACCAACTACGGACCCAACAACAGACAGCCACGACCGTTCCAAGCTGGCAGAGGACAGCGTGGGCGGGGGGGAGCCCGCCCAAAACCACAAAATAACCGTTTCAGGGGATCCTGGGACCGGCAGCACTTCCCCCACAACCAAAAGGGGGGAGGCAGCTGGGATGCCGACCGACACCCCAGGAGAGGCCGACCCCGATCTCCCCGAAACACAAGCCCAGAGAACCGGCAATGGGACCCCTCCCGACAAGACACCGGTAAGCTCAAGATAGAGCCCAAATCCAGCGGGAACAGTGCAGCCACGCCTGACACAACAGAACTTGTAAACATCCTGAAAGAGCTTCTCCAAAGGAAACCCCACAAGGAAGACAAAGATAAACCAGACACTGCATGACTAACCCACAGGCCTGGACACAATGTTTCCCACACTACCAACTCCACTAACTCCATCCAGTTGACAGCACCACAAAACCCTGCTGTCAAACCACAGACTTTTGAACTTGCTGTTTCATTACCCAATGACAGCTCCACTCACTCCATTCAGCTGACAGCCCCACAAAACCCTGCTGTCAAACCACAGACTTTTGAACTTGCTGTTTCATTACCCAATGACAGCTCCACTCACTCCATTCAGCTGACAGCCCCACAAAACCCTGCTGTCAAACCACAGACTTTTGAACCTACTGTTACAGCACCAAATGACCGCAGCACTCACCACAACCAGCTGACAACGCCACTCCCTGAACGGAACTGCAGCAGCTCTCATGATAAAGTACCAGACAGTGCGGTCTTGTTGATCTGCACCCACAATGAGCCACCCGATACCTACCCTCACTGCTTGGCAATCAACACGCAAGATTCAACACCACAACTTCTGGGTAACCTAATTGAGAGAGGAGTGGCACGAAAACTGTACTTAACAATTACCTTGGAAAAGGAAATGCAGATCGAAGCACTGGTGGACACCGGCTCCGATCTAACACTTATTTCTGCTCAACTGTTTGAAAAACTGAAGTTTAAAGCTCAAAGACAAAACAGAACTCTTAAATTCCACACGTGTGAGCTGAACGTGCAGTCATACAGCCAAAATGACATCCAGCTACGGAACGTAGCTCCCATTCACCTGGCTATCGGTCCGATGAGCATAGTCCACCCCGTCTATATTTCACCTGTCAATACGTATCAATTCCTCGTAGGCAAGGACCTGCTGGACCGCTTTGAACCATTATTAGACCTCAAGCACCTCCAAGTTTGGGCGCAGGTGCGCGAACCACACCCCCTCCAACCACACGACTCCATCAAACCCGACTGTCAAGCCACAGGGTTCACGGAAGTTCCATCAGCCAGACAAGGGGACAAAGTCCTCACAGCTGATCAGGGTTCAAGTTCGCTACTCTGCACATTCAGAACAACGCCAGACTCTGATAATTACCACCCCCAAGTGAAAACTCCCCTGCAGTTGCAGGATGTGACCACAACAGACATTACCCTGGCACTATGGGCAGATAACTCAGCCATAAGTCTCTCCCTATTCAATGCAATCATTGAAAAGACTCCAGACCTGCCCTACACCTGCAAACGCACACGTTTTCCTTTGAACCCAGATCCATCCTCAATGACATCTGCCAAAGGGATCTGTGCTTTAAACTTGAACTGGAACCACCGGCAGTTGACCCATTACTTCCTGATCCTGGAGGACCCAGCCCACGACGTCTACATCGGAGCAGACATCTTGATTCGCCTCAAGGCTCATGTGGACATAATAAATGAAGTTGTATGGGCTCCATTAACTTTACAGCCACCTGTTCCCATCAGTCATGACAATCTACTATCAGGGCAGACCATCCCAGAAGTCTGCACTCTCATCAACGAGCAGGGAACGGTGGTACCTGCTTACACAAAAGGGGTCGCCGTGCGACTCAACCTGCGACAGGGCCAAACCCTAAACCACACACTGGCTTTCTTCCAACCGTCACCCGAGTGTGTGGAACTCAGACTCACCCTTGAAGCCACACCCCTCACTGAAGTGTCATCTCGGGTAGTCTACATTTTATTCAACAATTGCACAGCAACTGACATCAGCATCCCCAAAGCCTACCGGCTGGGATGGCTAATCAGTCACGCCTTCCATGACTTTGATCTGACATTACCCGTCATAGGGCCAATTCCACCTGCACTGATACCTGAAGGGCATACTGACAACACACTACTCACAGCCCCTTTCCAATTCATTGCCATCACATCTGTCATGTCAGCGGCCAAAGACCTTGTCTGCAGAACGGAGCTGACAGAGGACCAACAACTCGCAGTGTACACAGTCTCCCAACAGCCTGTCACTAAGACTGATACACCTGTCATGCCTGTCACAATCAACTCGACCGATGACAAGCCAACGGACGAACCCTATCCAGGTTTTGAATCTCAAGTGCAACAAATCCTACAAGATGCTGACGCACTTCAAGACGACGCAGACCGCCAAAAGCTGCGACAAGTCCTGTATAAATTCAAAGAAGACTTTGCTAAAGATTCGTTAGACTGTGGTCTCACCAACCTCCACACAGTGCGTATCCCCACGCACCCCGAGGCTCCTCCCACTTTTGTCAAGCAATACAAGATTCCAATCGCCTCACACGAGCCAGTGCAGGAAATCATCGAATCTATGCTTGAGAAAGGTGTGATACGAACTTGTAACAGTACCTACTCCACCCCCATTTGGCCTGTGCTCAAGCCGAACGGAAAGTGGAGACCCACGATCGACTATCGCAAACTAAATCAGCAGGTGCCGTTGTCACGATGGCCCATGACACAACTGGAGCAAGAAATTCCCAGAATCAGGGGAGCCACCATCTTCTCTACACTCGATGTGGCCTCGGGATTCTGGACGATTCCAGTGCACCCAGACGACCAACACAAGTTGGCATTCACCTTCGGCAACCGCCAATACACTTTCACAAGGTGCCCGTTTGGGTACGCCAATTCACCAGCTGAGTTCAACATCTTCCTGAACAAAGCCTGCCCAGACGCCAGGGTGAGAGGTAACCTGATTTACGTCGACGATGTGCTCATGAAAAGCACGACGGTGGCCGACCACCTAAAAGAAATTGACTATGTCTTGAGCCAGTTATCTGATGCCGGCGCCAAAATAGCCCTACACAAGGGGCAGTGGTGTCGCAAAAAGGTAAATTACGTGGGCCTGCTCATTGGACGCCATGGCATTGAACCACAATCAAACCGCATTCATGCCATCCAAAACATCAAGCCTCCCACCAACGTCTCTGAACTTCGTAGCTTTCTAGGAGTATGCAATTACTCCCGGCAATTCATCGAACACTATTCAGACATCGCCAGACCGCTTACAGCTTTGTTGAAGAAGGACTGCCCTTTCGTCTGGTCAGACGCTCAAGAACACGCCATGAAAGAACTTAAAAGACATTTGTGCTCAGCCCCTTGCCTTGCGTACCCTGATCCACAAAAAGAATTCCACCTCGACGCTGGGTTTTCAGACCAATGTCTCAGTGCTGGCCTATACCAACGGCACGACCAAGACAAAAAGGTGATCGCATATGCCAGCAAAACACTTCTTCCTCCAGAATGCAAATTCTCTGACTGTGAAAAAGCTTTGCTCTGTACGGTATGGGCCATTCAGCGCTTCTCCAACTACATTGGAGCACAGAAGGTCATCATCGAGACGTGCCACCAGCCCGTCATGTTCCTTAACAGCCAACGGATAAGAGACGGTGTGGTCACCAACTCACGCATAGCTACATGGCTAATGGCTCTCCAAGGACCAAACGTCGAAGCCAGATATGCACAAAACCACAAATCCGCTCTAGGTAACGGCTTGGCGGCATGTCAAGATTGCTCGGACAACGCACCTGCTGCAACGCTAAATACACCTGAGCCCCAGCAGCCACAACTGACCTGCCACAGGTACTTTGACAAGAATGTGTGCGAAGGTATGCCCACAGCTTATGTCGACGGATGTTCCTACAACAGCGAGGGCATCCTAAAAGCTGGAGCAGGGGTACTGTGGGTAAACGACCAACCATGCCCTCCCCAACACTTCAAGCTGGGCCCCCAGTCATCACAATACGCAGAAATAGCAGCAATTCTCATTACTCTGCAAATCGCAGCAGACCATAACCTCAAAGAACTGCTCATCTGCACAGACTCGAACTATGCCAGACTCAGTTTTGTATGCCATCTTCCAACCTGGAAACGAAATGGTTTCACAACTGCTAACAACAAACCTGTCAAGCATCAACACCTGTTCCAAGAATGTGTCAACATCACAACAACACACGACATTACCGTGTACTGGAAGAAGGTGAAAGGACATTCTAAACTCCCAGGCCAAGACAAAGACCTCAACGACCACACTGACGCCCTCGCAAAAGCGGGCGCCCTACACGGGGAACCGTGGGTTTCCCCAAAAGCCCCACCCACCCCAGAAGTAGCAGTGCTAACCCGCAGCAAGCAAACCACACCTGCAACAGCACCTGCGTCAGAACTTCTGTCACTTACACCACAAATTTCCAACAATGACCTTGCAGATATGCAAGCATCAGACACTGCCATACAGGCGATTAAAACGCACCTCCTCGACCCCACCACCTCCCCTCTCACACCTTCAAATCTCACTGATGATTCCGATCTCAGACATCTATACAACTCCAGACACATGTTACGTGTGCGGGACGACATTCTTTGGTTTGTCA
Source organism: Scardinius erythrophthalmus (assembly GCF_964197995.2). NCBI lineage: Eukaryota > Metazoa > Chordata > Actinopteri > Cypriniformes > Leuciscidae > Scardinius > Scardinius erythrophthalmus. The sequence continues at coordinate 3,740,763 of NC_138225.1, forward strand.
ACGATGACACCACTTCGCTCAAACTCGTGGTACCCCGCTGTCAAAGGGGGGAAATGTTGAATCACGCCCACAACGCACCATATGCTGGGCACCACGGTACCAGAGCCACGTATGAGACACTTAGACAGGTGGCATACTGGCCATGTATGCAACAGGATGTGGCAGAATATGTGAGAGAATGCCTGGTCTGCTGTCAGTTTCACCCAACAAACCTGACTCACAGAGCCCCTTTGCAACGCAGAGGAATCACGTTCCCCTGGTCAGACCTTCAAATCGACTGGGTAGGACCCCTCCCCCGGTCATCAAGAGGCAATAAGTACTTTCTCACGGTAGTGTGCCAGTTTACCAAATGGGTAGAGTGTCTACCAGCACCCAACGACAATGCTCAAACAACGGCATATCTCCTGATGAACCACATCTTCTCCCGATTCGGCCTACCGGTCAGAGTCAACTCAGATCGAGGAACTCACTTCACCGCAGAAATCATGCAAAAGATCTGGAGAATCCTAGGGGTACAAGCCAAACTTCACATCAGCCACCATCCGATCTCATCCGGACAGGTAGAAAGGTCTAACCGAACGGTGGTCGCCATGTTGAGAAAATATGTGGCAACTAACCAGAAAGACTGGGATGTGAAACTTCCCCTGGTGCTGATGGCCCTCAGAGCCACCCCCCAGGAATCAACACGAGTATCCCCATTTGAACTCATGACCGGGAGGCAGATGACCCTGCCATTACACCTGTTGTACCAATCAGGAGACCACAACCTCGTCACCGCCTATACCACGTCTCAGTACCTGGACGAGCTCCATAAACACTTGAGAACAACTTTCGCTTTCGCCCAGCAACACCTGAAAACCAGCGCTGACGGCCAGAAAGCATATTACGACCGAAAGGCATCACACCAAGAACTCAGCGTGGGCGACAAAGTCCTGTACTACAGTTTCGCCTTGCCACCCAAGCAACTGTCAAAAAAGTTTCTGCCTCACTGGACTGGCCCTCATGAAATTGTGAACAAACTCTCCTCCGTAGCGTACCAAATCCAGCTAAAACGGGGACCAAGAGAACCCGTTCTCAAATGGGTCCACCGCAATCAGATTAAAAGATATGTGGCTACTAGCAGGAACAGACAGGAAGGGCCCAATGCAAGCTAACCTCAACCGCCGTCGTTACAGGGAAAGAAGACTGGACCCTCCAACGGGACAACCCTCGCTGACCTGTGCCTTTTCTCTTTCCCTTTTGCTTTTCCGCACCTCTCTCTCTCTTGCCTGTAATAGGATGCTGCTGTGGATTGTCATCATGTGCCTTCAGACGACTAGAGGCCAGCCACCATCCGACCTCATCTCACCAGGGCCAGCCTCGGGAATTGTGTTGAGAGAACAAGCCGGACTGCTTGTCACGAATTGCCGAACACACACACAGAAGGTGTACGTGCGACTCGACCCTCGAAATGTCTACCGAGCACATTACCCGAAGGCAATCGCCCAGTACAGTTGGGCGGGTGCCAGATGGACCGAAGCCGCCCTCAACCACGCTGAAGCCGACATCAGCTACATGATGAGCCAACTCGAAAAGATGACCGTCACTCAAGCGGAACTTAGCGGCCATAACAAACGTTCCAAAAGGTTCCTAGGAGCGCTTCTCGGAGCCGCTGCTGCCGTAGGCACGCTGTTCAACCTTGGCATGTCCAGCGTCAACGCCGTGAACATAGCCACTGTACGAAGGCATGTGGCAGAAATCCAGACGGAACTTCCACTGTTGAAAGATCAACTCACCGTACAGAGCGCATCCCTGACCACCATAGGTAAGACACTGAGAGGAACAATAACCGTCCTCAACACCCACAGTGTCATGTTGAACCGTACTGTAACCTCCATCAAACAGATGTTCACAGTTTTCCAAAATGACTTTGCCCAAACACAGTTAGTCACCGCATTAATGACCGACATGCTCAGAGAAGTGAGCTCATCCCTGGACAGCTTAGCCATGGGTAGAATTCCGCCGTACCTGATACCCCTAAGCTTGGTACAAGACGTGCTGGCTTCCGCCGTCACGACTCCCACTGATCCGATACAGATCCACCTGGCCTACTCCTTGGGTAGCGTCATTCCACTTTACATTGACCCGACACAGCTAGAGATCGGTTTCCTCCTCAATCTGCCCATCATAGAATCAAGCCGAATCTACAGACTTAAAGACGTGGTCAACCTGGGATTCTGGCAGCAAAACACTCAATTTAGGGTACGGACTCCAGAAGTGGTAGCTTACCACGACAGCGACCCACAACTGTATCTCGCCCCTAATTTGCACATGTGCACTCTCACCAAAGATATCCACTACCTCTGCCCGAGCAAGCCTTTCCTCAGGGACAACACAGATGGAATCTGCGGCCTGCAACAACTAGCTAACGACGCACGCTGTCCAGCTGATGCTAAGCCTCGCGGCCAAGTCACCGAGACACAAGCCGAGATCGTAGGAAATCGATGGCTCGAGAACACTCCAGTGCGGTCAGCAACGCTGACCTACGACCAACACGACACTGCGACCCGCGTCAATCTACTCAACCAAAGCATGTGGATTCAAGTCCCACGAGGAGCCATCCTCCACCTGGATGACCTGGCCTTGTATCACCTGCCAAGCGAAGAGTACCAAGCCGAGCTAGAAATTCCCTCCTTCTTTAGGAATCAGAACTTCACTCTGGACCCAGAACTTGAAAAGCTAATTGCAGAAGGGGGGTCACAAATCGTCGACATAGCTCCCTTGGACTCAGCCCTTCAAGCCTTGTCTCGATTGCCCATCCTGAATACTTCACCTGTCATTCAAGCCTGGACCGCAGCTGATACTGCACTATGTGTTTCCACCATCATCGGACACACCCTCACCTTGGGCTTGGCCTATGTCCTGTACCGAAGAGTCAACGCAATCCGAACCTCTACAACCAAGCTCACAGAGGCAGTCTCCGTAGGCTTCAGGAGAAACCCTCGGAAGGACGACGTCTCACCAGAGAATGCTGAGGACCTCATCGAACTCAACCTGCAACCTTAACAACCCCTTTCTAGCCGCCTCATCTCCCTGACCTGCCATCTGACCATTGCTACCGTGATGAGTCGCCTAAGCCTATACACGCCCGTCAACTCATCAAGGGGGGAATGTAACACACAGCAGATGGTCAGATCACCAGCTCTATCTCTCTATATGTTAATGTACTGAAATTAGCCTGTCTTCTGCTCTGAGACCTAATTAAATCACTGGTGTCCTAATCCACAAACACCTCTATTGCCTCAAGATTCTGCCTTCCTGGATACCAGACCCAACGGCGCCGATAAATGGCGCAAATCATTAACTGCCTAATCTGAAAACAGAGATTCCTTACTGCTGACCTCGGAATTATGGCTTGGCGAACATCCGCTGACCAATAAGAGCAATCTCGAGAGAACCCCAAGGATCCTCTCTCTGACATTTATTTACATTTAGACACTCATTTAACACGCTCAGAAAACAAAGAGCTCTGTCTAACCAGATGTGCTAAACTGATAATCTCATCAAGACCAGAAAAGCGCACACACACATAACCTCTCACCCCTCCCTCAAGGACAAAGTTCAACGCAGCAGGATGAACCTTCAGTGACTCTTCCAGCACACACACACAGAAACACACACAGATCCTACCACGTGTGAATCAAAATCATCTTGTGAAATGTTTAAAATGTATTCTCTTGATGTATGCATGATCCCTTGTCCCCAAATATTATGCCTATATAGTTTATTGATTTGTAATCCATTTGATGTGACTATAATCGCGAAAAATCATGTATCCATGGGTGACTATGTCATAGAGATACCATTCGTGGTATCATTGTGTTCCATAAATCCCAACGGTGTGGAATCTTTAACCCAAAATCTCCGAAGACGCATTATTTTATTAAATCCAGTGTTATTAACGATAGGAACAAATTTAGCTTCTCCTTAACTATTAGGAAGGGGCGTGAGCCTCCACAAAACGTCAGGAGGTAGTCACAATCGCCCTTCCAGGCGATTGGGTCACGCACCTAAAGAGGCTGGGCTTAACCCCTTCAAAATGCCGCGCTTCTCTGATCTCAGTGCACATCGCCAGAGAGAGAGAGACGACACGCCTTCTTCCATCCTTGGAAGCTTCGTTCTCGTTTATTTTCATTTTTCTTCCAAGTTTTATTTTCTTCAAACTACCTTACTTCAGTTTTGATAGTCTCCTTCAACCAACCCAAGATACCAACTTAAAGCTAAAGATCCTTTTGCTGAGTTCCGCTCGCTTCAAGTCGCTATAGCAACTAGACGCTGTAATCACGTGACTCTGCTTCCGTCCAACACAGACGAGACCACACAAAGAGGGCCGATCTACAACTCAGACGTAACGTAGACCTTAATTTCCAATCTGAAGTGCTGTTTAAAGTGTCTAATATTACTGTGTCTGTTGGGGTTTCAGGTGAATGACTGAACTGTTCTACCTATCCCTCATTTCTCTTCACTCACACTTACACACTCTTTGACGCACACATCTGCACCTACACACACCCATACACGTCCACCTCTCCACGTGTTTCCTAGACATAAACACACGGCCACGTGCTGCTAAAGGCGTGCTCCTACACACACACACACACACACACACCTCTCCTTACCACTCTCTCAGTGTACACACACAAAACCTTTTCTTAAAATTCTCTCTCTCTCTCTCTCTCTCTCTCTCTCTCTCTCTCTCTCTCTTATATTCTCCCTTTTCTTCCCCTACTCTAACCTTTGATCTTACGTTTATTTTGTTATATTCCTTATTTGCGATCGTATATTGTTTTGTTTATGCATATTTACTCCTGTGTGATTTAAAATTAGTATATGTAACCAGTAGCTCGTTTGAATAAACTTTGTTAAATCATTTGAATTAAGTTTGCCTGTTTGTCTCAATACTGAGTCCCTGAGTAGTGCAGATCTTTACCTCTTAACGCTCTATGATAAATTTTGCTATTGAAAGAAATCTCAAATGGTCTAAAACACTAAGATAAGTTATTTTCTTGTGGCCACAGAAAAGAAATTGTCTATCAGTGTTAAAGACGTGAGATTTCCGTTCAGATATTGTACCTTTTGTGTGCTGGACATACAGTTCGTACAATAAATGAACATTCTTCAACTTATACCTACAATTTCCCCAAATTGAACATATTCTACCCGTCTATATCAGGGAGTACTACAAGTAATTGTGTAACCGCTGATATAAGCCGAGGTTTTGACCAATTCCCTATTTGGTAATTCTTTAATTCATGTAAGCAACATATGCATATTCACATTAAGGCTAATTTGAGCTAATTAATTCCCTAACATAAGTCATTGTTGTTACAAATATGTATCGTGGATAGTGGCAATATGTATTTTGTATAGTTCACCCAAAATGAAAATTACTGTGAGAAAAAAAAAGTTCCATTTTAGTTTCATTTTAGTGTCAGTACTACATTAAACTACTATATACAATGTTTAATATAATGTACAATAATGCAATGGGGAATATTTGTGGGTCCTGATTAGGGATGTCAATTTTCACAAATTCCCATGATCGATCGTCGTTTAAATTAACGATCAATTAATCGATTAATCGTTAGCCTTAATACTGCGATATGCATCAACTGCAGTGGCATGTGGCCAACAGCATGACAGGGTCTGCAAATGCTAATGTTCCTCACCAAATCAATTAGAATGGTTTTAAATATAAATAAAGGGCTAGTAGGATTGTAAAATGTTTCGATGTGATTGATAATTAAATTAATTATTTAATATGTATGCATCAATGTAGCGGATTAATTTCGAACTGTAATCAAACTGACTGGAACTACCTGTGCATTAAACGGTTTTACTGCACACCTTCCAGCCAATCAGAATCAAGTATTTAAACAGCCCATGGTATAATAGCGCTTACCTTCTCTGTGAGTAATGCGGTTGGGGGGGATCGGCCCTCGCACATGGATAATGCCACAGCGGTTCGGCATCTCGTCCTCACTCGGGTACTCGCAGGTGTTGTAATAATCAATAGAGTGTACGATACGCAGATAGAAGAGGAGACGATCCAACACCTGGGAGGAAACCAAAACATATTACACTCCTGAGGGATGGGTTTCAAAGTAGAAACTACATTTACAATTAATCCTTTTATCCAAAGCGACTTACAAATGAGGAGAGCAATAGAAGCAGTTAAACTAACAATAGGATGACAATATACAAGTGCTGTGACCCTTCCCAGTTTAGTTCAACACAGTACATGTAAAAAAAGAAAAATTATATAATATAAATTTATATAAATATATAATAGAAAGTTTTGAGAGCAAGTCTGATTTAAAAAATACTCTCACCCAATTTCACTGACAAAATATAATGCATAAAATATGGAACAAGTGAAAATTTAGCACAAGAATTCCCCTTATGACAATAATGAGAATCATTTATAAACCTGGAATGGTGCTAAAAAAAAATAGGCTTAGTTTTCTTCTTATTAGTGTGAAATATGTGCTGGACATTTAAAGTCTCTTTCAGACCTTGACAAGTTTTTCATCTCTCTCCACAGTAATCTCGGTGGGGTTTCCCTCTTTGGATCCCTCCTCGGAGTCGGCTCCTCCGGCGCTTCCCAGAAGCTCTTCTTCCTCTGCACTCACTTCCTCTATGAGGTAATCAGTGATGTTTTTCAGAATGGGGTAGCAGGGATCTTCAGGAAAATGGAGGGAAAACATAAAAAAAAAAATTATAGATAAAAGCTCAGTCCAAAATTAAATTTGTAATTTACTTGAAAACTCAAACCAAAATTAGTTTAATGATCAATTAATCAGATTTATTTAACAATCAAAACTATACACATACAGTCAAACTAAAATTTATTCAGACACCTTGCTATCCTCACTTACATGAATGAATATAGTGTCCTGCACCCAATAGTAAAAAAATATTAAAAAAAATATATATCTTGGTGTCTGAATAATTTTTGGTTTGACCGGACAAACATTTAAACTTCACATAAAGCAGTTTTTATATAAATTCTAATAATATGGACAGTTAATTCCTGAGGTAAACGTAACGTTACTTGCCATTGTTTACAAGCTATTTTGATGACATCTTTCCGCTGTTGAAACACTAATTGAATTATTACGAGACAATACATTTCAGAAAATTGTATTGTTTAGTAAAGAGAAAGAGTTGATCAGTCATGCCACAATATTGACAATCCAGCCAGTGTCCTAACAGCTGACATGTTTACCCATTGAAGCTTATCCACATTAGGGCTGTCAAATAATTAGAATATTCAAATAATTTTTATTTTTAAAACTGCACATTAAAATTTTTGGTGTGTCAAGAGGCGCTCGAGACATGATGACGACGTAACTGATGTGGTTTTTTTTGTTAGCTTATCCAGTATACAGCGAGGTGCGGCTGCGTTGTTCATTTGAAAAAATTGCCAGGAAAAGGCTTCCTGGTGACAAAAACGCTCTCAGTTGGTGGCAAAAATCGGGCAAAGACATACTTGACCATACCTGGCATGAGCGTGTGTTTTCCTCAGCTGAAAACATTGTCAATAAAAAGAGCTCAGCCCTCGCTGCAGATCAAGTTCACCTTCTGGTGTTTTTGACTCACAATATGTAGATGTAGTGAGTAGAAGTGGATTGTTTCTGAATGGCAGTTTGCCATTTTGTGTTCATGTAGTTCATTACACTGTCTTTCTCAGGTTACTGATGCACTTACAGTTTCATTCACTAGTGTAAACTATTCTTCCTTGTTTATTTAAGAATAACTGTTTCTAAAGTTAATGCACTTTAAAAAGTCTATGTCATTTCATTTCAGTAAAAGCAGCCAGGCTTGATTTGGTTTATATTTGGTTATTGCGCTCACTTGCGCCCTCTTGTGGGCATAGGAGACAATACAGTACTTTTTTCCTCTTAACATTAAAGGGTAACTCGCCAAAATGCAACCTAGGCTCTTTTTGTGAATCTACCAGAGGCAAACTTTCGTTTAAAAGCATAATTAGCATGGACACGCCATTTTTAAGTTTGACCGTATCATGTGAATGGGAGTGAATGGGGCACTTTTAGGATAGCATCAATCACTATTTTTAAAACACTAAGGAGGCTTGATACAACATGAAACTTCGCTGGAAGTATCACCAGGGGCTCTACACATGAACTCTAGCATTGAGAACATTGTTTGTGTACACAGAGTTTACTAAAAAGAAAGATTTTGAACAACTCACTGTCTCTGTGTCCGCCGGCATTCTGACAGTCAAAAATAGTCGATCTCCGAATGCGAATGAACTGACTCTGAATTTTAGTATTGCTTCTTATATGAGGATCCTTTTTCAAATATAGGTCAATATTGATTTTCACTAACGAGAAAACAACTAATTATCCGGGAATTTATATTGAACTGAGCTTAAGGAGCTTTCCATCTTTACTCTCCTCCCTGTTACGTTGCATTCGGAGATTGACTATTTTTGGCTGACAAAAAGTGCAACATTTTCTCATTTTCCCCTGAGATGAGAGAAATCTGTATTTACCTCTTTACACTTCCTTCTACAATGACGCAAAAATCGTCATTTTGCATCATTGTAGGAGGAAGTGTAAGAGGGGGGGGGGGGGTTTCTGTTAAGACTACAAGCACTAGTTTCCACCCTTTCAAACCCGCCCATAGGGGGTTGGACCTAATGCGCTAACAGACCTATCACAGGTTGATGTGCGTTTTACCCTTGCTAAGAAAATTCACGGTCCTCCGTTAGAGATAGCCCACGAGTCTCACAGGCGCTCATCAGTAATCATGCCACCGGCTTTTGCGTTCTACAGTCGCCATTCATCACGTTTACTGTGGCGAGTAGGACGAGGCTAGAGCCGCGGGAGAACGACGCGAGGCCGGTGGCGTGATCGGTTGATGTGCGTTTTACCCTTGCTAAGAAAATACTCGCTCCTCCGTGAGAGATACAAGACCAGTGCGTCTCACAGGTGTCGGTCATCAGTAATCATGCCACCGGCCTCTCCTCATTCTCCCGCGGCCCTAGTCTCGTCCTGTGCGCGACTGGAGAACGCAAAAGCCGAATCCCGGACATTTTGTGCGATCTCAAAAACCCGGGCAGACTCACGGAGACTAACGTTAGTACTAGCTTAGCTTTGTTGTTTACAACTGCTCTCTAACCGGTAGGCGTGGCTTGGGAGTGGCCTAGTAGAGCAGCGAAGCAAGTGCATTCTGGGAGTTGTTGTCTTTCATCCACATGAGCCAAAAATACATTTTCTGGCTTTTCTCAGTCTAGAAGGCTCCAAATTCAAAAATAATTTAACATTTTTACTACATAAATGACCCAATTTAAATACACATTCATCTTTCCAGAGGTGGAGTTTCCCTTTAAGACTTCGTTCATCTTCAGAACACAAATGAAGATCTTTTTAATGAAATCTGAGAGATTTCTTTCCCGCCATAACGGGATAACGACACAGTCCCGTTTAGCAGCTGCGCCGGGAGCAGCAGCTCATTTGCATTTAAAGGGACAGACACAAAAATGTTGAGTTTTTGCTCACCCTCAAAAAGTGACAATTTTAACATGCTATATAAAAATATCTGTGGGGTATTTTAAGCTAAAAAAACTTCACATACACACTTTGAGGACATCAAAGACACATTTTACATCATTATACCACCCCTTTAAGAGTGTAGATGCAGTACCTGCTGTTTTGTTTCCCATGTTAGATTTCAGCTCCTTCAGAGCATTCATGACTCTCTCCTCTAGAACAGAATAAAACACATCAGACCTTGTTAGACTTTCTGCAGTCAGTGTCCTGTGAATTTAATTTCAATCCAATTATTTCCAATGTAAAGAATAATGTCAGTATCAGCATGCAGGTCCATGAAACCAACAATTATGATTATATTTCTGAAATCATGCTTGAATAGATTTAATGGAGTACAATATGGGAATAACTGCATTATTGAGTATTGTGAAAGTATAACTCACCAGAGATCTGTTGTTTAGAGGACAGAGATGCGACAGATGAAGTGAGATCTGACACTGAACTCTTCAGGGCACTCAATGAGTTCGACAGAGACTCTTTAACACGAGATGAAATACATAAATATGATATATCAGCAAGATTACTGTGTAGTTTCAGTAATGTTTGATGTTTGAGACTGGCTTGTATTATATTATGCAAGCCTATAACTTCATACAAACTTTTTTTTTTATGTTTCTGACTCACCGAAGTCACGTTGTTTGTTCTGTTGATCAGACTGTATGGAGGACTTCAAACTGTCCAGTGATCGTTCTGTTTCAGTCTGTTTCTGGTCCTGCGTTTTAACTGGGAGAAAAAAGGTTGCAGTTAATAGAATTATCTTCCTCAATCCACAGATAATAAGAAATATGCAAGATTATTAAATGATTTCAACACCTGCATCATTCAGTTTGGATGTCAATGTTGATACTGCAGAATTCAAACTGTCAGTAAAACTCTTCATATCCTGCTGCCGCACTGTGGAAAAGAAGAAGATTGCATTTATATGTTGAATATAGTAGATTACGTAATAGTAGCATGACCTGTTGACTTACTGCTTCATACTTTTGTTTTGGTGTCCTTTTCGGGTTTCAACCCACTCCATAATTCACACCATTGTAGTGTAATGGAGTGCCGTATTGCACATGTAATGGAGTGTCTACTTACTGGTGTCTGATAGTTGAGAAGAAAGCGATGCGACAGATGAAGTGAGATTTGACACTGAACTCTTCAGGACACTCACTGAACTCGACAGAGACTCTTAAACATGAGACAAAAGCCATAAATACAATATACTGGATCAGCAAGATCACTGAGTGCATAGAAATAATGGCTTTGTGAATAAGAAAATATAAAAATACATAATCAACATCTGCTCATATCAGTTTTTTCTTAGACAAGAACTTGCATACTATGGAAGCTTGTTTCCGCCACAGAATAAAACATTTTAAAAGATAATTGCGATTTTATTTCTCGCAATTGCGAGTTTATATCTCACAATTCCAGAGGTGGAAAGTAACAAATTACATTTACTCGCATGACGTAATTGAGTAGTTTTTTTTTTTTTTTTTGTGTGTACTACTTTTTTTAAAGTAGGCTAGTTTTTTAAATCTGTAATTTTACTTTTACTTAAGTAGGCCTACATTTTGTTTGTATTGTATTGTACTTTACTCCGTTAATGAGTAAAAAAAAAAATAATAATGATAATACAAGGGGGGGGAAACTCGCGCTCCGTAACTACTGCATTGATTGAGGGCAGAGGTGGACAGTAACAAAGTACATTTACTTGAGTACTGTACTTAAGTACACTTTTTGAGTATCTGTACTTTACTTGAGTATTATTTTTTCTGGAAACTTTTTACTTTAACTTAACTACATTTGAAAGACAAATATCGTACTTTTTACTCCACTACAATTCTGTCAAGGTCCTTGAGTAGAAAGTAACATCAGTCAGTGGATGATTTTGGTTGGAAATGAAAGTCGGGTTGACGTTAGAACCCTGCATCTGATTGACACCAGAACCCGACGTCAGATTGACGTTGGATATTGATTGAAAATGAAAGTCGGGTTGACGTCAGAACCCGATGTCAGATTGACGTTGGATATTGATTGAAAATGAAAGTCGGGTTGACGTCAGAACCCGACTGATGTTGTTTTCTGACGTCAACCCGATTTTCATTTTCAACCACAATACAACGTCTGTCCAACGTTGGAGATCAACGTCAATCTGACATTGGATTCTGACATAAACCTGATTTTCATTTTCAACGTTGGGTTTGGTCTTCTAAATGCAAATTTTGTAACTTTTTTGGAGCACACTAGCTTATAGATAACAATAAGGCTAACATATTCATGCTAAAAGCCAAAAAACTTTAAATAGGGCAGTATTTTAGGGAACAGCCATTTGGGTGTCCGAAACCATTGTGAGTGAATTTATTCAATCTCACATTCAACCCCACTACTGGAACTGTGTTCTAGAAATAAATGTGATATTGATATGAGGGTAGGTATGCAGGCATAGATTCAGAGGCATACGGTACTTTAAGTATTACATACAACAATGCAACAATAATAAAACAACGTACTGACATTTACTTTTTACTTTTGATACTTAAGTATTTTTAAAAACGAGTACTTCTGTACTTTTACTTAAGTAAAAATAGGTCTTTACAACTTTTACTTGTAACGGAGTAATATTTGACCAGTAGTATCTATACTTTCACTCAAGTAAGGAAGTTGTGTACTTCGTCCACCTCTGATTGAGGGGCAGGAGAACAAACGCACAAAAAAAGGTGATGGAGCCCAAGCTGAAACCGAAACGCCATTGAATTCTTATGAAGCGACCCATGGGCAGTATGGGAATACTATGGATGAAGTACTTTGGATGTAGAAAAAACGCGGTTGTCCTAGACCTAGAGGATAGATATCCGATTTGCAAAAAATGTGGACGCCAGGTGGCTGCAAAAGGAGGAAACGCATAGAAAATGTTCAGGAACACCCTCCCTCCTGCAGATAAAGGTATGTCCCGTTTAGAACTGAAGGCTGAATGATTTCCGTGATGCAGAGGGAATCCCGGAATCCAGTCATTAAAATGGAATTTACATAATGCAGATTTAAGGTAAAACACGCAAAATGATGTATGGATGAATAAATCAAAAGTAGATCTATGCATTAAATCCAATCGCGACATGGTCTGTAAATACAAAAGCGCAAAAAAGACTGCTATATAAATATATAATCTGCTTGTTCTGTATGGAAGCATATGGGTAGCAATATTAAATTTGAAATGTAATATGCAAAATGACAATGCAATATGTAAAATGGCAATGCATTTCTGTATTTAAATTTACATTTTCCATTACATTTGTGCAATGTTTGGTGCAAAATGAAAATGAAAATTGAATTATATAATTTGCATTTGCCATTTCATACACTAGTTTTAATATGTAATTTGAATAAATAATTTAACGCTTTATAAGTTGCAAAATTAAAATGAAAATGTATTACAGAAATGATTAGATATCTTTAACATGTTCAAGCAAAAACTGTAGCATGACTTGTATCTTCGACACGTACGGAGATGAGACTTGGACTTATCTAACTCTGGGGGATACGGTGAATAAGCTGAAGTCCCAAAAAGTCGGCGTGTTTCTTTAAAACTAGTGTATGAAATGGCAAATGTAAATTATATAATTGATTTTTAATTTTAATTTTGCTCCAAACATATCTTTATTTAAACATTATTTAAGGAATATATATATTTTGTCCATGGTTTAATTTAATAAATCTGTTTTGCAGCACTTCCTCCCAAAAATAAAATGATAAAATTAAATTTCCATTTGATTATCATTTTTGATAATATTTGTATGAAATCATAAAAAGAAACATAGATTTTCTGAATAAAATACATTTCATAAGACTATTATTCTTAAACATTTTAATATATTATTAATGTTAAAAATAAGTTGTTAATCTAATTCATTATCAATTATTGAATTTAGTTGATTAGACATGTTTTATTGAAATTTTGAATTATGGTTTTAAGTTTGTAATAATAAAAGCATTTGTTCAACAAAAAAAACTGTCATTTTAACTGATGATAATAATATTAAACATAATTTAATAATACCGTTTATTTAATAATTGATTAACCCTCTGGGGTCTAAGGTGTTTTTGGGGCCCTTGGGATGTTTTGACATGCCCTGACATTTGAGCTTTTTTCAGTTATTTATAAAGGTGTAAATTCACTCTATATAGCACAAACAGGGCTGCCATAATATGCGAGCAACATGTATGTAGATGTTTGTATTTTTAAGAGAATAATGTTTATGCGTGGTTATTGAAAAAAATAAAAATGAAAGTTGCTGTAATGTTGTTTTTATGGAATATTAGGGCATATAAATGTTAATTTGCAGTTTAATACGTTGCTTATACAAATAGCCTACATTTTATTTCAACATATTTCAGTCGATTTTTACTCATCTCAGTATAGCAATACAGTTTGCTAAAACATTATCATTCATTCACACACAGAAACGCGATTTAAATTTAAACGGTCTTTTTGCGAGCTGTGGTAAACAGCGCGCATCTCTGCCGTTCATTCATTCACACACAGAAACGCGATTCACTTGAGAAGGAAAAAAAACTTACTACAGTATTCCTCGGCTCAGTCGGATCCTTGCTCCTCGAAAAAGCCGCACTTCTGAGGTACATTTTCCATTATTATTATTCCTCACAGCGCTGCGAGACGGTGTAAACAAGTAGGCTACAATGATCTGATTAAACTTGTGTTTTCTCGAGCTGATATGGGGGCGTTCACAGGTTTGCGTGGATTGCCTCAGTCATTTGCGTTTGAATAGCGCGCTCTCCGTGGGTCGGGGTCACATTAAAAATAATTAGATGAGATGAAAACGACTGACATCTCGCTCTTTTCTTACAGATTACATGAACTGAGAATTAGGGCTGGGTTTCGATTCAAATTTCAAGAATCGATTCGATTCCGATTCTCAAGATCTTGAATCGATTATCATAATTCGATTCGATCCGATCTTCGGGATTTAGATAAGTGATTTTGAAAAAAGCATTTTTTTCCAGTTTTACCTGAATTACAGGACTGTAGTTATGCAACATATTGATACTATTATTATAGACATTCAACTGCAAATAAATGGAGTATTGATGGTTGTAAAGAACAATCCCCCTTCCATAGTGATACAACTGCTTTCACAAACTTGCACTGGTGTACGACAGAGGACGCAGAGGTATATCAGCAGCAGTAGACCAATTATTTAGACGCGAACCTGATGTATTATTAAAAATGACATTAAGAATTAGGGCTGCACGATAATGGGAAAAAATGACATTGCGATATTTTATTTTTCTGTGATATATATTGCGATATGAAAGCTGTAACTTTCTGTAACAAAAAAAAGAAAGAAAGCTGTAACAAATCTTAATTTTTTCTTACAAACAAAAATGGGGTGAGCACACTAACATTCTCATTTTAAATGATTTAAACAGAGTATTATTTTTTCTTACAAACAAAAATGGGGTGAGCACACTAACATTCTCATTTTAAATGATTTAAACAGAGTATTATTTAAATTAGAGTACATTATTTGTTTGTAACTTTAGGATATGGTTTGAATTGTTAACATAAGAACTTACCATGAGCAATACTTTTGTTACTGTATTTATTAATCTTTGTTTATCTTAGTTTATAAAAACACAGCTGTTCATTGTTTGGTAATGTTACTTCACAGTGCATTAACTATGTTAACAAATACTGTACAACTTTTGATTTCAACAATGAAGGCTATAGCCTAAATGTTGAAATTAACAATGTTGTAGAAGTGCAGTTTAGTAATAGTAAATGTTAACTAATGTAGTTAAATAGTTTAATAAACAGAACATTATTGTAAAGTGTTACAGATTTTTTATACACCAATTCAGACGTCTCGTGAGTTCAGTGTTGGACAGATCAGTTGTTTAAACCATTCATTAAATTGAATCGGTTCAAAGGAACCATTAGTTCGCGAATCGGACGTGTACGGCACGCGTTGTGTAATTATCTCTATGGTAATTATCTTGGCAGTTTAGGATATCGCACAAGATTTGACAACACAGAAAACATTTCATCACTGGATAGTTTTTTTTTTCCGACACCATCGTGTCAATTTATTTTGATTTAATAATATGCGCGAGGGAGACAGCGAGACAGCGCTCGTGTTGTTTGAAGACGGTGAAGGTGAGCGCACGCGCGGCCGGGGCAGGCTTTGCAAATTGCTTTGCTTTTGTCAAGCTCGTTCTCTGCATTGCTTCTAAACCCGAAATGGTGCCAGATCGCAGCTTTGAGCGTTTCTGGAGTTTTCAAAGCAACCGCTTGCTTAACGTTACTGACCGCCATGCCCATGTTCCTTGTTTTAATGTCCTTCCTCCACGCGCGCATGCGTGAATTCAATGACGCGGCAAGTTAAAGTTCACGGGGAAAATGTAGGCCTATTATTAAATCGATCCTCTGAGTTACGGATCGATCTTTAGAAATTAATATGAAGATCGATTCAGAATTGGTGAATCGATTTTTTTCAACACAGCCCTACTGAGAATATTTGTTTTTTATATAAATTACTTCATTTAAAAGAAGAGAATTCAAGCTTCATGCCTGTGTGTCTGTATGCCTGTTTGACTGAGTATTCGCTGAGTTATTGTTCATTTTCGGACGCGTTTCAGAATGGACTACACTGACAGAGAGAAGGCAGAACTCGCTTCGTGTTTATTTTTCTTTATTTGGCAAAAAGAACAACACTTTGTTTTTATCGTGAGTATACACAAAAATAATACACATTTAACAGAATCGATTGATGTATGAAACTTGTTTGTAATATCAAAGTCAACAGAGCAAAATGAATCTCTTTTGAACTAAAAAAAAAAAAAGCGAGCCTATCGCGCCGGCGCGATTGTCAACCTCAGGGGCTTAATACGTAAACCGTGATATTTTCTGAGACGTTATCATACTGTGAAAATCTCATACGGTTACAACCCTGCACAGGAGAGTCACCCACCCCACCCCCGCTGTTAAAAAACTAACTCAGTAACTTTTACTCTGAGTACATTTTAGATAAGCTACTTTTTACTTTTACTTGATTAGATTTTTAGACCGTTAATTGTACTTGTACTTGTACTTACTTGTACTTGTACTGAATATATTCAGTGTTAATGTCTCCAGTAAGAAAACATGCTGAGATTTGAGTGTGGCCCAAAGTATCATAACCAGATTCAGTTTATGTTATAGGAGATATTTTAAAAGAGAGCATAACAAGATAATTACATGTTCAGTATAAGGTCTTATTAATTCATGAAATAACTTTATTAAATTTAAAATTTATATGAATATTGCCTCTGTCTTACCAAAGTCACGTTGCCTGTTTTGTAGATCAGACTGTAGAGAAGTAACAGCGGTTTTTAAATAGTCTAATATTTTTTGTGTTTCAGTCTGTTTCTGCACTTGGTTGTCAACTGTGAAAGGAAAAAATATATATATATGATTGATAAACAATCAAGAATATGAGAGTTTTCTCTTAAAAGTATTTCTTATGGTTGTCTTCTTTAAATGATCAGATTTGCAGACCTGCATCATTCAGTTTGGATGTCAGCGCTGACACAGCAAGACTCAAACCGTTCATCAAACTCTTCACTTCAGCGTGTGACAGACCTTGCTGGCGCTCTGTGAAAAAGAAGTAAAACAAGTCCTGCTATTACAGTCAGAAATACACAGTTGTGTCCTGGTAGAAAAAAACAAATCGATATATTTAGATGATCATATTCATGTTGTCAGTAACCGATGTTGTAGTTCACAGAATGAAGATGATCAAGATCAATGCTAACTTTCATTAATAAAAATGATGATAATAATATATAGATGAAAGCACAGAGAATGATCACATAAACTACAGACGAGAACCGACAATGAACTGAATGAGACAGGGACTATAAACACAGGGAAACTTAATGACAGACAGCTGAACATAATCAGTAACCAGCGAGACAAACTGGTAGGTAATTGAGGGGCTGTTTACACGACACCGTTTTCAACTAAAAACGTGGAACTTTTTATGCGTTTTGGCCGTTCGTTTACACAACAACGGTGTTTTGGGTTCCTGAAAACGGAAACTTTTGAAAATGGGTTTCAAAGTGGAAGTGCTTTGTAAGTAATCAGCAATATTTTAAAATTTATATGATGTTTAATAGGGAGCCAGTGCAGTGTTGACAGAACAGGGCTAATATGGTCATACTTCCTGGTTCTGGTAAGAACTCGAGCTGCTGTGTTTTGGACCAGCTGTAGTTTGTTTATTAAGCGTGCAGGGCAACCACCCATAATATCATTACAATAATCTAGCCTTGAGGTCATGAACGCATGAACTAATTGTTCCGCATTTGTCATTGAGAGCATATGTCATAAATTAGATATATTTTTAAGATGGAAAAATGTGGTTTTACAGATACTAGACACGTGACTTTCAAATGAAAGATTGGTATCAAAGAGCACACCCAGGTTCCTAACCGACGATGAGGACTTGACAGAGCAGCCATCAAGTGTTAGACAGTATTCTAGATTAATACGTGAGGAAGTTTTTTGTCCAATAATTAGAATCTCTGTTTTTTCAGAATTAAGTAGGAAATTATTATATCAGCTGTGCATTCCGTTAATTTTGTGAATTGGTAAGTTTCGTCAGGGCGTGAAAAAATATAGAGCTGATTATTTTGATGGCACCTGTTGTAGGGCCCTCTGATTTCCACAATGCGAAAAAAATGACGACGGAATCGTTGAACCCAGACATAAAAACATAATTTACTGTATAATGCTGTATTTCATGGAATTTGACGTGATTCTTGCGGCGTTTTCACCCTCTGCCGCCTCATATGATATGAGGACATGAATGCATAAACTTCAGCTCCAGAGCCACTCCGAGAGTCACTTCATCAGCATTTTACCACTTCATTTGAGAAAAACTATTGTCATATCATAAACACACAGAAACTCCAAAGTCTTCAAAGCAACCTGTCCAACAGTACAGTAGAATTTAGCTACGTCTCAATGTATTAATAATACTAACACTAATAATAATAATAATAATAAATTATTAAAACAATTTTTTATTTATTTCACATGATTAAAAGATACATTAAATTAATGTTTTATGCCTTCATTTGATAGAAATAATTTGTTTTTTAATTAATAATTTGTTTTTATGAATTCTATTAATTAGACATGCTTTTTGATTATAAAAATTTAATCAAACCATTAAAATGGAATCCAGAAATCTTAAAACAGAAAACACAGAATTTGATCAAAAAAAATAAAAAACGTATTTCATAGCGCCCTAAACATGTCATTTTTTGTTAACCTTTTAATAAATTGTTGTTAAATGGTTTCAATTAA
Organism: Scardinius erythrophthalmus; assembly: GCF_964197995.2. NCBI lineage: Eukaryota > Metazoa > Chordata > Actinopteri > Cypriniformes > Leuciscidae > Scardinius > Scardinius erythrophthalmus. The sequence continues at coordinate 3,759,735 of NC_138225.1, forward strand.
TTAGACAAGCTTTTTGATTACTAAAATTTTATTTAACCATTAAAATGAAATCCAGAAAAATTCATATGGAACAAACAGAATTGGATGAATAAATTCCATCGGGCCCTACACCACAGCTCTGTTCAGATTCAGAATTACACTCTGCAAATGAATTTAATTTTGCTGGAGCAGTGGCTGTCATTTAGTTTGCCTGAATCCCAGTATATGTAAAATGCCCACAATCCTCTCCTTCCTCTCCCAGACCGTGATTCTTTCCAGTCATCCGGCTGCCCGGGAGCCCAGCGTCTGTGAATAATGACAACCAACAAATGTCACACCATTGCATCTGGATAAATAATAACTTCCTGGCATCCCATCCAATCTAATTTTATACTAAGCATCATATAATGTATAATATAATGTATTATGAAGTGTTACTAGGCAACTAACTAAAACTCTCTCAAACACAACACAAAGACATCTTTCTGTATCAAATACAATTTAGTATCATAGCAAACCTTTTCTAAATGTCGTCTTCTGTTCATATTCCATGTCAATTTTCATGATTTCTTCACAACTATCAGTTTTCTGATAGACCATCATAGCTTTTGCAGTTACTTGCTTTCTAGAGAGAATCCAAAACACATTCAAAAGAGCTCCTGCAATGACAGTAAACAGGGCATTAGTGTATAATAACACAGCACTTTCCGTTCCTCATTTCAAAGGATATTGACCTGTAACAAGTGTACTATAAGTTATTCTGCAGAAACACATCAGCTAAATGACTAATTAAAACTGCTTGCTCAGTGTTTTCAGCATCATCTGTTTTCACTCAGGTTCACTGTGGTTTGTCTGCCTCTTGTTTAACCTTCACCCTTGATTATTTACCCAGAATTAGCATGGTCAAAATGAATATTTTGGTTTTGATTAAAGGGGTTTATTTATTTTTATTTGCAATTGCTTTTATCTATGTGAGATCATTTCTGCCACATAAGAAAAGAAATCATCCTTTGTTGAATCTTAAATATGACAAAAAAATTAAGACATTCTAAGAAAAAAAAAATCTAAATTATTACAATCATAGTTATTAAAATCGCAAGTTATGACATACTAAGTCATAATTAGGATATGAGAATAAAAAGTGGAAATTGACATGGCAGTCATGATATGCTTATGTATGCGATTACAAACCTCGAAATTATGAAATACTAAATCGAAATTATGATAGGCTTATAAAAAGTGGAAATTATTAGAAAACTTTTAATGTTTTTTTATTCCATTATTTCATAATTTCATCTTTTTTTATGTCATAATTTCGACTTAGTTTGTCATAATTATGATTTACCAAAGCATTTTTTTCTTATGTTGCGGAACTGGGCTTCCATATTTATCCATAAAGGAATGAGCTCAAGGGTGATGCTGAAGCTACTGCGCATGCGCATCATAGTCGACTCGATTTCTCCTCATGTTTTCCGTTTCAAGTGCAAAAAAAGTTCACAAAACACCTCAAAACAGGTCGATAGTAGGCTCATGCAGATTGTCAATGAGGACGTTTTAATAATTATTATTAGAAGTTAGACACAAATCGGAATTGTATTATCTTACGTTTGTCTAGCCTATACATAATTTTTTAATTAGATCGCAGAATGCTTCTGCTATAGAATAATGCTGCTAATAATTTTATGCTAATGTATCGATGCTGTGTGAGTTCATATTTGATGCTTACCGATTTAAATATCGATATTATTGGAAAACGTTTGGCAAAGCAGTTTGGGTTTAAGACTTTGAGCTTTGTAACTCTGCAGATCTTATACTTGCACTAGCAGCTACATAACACACACTAAAGAAAAAGTAAAACAAGACATCGTATCATATGACCCCTTTAAAGCGTTTCTGATGATTGTTAGAAGGCAGCTTTCTGACTCTGAGGTGGTTTGTGTAACATTAGCAAGACATTATATTTATATTTCCACTGTGCCATTGTGTGTTTACTACAGTAAAGTTGAGAGAGTAGATCAGGGGCCTGTTTCAGAAAGGAGGTTAAGTGAAAACTCTGAGTATGTTAACCCTGAAATGAGGGAAACTCTGAGTTTTCTGTTTCAGAATGGGAGGTATGTTAAACCTGAGAAAGCAGAGTAAGTCAAGCCCGTTTCTGAAAGAGAGGTAACTTAAACTCTGAGTCAGTTACCATGGTAACTTACTCTGTGAACCTAACCTGGTCGGGAGCAGGTTTTCTTCGGTAAACCCAGAGTTTCTATTGGTCTCCTCCCCTTTTTTAAAGAGGAAGTAGTGTTTAAACACCTTATTAATTCTTTCAGTACATTTTTATTAATAAAATTAATATTTTATTAATAAATAAAATATTGCTATTTTTACTGCAGTTTTTTTTTTCTTTCTTTTTTTTTTAATAAGATGAAGTCTATATAACTCCTTAACTGGCAACTAAAAATACAGTAGTAGATAAGAGTTACATAATGTAGTTCTGAACAAATTCTACAGAATTAAACTGTGGCATTTACTGGAAATCACTGAACTGTGTTCATCTGTGCAACACAAGTTGATGGACCGTCCTCCAGCTGTTCTTCCACACTCTGGGGCGCGGGGGGAGATACGAATACCTGTTTATACTTAGATTTAAACTTTGATTCTATAGGCTACTCCACATAAAAATGTGCAAAAATGTGAATGTGTAGATTGTTTGATGTGTAGACACATAATATTAACATTACCTCTGTAGCTCTGGCAGCAGAAACTCTTTATCCCCATGTGATGAGCATTTGGCTGAGTGCACTTTATAACACTATTTGTCATCATTTCTGGTGTATTGAGTAGGCGACTTACAACTGCCTGGGATTCTGTTGGGACAGGAGGCTCCAAAAGACAGATATTACCATCAGAATCTATTGGGACCAACAAAAATCCTAACTCAAAGTAAAATATATGGAAATATAAAAAATAGCCTATATAAAAAATAACACATATGTAAACCCATTTTATGAGGCCCTTGGATCTTTGGGAGTGACTGGCTCTGAAGTCCCTCCAGGAATTCCCTCAGCCGTAAATGCTTCTGCACTGCTAGACACTGGATGCTATTTAGTTATTTAATATGTCAAATGTTTGTAAAGTCAGGTAGCCTACACCCATGATATGCTAAAGCCTTACTATATATATTTAAATTTCAGCTGCTGCAGGATTGCACCTACATGAAAATTAAAATTAGGTTGAATAACATACTGTTCTTCCAGTTTCACCTCTGATATTATAACAGTTGGGCAAGTTACTTATATTACTAACTACAAATTACATCTTCAACAGTGTAATTAGTTTAATGTAATAATGACAATCTTTAGAAAGCATTGGTTTACTTATTACTAATTACCATATCAACCTAAACCACTTGAACAATGCAAGGAGAGACAAGAAACAGCACTTTTAATGCTTTCAAATAAACAATATACAATTGCATGAATTATTTATGAGAATTAAATAAATATGAGGTTACATTAAAAAATATACCTTTTAAAAATGTATGTTAAATATACAGAATTGTTCTATAGTCTAATGCAATTACATCAGATTTTACTTTAAATTACAGAAGAATTAAGAGTAATCCCTTTAATTAAATTAATGTTCTAATACAGTAATAATGTTCGCACTGGTGAGAAATATGAAGACCCTTTTTTTGTCTGGCGCTGTTGATTGGTGACTCATAATATCTGTGCTCCATTGATAATGGCTTTTTATAGTTGTGGTGCACGCGCTAAATCAGAGTCAGTCAACTCAGAGTTGATTGAACTAACTCAATTCAGCTGTTCTGTAACCGAAAACTCAGAGTTTCCCATCTCAGGGTAAGTCAACTCAGAGTTCAAGTTTTAACTCAGAGTTGGTTGAACCTCCTTTCTGAAACAGGCCCCAGGTAATCCGAGTTGGTGTGAGTGAGTGGAGGCGGGGCTAATTTGCATATTCATTGAACCGTGTATTCTAAATGAAGCAAGGGTGTAGAGATAAAATGCATTGATGCATTGATGCATTGACTCTCTATTTTTGTTTAATATTTTTAACAGAAGTTTTGAAGGGTTTGCTTTTGCCAGACTATCGATGTAAATGTCTGTTGAGAGAATAATGTTAGAAATCAAACTACTTTACTTTGAGGGATGAGTGTCAGCGGCAGGGACATACACTTGCATGATTGTCATGTGGACCGGCTCTCTCGGTTGCCTAGGTAACTTAATATCACTCCGCCGCTGCTGTAGACTGTGCTAATAAATACAGGGAACAAAGTATAACTATTGCAATGCGATGAAAGGGTAGTTTGATTTCTAACATTATTCTCTCAGACATTTACATCGATAGCCTGGCGTTATAATTTATTTGCTTTTGCTGTACTGTGGAGTGGGTAAAACTGTTTTTAATGGCAGGCTAGCAGATACCGTTGACTCGCACTAGCCTAGCACCGGCGAACTATGCAACTGAAAGGACTGGATGAAAAATGTTGAAAACTGTCTCCACTGATAAATAACACCCAGGCTAACTTGGAAATGAGGTCCGATGTCCAAAATCCTGAACAACCCCTTTAACATCAATTGTTGTTAAGAATATAAATAACCCCCATAGGTCTGTTTAGGTCTGTCAAGTTTATTTATATAGCACATATCATACACTATGGCAATTCAAAGTGCTTTATAAAGAAAGGAATTAAAATTTCACACTATGGCAATTCAAAGTGCTTTTGCATAGAAAATAAGCACAACATAAAAGCAAGGGAAATTAAAACAGTTATTAAAGGAATGAATTAGAGTAAAATGAAGTAAAGTAGTAAAAAGATGATACATAGAATAAACTTCTCATCTGCAAAACACCGGTGTATCTTATTTTGCATCTTTCAATTTCCCCAATTAAGTGGTTAATGTTTCTCTCTTACCCAATTCTACATAATTCTATTCTAATTGATAGTCCCGTGATTTTCCCATGATCTGCCCCAAAAATCCAGAAGAGAGCACCCTGAAAAGTTATGCTAAAATCTTAGTTGCAAACTTCTTCTGAACCTCATCCCTACTTTGGTCTTCATCCCTGTTGGACTTCTGTTTGATCAGCACACATGCAACAAGTGTCATTGTACAGAAGCAAAAGCAATGGAAGATTACTGCTTCACAGCATTGTCCTGTGACACTAAAGATCTCTTAACTTGTGAACACAAATATCTCTGGAAACCACACGATCATAAGATTAAACAACAACAGCAAGAATTCAGAGAGCAAGGAAATGTAATAAAAATGAATAAACGATTATATGATTAAATGGAATAATTAAATGATTATGATTAAAGGATTATAAATGAATAAAGAAAAAAGAAAACACAAATCCATGGTCGCTCTCTTGAAGCAACATACTAATAGGTTGCGATTAAAGGGATAGTTCACTTTGAAATTAAATTTTGGTATGTTTTAGCTTACCTCAAGGGCATCCAAGATGTAGGTGTCTTTTTTTCCGCAGTAGTTTCAATTTTGATATTTTTAGGTCAAACCGTTCTTGTCTCACAGTCATTTGATGCAGGTCTATGGTCACTGTCTCAAAGAGCAAGCACAGAGTCCAAATTAAAACAATTCCCCTGTTTTTTGAGGTAAGCTAAAACATACCAAAATTTAATTTCAAAGTGAACTATCCCTTTAAGAATCCTTGGATCCTTTACATATGAATCTCAACTTGAGGGAGCAGTGGTTGTCATTAATATTCGCATTTCTTGTTAGTTGTCCACAGTCCTCTCCTCCCTCATACGGATGTCCTAGCCACTCATCCGGCTGCCCAGGTCCCCAGTGTCTGTAACCAAAGCCAAAAAAATGCATATAGAAAACTTTTTTTGGTAATTTAAGTTGCATGTACTTAACAATCAAACTCTTAAAGTACATTATCTTGAATTGATTGCTTTCCTTTACAAAGGCCAATAATTGAGGGGAATAATTTTAAGATATCATGTGGAAGCTGTGTATAATGGACATAATGGAAAATGAATTCCATATGGAAAACTGTGACTGCATAATTCAACTCACACTTTGTCCATGGTGCAATTAGTGTCATCCACCCATCTCCACTGGCCTGTGTTCTGATCCGTTAGACCGATCCAGTATTCAAATGGTTTGGACAAATGGGTAACAAATTCCTAGGAGGAGAGATAAAAAAATAATAATACTGAAAGGCAGAATAAAGGTATTAATCCTTTCATGCACAGACACCCAGTGATTTCCTGTATACACACAATGGTTACATGACGTAACAACCCTGTTTTTTCTGTAGGCATAATGGTTACAATGAAAACCACCTAAGTTTTCCTTATAAAATTGTCATTTTTATAGTTGTAGCGATAGGGATGCTCATAATTAACTGGTTTTAACCAAGAGCAAGAATTTTGACCGGTTAATACAATCAGTTTAACGGTTTAAAAAGTAATGTAATTTTGAAAGTAATTTTTCAAGACATTTTGAAAACGTTAAACATTTTTTAAGAGAAAAACAGGTTGTGTATAAGTCACATTTTTTAAAATAAATGTATTATTATAACATTAATGTAAAATACTGGTAAATAAAGCGAAATATAAAAAAAAAAAAACACTATAAACATAGCTATAGGCTATTTTAGTTCCCCTAACGCCACAACAAATCCTTTAAATGTTGCAATATTCAGAACGGAACAAGAACGAAAAATAAAAGTAGCTTTATAAACGTCAAGTCAAAAAATCATTTAAAGCGAAAACAGAAACCTGCATTGGGCCAACGTAGCCTACCTCTCTCATTTGGCATGATTTTCCATATTTGCGATGTATATGGATGCTAAACTATAACTTGTTATATAAACTAGGCTCTGTATTTCACACGCGTTCAAATATCCATGTAAAACATCATCCTTCACATGCTCAGAAATGCTCACGCTGAACGGCATAGATTTAACACTACAGACTATTTAATTTAAGCAGTGTAGCTTTTTATGTTTGGCTGCGATGTCAAGTTAGCAATGCTAGAACTGATATGTTGTGTGTGTGCACGTGAGGCGGGATCACTTTAATTTTATAATAGTGGAAAGTACTTAAAGTACTCTGTCTTATATGGTCATACAGATAAGAGTAAGACATGATTAGAAACTGTAAAGGGTTTACTTTTATTTGTGTACACTCACAATAAAAACAAAACTTTTGTAAAACAAACAGGATGCCAATTTCTGCCATCTCGGTTTCCTTTCTGTGAACTTGTTTTTGCAGCGTGTCACAAAAATTAACTGAAACTCATCATATAGCCTACTAGTCACACAGTTTTGTTACTCTGTTAATTATTTAAAGGTGCAGTGTGTGATTTTTTTCTAGTGGTGAGGTTGCGAACTGCACCCAACAGAAGTTACGCTGGCCGACAGGAAGTGACGTAGACAGCAGAGAGTTGCCAGTTAAGCAATGAGGTTTCTTTACAAAGATAAATTAAGAAATTATATTTACTTAATTATTTGTATTGTTTTTATAATTATTATTGTTACTTGTTCATAATTGTGTCAGTGTTTTATTCGCTGACGTTAGCTCGTTTCTTTGCACGAAGAACAACATAGTGATGAAACGCGTTTGTCCCTTTAGGGCCACCGTAGAAACACGTCAATGTAAGCGGACCTGTGGTGTGTGTAGATAGAAATGCTCATTCTAAGGTCATAAAAACACAATGGTTCATTATGTAAGGTCTTTATACACCACTGAAAACATAGTTATGTATATGATAATGCATTTCTGTCAACAGATCCTCTTAAAGCTGCCGTCGGCAACATTTTTTTGATCATATTCAGTGAAATCGACACTATAATCCGACAGAACAACATAAATAAGGTGGTTTTAGAAAAAAAAACGAGCTTCTAACTTCACCTGGAGCGTGTTATTTGTTTTGCAAAAATCCACCGCTCCCGGATCATCGGGTCCAATCAGCGCAGGGGGGTGTGAGATCTGACTGTCAATCACAGTTCGTGCACACGCCACAGATCCCCTCTCCCTCACGCAGACGCGCACCATACAATATCACATGCACACGACACGCCTGAAGTTCGCCTGAAGATTGTACGAAGCGTGATGGCGGAGAGAAAATCTACTAACAAGCTTCCAATTCCTTGGTTATTGCTATCGATGGATAGATTAGCCAGGGCAGCCTACCTCCGAGTCCATGGTGTTGATCGATGCTGAAGAGACGGACGCGTTCACAGAAAATCAGGTACACACGCACTGACGATGGGCGGGTGCTCGTTGGTAGTGGGGGAGGGGCATGACGCATGAGAGTTGTAAACATTCAAAATTTTGGCTAAGTCGACTCAATCTGCCAGACTTGCCGACTGCCAGGGCCGTTTGAAGGAATTTGGAGGCCTCAAGCAAAATGGACATGGAGCATAATTACGCTTCATGATGACTGCCGAGGAGGTTTTGTATTTTGCCGACAGCAGAGATCACGTTGTTGGCTGGCTGCTGTCCCCCTTGAGGGGGATCCCGATAACAGTGTCATTGCACTTTACTGCGTTGACTATCAAAAGGGGGCTCACACAAGCGTGCCGCACAAGCCCTGAAAAGTGAAGCCAAACGTCTCGTTCGCCCCCCGGTGACTGGTCCTAGTATAGGTCATAAGCCCCGCCTCCCCGTGTTAGTCAACGGGATGTGAGACCACCTAAACAATTAAATTACACTTCAAATATCTTTTTCCAAAGGTGGTTTCTTTCATTTGCTTTCGTTTTTATCACGCTGATGTAATTTCAAGTGTCTGCTTCTAAAATAAGTTGGTTTTTAGTTAGTTACGTGATGCGGTGGTGTAACGTCATAATTGACAGCTGTGATTGACAGGTTCTCGAACGAAGTAGTCACTGAAGCACCAACGGACATTTTTTCGGGATCTTCGGAGGACTGAGGAGATTGTATTTACTTTATTTTAAAGTAAGCCTCTTGTCGTACTGCAATCAATTTTTAAAAAAGTGTGCAGAATGCACTTTCCCTGAGGCAAGTGAGTGCGGAGCGTTGATTTCGCGGCTTTACTTCCTGCTCACTACTCAGACTCAAGTTCCAATATGTCAGCGCCATATCGGGACTCTGGCGGCTTCAGTTCTCATCAATGGAAGAGAGCGAAGAGGCCTCGTCCATCTTTTTTTACAGTCTATGCGCTCACACAGTTTGTCGTTGCATTTTATTCTTAACCAGTCGTTGTCTTGGGGCCCCAGGCCAGCTCGGGGCCCCAAGCAGTTGCTTGGTTTGCTTGCCTTGTCGCGACGGGCCTGCCGACTGCAGCTTTAAATATCACACAATGCACCTTTAAGTGAATTATACGGGTTGCATATTTATTCCTTATATATATATGATTTTATTAAGCTTTTGTTGATAGAAGCGCTACTGGTGCATGATGTGACGATGTTTGTATCCTCATGTTCTGTTGTTTATGCTGTTACTTGCACATGCAAAACTAAACCCCTGAAAAAAAATGTTGGTATTTTTAATGGGTCACAGACACTAATCCATTCTATTTTAATTGAATTCTAATCTTGTCGGTTAATGATTAATGATCAGTTAATGAGCTTCGCTCGTCGGTTAGGAAAAACCCCAAATGAACATCCCTAGTTGTAGCAATCTTTTTTTTCTTTTTTTTCTTTTTTTTTTTAAATTAGCATTTTGCAGCATACCAGTTTCCTTCCACAACACTCACAGCAAACACATTACCTCCGATCCGCTACTTAAAACACCATAAAAAATGGAAACATTCCTGCTTTAAATTATAAAGCAATATGAGAGGTAATAAAAAAAAAGTGTTTTCTCACAGTGGCCACTATCCCTGAAAGGGTTAAGGAAAAGTGTGTGTGTGTGTGTGTGTGTGTTTCTGGTACTCACCCACTCCTCCTCAGAGCCTTCTTCTAATTTTAAGAGTAACGCGCCCTGCTCTTCGCAGTAATCTTTTGCTTGGGTCCAGTTCATTGAGTGACCAGAGAACAGGTAACAGCTGTTGCTGAATGGGATCCACTCAAGTCCACTACAGCCTGATGTGAGTGAGCCTATGTACGAGGACAAGACTAAATTAACACTTTAGTTCCCAGACAAAACATTTCTGTCATCATTTACTCCACCTCTCTCTGAGACACTCGGTTAGTCAACTCCTCTTGTGATTCAATCAAGAAAGTCATTAATGGTTTTATTACACAACAGCATTTGAATTGCAAATTTTCATTTTGAATCTCCCTATAAACCCTGGGCATGACAAGTTTTCTCTGTGGGGAAGAGGTTTAATTAGTATTTCGCTGTACTCATGTCCTATGATTTTAATACCGTCTGAATCAAACACATCAGAGTTTTTCCTCACCCAACCTCACAAATAATTACACAGTGACAGCAAACCACTTTCTGTTTTTCATCTCATGCAGATTAAAGAAATGTAATCCTGCTCAGAATGTCTGTGATTAAACAGACACTACATAAGCACAATATTACACCTTGAATTTAGAGTTTACTCACTGGTTAATGATATTTTATAAGACGAAGCTTGAACTAATGATGCCAGTTCCTCCACTGTATTCTTCATGTCCCTCAGTGAGCTTGCCATCTCCACTTTAGCCAGAGACAAGAGCCAAACAGAACAATATATCAGCCTGATTACCTCTAATATAAGAAAAGCACAATTCTGAAGAACGTGATTTTCATGAATACAGTTAGAATTTATAAAATTACTTTGTGCATGGTGAAAAATCGCAGCTGAAATCACACGGTCCCGTGTTTGGCTAGACCCAAGAGATGATACTGCCGAACCCAAATTGTCCATCAATTTCTTTTGGCGATCTGTAGGAGAAAGAAATAGAAATATACAGCTTGCCTTAGATATGAGGATTATTCAAAGCTGAATGTACGTCCAGCACTCACCCAGCTTTTGTTGGTTTTTCTCTTGTTTGGATGCGAGTGAATTCAGTGAAGAGCCGAGATCAGTCATCAAGGTCTCAATATTAGACAACTTCTTTTCATGCATTTCTTTTGGAGAGTAAGAGGGACAAAAGATAAGTAAATAATCAATGACTTTAATGCACGTATTAAATCTTGTGTCAAAGAGAAGTGATGTTTAACAGTCATGCCCTGCTGAGACACTTAAATCATGCAAAAATTCATTGCATTAAAGATTTGACGCCAAACAGACATTAGTAATGGAGGACATTTATGTTTAAACTTTGTTCTAAAAAGATTTTTTTTTTTAAATCATCATGATACTTAATTTTTTTTTTATTTATTATCCATAAATGGCCTAATAAAACAAAATAAAACATCAGAGTTACGGCAGTCAAGACACTAACCTTTGGTCATTGTGTTAATTGATGCAGACATGTTCAAATATGAACTCAGACTGGACACCAAATTCTGCAGCTCAGAAACCTTCTTTTCTAGGTCACTACCTGTCAAAAACAATTATTAATTAACATTCCATTACCAAAACTGATCTGTGATGATGATGATGATGATGATGATGAAGAAGTTCTCACCTGAGATCTGAAACTCAGATTTGACTGAGGTTAGATCAGACGTATGGCTGTTAATCCAACTCTCCAGCATTGAGAACTTTCTTTCTTGATGCGAAACTTCAAAATAAACAGACAAACTTTTTCAGCTTCTCTGCAAATATTTTATATATTCATATGCTAATTCAAATAGTTTATTAAAGCTCAGAGCAAAGCAGTTCAGTTCATATCACAATTAGCAGTTTAGTCAATGTTGATCTTGAACAAAAAAAAGTCCATGTTCACATTATTTGTCACACTAAAAACACAAAGATGTTGCAGTCTATATCCACACCAGTGCTAAATTAAAGCAGTCTAGTAGCAAAACACTAAAGACAGTATTTCATTAATAACTCACAGATGACAGAAGTCATGATGATGAAAAACATCATGCAAACTGTTCCTAGAAGCACAAGGATGCCAGTTTGTCTGTGATTTGAGCAAACTGAAGAAAACAGACAAAATCCTTGATTCATTTATATGATTATAAGCAAAATGATTATTCATATATATATATATATATATATATATATATATATATATATATATATATATATATATATATATATATATATATATATATATATATATATATATATATATATATATATCCATAATTAGCATGAACATGATTAATTGTTGTTAAAAATGATGTTATCCAGTACCAACTACCCCTGAGGAAGAAACATTCACAGCATTCTCGATTCCAATTGCATTTCAAATATAAAAGTTGCTTTTGAAATAACGATTAAAAAAGTCTGTCAAGACATTAAAATAAATGTAACCGCGAAATATTTTCCATTTCACTCATGCTGTAAAAGCTTTAAGATAGTTTCTCCAACTGAATGTGAAATTGTAAATCTTCCAAACCTCTCCAAAATGATTTCTTTGGTTCAGATTCCATCTCCATTCTAACGTATCTTTCGGAACAATCCATTTTCTATAAAGGACAATATAATGTGAGCAAATTTAAGTAATTTGCTTCTTATAGTTGAAATGAAAAACACCACCTCCTATATATAATCATTTATGTTCCTTAAAGAAATTTCACTTCCACATTTTGAGACGATAATAGTAGTTTTACAAGACTACCCCTCTCCCCACCCAAAAAGATCTAGGTTTTCATTTGGCCACTTGCTATTTAGTCTTTTTACTTGTGCGTCTTAATTCTTTCTGAAAGCTGTGGGGAATTTTCCTTTTCACCATTTAAAATAAGCCTGGTAATACCAAACTCTGCTACTTCGCTTTGCTTCGTAGACAGAGTCTGGAATGACATAATAGAGAAGCGTTTTCTCTCTCGCGGGGGGGCGCTTGTCTGAAGTTTAAAATCATTGGTTACCCGTAAGCCAATCACATAACGTTTGGTTATGGCGTGTGTTATGCGCATGCTCAGCCGCATCTAACTTCCACTGTAAACACATGTATGATGCGAAAACAAAACCATCGAGCGAAATACTGGAGTGAACATGGCTGTGAACGACTCTTGCAGATTATGTGAAGTAAATCTACGCATCCACGGTACAATCAGCGTCTACGTCACGGCTCTCAGCCCGCCCTCTGTTCGTTGATTGGCCCGGCTGTTTTCAGGCCGGAGGAAAACGGAAAGCTATGACACTGTCTCAGACTGAGTACAGAAGCGAAATGAAATTGAGCGGAAGTACGAATATCGAGTTGCTTTGCAAATAAAGACAAAGTAGAAATGCACAGAAGCAACAAAATGCTATTAGGAGCATAACGTTTGAGTCCACCCTCAATAATCCTGTATCTTACTTTTAATACAGATGCATGAAAATACTAATCATCAGACCTCTTTTTAAGCGCTGATGAGTGGCTATCAGCTTAATGCATCTAATATTGTGAGCTGTATCATTTATTTCAAAGTTCAAGGAATGTTGTAAAGTAAATACAAGTTTAACGCCACATTTGTGGGTATTTTACCTCATTACTAGAGTTAGAATAACTGGAAGTGCACAGGGCCATGAAATAACATTCAAGAACACTCAAAAGTACAGCTAAAGACTTATCCATTATACATGCTCTCAGGAGATAGTGACACTAAATTGTCTAATGTCCATCCAGTCGTTCAACTTCCATGTCATGACCATGAAACACTGTGGAAAATACTTTCATAATGCATGCAATACACATGTGTGAACCAGAAAGGAAGTTTACATGGAGCAAAATCCACTCAGAGAGAGTCTCACCTTAAAAAAGACTATTTAAAAGATCAAATAATCTTGCTTTTTAAAATCACAAAAATACTAGCTTCCCATTTTTTTCCGCGTTTTCTTGAATTGTTTGTACCTTTAAAAAAAAAAAAGACGTAAAATAGTAATTTAATGTAAAATGTAAATGATACATGATTAAATTACAATCAATTTTAATTAAATTGAAAACCAACACAGTACACAAAAATAATCCAAACCGAAGTTTTATTGGAAGAAAAAAAGGCCACAAGCACAAGCTCATTCTATAACACTGAGTACGCAATGACATCCAACGTAAAGGACATGCGTTCACTTCAAGGTGGAGCGCTTCTGTAATTCATGCGAGTGAACAGAAAGAGACTTCTGCTTCTGGAATGAATGCAAAAACAAGGAAATGCTGAGACAACTGTAAAAAAAAAAAAAAAATGGATTAAAATGGAGAGAATAAAACTGGAGCTCTAAAAGAAGTCCACATCATCTGGTGCGTCTAAATCACGATATTCAATGATATTGCGAGGATCCCCACGCATCATTCTGGAAAAGAGATGGGAAAAAAAAGATGACATTTTATTAAAGCGTATCTATTAACATCCTAAAAGAGCTTAATATAGTATCACTCCTGTGTCCTGACTGCATGCAAATACATCAAAACTTAAATACAAAAATCAACTCACCGATTGTTTCTAGGTTTTCCGGGGTAACCGCCTTGCCCGCGGAAGTTGTCGTAGTTGCCCCTGCCACCTCCACCATACTGGTTCGGTGGGTAAGGAGGACCACCTGTTAAAGGTTGGAGAAACACCTCAATATGACATAATTCAGCATTGAAAAAGGTGACAGTCAGGGTTTAGATTTACGGATACACTGCAATGAAATGGCCTGTTAAATGCACAAACACTGCAAAATTGATTGTAGAAAACATTTTTAAAACCCTGCCATGTTGTAAATTCTCGGGATGCGCAATATATTTGCAGATATCCACCTTATTTTCGAACGCGGAAGTAAACATGGGTCCAATATCCGGTTTTTGTGCGGCACTTCCGTTTCCTCGCTTCCCTGGGCTAAATAACATATCGATCGCGAAGGATTATGCAGAGTTGATAGAAAAATGTTACACATGCCGTAGCAGATGAATACTACAAAGAACTAAAGCCCCGCCTCACTCAGTTAGGGTACCGGACCTGGTTGAAAACACTCATGCATCTAGCTGGCAGAGTGCCAAAACTTCACCGGCTCCTTCAGCCCCGCCCTAAACATAGTCGAGCCAACGCTGGACTAATATGGAGGTATTTTGTCAAGTCAAATGTATTAATAATGCCATAAGAATGCAACCAAAGCATAGGATGGATAGCAATAAGTAGATGGCTATAAATAGTTGTAAATCATACAAAATAAATGCCATGATCATGCCATTATGCCATGATCACTAGATTTTATACAGGGGTTACTATAATGATTTTGTTTCTCCTTGGAGTTTTTATCATGGTTTTTATTGAGACTTCATAGCCCAGCCACTTTTCTGGTATCGGGTGGTCTTCTATAGGTGCTCACGAAATGAAAAGAACAAACATACGGTCGTTTCGATGGTTTCTTCAAATGTAAAGCTTTTAACCACAGGCGAAGGGATTCCTCAGGCCGGCGACACACTGCGTGTCCGTTTTTATTTCGGCTCCCATGTTAACAGGTTAGAACGTGCACACTGCCTGCGTGACACGTGACACGCACGCACTCACAGGCGCGGAAAACGCGTGCATGCTATAAATAGAATCGACGCCTATTTTTCACGCGACACGCAAGCGTTTTGGAAGCGTTTCCAGACTAAATAGAATAGGAAAAGATCTTTGTATTTAATTTTACATGAATACATATTAATAAATTACATTTTGATGTTTGAAATTTTAGGTTTTGACAAATGCAGATATAAATGCAATGAAAAAAAATCGATTTTCTAATATTGCACCTGTCAATACAGAACGAAATATTCTGTAGCCTGTTTTGCCGTCAATACTGCCGACGTTGTCTTTGCTGCTATATATATGTTTAACATTAAAGGCCTTCCACAACTCTCTCCCCATTATGTCGAATATAATCACCAATGAATGAGGCTTATCATATGTCACCTAGCAGTGCCGCGTCAGACACGTTTCTGGTGTGCAAAGACATGTAAAACGCCACGCAACAGAAACGCCACTCAGCCAGTGTCTCTCTGGTCGTAGGGCGCCTGATTAAAATGTAAATGATTTCGATGATTAAAACACTCCTGCTCCAAGTAAACCTTTCTTTTGTATCAGTTTATGACAACCTCTAACTGCACAAACAATCCCGGTCTTCCCCGAAGCCATGACGATGAGTTAGTTGTTAGGAACACTTGTTTAATTAACCGATATGGTGAAAAGTGATCAGCGCGCCAGTGACCGGAAGTCTCGCACAAAATACCGTCAACTGGCTGCGTCCGTATTTCCGTTAAAAATAAGGTGAATACAGTACTGTGCAAAAGTCTTAGGCATGTTAATACCCCCCCCCCCCCCCCAAGAAAATGGTTTTAAGTCAGTTATTTAGATCTTTTGCTTTAGTGTTTCAGTAGGAAATATCAGTTTACATTTCCATGAAGAAACACAAAAAACTGAGACAAACTAAATTCAGAAGAACTGCGGGAATGTCTCCAATATGTTTGAAGAAACCTGTTTCTTCAGTTTCTTCATGTAATCACAGACGGACTCGATGATGGTGGGGGGTGGGATATTAACATGCCCAAGACTTTTGCACAGTATTGTATATTCATTTTTAATGTTATCTTTATCGGCCCGATAAAGAAAACTTGGCCTATGCCTATATATATATATGGTTTTGAATTGCTTGAAATATGATTGGAATCACTTCAAAAAGGAAAATACAGTTACGTGCAACACAAGTCTATGATATAGTCTACATAACATTACAACAAAAAAATGATAATTGTGTGCCTGTGCTTTTAAAAGGAAAAGCTAGATGTACCATAATTGTTGCACCAAAACTGAGATATGCATTAAAAATTGATTTGCAATTGCATCACGACTCCCAGAAGATGCCAAATGATTCCCACCCTTGCTAACAACCATTCTCACTCTAGCTATCCTCCTGTAACACACACACACCTCCATAACCCATAACTGGAGGTCTGGGCTGGCCAAAGCCCATGAGACCCTGAGGAGCCTGAGGTGGGAATGGAAGACCTCCGGGTGAAAGCACTCCTAAAGAGAGAAACAAATACAAATGTTCATTTCATATCTCCAACTTCTGAGAACACAATTTATGTCAATACCAAATCAACAAGATTGACAGACGCACTGATACAAATTGGAGCAGAATCTTTTTTAATTGCTAGTAAAATTACAAAGAAACGGTAGGTAACATTTAAAGGGATACTTCACCGATTAGCATTAAGCTTTGTATCAGTAGAAACCCGGTAGTATTCTGGAATGGCCATGTTTCCCTCCCTCATGTCCCGCTGAGACGAGAGATTTCTGTATTGTGTGTCTGGAAAAAAACCTCTGATGACCCAAAGATCGTCATTTATCATCATCTGAGGCTTTTAGTCCAGAGGCGAGAGACTACAGCCAGTAGGAGGAGCTCGTCCCGCATGTGTTCGACCCGCCCATAGGGGGAGCTCACCATAAAACGCCGTCTTTTCAGTTTCGAGTCGACTAGTAGCCTAGTTGTAACATTTCTTCTGATACTGCCCTCTGTAACCGGTGGGCGTGGCTTGGGCGTGTCCTCGTAGGGCAGCGAAGCAAGTGCATTCTGGGAGTTGTTGTCTTTCATCCACATGAGCCAAAAATACATTTCCTGGCTTTTTTCAGTCTAGAAGGCACCAACTTCTAAAATAATTTCACATTTGTACAACATAAATGACCCAATTTAAATACACATTCATCTTTCCAGCGGTGAAATATCCCTTTAAATTAAATGTGAAATTGAAGTAGAAAAACTGAAATGGTATTTTCTTGTAAAACTTGCTCCAATAATTTTCACTTACAACTTCAAAAAACAATTTTCCCCTAGCTTGCTTTACCTTGTCCTGGACCTGGAGGAGGTGGCGGTTTCATCTCTGGGATGGAGGGTCGTTTTGCATCCATCAGGAAGTTGTTGAAAAAGACCACCTCTTTCTTCACCTCCTCAATCTTGTCACCATGTTTGTTTAGGATGTGCTTCCTCACAAACTCTGGGCCCTTGAGAGAGATTGATAGATATTTTGATTGATTTTGTAAAACACAAACATCCTCCCCAAGGCTACCAGATGAACAACTACATGAACAAAGGATCACGTTTTTAAAATCACACACCTTAAACTTTTTGCCACTTAGAGGACAAAGCCACTTGTCTTTGCCCAGTTCCTGTGTGTTGGCCAACACAAACTTTTCAACTTCCTGTTCTGGATCTTTGCGGCCCATCTTCGCTGCCTCATCTTCAGACAGGCTTTCCTTCACACTGAACAAGTGTCCCAGCTTCTCTTCAAATGTCTTTTGCCAGTCGGACACTACAAGATGGTCGAAAAAGCAGCGACAAGTTACATTTCTTTGCAATTTGTTGCATCAAACAAACAGCTAATCCTGTCCTCAACTTTTGGCCATTGGTTGAGTCAGAAGTTTCTTAATTCTTTGTAATGTCAAGCACGTCCTGTGCCTTACTTTCTCATACATGCGTTTGTCAACAAATTTTAGCAGACATGCACTTTACAACTAAACATACCCATAACATAGCAAAATCTCTTTAGACAATTAATATCACCACCACAATACATATCATTAGAGGTGTAACAATATATCGCAATACAAAAATGCAATAATATGTATCGTGGATAGTGGCAATATGTATTGTGTATAGTTCACCCAAAATTAAAATTACTGTGTGAAAAAAAAAAGTTCCATTTTAGTTTAATTTTAATGTCAGTACTACATTAAACTAGGGATGGGCATTCGATTAAATTTTCTTAGTCGATCGTCGGGAGAATTAACGATCGACTATCGATTAATCATTAATATTTTTATATTGAAATTCATTATTTCTTTAACTTTTTATGAATTAAAAATGCAATGAAAATACAAAAATACAGTTTGTTTGTCCTCGATGAGATCTTTATTACAAGATGATCAACTTGTGGCAGTGAAACTGGACGTTCGGTAGACTTGAAGATATGCCCTGCGGTGCTCTAAAACAGCGGAACAGCGAGTCGGCGTTCTTAAACAGAGACCCATGACCACTTCATCCGTTTTCTGTGATCGGATAGCTATCCGATCGTGAAAAGACCAAATGTAAATGCCCTCCGAAACGCATTCGAGACGGATTTAAAGGAATACTCCACCGTCTTTTCATATTAAACTATGTTATTCCCTTAACTAAGACGAGTTGATGCATACCTCTCTCGTCTCAGTGCGTGCACTCAATCGCTCTGGCGCGCGGCGAAACTTTGTTCACTCAGTTCATTCAATACGGGCCAAGCAGAGAAGCTACTAAACACCTCCACGTTTTCCCTATTTAAACACAGTTACTCGCGTAGTGTAACTCGACCTAGGACGGTGACACAAAACAAAACGTTGCGCTTTTCTAAGCGTGTAAAATGGATAACTATATTGTATAGCGGAATACCATAGCAAGTGCTTGTAAGCACTTCGTCTTGGCGGAGTAATATCTTAAGCGGTTGCTGTGGTATTCCGCCATACAATATAGTTATCCATTTTACATGCTTAGAAAAGCGCAACGTTTTGTTTTGTGTCACCGTCCTAGGTCGAGTTACACTACGCGAGTAACTGTGTTTAAATAGGGAAAACGTGGAGGTGTTTGGTTGCTTCTCTGCTTGGCCCGTATTGAATGAACTGAGTGAACAAAGTTTCGCCGCGCGCCAGAGCGATTGAGTGCACGCACTGAGACGAGAGAGGTATGTATCAACTCGTCTTAGTTAAGGGAATAACAGTTTAATATGAAAAGACGGTGGAGTATTCCTTTAAATCAGATCGCTCAAACCACTTCAGGAGGAGATCTGAGAAGCATTCCAGACGAAACTGGACAAGAGTAAATGCATCTGGTTGTTGAAACTACATAAATTTGACTTATCCCAAAAATGCTAAGAAATAAACGTGTGAGAGCGTGTTATAGGCTATATGTCATGTTATAGCCAGATATGACGACGCTACTTCAACCCGCATCACCACAGATGAGCATCTATTCATCAAGCCAACGTGCAAACTATCGCAAATCAAAGTGAAAGTCATTCATCAACACACAATCATCTTCTTTAAACGTAAAGAACCGAAATGATCTTACCAGGGCTGTTGCCACAATATCTTGTTGCGGTCTTTGATTTAGAAATGTTCGCTGATGATCAATAAAATGCAGCTCATATCAGTTGCTTTCGGTGACGTGCAACAGTTTAAATATGCATATAGCGCGGGAATTCAAGATCGGATTTATATCCGTTTTGCAAAAACACATTTATGTGACCATGTGTAAATGGAATCGTTTTGATAAATAAGATAGCTATTCGATATGAGAAAACGCATGAAGTTCCCATAGAACTTCTGCACCAGTCTACTGATTTCTGTTGAGAAAGATAAGCATGTTGACATGATCTGGGATCAGATGCAACCGCAACCTGGTGACAGCCAGTCCAGCCGCCGAAAACACCCGCTCTGAGGGGACTGACGTTGCCGGGATGCACAGGTACCTCCGCACTAAAATTAATTCCATTGCTTCAAGACTCACACTACGCAACGCAACCTGCATTAGTTTAATCGATAACAAATAAACGTGATCGACGAAATTCTTAACGATCAATTATCGATCGTCGATTAATCATGCCCATCCCTACATTAAACTACTACATACAATGTTTAATATAATGTATAATAATGCAATGGGGAATATTTGTGGGTCCTGATAATGCCAAATGTCTGATGTTACCAGTAAAAAGTGTTTAAATATACTGTTTCTAGTCAGTGAGAGTGCAAGCATATATTTATCTAAAATAATTCTGCATTTTCAGCTTCAGAATCGTGATTTTTTAAAATTTATTATTCTGGTGTCACTATTGTGACATGCATAAGGTTACAACCAAGTTCAAGCCTATTCACTTCCACCCCCAATGAAATACCAAATTTAGCATTTTAATAAACAATATTTTTTTTGTTAATTGTTAGTTTGTGAATTTAGTATTGTCGAATCATTACATGAGGGTATCGTTACACCCCTACATATCATCCCGCCCCAGCTCTACGAGAAAGTATTTTAAGGCAGAATAAACGACACACTTCTACACTAGTCATCTCTTAGTAGCGCTTACCTTCTCTGTGAGTAATGCGGTTGGGGGGGATCGGTCCTCGCACATGGATAATGCCACAGCGGTTCGGCATCTCGTCCTCACTCGGGTACTCGCAGGTGTTGTAATAATCAATAGAGTGTACGATACGCAGATAGAAGAGGAGACGATCCAACACCTGGGAGGAAACCAAAACATATTACACTCCTGAGGGATGGGTTTCAAAGTAGAAACTACATTTACAATTAATCCTTTTATCCAAAGCGACTTACAAATGAGGAGAGCAATAGAAGCAGTTAAACTAACAATAGGATGACAATATACAAGTGCTGTGACCCTTCCCAGTTTAGTTCAACACAGTACATGTTAAAAAAGAAATAAATTATATAATATAAATATATATTAATATATAATAGAAAGTTTTGAGAGCAAGTCTGATTTAAACAGAATAAAATGCATAAAAATGACAGAATAAAATGCATCAAATATGGAACAAGTGAAAATTTAGCACAAGAATTCCCCTTATGACAATAATGAGAATCATTTATAAACCTGGAATGGTGCTAAAAAAAAAATAGGCTTAGTTTTCTTCTTATTAGTGTGAAATATGTGCTGGACATTTAAAGTCTCTTTCAGACCTTGACAAGTTTTTCATCTCTCTCCACAGTAATCTCCGTGGGGTTTCCCTCTTTGGATCCCTCCTCGGAGTCGGCTCCTCCGGCGCTTCCCAGAAGCTCTTCTTCCTCTGCACTCACTTCCTCTATGAGGTAATCAGTGATGTTTTTCAGAATGGGGTTCTGAGCAGGGATCTTCAGGAAAATGGAGGGAAAACATTAAAAAAAAAAATATAGATAAAAGCTCAGTCCAAAATTACATTTGTAATTTACTTGAAAACTCAAACCAAAATTAGTTTAATCATCAATTAATCAGATTTATTTAATAATCAAAACTATACATATACAGTCAAACCGAAATTTATTCAGACACCTTGCTATCCTCACTTACATGAATGAACTATAGTGTCCTGCACCCAAGAGTAAAACAATTTTGGTGTCTGAATAATTTTTGGTTTGACTGGACAAACATTTAAACTTCACAAAGCAGTTTTTATTACATTTTTGGTGTGTCAAGAGGTTTTTGTTAGCTTATCCAGTATACAGCGAGGTGCGGTTGTGTTGTTCATTTGAAAAAATTGCCAGGAAAAGGCTTCCTGGTGACAAAAACGCTCTCAGTTGGTGGCAAAAATCGGGCAAAGACATACTTGACCATACCTGGCATGAGCGTGTGTTTTCCTCAGCTGAAAACATTGTCAATAAAAAGAGCTCAGCCCTCGCTGCAGATCAAGTTCACCTTCTGGTGTTTTTGACTCACAATATGTAGATGTAGTGAGTAGAAGTGGATTGTTTCTGAATGGCAGTTTGCCATTTTGTGTTCATGTAGTTCATTACGCTGTCTTTCTCAGGTTACTGATGCACTTACAGTTTCATGCACTAGTGTAAACTAATCTTCCTTGTTTATTTAAGAATAACCGTTTCAAAAGTTAATGCACTTTAAAAAGTGAATGTCATTTCATTTCAATAAAAGCAGCAATGCTTGATTTGGTTTATATTTGGTTATTGTGCTCACTTACACCTTCTAGTGGGCATAGGAGACAATACAGTTCTTCCTCTTAACATTAAGTATTGCCTTTCAAACATAATTCGAATTTGCTCATATTTAAGAAAGAAGTTCAAATTGAGCTTTTCAGCCATTTTGACAGCCCTAATCCACATTGTGTGCATGAAATACACACTGACAGTCAAAACACATCACTGATTCAGCCCTCCAAAACAATTTCAGCCAAAAGCGAAAATTGCAGTTTCGACCGAAATTTTGGTGCATCCCTAGTCAAGGTGTTTAAAATTGTATCAGGGGTTGTGCAAGTGAGATTACCTCTAGAGCGACCGTCTCTTCTCTGGGTTTGTGGCTCCAGAGTCTCTCCCGGTCATCCAGTGCATGGATCAGTTTAGCAGCCATCTTGATGTCATTACGGAGAACCTGCTTGTGCTGAGTCATTCCGTTCACATTACGCACACGACGCGCCAAATCTCGATTGACTCCGGGAGCCAACTCACAGTCCCGCAGCTGGTCAAAGAGGAACAGGAGGAGAGAATGAGCGAGACGCTTGCTATGCATGATGGTTCCTCAGGCTGATGGCTCTAGAACTCACCCGGATGTTCTGCAGGTTCCAGCAGATTTCTTTGATGTTCACTCCTCTGTCGAAGGTCACCCAGCAACGCCTAAAAAACCTGGGCCACACAGAGATTAGAAATTTACTACTTTTTTTTTTTTAAGTTTCCACATCTCCTTTCTTGTATTAAAATGATTTAGTGAAGCATTTTATATTCATATATATTGGCACATAAATGTATGTTAATTTAGTAAACAGTTTTGGAAAAATAGCCGCACTCAATTCAAAACCCTTTTAGTCACTTTATCTCACATTTTTTATGGAGGAATAATACAACAGACGTTTTGGGTCGCAAGCCTTCCTCAGTATGGAAAAATATATATATAAAAAGTTTTTAATCTACTAGGGAATAAATACTATTTGAGGTAAATGATTCATCTCTTAAATGGAGAAAAACAAATAGCATTAAGTTACTAAGATTTAAATTTAATAGTCACGTTTATTTTTATGGCGCTTTTCACAATACCTGCATTTTAAAAACACATTTAAGACCCGCACAAATAAAATTATTACCATGTCCATACAGAAACAAACCAATACAATCTCGACAATAAAGTATTTTAGATTATTTTAATTAATTAAACGGGCTGCGGTACACATTCAGCTTTATACTGCTTATGAGCAAAATGAGAAACTGCACGTTTAAAATACTCGGTGTGTTTTATTCAGTAAATTCATGTTTGATATCAGAAGTTGACCAATATTGGATTTTTTGCTTTGAAATGTGCAGTGATCACATTCAATAAATTAAATTATAGCCTTCTAAAGTGTAATAAATCACATTAGGTTTCATTACAATTCCTGTTTTTCCATCCCCAAATTTAAGACCTCTTACAATAATTAAGAAATTTGTTATAACTTAGACATTTTATGACCTTAAATTTGATGATAACTGAATTTATGATATGAAGGACCTACGGGGACTTTGAATACATATTTCAAAGAAGCTTAACAGAAAATGCAACAAATCCCAGTCAAATATCCTCAATAAAGTGTGTTGAAATTGAATTCAACTCACCTGCGCTCTGGCTGTGGTTCTGACAAACAAACGCGCATAAATCCTGGATAACGTCGACACAGCTGCCAAGAAAGAGACCAGTCTTTAGTCATCAGCATTCAACAACGACATGGACAATAACAGAGAAACTCAGCAGTGTGTTTGTGTGAACACTCACAGCGACGATCTCTGCTTTGGATATGGTTGGAGCGATGCTCCTCATGAAGAGAGAGCAGGTCCTGTGGAGAGGTCGAGGTCGTGGAGGCTGATCATCCTTCGGCTTCTTCTTTTCTTTCTCTCTTTCCTTCTGCTCCTCCGTCCGCTCCTTTACATCAGCGGCTTTAAAAGACCAGAAACATGTTTGTCACAACTATGATGCTTTGAAGGGATAGTTCACCCAAACTTTTTCATTTACCCCATGATTTACTCATCCTCAAGCCATTCTAGGTGTACATGACTTTCTTCTTTCAGACGAACACAATCGGAGTTATATTAAAAAATGTCCTGGCTCTTCCAAGCTTTTTACATTTTATTTCAACATATTCCAGTCAATTTTTACTCATCTCAGTAGCAAAGCAGTTTATTCTTTCACAAACAGACGCGCGATTCATATTTAGGCTAAACAGTCTTTACAAATATGTCCCCTTCATTCATCTCACAGAAAGGCGAGTCATATTATAGAAATGCGATTCATCTTTTTGCGGTTTGCATAGGCCTACACTAACGTTATTCCATAACGTTATTCCACACGTGAGAAAAGAAAACAGCCTACCTCACTCCTCAGCGGAATCTGCTCCTCATATCAGGAGATATTGCTCCTCATATCAGCACTGTTCTGAGGAAACATTTCTCCATAAGGTAGGCTATAATGTCTCACTCGCGAGGAGTCGCGACGCGCTTTGTTTACAGCTGATGTGGGCGTTTCACAGCTCTGAAATAGTTCTCAGAATTTGCGTTTGAATAGCACGCGCTCTCCGGGGAGTGGTCACATTACTGTGAATCATCTCGTAATGAGGTCGACTGGAGTCGCTCTCTTTTTATACAGATTACAGAAGCTGATAATATTTGTTTTTTATATAAATGACTTCATTTAACAGATGCGATCTCAAGCTTTATGCCTGTGGGTCTGTTTGCCTGTTTGACTGAATTTTCGCGGAGTTATTGATCATTTTCGAACGCGTTTCAAATGGGAGTTTACTGACAGAGAGAAGGCAGAAATCGCATCATGTTAAAGTTTCTTTATTTGTCAAAAAGCAAAACACTTTATTTTTATTGTGAGTATACAGAAAAAAAATAGAAACTGAACAGGATCGATTGATGTATAACACGAAAATTAAAGATCAAAATTAACAGAGCATTTTGTGTTTATTTTTCATTGCTAAAAAAAAAAACGAGCAAAACGCGCCGGCGCGTTTTTGGTCCCCAGAGGGTTAATAAAGGCCTTCTGAAGCAAAGCAATGAGTTTGTGTAAGAAAAATATTCATATTTAAAACTTTATCGACTAAAATAACTAGTTTCCAGCAAACGGCCGTACACAAGTCGACTGACACCACGAGTAACCCGTGATGCATGTATGACGTAGATGTAGGAGTATTGTTGTAAGCTTTGATGCCTCTCACGTTTCAAACAAAGAGGGCTGGTCAACAAACTCAAGCTCCTCCGACTTTAAAAATTCTCGTTTTAGACTTTGTGACTGATGTTTTGTTTTGCTCTATCCTCTGCGCTTCCGCGTTCGTCATTACGTTGTGCGTGAGGTCAAGGGTTACTCTTTCACTTAAAAAGAGAAACGGCCATTCACTGCCATTATCAAGCTTGGAAGAGCCAAGATATAACTCCGATTGTGTTCATCTGAAAGAAGAAAGTCATGTACACATAGGATGGCTTGAGGGTGAGTAAATCATGGGGTTATTTTTATTTTTGGGTGAACTATCTTTTTAACACTGCTGATTCATTGCCAGAAGCCTCGACACTGACCTTCCCCCTCCTCTTCTTCCTCTTCCTCCTTATCCTCTCCCTCGTCCGGTTCTCTCTCTTTCTCCGAGGGTTTCTCAGAGCAGTGAGAGTTCGAGTCGGAGTCAGAATCAGATTCGCTCTCAGAAGCACTGGCTTCATCTTCACTGTCTCCACTGTGCTTCCTCTTCCTCTTCTTACTCAGCTAGCGAGAGAAAGAGAATGCAGTGTTTTCCATACGAGTTTACATTTTTAAAAGTTAAATACATCCTTCTGGTGCACTGAGTCAAAATTAAGAGTCTTTGCTTTGACTTGTAGTGGGACTCAAACCTCTTAGTTGTGATAGTATGTATAATAAAAAAAAAAAAAAAAAAAAAAAAAAAAGTTATTTAGTTCATTGATTTGTGAAGCACATTTTAAACCAACAGACATTGAAACTAAAATGCTGTACAAGCAATATAAATCAGAATTAAATTCAGAATTTAAAAAGGACAAATGAAGAATTTACACCCTCGGTTAAAACAAAGAATACAAATAGGTCTTCAAAGAGGATTTAAACATGGAAACGAAAGAGGAAGGTCTAATGTGGAGGGGAAGTCTGCATTATTTTATTTACACTACAGTGGTAAAATTACAATACGCATGTCTTAATTCCTTTACTTGCAAGAAGTAAAAGCCGTGAGCTTTTATTTTGGCAGAAAACTGCTGGGAGACCTTTACATTTCTATGACAAACGTGTATACAAATGCTTTATTACATCGGCTATGTCATTAAGCGGTTCATTTATCATTAATAATCATTAGCAGTTCTCTTGTGCTGCAAACATGACCTTGATTGATAGATGGCTCAAAACACAATGAAAGATCTTTTATATTTTCGGTTCGTTATGAAACTCTGGCAGGAGAGATTAGACTATTGTCGGGCCGCCACAGTGCAGGTAATTAATGGGAAACACTAGAATGCTAATACACTGGATTGCATTGAATGTAAGTAGACATGCTGAGATCTAATAAAGATAACACATATTTACAAAACAGTCTGGCCCAATAAATGGCACATCAACTACCCAAAGCAGCAGAACCTGGCTAACTAACCTTCTTGGGTTCTGGGATTGGTTCGGCAGGCGCTTCTTTCTCGGTCTTCTCTCCTTCACTCCCTCCTGCAGAAGCGGCCGCATCTTTCTCAGTCTCCTCATCACCCTCTCCCTATTGACATACAACATTAAACATCATTCCTCCCAATAGTGCATGATCCTTTGCTCCATTATGCAACATTCACTCACCATCTTGTCTTTTTCAATTGAGGGTTTGCGCTCAGCATCCACAGGCCTGGACTCGTCCCGTTTGGGAGGTTCAGAACCAGGTCCACCAGAGGAGAGTCTCTCCCGCTCCTCTTCTTCCTCGTTGGGCTGTTCGAGGATACGCAGGTCATTTTCCCCTCCTCCTTCCATCTTTATCACGGCTAACGAAAACAAACAAACACTTGCTTTGAGGAAACAGTCAAACCAAAAATGATTCAGACACCAGATATAATTTTAGATTTTTTTTTTTACTAGAGGGTGCAGGACACTATAGTTCATTTATGTAAGTGAGGATAGCAAAATAAAGTAAACTGACATATTATATACCCAAACATTCTTCATACAGTGGGCCACCAGTAAAATGTATAATAATAATAATAATAATAAATATAGCTGCGAGCAGCGATTACGGGCCCAAGCCGGTGGTACCGCAACCCCGGTGCCTTTAGTTACCAAAAGGCACCGGGGTGGCGGTACCGCCGGCTTGGGCCCGTAATCGCTGCTCGCAGCTATATTCATACATACATACACACACACACACACACACACACACACACACACACACACACACACACACACACACACACACACACACACACACACACACACACACACACACACACACACACACACACACACACACACACACACACACACACACACACACACACACACACACACACACACACACACACACACACACACACACACACACACACACACACACACACACACACACACACACACACACACACATATATATTATTGTTCAAAAGTTTGGGGTCAGTAAGATTTTTTATGTTTTTAGGAGAAGTGTCTTCTGCTCACCAAGGCTGCATTTATTGATTAAAAATACAAACAAAAACAGTAATATTGTGAAATATTATTCCAATTTAAAACAGCTGTTTTCAATTTTTAAATATTTTACATAGTAATTCATTTCTGTGATCAAAGTTGAGTTTTCAGCATCATTACTCCAGTCTTCAGTGTCACATGATCCTTCAGAAATCATACTAATATGATGATTGATGCTCAATAAATATTCATTATTATTTTCAATGTTGAAAACAGTTGTGTACAGATTTTTTTTTCAAAATGCTTTGATGAATGTAAAGTTCAAAAGAACAGCATATATTTCAAATATATATATTTTTAACATTATAAATGTCTTTACTGTAACTGTTGATCAGTTTAACTCATCCTTCATAAATAAAAGTACTGATTTATTTTATTTATTTCCCCCAAAAATAAAATTAATTATTACTAACCCAAAACTTTTGAGCGGTAGTGTTTAACGTTACAAAAGCTTTAGATTTCAGATAAATGCTGTTCTTTTGAACTTTCTATTCATCAAAGACTGTACACAACTGTTTTCGACATTTAAAATAATAATGAATGTTTCTTGAGTATCAATCATCATATTAGAATAATTTCTGAAGGATCATGTGACAGTGACGACTGGAGTAATGATGCTGAAAACTCAGCTTTGATCACAGGAATAAATAACAGCTGCTTTCTATTTTAATATATTTTAAACTGTTTTAAATTGGAATAATATTTTACAATATTACTGTTTTTGTTTGTATTTTAATCAAATAAATGCAGCCTTGGTGAGCAGAAGAAACTTCTCTGTTATGTGCGCGCCACAGACTGCGTGCAGCACGTCCGCTTAGAGTTCCGCCTTTTGCCTTCCGTCAATATTACGTTATTAGAAAAATATTTTTTTAGAGAATCGATTTTTTGACATTTGTGAATCGATTCAGAATCGTCCACGTCCGCATCGCGATGCATCTAAGAATAATTTTTTTCTCCCACCCCTAGATTTCATACAACAGATTAATAAACAGTTACAATTAAGTCACTTACATTTTAGATGCAATGTTGACTGTTTTTGTTCTGTTTCAGCAGCGAAAATAGTTAAACAAAGATCACGGCAGAACCATCACGCATCACGTGTTTTCTCATAACTGAACGATTCAGCATTTTTAACGAATCGGTTGACTCAAAGATTGAATGATCAATCCATAAACATCTGTCTTAATCATGATCGACTCATTCGAACGAATCGTTTGAACGAATGAATCAATGACTCGCTTATTAAGATGGATGCCTGGCGACACCTAATGGCGGTTTAGTGTTGTTTAAAAGCATCATTCTTTCCCACATGTGTGTGATTTGTGTGTGCAACATTATCATTATTTTTCTTTCACTATTATATTAGCGATTTAAAAGCACCCACTCGTGTCACACGTCGATTAACCGGTGGGAAAATATCCTCAGACACATACCTAATAAATGTATATTTAAATACAATATTGGCCTACCTGGTAAAAAGTTTTATATACTATTTTGATGTCCTTTTGGACACAAGAGGGCAGTATAGCCCTATGTTTGCTTTTTTGTTGAACCAAATAGCAATAAATAGCCTGTTTTAACTTTTTCATTCTTCTTGAATTGCAAAAACAGAATAAAATGGGTTTAGTTGTGATATTTGTATTCTTTTATATAGAAATAAATGGTATATAATTACATTTTTAGAAGATTTTTAGTGTTTCCTTTTTGGACATTACTTTAATCCCTCGCCATAGCAAAACCGTTTGAGATATTTATTATCCATCACAATTTAGCATATTTAATGTAGTTTCATCATGTTGAAAAAGTTTGGTACGAATAAAATAAATAGTTTAAGAGGAGTGGCTAAAAATTCAGAGGCTGATTTTGCCAAAAAATTCACATTCAGACCAAAATATCTGACTTCCTGATGGCCAGAGCTATTGAATGTAAATTAGAAAGTTGTCCGGCTTGATGAGAACAATATACAAACTGTTTTTTCTTTACTGTAGTTAAAACTAACCCCCCCACTTTTGTCAAAAGCATGTTGAAAGTGACACACTTCCTGCTGCCAGTTGGTGGCGCTATAACTTTGACTCACAATAGCTACATCCATCTGATCGGCCTCTTACCACGAACACACTGCTGAAGTTTCATCAAGATCAGTTAATGTATGCAGAAGTTATTCCACTTCCGTGTTTCTCTTTTCTCGCCATAAATTCGATTCCTCGCCCCAGCCAAACCGTTCGAGATATCAAAAATCCGTCCGCAATTTAGCATCCTCAAAGTCTTGACTACATGCACACCGAGTTTGAAGGGGACATGGTGAATTTTCTCGGAGGAGTATTTCAC
The DNA here is from genome assembly GCF_964197995.2 of Scardinius erythrophthalmus. NCBI lineage: Eukaryota > Metazoa > Chordata > Actinopteri > Cypriniformes > Leuciscidae > Scardinius > Scardinius erythrophthalmus. Next base: position 3,790,389 of record NC_138225.1, read on the forward strand.
ATTCCACAGCAAGCGTTTTCCAAACAACCCATAATAGCCGACTTCCTGTTGGGCTGGCGTAAAACTTGACCGGGTAAAGTTGTTCGGCCCGATGAGATCTATATGTGTACCGAGTTTCATATTAATTCATGCGAGCGTGTTTGATATATGGATCAAGTTTTAGAACCCCGTTCAAGGGGGCGCTGTTGAGCCCCCCAGCCACGCCCGGGTACCAGCTTCAGCCCGGCCCTGATGGCCGTGGGTTCTGACCTGTGTGCAAAGTTTCAAGAGTTTTTGAGCACGTTAAGGACCCCAAAAGCCCCTGAAACCTTGATTAGCAATATAAAAGCAATAGTCAAATCCCCCCCTCCCCTCACACACACACAGACACAGAGAGAGGGAGAGAAAATTCTTCAGAAAATCCACTTTCAAACCAAAATCTCTCTCTTCCTGTTGGTCGGAGATGGTTCATGTAAATTAGAAAGTTGTCCGTCTTGATGAGAACAATACACATACCAAGTTTTGTGATTCTAGGAAAAACTAAGCCCCCATTTTTGACTAAAGGTGGCGCTACTGAGCCATTCCACCACGCCCGTTTCTGAAACTTTGCACATGTCTACGGGCTAATAAATGTGATGTGTCTGTTGAGTTTCATGCAATTTCAAGTATGTTAAGAGTCTCAAAAGCATCAAAAAATAATATTAAAGTTTGATGCGTTGCCACGGCAACAGTATCTAAGATATCAATAATCCTTTCACAGGTTTACATCTGCCGTGTGTCTACATTGTACACATAAAGTTTGAAGCAAATCGGGTAAAAATAAGACACTGATTTCAAAGCATTTTGAAAGTGATGTACTTCCTGCTGCCTGTTGGTGGCGCTATAACTTTGACTCACAATAGTCACATCCATGTGATCGGCCTCTTACAACGAACACACTGCTGAAGTTTCATCAAGATCAGTTAATGTATGCAGAAGTTATAACACACTTCCTGTTTCATTTTTTCGCCATAAATTTGTTTCCTCGCCACGGCCAAACCGTTCGAGATATCAAAAATCCGTCCGCAATTTAGCATCCTCAATGTCTTGACTTCATGCACACCAAGTTTGGAGGCGAATCGATGAATTCCCTAGGAGGAGTACATTAAATTCCACAGCATGCGTTTCCAAACAACGCTAAATAGCCAACTTCCTGTTTGGCTGGCGTAAAACTTAGAGCACGAAAGTTGTTCGGCCCGATGAGATCTATATGTGTACCGAGTTTCATATTATTACATGCAAGCGTGTTTGATTTATGGACACGTGTTTGGATCCCGTTCCAGGGGGCGCTGTCGAGCCCCCCTGCCCCGCCCGGGTACCAGCTTCAGTCCGGCCCTGATGGCCGCGGGTTCTGACGTGTGTGCAAAATTTCAAGAGTTTTCGAGCATGTTAAGGGCCCCAAAAGTGCCCGAAAGGTTGACAAAATAATAATAATAATAATAATAATAATAATAATAATAATAATAATAATCCTACCGGAAACAATAGGGCCTTCGCCCTTTCAGGGCTTGGGCCCTAATAATGTCGAATTCAAAATATTGGAGATCATTGTTTCAATGAAATCAATGAAAAATTGGCAACGTGCATTAACAGACCAAAACAAAAACAAATATTCCAGCCTGGAAACGCACATTTCTAAGTAAAATAACTGGCTGTAGAAGTGTTTTTCAGAGAAACGAGTATGTGAACTTTGCATGTTTCCTCAATATGTGCAAACATATGTTATTTTTATGCTTTAGTAAAGTGAAAAGTTACATACAGCACCTTTAAGTGTTTTTTCTTTAATTGTTAATGTGACATTTTTACACCACAGACTGAACAAAATTAAGCATTGCTTGGTAACTGGTTGAGCTAAATTGGCATTATCTAATTGTGTAGTTATATTCAACATAATTCATTTGTAAGACAGTCTAACAGAAGGTGGACAAAACCAGTGAAATATCAACGGAGTTCTTGTCATATTTTATTACCATTTTCTTACTATAGCGACATCTTAAATGTTGGTGTCTGAATAAATTTTGGTTTGACTGTATACAGTAAAGACCCTGATATTAGGGATGTGGCGAAGCTGAATATGATGTTTGGAAAGGAAATGATGAAAGAGATCGCTTTTGAATGCGTGCTCACTTTTCACTTTCAAATTCGCGATTACGCGTACTCTGTGTGTGTGTACTCGTACGCGTACTCTGTGTGTGTACTCGTACGCGTACTCTGTGAGCCGTTACTGACCACACATTTTACAAAAAATTTGTCAATGGCGCTCAGGATCTGTTGCGCACAAAATCCTCCGACATCTCAGTCATCTCTCCTTACCATCTTCACATAAATGAAATCTGATGTTCTGTAATATGTACTGACCCTAGCGATTTGAATGTTTGCACAAGCTCTTCAATTCGGCATGCCGGTAAAGTTACGCAATTTATTTATAGAGCATTTTATACAATAGATTGTTTTTTCATGTTTAAAACTGTAAAGCTGTTTGCTTTTAAACAATGTCAGTGTCTCTTTCAATTAAAATTACAACTTCAGTTTCTACTATAAAGAAACTCAGTGCATTCATGTTTTTACTTGTGGACATCTGTCCTTAGTGGCACGCTGGTACACAACAGTCATAGTATCTCACATAAATCACACCAGTGGACATAAGTGATGCACCAAAATTCAAGTTTTCGTTTAGCAAAAATGAAGAAAAAAATGAGAAAATGTTATCAATTGACAAATAATCAACAAATAATAACAGTTGTATATAAACATTTACATTTTAATAAAGCAGTTATTCCTTGTTTAAATAAACATTTTAAGGGTGTATGCAATAAAAACTTGTTTTCACAACAGATTTATTCAAACACGCATTAAATAATAAATATGTAATATAGGCTTGTGCACATTTAGAAAAATGGTCATCTAGAGTTGAATTCTAGAGTTCTCCGTGCCATTGAAGACACACTAATCAAATGTCACTGTTCCATTCAAAATAGTCAAATTAATTGAATTTTGGTGCATCAACAAATGGACAGTTTGGAATGACATGAGGGCGAGTAAATTTTAGACAATTAAAATGAGCATGCAAATTAAAAGCACTTCTCCAAACCTGCATCTAAAATCTTGGTGATTTGTGGAGCACGCTCTATGTCCAAAGTGACGGATTCAAACCAGCTATTGTCCATGAGATACATGTAGACGTTCAGCCGGTTCTGGAGAGCACTGTGGGATTCTGCTTTGCGCCTCCCAGCCTCATCCGGGTGGTACTTTGAACGGAACCTGACAGGCAGACAGAGGAGAAAGAGGGACAAATGGGGTGTTTGGGGAAGAAAACAACACGTTAGCAACTATTTCCCAGTCATGCAAGCTTTAACCTTGTCCTAACCTGCCTTGTAAATATATCTAAAAATGTTTAAATGTAAGCCACCAATTCTTAAACTAAACAATATCTATTATCCCACATAGCTGTCCAACTTTGTCATATGAAATTGTAGCTCTATTCCAAAACTACTGAGCTGTTGCCTTCTAAGATTTGCTCTTTTGGCTAGATTCAAAGACAGCATTGCATGTCTCCTTCCAAAATAAGACAAGAAATTATGAATATAGATATTTAGCAACATGTTATTGCCAAACTGTACATGTAGAGCATTCCAAATCAGTCCATTTCTGACGTTTTGTTCTAGTTAAGATGCTGTCTTTGAAGGTAGCTGAACAGCTGACAGCACACTAGGTTTTTGAATAGAGCATATGACACCAATTTGTTGGCTAAAGTTAAGTGCACTTGTCAGTCTTACTACATACTATGAAAAGAGCTTGTGTGTTTAAGTGTGTGTAATACAGTAACACTCACCACCAAAGAAGAAAAATGAAAAACAATAACAACTGATGCATTATCAAGAAATGAGAGTCAAACAGTTGGGTGAAACATTTTCCATTGTGTGCACTAAATTTACCTGATGTACTCCCCGCATTACAACACATTTACACTGAGAGCGGTCTTCTCAGAGGAGTGTGTACATTTGGGGGGGGTTTTGATTGATCCAAATATCAAAAATGAAAAAGAAAGGGGAAGAAAGGCATCACACACTACAGAAAATAAAAAAAATCTTTCCGTGACCGCGGCGGCAGGTTTGGATTGTGAGTGTTCGACTGTCTAACTAAGAGCCCTGGTACTTTGATTCTAATGGCAGCTGCATTGTGCGCAGTGCAAACCCTGACTGACTAACAGCGACTCCTGCGACGGGTCCAAGCGCTTTTCTCATCTTCCAATACCTTGTGGTGATGGAGGGAAGAAGGGTTTTTGTTAATTTGTAAACCAAAAAAAAAACAATATGCAAAAACCTGAAAAGAAATGAATGTTTAAAACATCTGCATCAAGTCAATGACGAGACCAATTGAGTTGCTGTAGAGACAAACTGATGTCAAAATAGACTAATTATCATTCGATCTTATGGCAAGTAAATGATGAAAAATGTAAAAAAAAAAAAAAGTCTCAAAACACAACTGACTGTGGTAATAAATGAACTATGCATTAAAATATAACTATATGATGCACCAAAATTTCAGCAACCAAAAATAATTGGTCAAAAATTAATTTGTTTGATTAGCGCTCAGTAGCTGTAGCTGCATCAGTTCAAGCGCCAGTGTGTAGCGCAGGTGAACTGATAATCTCTAAAATCTTTACTAATAGTTATAGCACAAAAATAAACATGAACATCAGAAGGTACGTTGAAAAAAAAAAAAAATCGATTTCAGTTTTCAGCAACAAAAAACTAAATTTCAGTAAAAAAAAAAAAATCAATTTGGTGCATCACTGACTACAAAGTCGTACTTGTAAGTACAAAAAGACAAAACTGTCTAGACAAAATCCTTTTAACATAATTAAACTATTCTAACCGGAGGTGTAGTTATAAACTGATAGAGATAGTCAAATGTTCAGAGATGCAGAAATCAGCCTCTTCTTTGTTGAGATGCAGGACTTGTTTCGCCACTCTCTTGCGATCACTAGATTAATGCAAAAACATCACCTAAACAAAACACTAGGGCAAAAACAGCAACTGTTGTCGTACCACTCTTCATCTTTATGGGCCAGGAAGAAGTCCTGCATCTGCTGACGCCTAAAATCGATCTTGTACTCATTGTAGCGTTTGACCGACTCCGTCTCATCCACAGAGTCATCCAGAGACAGCAGGAACTCCTTAAACGTCTTCATCACAGGAGGGGGAGGACCAAGATCCATATCGTGGATGTTTCCCAGCCTGGAGGAAGACCAGAGAGAAGAAGAAATGTTTCACACACAGGTTAAATACAAGGAAATGATTAGAGCTGCCCCCTAATAGTAGAGTAACCGTTAGCCGACTAAGATTTTATTAGTCGGTTAGTCGCAGAAAAAAAAATATATATACTCCACAAGAAGTGGCGAAATTAGGCTGTAACGGACAGATTGTTAACGAAAGGAAAGGTCTACTTTAATTTTCTTAAAGGAGTCATGACCTGCAATTTTCACTTTTCCACGAGAATCAATGTATGTTATGATTGCCTAATGATTATACACTGGCCGGGAAGCCGATATTTAAAAGTGAAGCGTTCGTTTACCCCAGGGTTCATAAACCAGCGCGCGTGCACGCGCACTCAAATACGAGATTTTGATTTCAGCCCCGACTTGATGTCATGACGGGGCAGGATATACCATATATGGACACCGCAGACCTGCCACAGGAAGTGCGCCCTGGCGCCCCTCCTCCCCTCATATTCAGTCGAGAAAGAAGCAGAAACGTAGTGCACACTGAGTTGCTCTGTTGTTGACTGCCAGAATCAACATGTAAATGTGTTTTCTCTCCCAAGAACGGACCAAGCTGTCAGGGACCAGTGGATTAAATTCATTTTTAATGACGCGGTTCCTACAACCCTTCCCACTGGCTTAACGTTATGTGTCTGTGCTAACTAAACATTTTACGCCGGAATCCTTCACAAATTTGAGGCAATATCAGGCGAAGTTGGCATCGAAGCTCGGGAAAAAGGGGCCATTTTCAACAATCAGACACTTGCCTGCAATTGAAACAGTAAGAATGTGTTTTTATTGCTCTACTCTGTGTAACAAACAGCAGCTAACTGCTAATGCGGCTATTGTATGCTAGCGGGAGTATTAGCTTCGAGGTAAACATGGGGAATGGCTGCTAACGTTACTTTGCAAACAACAAATGACTGAGATCATCATGAATTCGGTTATTGTATATTGATTGCCTAACGCTTATATATGAGGCGCCGTCTAGTTTGTGTGTGTGTGTGTGTGTGCTCGCGTCTCATATGAGTAGCAGCTATGTGCGCGAGTTTGTGTGTGTGTGCTCGCGTCTCATATGAGTATGTGCGTGGAGAGTTCATATACATGTATGTGTGACTACTTAGTATGTATGCAAGCGTGTTTCATATATGTGTGCGTGAATGAAGTTTGATTTAAGCCCTAAACGGCGCCTCATACTTCGGGTCGGGTCGGGTTCATTCATAATTTGCGCCATGATGTCATTTTGTAATGATATGCTAAAGCGTCACCTGCGGTGTCAACCCACTCCTTCCTGCCACCAATCAACGCGCCCCACATTTGCATTATTAAAATGACTGTCCACGACAGCCAAAATATCGCATCAGATCTCGCGAGACAATAATGCCTTCAGAAATAAGGGTCTGAGGAGCTCTGTGTTTATTTTTTTTCCACTTTTCTATTTTAGAAGGGCCTGAAAGACTATAATACAGCAGTAGGTATCCAAGGTAATACTAGGTCATGACTCCTTTAAACTCATAATAACAACAAAATGTTGTGCTTTTGAAAAATAATGGTGCTTTCTGTCTATTCGGTCTCAGTGAACTTGAGCACATCACATTAATGAACCGAAGCTCAGCGTATACTTGCCTCACAGGCAAGACACGAGAAATATCTCTATAGAAAAGTTGAAATGTCTACATTTCAATAAACTCATTAAATTGATTCGATTGGTAATTATGTAATCCGTAGGCTATGAAACGTGCATATAGACGCGTCCACTACTGCGGAGATGACGAGTCAGCATCGTTAACAATCTCTGCAGCCGAAAATACAGAAAACATTACCAATAAATGTAAATGTTTAGACAGTTTTGTTTTTTTCACAACTCATTCATAATCCTTACATTTGCCGGTGCGCTGTGGCAAGCTTTATGTGTGCGTTTGAGCGCTGATTAGGCTTTCTATTTTATATATAATTAAAGGCGCATTACTTATGATTTATGGCTTATTAAAAGCACACTATGCAAGATTTGTACCATAGTATAACAGCTTCGAAATCATTTCGATGGTAAACGAACTCGTAGTAGGGCGAATCATCCCGATAGCAAAGCAGGGGGGGGGACGTCGCTGGCAAAACCAGCAATGCAGGTTTGAAAGGTGGCGCCCCGACAAATCTCGCAAGAATCATGACTTGCTTTACGTTACATACATCAACAACATATGAAGCAGCCTTTATGGAAGACACTAGCACGCATTTCAGACGTGAATCATGGCAGAGTTGACGGAGAAAAGAAAGCGCGGACGGAAGAGTGCAGAGACGGCTCTGTGTGAGTGGTATTTACGTCAGTAACGTTAAATACAAGTACTCCACAGAGTCGCTGTTTGAGAAAAACGGAAACTGCATAGTGTGCCTTTAATATAAACGCGTGATTAGTCGACCAATGACTTAAATAAACGACTAGTCGACCAAACATTTTTTTAGTCGAGGGCAGCCCTAGAAGTGATGGATTTACAGCTGCTCATTTCCTTCTCTCACCTGGCCTGAATGGGGATCCCATGGTGAGGCTGCATGAGGTGCATGTCAGGGTGACCCCAGGGCTGCGGGGGGGCATAACTGGGTCCTCCACCGCCTCCATAACCAAGATCATAGCCACCATGGTACGGGTCGCCTCCATGGTCATCCCTGAGAAAAACAAATGAGAGGGAGGAAGAGATGCAGAGTGAGGTTATGGTCTAAGGTGCTCCATTTGTTTTCCCAAAGCAAATAATCAGTCTACAATAGAGGGAATGCATTGACGTCACTTTAACTACTTTGCTTAGTGCTGCAGGGATGACACATATTTGTAGGCCAAAACCTGCATTATAGCACTTCCAGTTCCACCATCCTGAAGTCAACAGGGTTTTTTTTTTTGGTTAACCTGTTAACCGTTGCCAGTGCGCGGGCGCACTGAAGCGTTTTTTTTTATAAATAGTTCAAAGTTACTATCAGATTTAATGTTATACCTTGACAAACTATACATCATTACAAAGATATAAGACTCAAGTTTCAGAATTTGACCACTATTGTATTCTGAGAAACTTATAGCGACAGTTATTTCTTAAGTCGCGTCTGAGCGCGTTGTTGTCTTTGGAGCTCCATCGATTGATTTATAATTCTTGATTTCTCTTTAAACTCACTTACAACCAACATTTTCTACTTTTCCTCACCTCATAGTTATAACGCGGATTGTTGAGCAGACGCGTCTCAAGCCTTGTGATCCAACGCTGGATACTCTTATAGGTTACGTCCGTGGATCACGGCTGAACGCGTCTTCTCCGCACTCATTTAAGTTACAAACAAACATTTTTTCGCCTATCGTGCGTCTACTCTACACCCGTACCACTGAAAAGACGGATTATATCCAAGACTTAAGCCATAAATTAGTATTAATATTGATAGCACCACTGGTAGCGTCGTTGCTAACTTAACTTACTGTCCATCTGTTAAAATGGCGAATATATCAAATGTAAGTAGTCTACCTTTTGGTGCAGGTGAGGACACATTTGAGCTGCACGCGGTGCAGTCTGAGCTGGAAGCTGTTGAGAAACAGATCCACGACCTTTTAGTAAGAAAAGCCGAGCTGATAGACCGGCGTTTGGCTCTCGAAACATCACGTGCCGAGGCACACAAATCAGAGATTAATGTTACTAACCCGCTGACTCCGACCTCGTCTACTCCGTGCGTTCCTCAACATCGGTCCCGAACGTCGAGGTCGCGATCAGCCATGGTCTCGTTCACTCCGGCTCCAACATGCCATCACGAAGCCTGGATTTTTCCGCAGCGGAAGTCGCGAGTCAGGTCTAGACCAAGAAAACTCTCTCCGACCCTCCCGGTTTTCGAGATATCCACACAAAACCGCTTCTCCCCTCTTCGCGAAACAGAACGCGATGCTGTGATCATCGGCGATTCCATCGTTCGACACGTACACGTTACGTTAAATAAAAGTAAGGTGCATAGTCACTGCTTTCCTGGTGCTCGTGTTTCTGAAATCGCTGCTCACGTTCCCGAGATTCTGAACGAGCGCGTCGGAACCGTGGTCCTGCACGCGGGAGGGGCAGACATCAGACTGCGCCAGACGGAAGTTCTGAAGAAAGACTTCAGGAATCTGATCGATACGGTACGCAGCACATCGCCTGATATAACGATTATTGTGTCAGGACCGCTTCCCACGTATCGACTAGGTCATGAAAAGTTTAGTAGATTATTTGCGCTTAATGAATGGTTAATGTCATGGTGCAATGAGCAGAAACTTCTCTTTGTAAATAATTGAAATCTGTTTTGGGAGCGTCCTAGGCTTTACCGTGCTGATGGCTTACACCCAAGCAGATTCGGATCGGATCTTCTGTCAGATAACATCTCCAAAATGTTAAATACCTTTTGACTAGTAAACAAAAGTCCAAATCATAGTCTCTGCTGCACCAATTTAACTGATATAAATAGTGTAGAACATTGCATAGAAACTGTGTCTATTCCTCGTTTAGTGAGATCAAATCATAAATCTACTGCAGGATCTAGAAAAAATCTAATTGTTATTAAACCAGAAAATGTTGCTATTGGTAATCAAAAACAATTTTTAAAGCTAGGTCTTCTAAACATTAGATCACTCACACCTAAGGCAGTTATTGTAAATGAAATAGTCACAGATAATAGCTTCGATGTACTTTGCCTTACTGAAACCTGGCTTAAACCAAATGATTATTTTGGTTTAAATGAGTCTACTCCAGCAGGATACTCCTATAAGCACGAGCCCCGTCTGAATGGTCGTGGCGGCGGTGTTGCAACAATCTATAGAGATTTTCTCAATGTTACTCAGAAAACGGGTTATAAGTTTATTTCATTTGAAGTACTTGTACTAAATGTTACGCTCTTAGATGTTCGAAAAACATCCCTATTATCTCTAGCCTTGGCTACCGTATATAGACCGCCTGGGCCTTACGCTGATTTCCTAAAAGAGTTTGCAGATTTTCTCTCAGACCTATTAGTTAACTTCGATAAAGCATTAATTGTTGGAGACTTTAATATCCATGTAGATAATCAAAATGATGCGTTAGGGGCTGCGTTTACAGATTTATTAAACTCCTTTGGGGTCAAGCAAAACATTACCGGACCGACTCATCGATTTAATCATACACTCGATTTAATTATATCACATGGAACCGATCCAACTGATATAGATATCATTCCACAAAGTGACGATGTCACTGACCATTACATGGTAACTTGCATATTACGTACTCCTGTAATATATCATGCTGCGCCGCGTTATCGATTAGGCAGAACAATCCTTCCATCCACCATAGATAATTTTTCAAACAGCTTATCGGATCTGTCTCAGCTGCTCAGTGAACCCAAACAAACAGATGAACTTGAGGAATTAACTAGCACTATGAGCACCATTCTCTCTGGATCATTGGATATTGTTGCGCCCATTAGATTAAAAAAGGTCAGAGAGAAAAGTAAAGCACCATGGTACAACAGTACTACGCGTGTTCTAAAGAGAGAAACCCGTAATTTAGAGCGTAAATGGAAACAAACCAACTTAGAGGTCTTTAGAATCGCATGGAAAGACAGTATGTCACGTTATAAAAAGGCCCTAAAAGCGGCCAGGGCTGAGCATCTACGCAAACTAATAGAAAACAACCATAACAATCCTAAGTTCTTATTTAACACCGTGGCGAGACTAACAAATAAACAGATGTCTCCTGAACAAAGTATTCCATTACAGTTTAGTAGTAATGATTTCATGAAGTTCTTCACTGAGAAAATAGAAAACATCAGAACCACAATTGTAAACGTTCAATCCTCAATCGCGCCTTATAATTCAGCCTCAATTATCACGCCGCAAGAACAATTACAGTGCTTTTCAACTATAGAACAAAAAGAGTTAAATAAATTTATCATTTCCTCTAAAACAACAACATGTTTATTAGATCCCATACCAACTAAACTATTGAAAGAAGTGTTACCTGTAGTGGAAGAGCCTCTCCTCAATATTATTAACTCGTCTTTATCTTTAGGTTATGTTCCAAAAACATTTAAACTGGCAGTTATAAAACCTCTCATTAAGAAACCACAATTAGATCCGAATAATCTAGTAAATTATAGACCCATTTCAAATCTACCTTTTATGTCTAAAATACTAGAAAAAGTTGTGTCCGCTCAACTGGGCTCTTTCTTACAAGAAAATGACACCTATGAAAAGTTTCAGTCTGGATTCAGGCCGCATCATAGCACTGAAACTGCGCTCGTTAAAATCACAAATGATTTACTTTTAGCTTCTGACCAAGGCTGTATCTCAATATTAGTTTTACTTGATCTTAGTGCTGCGTTCGATACTATAGATCATACAATACTCTTAGATCGACTACAAAATTATACTGGTGTTCAAGGACAAGCATTAAGCTGGTTTAGATCGTATTTATCTGACCGCTACCATTTTGTTTATTTAAATGGAGAAAAATCTATCATAACTCCAGTAAACTATGGAGTGCCGCAGGGATCTGTGTTAGGCCCTCTATTATTCTCAATATATATGCTACCACTTGGAAATATTATAAGGAAACATGGAATTAGTTTCCATTGTTATGCTGATGACACTCAAATCTATATTTCATCACGGCCAGATGAAAACGCTAAATTATCCAAATTGACAGAGTGTGTTAAAGATATAAAAGATTGGATGACGCATAATTTTCTTTTATTAAATCCAGACAAGACAGAGGTACTACTTATCGGTTCAAAAAACCACCCACAAAACCTCTCACAATACAACTTTAACATAGTAGGGTGTCCTGTTACTTTATCCTCTACAGTAAAAGACCTGGGTGTTATATTAGACTGCAACCTGTCTTTTGAAAATCATATTTCATATGTTACAAGAACAGCCTTTTTCCACCTTAGAAACATTGCTAAGCTACGTAATATGCTATCAGTTTCTGACGCAGAAAAGTTAGTTCATGCATTCATGACCTCGAGACTAGATTACTGTAATGCGTTATTAGCCGGTTGTCCTGCATCCTTAATAAACAAGCTACAGTTAGTCCAAAATGCCGCCGCTAGAGTTCTAACTAGATCAAGAAAATATGATCATATAACACCGATTTTATCATCCCTACATTGGTTACCTATAAAGTCCCGTATTAATTACAAGGTATTGCTACTGACTTATAAAGCCCTAAACGGCTTAGCTCCAGTTTATTTAACGGATCTTCTATCGCCCTATAATCCATCGCGCTCTTTAAGATCACTAAATTCGAGGCTTTTGGTCATACCTAGGATATCTAGGTCCACCAAAGGAGGGAGAGCATTTTCACATTTAGCACCAAAACTCTGGAATAGTCTTCCGGATACTGTTCGTTGCTCAGACTCGCTCTCCCAGTTTAAAACTAGATTAAAGACACATCTCTTCAGCCAGGCATTCATATAATACTTTTAATCCTACAGTTAAATCCGACCTCTAGTTCATAAACGCCAGAGGAGAACTGGCCCCCGACTGAGCCCGGGTTCTCCCAAGGTTTTTTTTTTTTCTCCATTAGGTCACCTGATGGAGTTTTTCGGTTCCTTGCCACTGTTGCCTTTGGCTTGCTCAGTTGGGGATATTTGGGGATATTTAATTAAATTAATCAATCAACGATACTATTGATCAGCATTACCGAACGTAGACGTTCCACTAGAAACAAACATTGATGTATTGTTCTAATTTATTACTGTGAAGCTGCTTTGATACAACCTGTGTTGTGAAAAGCGCTATATAAATAAACTTGACTTGACTTGACTTAATTTGTGTCAGGAGTTATGAAATGAAAAAATGAGTCGATACCTTTGATATGAATTATGCGCGTCAGCCGCTTTCATTCATAAAAAAACTCCCGTGCCGTCGTCATGACAGCGATACACAAAACAACGTCCTTCCGGGCTTTTAGCTAAAAAATGTGCAGATTTGGAGAAATATTGATATATTCTCATAGGTTTACATCAGATTTCTATAGACAGGAATAATATTTATTGAATTTATATCCAAATGCGTCGATGTAATCATTATGAGCGTTTGTATACTCTGTTAATGTGTTTTCAATTCATACCAATAGCCTGAGGGCGCCCTCGCCGCCCTGTGCACAGTATTAGAACATGAAGAAGTGCCATAATCATGTGACAATCCAGGAAGCCTCGAACACACACACAGCTAACAACAGATCGCGCTGTAACTATGGCTGTAACATGGAGATACAGTCGTTTTGAAGACAATAAACATGTTTGCTATGATATTTGAGTTACCTGTGTTTTTCAATCCATGCCAGGTATTTCCATAATAATAGATTATATTTATAATGTAATGCTAATCTATATAGACTATCATTGTGCAGAACAGTATACAATAGTATATTTTCTGTCTGATTTTTTTATCTGAAGCCAAATTAGATCACAGAAAATTATTTAAAATACTCGATTTGCTTTATAAAGTAAGTTTATAAGCACAAACATGGTTTTAATCTCATAAATTGTCGTGTATTGATGGTGTGCTAAGCTAACATGCTAGCTAGCCCTAGGTGCACCTGCCACCTAGAAGTTATATTTTTATTATTTTTTGAATGCTTACTGAAATGTTTCTTTATTCAAGAAATGCATTTAAAACAGTTTAGAATGTGAGGTGAACTTTGAGAAAAGAAATTAGTGACTGAAACCATATGAATAGCATGTGAATAGCCAGTCGTTAGTAACTATAATGCAGACAAAAGAAATGCATATTTAGAGCCATAGCCAGGCTGGAGAAGTGTGAATGTGTGCAGGGGGAGACTGAGACTGAATGGGGCTCGTTTGCACCACAAAACAATAAAGACAATATACTGCATAGATGGTAAGAAGATGACAATAAATATCAGTAGCATTTTAGCATCAAATCAAAATAAAGTCACATGACATGGTCTTGAAAAACATTTCACTAAATACAGAGTTTTGGACTTATTATCTTAAGATTTTAAACATAAAATGTTTAGACATGTGGCATTAGCTGTAGTGCATTTCTAGATTGCTCCAGTGCCAACTTCAATTTTATTTTCATGAGGATGTTTCATAAAAAATAATTTCTAATAACTTTACAAAACTTTGAAGCTATTTATAACAATTTTTGTCATTATGACAATAATTAATTCTACATTACAATAAACAGCCAGGTGTCAGCTTTCAAATGAGATCATACTTGTGCTTTTAGTACAAAGGGTTCATGAACTGTATCTGTTTCAGTTTGGGTACGTCATTTTTTGGGATTTTTCAAAAGTGGGGTTGCAGCTTAACAGGTTAAATGCTTGAAACAAGTCTGCGGTGAACACAAGCTCAAGATATTTTCACATTTTATTCCAAGACATAAAATAAATTAATAACTGTGATTTTTTTAATTAAATTGTGTAAAGCTTTTCTTGGGAAAAAAAAAAGTTTAAATGATAATATTCTGTGTTTACAGAGATACAGTGTTTACAGAGATTATCTGGGACATTAAACGTCAAACTGGAAAACTCATCCACTCATTATTTCACTTTCACAGCCTCATTTAGTTTATAAATCATGCTTTTTCAAACTATTTCAACAAACTTTCAGGGATTTTTTTTTTTATTATTAAAACTGAAAGATGTTGGAAGCTTGATGGTGGAGACACTGATGTACTGTGAGTGTGGTGTAGTACGTTTACTTATTTTACTTCTGCTTAGGACTCCAAATTCATAAAAATTGTGTTCATTTGTGAAGATTATCATTAACAAAACAATTAAGAATTATAAACTTTTGTTGGTCACAGAGCTTGTTTTCTGCTATAATTCAAAAGCCAATAGAAAAATCATATTGGTTTTAACCAAGGGAAACGCTAATTTCCAGGCTAGCCTACAAAACTACATCAACGCAGCACTGAAAGGTCTTACCAGTCTCTCCTCATGCGCTTCTGCTGGGGGCTCATGTCATGACGTGGAGGTGAGAATCTCTCTCGTCTGCCTCTCTCGTAGTCCCGGTACTCTCCTCGACTGCGCCGCTCACGGCCCCGGTCCCACTCTCTTGCCGAGGGCCGTCAGTAAACGACAACCACAAGAAATATATAAAAATGTGCAAACATACAAGCCTTTTGACTAATATCATACCCCAAGAAATTCAAATGGGGACCTGAATTATAAATACCACTTGATGTGGTTGAAAAAGTAAGAATGTATTAATTCTGAGTTTTGTTAGTGATAAAAGCTGTAAAGTGTGGTGTTGCATGAATTTGACAAATATATGGCGTGTGTGTCTATATGTGTTGTTCTATATACTGTTGACATTTAATTCAGAACTGATTAGAATGTAAATGTGAGCCAATGTAAGTCGCTTTGGATAAAAGCGTCTGCCAAATGCATAAATGTAATTCCTTTATGCAGGTTAATACCCTATTCCTCACCTGTCATTCCAGTCATCTCTCCGACGGTCCTCTCTCTCCCGGGAACGGTCATAGTCGCTCCTCTCTCTGCGGAATTTGTCTCTGCGTCTGCGGTCGTACTCGTCATCGCTGTCGCCCATGGTGTTTAAATAAGGACGCGTATCAGAAGAGGTTTGCTGTGATACACAACAGAGAGGAGATGAATGTTTATTATTGACAGATTGTGTCTATACTCGACTTAATGCATAAATCACAATGTGTCACACAAGTGCATCAAAATTCTACATTTCTCTTAAAGGGACAGTTCAAGCAAAATGTTTAATTCTGTCATCATTTACTCACCCTTAAGTTGTTCCAAACCTACATGAATTTCTTTCTTCTGCTGAACACGAAAGAAGATTTTTGAAAAATGTCAGAATTTACTAACATAGTATTTAAGTTAATGGGGTCCATCAACTGTTTAGTTAACCATATTCTTTCAAATATATTTTGTGTTCAGGAGAAGACACTCATACAGGTTTGGGACTTGAGGAAGAGGAAATGACAGAATTTCGTTTTTGTGAACTATCGTTTTAAAACACTGACTTGACATCCTTTTTGTGTGTGTAATAGCTTATGTGCAGATACAGAGAGCACCGTGTATTAAATTAATAATATAACTATGAATACACAAGTCATATCAGTAATACACAGACTACGCACACAATAGCCAGCGCCATGCGCGCGCGCGTCCAGCTCGTGACCCGGTAAACCAACCATCAACTTAACCAGAAAACCAGTGTATAGTAAATTATCAAACATTTTAGATACCCAAAGAACATGTAACGCGATTATACACAGATTAAGAACAAATGGCACGTATTCATACCGGCTCCGTCGAGTTACGTAAGGAAAAAGCCGCTAACCGCAACAAAGAGGGACACGTTCAGACAAACTTGGACAAATGTGACGTATAACTTTTAGTCAATGTTTAAAATTAGTGGTAAGACACACAATAATAGTTGTATGTCCAATACTAACCAATAACTAGGCTTAAAAGGTTTTAGTCTGGTGAACTCCCGCCAGCACACGACCGTCCTGAACTACAGCAGCAGCGGAAGTGACGAACATATACCGGAACTACAGCGCCACCGTGTGACTGGATGACCGCAGTACTACTGAACAATGGCCTTGGAAATGTGCGTTTTTTTTCTAAGAAAAACAAAACTAATCATTTACGTGAATATAGTTTTAGCTAAAATAGAAAAAAAAAATCTTTAAAAAAAATAAAAAATTACAAGGAAATTCAAATAGATGTATTGGTCTGACCGATCATCTTTTAAATTAGTAACAGAAATTAATATTTATTAGCAAAATTGGTCAGTTTTAAAAATCTACCAAGTCAACAGATATGGTAAAAACTAATTTCAAAATTTGAGTACACACAAATAAAGTTTTATTTTGTAAAATCTTATAAACATTAATCAGAGTAAAAAAATGCAAGTTATGCTATCAGATTAAAAAGAAATATTAAAAAAAAAACACTCAATTTGTGAAATCGAGCATAGACAAACCAGATGCTAAGACATTTTCAAATTCATGTTAATTTTTCAGTTCGATAAAACTAATTAAAACTGTTTTTTTTTAAAACGGGTATTATTAAATGGTAATTTATTAATAAATAAATTAAATAATTCTTCATTTGTGCATCACTGATGGATTCTAATGGATTGAAAATGGCGCGCTGGAGCGGAAACCTCCAGATCTCTACATCATATACATCACGTGAGACCCGCTCAATAGAATGCGGAGCAGTCGATCCGTCTATCATACAGATCAGTGACGTCTCCGTGCGCGGCGCCAGATAGAGGAATAATAATCAAACTGAGAGAGACGTGCTTCCTGCAAGACGCAGCAATGGATGTCCGTCGCTACTTTAAAACGCCCAGAGAATGGCTCGGCGTGGCGTGCACACTGCTATTAATCACTGAATCGGTTGTGTGTGACGGTGCAAACGGGAGGAAGGAGCAGGAGTGTTATAATTATGCCGGTGGACACGTTTATCCCGGAGAGGCTTTCCGCGCTCCCGTCTCTGATCATTCCTTGCACCTGAGCAAAGCCAAAAGTGTGTTTCGCGTATTTATGCATTTTCAAAGCACATGCATTCTCAATGTATAAGTTTAATGAAAAATTTGATCTTACCGATTTTTCTTAATCTATTAATTGTAAACTAATGTTATTTTGCATGCATCTCTAGTTATAACAGCTGTCAATATTTACTAATTAGCCTGTTAGCATTTTCTCTTATTTGATAAATATGTGGAGTGATTTCAAATGAACGTCTATTTGATTGCTATATAACTTATTTTGAGAGAATGGAAGTTACATAAATTCAATATTATGTCTGCATGAAAGTTCACATCAGCGTTTGAGTTATTAATATGTGCGCTGTTTGTTTGTGCAGATCGGCTCTTTCTGACTCGGTTTGTGTTTTTTGATCAATCTTTTAAGGACACGTCATGGTTTAAGACTTCGATCCAAGACAATTTTTTCAGCATGCATTAAGAAGACTGTTGAAGCTCTTAAAGAGACAGTAGTTCATACATGCATGTACACAAGCTGAAAGATCTGCATTAATAATGTACTAAACTTTCTGTTTCTTTCTTTTCTAGTTTCAAAACCAGCTCCACACTGGGAAGGGACAGCTGTGATCAATGGAGAGTTTAAGGAGCTGAAACTGTCAGATTACAAAGGAAAATACCTGGTTTTCTTCTTCTACCCGCTGGACTTGTGAGCATGCTTTGCCTACATAACGTACACTACCTGTCAAAAACTGGGAATCATTAAAGGAGAACTCCGGTCAATTTTAACATTGAGCTCATTTTTTTGTAAATTTGGAGTGCTGTCAATACAGAGAACAACGACAAAAATCGGTGTTGCCTACACCGTGTTATCCTCTTTTTAAAATTTGCACCCTGTTGACTTCAATGGGGCAAGTTTTAAACCTGCTTTTAGCCTCTTAACATCCTTGATGTGTCATTACAAGTGCACAGCTAATGTGAGTGATTCCTTTAGAGTGATCACGAGTTAATCTGACTGCAGTAGATGTGAAAGATATTAATAAAAATGATGTTAATTCCGCCAGCGCTCATACCTGTGTTTACATCCTGTTTTCGGTCGAAGTCCATAGTAATCGATTGTCGAGTTCACGCGCATAGGTTATCACGCGTGTGAACTCGACAACTCGACTCGTTTTTTATTGATTTTTAAGTTGTTTGTTTTTAGGTTCTTCTTAAGGTTCTTTTACAAAGACCACATTTAATATTTTGAGAGCACTTTATTCAGTATGAGTATTTAATTATTTGTTCCTATGTATTGTGGAGTGTTCTATGTTGTGTGTTTTTGTATTGGATGCCATAGTCATTGCACTGTAAAACAAATTTACCTACGGGTACAATAAAAGGAACCTAACCTAACCTAACTCGACAATGGAATACTGTTAACTCTAAAGGAATCACTCACATTAGCTGTGCACTTGTAATGACACATCAAGGATGTTAAGAGGCTAAAAGCAGGTTTAGTACTTGCCCCATCGAAGTCAACAGGGTGCAAATTTTAAAAAGAGGATAACTCGGTGTAGGCAACACCGATTTTTGTCGTTGTTCTCTGTACTGACAGCACTCCAATCAAAGCTGAATTTTCAGCATCATTACTCCAGTCTTCAGTGTCACATGATCCTTCAGAAATCAGTCTAATATATGATGATTTGCTGCATAATAATTTTGTGGAAACCAAAATTCTTTGATCCCGAAAAAATAAAAAGTTGAAAAGAACAGCATTTAATTTAAACTAGAAATCTTTTGCAATATTGTAAATGCGCACGTCTTTGACACTTTTGGTCAATTTAATGCATTCTTGATGAATAAAAGCATTGATTCTTTTTTTTTTTTTTTTTTTTTTTAAACCTTCTT
Organism: Scardinius erythrophthalmus; assembly: GCF_964197995.2. Taxonomy (NCBI): domain Eukaryota; kingdom Metazoa; phylum Chordata; class Actinopteri; order Cypriniformes; family Leuciscidae; genus Scardinius; species Scardinius erythrophthalmus. The sequence continues at coordinate 3,810,031 of NC_138225.1, forward strand.
ACCCCCAACACTTTTAAATGGTGTTGTATCACGGTTTCCACAAAACTGTTTTCCAGACAAAACTGTTTTCCAACATTGATAATAATCAAATACATTTTTTTGAGTTGCAAATGATCATATTTGAGTGATTTCTGAATGATCATGTGACACTGAAGACTGGAGTAATGATGCTGAAAATTCAGCTTTGATCACAGGAATAAATTACATTTTACTATATATACACAGCGATTTGAAAGCGTAATATAATATTTAGCAATATAACTGTTGTACTATATTTTTGACTAAATAAATGCAGCTTTGGTGAGCAGAAGACTTTCAGAAAAATAATTATTCTAAACTCTTTGAATTTAGAACTCTCTTATTTCTCATGAATCTGATTACACTGTTGTATTATTGATCCACAGCACATTTGTGTGTCCTACTGAGATCATCGCCTTCAGTGATCGCCTGCACGAGTTTCAGGACATCAACGCAGAGGTGGTCGCTTGTTCGGTGGACTCGCAGTTTACTCACCTGGCCTGGTTAGGACACACACACTCTCTGGGTCTACATATGTGTTTAAAGGGATAGTTCACCCAAAAATCAATATTAGCCCATGATTTACTCACCCTGAAGCCATCCAAGGTGTAAATGACATTCTTCTTTCAGACGAATACAATCTGAGTTGTATAAAAAAATGTTTAGCTTTATAATGGGAGTGAATGGGCAGTGCCGGCCCGTGGGGTTGTGGGGCCCTAGGCAAGATCATGAAAATTGGCCCCACTGGAGTAAAAAACTCTCATAACAATTTTATGAAGGAAGAGAAAGCACATGATACGACAATTTCAATATTTAAGTTTGTAAATGTGTATTAAGTGTAGCATTCAAAAATGAAAAAAATATTTACATGAAACTCAAATAAATGAAATAAAATGTATAAATTGTACATAAATTATAATATATATATATATATATATATATATATATATATATATATATATATATATATATATATATATATATATATATATATATATATATATATATATATATATATATATATATATATATTAAAAAAATTAGGCTATAGATTGCTCAATATATAAGTTTATAAAAGTTTAACATTCAACGTACATATGAAAAAACACTAAGAAACTAAGAGATTTTTAGCATAGCCCTAGCCTAGTACATAAAAGACAGAAAGCACACATAAAAAATAAAGCATAAAATAAAGCATAAATTAAAGGTATTTTTGTAAATGCAGTAGTAATTATGCATGACTAGAAATGCAGTAGGCTACTACATTTGAACTTTTTACTGATGATCACAATAATAAAAATGTTTTGTATTATTTTTAAATGTTTAAATATTAATTTGGAAAGAGGGAGAAACCTGTTTTTAGCAGGAAGGGAGAATGGATGGGGTGGGTTAGGACTGCATGATAATAATGGAACTGATAATCACAATTATTTTGCTCAAAATTATAATAGTGATTATTAATGACCATTATTCTCAGTTGAGAAATTGCAGAAAAAGAGACAGTTAATATAAATTAATTGCATAAATAGCCTATTAAAAGGGGTAAAACGGCCATTTTGAGGTCTGAGATGGTCCACCTTAATTTTAAAAAAAACTACGATAACTTCATCAGAGAATTAAAATCTATACAAAATGCATGGGTAGATAATTCTTAACACGCTGAATGTGGCCCAATTTTTCCATGTCTGTCTGTCTGCGACTGCGATCATGGGCATTGTTACATTTATTAGTAAAACTAATAATAGGCCTACAGCAATAAATAACGCACTATTTATAGAAGTCAGAAGAACACACCTTTACTTTGAGCTTGTCTTTATTCCTCAACCACTTTCCTCTTCCTTTTTTCAGCTCCAGAAAGATGGCGTTTGGATGCCATTTCTACCACAGTTTAACATATTATTATTTATTCAATTAACTAAAAATAGCATTGCTGTATGACTACGACTCTGACGAGACTTTGTGACGTTATGACAGACAAGAGGCAATCCAAATGTGAAGTCGATATTACCATAGAGATTATAATATTTGGTATTTTATTTTTGACAGCACATTTTCTGTCATGCAAAATGCCTCATATAGGCCTAAGAAATTAAGCATTACTAAAGGGTAAGAGCACCACAAAAAAAAAATGTCTCTTGTTTCTAAAACGTGAGCATTTTGGAGAGAAGTGTGGTGGAATCCGTGGGTGTGAATACTGTGATAATTACGGTACTCGAGGTCTCCCACTATGTCTCGGGCGGTATTATGCAAATTAGCATGTGACGAGCTACTGTGTATATTTCTTATGTTTTTGTATTTTATTCGTTCTATTGTTATGTATTTATTATCTTTTTCGGAAATTTGTCATGTTTGAACTACACAGAGCTATCCTTTTTATATATGTTGTAGGTCTGGGTAATTTATTAGATACTCACCGTAGGGCTGTCAAAATTGCTCAAAAATTACGTTCGAATATTCCCTCTAAAAAACACACGAATATTCGAACTATTCGAACATCTGGTTGCGCATTTTGTCAATGACGTACATTACGTCAATAACAGGACAAATTAATACAAAGAGACATAACTACTTGTATAGGTAGTTTATTTAAGTTTAAACATATTTGACAACGTATTACATACACAAAAACAAACAAGTAAATCCAAGACCAAGACCGCAGACCTCACTCACTTTTGCTCGCTCACTCGCAAGCACTCTTTCTCTCTCTCGCCCTCACCCGCTGCGTTCACACACCAAACGCGAATAGAGCGTCTGCTGGCGCGAGTGATTTCAATGTTAAGTCAATGTAAAGACGCGTTTACGCGCGTCTGGAGGTCCTGTGGCGCGAATGAGGCGTCACGCTCTCCGAGCATCAAACTTTTGCTTTTGACGCGCAAATTCAAAATGTTTAAGAGTCCAACTAGACGCGAATCCGACATTGAACGCTCCGAGCGAGCTGTGCTGTGGTAAAAATTTAACTTTTCCTTGACATGAAACGCCAACGGTAAATAATCAAACCAGTGGAAGCCTGCAGTGCATGAAACTGCTGTATCTAACCTACCTTATTCATGCTGCGCAATATCTATTTAGTCAGTACTCTTTAGTAATGTTTCTGTTTACCGTTAACGTTTCTTCCTGTTACCTGTCCCTGACCCCTCAGGCAGCGCGCCCACTCGCAAAGCTGACAGCCGCGCCTCTGCTACCGCGGGCGTTTTTCCACATTCGAATATTAATTTTCACATTCGAATTTCTGTTTTTTAAAACTATTCGAATATATATTCGAATTTAGAATATTCGTTGACAGCCCTAACTCACCGTCTCTGTGAACTGTATCATGATTAGTCAGGTCCATGCAATGCGTCCGGCTTTTCCGACTGCGAAAGTCGAGATGCACGCACCTGAGTGAATTCTCAATATTATGCTCAATTAACGATTTATAAAATATAGTATTTGTTAGATACAGGGGCCCCCTCTGGCAAGGCGGGGCCCTAGGCGACCGCCTATGTCGCCTAATGGACGGGCCGGCTCTGTGAATGGGCATTGTTTTTTTATAGTGTCCATACAAGTGCAGGGGGTTAATAAATGCAAATCATGGGCTAATTTTCATTTTTGGGTGAACTATCCCTTTAAGATGATAGAATTGTGCATATGAAATGTTATATAAGTGAGGACTCATTGCAGATTTTTCTTTTCTTTTTCAGGATCAACACACCCAGGAAGCAAGGAGGTCTCGGACCAATGAAAATCCCTCTCCTTTCTGACCTCAGCCACCAGATATCCAAGGACTATGGAGTCTTTCTTGAGGATCAGGGACACACACTCAGGTACTACTACTACTAATAATAATAATTTTTATTTATATAGTGCCTTTCCAACACCCAAGGTCGCTTTACAAAGATAGGTTAAGGAACAGAACCAAATCAACATCAACATCACAATACACATCCCATGGCCAGAAAGTAATATACAGAAGTTGCTTACAAAGTTAGGATAAAGGGTTCGTTCACCCAAAAATGAAAATGCTGTCAGTAATTACTCTCTCTCTCATGTTGTTCAACCCCGTAAGACTTTCGTTCATCTTTGGAACACAAATTAAGATATTTCTGATTAAATCTGAGAGCTGGATCACTCCTCCATAGACTTCTAGGTAATTGAAACTTGCCGGTCCAGAAAGTTAGTAAAGACATTGTTAAAATAGTCCAAGTGACTACAGTGACTCATCCTTAAGTTTATCAAGTGACGATAATACTTTTTGTGCGCAAAAACCCCCCCAAAATAACGACTTTATTCAACTATTCATTTTCTTCTGTGGGCCTCGAGTGAGTTCATGTAGTGTAATGGCGCAGCGCTTCTGGGTTGTTCGTCACACACATGACCAGCGTCGGCCAATAGTGAGCCTACGTGCTGACGTACAACACAGAGGAAGTAGCCATCCTAGTTTAAAAGAAAAATATCTTAATTTGTGCTCCTAAGATGAACGAGAGTCTTACGGAGTTGGAACAACATGATGGAGAGTAATTACTGACAGCATTTTCATTTTTGGGTGAACTAACCTTTTAAAGATACAAACAAAGAGGGATTCAAACGGATAACATATCCATAACAAGGTACAATTTACAGACTGGAGAGTAATATTCAGAGAAAAAATGTGTTTTTGAAGGAGAGAAGGGTGGATGCTTGACGGATGTTTTGAGGATGAGCATTTCACAACCTGGGAAATGCCACAACACTGAAAGACCTTGCTCTCGTATTCACCAGACTAAACTCAGGGGTGACGAACAATCCCACACTAGAAGAGCGTAAGGTTGAGGGAAGTCAGATAAGTGTGTAGGGCCAAGGTTATGTAAGGGAGGATTAGTACCTTTGAAGTTTATATGCAAGGAAACTGGAAGGCGATGTGCTCATTCTTTCTTGTGTGAATGATCAAATCCTATATAAATAGCCTAATTTTGTGATATTTTAAATATCAATTAAATGCATTAAAGTCAGTAATGTATTTCAGATGTGTTATTTGTGTCTGTATTTGATTGGCATGTGCCACTGAATGTTTTGTAATACCAGTGCTACTTTGTTGTTTATCTTTCAAAGTCACAAACTGCCCATTCTTGGGAAAGACACGAAATAAATCTCTCATGGCTCACTACGAATAACGCATTAAAGACTCAAGAGGTGGTATAATGTGCTTTTCAAAAGATGTAAGATAAGTCTCTGATGTTCCCAGAGTGTGTGTGTGAAGTTTTAGCTCAAAATACCCCACAGATATTTTTATATAGCATGTTAAAGTTGTCACTTTTTGAGGGTGAGCAAAAACACAGTTTTTTTGTCTGTTCCTTTAAATGCAAATGAGCTGTTGCTCCCGGCACAGGGGGCGGAGCTTCAACAGCTTGTGTCCTTTTACCTCACACAGACACACACTGAAAATTTCAAAAACTTTTAGCATTTTATGTTCAAACCGGAGTCAGACAATGATGGAGAGACTCAAGAAGAAGTGACAACATGTAGAAGCAACAGGACATTTCTGAATGGTTAGTTAGTAGGTATGTGTTATCTTCTAGTCATTGATTAGCATATTCTGTCTTGATAATCTATAAATCGTGTTCAGGGGGCGGGGTTTATGTAAATTCTAGGGTTGGTGATGTCACTAACCCGGGAGGAATGTGGTGTAGTCTCTACCAGCCGTTTGTTGTAGTCCTTAAAAAGCCATTTCTTTAAAAGCAAATATCTCCCTTTGCTTTGAACTTTGAGTGTTGTAACTTTGCAGATGTTGTTTATGCTCAAACAGCAACATTACACACTAACTAAGTGAAATCATAATCAACCACCCCTTTAACAGTCGCGTCTGTTACTGTAAACTTTTATTTTTGCGTGATGCTGCACGGACGCACGCCAGTAGGTGTCAGTATAAGTGAGTGTAACACTAAAGCCACAGATGAGAATCTTGCGCTGGCCAATGTTTCAAGTCCTTACAAAAAGTGTTAAAAAAATCAATTATTAAAATCATTTGTTAGGCTACGTATCTGTAAAGGATTACATACCGAGTTACTAGCAATCTTCTTTATTGTACAAGTGCAAAAACATAAATTAGCACTGGTATCACAAAACATTCAGTGGCACATGCCAATCAAATACAGACACAAATAACACTTATTACTGACTTTAATGCGTTTAATTGATATATTTAAAATACTGGAGGTGTCACAACACACAGCGACATGTTCCTCGACTCAGTGTCAGCCAGGTGTCGTATCAGTGTCAGTGTGTCATGATAATGTCAGTGACTCATATCACTATCCACTGACACATGCCAATAAAGACCGGATGTACCAATAAGCATAGTGACGTGCCATTGGCTTCTGTGTGTCAGATGTCATTTCACTTTAATACCGCCTCTCACATGTAAAAAAAAAAAAAAAAACTTGATTTTTTTCAAAAAGAGAGTTCAGTATCGTGATATATACAGACCCTTTCAAAAAAATTAGAATATCATGGAAAAGTTTATTTATTTCCATAATTCCATTCAGAGCGTTAAACTTCCATAGATTATAGATTCAGGGCCCACAACTTAAACGATTTCAAGTATTTAGTTGTTTATTTGTACATAATTTGGGCTTCCAGCTCATAAAACCCACGAAAACAGGATTTAAAAAATTTTGAATATTACATGAAATCACACAGTAATTCCACAGTGATACCATGGTCATTGAACCAGGTTTTGGTTATTTTGGCAGTGTGGGCCCGTGCAAATCCTGCTGGAAAATGAAGGAAGCATGAAGTGCTCTGAACATGTCCTGGTAGACGGCTGCGTTGAGTGGACAGCACAGTGGACCAACACCAGCCGATGACATGGCTCCCCAAACCAACACAGACTGTGGAAACTTCACACTGGACTTCCAGCATCTTGGATTGTGTGCCTCTCCATTCTTCCTCCAGACTCTGGGACCTTGGTTTCCAAATGAGATCTCATCAGAAAAGAGGACTTTGGTCCACTGTGCTTTATTAAATCCAGAGCCAACGCAGCCGTCTACCAGGACATGTTCAGAGCACTTAATGCTTCCTTCATTTTCCAGCAGGATTTGCACCGGCCCACACTGCCAAAAGAACCAAAACCTGGTTCAATGACCATGGTATCACTGTGGAATTACTGTGTGATTTCATGTAATATTCAAATTTTTTTAAATCCTGTTTTCGTGGGTTTTATGAGCTGGAAGTAGGGCTGCAGCTATCGATTCTTTTTGTAATCGATTAATCTAGCACTTAATCGATCGATTAATCGAGTAATCGGATAAAAACTTTTAGTGTGTTTTTAAACAACCAAAACAAATAATGCATAACGAAAATGATGTGGCTGAAAAACTCCAACATTTGGCTTCAAAACTAAGCCTATTTATTGTAATTTTTACCCATTTAGTGTTTATAAGTGCCAGTGCCAACAATTATATAACAATACAGTTAAGTCAACTTTATACTGTAAAACATGTATAACATGTAAAACTGTGAATACAAACTTAAATAGTAAAGGCCATTTGCCCTTAGTTTTGTCTTCTTAATACAACATTACAAAAAAAGGATTGTAGTCAGGGGGCCAAAACTGATATTAAAACTTTGTCGGACACTTTTTGGTACAAGTATACAACCTATCCAGTATTAATATTTATCCCCTCAACATGTGTTCTAGCCAGGTTGTCAGCTTAGAAAATGTTTTTTTGTCCATTTTAACACTATATTCTTAAAAGTGGTAAAAGCAGATTTTTTCCCCCAAAGTGCTTCCATTTTCTTCCATGTTACCTATTGTAATTTTGGGCAAATGTGCAATATAATCCAATTTATGTGCAAGCATGATCGTTAAAAAATAATAATCAATAAATACCACAAGAGTATCACACCACAAGGGGCACTGTTGTGTCAGCACAGCTGTGATTTGGCAGTAGATTGAGGCAGCAGATCCAGAGAAGATGATCACAGCAGGTGTCAACAGTACAGTCTGAACAAAACTTTATAAAGGAGTGAATCACACAATCACACAACAGATTAACTTGATCTATTTGTCTACACAAACATTTACCTCAAGATTCTACCATTCTACCATCAAATGTTGCCAGAAACAGGTAAGCTAAACTGTTTTCCAACTAGCTATATACTTACCAGACATACACTCACCTAAAGGATTATTAGGAACACCATACTAATACTGTGTTTGACCCCCTTTCGCCTTCAGAACTGCCTTAATTCTACGTGGCATTGATTCAACAAGGTGCTGAAAGCATTCTTTAGTAAGGGTGTCACGATTCTCCAAATCCTCGATTCGATTACATTTTCGATTCTAAAGTCACGGTTCGATTCGATTCTCGATTTTAAAAAAATAAATTGAAAGCACAAGCTATGCCATTTTAAGACTTTTATGCAATATAATAATATCTGACCTTTGTTCGCAATACCACACACTACATTGTCAAATTTAAAACGTTTATTAACAACATAATGTAACAATAACTTATATCTTCAGTCAATTGGAAACTTAAACAATATAACCTATTACCTGGCTCCCTGGACTCCTCAGAGCAGTCACAGGCGAATAGCACGGCGTTTTAAATTGGGTTCCCACAGCGTTTGCAACGCAGTACGAGAGAACGTTCTCGTAAGGGAACGTAGGCTACTTGGTTACTTGCGTAACCTCGGTTCCCTTAGAGATAAGGGAACGAGTACTGCTTTGCCTTGCCGTGCTATTACTCTCATATCAGGTACTTCGCTTCAGTCGATTTAAACCTAAAATCCTTTGGCGAGTTTTTTGTGAATTATACTCTCCAGCCACATCCAAATTGGCGCGCTCGAGGTTGGCAGTGCGCCATGCGCTCCCATTGGACCGTACGCCACTGCTAACTCGCCATAGGTTCGTGCAGTTGCCGCAGCACAGACAATCAGCCCGCTCAGACGAGATATGATGCTCTCGCTGCAATGTGTTTTAAAATAAAGGCTTCAATATTCTCTAGAAAAGGAGTTTTACCTATTACAGGCAAGCCAGGCTGCCGTGACATGGGGGCGTGGCAGCATCGACGATTCCATTTTTTGATTCGATAATCGAGATTGAGCATTAATTTTGATCGATTTCGATTTAAAATCGAAATCGTGACACCCTTATTCTTTAGAAATGTTGGCCCATATTGATAGGATAGCATCTTGCAGTTGATGGAGATTTGTGGGATGCACATCCAGGGCACGAAGCTCCCGTTCCACCACATCCCAAAGATACTCTATTGGGTTGAGATCTGGTGACTGTGGGGGCCATTTTAGTACAGTGAACTCATTGTCATGTTCAAGAAACCAATTTGAAATGATTCGAGCTTTGTGACATGGTGCATTATCCTGCTGGAAGTAGCCATCAGAGGATGGGTACATGGTGGTCATAAAGGGATGGACATGGTCAGAAACAATGCTCAGGTAGGCCGTGGCATTTAAACGATGCCCAATTGGCACTAAGGGGCCTAAAGTGTGCCAAGAAAACATCCCCCACACCATTACACCACCACCACCAGCCTGCACAGTGGTAACAAGGCATGATGGATCCATGTTCTCATTCTGTTTACGCCAAATTCTGACTCTACCATCTGAATGTCTCAACAGAAATCGAGACTCATCAGACCAGGCAACATTTTTCTAGTCTTCAACTGTCCAATTTTGGTGAGCTCGTGCAAATTGTAGCCTCTTTTTCCTATTTGTAGTGGAGATGAGTGGTACCCGGTGGGGTCTTCTGCTGTTGTAGCCCATCCGCCTCAAGGTTGTGCATGTTGTGGCTTCACAAATGCTTTGCTGCATACCTCGGTTGTAACGAGTGGTTAGTTCAGTCAAAGTTGCTCTTCTATCAGCTTGAATCAGTCGGCCCATCCTCCTCTGACCTCTAGCATCAACAAGGCATTTTCGCCCACAGGACTGCCGCATACTGGATGTTTTTCCCTTTTCACACCATTCTTTGTAAACCCTAGAAATGGTTGTGCATGAAAATCCCAGTAACTGAGCAGATTGTGAAATACTCAGACCGGCCCGTCTGGCACCAACAACCATGCCACGCTCAAAATTGCTTATCACCTTTCTTTCCCATTCTGACATTCAGTTTGGAGTTCAGGAGATTGTCTTGACCAGGACCACACCCCTAAATGCATTGAAGCAACTGCCATGTGATTGGTTGATTAGATAATTGCATTAATAAGAAATTGAACAGGTGTTCCTAATAATCCTTTAGGTGAGTGTATAGCTAGGCTAATTTACTTTCATAATTACTAGCTTACTTACTAATAGGTAAATTAAGTTTTGTGCAGATGTGTAATGGAAATATTGTTTTTAATTTATTTGCTGCACAGCAGCCTATTTTACAGTCTGCTATAGCTAAAAGCGTTAATACGTTTGTTAGATAGCAAAGCCCTCAGCTTATGTCAGAGGACATTGTAGTGATCCACTCAGAAACCAATCAGACTAGTGTAGTGAAAAATGTATTTGCCTTCAGATGAGATAACATGGATCCAGAGGAAGCTGTAAGCCTAGCGTCCAAAGAAAAACAAATAGGAAGAGATATTGATTGGGAACAATGTTTCATTTGTCAAGACAAATATGGAAAATACAGCCAAGATAAAGCCCTTTGATTGAAGTGATTTTTCAGGAAGTGGTGTCTTTGTGCTCTTTCTGGAGATTATTGTAGTATAATATTGTGCAATATTTTTGCAATATAATCGACACACACCATTATTTGCATTGCACTTAGCTTGACCTTGCTTATTCAATCCATTCAGTCTCAAAGGGATGAGACTGACAACCTGAGAGCCAACCTCTGCCAACCTGAGAGCCACTGCTTTGATGGGGAAAAACATACCTTTGCCATAGGACTATTACATAGTTATTACTACTAACTAGTTACTAACCCCTAACCCTAAAGAAGTGAGAGAGCAGTTTTGTTAGGATGGAATTAATAACTATAGTGATATGTGAATGTAATATAATTTGTGTTACAACCTGGTACACTAATTAAGTCAAATAGCACCATAGACCATCATCTACAGTTCTAAATTTCCGCCTTAACATTAAAGTATTATAACTTGTGCAGCATTGCACTGTCTCTCCCTACAAGCTTTAAACTTGGCTTGACTCATTCCCATAGATATGGGTACTGATTGATAGAGGTTTTGGGATACTAGGTTATGTTTCCAAGCTGATATTCACTTTGAAAACTGGTTCTCTTTAGGCGGAGATAGTTTTTTTCATGTTCTAGTTCTGTTGTCTCTTACACTGTACAATAAATGTTCATTCTGACATCCCATGAGTGTTGGCTTTCATTTGATACCATTTTTATGAATATGGTCCTTGTGGTTGTGGAGATATTCAACATTTACTGTTGGCATGTCGTGTTGAGCAGGAAACCAAAAAATTGGCCTGAAATTGCTTGTACAAGTCACAAAAAAAAAATTCAGCTTGACAACCACCCTAATATCTTACCTATGGATGTCTTCTAACTAAAAAAATAGGGTGACAGCTTGTACCAAAACATGTCCGCAAAAGTCTTAACGGAAGCCCTTTTCAGAATTGGCCCCCTGACTATTGCACCTTCTGCAAATTACCCACCAGAGAACAAAAATAAATGAAATGAATATAAAATATCAAGCCAAACAGGTACACAATGTATACAATTTATATAAAAAAAAATAAGTGTAGCTTTGAAAAGGGGAATGTTTTATTGCAAATATGCATTTTGTTAAATAGAAAAAGAATAGCATTTTGTTTTTCACTTAGGCTAGTTGAAGTATATTAGCACGTTTTTATATTTTTTTTTGTTAATTTAAAATGTTCTATGCTCAATTACTTTGGTAGCCGATTATGTCTTCCCCAAAAGTACGAGTGGATTTGGAGAAGCAGGCTGGGGAGTTTCATTTTTTTTGTTGTTGTCTGTAACTATTTGGTACACGTGACATAGACAAGGTCTCGCAAAGACTGCAATACAATATTTGTTCCTCCATCACGTCTCGGTGAATACAGTGAATGCATGCTGAAATTATTGTTGCGTGGCTACACAAAAGTTTAAGCAAATGTGATGCATTGCCGCAATTGGTCTGACTGGCGCGTGAGAGAGACGAGGGTGCATGTGTGTGTGAAGGGGTTCTTTCTTTAGTGAAGGGGTTCTTTCTTTAGGCTATACGTGTACTTCTTAAAAACATCAAAGCTAAACATCATATCTAGTCAAATCGCATCACGACATCACTACAAATACAGTATGGGATTAAATTCAGCGAACATCAATGTATAGGCTTATAGTCAAAAAAAAAAAAAATGCGGGGGACAGAATCGTTACCTTGATTCAGCGACGCTGAAAGGAAGCGATCCCAAACTTTAGACATTCTCTGCCGTTTATGGACATCTACTCTCTGCCATCGCGCCAAATAAATTCAAAATGTATCACGCGCCATGGTGTGCTTCCTGAACACTGAACAACGGTCCGTGAAATCAGATCCCTGCGCGTATAGTGCGCATAGGAATTTAACGAGGCTTCGAGGCAGAGTTTTTGCCTCGAGGAATTTTTGTAATCGAGTAACTCGATGAATCGTTGCAGCCCTAGCTGGAAGCCCAAATTATGTACAAATAAACAACTTGAAATCGTTTAAGTTGTGGGCCCTGAATCTATAATCTATGGAAGTTTAACGTTTTGAATGGAATTATGGAAATAAATAAACTTTTCCATGATATTCTAATTTTTTGGAAAGGGTCTGTATATCGAATCGTAACATGAGGGTTAGGGTATAGTTACACCCCTAAAATCATAGATGTTCAATGAAAAATCAGAACCGTGGTTTTAAAGCATGTATTGCAATATGTTTTTATTCCCTGCTGTCTTCTAGAGGTCTGTTCATCATCGATGATAAAGGTGTTCTCCGGCAGATCACCATGAACGATCTCCCAGTGGGCCGCTCGGTGGACGAGACCCTCAGACTGGTGCAGGCCTTCCAGTACACGGACAAACACGGAGAAGGTACGGCATTTACTCATACTTTCACATCTGCCATTGCCTTCTTATTAAACCCCTAGTTTTATCTGAGAGACATTGTTTTAGACTTTAATCAGTTTTAATCTGAATGATGGATTATAAACAATGTTTGCTAGAGCTGCCAAAGTTAACCAATGTTTAATCTCTTTCAATACTTACAATATTTTAATGCAAACACAAAGTTTGAGATTGATTGGTTGATCTTAAATTCAAAATGGTAGAAAATGGGTTTTCATATTGCTTTACAGTTTACAGGGTTGTTATTGTCAACAAACCATTAAAAATACAGTAGTTTTCAAAAAGTGAAATACAGCTTAAATGTAATTATATACAAATATTACATGAAAAACTTGTAAAACTTAAATTAGAAATGTTGCCTTGGCAACTAAATAAGTTATTTAAATTACTAAAATTTAGTTATAAATTTTAAACTAAGTTAACTGAAATGACTAAAAACAAATAAATTATAGATATATAGAACTATTTAAAAGAAACTAATAAAAATGACAAAAAAAACTAAAATTAAAATCTAGACTAGAAATATAAAAATAAAAGCAAATTCAAAATATTAATAAATACTATAACAATAGATAAGTAATACTAAAATAAAACTGGTTCAGGAGTGTGATCAGATGACGAAGTGAATTATTATTATTATTATTATTATATATTAAATAATTATTATAATATTACTAAATAACATCTGGAGTATCTACCTATTTATTTCTAGTAATTGTGCTATGGAAGGCAATGACCAAAATTTAAATTCAGCTCAGAAATGGATGATTTGAAAGATTTAATTCAGAATTAAAGTAAACGCTTTACTTAACTAGCCAGAGAAATTAGTCTTTTTTTTTTTTACATGATTTAATAGTTAAAAAGAATAAAAAAAAAAAAATACTTTTCCAAGAAAAGTATGTTTCTCTTGCCAGAGTCCAGTATCTCTTAATCATATTTTATTTAATTGATATGGTTTAAATTCTCTTAACAAATTATAGAATAATTCATAATAATTTTATCAAGTCAACCGTAAATCCATTTGAGAGTTTTTATCTAAAACAAATTTTAAATTGTTTCTTTTATAGTTTTTTTTTTACTTATTACTCGCCATTAAAATAGCCAGGGAAGCTGGCATGGCTTTAAACACCAAACAACCAAAACGTTGTAATATAAATAGCTTATATCACACTTGAATAAGAGGTGTAAGAGCATGCATAAATGTAAGAGTTGTGTCTGTGGTGTTTCTGACTCTCTGTGTGTCTGATATCAGTGTGTCCGGCTGGATGGAAGCCTGGCAGTGATACGGTAAGATTTGATAAGATTTGACCTCGATTTCAGTGTGTGTGTGTGTGTGTGTGTGTGTGTGAGAGCGCGTGTACTGTATGTGTGTGTTTCTCTGCAAATATATAAAGTGTCTCTGTCTCTCTCTCCACACAGATCATCCCAGACCCCGCAGGCAAACTCAAGTACTTTGATAAACTCAAATGAGGTTAATGTTTCACTGGAGGTTTTTGTTCTGGTTTGTGGCCAATCGCTGTTTCCAAAGTGCAGAATAAAAGGAGAGTTTTGATAAACATGTAGTCTGTTCTGTCTTCTGCAATATGTGTCTGATTGTTCGTATGCCTGGAAAATAACTTGTTTCTCATGTCATAGAAATGAATGGAATATTAGCCATAAACAATAGAAAATTCAATAGAGAAAATTCTACCGCGCTTTCTAAGACAGACCGTTTTTGGGTAAAACTTAACAATAGAGTCATTTGTTGACATTATTTAATACATGAACTAACATAAACCTTTGTTAATGTTGGTTAATAAATATTAACGTTCATGTGCATTAACTAATGTTAACCGATACAATTTTGGATCTTGAAAATATTAGCAAATGGTAAGATTAATATTAACATGAACTAAGATTAATAAATGCGAAAGAAGTATTATTAGTTTGTTAGGTATTTTTTTTAAATAGAAGTACAATGTAAAAACATGTATGTACACTAAGTATATTGTATCAAATTATTAATTTCAATGTAAGTACATAGAACTTAAAGCCACTTAATATAAAGTGGAACCAAATCATTAGCCATGGAAACTGGTCAAAGGTGTGGGAGTCCTGATAGAAACACATGCATTGATCAGATGTGTCTGACACTAGAGGGGGATATGGTGCAGTTTTTGAAGCACTCAACCATCAATCAGTCCTGTCATTAAAGGAGTTTCTCTGAAATGAAAGTAAATCATCAGTGATGCTTTGCTGCTGCTGTAATTGCAATACATTCCAATTGAATTGAGACTGAATTTATTAGAGTTAAATGACTGAATAAGAAACATTTGATTATTTTTAAAGGGGTCATGACATGGATTTTTGTATTATTTTATATATTTATTGAGGTTCACTTATAATGTAGTAATTGTATAATATCGCATATATATATAGATTTCTTTTCTGACCCTCTGTCTGAAATGATCAGTTTTTATCTCTTTCTCCGCCCTTGACGGAATTTTACGGCTTAGCATGTTTTCACATTTTTTATACAGGGTGTGCTATTACACATCTTCTGAAAACACAGGTGAAGAAGAAGCAGAATCAAGCGATATCATGTGCTAACAGATGCATAATGTAAAATTTTGCGATCATCAATATATAAATCAAAACTGAATGAAATGTGGAGCCAGGACGAGCTACAGGACAGTGAAGCTTTGGGGGTGTTGATGGACTCGATCTACTCCATCTGTGCGTTGATCATCATTCTGAATCCCATCCAGACTCGGTCTATGACAAAAATGCTAAATGAAGTTAGAATAAAACATATGTTTGTTTGTTTTTTTAAAGAGGGTATGGTCTTTCTTTTAATATATAGCGTGTTCAGATATATTTAGACATCAAAATATTCTGGGAGCCATGAAGTTTGTCAAAACAATAAAAAATGCTGGCGGTGGCTGAACACTTTTTTTTTTTAAGCACTGGCAGGGAAAGAGTTTAGGCGCGGCTCCTTTAAGGCTTCTTAAACCCTGTTCAGACGGGACTAACTTTACCAGGGTAGATGGAGTAATGTAATTTTACCACAGGACGTCTGTAATATTAATGGCCAATTCGCACGGGGTAAGAGATCTCAGTAAAACTAGCAGAAGTGGGAGGGGTGTGGGTGGCTGTCGTTATGTGCGTATTGCCTTGCTTCCTGATATCACGTGCGCATATAGCACACATATATATAACACATAGCCTAACCTATATTTATATATATATATATATATATATATATATATATATATATATATATATATATAAAACCTTTATGTCCGGTCAAACGATGTATTAATTAACTTCAGATTGGATTATGTTGGTAAAAGGCACTAAGATGTTTCGTGCCTCTAACAAGTGCTGTCGATCTTCTTTCTGATCTGAATGGTGTGTGTGAAACACTTGAGTTTTGCCACAGACTCATCCCAGCGTCTAGAACGCAACTGATGCTTTTTCAAGCGTCTCCATACTTGGAAAAACTGCGGAAAACTACTTTTAAACAGGAAATGATGAAATATTTACGTGCATATTTACAGCGGGTCTATTCGCAGGGGATTACCTGAGGTCATTTTTCCAGACCTTTTTACTGAAGGTAGAAGCCGCCGTAATCTTTACTGACATTGTCCGTGATGATCACTGAGATGCACATTCAGACGGGACTAAAATCACAGAGAAGCTCTGGAGATAATGACTTTACCCCTCCTCTCCATGTTACACTAGTCCTGTCCGAATAGGCTCTATGCACGAACGCTGCTGACATATTTCCGGTAGGATCTCAGCCGGCGTCTTTACTTCCGGATAGCGCATTCTATAGATGGGTTTCCGTTTCGCGAATTACCCATTATCCTCTGCGGCGCGCCGCCATGTTGTGTGTCAAAGCTGTCAGTAAGCCACTGTGCTGCATTAATAGAAAGCCAGTTAATATAAAGTATTTTTGACTCTTTTGTGTTGAGATAACGATGACAAATTCCTCCAAACCTGGCGACAAGGTGAAGGTTATTTACAGGGACACAGACGATGTTTGCCAGGCAAGATATGATGAGAAATTGAGTTATATCGATGGAAAGGATCCTTACACAATGTCGAAAGAGGACTGGTTATGTAAGTTAGGCTAATCCTGCGGCGTACCCCGATATTCAGGAAATGGACATTGCCAAGTATCTCATCCACACTGTTAGTGCGTACACTTTTGACGAATTAAGAGGAAGAAAGTCTCTGGAAGCATACAATTATTTTGTTAGAATGTGCGAGTTAAATTTTTATATGGTCGCATTTGTGCGAGTGCATGTCATGTACTACTCAGTTAAATTCACGCATGAATTCTCCTGCATTGAACTTGTTTTAGCGCTCGCCAAAATGAATTTTTGTCCCGCCAAAGTCTTATTTGATCGGTGAGTAATGTAGATGAACTGGGCGCATGTTTAACTGAAAGAACAAGCAGAGAGAGAGAGAGAGAGCCGGTCGCGCGCGTGCATTCTCTCTCTCTCTTCGGAGCCAGGCGAATGTGTAAACAAAACTTCACCGTCTCCAAACTAAGCGCTGTCTTGCTCTCTCTCCCTCGTGGAAATGTTAGTCTGGAGCCCTGCATTGGCGGTTCACATCGCTGTAGCCAGGCGGCTGATATCTGCACAGCCTTTATTATACGGTACATTTAGACTCAGTGTCAAGACAACACCATCTGGGTAAAAAAAAACAACAACACAACGCTCCGAACTAATTTAGTGTAGGAGAGAGATGGAGAGCAGAGGCACGGAGCGATGTGCTCCAGGTGTAGCCTCTGGCTCGACCAGCTGATGTGGCCACAGAGAAAGTGATGAAGGTGGACAATCGTCAGAGTGTGCTTCTGCCCAACCAACACCTCTCAAGGGCTGTGTCGATAGTAGCCGCCTGGGTACAGCGATTTGACAGCCGATGAGAGCTAACGTTAGCGCATTTAGCTAGCCCATCTTGGAAATGATTAGATAAAGTGTCACATCTCCAGAGCACAAAACCTCTAAATGTTCACAAGAGCAGCACTGAACATTAACTCCAGCCAAACGGAGAATAATCGGATGATTTTTATGTTCAGAATAATAACGATTCAGGATATTATCATGTTCCGTAACACACACGCTTGACCCACTTGACACACAAGATGGCGCCGTAAGGAGTTGCGGGAGAAATGTGACGTCATCGGAAACCTATCTATAGGACAATTCACTTTAATAAAATTAATTTTCTCAGAAACGGAGACAACGATTTTAGAAACTGATTCGCTAGTCGGATTTCGCGTGATATGAGAGAATACTCACCCTTAAAGTTGTCGATGTAGCTCGAAATTTTTAATTTAAAGAACTTCTCTTTCTTACTCATATTTGTGACAGTTAACTGCCTCACAATATTGTTAACATCATTCACGTTAACCGCTGGAAGTTCTTGCAAACAGAGAGTGTAATTTGCCATTATCTCCACCTAATGCAAAAACGGCTTCTGACGCAGCACTGGATGTAACTGGGCGGGCTGAGACAAAACGCGGAAGCGATCGTGCATAGAGCCTATAGGGCTTTAGTAAACACCACTGTTATGATTGGCTCATTGCAGAAGAAACATTATCAATGCCACTCACTATTGCAGGAGTGAAACATTATCCATATAAAACAGAGGCGCAAACAAACTATTCGCCAATGTCATATGCAAATAAATGTAGGCCTGCCTGTGTGACATCATAGATCCTGCAATATCCAAACAAGCCATTTTTGGAGCTTGATTAAACAAATGCTTTGTTTATGGAGGACGTTTTAAGCTATGAATCTTGTTTTAATGGTATAAAAACCTCTTATATCTCGCAAGATCAAGGCCAATTTGATTTCTCATGTCATGACCCCTTTAAGGAAAGGCCTGTATTAGTGAAACATGCGCATGCGCAGTAATGTCACACTGTTAAAGACTAGATAAGGCTGTTATTGACCCCGTCCCAGACAGATGCTAAGGCTAAAGTGCAAACATAACTGCCAGACAATAAAGTTATGTTAAATCTTAACGTTAAGCGCATGCAGTTTTGCTGCAATTTCAGTATTATGAACTCTATAATAGAAGTGGACTAGTGCTTTAGAATAGATTATTATTTTAAGTATGTACTCTGTGATGTATATATTTGGGTTTCCATGGTCAGAAAATCTGGAATTTTCAGGAAGTTGCAAAGGCCAAATAGATAAAATCAATAAACTCATAAAAGTCTTGGATATTTCTATAATGTATATCATTTTTTCCCAGTGTGATCGAGAATTGTATTGAACACATTTTTTGCAATAAATTGAATATTTAAAGTTATAAAGTGTTAAAAAACTTCCTCCATTAAGCACAAATGACTATATAAGTCGTGGATATTCATTGGTCATGAGGTGCAGGAACCCTCTAATACTAATAATGTTGGGGAAATAAGCTATAGCTTAAGACTAAACTATATCTTGTAGTGTTTGAGTGGCATTTCAGACCTCATGCATTCATGGACGAGACGTACTGCAAACAAACTGCTGAATTTGTATCCAAATAGTTTGTCTTTTGTTTTTGCAGCACAATTTATATATACAATAATACTCCATTATGAATGTCAAAATAGCCAGAACAAATAGAGCAGTGTCTTTGTAACACGATGGCTGTGGAAAATTGCTCCCAGACCTGATTTTACTTCAGACTGTGTTTTGGTTTATGCAGCAAAGGTCAATCACATGTTTGGGTCAAAGGTGTAATGCGAAAATTTTCCACGAAAAATACTGGCAGTGTCATGTGTCAGGAACAATGGAAAAATCCGCATATGAAGTTACTCAGTGCAGGAAATTCTGTTGTAATATTAGTCGTTAAATGCATTAATACGTCATCCAGTTGCATGTGCAAACATTTTTCCATCGTCACACCCGTTTATTTTTAAGATCTTTTGAGGAAAGCGTATCAGAAAGAATTCTCCAGAAACACTTCCTGACAATCAGCATTAACTGTGATATCACTGAAGATGATGTTAATAATATAAAATAAATGTTTTTCTGTAGCAAACCAACCGTAAGTCAGGTTGTGTTGAAAACACACAAGAGCAAATCATGGCAAAACACTCCACCAACCTCCTCATGCACATTAGCCCTGATTTATTAAAACTTTGCATATATAAAATCATGTGCAAACCTGACTTAACGCACACTGATCTATTTATAGTGTTTTTATTAGGATATAAATGGGTTTTTATAAGCTTTTGCAGATTTCCCTCAACCATCATTTATATTCATGATGTGCTTTTGGTTATAAATATGAATCATGTTTAAACCTATTTTGTTTTGTGAATTTTAGAAAAATGTTTTAATAAATAAAAATGCAAGTATGCATTGACTTTCTAGGTTTTGAATTTAATTTGTATTACTTTTATTGACTGATATTTGACTTTGTGATCAGACTATCCACTTGTTGATTAGCAAAAGTGTTAATTGTTTATTGCTGATTTTTGAGTAAATATTGTGTAAAATAAGTGTTTATTTTAATGCACATTTAATTTTTCTGACATTATTAGTGTATTATTATGGATATACTGACCAGTCTGCTCTCTAGATATGGCTTGACAATTTTTACATATAGGCCTATCTGCAATAAATAATATAATTGTCAAATATGAAATGTCTACATCTGGCTGTATGTGCAATTTTAATTAAGTTAAATTAAATTAGTGCAATTGTTTAGATTGCACAAACAAATGAATTGGTACACTTTATTAGGTTAACCAGGATTGTTATGTATTACATGACCTGTATAAATATATTGATTGCATGTTCATAAACTGGAGATTATCTTTCCAGAATGGTAAACATTAACCCATATTGCTTTGAGTGAACAAACAAGCCCCAGTTTTCAGGAAGAACCAGTTTATGTTACACTGGGAGTGGCCTGAAAGTTTCCGTCCCCTTTGAGCATCAATAAAAGAAGGAACCGTCCCGACTGTGAACACAACTGAACCATTATCACCAGAACAGCCTCTGGATGCCTTTCCAAGCGAGAGAGAGCCGATCTCTGACCTGTAGCTGAGGGCAACCCTCTGAGAAGCGGATGAAGAAACAAATCTTACTACTTTTCACATACAGAGGACTAGTGAGCAAAGGAAAAAAGAGTAAAAGAAGAAAATGGCCAATTTTATATTACGGAAAGCCGAGCCCAACGACGTGTCTGACATACTGCGACTCATAAAGGTGATCAATTCAGTTTTAAACCTGACTGATGCTGTGTTAATACAAGATACTGACGATAAAGATGTGTTTGTGAGCTCAAATGTGATGTTGAGATCTGAAGAGTTTCAGCACTAGTCGATTAATCGCATCTAACATCAAAGTTTGCAAATATATAATGTGTGTGTGTGTGTATACACAAACTTTTATGTTAGATGTGATTAATCGCGATTAATCGATTTGACAGCACTAGTAGTTAGTAATCCTAACTTCATCATTTTTAACCTGAATATGTATCTTTTGTATTAGGAACTGGCAAAATTTGAGGAAATGGAAGATCAAGTTATTCTGACTGAAAAAGGTAAGTACACTGACTGTCAGAAGTCTGGAATAATTAAGATTTTTTAAATGTGTCTTCTGCTCACCAAGGCTGCATTTATTTAATGAAAATACAGTAAAGACTGTAATATGGTAAAACATTACAATTAATGATTTCTGAAGGATCATGTGACACTGAAGACTAGAGTAAGGATGCTGAAAATTCAGCTTTGATCACAGGAATAAATTACATTTTACAATATATTCACATAGAAAACTGCTATATTAAATTGTAATAATATTTCAAATTTTTACTGTGTTTTTGAGCAGAAGTGAGCTGAAGAGACTTCTTTTTAAAGCTTTTTGTTATTCCAGCTTTTGAACGGCAGTGTAAATGCAATAACATTTCAGAGTAGGGCTGAAACGATTAGTCGACATTGTCGACAACGTCGACAATAAAAAATTGTCGACAAATATCTTTGTTGTCGAGTAGTCGTTTGATCCCACGTGACCTAATGTAAGGGCCTGCAATATCGCGATTTGACCGCTACGGCGCTGTAGCGCTAGAGTGTAATGCAGCCGTTACAAATGCTATTGCGGTAGAAGAAAACACAGCGCGAATTATGACGGAGTGCAAACGAATCCGAACTAGCTAACTTAGGTGTGTGAAAGTTTCACAAAACTTCAAACCAAGAATGCTGTCGTGTGCAATACATGCAAGGCGTAACTTGCTTTTCACGGGAGCACAACATGAATGTTAAAGCACTTAAAGAGGAAAAACCCGGCACGAGACGAGCCGGTGAGAGGTGAATGTTCTCCAGCTGGAGCTAACGTAAATAACTAGCAGTAAATCTCTTTTTAGAGAATGCAATACTACTAATAATAGCAATAATATTAACAATAATAATATAATTACAGTAATGTGATGATTATTTTTGCATAGAATAAAGCTTGATCGAGCTTAGGATTCAGGGCTGTTTTTATTATTGTAACTATTAGTTATTACAGTCTTATCACTTGCCTGTATTTTGTTCCATATTCATGAAGACTTACAAAAGAGATGTTATGAAGAATATCATGTCTGTTGATTTTTTATACTGTAAATTAAAAGGTGAATGAGAATGTCTCTGTCAGCTCAGCTGTCAATTTTTTTTTTAAATTGTGTTCTTATAATAATTGTTTGCAGTTTAAGTTTGTCTGTAATGCAGCTGATAATTTTTTTTGTTCATTTTTTTTATTGAAAGAGAACCGAATATTTAACCAATGCTTTTTGCATTTGTGTGTGATTTGAGTTGGACAGAAATCTGAAAACTTAAAGAGAATGACCTGTTTAGTTGACTCAAAGTTCATTAAACCAACCATTTCAAAAGCTGAAGTGATTTTCTTTTTTTATATTATAGTTAGAATATGTATAACTCAGTGTTTTAACAAATTGAAAAGGCTGAATAATCGTTCCAAACTTACTGATTAGTCGGCGAAATAATCGACGATTAGTCGATTAATCGTTCTAATAATCGTTAGATTAATCGATTATCAAAATAATCGTTTGTTGCAGCCCTATTTCAGAGTTTGCAGCTTCTGTTACGGTCTTGTAATTGCTGTTTTGCTCCTGTAGATCTCCTGGAGGACGGTTTCGGAGATCATCCCTTCTATCACTGTATAGTGGCTGAAGTGCCTAAACAGCACCAGAGCGCCGACGGTAAGACTGAGCCTGGACAAACTCTGCGTTTCAATGCACTTTGTGTTGTGTTGTTGTTCTGCTTTTCTTTTTTTTTTTCTTTTTTTTCCCCAAATCAGGTTGAAGTGAGCACATCAGGAGTGTGTTAAACTCTCACGGACGCTCGGGTTACCAAAAGGGTTTCTGTGCATAATGACGCAAAACAGTGTTTGGTAACACTTTGCATTGCAGTGCCCATGTTACGTATTAGTTCACCCAAAAATGAGATTTTAGGAACATTATAATTATGCACACTCCCAAAAATTATTTTCGTACTCAATATTCCAGTGCAAAACTACTAATTATTTAAACATTCTTAAATTATTAAAGATATTAAGTCTTATTTTTTTTCTTGAATAAGTGAGTTTATGCTTAAAACAAGAACAAATTTAGGGTCAGAACAATAAACGAATTCAAATAGAACACAATTTTATTTTTTTCCTGACCTTTTTGGCAGATATTTGTTCTTTTGCTAAATTTTTTCAGAAAACAAGACTTGTTATCTTAAGTCATTTTGCTTCTCAAATGCATCTTGTTTAGATATTTGAACTGGAAAACGAGTCAAAAATGCATAATTTTTTGTAGTGCAACAACTTAAATTTGGGTCTGTTTCTACCATTTGACTTGGATTATACTACATGTATAGTTTATAATGGGATTTTGTCTTTTTTTGAAGCTGTTGAAAAGAGTTGCATGTAAAATTTGGTTTAGATTGACATGAGGGTGAGTAAATAAGGCCAGAGTTTCTTGTTTGGGTGAACTCGCCTATTAATTGAAGCAACACTGTAACATGAGCACTGGAATATAAAGTGTCTTTTTTGTGCATCTGAACATTCAACAAAGAATTTCAGTTGTTTGACAATTGCCAAGAACGCTTATCCAATCCCCCTCTGTAATTTATTGTCTTCAGGCTACAGTCTCTTGCTTCGCCATGTACATTGCCCGTGGCGTGTACATGGATGGGCGGGGAGGTAACTGAAAGATCGGTTACAATAGTGTAACATATACAATAAACCAGAGGTAAGGCCCATAACAGCTGGGACGTCACCAGCCTTACACACACAACAATATGCCCAAAACTAACAACTTTCTTTCAGATGGATCATATGGATTTGTTACCATACTCACACCTAGGGATGGGAATTGCAAGGAATGATCGATTCCATTAATGAATCTTTTAGTAATTCCGAGGAGGAACTAATGGGCAAATGTTTGGGAAACTATTCTAATTGCCATGATATTTTATTTTATAACTATATTCCATCTACATCTGTGGAAGAATGAACGTCATGATAGTCTTTTTAGCGTGTTTTGATTCCCAACCCTACTCTACTGCACTGCAAAAAAATATATATTTTCTTAATCAGTATTTTTGTCTCGTTTTTCTGGTATATATATATATATATATATATATATATATATATATATATATATATATATATATATCTTAACAATATATATCTTAATATATCTTAACAAATTAAAATTGTTTACTTGAGAAGCAAAATGGCTTAAGATATTAACATTCAGTACTCTTTCAGAAGATGTGTAATAGCGCCCCCTACCGTATAACAGGGAAAACATGGATTGCCGGAAGATTCTGTCAATGGCGGGGAAATATTTAAGCATAAACGTACAAAATTTTTCAGGAAACAAGAAGTTATAACATTTAGCTTCTCAAGTAAATCTATCTTGATTTAAGGGTACGTTTACACGACAATGACGTCCTAAAATGGAAAAGTTTTTCCTTTGTGTTTTACGTTTACAGAAGGCCTCGTTGTCAAAACGAACTCCGTTCACACGGATCTGCGGAAATGGCTAAAAAAACGCTGTATTATTCATGCCAGGTCAATAGATGGCGATGCCACTTTGTAAAGAAACATTACGCGCATATAGACTGAACACGTTATACACATGCACAATTTCCAAGCATTCACAAATTTACGCTTTAGTAGTTTAATTGTGACAATAACGGTATCGGTTTCAAAAACATGCGTTTTCAGGCCCACAAAACACCGTTGTTTTTATATAAACATTTATATATATGTTTGCACGACACGACATATATATATTTGTACGGGAAAACAAAAAATACTAAGGAAAATAATTTTTTGCAGTGTGGTATAAATGTTCAAATCAACACAATAAAAGTGAAAAGAAAAAGTGAAGTGACAGATTAATCAAAAAATTGACACCTGGGATGACGTGACTGTGGTGACTGTGAGAGTTGTGATGCCAATAATCCCACCCGAAATTAATTTCAGCAAATCGCAAACCAACAGCGCTTGTCTCCGTGTAAAATCAGTCTTATCTGTGATTTTGAAGTTGCTACAAAATGCATTCTCTTCCTGCAAACAATAGAGTGATTGAACCTTTTTTTCCAGGTCATGTGATCGTTGGCTTTGCCATGTATTATTTCACCTATGACCCCTGGATTGGAAAACTGCTCTACTTGGAGGACTTCTATGTCATGAAGGAGTATCGGGGTATGAATGTGACCGTATGCATTTGGGAAATCAAATGGTCAGATTTATGATGTAACACTTTTCCTTCTGCTCAAATTAGGCTTTGGGATCGGTTCTGAAATCCTGAAGAAACTGAGTGAGGTAATTTCCTTTATAACACCTAAAGATCAACCGCATCTATTTCTGTGAGCTGTTCCTGTGTGTTGCTAGAGTGCATAGTTATCCTTGTGAAACAGAAGTGCGCTTAATTGTGCACTTGTAGTGTACTTCAAATCTTACAAGTGTAATTAGGGGCCAAGCACAGAATGTGCGTAGGCACCTATTGTATCTGTTGGCGTTGTGCAATTCGGCACACTGATAGAGGACAGTCTGAACAGTCACCATAGCAAATTTGGAGTCTCCAAACCCATTCCTCTAGCGCCACCAACTGTCCAAATTTGCACTCATGTTTATGCTAATAACCCTTGAATCACAAGGGCTAGAAACAAAATTCTTTTTTCCTCTGATTCCTGAGCTCAAGCCGATTCGATTGCATCCTATGACGTAATTTTCCGTCATGGAAAGTTTTCCGCCATTTTGAATTTTCCGAAAAACCTACTTTTTCGAACTCCTCCTAGGCCGTTGCTCCAATTTCCACGAAAATTTAACCAGATCATCTCCAGACCATGCTGACAAAAAGTTATGGAATTCATGTTAATTCGTGAAACCGTTCTCAAATACCACGCAAACAAATTTTACGTAGCGCTTGCGAAAACAGACTCAAGCCTGTATCTCCTCAACACTTTATCATATTCAGACCAAACTTGGTACATATCATCACAAGCATGACCTGAGGCAACATGCTGTGTTTCGGCTCAGTGCTACCTACTGGTCCGGAGATATGAAAAATGGCTGTTTTTGCTTATAACTTCTGAATAGTTTGTCCAAACCATTTGTCATAAAAGTGGTCTCGTTAGATTCAGGGCGTCATGCTGAGTCAAATGATATTCAATTTTACTATATTGGCCATTTTGGCTGTCGGCCATTTTGAATTATGTGCTAAAATGCTGTATTTTATGAATGCATGAACGTATCGTTACGAAACTCAGTATGGGTCATCAGCACGATGCCATGAAGGAGCGTGAGAAGTTTTGAACCAGCATCACCTAGTGGTCAAAAGTTATAACAAAATTTACAAAAAGGCTAATCACTTTTGAATACATCCGGCTATTGAAATGCCACTGGTCTTAATAGATTCCTTGGGTCACGCCGAGAACATAGATACCAAGTTTTCCTTATTTGGCCGAACTTCCTGTCGGCCATCTTGATTTTCATTCAAAACCTACTTTTTCGAACTCCTCCTAGACCGTATGTCCGATTTTCACCAAAATTGAATCGTATCATCTCCAGACTGTGCCGACCTAAAAGTTATGGATTTCGTGTCGATAGACGAAACCGTTTTTGTATAGCGCAGCAGCAAATTTGAGGCATGATGACAAAAAGACTATTCAGGCTTTATCTCTGCAATGCCTTGACATATTGACGCCAAACTTTGCTCATTGTTGCAGCTGGTCTGACACGTCTTGTCTTGTTCTGCTTGGCCCCGATAATTGCTGCTTGCAGCTATATTTTTTTTAATTGTACTTGAAGATAATATAATTTAAATGAAATAAAGGGCCACTTAAATGTACTTAAAGAGAGTACACACTTTTAGAAGTGCACTTTGCAATAGTTTGTTATTTTATTTACTTTGCATTTTAATTCATTATGTTTTAATAATCTATTGTTGTTCTTTAAAGAAGTGCACTTGATTTGATGTGTTGACTAATACACTGAAGCACATGTAAAGTAAAACTATCATTTTAACTGTAGTGTGTTATTTGATATTATTTCAACATCGTCATTACAAATGGGAAATTGCAAATTAGTTTATAAAGTATATTTTAGTTTACCATAAATGCTAGTCAGTACATTTTAACAATATTTCAAAAACAGTAGAAATAATTATTATGAAATCGCATATTAAGATGTGCTTACGTGGGTCAAAAAAAGCACAACCAATAAAGTTCAACCAATTGCATTAAATATAAATTTAAACTAGTGTTGTCAAATCGATTAATCGCGATTAATCACACCTAACATAAAAGTTTGTAAATATGTAATATATATATATATATATATATATATATGTATATATATATATATATATATGTATATATATACACTCACCTAAAGGATTATTAGGAACACCTGTTCAATTTCTCATTAATGCAATTATCTAATCAACCAATCACATGGCAGTTGCTTCAATGCATTTAGGGGTGTGGTCCTGGTCAGGACAATCTCCTAAACTCCAAACTGAATGTCAGAATGGGAAAGAAAGGTGATTTAAGCAATTTTGAGCATGGCATGGTTGTTGGTGCCAGACGGGCCGGTCTGAGTATTTCACAATCTGCTCAGTTACTGGGATTTTCACGCACAACCATTTCTAGGGTTTACAAAGAATGGTGTGAAAAGGGAAAAACATCCAGTATGCGGCAGTCCTGTGGGCGAAAATGCCTTGTTGATGCTAGAGGTCAGAGGAGAATGGGCCGACTGATTCAAGCTGATAGAAGAGCAACTTTGACTGAAATAACCACTCGTTACAACCAAGGTATGCAGCAAAGCATTTGTGAAGCCACAACACGCACAACCTTGAGGCGGATGGGCTACAACAGCAGAAGACCCCACCGGGTACCACTCATCTCCACTACAAATAGGAAAAAGAGGCTACAATTTGCACAAGCTCACTAAAATTGGACAGTTGAAGACTGGAAAAATGTTGCCTGGTCTGATGAGTCTCGATTTCTGTTGAGACATTCAGATGGTAGAGTCAGAATTTGGCGTAAACAGAATGAGAAAATGGATCCATCATGCCTTGTTACCACTGTGCAGGCTGGTGGTGGTGGTGTAATGGTGTGGGGGATGTTTTATTGGCACACTTTAGGCCCCTTAGTGCCAATTGGGCATCGTTTAAATGCCACGGCCTACCTGAGCATTGTTTCTGACCATGTCCATCCCTTTATGACCACCATGTACCCATCCTCTGATGGCTACTTCCAGCAGGATAATGCACCATGTCACAAAGCTTGAATCATTTCAAATTGGTTTCTTGAACATGACAATGAGTTCACTGTACTAAAATGGCCCCCACAGTCACCAGATCTCAACCCAATAGAGCATCTTTGGGATGTGGTGGACCGGGAGCTTCGTGCCCTGGATGTGCATCCCACAAATCTCCATCAACTACAGATGCTATCCTATCAATATGGGTCAACATTTCTAAAGAATGCTTTCAGCACCTTGTTGAATCAATGCCACGTAGAATTAAGGCAGTTCTGAAGGCGAAAGGGGGTCAAACACAGTATTAGTATGGTGTTCCTAATAATCCTTTAGGTGAGTGTGTGTGTATATATATATATATATATATATATATATATATATATATATATATATATATATATATATATATATATGTATATATGTATATGTGTGTAAAACTTCACTAAAATATACTTAAGTGTTATTTTGATTGAAACTTGCATAAACTAATTTGCCATTTTCACATTTGTAATGACGATGTTGAAATAATATCAAATATTATGATATTATGACTTTCTCCGTAAAAGTATACTAAGTGTAATTCTTTTCCACAAGTGTACCAAAGCTCAAAGTCTACAATAATTATACCCAGGTTAATGATCTAACATTATACAGCCTCTCCAATCTTCCTCATGGCAGTATATCTTGTACTAAATCAGTGTTCCCAATCATTGGTTTCCTGCAGACGGCGGTCAGGACTCGGTGTAGTAGTATGCACTTCATCGTGGCGGAGTGGAACAAGCCCTCCATCGACTTCTACAAGCGGCGTGGGGCGTCAGATCTGTCTCTGGAGGAAGGGTGGAGGCTCTTCAAGATCGACAAGCAGAACCTCCTCAAGATGACCAGCGAGGAGTGAACCGGATGAAGTGTTTCTGTTTAGTCTATAGGTGCGTCCCAAATCAAGTACTTGTGCACTATTCTACGCCATTTTGTGGAATAAATAGTGCGAGTTGTTCGCACTATTCTAAAAAGAATGGATCATGCACTTGTTTAACCGAAAAAACAAAGTGTTTTGAACGTTGGACACTTCATGCACTCGACTGTCGCAGCTTTAATTACGTAGCGGATGGGGGAGGAGCTATCAGACGCTGATGTTGAAAGACAAAATACATTCATTAAGTTCATATACTACACCGTTGAGTACATAGTGCATAAGTATATAGTGTATAGTGCGTCATTTGGGACACAGCTAGAGATTGACCCTGTGGTGGACAAACCTTCAAGTTCAAATGGCATTTTGAAGCATTCAGGGTGTGATTTTTTTTTTTTTTTTTTTTACATCCAAAACCTCTGACTCTTACCCATAACTCTATATGGAATTATATACCCATAATTCTATACATCCTCTTTATATGTCTTTGTGTTTTTTGTATGACAAGTATAAAAAGGCTAACAAAAGTTCTATCTTTAGATGTGTAATTTTTAAAAGATGACTGAGATTATATTCTTGTTTTGACGTAAAGAGATACATGATTATTTTTCCTTTTGTGATTTAATAATGCATGCATCAGGGACTTACACTGCAATGTAATGATGTTTATATAGACATGTCATATTTACTTCTTTGTACACTTCATCTTAAATTATACTAAGGGGAAAAAAATAAAAAAAAGTTTCTCTTTATTCACCACATCTTTTCTTTTTTATATATTTATGAGATCTAATGCTTCCCCATTTTATACTTCGAAACTCTACAATTCCATCCCAAAAGATTAAGGCACAGACACTACAGGCAAAACCATTGTTTTGTTTTTGTTTTTTCATGCACTGGTGAATTTTAAGATTTTGTCTATTCTGCTTCATTAAGATATCTTGTTTCAGGCGAGGGGAAATAAAATAGCCAACACATTTAAAGGCACAATATGCAAGAATTTTGCATTAAAATATCCCATAATCTCAAGGCCAGTGTTATATATTTTGTTAAGTTGATTACTTACAATATCCCAAATGTTTCCAACTATTTTTAAATCGTGAGAAAATTGCGATTTTAACCAAGGAAACGGGGCGTTAGAGCAGGGGGGAGATGGGAGTCGCCAGTCAATTGCGTCATATCCGCGTTACCCTTGGTTTCCGCTCGTACTGCGTGGAGTCCTGGACAAATGCGGAAGTTGTAGTTGTAGCGTCTATCAAGCAACAAACGTTAGCTTGTTTCTTGCAGTCGTTATGGAACACAATTATTCTTTACCGATTGCAGCTGGTTCTGTCGACAAAGCATGCTTAATTTTATATTTTCCAAATGTAGCATTCTGTAATAGTTATGTTTATGTAAGGGAAGAATTATTGCTTTAGATTTGTGTTTAGTTTATTGGCATTGTTTATCACGTCTGGTGTTTATGGCCATGTAAATAAATATACAGTAGCATGTGTTATACATAAAGATTAATCAGTATTTTGGCAAATGATGTGGGTATGTTTGAATGTACTTTTACAACAAATGTTTAGAACACGTAAAACTGCGCCGCGTTATCACAGCAATGAATTCGACATACAGTAACCTCTATGATAACCGATTTAGTATTAAACCTTACTTTTCTTGCGGTTAATTCATTTTAATGAAACAAAAGTGTGATGAGGTTCAAGAGTCAGGAAGGAAGAAGACAGGGATCGGCGTGACTGGGACTCGTCCTTTATTAAAATAAAGCAAAACAAACAAAAGTCGTGCCCAACGCGCATTCACCGTGGCAACCGCGACGGCACAAAACAGTTCAAAAATGAGAGTTCGGATCCACCGGTTTTCTTTCTCTGCGTCCAATTTTCTCTTCAGTCTCTCTCTCGTTCCAGCGCGCGGCTCATAAGCGATCTCTCCATGCGGATGTTCATCATTTGCGCTTGACCTACTTGCGTCCCGCTCGTCTCTTCTCTCTCCCATTACAGACCGCGCTGAACCACGCCCCCCTCGCCACAAAAAGCATGTCATTATAAAAATAGAACTTAGCCTCATCCATGAACATGATTTTTCGATTCCCGTCTGACTGATTTACATCCACGGTGGAGTTTAAAACGACAGTTCCCATCGTTCCACGCTCCTTCACATCGTCATCAAGCTACGCCGTTGTTGTTGTTTGGATGTAGCGCCCTCTAGCGGCAAAAAAAATCTTGCATATTGTAGCTTTAAGTACTTAGTGTTCTTTATCTGTACATTTCAATTAGAATCCATATCTTTAAAGGCTGTGAGTTTGAGTCAGAAATCTCCTCTTTGCAGCTTTACACACGCCAAACTTTGCAGTTTTATTCCTATCGCTGCTTGATCGCTGATCGATTGCTCCTGTCTGCCTCGCTGCCTGCTGTGAGTTTGTTTGCTTCGGTGCTGTAAGCTCCGTCTTAGCCTCGTATTTCTTTCTGTTTTGAACCATCATTTACTATCATTTCTAGTTGTTTATACTACTAAATACAGCTTACCCAACATCTCAGATTAACCTGACATCGCTAGCTTCCGTTATTATTAGCACAACACGCTAGTAATTCGCTAGCCTGTTAACGCGCCCGCTCAGTTATTTATTTATTTATTTTTCTCTCGCGCACCCGCACCTTTGAGTTCATAAAAAGCCCAGGGGCCTCATTTATAAAACTCGGCGTAGGATTTGCATCAGAAGTGGCGTACGGATGAAACATAGGACGTGCGTACGCACAGAAATATTCGGATTTATAAAACCGTGCGCACGCACATCCTACGCAGTTTTCCCTTAATAAATCACAATCAATTCTAAATGTAGCGCAGCTTTTGCGGCTTCATGTCACGCCCATAGTTGTCCATAAATAGTCCGTGAAACGCCCAGAATTAATATTCATCGATTGCGAAATCATGGCAAACACAGAGGAAAACCAAGAAACGTAACTTCACTCACGTCATTACGCATTGTGACGGCATCATGCCATTTTATTACCATCCATTTGATTGCATCTGACAAGCTACAGATGTGTTATGAGGATGAATTGCATAACATGCCAATATTATTGCAGAACATATTTCACTTTTCTTTTTGCAAATATGTGTTAATTTGAATTTCTGTTGTAATCTTCGTTTGATTTTGTTTGTTTTACACTGCAGATCGATCAAATGGCTGTTCGTGTAGGCTGTTAATTGTAAAACTTGCTTTGTGAAGTCTTCACATTATTATGAGAGGCAGTAGGCCTATTGCCATTTCTTTTACACAACGGTCTACAGTTTCACACACTTTCACGTGTTTTTGTGCGTACGCCTGGGTCAGACCTTGCGTGAAGGACCGCACATTTTCCCGTCAAGTTCGCTTTTTATAAATACCAATTATTGCGTAGAGAGCGGCGTACGCCTTCTTTTGTGCGTACGCAACGTTTATAAATGAGGCCCCAGGTGAGTAAGAATCAGTAAACAAACTCGGTGAGTAATGTCTTGTCCTGTTATTGTCACCTGCACTTCATGTCACATGTTTAGCATAGCCTTCTCTGTCTGCAATATAGGATTTATATAGCCCCTTTAACACAGAGATTCCGGAAAATACACGGATAAAGTGACCCAGGATTTGACCCAGGTTCGTTTGATTTTGGTTCATTCACACTGCCAGTGATTTTACGGAATCAGAGAGTGCGTTCACACACAACCCGTATAAATCCCGTACAGACACGTGACATCGATGTGACTTGTAATGTCTCAGCAGTGTCTTAAGTTTGCTTATGAGCTGTGATTTCTCTCTCGAGAAACCACGCTTGTGCATTTTCTTTTTCTCACATTCGATCATAAATTTGCGCATTACGTACCGTTTCACAGCTGGCGAACGATCCCGGCTTCAGCGGCATCACTACGACATGGCTTTATTACGGCTTTTGTTCACACAGCGCGCGTTCCGGGGCTGAACACGGCAATGTTACTAGGTCCCCAACCCGTCATCGATGCCGGCATCAATCCCGGGTCGTGTTTGCGTTCACACAGAAGGCGTTCTGGCAATTTCATGGCAATTTGCCGGGATCATCGTGCTGTGTGAAAGGGGCTTATGTGATAAATGCAAGGAGATAGTCAGGCTGACGGAGAAGATTTCAGAACTAGTGACACGCATCCAAACTTTAATTGAGGATAGTAAGAGTGCTAGAGCTTTAGATACTGCTTTGGATGCGCCTAGCATAGTTAACTCTTTACATGATTCGGTTCCGGTTGAATTAGTGCCTGCGCAGCCAGGCAAATGGGTGACAGTGAAGGGATCGCTCTAGTTGCGGATCAAAAAAACACTCTTCCGTTCCGATTACCATAACACAGGGTTCCCGCGGGGTCTTAAAAAGTCTTAAATTCTGAACTTTATAAGTCCTATAGGTAAGTCCTATAGGTTGTTCCAGAAAAAAGTTTGACACAACTACTTCCTCTTACATATAATGTTCTCACTGCATTGATAAAATAATTATTAAAGTCAAAGAAATGTAATAAAAATGAAATTATTGCTAACTGTATCGAAGGCTTTTTGGAAGTCTAAAAACATAATTAGAGCAGGATCCAGAACCTAATCAGGATAATCAATCAAATCAAGAACTAACCTTACATTGTTTGATATGTGTCGTCCCTTCATAAATCCTGACTGGCACTAATCAATCAAATCATCCAGGCCATATTTTAGTCGTTTTGCCAGAACAGATGCCAAAATTTTATAGTCGTTATTTAATAATGTGATTGGGCGCCAGTTATCAATCAAAAGAGTGTCTTTATGGGATTTTGGTACTAGAGTAATAACACCCTCTCTCATTGATGGAGGAAAACATCCATTGACAAATGATTCTTCATACACTGCCAATAACAATTCAGATAAAGGGTCACAAAACGTTTTATATAGCTCTGAAGTCAACCCATCAGATTTGTTATTTTTCAAGTAATTAATGCCTTCATTAACTTCTTCCAATGATATATTTTTTGAACATATAGAATTAAAATCATTACTAACAGTTTTTATTGAAGTAATAGAATTTAGAAAGGGTCAATAGCATTAGGATCCTTTTCATACAATTTACCAAAAAATGTTGTTATATGGGATATATTTGGAATTAAAATACCCATAGAGACCTAGAGATTGGCATGGTTTTATTTCAGTTAGCCTAATAGCTGGTTTGATTTGCATTGAGAGATGATCTTATGGAAAGTACTCCATGCAAATCTCTAGGTATGGTGAAGGCTATGTGATGATGTGGGGCTATCTTAATTCCAAAGGCCAAGGGAACTTTATCAGGATGTATAGTATCCTGGATCCATGAAGTAACTGGCCTTTAAAAATAAAAATCTGCCTGCCTCTATGGGAATTTAACATAGGGGTGTCCAGACTTATGCACCCTGTATTTTAAGGAAGAACATTTATTTATTTACGATACATTATTCATTCACAAAGAAAATTGGTGTCCTTAAAGGTTGGAAGGTTAATTAAAGGTTAATTTAAGCGCACTCTGAAAAACACCCAATGAAGGAGAAGATTTTACAGACAGAGGAAGGTCATTCCAGAGCCTAGGAACTGCAACAGAGAACGCCCGATCACCTTTACATTTTAAAGGAGCAATTGATCATTTGAGCGCAGAGATCTACTGGATTGACAGCGACTCATTAAATCAGTAACATACTCTGGTGCTAGCCCATGCAGAGACTTAAAAATATACAACAACGCTTTGTATTGAATTCTTTATCGTATGGGTAACCAATGTATTTTGATTAACACAGGAGTAATACGCTCTCTCTTCTTAGTACCCATTAAAAGTCTGGCAGCTGAGTTCTGAACAATCTGCAAACGGGAGAGAGAAGCCTGACTCACACCCAGATACAACACATTACAATAATCCAAACGGGATGACACAAGGGCATGAACAACCTTCTCCATATCTTGAAAGAGAGGATAGATTTCAATTTAGATATCGATCTAAGATGGAAAAAACTATTCTTAACAACAGCATTGATTTGCCGGTCAAATTTAAGCTCAGAGTCAAAAATGAAACCAAGGTTTCTCACGCTAGACAGTTTTTTCCCAGGAAACAACCCCAGGCAGTCATCCTCCACACACCCCTGATTTCCAAATAAAATCATCTCGGTCTTATCCTCATTTAATTGGATAACGTTATTCGCCAACCAGTACTTAACCTTGGTCAAACAAGCATGGAGAGACTGAATGGCACATTTATGCCCATATTTCAGTGGTAAATAAATTTGAGAATCATCCGCATACAGATGATACTGAATCCCAAATTTCTCAAAATAGAGCCTAGAGGGTAGCCTGGGTTTCCCCATGCTGCCTTGCGCGCAGCTCGATTTTATTCACGCTGCTAGGCAGCCTGGACACCATGGACCAGATTTTCCCCTCAAAAAGGGAACCAATCACAGAACGGGGAGGGAGCAGCAAGACGATGACGACGTCTATGCGACACACCGAAGCAGTTTGTTTATATCTATGGATCCAACATGGCAGCAGACGCGAAGTTACCTTTCGATGCAGCCTTAGATAGTGTTCTAAGTAGTTTAGAACGCAAGTTTATTTCGTCTTCTTCCTCGTCGAGTTTCTGTCGCTCTACATACGTCATCTGGTATAATTGAAACGATTGGCTATGAGCTATGTACAGGCGCATTTTCGTAACAGCTCTGGGCATTCGTAAACCACGCCTCAAATACGAGAAAATGAACGTGGTTCCCAGACCACGTCTCAATGAGACGAGGTCTGACGTTAGCCAGGCTACCTAGAGGGAGCATATAAAGGGAAAATAAAATTGGTCCCAGTATAGAGCCCTGTGGAACCCCACACACAAGAGGGGCAACAGTAGAAGAATAATCCCCTGAAAAAGTCCTATCCTTCAAATAGGAAGAGAACCATTTCAGGGCTACGGCCTGAATACCAACCTGATCCCTAAGCCGATCAATGAGAATATTATGATCAACTGTATCAAATGCAGCTGTAAGATCTAACAAAAGAAGAACAACACGGTTTCCAGAATCAACACCTCGTAACATGTCATTAGAGACCCTCAAAAGAGCAGACTCTGTACTATGACCAGCTCTAAAACCTGATTGGAATCTATCGAAAATGTTATTCCTCATTAAAAAGTCATTAAGCTGTACATTCACAATTTTTTTCCAGTATAAAAGGCAATTTCGAAATGGGGCGAAAATGACTCAAGTCAAAGGGGTCTAAGCCATTTTTTTTTTTTTTTTTTTTTTTTTTTGAGAAGGGGCTGCATGCTTAAAACTAACCGGAACAACACCAGATGACAAACTAATATTCATAATAGACAGAATGATTGGGCCAGTGGAGTCAAGTACCTGCTTAGAGAAGAAGGAAACACATCACCAGGAGACCTGGTAGGCTTCATATGAGCAATTATATCGTTAAGCTGCTGCAGAGGTGTAAAAACAGGTGTAAAACTGGTCAATTGATTAGGAGGGTCAACAGAAGCAATAAAGTCACTGCTAACAGATGAAATCTGAGATCTAATTCCATCAATCTTACCAATGAAAAAGTTTAAGAACTCTTCACACAGTTCAGTCAGCTTGACATATTTAAATCTGCATATGATATTTTAACCTTTATAAAGGGCATTTTCCCCTAATTGTTTTAAATATATGCTTCATCTTTCAATTTAAATTCTTAAATTTGATCAATAAATATAATAATAAGATAACATAGGGCTGTTACCAATCAATTTAAATAATTTACACTGAAAAATGACAACTGCATTAAATAATGTTTTAAGATTGTGTAACACTACTGTTAAAGGCGCATAAATCAGCAAGACCTGGTGTAATGATGAGGCAAGGACAAAGCGGAGAGAGAATCCACATGCAAGCACTAATGAAACAAACAGGTAATCGAGGGCAAACAACAGAAGATGGAACTCAGGACAGGAACAAGGAAAAGTTAACAGCAAACAGCTACAACGACCGACAAACAACAACTGAAGCACAGAGGTTTAAATACACAGGCAAACAAGCTAAACAAGATAACAAGGGGGTGTGGCTAATAAGAAACACCTGGGGAGAATAATCAACATAATGGGGAACTGCTAACATGGCTTCCAGACACTCCCCAGGAAAGAATAGTCCAGGAGGGTTGTGGAGCAGAGGCGGACCCGGGGGCGGGACGGAGGGCCAGGACCATGGAGCGAGAGAGGACCTGGAGACTGCGGTAGGACAGGAGGCCAGGGCGGAGCAGGCAGTTCGGGTGGCCAGGGTGGACCAGACAGTTCGGGTTGCCAGGGCAAACCAGACAGTTTGGGTGGCCAGGGTGGACCAGACAGTTCCGGAGGCCATGGCGGCACACTGCCCCACCCCAAAAACATTTTTCTTGAGGGCAGATTTTTTTTATGGGATTCTGCTCAGGAACAGACTCCGGCCCGGGAACAGGAACAGACACCGGCTCGGGAACAGAAACAGACACTGGATCGGGAACAGAAACAGACAGCATGACGGCGGCCATCTTGTCCGGGGACACTGGCTCGGGGGCGGCCATCTTGTCTGGAGACACTGGCTCGGCGGAGGGCATCTTGTCCGGAGACACTGGCTCAGCGGTGGCCATCTTGTCCGGAGACACTGGATCGGCAGACGTGACGTGAAGTGTCTCTGGAACGGCAGACGTGAAGCGTCTCTGGATCAGCAGCTTTTCTCTGGTATTTCTACAGAAACTATAATTTGTGTCACGGTGCCTCCAAAAATGTAGCCTAAACTA
This sequence comes from Scardinius erythrophthalmus, assembly GCF_964197995.2. NCBI lineage: Eukaryota > Metazoa > Chordata > Actinopteri > Cypriniformes > Leuciscidae > Scardinius > Scardinius erythrophthalmus. The sequence goes on from NC_138225.1 coordinate 3,848,514, forward strand.
TACACAAATTTGTGTACACATTAACCTTGATTAAATAAAATGCTACTTCATTATTTGTTATGGGCTGTTTGCTTCCTACAACAATACGGTAATCAAATTACTGGATGAACATATAGAATGAAACAAATACAAAAGTAGTAACAAATAGAGACTTATTTATTTTACCTCAAAACAAAAACCTTAAACGTAAAAATAAAATATCCCCTTCTTTTTAGAAATAAATAAAATGAAACCACCTTTTCTTTTTTTGGTGTTGAACACAGAGCAAGGAAAATAAAACCGTCTCAGGTTGATAATACTCTGACTCTTCTTGGTCCTTGAATCCCGAGAAATAATAGAGAAACACTATAGTCCTTGCCGGCGAAACATAAATGACGGCTGCTATGATGATCAGAGCAGACTTAACGCATTTAATCTTTAAATACAGAGAAAAACGTTCCAGTTGTCACATTATATATATATATATATATATATATATATATATATATATATATATATATATATATATATATATATAAATCAATCAATACAATCAATCTCTCGAGGCATACGCCACAGGTTTCCACTCTGTGTCTGTTTGCCGCTGGAGAAGAACGGCGCCCATCCCATATGAGGAAGAGTCAGCGGAGACAAGCGTTTCAGCGTTAGGGTCATACAATGCAAGCCCTGGGGGTGTCGTCAGTTCTTCTTTGATGTTATCGAAGGCCTGCTGTTGTTGCGGCCCCCAGGCCCACATACTGGACTTTCTCAGCAGGTCTCTGAGTGGTCACGTTCTCTCAGCCAAGTGAGGCAGGAACTTCCCCAGGTGGTTTGTCATCCCCAGGAAGCGTCTCACTTCGCTGACGTTACTGGGTGCTGGCATGGCTTTTACAGCGCTCACTTTATCAGGATCAGCGCTGACGCCTGATGCCTCAATGACCTGCCCCAGGAACTTTATCCTGTTCTTGGAAAACTCACACTTGTCGTTGAGCGTCACTCCCGCCTCCTGCAGTCGTGACAGTACTCTCCACAGTCTCTCATCATGCTCCGTCTGTGTGGCTCCCCAAATGAGCACATCATCCATTTGACACAGAACACCCACCAGGCCCTCCAGGATGCCTGACATGCGCTTCTGGAAGTGTTCTGGTGCTGACGAGATCCCAAAGCACAGGCGATTGTAACAATACCGCCCGAATGGAGTTATGAAAGTGGTTAGCAGAGATGACTCCTTGGACAGTGGAATCTGCCAAAAGCCTGCGTTGGCATCTAGCTTTGAAAACACTTTGGCCCCAGCATGCTGTCCTAAAGTGTGTTCAACTGAGGGGAGGGGGTGCTTCTCTCTCATAACTGATTTGTTCAGCTCTGTGAGATCGGTGCATATTCTCACCTTGCCTGTGCGTTTCGGCACCACCACCTCCACCTTTGAGATAACTCCCTGCTGCTCCATACGGTCCAGCTCCTCTCTAACCTTTGGCAGGAGTGGGAGGGAGATGCGCCTGGGAGTTGAGAGGGAGAAAGGCTGAGCGCCTGGTTTCAGTACTATGTTTTACTCGCCCTCCATTTTTCCTAATCCACAGATAAGCTTTGGGAACTCCCTTTTTACTGTCTCTTTGGAGTCCAGGCTAATGTTATTTATTCTGGCGACCAACTGCAGTGCCACTGCAGCAAGTGGTGTGCCACCTAGCAGTGGTGTGCACAGCCCCTCCACAACATATATGTGACCTTGGATCACAAAACCAGTCTTATGTTGCACGGGTATATTTGTGGCAATAGCCAACAAAACATTGTATGGGTCAAAATTATAGATTTTTCTTTTATGCCAAAAATCATGAGGATATTAAGTAAAGATCATGTTCCATGAAGATATTTTGTAAATTTCCCACCTTAAATATATAAAACATTTATTTTTGTGAATGGATGCAGCACAATCGCCAATAGAAATGGACAACTTTAAAGGTGATTTTCTCAATATTTCGATTTTTCTGTACCCTCAGATTCCAGATTTTCAAATATTTGTATCTCTGCCAAATATTGTCCTATCCTAACAAACATCAAACATCAATGGAAAGATTATGTATTCAGCTTTCAGATGATGTATAAATCTCAATTTAAAAAAAAAATACCCATAAGACTGGTTTTGTGGTCCAGGGTCACATATTTCCTCTTTAGTACTTTTACTGGTCTTACTTAGAGTGGCTGTGAACTTGCCCTTCACATTCAGACGAGTCCCTCCTGGTCCCAGCAGAACCCTCGTTGGCCTCTCCAGCCTGCTGAACTGGCCCTGGTTATACAGCATTTCAGGTATAGCGGTGACATCTGCGCCAGTGTCAATTTTAAAGCGTGCATTGAGATTCTCCACATGTATGTCTGTCATCCATGGGCTGCCATTTGCGTCCGCTGACAGTGAACCCAGAAATGCAACTTCCTCACCAGTGTCCTCAACCACTGTGGCTACATGCATTTCACACATTCTTTTGGTTTTGCACACTCTGGCGTAATGTCCCTTTTTTCTGCAGTTATTGCATATTACCTCCCTAGCTGGACATTGTTGTAGGCTATGCCATCTTGAATCACCACATCTTCTACATTGTGTCTGTCTTTCCTTCTGTGTTTTATCTGTTTGCTTGTGTTGCGGCTTGGGTTGCTTTGAACGTGCGCTATTGCGCTACCGCAATTGGAGATATCTGCTTTAAAGTTCATTTTTAGCATTTCCTGTTGCTTCTTTACCTGCTTGCTTTGTCGAACTCTGTTAATTGCTTTCTCTAGAGTCAGTTCAGGATCGAGTTGTAGCTGTTCTGACAAGCGTTTATCTCTCAGACCCACAACAAGTCTATCTCTCACCATTTCGTCATGCAGAGCCCCGTATCCGCAGTGCAGCGCTGTGTGAAAGCTGTCAGCCGACTCACCCATCTCTTGCTGCCTCTGGTTAAACTTTGCCCTCTCGAAGATCACATTTCTGCGTGTTACAAAGTGAGCATCCAACTTCCTCTTAACTGTGTCGTACTCACTCACTTCCTCTGGGCTGAGGTGCAGGGAAACCAGTATATCCTCTGCCTCCTCCCCCATTGTGTAAATCAGTGCATTCACTTGATTCGCTTGTGTCTCCAATCCAGATGCGATGCGGAATCTGTCGAAGCGTTTAATCCACTTAGTCCAGTCTTCGGCTTTGAATGTGAACTTCTCTGGTGGACAAACTTGAAACTGACTCATGTCGCCGTCTGTGAGCTCGCTAGCATTAGCGTTAGCCCCACACTTTCGGTAATCGGCGAAGAGAGAGAAAAAAAAAACTTGCCGGCGTCCTGTGTAATCTCTTATTTGTAGACGTCCGTTAAGATAAAGTTTTTGCTTCTGACACCATGTTATGTGGTTTATAGGTACACCATAGGGTTGCCACCCGTCCCTTAAAATACGCAATCGTCACGTATTTGAGAACAAAATAGCGCGTCCCGTTTTGAATCTATAGACCCCTTCACGGTCGACGTCACAGGAAAATTCTAAGTTCGAAGTGCGCATGTCGGGGTCAGAAAGTTCATTCCATCCCATTGAATTGTGTGTTAACCAGAGAATTTCTCGTCAAGAAAAAATGCCTACTTGTTGCGTCGTGGACTGTGAAAATCACACCAGTTGTGGAGTCAAATTTTTCAAGATTCCTGCAGGATCTCATCCGTTAAAAAAAAAATAGACGACATTTGTTCAGATCTATTTTTTTTACAGTCTATGGTTCAGATAGATACTGCTATCTGCTAAGTAGCATAACACAGGTCACAATTAATTCCAGATATCGAACTTCACCTAACTATTAAACCAGTCTACAGTTTACAGAAAACATCTGTTTACTTACCAGGGCTTAACTATACCGTTGTTGTCACAATAACTGTCATAACACAATAACACTACAAACACGAGCATCTTTGATCGTAGCATTGTCCCAGTCTGCCCGTTTATTATATAAAAAAAATACACATACTTAGTGTTAAATTTGAAAAAATACTGTTCGACAGAACTGCTTGGTTTGTTACCACAGTTATCTGCGTGCTTCCTCGGCGATGAAGTTCCACATTTACGGCTATCCAACACGAAAATGCAGCAACGCCGTTCACAATATTTTCTTCAGATAACTCCAAATTTCTCCCACACACTGGACTTGATTTTTGATGACTGTCGACAACTTTACAATCTCCACTAGCTATTCTTTTCTTCAACTCCTCAGCATCCATCTCGACGACTGCAAGCAGGTCGCGCGCGGTTATGATGCATTTTTAAAAGTGAAAGATCCTGGGAGGGCGTGGCGCGTGGGCAAATAAACTGATGTGGATTTTAAATTATTTTATCAACTTCAAATACAGGCATATTTTTGTAGACTTGTTCCTAAAAATATGAATGTATTTTTACGTTTGCATGTGATTGTTTTAAACCCGTGTTTACAGGGACGTGCACAGGGGGGTTGCTCAGGTTGCCCGGGCAACTGCCCATATGCCCTTCTCGACTCACTTTGCCCTTCCGAGGGGGAAAAATAAATAAATAAAAAGTAGGCCTACAATGGATGCAGAATTTCACGTAGGCCTAGATAAAAAAAAAATAAAAAATAAAAAATCGCAAAGCCTCATTCACTTCCATTCGGGCACCGAAAGTGAAAGTCAGTAGGGAAGGGCAAACTATGTGGCTGCAGCGCTGCACGCGACCGGCACCTGAGCTGAGCCTGCATGAGCGGCCCTAGAAGGAGATTGTCGCGGTTGTCGGGTGACGACTCAACGTTGTCGGGAAAGGTGAGTTTGCGATGTATAACAAATGAACGATCATCATCAGGGTTCCAGACTGCGACCATTTTTTGAGAATGTGCGAGTTAAAATTTTATGTGGTCGCATTTGTGCGAGTGCATGGTCCTGTAGGCTACTATTCAGTTAAATTCGCGCAATTTTCCTGCATTGAACTTGATTTAGCGCCCGCCAAAGTGATTTTTGTCCCGCCAAAGTCTTATTTGATCGGTGAGTAATGTAGATGAACTGCTGCGCTTGTGACAGCTAGGGCGCATGTTTAACTGAAAGAACGAGCAGAGAGAGAGAGCCGGTGTTCTGTCGATTCATGCTACCCATCGAGATGTGCTACTTACTGGTTCTGCGCATGTGCGCATTTTTCGACAAGGCAGCAAAAATCGACAGACTCTGCTATCGATTCGAGCTACGGTAGCATTTTTCGACAAGGCAGCACAAATCGACAGAACACCAGTCGCGTGCACGCACTCTCTCTCTTCAGAGCCAGGCGAAAGTGTAAACAAGACTTCACCGTCTCCAAACTAAGCGCTGTCTTGATCTCTCTCCCTCGCACATATTAATCAAAATAAATCGACACGGTCGGAAGTTTCATGTGGAGCATTCGGAGATTTTTTTATTTTTTTTTCCTGAATTACCGCTGGGTCTGAAAAGCGTTCCGGACATTCAGCTGACATAAAACAAAACTTTAATTAAACGAAAAAAAAAAAAAAAAAACTATCCAGTGATGAAATGTTTTCTGTGTTGACACAAATCTTGGACGTGTCCATGTCCTAACTGCTGGGATAATCACACAACGCGCATGACACGTCCAATTCGCGAACTAATGACTCCTTTGAACCGATTCATTTTAATGAATGGTTAAAACAACTGATCTTTCCAACAGTGAACTCAGGAGACGTCTGAATCGGTGTATAACTAATCAGTAACACTTTACAATAAGGTTATATTTATTACATAAATTACATAAAAAGTACAGTTTGCTTACTCAAGCTTAAGCTTTAAAATAAATAAAACCACTTGTTTTTTTTGAAAAGCATATGACTGTCTACATTTTTCCACACAGTGCTATCAAGAAGAATCGTTAAAGAATCGGATCGATAATCAGAATCGTCAGTGGCATTATTATTGATAAAATCTGTGTTATTATTAGTAGTAGTTAAGGTGATTGAGTGCTGTTACTGCTGTATTTCAGTGTTTTACTTCTTTGTATATATATATTTTAATAAAGACCCTGTTATTCTCAGTCCTTCATATAGCCCGTGAGTTTTTTCAGGGGTGCCCTTTTTTCAGGTCAGAGCAACTGCCCCTCAGAATTCCTGTGCACGTCCCTGCGTGTTTAGACCCGTGTTTCCCCCGTGTCCGACAACGACACAGTTGGATATTTTTCACCCGTTTGAGCAAAATTTTACGGGTCACTCGTCCGAACCCGTGCAGGACTCTAATCAGGCAGACAATCGCCATTAGCTAAAACAGGTTTATTATGGTTCTGCTCCCGTTCCTGTGATGGCAAAGACAGTGCATAATATGCCGGTCTATAATAGCCGCACCATTTTTCTGACCCCATGCTGCGCGCGCACCCAACCTAGGCGTTCGATGTTTACAAATATTGAAGGGGTCTATACGGGATGGGGTTTGTCCCGTATTTTCGGAGTTGTTTTCAATGCAGCATCTCTCATGCAAATCATCCCACCGGCATTCTGTGAAGACTCGTCCTATTCTGCCCCTGATTGGGTAATACTCGCTGCTGCCATCGTTGGATTGATTGGTTTGTTTCAGGGTCACGACCAATCAGAGTAAGAGGAGGGCGGGTCTCTTGGCAGAGAGTCGATTTGAAAGAATGGCGGAGGCTGCTCCAGATACCCCCCCGCGTCCAGCGCTGAAATGGAAGCGGATGCAAAAGTACCGACGAGAGTGGGAGGAATCAAATACTTGGCTTGAAAGTGTCAGCGTAAATGAATATAAAGCCAACTGCACAATTTGTCGGCGAGTGTTCTCTGTTGCGCACGGTGGCTTGTCAGATGTGCGACAGCATGCCTCGGGAGAGCAACATTCCCGCAATGCCACAGAGGTCACAGAAATCAAAGCACCATCTCACAGTTCTTCATACCTCAATCATCTCCCTAGGCAGATAGTTTAATGACAGTTTTTTAATCACCTCTTTAGTTCATGTTAGTTCATGTTAGTTCACAGTGCATTAACTAATATTAACAAGATTTTAATAAAGTATTAGTAAATGTGGAAATTAACATTAACAAAGATGAACAAATGCTGTATATATAAGTGCAGTTCATTATTAGTTAATGTTAATTAATCTAGTTAACTAATGAACCTTATTGTAAAGTGTTACCGATTTGTTTATTACGGTTAAGGTGTACAGTCAGACACATAAGCATACGGTGACCGGGAGGGGACATGTTCGGTTCACTTATGTTTGTCGTGGCCACAACATATAAACTCGTGGGTACGTGATATTAAGTCGTAGGAACGTCATAATATCTCGTGGGAACGTCATATTAAGTCGTGGCCACGAGATCATTATGTCGTGGCCACGACATCATTATGTCGTGGCCACGCGATGCAAAGCAGAAGCCTCGAGATCATATGTTGAGGGAACGATATATTTTTCTCGTGGCCACGACTTCATATTTTGAGAGAACGACATCTATTTGTCGTGGCCACGAGTTATGTTGAGGGAGCCACAGCGGCCAATACTGTAACCGTACCATAGCATAGACTAGGCTATTTACCCGAATTAAGTTGTGAATACTTTCCGAATACACTGTATCGATGGTTAGTGCACTCTAGTGGCACATAGCATGAGTAAAGAAAAGTTGTACATCTCAGTTTTGTAGGCATATCATAATGTATTTGTCATGTAGATTTACAAGTTACTAATATAATTGCAAGATAACATGCATGTTTATGACCTGATAATACTAATATGAATATCTTTGCAGCAGCAATTTATGGACTGGAGAAGATTGATGGTATGTTTTGGTTTGTTTATAATGTTAGCTTAAATGTCAAATTTCATTTATATAATTTTATTTTCACTCATTCTTTCACATTATTCTGTCTTCCAGCTTCCCTCATGATGTTATTTGGACCTGGAGCTCAGTGAAATATCAGTCTTACACTATGTAACCTAATGACTATCAACTTTCTGCTCATTTTGACCAAGAACTGTCACTGAGACAGAGAGACCATTTTGACTGACATGTAAACCGTTTTCCTGTATTTTACATTTAACACCTTTAATTGCATGTGCAGCTAAGATGACAGAAGAAAGCATACAAACGGCCACCTGACATTTGAGTAAAGATAACTGCTTTTTTATCAGTTATTCCCTACAAACAATGATTCATATAAAATATGACAAATATCTGATCTGTCTTCTACAGTGTCAACTCTTGCTTTGTGCAGTTTTAGTTTATAAAGGCATCCTAACTTGAGTGACGGCCCTTGTTTATGTCACCTCATCACTCAAATTCTATATTAGAATAATATAGTTCATATAATCTGTTCAATACATCCTCGGTTTTCAGAAAGTAACACTTTTATGTATTTTGCTATTCATTTACTATTAATTTCAAGAATAACACAAAACACCTTACATAGACAAAATGTGCATAAAACGTGTGGCACTTTGGATTACAGATTTACACCTTTTGCTGAATAGTGTATAGTGTTCCTGTTGCTCAAACAGCAAAGGCAAGTTCATGTGTTCAATTCCCAGGGAATTCATGAACTGTATGAATTTATAAAATGTATAGGCTACCCAGAATATTAATAATGCAAGTCACTGAGTAAAAGCGTTAATATGTATGTAATATGTATGTAACATAGGTTAATATGTAAATGGTAATTAAAAGAATGATTCATACTTACCTGACAAACAGATACATAAACCGGCACACTGGAACAACTGGTTACGAGGAACATTAAATGAAATCTGGTGAAAACTGCACCCAACAATGTGTGCTATTTGTTTTGAGATGTCTTTGGATGACAGATATATGCTTTTGAATAGTTTATAGTGATCCTTTTGCACAAACTGTAGAGCAAAGGAAAGGTCATGATTTCATGATCTGATAAAATGTATACAATATTAATAATGCATTAGTATTGTAATTGTTTTTTGTTTGTTTTTTGTTTGTTTTTTATAGGAATGACACGCACAGAGACACAGAAGACACTTTGAGATATTAATTACGTGTGTCTGGCTACTTGGATTGATTTGACCGTATCAAATTCCTAACTTATATTTGTAAACAATAAAGAACTTTTGTTGGCCAGAAACGTAATATTTTAAGTAAACTTTATTAAGTATACTAATATCAATGTACTAGTGCTATACTTGTATTTCAGTACTACTTGAGACTATATTGGCCCACTTATAAAAATGAATAAAAGTATAGGCCTTTATCACACTCCTGTGTTAAAAAATCTGAAGTTTCAAATAGAAGTGTAAAATAATTTCCGCTGTCGCCTGTATCAATGGCAGTGTGGCGTTGTTATCTATTGCTGCAATTCATCACAGATACTTCATTTAAACACACCAACCTCAGTTTATAATTATTAATATAACAATGTTAGGATAAATATGTTTGCATCTCCTTTTCTCTCTATCTATTCATTTCTTGTACCCTGTTAAGTCACATGCTCATAAGACACGTGCTAGTTATTGTCCATAAGGAGAAACGTTGCATATGGTATAATCATGAATAGAGTTGTTTGTCTCTCTGGACTCTTTCAGTGAAGCTGACAGTCTCCTTTCTTTTCTATATGGGCTTGTTATTCTATTTGTTGGTTTCAGCCTACGACCTAGACTTGCTATCTAAACTATGGCACGTGTAATAGAATGATGATTAGTTATGCCTGAGTGTATGACGTAACTGATGACGTGGATGGAGGACACAGTGTATGGAACTGAAATGTGTGTATGGCGCGGCTACTGAATAGTTGTTAACAAGTTCACCAGTAGATTCAGTAAAAGTTCAAAGAACAGAATCAAGACTGGATATTGTATTCTTTTGCTACATACAAGGGTTTATTACAGCACTGGCACAATAAAGCTTACTATGGAATGAACTACACTTCTGTGATCATTGACTTTGTTCTGATATCCAATTTTATCGAACATTTTGGGGGCTCGTCCGGGATCGATCCAGATCGTGCAAATTGAACTAAGAAAGTGCAAGGACAAAACCTCAGGTAAGTGTTCCTTTTTCTGTTAGCGATTGGACACTTACCTGACCTTATCCTCTGTTGTATGTTTTTCCTAGACTCATTGAAGTCTCTTTCAACGTAGTTTGTCTAGAGAGGTTTTGCGATGTTTTTAAATAAATATCAGCAAAGGAAACTGTCCATTCTTGAACCCATGCCGTTTTCTGAGACAATTTAGGGACTCAAAACGGACTGGTGAGAAAGGTGAGGTCGACCATTCTTTGAATGAAAATTTCTAATCGGAATTTAAAGACAGAGTAGAACAAAACATTTTTCAATTTGTCTGGTTTCCTGTTGAATGTGAATACGAAAACAGCTCAGTTACAAAATGGGGAATAGTATTCTCAGATTAGTTTCTGATAAGCAAATCAGGAAATGGATAACCTTTCATATAATGTGTATAAGTATTCAAGAAATAGATCATTAAAGTAAGGACATGAGAGTATAACACAATGAAAAGTACAAAAGTGTTATTTTTGTAGGTACAAGTTTAGTTAGACATTACTATTTTCTAATAACATACAAAAAAGCATTTCAGTATGATGCATTGACATTTTCAGAAGCGATATTTCAGCATTTCCGCAGCTTTTGCTACTTATAGTTTGTGAAAAACAGCAACTAGGCATAAGAAAACTATTTATTACAAATATATGAAATGCTACAAATATTTTCTAAACTTTAGAATAGGAACTAAGTTTGTTAGTTTGTCTTTATGGGACATTAATAACATGACAGAAGGTAATTTTGGAAGTACATTACCATCAGTTTAACAATATAAATATATTAATATAAATAATCATTTTCGTAATTAAGTGGCCAGGTAGCTGGTCGGGATTGCATAAGTATAATTTGCATGCATGAATGGAGTGAAGTAAAGTAAATTGACATTAAAGTGGTGTAGGATTAATGAACACACTTTTAATATCTTTATTACTGTGTGCATTATGATATGCAGTTTTAAAGGTTAAGCATTAAGACATGCCTTGCCCAGGGCTACATTGAAGCTCCTGTTGTTCTCTCAGCTATACCACTCCAACACAGCCTGAGGCGGAGAGAGTTGAGAATATAGAACTATTTGGGTCACGCAGTGACTAAGAGACTGATCAAGAAAACTCCTTCCAGATGCTGTGAAATGCTGCCTGACAAGCAACTGAAACTGCTTATGAACCACAAAAGTCCCTCCTAACTGTGAAAGCCATGAGTTAAAGGAAGCCATTATGGCTTTTTCAGCATGAACTGATCTTTACAAAAAGTTTCTTAAGTTACTTGCATGTTGATGAGGCTTCAGGGGTAGAGATGGGGGTCCTGGTTTCAACCATGTGTCACGTGCATGGGCAAATTGCCTATTTGTAGTTGCTGCATTTCCTCTTGCACAAAGGTTGGGGGAATTGTAAAGTAAAATACAGAGTATAGTACAAAGTGTATAAATAATATATAGATGTCACGTTTTGCTAATAAGAACCCAAGTGCAGACAGTACTTTCATAACACGGTTTATTTACAAACGGAAAACAAGGACCCACGATGGGGCAAACAAACATAAATAAATGGAACTAGAAACTTGACGATAAGTAGACTTGACAATAAATATGAACTGGAACTCACAGACAGATTACAAAGCTCACAGAGCCAGATGATAACAAGACGAACAAGCCCTGAGAAACAAACACAGGGATCTTACACACATAATCACAAGAGTACAAGTGACACTGATGAACATCAATACTAACGAGGGACCAAGGGGTGTGGTAAGGACACATAATCACAAGTCACAGGTGACACTAATAAAACATTAACTGACAAGGAAACAAGGTAAGGACACAACACATAGCCCAAAACAACCGGCCATGTGCTTACACACAAAACAAGAGACAAATACATGACAATAGAATAGGAGCAATATGAAATTCAACATTTAGGCCATACATTTCAACATAAGTAATACTACTTAAAGGTATGAAGCATGAAATTAAAATGCATGAATTTTAAGAATAAAGGCATATATTATATGTGCTGTAAATGTGCTTTAAATTTAAACAGCGCTGAATCATTAATGAATGACTAATTGAAAGGTTTTCCATCTGTGAATAAGCTTCCAAAGTCGGCAGAAAGTTGGTCTAAAGAATAATAGCAATATTTGCTGAAAGAAATGACTCATTTGCAAAAAAACCAAGCTGTCATCTTTATGGATACTGATGATAGATTCGTCTCTTCCACAGGAGGCTTGGAAGCCGTCATAACATGATTAACAGCGCTGGTAGAAAATTAGATTAAATTAATGCTAATGTTTATTTGTCTCTTCTTATGCCAGCAGAAAGTCCAACTCATGATGTTGTTCCTGGAGAGCAGGTACTCATTAGAAGCCTGACGTGGGAGAACCGAAGTACCTGGGTCCAGCCACTGTGATAGCAGTCACAAGGATGGGAGTGACAGACCATCAGCCCCAGTGGATACATGCCTCAAGACTGAAATATCTGAAAGGCTAGTACCCTAAATAATTGGACGTCAGGCTCAAGAAGCCTGCCTCAAATCTTGTCAAGGTGTGAAATCCAGAGATTGAGCTGTGCAGAAGAACTGTACCTTATAGTTGTGCGGGGGGGTTGCAGGCAGAAGATAGATAACCAAAATGAGCTACTCTGGATAATCAAAGGTACCCTTGACACCATTTAGCTCTAAAGTACAAACTGGCTGAGTGGCATACCAAAGACTTCCAATATCCATTGATGAACAAGTAACAGGCCTCAAATTTATTCCTGAATGGCCGTTCACCAGTAGTAGTTCTACATTTGAACGAAGAAGAGGAGGTAGAGCAAGAGCTAAACCAATTGAAGATGAGACCAATAATAATCATACCCCAGATAGCATGTAACAATTGAAAAAATGTTGAGTCAGTGTTGATGCGTCAACGCTGATTACATTGAAATGACGTTAGAAAGTGATGTTGCTTTAGCGTCACTCTTGCACCCTCGGTTAATATTGAAATAATGTTCAGATTTCAACCACAAATCAATAGTGTTAATATTGCTTCAACATTACAAAGTGATGTTGTTTTTGCATCACTCTTGCACCCTCAGTTAATGGTGAAGCAATGTTGAGATTTCAACCAAAAATCAACGGTAATATCAATCAGTGGCCAATTCCAAACTACAATAAATGTTTTTCAACCATTTTTCAACAGACTTGCTAAACCACCCCACCCCTAAACCAAGCTGCCACTGAATCTGAACCCACTAGTGTTCTGCAGAGATACATGCCTGAATGATCTTGTGCTCATAAACTACAAATCACTGTTAGTTCAATGTCACTGTCTCCACCCATGTGTGCTGTTGGCTTTCATCAAAATTTCAATGCTGATCCAACACACTTTAAACACTGAAATGTCAGTCTCAACCAAAATTATGGTTTGGATCAAAACTCAACATTGTATCAATGTCCCCATAGCCTGGGTTTCCCCATGCTGCCTTGCGCGCAGCTCGATTTTATTCACGCTGCTAGGCAGCCTGGACACCATGGACCAGATTTTCCCCTCAAAAAGGGAACCAATCACAGAACGGGGAGGGAGCAGCAAGACGATGACGACGTCTATGCGACACACCGAAGCAGTTTGTTTATATCTATGGATCCAACATGGCAGCAGACGCGAAGTTACCTTTCGATGCAGCCTTAGATAGTGTTCTAAGTAGTTTAGAACGCAAGTTTATTTCGTCTTCTTCCTCGTCGAATTTCTGTCGCTCTACATACGTCATCTGGTATAATTGAAACGATTGGCTATGAGCTATGTACAGGCGCATTTGATAGACATTCGTAGCGCCCAATAAACAGCTCTGGGCATTCGTAAACCACGCCTCAAATACGAGAAAATGAACATGTGGTTCCCAGACCACGGGCCCTATCTTGCACCCTAACTTTTCCCTCCACAGACGCACGTCGGTTAACTAAGAAATACACTTGCGCTCCCGGGGGCGGTTCAACGCAAAGAGGAGGCGTGTTCCGGTGCAAACGTTCCCTCATGCTATTTTGCAGTTTCAGAAAACAATTCCGCCACTAACCGAAAAAATCTAGTCTAAAGTCAGTGGCGCGTTGCGCATGTTATTCATATGCTATTTTAAGGGTGTATGCTTGGCCATAATCAATGTAGCGTGTGCACAACGCGCATACACTTTGATTCTCTCATCTACACAGAAGCAGCAGTTTTCATTTTTGCAAATCATACATTATTACGATAGATAGATAGATGGATAGATAGATAGATAGATAGATAGATAGATAGATAGATAGATAAAGATAAAAGCATACATCTAGCTTACACATTTACCCAAATTATCATACGCCTGTTTAACCGAAGTTAATTTGGGTGTGTTTCTCCATTCCCCAATGTAACTTCTCTGTGTTTTACGGCCCTGACGAGAATGTCGGTCTCCTCGGCTGTGAACCGCTCCTGGCGTGCGCCTGGCAAATCCGCCGTTATGATATAGAAAAAGCGCGCCTGCTCTTAAAGGGAATGTGAGATGACGCTCTGATTGGTTTATTTCACGTTACGCCCAAACCACACCTATGAATAATGAAGCTACTTCAGACCAACCCATTTTAGATTTGTGTCGGGCGCAAGAGTCATTTATCCCGCCGGTATAATAGCAACAACACCCGAGATCCGCCCACACAGTTACTTGATACTTGCACACTTGCTTGATACTTGCGTTTCAGATCGTTAAAATAGGGCCCTACGTCTCAATAAGAAGCCGGGCAATGTCCCCATGCTATCTGTGCGATTTATTTCAACACTTTATTTCCTTTGAAAATTAATGTATGTTAGTAGATTTAGTAACAATAAATAAAATGCAAGTAAAAAGCATGCTTAAAACAGAAATACTTTATATGCACCATTTTTTTAAACTCAGAGAGTTCATGCATGTCAAACACACAAGACTTCCATATAGGACGCAGCTTGGCCCTGTCCCAAATCGAACCTTAAGCACTCGCGGTCTTCCTCTGAGTCCGCACTTTTGTGACGTAATGCCGCTTTGACTGTCGGGAAGAAGTCTGCTGCGGAGCCCGCATCAGTGCGGGCTCGGCAAAAGTGCGCATCAAGGGCGCAAATCGACCACATGGGGGCACTCGCGAGCACCCTTCTGAGATCTAAAAATGACAAATGGGACACCCTGCGGTCTCACAGACTTAACGGACACGCGCATGCGGCAGCCATTGTAAGTCCACAAGACCGAAAGTGCACAGGAAGTGTGCCATTTGGGACAGGGCCCTTGTGTTTTCTCTCTAATAAGGAAGCATCAATTAACTACTGAGAAGCTCACATGCAAAACCAAAATGGGCATATACCAATTAGTGCCAATTTTCAAACTACAATTTTTCAAAAGACATCATGAGGGCCCCCCAGTGTATTAGAGCAAATGAGGTAACACCATTGAAAGTGCCCATCATGAACTGAAATGCCCCACTGATTGGGAAACACCCAGTAGTGTTTTGCACAGATACATGCCTGCAAGATCTTGTGCTCATAAACTAATTTTCAGGAAGAACCAGTTTATATTACACTGGGAGTGGCCTGAAAGTTTCCGCCCCATTTGAGCATCAATAAAAGGAGGAACCGTCCCGACTGAAACATCATCAGAACAGCCTCTGGATGCCTTTCCAAGCGAGAGAGAGCCGATCTCTGACCTGTAGCTGAGGGCAACCCTCTGAGAGGCGGATGAAGAAACAAATCTTACTACTTTTCACATAGCCTACACTGAAAAAAATTATTAGTTGAATTTAATAAAAAAAATTATGGTAAGTGGTTGCACACAGTTGATTTTAGCTACATCTAAACAAATGCATTAAGCTGAACTAAAATTGAGTGAGTAACTTAATGAATTTGTTTAAATGTAGCTAAAATCAATTGTGTGCAACCACTTACGATAATTTCTTTTTATTAAATTCAATGAATCATTTTTTTTTTCAGTGTACAGAGGACTAGTGTGCAAAGGAAAAAAGAGTAAAAGAAGAAAATGGCCAATTTTATATTACGGAAAGCCGAGCCCAAGGACGTGTCTGACATACTGCGACTCATAAAGGTGATAAACTCAGTTTTAAACCTGACTGATGCTGTGTTAATACAAGATACTGACGATAAAGATGTGTTTGTGAGCTCAAATGCGATGTTGAGATCTGAAGAATTTCAGTACTAGTTAATAGTGCTGTCGAATCGATTAATCACGATGAATCGATTTGACAGCACTACTAGTTAGTAATCCTAACTTCATAATTTTTAACCTGAATATCTTTTGTATTAGGAACTAGCAAAATTTGAGAAAATGGAAGATCAAGTTATTCTGACTGAAGAAGGTAAGTACACTGACTGTCAGAAGTCTGGAATAATTAAGATGAAACATGTCTCTTCTGCTCACCAAGGCTGCATTTATTTAATGAAAATACAGTAAAGACTGTAATATGGTAAAACATTAAAATTAAAGATTTAATGGATCATGCACTGTAAAAAATATTTCCATGATTTGTTAACACAACATATTTTCTTTTGTCAAATCAACTTAGATGCACTAATGTTGTTCAGATAACAAAACATTTTTAGTTAAGGTTTATTAAACTAATGGTTTGGCAGCAATGCACTGATATAAAATAAAAACATTAGTTGATTCTACTAATAGATAGTTCACTAGACTTAATTTTCCCTGCGCATGCGCCAGAGGGCGCGATTTTCTCCTCAGCTTCTTCAGAAGCAAGGAAAGGCGGTTTATGGTAAGTAATTTTAAAATTCAATGTCTTAATAGACTGTTTTTGTCTAAGGGTAATTTAATTTATTTCCTAGGCTGCGAAAATTCAGAAGAAGGTTTAAATCTATAAGTAATAATTTTGCCTCAGAAATTCCTGAAGTTTCCATTGAGGTTATTTTAAAGTAGTGTGTTTCTTATCTTTACAATTTAGTAAGGCTGTTAGTGAATTTCAACCTTAAAATAATCCCGATAAATAATAATATTTTAGTTATTTTTCATTTTCGTCTTGATTAAACACGAATGCGTATAGTGCCCGTTTTAAAATATAATGCATTCAGGTTAAGTTAAGTTACCTTAAGAGAAGGAAAAGGCAATAAGTAATAGAGATTGAACTGTTATGCTTCTTAAGCAGTAGGCTAAGTGTTAAATTAATCTTTTTATGTGATATTTCAGACGTGTTGAGCTTTTGAACATGTTTGCCAATACACAACGTAAGTTAACTTGGAACACAGCTGATCGGGAAGGCGCCATTTTCTTCTAGGCTGTTTATGGTAAGTATTTAATCTCAACTTGTCTAAGATTAATTTAATGTGTTTACTAGGCGGCAAAAAGTCCGAAAATTGTTTAAATGGTTTAAATTTATTATAGTTTTGCCTCAGAAATGTCGTCCTCTTTCGTTGACCCGTTTTCATTGAGTCCATTTTAATATAACGTTAACGTTAGTGGTTTAATGTTAACGTAGTTGCTTTCACACATGAGCCTTTTATACGTTTTTTACATTTTAGAGATTATGAGTGAACAGATCCTAAACAGGTTAAATATGTGAGGAGCAGATGGCCTGCTTTATTTACCGAGAGACAGGTTATCATTCTTTACTAAAACATGGATTACTGTTGTAATACGGCTATTGCCTTGCATTATAAAGCGTCTTTTTTTTTAACTACCTATTCTAAAACTTAAAACACTTTATTTTTATCTTTAGAACCCATTTCTCCATACTTGGTTTACTTTTTCAAAACTCTTCACACAGTAAGCACAACAGTGGTCTAACTTGCAGACAACCATTACCAAAACTACAGGCCAATCTGCACGTTTACATACTCTTTTGAAAACTGAAAAGGTGTTTTTTTTTTTTTTTACTAGCATTTTACTAGATTGCTGCAGAATTTCGACGCATAGTGTCCACAGACCTTAAGGCGACCTTTTTCCATGGGCTTGATGAGTACCTGAAAGGATTTTTGCGGTTGTACCAAGCCAAAGACATTGGAGAACTCAAGACCCTGATTCAGTCTTTTGAAGATGATAAGTAAATGTTAATTTATTTTTTGAAATGGTTCCAGTGTCACATGCCTGATTAATTAAAATTTCCATGCAACAGCATAGGCGTGTTTTGACTATCGGGCCAAAATCGAGCATGCTATTGCGTGCCAAGACCAGTCGCGCTTCCACTGTCACTTCCAGGGCTTGATCAGGCCTCATCTGGGCTTCCTCGGGGCAAATGACCAGAGCTTTTTGGAAGTTTTTTATTTTATAAAATAAATTTATCATGCTATTTTATCAGGCTACCAGCTAACTTCAACATTTAAGACAATTTTAGCAATTTTCAGTTCAAAACTCACTTTCAGCGAGTGTTGCGATTCGATGGAGATTCTGATCACTGTATGAGGTATATATATATATATATATATATGTATAGGGCTGGGCGATATGGAGCAAAAAATATATCTCGATATATTTTGCTATATCTCGATATCTTTACAGGAAAAATAACCCACCAAAAACTACTGCTAAAACAAATATGCCAAATACCACAAAGTCTTTTTTTATTGAAGTGCAAATAGGTAGGCTGTTCATGTAGGAACAAAGTGCTTCTGCAACATTTAAAAAAAAAAAAAAATCCCTGTATACAAAAATAATAATTTAACTGTAAAACAAAGGAAGAAATAATACATATTGCACTATTTTTAATAAACCTGTATAGAAATATCATTACTAATTTTTGCAAAAAAAAAAAAAAAAAAAAAAAGCCATATATCCCCCAAAAACTGCACAACTGTAGAGTAAAACATTAATTTTAAAAAAAGTGATAAAAATGCATCTAAAAATTGACATGATTGTTACAAAATCACACTGTCTGGGGCCTCTGGAGAACTCAGAACAACTGCTAGCATAAAGTTTAAGGTAAAAATAACTGCCATTAAATTACAGTATCTTACTACTATGCAATTAGATAAACTGTTCATTCATTGCATCACTTTACCTCTGTCTTTATCCACCTTTATCCTCTTCTCTTCTTTTTGGCACTGTATATAGCAGAATAGGTAACTTGGCTAATGCTAATTTATAATGTGTCATGTAAATTCGGCCATCCGTCACAATCAGGAAACTTTCATTGTGTCTAGACCTTGCGCGAGCTGCCAGGCCCGTTTCTACAGGGGAGCATGTTAAGTGTGAGTGCGCCCTCAAACAAAAGCAATGCGGCGAGAGGCGACGCTACACAAAAAATTACCAACAACAACTGATCGCGCGTGCGCTGTTTCTGACGCACTTCAAGCACTCGCTGGGCGGGGAAAGATTGATGTGCCTGACCGGACTCGGGGGACTTGGTTGAATGAGACAACACGCGAGGGGAGGGGGAACAAAAGCAAGGAGGCGAAGGAGGGCGGGGGCGAGCACAGCACAGAGAAGGCAAACAAGCAAATTGGCGAAATCATTATTAAATATAAACAATATATCGATATATACGATATGTCAAAATCCATATCGAGTTTAAAAAATATCTCGATATATCGTAAATATCGAGATATCGCCCACCTCTATATATGTATATATATATATATGTGTGATGCTAAAAGCTACTTATGCTAACCATTGCGATAATAAATACACATATTTTTATGTCTCTTTCTTCCCTGTGCTTTTGTTGATACCAGACTAATGCATCCACATAGGCTATGTCATAAAAACACGCACTTACTCCGGGAGTCTTGTATAACTAATAACTCCTGTTTTCTGCTCGTGAGCTCCCTCTTGCTCTAGCAGAAAGGATAACAGTATAGTGAGACGGGAGAGATCGTTAAAACCTCCTCAGATCTTATAATTTGATTCAGCATGATTGATAAGCACTCCTGACACAAATTAATAAGTTAATGTCACTGTAACATTTCTATTGTAAAACACTGGTCAAATATCGATACTAGAATCTCAAGTCTTTAAGTAAAGACCAAACGTTTGCATCTGTCATGCTCATTTTGCGATCTAGCTAGTTTTAAGTCAGCTGGTGAAATGGTGGGGTTGTCTGATGTTGTTCTATGGAGCCATGTTAAGGGTGGGTTTGAGGGAATCACTGTGGAGATTGGCCTGAAAGTGGAAACGCAACTTGATTTTGGCCTCGGTGCTCGAGGTCCGAGGCTATTGGCCCTCTCCCGGCACGCTGTTTGCCCTGGCTTGCACTGGCCTGACAGTGAAAATTGACACATTGCACTTTGTTGGACTGCAAAGCTGAAAGTTCTAGTTTTTCAGTAAAATAATTTGTGTGACATTATTAGTATCATATCTGTTTTTGTTTTTGTTTTTGTTTTTCTGGGTTTGGCCAATGCCTTTTCTTTTTTTCAGGGGAGGGGGTCTACCCCATGTAGAATGTAAAGTTATTTGGAGTAACTGAAATAATTTTAAGCTATTTTAAACTGACCTTGGCAAGACCTAAATTTATTAAAGTATTATTGGTTTAAAATAATTAAAACATTAAAGAACATTTACCATTAATTGTACTATAGATTCTATGGACTATGCAGGCTCGCCTCTGTTTAAAACTCATTCATTGTTAACCTACAAATGCTTTGTAATTTTGTAATTTTATGATTCATAGTAATTTCCTTTTTCTCTTATCAGCCAACTGATGAGGAAGAGGTGGTGAAGGGGATGAATTTTGGACTCTTGGTGGTCACAGAGGAGAACACTGCAAAGCTCCTCCCAAAGGAAATAATTGATGTGGCTGTGGTGTTAGAGGAGGAGATTGTGCTTGATGGCTTAAAGGACGTGTCAAATGCCTTTGCTGTACTAATGGGGCTTCTTTATGCTCTGAATATCACTTAGCCCAAGGAGGTCAAATATACATTTGAAGTACTCCAAAAAGTGCTCATGAAAATTGGAGGCGAGGCATGTTCGGCCTCAAGTTTATGAAGTGAGTGCTTTGTTTGCACAAAAAAAAAAAAAAAAATTTGATAGATAAATATTTTGTAAATATATATATTTTTTGCACTAAGCACTCACATCGCTTCATAAACTTGAGGTTAAACCACTGGAGTCACATGGATTACTTCTATGATGTCTTTATTACATTTCTGGGGCTTGAAAGTGGTAGTTGCATAGGCTGTCAATGGCTGGACAAAAAGCGCTCAGATTTCATTAAAAATATCTTAATTTGTGTTCCAAAGACGAATGAATGTCTTACAGGTTTGGAACGACATGAGGGTGAATAATGACAAATTTCATTTTTGGGTGAACTAACCCTATTAATGTTGTTTGAGAATTGCTTTTTAATATTCGTTGAGATTTGTTATGAATAGTGGCCTGATATTTTGTGGTTTGCTTGTCAACAGTTTTCTCATTTCATTCACTTTATGAGGTTGTACATACTCGCATACTCCATACTTGTTTTGTTTTATTGAACAGATACATTTTTTTTAT
The DNA here is from genome assembly GCF_964197995.2 of Scardinius erythrophthalmus. Taxonomy (NCBI): domain Eukaryota; kingdom Metazoa; phylum Chordata; class Actinopteri; order Cypriniformes; family Leuciscidae; genus Scardinius; species Scardinius erythrophthalmus. The sequence goes on from NC_138225.1 coordinate 3,869,904, forward strand.
TTTTTATTCTATTGCACTTAATTCAAGCTGATGTTAATGTCATCACAGCACTGATATTTGTTTATTCTCACACATGCTTGACATTTATAGCAGCAGCTTGTATCCTGTTTGCTCTGTTATTCCAGAATTTGTTTTAACAAAAAAAGCATCTGTCATGTTGTGTTGAAGTTGACTTAACTCATAATTTTAAGGCAACCGTGTAAACTTGTTACAACAAACTATATGTAGTTAAGATTAAGTTGAGTTAACTTAAAATAGTTTGTTCATATAATATTAAGTTAAGTTGAGTGAACTTAAATTTGTAAGTTAACTTAATCCCTTTGATTGCTTGAATAAGTTGATACAATATTTAATCTTAAGTTATGACAAGAAACAACTTAAGTTAAAAAATAATCTTTGATTCAAATAACAAAATAATAGTTGAAACAACAAAATCACTTGTAAAAACATTTTTAGTTTCAATGAACTCAATTTTAAGGCAACCAGGTAACTTACTTTTTTTAGTCAAACTAACAAATATTTTTTTACAGTGTGTGACACTAAAGACTGGAGTAATGATGCTGAATATTCAGCTTTGATCAAAGGAATAAATTACATTTTACAATATATTCACATAGAAAACTGCTATATTAAATTGTAATAATATTTCACATTTTTACTGTGTTTTTGATCAAAAGTGAGCTGAAGAGACTTCTTTTTAAAGCTTTTTTGTTATTCCAGCTTTTGAACGGCAGTGTAAATGCGATAACTTTCAGAGTTTGCAGCTTCTGTTACGGTCTTGTAATTGCTGTTTTGCTCCTGTAGATCTCCTGGAGGACGGTTTCGGAGATCATCCCTTCTATCACTGTATAGTGGCTGAAGTGCCTAAACAGCACCAGAGCGCCGACGGTAAGACTGAGCCTGGACAAACTCTGCGTTTCAATGCACTTTGTGTTGTGTTGTTGTTCTGCTTTTTTGTTTTCTTCCCCCCCAAATCAGGTTGAAGTGAGCACACCAGGAGTGTGTTAAACTCTCACGGACGCTTGGGTTACCAAATGGGTTTCTGTGCATAATGACGCAAAACAGTGTTTGGTAACACTTTGCATTGCTGTGCCCATGTTACGTATTAGTTCACACAAAAATGAGATTTTAGGAACATTATAATTATGCACACTCCAAAAAATTATTTTTGTACTCAATATTCCAGTGCAAAACTACTAATTATCTAAACATTCTTAAACTACTAAAGATATTAAGTCTTATTTTTTCCTTGAAGAAGTGAGTTTATGCTTAAAACAAGAAAAAATATAGGGTCAGAACAATAAACTAATTCAAATATAATACACGGCCCTTATTGGCAGATATTACCAGAGGTAAGGCCCATAACAGCTGGGACGTCACCAGCCTTACACACACAACAATATGCCCAAAACTAACAACTTTCTTACAGATGGATCATATGGATTTGTTACCATACTCACAATGATCGATTCCATTGATGAATCTTTTAGTAATTCCGAGGAGGAACTAATGGGCAAATGTTTGGGAAACGATTCTAATTGCCATGATATTTTATTTTATAACTATATTCCATCTACATCTGTGGAGGAATGAACGTCATGATAGTCTTTCTAGCGTGTTTTGATTCCCAACCCTACTCTACTGCACTGCAAAAAAATATATTTTCTTAATCAGTATCTTTGTCTTGTTTTTCTGGTATAAATATCTTAAAGGGATAGTTCACTTTGAAATAAAATTTTGGTATGTTTTAGCTTACCTCAAGGGCATCCAAGATGTAGGTGTCTTTGTTTCCGCAGTAGTTTTTTAAATTTTGATATTTTTAGGCCAAACCGTTCTTGTCTGTCAGTCATATAATGCAGGTCGATGGTCACTGTCTCAAAGAGCAAGCACAGAGTCCAAATTAAAACAATTCCACATCGTCCAAATTAAACATCGTAAGTACACATTGATGGCCTAAGACACGAAACGAGCGGTTTGTGTGAGAAAACGAACAGTATTTATATCGTTGTTATCTCTTGAAAACAGCACACGTCCAAATGATCTGAGGGCACGGGCGGGTATAGATATATACATAGATGTCGCCTTGGCTACTGCAGTTCATTGGAACGAAACCATAGCCAAGGCGCCATCTAGTGTATACAACTATACGCGCCCGCGCCGTCAGATCATTTGGACGTGTGCTGTTTTCAAGAGATAACAACGATATAAATACTGTTCGTTTTCTCACACAAACCGCTCGTTTCGTGTCTTAGGCCATCAATGTGTACTTACGATGGGGAATTGTTTAATTTGGACGATGTGGAATTGTTTTAATTTGGACTCTGTGCTTGCTCTTTGAGACAGTGGCCGTATACCTGCATGATATGACTGTCAGACAAGAACGGTTTGGCCTAAAAATATCAAAATTGAAACTACTGCGGAAAAAAAGACACTTACATCTTGGATGCCCTTGAGGTAAGCTAAAACATATCAAAATTTTATTTCAAAGTGAACTATCCCTTTAACATTCGTAAATTAAGATTGTTTACTTGAGAAGCAAAATGGCTTAAGATATTAACATTCAGTACTCTTTCAGAAGATGTGTAATAGCGCCCCCTACCGTATAACAGGGAAAACATGGATTGCCGGAAGATTCTGTCAATGGCGGGGAAATATTTAAGCATAAACGTACTAAATTTTGATACATTTTTCAGAAAACAAGAAGTTATAACATTTAGCTTCTCAAGTATATCTATCTTGAGTTAAGGGTATGTTTACACGACAATGACACTACGCACATTATGCACATGCACAAATTTACGCTTTTGTAGTTTAACCGTGACAATAACGGTATCGATTTCAAAAACTTGCGTTTTCAGGCCCACAAAACACCGTTGTTGTGTAAAAGAACTGTCAAAACGCATATAAAGTTTAAGTTTTTAAAACAATGTTGTGTAATATAATTTATATTATGTTTATATATATATATATATATATATATATATATATATATATATATATATATATATATATATATATATATATATATATATATAGGCCTATATGTTTGCACGACACGACATATATATTTGTACAGGAAAACAAAAAATACTAAGGAAAATAATTTTTTGCAGTGTGGTATAAATGTTCAAATCAACACAATAAAAGTGAAAAGAAAAAGTGAAGTGACAGATTAATCAAAAAATTGACACCTGGGATGACGTGACTGTGGTGACTGTGAGGGTTGTGATGCCAATAATCCCACCCGAAATTAATTTCAGCAAATCGCAAACCAACAGCGTTTGTCTCCGTGTAAAATCCGTCTTATCTGTGATTTTGAAGTGGCTACAAAATGCATTCTCTTCCTGCAAACAATAGAGTGATTGAACCTTTTTTTCCAGGTCATGTGATCGTTGGCTTTGCCATGTATTATTTCACCTATGACCCCTGGATTGGAAAACTGCTCTACTTGGAGGACTTCTATGTCATGAAGGAGTATCGGGGTATGAATGTGACCGTATGCATTTGGGAAATCAAATGGTCAGATTTATGATGTAACACTTTTCCTTCTGCTCAAATTAGGCTTTGGGATCGGTTCTGAAATCCTGAAGAAACTGAGTGAGGTAATTTCCTTTATAACACCTAAAGATCAACCGCATCTATTTCTGTGAGCTGTTCCTGTGTGTTGCTAGAGCGCATAGTTATCCTTGTGAAACAGAAGTGCGCTTAATTGTGCACTTGTAGTGTACTTCAAATCTTACAAGTGTATTTTTTTAATTGTACTTGAAGATAATATAATTTAAATGAAATAAAGGGCCACTTAAATGTACTTAAAGAGAGTACACACTTTTAGAAGTGCACTTTGCAATAGTTTTACTTTTAAGTACATTTTAATTCATTACGTTTTAATAATCTATTGTTGTGCTTTAAAGAAGTGCACTTGATTTGATGTGTTGACTAACACACTGAAGCACATGTAAAGTAAAACTATAATTTTAACTGTAGTGTGTTATTTGATATTATTTCAACATCGTCATTACAAATGGGAAATTGCAAATTAGTTTATGCAACTTTTGATCAAAGTATATTTTAGTTTACCATAAATGCTAGTCAGTACATTTTAACAATATTTAAAAAACAGTAGAAATAATTATTATGAAATCGCATATTAAGATGTGCTTACATGGGTCAAAAAAAGCACTCAACTAATTGCATTAAATATAAATTTAAACTATTGTTGTCAAATCGATTAATCACATCTAACCTAAAAGTTTGTAAATATGTAATATATGTGTGTGTATATATAACTTCACTAAAATGTACTTAAGTGTTATTTTGATTGAAACTTGCATAAACTAATTTGCAATTTCACATTTGTAATGACGATGTTGAAATAATATCAAATAACACACCACAAACTCTTATGTTAGATGCGATTAATCGCAATTAATTTAATTTCAATCAGTTTGAAGACATTACATTCAGTTTTCTTTCTCCGTAAAAGTATACTAAGTGTAATTCTTTTCCACAAGTGTATCAAAGCTCAAAGTCTACAATAATTATACCCAGGTTAATGATCTAACATTATACAGCCTCTCCAATCTTCCTCATGGCAGTATATCTTGTACTAAATCAGTGTTCCCAATCATGGTTTCCTGCAGACGGCGGTCAGGACTCGGTGTAGTAGGATACACTTCATCGTGGCGAAGTGGAACATGTCCGCCATCGACTTCTACAAGCGGCGCGGGGCGTCAGATCTGTCTCTGGAGGAAGGGTGGAGGCTCTTCAAGATCGACAAGCAGAACCTCCTCAAGATGACCAGCAAGGAGTGAACCGGATGTTGTTTCTGTTTAGTCTATAGGTGCGTCCCAAATCAAGTACTTGTGCACTATTCTACGCCGTTTTGTGGAATACATAGTGCGAGTTGTTCGCACTATTCTAAAAAGAAAAAGAGCACTTTAAGTTTCCGGAAGTGTTTTGAACACATTGGCCACTTCATGCACTCGACTGTCAGCAGCTTTAACCCTCTAGGGTTCTTCATTTATGGGGTCACACTCAGGACCTTCGGGTCAAAAATGAATGAAATGTATTTTTGTTCAATATTTTTTTTTCTTTGGTGTTTTGAGAGAATTTTATGATAATAATTCATATTTATGCAATTATTATGATCCATTTTTTTCCATTGACTATAATAGACATTTATTTATTTTTTTAATGAATGCTGTATTTCAGGCTAAAGTAGAGACTAGGCCTATAGAAAACTATTTTTGAAGTCAGATTGGTGCCATCTGGTGGATGTAGTGAGCATAATTATCATGCAATATCATATTGTAACCACTAGATGGATTTACAGCTCTCTGTAGAAAGGCTTGTGAATTCTAATTGTTTTTCAGGTTGTGGATTTTAATATATAATAAGAGATTCTCAAAGACTATTTTTGTCAAGTTTTTTATTTGTTTGGTTGATTTAAATGGTAATTTGAAGTGCCAGTTTTACTTTATAATACGGTCAAACCTGATCATTGCATTAGAAAGAGAACAAATGGAAAGCATTTTGTTACCCATTATTTTAATTCTAACTTAATAAAAATTAAATTCTTTCAGTCATCAAAAAAATTTTATTAACCTTTTATAATAAACATTTTCATTAAAATATTTTTTTGTAAAATTCAATGAACAGTAACTCATTCAAAATTGGCAACAGCAATTAAGAACAAAAAACTAAGGCATTTTTAGAGTTTTGTCTGAGTGACACACACAAAACTAAAGACTCATAACTCCAAAACTTTAATAAGGAGAGTCAAAAGGTAGGTATCGTTTGATAGAACACTTTTCAAAAAATTGTAAAATATAAATTACATTACATTTGGACATTCTCCTGCCGAGAAACTGCTGAAAGTCCCTCTACATATGAGCTGCATCTGGATAAAATGTTGTGGTGATTGGATAAAGGAATCAAAAGTTACAGCATTTGGAACCAAGATATCATTTTTGTTGAGTCTTTGACGCCCCCTCATGGGCATTTTTTATATCACCATGAAGAATATCTTGTCATAAAAGCAATAGATTAAGTTCATTTAGGCTCATTTTAATTGTAATAATATGCTGTAAAAAATGAAGTGCCATTTTCAACTAATTTTGAATGTTTCATGAGATGTATGAAGTTTTTGACACATTGCAGTACATAGTACAAAAAAGTATTTTATTGATTATGAAAAAAAATATTCTGTTTATCAGCAAATAACTCAGCAATAATTAGGAGTTTTTCAAATTGGCTACATTCACTGTAAAGTTCAGACTCTAAGCTTTCAAATAAATCAAGGCAATATTTTTGAAAAATATGATAATGAATATTTTCACAGCTAGCCTACACTCCGGTTTAGAGCGACTAGTCAGCACTCATTCAGAGTTGATCGAAGTGGTTGGATGCTTTAAAAAACTGAGATTCTAAGCTTTAAGATGATACATAATTTTTGTTATTCCACGTTTGAAAACGAGCACGGATGGTTCCGGGAAAATTGGAAAACACTTTGCACCCCGGAAAAATGAGAGACTTGTTTTTTAGCCAAGTATGCATAACTTCGTGAGGAATATCTCGTGATCAAAGCAATGGATTATATTGTGTTTGGGCTCTTTGTAATCGTGAGAATCTGCTGTCAATAAAGATGTTCGATTTTTCACAATCCATGCATGTTTCATTGAGTTATGAGCTGAAACGTCACATCAAAACAACATAGCATCACTGCTATTGCTACTTCCTTGGTGCGTCTGTGGTGTTTTTTGTGTTAGAACGCCATGAGGAATATCTTTAGATCTGAGTGATGGATCATGTTGATTTTATTATGGATCATGATCATTTTAAGTGTAAGCATCTGCTGTAAATAATGATGTGCCATTTTCCACAATCGGAGCATGTTTCATGAAGTTACAAGTGGAAATGTGTCTAAAATTCAGCATCCATATATGGTTTACACATGGGTCTCTTGATAGGCTTATTTTACAAAAACCTTGCTCAAGTTTAGTAAAAAGCCTGAAACGATTATGCTTGTTGTATTCTACTCATTGAGACCTTTCAAATGACATATGACACAGGACTATCTGAGCTGTATGATGTATTTGACATATTGCAATATGAAGTACAAAAAAGTAGTTTATAAATTATGAAAACATTTTTTTTTCTATTTATCAGCAAATAACTCAGCACTACATAGGAGTTTATTAAATTGGCTACATTCATTGTAAATTTCAAATGACACCTATTTTAAGTTGATCAAAGTAATATTTTTTGAAAAATATTATGATTATTTTTTTCGCAGCTAGGTGGCGCCTGCGGGGGGTGGGGTGTACACTCAGTTTTAGAGGGATTACTCAGCACCCTTTAGGAGTTGATCAAAGTGATTAGATGCATTAAAAAGCTGAGATTCTAAGCTTTAGAATGATACCTACCTTTGTGTTATCGTGGCTGATTTGTAGATTGTACGCACAAAAAAACTCTGTATTTTCATATTTTTGCCAATTTTCTATGCAGCTGCAGCTTTACACGCGCCAAACTTTGCAGTTTTATTTCTATCTATATTCAGAAGTTTATAGATAGGAAGGACTCCAGACAAGCTCACTATAGCGGAGAAGGATAGATAACAGGTCTAGAACATGTGAGTTAAATTAGCTGGCACTTTTAGACCGGTGGACTCTGTGATCTCTGTGAACAGATGACGAATGAACACGTTTCAAAACTGACTGACACGTCTAGTCAAGTCACCTTTATTTCAAGAGCGCAATACAGATTGTTAGCTTTGCAGTAATAACAGGAAAATGATTTAATGATGCAAACAGAGATAATTTCGACTGTACAGCAGCTCTAAAAGAAAATAGTGTTATTCTTCAGCTGAAGTCAGTTCAGTGATGATTCAGTTCTGTTGTAAATATCATCAATTATGAAATAAGTTCAATTCGGCTGTAAAGAAGCTCTGCTGAACAACAGTGATGTCGTCATCCAACTCAGTTCAGTTCTCATGTAAAAGTGTCAGTGCAGTCAAAACAATAATATTATTGAATATTAAAGGGTATAATGCCCTTTTCACAAGATGTAAAATAAGTCTCTGATGTCTCCAGAGTGTGTGTGTGAAGTTTTAGCTCAAAATACCCCACAGATATTTTTATATAGCATGTTAAAGTTCTCACTTTTGGGTGAGGAAAAACGCACCGTTTTGTGTCTGTCCCTTTAAATGCAAATGAGCTGCTGCTCCCGGCACAGGGGGCGGAGCTTCAAGAGCTTGTGTCCTTTTACCTCACACAGAAATGCACTAAAAATTGTCAATGTTTATGTTCAAACCGGAGTCAGACAATGATGGAGAGACTCAAGAAGAAGTGACAACATGTAGAAGCAACAGGACATTTCTGAATGGTTAGTTGATGAATTTATGAAGCTGATGTGTAGTTATCTTCTAGTCATAGATTAGCATATTCTGTCATGATAATCTAAATCGCGTTCCCGGGGGCGGGGTTTATGTAAATTCTAGGGTTGGTGATGTCACTAACCCGGGAGGAATGTGGTGTAGTCTCTACCAGCCGTTTGTTGTAGTCCTTAAAAAGCAATTTCTTTAAAAGCAAATATCTCCCTTTGCTTTGAACTTTGAGCATTGTAACTTTGCAGATGTTGTTTATGCTCAAACAGCAACATTACACACTAACTAAAGTTAGAAAAGTGAAATCATAATCAACCAAGCAACCTTTAAGTGTCCGCAACTATGTAGGCGACAGTGGCAAGGAACCCAAACTCCATCAGGTGACAGAAATGTAGAAAAAAATTGGGTCTGTGCTGAGGACTTGTCTGGTTTTGTCTGTCGAGTCGATGAGGTCTTCACGGGGGATTGTTCTAGTAGACGCGATCTCTGCTGACGTTCAGGGCTGAGTTGTGGTCGTGTCTAGGTGCAGGTCCACCATCTGATCTGGATACGGCCCGGCGGACTGACTGAGGTAAACCTTGGGATAAACAGAAAGACTAATATTAGCGTAGATGCCATTCTTCTTGCAATGTAACAAGTACTTCAGGTGTTATAGGAAGTGTTCCCGGTTCCGGTTGACCTAATGTATGCAGCCTATCAATCCTTTAACAGACATGAATAATAGAAATGTGATAATGTGTTATGTGTATGCCAGGTTACAGAGATGTGTTTTTAGTTCAGATTTAAACTGACAGAGTATGTCTGCTTCACGAACAAGGTTACAGGGTGAAAAGCAACGGTCCTAGTACTGAGCCTTGTGGTACTCCATACTGAACTTGTGATCGATATGACATCTCTTCATTTTCTGCTAGTCTATATCCATGTTAAGATCCCTAGCCCAAGTAATCTGCAGACTGTCAGAATTCAAGGGATGGCATGTGAATAAGGTGTTATATAATATAATAGAGATAGTCCCTCTTAGCCTGGGAAAACCCAGACAACTTCCGTCAAATTTAGATTTGCTCTGCTAGTCTGGCAAAGAGCTCATTCAAGCCCATTTCCAAGCCGTCGAAATCGCGGCACCAATCAGAAACGTTGGGGCGGGCTTTACACGATGACGATCGCTCTGATTGGTTTTAGGTCTATCCAATTGGGCCCAGAGGCATTTGAGCGACATCCGTTAAGTACACCAACGTTTAAATGCATTATTATATTCAAATTGTAAACACATGAGGACAGTCTCCATGAAAGACCCACTGGCAGATGAACGTGCTACTACATTTCTCTCCGAAACGGTAGGAAATTAAATTAGATTTAATAGAGGATTTTAACTGTGACAAGATGATTGACAGGGCAGTTTACATGACAGGACGCACGCGACAGATCCGTCCGATAAAGATGACGAAGTAGTATGTCCCAAAGCTTGCCTACTTTTTTGCTACACATTCAAAAGTACATACCTTTTCTTCACAAAAAGAGTACTTTTATGGCGTAGTGTAACGTAGGACGCAGCATATGGCTTTACACGATGACGATTGCTCTGATTGGTTTTAGGTCTATCCAATTGCGCCCGGAGGCATTTGAGCGACGTCCGTTGATGACACCCCTTTGGATATGAGTTATTAATGAAGCTTTGCCAGACCATAACTCAGTTACTACTGAAAATGGTCTGGTTTTAACCAGGCTAAGTCCCTCTTTGATAAGGATCGATATTGGATAAGGGTAGAGGGAATCATGTGTCTTGTTGAGGACAGTTGTGATGTTCCTTTACCACTGATTAGCAAAGCCCTACAACACTTAACAGCTTGTACACAGACAAGCAACTCTCAGTCCAGCTGTATGACAGTCTGTTGTTTGCTCTCCAAGATATTTCTGAGGAATTCCTGGGAACAGAGCCAAACTGAATGGGAATTACAGGTTTATTTGTAAAGGTCTGCTCCTGCAGGCAGATGGAATGTGACTGTCACTTTCCAGTTTGTGTTTGGACTTTCTGTTTGTATTTTTGGGTCATTTGGTTCAGCTGTGTGTCATTAACTATCTTGTTTAGCTCCTTTTGTTTGTCTCATGTATATATTCCCTGTTTTCTCCCTCAGTCTATGTCGGTTCTCGTTAACGTTTGGTTGTTAACGAGAACCGACAGTGTTTGATGATTAAAGTCTTTCTTGTTATTTCTCGTCGTGAGTATTTCTTAGCACCACGTAACGTAACCATGACACTGTGATTATGTTTTTTTGTTAACTCCGTAATACAGAGATGGTTAATCTAGGAAATGTATCAATATGTGATGCAGGTTCTTTCTTTCTTGAGTGTTTCAGTTGTGCTGGTCTAAAGGAAACGCAGAGCTGTGAAAATAACAACGCCTTCCTTCCCCATGACGTCTGAGACATCCTTACACACAATTGCTTTATTTATTCAAAAGTTTTCAATTGGTCTGTAGCCTTATTTTCCAGATATTAAGAAAATGCATGAATACTTTTGTTAGGTCAAGTATTCTGGAAATGACTCTGTATCCTTAGGAAACTCTTTTAAGTCTCTCAGTAAGGACTTCCAGATGAGGGCGGATGTGAATGAGTCAGTGCTGATTGTTTCCCATTCCGAAATACAGTCTGGCTCATGGACTGAAACTGAAACGGAAGAACATTTGAGATGCTTGTGCTGAGATATCGACTTCTGTAAACATTCAGTGAGGCTAAAAAAAGTTTGCATATGTGTTTTTTTTTTACCATATATGGCTCATATAGTGTGAAGATGGATCTCACACTAGAGGAGGAAAAACTGTTTTATTCAGAGGCAAAAACATACCATTTTGTGCAGATTCTGATATATATATGGCCAGGAAGTAAGATAAAATATGCAATGAATGTTGCATTCAAGGCTAATGTAATGAATTAGGTCTTTATAACAGTATAAATAAAATGCATAGATCAGTCGTCACTCTATATCTACCAATGATATGTCTTAGTAAGATGATATTTAAATGCTTAGTTTTATGATCAAAGCTCTGCAGCTTTTATTGTGGGGATAAAAACATATAATGCAATGAATACAATGATGATTGAGAGATGAACAAATAAACGTTCCTCAAAAGTCTGATGATATTTGATACTCGCATATTAACATGATTTTTCTAAAATATGATGTATGAATAATCAAATAAATGTAAGTTGCTTCAGTTCAGTAAATATCCATTACAAACAATATCAAAGTTATTCTTATATTTACTATATAAAAATCAAGCACTGCATAAAATATGTATTATGCATTGCAAAGATATTATTATTATACTGTTAAAAAATCAAATATAACTTCACTATTCTTGGAGTAAACATCAAGCACATCCACTATATACGATATGCATTGTTCTTTAAAGTGCCAGTCAAGTATAGAGTGGATGTACGTGATATATATATATATATGTTTAAATGTTTGCATTATATTTACATAATGCATATAATTATGCAATTTTTAGGCTGATCATAGCTTTAAAAGGCAAGGAAAATAAAGGTATTTAAGGTTATTCTGCCTTTAAAATGTCTATTGTTGCACACAGAGCAATGATGCATGATGTTAATGCCTCTAATATCTAATAACATCAATCTCATTATCAAAAACAATGTGTTTATTCATGGTTGTTCATCGAAGTATGTGCACTCTGTCTGACCTACTGGGACACACTGACAAAAATAGTATATCCCTAAATCTACAGACAAAGCATCATCCGCTTTGTTAAATCAGAAATCCTAAATATGGAAATATTATTTGAATATATCCTGTTTTCACTCAGCAGTGTTAGTCTTTGAAGTATACAGTTTCTTCCTGCTCTGTGAAGCGTGTGATCTCACATGTCTGTAGAGTTCCCATGCTTGTTTATGCAGATAATATAAACACATCAAAATATGTGAGAAAAAAATAGCAGAAGTTTCATTTTTGAGCGAACTTATCACCATAGCTGCCAACTATAAAACACATGCTAGATTACACAGCTGAGCTAACAACCTGTCATCATCAATAGTAATAAACAAAGCCTGAAAACATTATAGAATGCAGGCCTACAATCATACGAACTATTAAAAAAGTTCAAGTTGTAGCTAGCAGTTGAGCTTTCACAAACTGTGAAATATGTGGTTCCTGTCTCGGCTTGATGTAATCACACCCTATGAGAACTGGAAAATAAAGCAAAGGAGACTGTCTTCTGCATGTTTCTGATGTTATTGTACTTTGATATATGCAGAGGGTCCGGAAGTCTAAAACCACATTGAAAATCTGGGATTATAATCCAATATAAACAAATACTAACACTTTCTTTTCTCTTCTATATCTATTTAAAAAAATTAAATAATGTTTAGACTATATAGGAGCATAGGGGGCACTAACATATTTGTGTCCTATTGTTAGTTTGAATAAAAACTAGTCTGCTAAATGATTAAATGTTAATGTTTAAACATTTAAAACAAAAGGTTATGCTAAAAATAAGAAATATACGATTATTTAGTAACATATTTAGTGTCGTTGAATCGCGCTATGTTGGTTTGCATCCTTGACACAATATCCGAAACTACTGTTTCTTTGATCTGGTTCGAACTGGTTATCTTGCTGTACTACTGATGTGAGTCAACTCAGTACTTCCGGTAGTGACGTCAGCGCCCCGCATATAAATAGCGCACGAGCTCAGCGTTGAGACAAAGCGCTTCCGGCGACGACTTCATGTAATTCTTCACTGACAGGGTGAAAAACCCAGACTTTCTGCTGAGGGTAACCCCCTTGGAACCGAATGAAGAAACAAATCTTACTACATTTCACATACCGAGGACTAGTAAGAAAAGGGAAAAAGAGTAAAAGAAGAAAATGGACAAGTTTATATTACGAAAGGCCGAGCCCAAGGACGTGTCTGACATACTGCGACTCATAAAGGTAAAAACAGACCTACGGCGCATGCGCGTATAACATTTAACACAATAATTATTATTTTATCGTTTAAATTAAGAAAATGTTTACGTTCTGGTCGTTTGTGTAATAATATACGCCGTTTAATTAATTTTAGGAACTTGCGAAATTTGAGGAAATGGAGGAACAGGTCGTCCTGACCGAGAAAGGTACAGAATTCGGTCTCCGTCGTTTCAGTGTATGATGTTTATGAATGTATTTGAATGTATGATGGTTATTTAGGCCTGTTTATGTTTCAGAGCTGCTCGAGGACGGTTTCGGAGATCATCCGTTTTATCACTGCGTCGTCGCTGAAGTACCGAAGGATAAACAGTCTCTTGAAGGCAAGTTAACAACATCAGGGCTTTTTTTTTTTTTCAAGATTAATTTTGAACTTTTCTTATTTATTTATCGTGAATCAATATTGTTACAGCTAATGTTACTTTTACAATGAAACCGTTACACTTTATCTCTCTGCGTCATGCATGGGAAGTGACGTCAGACCCGCTGAGTCCGCTCTAGTCCAGTGACTTTCTGCTCTCTTTAACTCTGTTAAACTCCTCGTGTTTTTCCACTTCAGGTTATACAGTGGTTGGCTTTGCTATGTACTACTTTACCTATGACCCCTGGATCGGGAAGCTGCTTTATCTGGAAGACTTCTATGTGATGCAGGAATTCAGAGGTATGAAGAGATGCGACCTGTTGCTGTAAACGAAGAATTGCTTTGAAATGGTCCTGTATAATATTTCACATCTATGATTTATTTATTTCCCTGCAATTCAGGTTATGGGATGGGCTCTGAGATCCTGAAGATGCTAAGTGAGGTATGCATTAGAGAACCTTAAATATTTGTCTTGTTATGGGTCAGGGTCATTTAATCACCTTCTATTCAAATGTTTTTGTCTGTAGACGGCAGTGAAGACTCGCTGCAGCGGGATGCACTTCATCGTGGCCGAGTGGAACACGTCATCCATCGAGTTTTACAAGCGGCGCGGAGCGTCGGATCTCTCCCACGAGGAGGGATGGCGTCTGTACGAGATCGACAAGTGCAACCTACTCAAGATGTCATCCAAGTAGACGCCAGTGCAGAAGAAACAGTTTGATAGAGGATTTTAATAGAGTAGACCAGTGTTTCCCAACCCTGATCCTGGAGGCACACCAGCACCACAACTCAACACACTATACTACAACTCCTCCTAATCTGAGCTAAAGACTAGAAGTAGAAAGGACACATCCAAAACGTGCACCGTTGCTGTGCCTCCGGGAACCAGGTTGGGAAACACTGGAGTAGACGACAATCGTTGATACACCTGCAATGTATCGTTTACAATAAAGCTTTTAATTTTAAGAAAGAGACTTGAGTGAGTGATCTCTGATTTTGGTCTTAGTAAAGGTGTTGGATCAACATGTTAAACCCTGTTGTCAAAAAGAAACACTAGCAACTCATGTTTTGGTTATTTCAAATTATAAAAACAATTTTGATTTCATCTTGACATGTTGAAAGTAACTTTCTTCTAACAGACAGGTTAAAAAGTAGGAGTGTTGGACTTGAAGACTGATGATAAAGCATTTGCTTTCAAAATCTCTCTCGCGAACAAGTCGAACATCTAATGACGTCCTTCAGGAGATATTTTAATCACATGATGCTGTTTTGAAACCAATAGATGTTAAAATCAAGACGAGACCAGTTGCTTACACTTGCAGTTTCACTTTGTTTGCGTAGAAAGCGGAAGTTCGGGGAGTTCCGACTCAACATGCTAACCTCAAATATAACGTTTCCTCTTAAACTCTTGAACTATAGATGTATATACTTGACATAAATCACATCACACTGTGTGTATATATAATTTATTTAGGTACACCAGTGCGTTTTACACAATCCCAGTAGTTAAAAACGTTCCAGACAGACCACTAACGCCTCTCTGATGATGGACAGATGAAAGAGGAAGTGGCTAGTGCAAAAGTATGTCATAAGAGCGAACGATGGAGATCTCAAATCTGCCGTACCACAACCACCTGAGAGTTATGTTGTACCTATAAACAAACACAGCAAGGGAAAGTCATGATGATTTCTGAGAAAGTGACGATTTAGTAGAAACAAAACACACGTAAACATGCCTGAATGTCATCGCGTTAGAGAGCAAAATATGAAACTAAATAGGATTTATTTTAAATAAAGACAGTTAAAGGGACAGTTCACCCAAAAATGAAAGTGTTGTCATCATTTACTCACCCTCAAGTTGCTTCAAATCTGTCGAACACAAAATAAAACATTTTTGAAGAATGTTGGTAATCAGTCGCCACTGACTTCCACAGTATTATTTGTCCTATTTTTTTTCCAGTATTATTATTGTTTTTTGATTTTGTTTTCTATTATTACAATAGAAGTCAGTGTAACTATGTCATTCTCTGCATCAACAGCGAAAATCTTACTTGGCAATTTTGACTTGTTTTCCCGTACAAATATCTAAAATATCTGAATATCTTAAATCAAGATAAGTTTACTTGAAAAGCACAAATTACATCAGATATTTTAGTTTTATGAAAAATGCATAAATTAAGTGAGTTTATGCTTTAAACTATATGGGGTCAGAAAAATAAAGGGGGGGAAAAAGATTATTTTTCTGACCCCATCGGCAGTTTTTTTCCCCTTGTTTTATGCATAAAGTATATTTTGATAAATTTTGCAGAAAACAAGATGCGATATGTCATTTTAATTCTAGAGTAAACGTTTATTAAATTTAAGAAGCTTTAGAATTTGTACTGGAAAACAAGACATAAATATGTAGCCCAAAAATCACTTTAGAAGTGTATAAATACTGTGTTAGAGTGTAGAGAAGATGTTGCAAGTAATGCTACTTTGAGTTACTGTGTCTTTGCGAGATTATATATATATATATATATCAACAGTCTGAGTACCAATCTTCTTTAAAATATCTTTTGTGAAAGGCACTCGAACAGGTTTGGAACAACTTGAGTAAATAATGAGAACATTTAAATTTTTGCGTGAACACTCTCTTTAAAGCAAAACATTTAAAGATAGGGAAAAGGAGGTATTGTGTCTGTGTGTGATTGGATGAGGTTGTAAGTTAACGTGATTCTCTACACCTGTGTGAACTCATTTCATACATTCACTAAAAATCATGGAAGTGCAAAATTTTTGGATTTTAGTGGTGGACACTCATTTAATAAGGTAATCTGGCAATTTTACTACCATTTAACATGTTTTATGTGTCACTAATTCTCAATGCCATATGGAAAAGGGCTTGATGTGGCTTCATACATGTTGTTTATTCATTTTGTGCAGCTGTGTTGTGTTTCCATGTTGTACCTAAGCTTTGGTCTCCCCGCTGGAACTCTTTCCTGCTTGATCCTGTTAAAAGACAAAGCGAAGTGAAAGCTCAGTGTCATGATATCTGCAGCTCAGACGCTACAACACGGCTCTAGAAATGCCAAGTCACTTCGATTCCCAGAGAACGCATTAATTAATTAAGACATGTATACCTTCTGCTGAGGCTTCTTTGAGGCTGGTGTGTCTCTGATCAGCTTCTCCACAGAAACATAAGCCTGAAGCGCCAGCTCGTATATCGAGTCTCCGGTGTTCTGTGTCGTGGGAGGATTAGAAACAATCACTTCAGTGTAAAGAGTCATTCACACACACTGGGATTTTTCTTTTTTTCAGTAGATGTATTGTTTGTGGTAGTGTGTGTGTGTGTGTGTGTTTCAACTGCTGAATGTCCTGATGTTATTGGAGGGTTACACAACTGGTCTGTTGGAAGCTGTTGCTGCATGCTGCACTGTAGCTGTTGGAAAACTGCATTGCCGGTAAAAATAATACAGTAGTCAACATTTGAAGGGGATCAAAATAGTTCATCAAAGTTGTCCTAAGACAAGAACGGGTGTTGTTCAAAATTCATGTATAACTTTGATTTAAAAAGGTTTGATCCACTTCAGATGTTGACTACTGTATTTAATTTTAATGTCAGAACAAATGTGTTTTCTTGCTGCTTAAAATTCAATGCATTTCAGCATGATATAATAAACAGGACTTTCAATTTATGAATTAAACTCACTCAGAATGCCAATAATACATGACAAGGTTTGTATGTATGGATATATATCTACATCTATATCTATATATATGTAAAATATAATCTCGCAAAGACACAGTAACTCAAAGTAACATTACTTGCAACATCTTCTCTACACTCAAACACAGTATTTATACACTTCTAAAGTGATTTTTGTGCTAGATATGTCGTTTTCCAGTACAAATTCTAAACCTTCTTAAATTTAATGTTTACTTGAGAATTAAAATGACATATCGCGTCTTGTTCTCTGAAAAATTGATCAAAATATACTTTATGCATAAAACAAGGGGGAAAAAAACGCCATTTATTTTCCCCTTTTAATTAAGTTTATTTTTCTGACCCCATATAGTTTAAAGCATAAACTCACTTAATTGATGCATTTTTCAGAAAACTAAAATATTGCTTCTCAAGTAAATTTATCTTGATTTAAGAATGTTTAGATATTTGTACTGGAAAACAAGTCAAAATTTCCAAGTAAGATTTTCGCTGTTGTTGCAGAGAATGACATATATCTCCAAGTTACTCGCAAAAACTGTGCTAGTCAGAATACTAGGCTTCGTTTGAATGGCCATCAGTGAAGAAAGTGCAATGCATTATGGGGCCAGATGGTGTAGTAGTGTAGCAAATTAGATGCAATAATCCAGCCTAACCTTGAGCACATGAGGTGACCTGAGGGGCATCGGGGTGAAATCAGCCTATTTTGGGCTGTTTAATGTTTTAACCAGTGACCCCGTTAGCTGTTCAGGACGTATCTTTCAGCATATCTGACAGGACGAGGACACGCAGCGCCGAAACTGCCCTTTAGAGAGATCCAAATCTGAAACCGCTCACTTGTGCCATGATGTGTGTTGACAGGGATTCAGCAGGACGTGTGTGTGACGGCGAGAGATAGCGAGAGAGGTTCACACCACTTTCCACTGCAAAGACCACGTTAGTTACTATCAAAACACACACACGGCTCATAATAAACGCAGTGTTGATGCACATCCCAGTGTGAGGCTCAGCTTGTGTCCTTGGGAGTTTTTAGGAATGTGTTTCAGCTGCTGTTTTGGTGGAAAGTTACAGATCGTAACCTCGCCTCGCCCTTTTCCTCCTCCTCTCGATTTGAGGTCCGCTCAAAAACACTGTCCCACATGATGATAACATCTCACAACCCCACCGCCAATAAAAATAGACGGCACACAGGAACTGGAGACACGCCTACCTTAGCGATGGTCACTGCCTCTTGTGGATAATACATGGAAGCTCCCACCGCCATCAGACCAGTCGGGTAGACCAGTCTCTTCAGTCTCGAGCCTTCAAATGCACAATAAAAACTTTTTTTGTACTTTATTCATTTATTTTGAAAGAAATTAATAGGACATTACTATTTATCACATAATTCTGAAAGCAAAATTTTTCCACAAAAATATGAAGCAGAACAACTGTTTTCAACATTGATAATAATCAGAAATGTTTCTTGAGCAGCAAATCATCATATGTGACCCTGGACCACAAAACCAGTCACATGGGTCAATTTTATGAAATTGAGATTTATACATCATATGAAAGCTGGATAAATAAGCTTTCCATTGATGTATGGCTTGTTAGAAGATAAGCTGAGATACAACAATTTGAAAATCTGAGGGTGCAAAAAAATCTAAATATTGAGAAAATCTCCTTTAAAGTTCATTTATGTTGGCGATTGTGCTGCATTCACTCATACAAATTAATGTTTTATATATTTATGGCAGGAAATTGACTAAATATCTTCATGGAACATGATCTTTACTTAATATCCTAATGATTTTTGGCATAAAAGAAAAATGGATAATTTTGACCCATATAATGTATTGTTGGATATTTCCACAAATATACCCGTGCGACTCGTGACTGGTTTTGTGGTTCAGATTTTGGTCTCTTTAATGAAAAGCAGAAATGCATCAACAAAACTTTCACTACCTCTTCCAAGGAAAAGGCCCAGGATCCCGGCAAAGCCGATGATTCCGGCTCTGGGGTAAAACTCAGGCGGAGGGTTCTTCAAATAGGCATAACTGTCTGGATTACAGGGGAAAAGATTCACTTAACTGATGCAAGTTTATTGAAAAAGTAAAAAAAAAGCATGTTTTGCAGGAAAGTGTTGCTTACTCTGCCCAAACTGTACAGTGCCGTCAACCTTGGGTTTCACCGTCCCATAGACGCCCTGAGATTCAATGCAAAAACACAATGCTACTCTTTACACTGTTACAGAATCCAGAAATGAGGATCACTTGTTGCTTTTACTTTATTAGAATCATTGTGAAAATGAAATGCCACACACACCGTGAGAAAAGACCATGAGAAAAAGAATAATCGCTTTCACTTTCATTGCAACCAAAGCAGAAGTAATTTATTTAAATCTTTTTCTTAAGTAAGATGAATGGTTGATAACTTCACTTAAACCCTTTATATACAGTATAATGCATTATACAATTATGTTTAATGCATTGCCTTGTAATGCACCTTATAATGCATTATATCGTCTCATGAATAATTGTAGCCACAGTTATAATGCGTTATATAATACTTATCTATTAATTGCTACACCTTTAGAGTATTAATATGCATGACAAACAACTAATTTCAGGTGTGACAAGGAATCTGCAAATATTCGAATCCATTGCAATTATCTCTGAAAAGAAATAATGCATTATAATGTACATTATGAAAACCTTTATAATGCATTATACATAAAGGCTTTAAAATATTACATAATGACAGTCCAAAAGGTTTATTACTGTACTTTATGTCTAGGTTATATTTTGATATTTGCTAAATGCACATCCTGGACAGATCTTTATCAGCGGCCATAAAGCCATAATGCATGACCGAGAGTCTATATCTTATTAGATAGTCTGCTATATGTGCTCTAAGAGAGATAAGACAATATAGATGTATGAATATGCAAAAGTGAAGCACTTGAGCTAACTAAGGACAACTGTTAAATAAATACTAGTTAATAATTAAACAAAATGGGGAGGAAAAATCACAGAAGGCTTTGGAGATTTCCTTAGAATTCATACGTGCGCAAATGTTATTGTTCACTAAAACTATTAAAAAACAATTATTTGAGTTAAATGAAATAAAGCTGAAAAAAATAAAATAAAAATTTTAGATTTAAAGTTTAAAATTAGAATAAGAAATTAGAAAGGTTGCTTTGGCAACTAACCGAAAACATGTTTAAGTTGAAAAACTACAATTACTAAAACTAAAAAAATAAAATAAATAAAGCTAAATAGAAATAAAGACAAGCACAAAATTACAAATTCAAATTAAAACTAAAAAATATTAGGTTGAATACTAATGAAATTAAATGAATTAATGAATACTATAATACTGTGTCATATTAAAATAACTAAATTGTGAGCTTGTTTATTAAATATTGTCGAATTGCATTGTTTTAAGCAAATAATATGAATGTAGCAGCTTCAGACATATTAGCATGTTTCAAGTTGTAGTGTGTGATTTCATGTGGCTTTATCAAATGGGACTGCAAAAACACTGACTGTTTTCAAACAGGTCCTGCTGTACACAATTGGTCGGACAAAGAGAGAGTCCCACACAAACTCACACCACTGGGTAC
The DNA here is from genome assembly GCF_964197995.2 of Scardinius erythrophthalmus. NCBI lineage: Eukaryota > Metazoa > Chordata > Actinopteri > Cypriniformes > Leuciscidae > Scardinius > Scardinius erythrophthalmus. Next base: position 3,890,941 of record NC_138225.1, read on the forward strand.
TGACATATTCAATCATATTCAGCAGAATTTCACTTATTTTCAAGGCGTTCTGCTTTCAGATGTGGGTCAGCGTGTGCTTTCCTCGAGTGTTTTATGCCAAGTAAAACTGTGTCGAGTAGAGAGGGCAGACTGGCAACGAGTCAAACGCTTTATCAGCTGCTGTAAAGTGCAGTGTCTGCAGTTCTCTGACTGAGGACATGCTGGATTTCATCATTATGATAAGTCTTCCACTCTGTGATGTTAGTGGACACTTTTTATTCACACACTGTACTGCAAAATAGCTGTAAAAGCAGAGAATGTCCTTTCTGAATGTCCTGCACAGCTGATAGCAGTGTTGCATGAAGTTTCAGAGGAGGTTCAGCGGGCTCACAGCGCTCTGCATCAAATCCATTTAAACAGTAAACACATAAAAAGTATGTGCCATTAGAATAAGTGTGTCCCAGAGTATAGTCTGTTGAAAAGAGCACGCCAAAAGTCCTCGTATGGTCTCCTATTTTCGAAGTGCGGATCGGTGCTCACTCTAATGGCTAATATTACCCACAAACCATTGCGCTTTGGAGGAGGATTCGGTTCAGAACTACAAACACGAGAAAAAGTGTTAAAAAAACTACAAACATGGTGGATGTGATAGTAGAGAGGTTTAGATAAAGGGGTTTGAGCGACTAATAATCAACATTTAACCTGATAAAAATATTTATTTAATGTTATCCGTGTTATATTTCATCTGCAACATGAACTTTTATAAAGATCCGTTTCGCCATTAACTTTTAAATGCCTTACGGTATGCAAAAAAATTAAAGACCCGTGACTGGTATATCAATGTGTTGCTTCTGTTCTCCAATAAGGAAGGAAATTAAATTAAATTAAACGTGGAGGATGTGAACTGTGAGAAGAGTATGCACATAACTATACGACAGAGCATTTGTTGAAAATTCGATTTTATGACGTGATAGTATGTCCCACAGCTTGCCTACTCTTCTGCTACACACTCAAAAGTATGTACTTTTTCTTTACATGCTTGCATGCTTTTAGGGCGTAGTATGAGTAGGCGAATTGGGACGCAGCGAACAGGCAATCACATGATTCACTTCTCGCGAGAGAGTCAGCGCATTCACTTCTCTGTTGAAGCTAAAGCGAATGTTATGAAAAACATCATGAATTTAAATGCATTTACAAGGCAGGAATAAGTTTGTAGCTGAAATAAAATATCGGACTATATAAATATCGGACTATATAAATGCACTGAATTTCTATAGGTTCATAAATAGCTCAAAAGAATAGACATATGCCTAATCAGTCTAAAAGATTTATATAATAAAGTTTGTAATTATATATCACTGGTTGATTGATTAACATGGCATAATTTATGTTGAAAAATGTTGTAAATGCATGATTCACGATTATCCCGAGGCGCAGCACTGACTGGAACGAGGCTTTGTCTGAACAAGAGCAAAAGCGAGAGGGTTTGAAAACAGTCGTTGTTGATGCAATAGACTTTGGTAAAGACAAATGTAGGTATCTGGGCCACAGAGAGCAGAATCTGTCCTTTGCACAAGCAAACACAATGGCTTAATGTTTGGAAATGAAGCATACTAGTATGCTGTTTACTGCACAGTGTACACTGAAAACTGCCAACTATTTCTAAAAGACAAAAACGGATATTGTTCAAAATTCATGTATAACTTTGATGAAAGGTTTTGATCCACTTCAAGCGTTGACTACTGTAGTGTGTGAAGACACATCCATCAATATTACGCTTCATTCTTGTCACAATCCTCAAGTTATTTTCTATGCAGTAAAGCTATCCCGAACACCCCGAGTGATGGCGTGTGCAAGTGCTCATGGGTACCTGGACTGTGTGTTTGGCCGAGCTGGCCGTTTGCTGGACGCGGATCAGACCACCAGAAACCAGGAAAATCAGAACCACAATGAAGAGAAACCAAATCATTCAAATGATTATAAATCACCATGTAAAGATCACAGATTATAGGAAAGAGCTGCATTCCATAATTAATCTCGAAACATTCAGAAACTCGCTTCTCTTCAAGTAACGTTCAGATTCAGAGACACAGGGGCCCTATTTTAACGATCTGAAACGCAAGTATCAAATGTGAAACGCAAGTAACTTTGTGGGCGGATCTCGGGTGTTGTTGCTATAATACCGGCGGGACAAATGACTCTTGCGCCCGATGCAAATCTAAAATGTGTTGGTCTGAAGTAGCTTCATTACTCATAGGTGTGGTTTGGGCGTAACGTGAAATAAACCAATCAGAGCGTCATCTCACATTCCCTTTAAGAGCAGGCGCGCTTGTTCCATGGCGGATCGCTATTATAACGGCAGATTTGCCAGGAGCGGTTCACAGCCGAGGAGACCGACGTTCTCGTCAGGGCCGTAAAACACAGAGCAGTGACATTGGGGATGGAGAAACACACCCAGATTAGCTTCGGTTAAACAGGCGTATGATAATTTGGGTAAATGTGTAAGCTAGATTTAAGCCTATTTTTTCATTATGGACACAATGATTTCCCTCATGTGGAATATTTTTTCTTGTAATAATGTATGGTTTGCAAAAATGAAAACTGCTGCGTCTGTGTGTAGATAAGATAAGCAAAGTGCTACATTGATTACGGCCAAGCATACGCCCTTAAAATAGCATAGGCCTATGAATAATATGCACAATGTGCCACTGACTTTAGACGAGGTTTCTCCTGGTCAGTGGCGGAATTGTTTTCTGAAACTGCAAAATAGCACCAGGGAACGTTTGCGCCGGAACACGCCTCCTCTCTGCGCTGAACCGCCCCCGGGAGCGCAAATGCATTTCCTAGTTTACTGACGTGCGTCTGTGGAGGGAAAAGTCCGCTGTGCGTCGGGTGCAAAATAGGAATGATACATGCGTCAGTGTACAAAGTCAATTGCGCTGAGTGCAAGATAGGGCCCATGATGTAGATTAGTATAGTAAATAATCTGAACTTTCCATTTAATTTTGTAAAAACAAACAAAACTCATGTTCTCCTTGTAAACAGTTCCTTTCCTTTACCCTTGTACGTACCAGATGGAAGTTATGGATTCGTTTGTAAGCGCATTACTGTACACATGATTTTTGCTTGTTTTTCCAAACTGAGGGATTATTTATTCTTCTCTGTAGTAATGGACAGAAGGTCACAGATGCAGTGCATGGAGCTTAACCTTTGACCCCGAGACATTCCTTCAAGGTCTGTTTATCTGTGAAATCACATTCAAAAACACTGTGACCAGCTTTGTGTCTTGAACGCCTTCTAAAGAGAAATGTACAAGAAAAGTATAAACTAAAAAGCTTTCAAATGCACAAGTCTTATAGAATGCAGCTCTAATTCACAATTCAGACACCAAAAATTCAAAAAAAGTGAATTTCGAGTGTTTAGAAATATCAAATCAATTAGGCAAGACAGAGTTATTAGTCAATTAGATTTGAGATATTTATAGATTTATAGATTTCTTTTTCTACTAATATTATTATCCAGTATGAGTGTAATAGATTATTTTAGTTGAGTTGAACATCTCATTTCAGCCTAAAATCAAAAGCAGGAACAAAAAAATACAACATCCAGTTTTAGGACCATTCAGATTAATAAAAATAATATTACTAATAATTTTGCATCGACATTGCATTGTTTTTTTTTTGATGGGATAAAAATATTTCATCCCCAAATCAAAAAACTAAATGATATTATCTATGATCTGGACTTATGATATCCTGGCTGATTGGTGGTTTCCAGCGGTTGTAAATGATTGAGTTATTCTAGTGAGTGTTGTACATGATTGTAAAGCGTTTCTGGTGTTGTAGATAATTATTAGGAACATATTCTGCCATGAAATGAGGAGATGGAGCGATAGAAAAGCCATGCAGAGCAGAGTCGCCAACATGCTGCAAGCTCACGCCGCTGAGTTTAACGCAGTAAAAAACAACAGAGACATAGAGTGTGTGACGCAGGTGAGTGTGTGACGCAGGTGAGTGTGTGACGCAGGTGTGTGTGTACCTGGCACCAGGTGACGTAAGGTTCTGCTAGTTTTCTCAGTGTGGACACGGCCTCTTCCACCGGCCCGGTCTCCGGCTCCACATGCTGGATCTTCCGCGCCGCCGTCGTCGTGTAGAGAGACAGCTACGAAAGCAACGTTTCCATATGTTACAATCGCCATCATTTCCTTAACATTACAAACCAGAGTTTAATGTTGATCATTCGGGTTCTGATGAACCTCTGCGTCAAATTTCACCCCGAAGTCAAAGGAAAAACTATGAAATTATAACTATGCTTGCAGTAGGACGATTTTTTTTTTTTTTTTTGGACAATTCGTTGCATTTTGACATTATTTTCATGACATTTAAGCACATTTTCTCTCATTACCGTAACGCATCCGGACATTTTACTTTTGAGTGTTTTGTCATTTTAATTAAATTTGATTTGAACGTAAAACTGTTTGTTTTTGTAGTGTAATTGACATTTTGCATCCTGACGTTTTACTTCTGAGCTTAATGTTAAACTCTTGTTTGTAATACAAATTAGAAGGACAGATCAGTCAGGTTCTGTTGAACACATTCAAGGTCAAATTTCACCCTAAAATTAAATAAAAAAAAATATGAAATTATATTTTGCATGAAGAAAACTACACTTACTTTATGACTATTTATATATATTTTTGTATTTTGACACTATTTTCATGACAATTAAGCACATTTTCTCTCATTACTTTATACATCCGGGCTTTTTATTGGAGTTTTCTGTAATTGTCATTATTCTCAATGGTGATTCTCATTACTGCAATAAAGTAAAAAAAAATGCAATACAATCTTTTCATTTTTTATTTATTGAAATCAACATGATTTAAGACACACTATGATGTTCAAATATCTCTTATTTTCATGAAAATGCAAATATTTTGGCTTCATTTACCTTATGTAAAAAAAAAAGAATAATATTTTTATTTTAGGGTTAAAATGACCCTGTGAAGTAAAAAAAAAAAAAAAAAACTCATCTAGACAAAAACAATGTTGTTATAGAGTTAATGTTAAAATGACAATCATTTCCTTAACGTTAAACTCTTGTTTGTAGAAGGACAGATCATCGAGGTAATGTTGAACATATTTGGATCAAATTTCACCCTAAATTCAAAGGAAAAAATATGAAATTCTATTTTTTCATTAAGAAAACAATGCCTGCGTTATGACTATTAATATTTTTTTTGTATTTTGACATTATTTTAATGCCAGTTCACCCCAAATTCTCATTACCGTAAAGCATTCAGGCTTCTTACTTTTGAGTTTTCCAAACTGCTATTATGATTATTGTTTTCATTAAATTCTCATTACTGTAATCTAGTAAAAAATACTGCAATATATATATGTATATTTTTTAAATCAGCATGAATTATATGGGCAGTACAACAAATACTATGATGTTCTTAATTGTCACAAAAAACACAAGCTTGCTTTTCTTTAAGTAGAAACATTATTTTCAATTAAGTTTAGGGTTAAAATGTGACCCTGTGAAGTCTATAACAGTACCTCGTCTACACTCAGAGTTGTGCTGGGTTTGTCATCGGCGGCGGCCAGGACAGAATTTGAGATCAATCCCAGAGTTCCTGAGACTCCTGCAACTCCTCCAACCTATCAGGACAAAACACAGAGCATGAATGAAGTTCCTGATCCATAAACCCCCATGTTTGGACCAACATAAAACATCGTAGGACTTCACAACGGCTTCTTTATCTACAGACAGTCCGGGCTGTACTCACTGTCCACACACGCAGAATGTTTCTTGTTTAAGCAGGAATAACATACGGACACATATTTACTCAAACACAGTTGTTTTGAGGACATTCAAGGTCCCTGAAGTGTCTGAAACTGTGAGGGACTTAATGAGAAACAGTAACACAATATCAGAAAGTGGAGGTCAAATCATTTCAAATACGGACGAGGGTTGAAGACACACCAACGGGTTACATAACTCTCTCTGCTGTCTCTTGATTTTCACTGGACTGATATTCACTTCTCCTTCGCAAACACATGATGGATATGAGAAATTAATACCATTGCAATTGATGCAGGTAAAGGAGAGAGTTAAAGGGATAGTTCACCCAAAAATGAAAATTCTGTCATCTTTACTCTCCGTTTCAAACCTGTATGAGTGTCTTTCTTCTGCTGAACACAAAGGAAGACATTTTGAAGAATGTTGGTAACCATTCAGTTGATGGACCCCATTGAAATACTATTGGAGTCAATGGGGTCCAACTATTGTTTGGTTACCAGAAGAGAGACACTCATACAGGTTTGAAACAACTTGAGGGTGAGTAAATGATGACAACATTTTCATTTTTAAGAGAACTATTTATTTATTTATCATTTATATTTATTTAAAATGCTATTATTTACTTTGACGGTGAGGTTTATAATGTGTACATACAGCTAAAATATAATCAGACTTAATTTATTTTTATTTTACAGGGTTTAATATGACAAAAGATCAGGTTTTCACATGGTATGATCATGATGACTTTCTATTCGCACTGTACAAAACAGTTTTAAGTTTCTTTTTGTGATTTAGCGGTGTTTTATTACCATCTAGTGTCTAGTTTCAGAAACGCACATTCGCAGCTCACAGCTGTCAGACGGGCTGCTACATTTGGATAAAAATCGGCGAACTGCTATAAAATATAAGATCTGTAAAGCGATATAAATATAAACTTAAATGTCATTTTATTTTTCAGCACAAACAGTGTCAGAGTCAATACAGCCAAAAGAGAGTTGAACTTTTATACCGGTATGATGATCTAACACTAAGCGAACTAAGAGCATTTGTGCAATAAACCCACTCTACAGAATTACAGCATCCTGAAATGGTGGATAGAATAATATCTTTATTTAAAAGTAAAATAGTTTTTAAAAAATGTGCTGTGTCCTTGTATTTCCTGTCCTCAAATGCCTCTTTAAAGCTAAAAAAAAACAAATTATCATCTTTATAATGACCTAAACTTAACTGAACTCATAGTACATGTGGATTTAAGACTGAATAGCGCGCGACTGTACGCGTTATGAGTGTATTAGTCACGAACACACACTGAAGGATCAGCTGAAGTTTCTAATTCTCACCTTGTACATGTTCCCGTCCTCTTCTTCTTCTTCTGCTGCTCCATTGAGCGGCCGCGGTCAGACTCTCGCGCACAGCGCCGCCTGCAGTTCATAACGTGTAACTTACACGCACAGCTTCACCTCACACACACTCATTCTTGACAGAAGTATCAAGACATTACAAATTGTGAAAATTACAAATAATTTCTGATAATGATTTTGCAATAGAATATAATTGTTTTTTATTTATTTATTTATGTATGTATTTATTTTAGTGCTGTCAAATTGATAAATCACATCTAACATAAAAGTTTGTGTTTATAGATTGTGTTTGCATATATATATATATGCGTATATATATTTTATTACACATATATAATATAAACACACTTTTATGTTAGATATTAATCTATTTGACGGCACTAAATTTATGCAATATTTGTGTTTTCAATAATTCTGTTGTAGAGTTGATTAATGATCAAGTAAGTGGAAAATTGTTTGTCGATGTGCAAGACATTAAGTTTGTCTTCGGTTCAGGTTTTATTTATTTTGTTTATTTGATTTCTTTGCATTTTATCTGTGTTTTTAATTATTCTCTTGTATTCATAGTTAATTCGTGATCAAGTTAAGGAGAAATAACAATGTTTTTGTTGACGTAAAATGATTAAATATTAATAATAATTATATTAATAATATGATTAAATGATTAAAGCTTATTAGAGGAAAACATACATCAATCTTAATTAAATCAACAACAGCTTACGTACCAAGTAGTCAGGCTCAAAAGTAGACTAAGTACAATTATGTTTTAAATTTAGTCATTTCAAAGACTTTATATCATAATCTTTATATGCGTACGTACTGTATCTAAAGGGACATTTAGCGTTTTCCCGCCATCCAGTGTTCATGAAGCGTATTGCAGTAAAATAATTTGACTAATCTGCTGTTTTGATCATATCCATACATGATTTACGCCTATATTTATTAGATATTATTTTGTTTGTATGAGAAGGAAAGTTTTCACACTGGAAATTTAGATTTTTATCACCATTTCTTTGCTCAAACTCATTTACTGGTTCCCTAGCAACCACTACAGAACAACCTAACGTTACTGGTCTGACAACAAACATCAGCGCTAGTTTACTTCATGGCAATCAGTGTGTGTGTGTGTGATTGTTATGGAGGGGAGGTGAGTGGCATTTGATACTTTCTAAACTTCACAAAAGCCTAATAATATCTGAGAATATCGATTCTAAAACATATTATGAGAATCTTGCACTTAGACTGGAGCATTATGAGAAGTGTGCCAGAAGAATTCAGTCATGCTGGAGATCGTTCAGGGACAGACGGCTCTTCACACTCCTGATCAACACTCTCCGCGCGGCTGTAAGTCATGCCCGTTCAAACCGGATGTATGTCATTTATGGAAATATATTGTTTTTGTTGTAAATTAAATATATAATGTTAATACATTAAAATATTAACATAGGCCTAACACGTCGAATTTGCCTGTTAACATTCACCCCTTATTTCTGAACATGTCTGAAATTAATGGTGAAAACACTTCAAAATATTAAAGTGTAAAAAAGTTGTAAAAGTACAATTTTACTGAACTAAACATCTTATATATATATATATATATATATATATATATATATATATATATATATATATATATATATATATATATATATATATTATTTATTTATATATATATATTGTATGCTCTAAGTGCCATCTGAAATTTTATTCTAAAATTAGCATTTTTATCAAGCTTGTATATTTATGTTCAGTAATTTCACATATATATATATATATATATATATATATATATATATATATATATTACAGAATAATTTGGCCTCTAACATTGTTAAAAATTGAAGTCATATGTCTAATTAACAAATTTGAAGTTGATAGCACACAGTCATTGAGCCGTTAAACGGTTTCAGAAGGGATAGTTCATCCTAAAATGAAAATTCTGTAATCATTTGCTCACCCTGGTGTTGTAATAATAAATAAATAAATTAATAAATAAATTAATTAATTAATTAATTAATGTCCCGCTTGCTCTCATCTGTATAATAGCAGTGAATAGCGACGGCATCAAGCTTTTTAAACAGATGCAAAGTATCACAGAATGATCCCATGTGTTAAAAAAAAAAAAAAAACATGGTTACACTTTTACTATAATATACCATGGTTAATGTTCTTCAATGATGCACGAGCGTGAGCAAAACATTTTTTGAAAATTCTCATTTTGGTCCATAAAAGAAAGACAGGCTTACGGCATTACAACACCAGGGTGAGTAAATTATGAATTAATTATCACGTTTCCATGTTAACTCAATGTCCAATTTTAAAACAGGTTTCACAGGATGAATTTTGAGTGTTTAAGTTTTGGAATGATATTATGATTATTTCTTAAATATGCAATAAGGAAAAAAGGCAATAAAAAAGCAACAATTAAATGACTATACACGTAAAAAGACTGAAATAGTTCTTTTCTGGTAAAATGTACTCCAATAATCTTTGTTCTATTTACAACAAACTTTGAAAAATCATTTTTACAGTGCTGTAATTATGCACCTGTCTCAATGTTTGTCATTTTCAAAAGCAATACTTACTCTTTCCACCAGTACTCAGATCCCAAATGTATCCGTTTTACTGTAAATCAATATATTTATTAGATATGGGAATGATTTAACATTCCTTTCAGCACTTTTATATATGTGTGTGTGTGTGTGTGTGTGTCGCAGGAACAGTGTCCGGCTTCAGCAGTTCTGCATCAGCTCAGTCCCAGAGAAGCTGAACTCCTGAAAGACCCCAGTCTGAAGTGCAAGCTACGATTCAGGTGCATTTCAGATCAAGCAGAATTATTTTTTATTTTTTATTTAAAAAAATATTTTCTGTTGCCCAGAATGTCACAGATAAATTTAAGACAATTAAATCAAACTTTGCATCAGATTGCCTGTCCATTGCTTATCAGAATCATACTTGCAACCTGTTTGTTTGCTGCTGGATAGAAAGATATAACATGATTTCTATATTTTTAATAAAGCAGAGAGACTGAGGCTAGTGTTCAGGTATTCACTGGGTTTTCTGTAGATTTTAATGTTTGTGTCTGACTTTCAAAAATAACCCTGAGAAATATTCACTGGGATACACTGTGTGACAACTAACCCCAGTCTTCCTCATATATCACGTGTGTGTGTGTGTTCAGGTTTGCAGGTCCTCGATTCCCACCTTCAGTCGTGTTCAAGGTTTTCCACATCGGAGGAGGAGGACGGCAGCATCTGTCCGGACAACAAGTCTTTGCTCCCTCCAACCAGGTCATGAATATACAAGCTGTTATAGTTTTTAATTCATATTTTGAATTAGTTTTTTTTTTTTTCATTTCCATTTCCATTTTAGGTAAAGTTTAGTCATTTTGTTGTGTGTTTGCCATTTTTAGTAGTTATTGTTATTTATATATTTATAATTTTTTTTTATTTTAAAGTTATTTTAGTATAAGTTAAACTAATATAAAATAAAATGAGAAATTTTGCCTTGGCAACTATTAAAAATGATTTATTATCTATTTATTCCAGTTAATGTTTACTTCATGTAATAAAAATAATTTTTACATTAAAATTTAAGTTTAATTTTAGTTAAAGTTTTAGTTATTTTTGTTGTCATTTTTAGTTTTTTTTTAATGTCCAAATATTAAACATATTTAATATTAAACCATATTAAATATTATTCTTTAACAATATTAAATACTATTTTTTTAATTAATTTTTTTATGTACATCAAGTTTAACTAAATTAAAATAAGAAATTTCGCCTTAAAGTTGTTGGCATTTAACTTTTTTACCAGTTAATGTTTATTTTATTTCAAATAACAAAAATGTTTTTTTTTTATGTTTTTTTTAATGATTTTAGTTTTAATTCTAGTTTATTCTAGACATAAATTGTTCTAACAGGAAAAAGTCATAATTTTGACACAAATCCAAATGGACAAAATCAGGATAATGAGATTAAAAAGACAAAATGATGACATTGAAAGTCAGAAAAATTGTAAGTTTAAAAGTTTGAATTTTATCTCATAATTGTGACTTTTAAGTCATAATTCTGAATTTGTATGCTATAATTTTGACATTTATTTGTTTTTCCCGTTGTGGTGGAAATGGGCTCCCATAGTTTTCTATGAGAGCAAAAGGGATGAAAACAAAAAAATGCATTTGAATTATTGCACATTATTACGTGTGTCTCCATCAACAGGCCACAGCAGACTCCTGCAGGATGATGGGAAATCGAGTATTTATGGATCTCATTTCAGTGAACGAGATTCACAAAGCCGCTGTTGAACCACCAGACGTGATTTGCATGAGAGACTTTATGCAGGTGGAGGAAAAACCCCTGATCTCACAACTCCACTTCTGTGAAGCGGTGGTGCTTTATTGTTCATCCTTTTCTCCCGCAGTATTCCAGCCATCTGGATGAGCTTCCGGCACGTCTTGGTGGCAGAGAAAACGGATGGCGGTTCCTGTCTCTGAAGGTGCTGTCCCGGGACGTTACTCTCAGACGGGGTGTAAAGCCGGGAACGAGAGGGTTTTGTGCAGGCAGACTCGGAGCGGTCCTGCCGTTACGACCCGGTTATGCCGGACAGGAGCTCTCGCACAGGTACACTTCCATTCAAGAGTTTGGGATCGGTATGATTTTTAATGTTTTTAAAAGAACCAAGGCTGCATTTATTTGATTAAAAAAACAAACAAACAAACAGTAATATTGTTAAATATTATGAGAATTTTAAATGACTGTTTTCTATTTTAATATAGGCTTTAAAATATAATTTATTCCTGTGATCAAAGCTGAATTTTCAGCGTCATTACTCCAGTCTTCAGTGTCTCAGAAATCATTCTAATATGATGATTTGATGCTTATTATCAATGCTGTACACAAAAAGTGTACATTTATTTTTTTCATGATTCTTTGATGAATAGAAAGTTCAAAAGAACAGCATTTATTTGAAATGGAATCTTTTGTAACATTATAAATGTCTTTACTGTAACTTTTGATCAATTTAATTCATCCTTGATGAATAAAAGTATTGATTTCTTTTGTTTCTTTCCCCCAAAAAATAAAATAAAAATTCTTACTAATTATCTTATCTAATTCTTAGATACATGCTGTTCTTTTGATCTTTCTATTAATCAAAGAATCCTGAAAAAAAAAATGTAAATAACTAAATAATGTTTTCAACATTGATAATAATCAGAAATGTTTCTTGAGCAGCAAATCCTCATATTAGAGTGATTTCTGAAGGATCATGTGACACTGAAGACTGGAGTAATGATGCTGAACATTCAGCTTTGATCACAGGAATAAACTACATTTTACTATATATTCACATAGAAAACAGCTGTTTTAAATTGTAATAATATTTATATTTTTTGGTATTTTTAATCAAATAAATGCAGCTTTGGTGAGCAGAAGAGACTTCTTTTAAAAACATTAAAAAGCTTACCGATCCAAAACCTTTGACTAGTAGTGTATTCAGTTTCATCTTGCATTAGTCTCTAACTAACCAAATGTCATAGTTAAAGAGCAATATTTCTCAACTCATGCTTTTAACTCTTTTAACATAATTTTGATGCGTCCAGAGGTTTCCTGACCTCGACACGACGCTCTGCTCGCGCTCAACACACTGCAGATCGCAAGAGACGCCTCTACGGCCTCAGCGAGACTCAAAGAGTAAGAGCTCATGTCTAAACATATAAGGTTCCCCATCACTTTCAATGCCAACAACTGTACACTGTACAATTTTCACTCAGAAAGCACAAGTAATTTATTTCTACAGCACATTTAAAAACAACACGAGTGCTTTACACTCCCAAAACTCCACCAGTGTTGGGTTTAATGCATTACTAACTAATTAATTACTTTTGCCTTGAAAAAGTAAAGGATTACTCTTAATTTTTCAGTAGTTTAATCACAGTCGCTTCAGATATAATTACATTACATACCGTATCCATTACCTTGCTAAACACGAGAGTTGTCGTGACAGAAATGAGATGATATTTGTATTTTCTGTGGGACCAAACCTGAGTTTCTCTCGTTTCCAGGTGTTAGACGAACACGGGGACAGCATTAATAACCCTGACATGAAGAAACAGAACGGGAAAACTGAGAAATGGGGCATCAAGATAGTCCTACCATTAGTTGAGACTGAAGACTATGGCGTAAACTCGTCGGAGTCTGAATGGGAGGAAGAGGCTGAGAAACTGTGCAACTGGTCAAAGCAACTGGATATAGAGGCTGTCCGAACACCCGAGCTCATTTAGACGGATTTATACACTGATTTAAGTATATACTACAAACTATTAGTGCATTATTCTGAGAATTTGAATAGGCAATTAAAATGTTAATTTATTATGAATTATGAGCACTTTGCAGTTCTGGGTTAATGGCTTCATTTGACTAAACAACATTATGGTAACACTTGTATTTGAACATTATGGGCTCTTTTGTTTGATTCCACCTTTCATACTTCATGCATATTCACCCTCGAAAGACATCCATCCCAGAGACAGATGGAGGTGCCATACTACACATGTACTACAGTAGAAATATAGTAATTCTCATGAAAAATACACCACATGCAACAAGCCAAGCATGCCTGATGAGAAAATTACTAATTATATTTAAACTACTGGTCCTATATTTAAAACAATACCTAATTTTTCACTAAATACTGTATGTGTTGAAAACTATTTTATTTTATTTTATTAAGGATTAGAGAAAGGAATAATGAAACACCATGGATATTTCATAATAAACGGCCTGTTTTTGTCACGGTTACCGTTGGTTTCTGCACTACATTACCCAAGATTCCCTCTAGCACACCTGCACTCACTCTCAGGATCATTAATCACCCGCACCTGTTCCCAATCATTAACCTCATCAGTCAACGCATAAAACATTCCCTGTGATTTCAGTCTGGGTCAAGCCTCCAACAGGAACAGACCATAATCCGTTGTCTCCGTTTCCTCTGACACATCCAGACTTCAAGCTGTAATGTATACTTACCTGAAACACTCACCTTTATGTCATTGTTGTGCTGTCTTCAGAAATCCTGTCTGAGTCCATGCTGCCTGAGATCCTGTGTTCCTTTGAGTTTCCAGTGTTTCAACTGAGTTTGTTTGATTGCCGATCTGCATCTGAAAGAGAAGAGACAAAGATTACTGAACTGAGATTGCTTGACGTCAACTTATCCAAAGTGAAAGTGCTTACCTGCTTTTCACCCCACAACGAGTTTCCTTCACGACTTCTGCACTTAAATTGAGTGAATACTCACCTCGCACTCTGATCATCTGTAAATAAAGCTGTGTTTGATTCACTTACCTCTGTCTCCTGGTCTGTATCCTGACAGAAGGCTTGACCGCATACCGTTATGGATCCTACACAGCCCGCAGACCGTGTTTCTGTGAACCCCAAGGAATCCACTATTTTCAACCAGAACGGTAGGACTCTGGAGGAATTTGCTAAAGTTTTCCTTTGCCTTTATCAGGATGGGAGCTGGGATGAGGACTTCCTTCAGCAACAGTTCTGGAGCGGGTTAGACGATCCACTTGCCCAGATACTACTGTTGGATGATCTCGATCTACCTCTCATCAAACTCATTGACCGCACGCTGTGGGTGTGTGGTTCATCACTCACTGTGGAAGACATCCAGTCTGATCTCCACGTCCAATCTGCTTCCCTCGTCAACGCAACTAAACCCAGGCATCCAGTCAGCCCAAGCCTGCCCGAAAAGGTAACGGTCCTTCACCGCTCCGGACCCATAGCGGAGATCACCTGGCCTAGGTCACGAAAGCTGATTTCAAACAGTGCTGATCTGACGTCCAAGTTATTTGACCCCGCTTTAATGTCCGTCCGGGGAGCTCGCAGATCTGCTCTACGTTTCACCAAATACACCAAACCAGTCATCAGCCCAGCCGAACCAGAGCCTGTTATCTGCCCAGCTAAATCTGAGCACATCGTCTGCCTAGCGGAGCCTGCACTTCCCGCCAGTCCAGCCGAGCCTGCACTTCACGCCAGTCCAGCCGAGCCTGCACTTCACGCCAGTCCAGCCGAGCCTGCACTTCACGCCAGTCCAGCCGAGCCTGCACTTCACGCCAGTCCAGCCGAGCCTGCACTTCACGCCAGTCCAGCCGAGCCTGCACTTCACGCCAGTCCAGCCGAGCCTGCACTTCACGCCAGTCCAGCCGAGCCTGCACTTCACGCCAGTCCAGCCGAGCCTGCGACTGAGAGCGTCATGCCCGCCGAGACTGAGAGCGTCATGCCCGCCGAGACTGAGAGCGTCATGCCCGCCGAGACTGAGAGCGCCATGCCCGCCGAGACTGAGAGCGTCATGCCCCCAGAGCCAGTCGTCGGCCCAGAAGTTCCGAGTCCAGTTCCGAGTCCAGTCCTCGAGCAAGAGCCAGAGCCAGTCCTCGAGCAAGAGCCAGAGCCAGTCCTCGAGCAAGAGCCAGAGCCAGTCCTCGAGCAAGAGCCAGAGCCAGTCCTCGAGCAAGAGCCAGAGCCAGTCCTCGAGCAAGAGCCAGAGCCAGTCCTCGAGCAAGAGCCAGAGCCAGTCCTCGAGCAAGAGCCAGAGCCAGTCCTCGAGCAAGAGCCAGAGCCAGTCCTCGAGCAAGAGCCAGAGCCAGTCCTCGAGCAAGAGCCAGAGCCAGTCCTCGAGCAAGAGCCAGAGCCAGTCCTCGAGCAAGAGCCAGAGCCAGTCCTCGAGCAAGAGCCAGAGCCAGTCCTCGAGCAAGAGCCAGAGCCAGTCCTCGAGCAAGAGCCAGAGCCAGTCCTCGAGCAAGAGCCAGAGCCAGTCCTCGAGCAAGAGCCAGAGCCAGTCCTCGAGCAAGAGCCAGAGCCAGTCCTCGAGCAAGAGCCAGAGCCAGTCCTCGAGCAAGAGCCAGAGCCAGTCCTCGAGCAAGAGCCAGAGCCAGTCCTCGAGCAAGAGCCAGAGCCAGTCCTCGAGCAAGAGCCAGAGCCAGTCCTCGAGCAAGAGCCAGAGCCAGTCCTCGAGCAAGAGCCAGAGCCAGTCCTCGAGCAAGAGCCAGAGCCAGTCCTCGAGCAAGAGCCAGAGCCAGTCCTCGAGCAAGAGCCAGAGCCAGTCCTCGAGCAAGAGCCAGAGCCAGTCCTCGAGCAAGAGCCAGAGCCAGTCCTCGAGCAAGAGCCAGAGCCAGTCCTCGAGCAAGAGCCAGAGCCAGTCCTCGAGCAAGAGCCAGAGCCAGTCCTCGAGCAAGAGCCAGAGCCAGTCCTCGAGCAAGAGCCAGAGCCAGTCCTCGAGCAAGAGCCAGAGCCAGTCCTCGAGCAAGAGCCAGAGCCAGTCCTCGAGCAAGAGCCAGAGCCAGTCCTCGAGCAAGAGCCAGAGCCAGTCCTCGAGCAAGAGCCAGAGCCAGTCCTCGAGCAAGAGCCAGAGCCAGTCCTCGAGCAAGAGCCAGAGCCAGTCCTCGAGCAAGAGCCAGAGCCAGTCCTCGAGCAAGAGCCAGAGCCAGTCCTCGAGCAAGAGCCAGAGCCAGTCCTCGAGCAAGAGCCAGAGCCAGTCCTCGAGCAAGAGCCAGAGCCAGTCCTCGAGCAAGAGCCAGAGCCAGTCCTCGAGCAAGAGCCAGAGCCAGTCCTCGAGCAAGAGCCAGAGCCAGTCCTCGAGCAAGAGCCAGAGCCAGTCCTCGAGCAAGAGCCAGAGCCAGTCCTCGAGCAAGAGCCAGAGCCAGTCCTCGAGCAAGAGCCAGAGCCAGTCCTCGAGCAAGAGCCAGAGCCAGTCCTCGAGCAAGAGCCAGAGCCAGTCCTCGAGCAAGAGCCAGAGCCAGTCCTCGAGCAAGAGCCAGAGCCAGTCCTCGAGCAAGAGCCAGAGCCAGTCCTAGAGCAAGAGCCAGAGCCAGTCCTCGAGCAAGAGCCAGAGCCAGTCCTAGAGCAAGAGCCAGAGCCAGTCCTAGAGCAAGAGCCAGAGCCAGTCCTAGAGCAAGAGCCAGAGCCAGTCCTCGAGCAAGAGCCAGAGCCAGTCCTCGAGCAAGAGCCAGAGCCAGTCCTCGAGCAAGAGCCAGAGCCAGTTGTCGGCCCAGATGAGCCGAGTCCAGTTCCGAGTCCAGTTCCGAGTCCAGTTCCGAGTCCAGTTCCGAGTCCAGTTCCGAGTCCAGTTCCGAGTCCAGTTCCGAGTCCAGTTCCGAGTCCAGTTCCGAGTCCAGTTCCGAGTCCAGTTCCGAGTCCAGTTCCGAGTCCAGTTCCGAGTCCAGTTCCGAGTCCAGTTCCGAGTCCAGTTCCGAGTCCAGTTCCGAGTCCAGTTCCGAGTCCAGTTCCGAGTCCAGTTCCGAGTCCAGTTCCGAGTCCAGTTCCGAGTCCAGTTCCGAGTCCAGTTCCGAGTCCAGTTCCGAGTCCAGTTCCGAGTCCAGTTCCGAGTCCAGTTCCGAGTCCAGTTCCGAGTCCAGTTCCGAGTCCAGTTCCGAGTCCAGTTCCGAGTCCAGTTCCGAGTCCAGTTCCGAGTCCAGTTCCGAGTCCAGTTCCGAGTCCAGTTCCGAGTCCAGTTCCGAGTCCAGTTCCGAGTCCAGTTCCGAGTCCAGTTCCGAGTCCAGTTCCGAGTCCAGTTCCGGAGCAAGAGCCAGTCTTCAAGCAAGAGCCAGAGCCAGAGCCAGCCTACGAGCAAGAGCCAGTGCCAGTCTTCCCAAAAGCTCTTTCTTCGCCGCTGGTCTCACCCAGCTTAAAGCCCTCTTCGCCGCTGATCCTGCACAGCCCCGAGCTGCCTTCGTCGCTGGTCCTATCCAGCCTAGAGCTGCTTTCTCCCCCTGCCTCATCTAGCCATGTATCAAAACCTGACAAGTTCTCCATTAAAATTTTGGGGGGGCGCAGTATACCTGCTAGGGGGACCGCGGAGGTCTTTACGACAAGGTTCCCAGTGTCACCATGGCAACCTGAAAAAATATCACCACCATGGCCACCCGAAGGGTCCTCACCACCATGGCCACCCGAAGGGTCCTCACCACCATGGCCACCCGAAGGGTCCTCACCACCATGGCCACCCGAAGGGTCCTCACCGCCATGGCCACCCGAAGGGTCCTCACCACCATGGCCACCCGAAGGGTCACCTCTGCCCTGTACTCCCGAGGGTCCGACAGCTCCGCCCTGGACACCCGAGGGTCCGACAGCTCCGCCCTGGCCACGCCCACAGCCTGCTCCGCCCTGGTCCCCTGACCAGCCTGCTCCGCCTGGAACGTCCTGGAATCTAGGATGCCCACCCTCCCACCCCTTTGGATGTTATACGGCGCGAGGACGCGCCTTCGGAGAGGGGGGGGTACTGTCACGGTTACCGTTGGTTTCTGCACTACATTACCCAAGATTCCCTCTAGCACACCTGCACTCACTCTCAGGATCATTAATCACCCGCACCTGTTCCCAATCATTAACCTCATCAGTCAACGCATAAAACATTCCCTGTGATTTCAGTCTGGGTCAAGCCTCCAACAGGAACAGACCATAATCCGTTGTCTCCGTTTCCTCTGACACATCCAGACTTCAAGCTGTAATGTATACTTACCTGAAACACTCACCTTTATGTCATTGTTGTGCTGTCTTCAGAAATCCTGTCTGAGTCCATGCTGCCTGAGATCCTGTGTTCCTTTGAGTTTCCAGTGTTTCAACTGAGTTTGTTTGATTGCCGATCTGCATCTGAAAGAGAAGAGACAAAGATTACTGAACTGAGATTGCTTGACGTCAACTTATCCAAAGTGAAAGTGCTTACCTGCTTTTCACCCCACAACGAGTTTCCTTCACGACTTCTGCACTTAAATTGAGTGAATACTCACCTCGCACTCTGATCATCTGTAAATAAAGCTGTGTTTGATTCACTTACCTCTGTCTCCTGGTCTGTATCCTGACAGTTTTTCAGTTGTGATATTAACTGCTATAATTTCATTTGATCTTAATATTTGATTAATTAAAAGTTTTTTGAATTTAGTATTTTTTCATGCATCACATTGTTTAGACTAGCATTAGAATCAAATGGAAGAAAATAAAATATTTTTGAAAAAATATATTTTATTCATATGTTATGCAGTGTTCACTGTAGTGGACACCAGGAAAAACATTTTTTCTTTTCCATCCACCAATCAATGTTTACGTTTCAGGATTATTTTTAACCAAGCTTTGTAGAAAGCTGATTCTCAACTATGTAATGAAAGATATAATGGAATGAATTGATATACCATTTTACTTTACTTTTACTGCAATATGTGTGTGTAAAATGGCCTAGTGCCTTCAATACAATATCAACTGTGTCTAATCTGCATATTTATGTACATATTTTTTACAACTCGCAATGAAAAAATTAGTGTAATAATGGGAGTAATAATTGGCAACATTTTCATAACAATATCTAATATTTTATAGGAAATATTGATATACAATTTTCACTTTCACTTGTTGTGTCTGCCAAAATGCCTAATAAACATGATTTAAGTCCTAAATTCTTCTACAGTGGACATGTATAAAATCAATGCCCTGTTTTGAAACATAAAGTCATATTGTTTAGAAACCCCATAACATTTTCATGAGATGATGATTGATGACAAACAATTAGGAAATTTGTCAGATTTAAATTATAATTCCAAAATATGATATTTCAATAAGAGTGCTAAATTTGATGACTAAATGAATATCTGGACATTTTTAAAGACTAAGGGAGTTACTGTTATGGTGAAATTTCCGAACATTTGGTGTCTCTGGAAAGGTCTGAAGAATATGCTCTAGAACTGGAGACTTCCTGGGTCCCAGTGGGCATGAAAACGCAGTGCATGGGAATGGGATGACCCAACCAGTGGGCACTTTTAAAGGCCAACAATGGAAAACATACATCTTTAACATGAATTCGTCGGTCAGCCAAGGTTAAACAGTCAGTTTAAAACATGCTTATGCACTTTGCATGGGGAATTGTCTCTGTTAGCTTCGCGTTCGCTGGGTAAACGGTTGTTCATCATCGGCCTTCCGCGTTTTCCTGCGACTCTGCGCAGTGACGTGTCGCGTTGACGGCGGGTCGCGCGCTGTGGAGAAGCTGCGGGCTGAAGCGTGTGTGTGTGTGTGTGGAGCTCCGCCCTCCTTGCGCACTCCGCGGCCCGCCCAACGCCCGCTAACTCCCGATCCAACCCTGCCCGAGTCTGGGGGAATCCGACGGCCTGCCTGCCCGGGGAAAATCTGGAGGCCGCCCCGTGCGTTGATCTATGGTAAGCGCGCGTGTACTGGTGAATCAGACCGCGCGATGTTTATCCCGCAAGCTCGTTGCACGCGCACGCTGGATTAATGCACTGAAATTGCACGTTTTTGTTGCATTATGTTGCTGGAGACGCGAGGCCTCGGATTGGCCGCCGGGCCCCGGGCCTTTACGCAGGCCGCACTCAGGCCTTGTTCACTGGGGGAGGGTTATTGTTTATAAGTGCTCTTGCATGCACGCACAGGCGCGCGACACTAAACGCCCCTTTGTTTCAAAGCTGAGAGCGCGTGCTCGCATATGTGTGATATATGTATGCGTGGGAATTAAACGCGCGGGGTATTATGGCTCAAAATGGCGGGGTTTTGTTTTCAGTGGAAGGGGAAAAATTATGGCCACAACAAGGCGCCATGTTTATGTCCGGTTTCAGGTGCTGAAATACGAGGAAGCCTTCGCTGCTTTTCTCCGCGCGCGGGGGGTGGGAAGCTTCGGCGCGCGCTGCTACCTATTTTTTTTACAGTCTATGGCTGGTACACACATTATTCTCAAATTGCATGAAGCTTCATGTGTTTCCTCTCATGCATAAAGCATTTTGCGTTGTATTTATAATGCATTGCATCATTTTATATAACAAACCTAATGCACAGCCAGTTATTGGTGCTAATATGTGTGTTGCATTAATTCCTAGTCACTCATCTTGTCGCAGTCATTTGCAAATTTAAGGGACATGCATGTCCGTCAATAATCTGCTCATATTTATTAGGCATATTCGTAAGTCTGCCTGTCTTTCTGCCTCCATATTTATCTATCTGTTTGCCTGCATGCATGCCTGTGTGTGTGTGTGTGTCTATTCAAGTGTACATCCATTTTAAACCTATTGTATGTTTACAATATGACAACTAGTTCTTGAACCCTTTCACATTGTTTTGATCCCCCTTGTCCAGAAAGCAACGGCCTCATTCTGTATTTACTCATTTCTTCATATGCAATAGCTGGTCATTTTGTGTTTGGTTAAATTATTAATTGTATGTGTTGTTTGTTGTGTTAGTTGTGCCGTGGCCAATGAAGAATAAAGACGATGGATGAGGAGGTGACAAGGCTTGCTCTCCGCTCCCAGGAGCCGAAGATTATACTGCATGGCTCAGGTAATAAACACACCAGACCTCTGTCCTTTCTAAGGTTATTTCTTTCATAATGCAAATGTTGCATCATTCTCATTCTAGAGATCATTTGTTCACATTAGAGAAAGATTATTAAGTTGAAATTTGTATGAAAACAATTTGTAAACTTTTAGATGTACACTAGCATATCGATGGCATATGTGACATGAATATGATTGCATAAATAAGAAAAATCTAGAATTTTGTATAACTATAACTATAATCATAATACATTTTTTGTGTTATTAAATAAAAATGATATATATATAGTTAAAGATATACAATTATAAATATACTTTTATATTTGAAATATTTATAAATTATTATATTTCATTATTTAAATTAAAAACATCAAATGCCACAACTCAAAAATATATTTTAATAAATATTATTAAATCAATCTATAGTTTATATCATCATAATTAATTATAATAATTATATATTTTTAAACAGTTAAATTAAAACAATTATATAATTATAACAAAAAAGATATTATGTATATAAATGTATATTATAAATATACATTTATATGTATTAAATAATGACATATATGTAGAAAAGCAGATATAAAATGGTAAATAATATATATTTTATGATAATATTATTCTGATAATATTGTTTATTATTATTATTACAAAAATGTATGTTATGTTGTTATTGTCATCTAATGTTTTTATTATTCAATTTAATTAAAATATTATCAAATTCAAAAAAATATTTTTATAATATTAATTAGAAATATATTTATGCTTATAGTGTATTACATGTTTATATATATATATATATATATATATAAATAGTTTTATGTCTGCTTTTTTTGTAATAAAAACATTAGACAACAATTAAAAGTAGTAGTAATAATAATATAATAAATATTATTATTCATTATTAAATATATAATATTTATTTTATGAATATGTATTTTTTGGGGAAATCTAGTAACCTGTGGTTAACCATTTCAGTTGGTCATTATGAATTGTGGTTTAGTGATCAAACTTCTTTGACTCAGTTAGCAGTAGTTTTGGCAGGCTTACTAAGCGAGTGCACGTGTGTGTGTGTGTGTGTGTGTGTGTGTGTGTGTGTGTGTGTGTGTGTGTGTGTTGCAGGCGAGGGGGGTGCTGGAGACGAGGAGTATGTGGTGGAGCTGCAGGAGACAGTGCTGGTGTCTGAGGTGGAGGGGGAGGGGGGGTCGGTTCAGGGCTTCTCCTCCGACGAGCTCGTCATCCAGGACGCCGTCGAGGACGTGGTTGCCGAGTATGTGCACTGCGATGACGACGAGGGCGTTGCCGTGGAGACCTGTGTGATGTCACTGGAGGAGGAGGAGGAGGATGGTGTTGCCATGGCAGAGATGACTGAGGATGTTTTGGTGGCGGAAGGGAGAGAGCAGGACGGCCTGGACCCCGAACACGACTCGGACAGCTGCGGAGACTACCTGATGATCTCCTGTAATTCACTTTCTTTACTTTATTCATTCATACATTCGTTCATCGATTCGTTCATTCATTTTGTTGATTAATTAGTTCATTCATTCAGTCACTTAGTTTTCAGTTTATTTGTCGTTATTAATCTATTCCAATCAGTTTTTTGTTAATTCCTTAATTTATTCGTTCATTTGTTTCTAATTCATTTATTCTATTAGTTAACTAGTTCATTCACTCATTTGTTCGTTCACTCAGTAAGTGTCCAGTTTATTTGTCATTGTTTGTTTATTCAATCAGTTCTTTTGTTCATTAATTAATTAATTTGTTTCTCACTAGTGAACGAATAAATGAACAGCTAAATTAATAAATAACTAAATAATAGAAATAAACAACTAATAATATGATAAAATGAATAAACAACTAAACTAATATGAATTACAGAATCAAATAATATGAATAAACAACTAAACTAGCTAGTTTAGTTTTTGTTGTTCATTTATTTATTCAATCAGTTTTTTTTTGTTTGTTCATTCATTTATTCATTTGTTTCAATCTAATTAATTTATTCTATTGGTTAACTAGTTCATTCGCTTAGCTGAGTTTATTTGCTGTTCATTTCAGTCAGTTGTTTGTTTGTTTGTTTGTTTGTTTCATTCATTTCCATTCATTAGTTTTTCTGTCATAAAACGAATGATCTGTTCATAATGTTGGTCTTCCTTCCTTCGTGTAGTGGACGACGCTGGTAAGATGGTGTCGGGAGACGGCGAGGAGGTGACGGTAGAGGGAGCGATAGATGACCAGGAGGTGGAGAAAGATGAGGACGGACAGGAAGTCATTAAAGTTTACATCTTTAAAGCAGACTCGGGAGAGGACGACCTTGGTGAGTCCAGTGTCTACTAGAGATTGAGCCAGTGTTACTTTTGTATTATTTATATACTTTTATAGTTTTGGCTAATATTTTGAATTGGCATTTATTTATTTATTTATTAATTTTAGTTTTTTTTTTCAATGTTTTAATTTTTTAAAAGTTTTATTTTTCCATTTTTATTCTTTTCAGAACTATATTAAAACGTTTTAGTAATTTAATGTGCTTTTGTAATTTTTTTTATTAGTTTTTGTTCTTTTATATTTCCGTTTAGCTTTAATTGTTTAGTCATTCTAGTACTTCATTGTCAAGTCACTTTTATTTATACCTTTATTCTTGACAAAACTGGGCTAATATGGTTATGGTTCCTGGTTCTAGTAAGAACTCGAGCTGCTGTGTTTTGGACCAGCTGTAGTTTTGTTTATTAAGCATGCAGGGCAACCACCCATAATAGCATTACAATAATATAGCCTTGAGGTTATGAACGCATGAACTAAACTGTTCTGCATTTGTCATTGATAGCATATGTCGTAGTTTAGATATATTTCTAAGATGGAAAATTGTGGTTTTACAGATGTTAGAAATGTGGCTTTCAAATGAAAGATTGGTATCAAAGAGCACACCCAGGTTCCTAACCGACGACGAAGACTTAACAGAGCAGCCATCAAGTGTTAGACAGTATTCTAGATTATTGTGTGAGGAAGTTTTGTGTCTAATAATTAGTAGGAAATTACTATTCATCTAACTATCCAAAATTTTTATATCAAGTATGCATTCCATAAATTTAGTGAATTGCTTTGTTTCATCAGGGCGCAAAAAATA
Organism: Scardinius erythrophthalmus; assembly: GCF_964197995.2. Classification (NCBI taxonomy): domain Eukaryota; kingdom Metazoa; phylum Chordata; class Actinopteri; order Cypriniformes; family Leuciscidae; genus Scardinius; species Scardinius erythrophthalmus. The sequence goes on from NC_138225.1 coordinate 3,915,536, forward strand.
TAGAGATGAGTATCATCAGCATAACAGTGAAAACTAATGCCATGCTTCCTAATGATATCTCCCAAGGGTAGCATGTGCAGGATGAAAAGCAACGGCCCTAGTACTGAGCCTTGCTGTACTCCATACTGAACTTGTGATCGATAAGACATCTCTTCATTTACTGCTACAAATTGATAACAGTCAGATAAGTATGATTTGAACCATGTCAATGCAATTCCACTAATGCCAATCTAATTTGAGTCTATTCAAAAGGATGTTGTGGTTGATAGTATCAAATTCAAGACTAAGATCCAGTAACACTAATACAGAGATACAACCACGATCATACGATAAGAGCAAATCATTTGTGACTCTAACGAGCGCAGCTTTAGTACTATGAAACGGTCTAAATACTGACTGGAGCTCATCGCAGATTTCTTTCTAAAAAGAAACATAGTTGTGAGTAGTGTTGCACGGTGCACCGATGCTTCAAAAGTATCGCGATTCTCAAAAACGTCACGATTCCTAAATTTATTAGTATATCGATACTTCTAAGAATGACCGCGTTCCAGATTTGTAAGGCCGGCGACACACTGGATGCGTGGCATGAGCGTCTCAGCTGTGTGGCGTGTCCGTTTTTATTTCGGCTCCCATGTTTACAGGTTAGAGCTAGCACACTGCCTGTGTGACGCGCGCCCGATCCGTGCGGAAAACGCGTGCATGCTAGAAATAGAACTGACGCCTATTTTTCACGCGACACGCCAAGCGTGTTGGTAGCGTTTCCAGGCAAAATAGAATTGGAAAAGATGTTTCTGTGTCATTTTGACACGAATACATATTAATAAATGACATTTTGATGTTTGAAAGTCTCTAGGTTTTGACATAAATGCAGATATAAATGTAATTTAAAACAAGTAATAAAAACTCAGTGAGTGTTTTAGCGCAATTTTCTCACCTCATGGGATCACAACACTAAGAGATAGTAAATCTTTTCCTGGATTTTTTTTGTGCGTTCCCGAGATTAGACCTTCCTTAACATAATGCCGAAAACCCGAAGTCTCTAGGTGGTCTGGTTGAGTAGAAGATAGAAGTGCAAGATTGGTGCGCACAGACAGAACAGAAATCATGAGTTAACAATCGCAATTTTGTCCGGTGGAAAATTGCGCTAAAAATATTATCGATTTTCAAATACTGCACCTGTCAATACAGAACGAAATATTCTGTAGACTATTTTGCCTTCAATACTGCCGATGTTGTCTTTGCTGCTATATATTTATGTTTTAAAATAAAGCACAGCAATGTTATTTGAAAGTGTTTCTCCCTTTTCAGGAAAAGTATCGAAAAAGTATCGAAATCGCAATTCTTGACTTAGTATCGGTATCGAAACAATAATTTTGGTATCGTGACAACACTAGTTGTGAGGACACTGCTTTTTCTAGTATTTTTTACAGAAAAGGGAGATTCGATATAAGTCTGTAATTAACTAGTTCTCTAGGATCAAGTTGCATTTTTTAATAAGAGATTTAATAACAGCCAGCTTAAAGGGATAGTTCACTTTGAAATTAATTTTTGATATGTTTTAGCTTACCTCAAGGGCATCCAAGATGTAGGTGTCTTTGTTTCCGCAGTAGTTTCAATTTTGATATTTTTAGGTCAAACCGTTCTTGTCTGTCAGTCATATAATGCAGGTCGATGGTCACTGTCTCAAAGAGCAAGCACAGAGTCCAAATTAAAACAATTCCCCATCGTCCAAATTAAACAATTCCCCATCATAAGTACACATTGATGGCCTAAGACACGAAACGAGCGGTTTGTGTGAGAAAACGAACAGTATTTATATCGTTGTTATCTCTTGAAAACAGCACACGTCCAAATGATCTGACGGCGCGGGCGGGTATAGATATATACATAGATGTCGCCCTGGCTACGGTTTCGTTCCAATGAACTGCAGTAGCCAAGGCGACATCTATGTATATATCTATACCCGCCCGCGCCGTCAGATCATTTGGACGTGTGCTGTTTTCAAGAGATATATATATTTATATATATAAAGATGCTCATTAGCAGCTTACGTATAGCGGCCCATTGAAACGGCCGCTAATGAGGCATCTATGGTTTCTACAAACGGAAACCGAGGATAGCGCGGATATTACATAATGGATATGCGACAATGACAAGGGACGAGCCATTATTTAAAACTGGAATTTCTCTGGATTTACAAATCCTTGGAAACTTTTGTTGTACAGAATGTAAGTACAGAACCGCATGAAATATATCACACTGTGGAAGTGGTTTTTGAATATTTTATTACAAAAATATTACATATTGTACCTTTAATTAAAATAATGTTAACTAAAATAAAATGATATTGAAACTATTATTTATTATAGTTTATTTCATTTGATTTCCACTTTACTTCAATTATGGAAAATTATTATTAATATTTTTTGTTTAAAATGCATCACTGGATAGGGGCCGATGATGAAACCCTCAGTTCAATAAGAAGTAGCAGAGGTGATGTGGTGGTGATCAGAGTTTCTTCTATGACGTGTGACAGAAATTCAAACTGAAACTGCAGATTCATTGTTCTGGTGGACATGCTGGGTCTTTCTTGGGCATTTGCCACAGCTTCACTTGTGATCCAATTATGATATGCATCATGATCATGAGAATTGTATCGTATTGTGAGGTAGTTGTTGGGACCCATCCAGACATTTTTCATTTTTGCCACTGAAACTGTTGCCAGGGCAAGTAAAGATCAGAAAAAATCCATGCGTTGTTCAAAATCGCCTCCTATACCTTCATTCACTATTCTCTACATTACTAATATAGTCCATTTGAAGGAATGAATTAAGGGCTGTCACTTTTGCATAGTTTGTGCTTGCTGTTTAATAATTATTTGAAATTGATCAAACTAGCAGCACCTGTTGTAATGAAAAGATTTATCTTAAACTCATTCATGGAAACTAGCATGTATAAACCTTAATTAAACAATTTAATAATCATTAAAAAAGGAATTTATACCTGCATGATATTACTCTGTAGCCACATTGGAACAGCGGTTTGGAAAATGTATAAAAATCAGTTGTACACTCATTATTGCGGAGCACTGTGGGATTGAATGAGTGCACTCGATAACATGCACTATGGTTTCGGACACCACTACAAATAGTGCCATATTTAAAGGGATACTTCACCGATTAGCATTAAGCTTTGTATCAGTAGAAACCCGGTAGCATTCTCGAATGACTGTGCTTCCCTCCCTCATGTCCCCCTGAGACGAGAGATTTCTGTATTGTGTGTCTGGAAAAACCTCAGATGACGCAAAAATCTTCATTTATCATCATCTGAGGCTTTTGTGTCCAGAGGCGAGAGACTCCAGCCAGTAGGAGGAGCTCGTCCCGCATGTCTTCAACCTGCCCATAGGGGGATCTCACCATAAAACGCCGTCTTTTCAGTTTCGAGTCGACTAGTAGCCTAGCTGTGTCATTTCTCCCGACACTGCCCTCTGTAACCGGTAGGCTTGTCTCGGGCGTGTTCTCGTAGGGCAGTGAAGCAAGTGCATTCTGGGAGTTGTCGTCTTTCATCCACATGAGCCAAAAATACATTTCCTGGCTTTTCTCAGTCTAGAAGGCACCAACTTCTAAAATAATTTCACATTTCTACTACATAAATGACCCAATTTAAATACACATTCATCTTTCCAGTATGGGGGAGATTTCGGACACAGCCCTAGTGATGCAAATTTCAGCAATCGGAAAATACACGTCCGAAACATCAAAAAGCTGAAATAATTTTGGAGGGCTGACTGAAACAGTTGGTGATGTTAAAGCAGCATGCAGAGTTCAATTACACTACTGAAAACATACGTTTTGGTAAACACAGTGCATCCCTAAAAATCTGGAATATGAGGGTGCAAAAAAATCTAAACATTGAGAAAATCTCCTTTAAAGTTGTTCATTTATGTTGGCGATTGTGCTGCATTCACTCACAAAAATACATGTTTTATATATTTATGGTAGGAAATTTACAAAATATCTTCATGGAACATGATCTTTACTTAATATCCTCATGATTTTTGGCATAAAAGAAAAATGGATAATTTTGACCCATACAATGTATTGTTGGATATTGCCACAAATATACCCGTGCGACTCGAGACTGGTGACGTGATCCAGGGTTCTGTGTGTCATTTTAATAACACCAGAGTGGTGAGTAATTGTCTGATGCTTGATTTGTGTGCAGGAGAGACGGTGGACCTCAGTGAGAATGAGGCCGTCGCTCTGGCTGAGCCTGTGATTCGGCCGCTGAGAGAGAAGATGGTCTACATGTCTGTGGGAGACGGTCATCATACACAGACTGATGGTGAGAGACCGCTTATCAAACGCATCTTTGACGTATACAGTATACAGTAGGACTGGGCGGCATGACTGTATACACAATGCAACAGTAGAAATGTGGCATCTGGTCTGACGTTTATACCGAGGCAGATATAATTGCAAGCACTGAATATATGAGGTGTTGTTAAGCTCAACACAAAGTTTTGTTGTTTATGGTTGCTGAGCAAAATCATTACTTAGCATGTTAATATAACAATAAATGGACATGCTTACAACAGGCTATTTTACTAGTTTTTTTATGTCTTTAGTTCTTATTTTTATTTCAGTTTTAGTAATTTTAGTAATTCAACAAACTAAAAATAATTGCCTAGATAACTAACTGGCATAAAATATATATTTTTTTTTTCCAGTTAACATTATTTCAGTATTTCTTTCACTGGATTATCCCAAAATAGGCCTTCAAACATGATTATTTAATACAATTTTGTATTAAAAGCTATTTTATTTAATATAATATTTTAAGTACTTAAATTTCCAGCATAAATAACTATATTGTGATGTATAGCATTACTGGTATAAAGCAATTCACACTGTGATTTAAGGTTTTAGTAATGCCGCCCGTCTCTCTTCATAACACGATTCGTTGATTATTGGCTGCAAACGCTCAAATAGCCTCTTAGTTTCTGCTCAAATTGCTTCATTCTTTCTGTTCTGCAAAAGTCAAATTATGTAACTTTCTGGGAACTTGTCAAACCAGTTATTATTGTCCCAAACGTACTCCTGTTTGATTTACTAAGCTAATGTTTTCAAAGATGAAACTGAAGGACTGAATTGGCATGAAACATGCTACTTATGTGGATGATGTCTTTGCCAACATTATTATTTAATTTTCGACACTGTTATTGAATATTTAGGTGATTGTTTCTGTTTGGTTCGATGGGTCTGAGCATCAGCTTGACGTGTGTGTGTGTGTGTGTGTGTGTGTGTGTGTGTGTGTGTGTGCGCGTGTGCGTGTGCGTGTGTGTGTGTGTGTGTGTGTGTGTGTGTGTGTGTGTGTGTGTGTGTGTGTGTGTGCAGGAGGCTCTAAGCTCTCGGACGAGGTGTACATGGAGGTGGTGGTTGGAGGCGAGGAGCCGGTTCCTCATGACAGGCCGTATGATGGCACTGCGCTGAGCAAGGACTTCATGCCTGTTGCGTGGGCAGCGGCATACGGTCAGGACACTCGAAACGCTTCCTCATGTCACTGACACTACAAACCCCCAGATCATGTAGTAAAACGGGAACTTAAATAAGCCTGTGTCTATTGACTACAAACAACACAATGCATGCACACAGGAATCCTGAAATGTAGGGCTGGGTTATTGACTCATGATTTGTTTCATTCTCCATTTGATTAATTTGAATGTATATCAGGTACAGTACATGACAATTTTTCTCTACGGAAAATAATCTCAACTAATGTTGCAAACTATACGGGGAACCCTGTCGTTTGGTATAATTCTATAATATTAAAAGTTTAAAATGAACAAAAAGTCTAAACTACTAAATTCAATTGCCATTTATTTTTAGATATAATAATAAACGGTCAAATAAAAACTGGTTTGTATACAAACATTTAAATAGCATATTTACAACAGTTTTTATAATGTCTCTATAATAATAACAACTTTTTTATTTGTTTTTACTCCAATTAATTGTTTTAAATATAAAGATTTAAACATTGACTGAACTAGGGGTGGGGGAAAAATCGATTCTTAGATGCATCGCGATGCGGACTTGGACGATTTTGAATCAATTCACAAATGTCAAAAATCGATTAAAAAATTGTATTTTTATTTTTTTCTAATAACGTAATATTGACGGAATGCAAAAGGCGGAACTCTAAAGCGGACGTGCAGTGCGCCAAATTCAGACGGCACCCTCTTCATTAAAAACTAAAGTATGGAAAATTGGCAATTTCATTTTGACCTATTTAGTATTTTTTGTATGAGAGCTGCTTTCTGTATTGTTTAGTTTTCACATCAATATACTGTAAACCGATCTGTTATACGTACGTCATACTGCTCTCCACACTCACAGTCTGTATCAGTGCAATGCCAGTCATAAAAAGTTACATTTTGACTGTGCTCTCTGCAGATGTTCATCACTTTTTTTTGTATAAGCTGTTTTTGATTGTGGTATACAGCAAACATTTCAAGTCATAACTCTTTATAGTTGTGTATAAAAGCGGCTTTGTTTGTAACTAATTATTTAGAATATGCATAAGTCCACAAGCATTATGTTTGTATGAGAGCTTCTGGTACATAATTCTATGCTTTTGAACGAAAACTGTTTGTGATTTTTGTTACAGCAAAATGTTTTTTTGTTTCTTGTCTGAAGGAATATATTGCTCATTGGAAATAACAGGAGGATGTTGGTTAGAAGTCTATTATTAAATGCTAGAGATTCAGAATATGCTGAAGTTTGAATTCATTTACTACAAGTACGCTGCTAGTACATGCACATGTTTATTTTCCTGTTGGTTCTCAGCAATGTTGGGACATATGCTGGCAAATGTAACCTTACAGTTGACTTGCCAAATCACTTCCATTTGTTTTATTAATAAAATGAATATAGGAAGTATTGGAAGTAAATTCTTTATGGGTCATCATAAATACTTTGCTTTAAAAAGTACCAAGTAGTCACACACACACAAAAAAAGATGCATCGATAATCGTTACCCTCTGAATCATAATCGAATTGAATCGTGAGGTGCCTAGAGATTCCCACCCCTAATTTAAACATTCGTTAAATAAAGAAGATATTAAACGGGTAAAGTGTCACACCACATTAAAGAACATCATGATGACATTTATTGTTTGAATTTCGTTATAAAACTGACGGAATTTGAAATACTTTTTTTAATATCAAAAGTAACAAAGCAAAAATTATATTTTTGATTTATTGGATGGACACATAATGTTTATGTTCGCGCATCAGCTGAAAACAGCATAGAATAAAAGATAGATTCTTGGAATATCAATTCATCAAAATGAGAGCCAATTAAAATCGAGAAATTGATATTGTCATCAAATACCCTTTCTTATATGTGCTGGACTAACACTAGAAACATTCATATCAAATGTGATGGAAGTGCTGGTTAATCTGAGTTTAATTATGCATATTTTTTCTGGCATTCAAAGCTTTTTATGTTTGGAAGTAGAAACTGGGTTGCAGAAACACACACTCATGTTGTCTAGATTGTAGTGGTTGACTGATATCAGCATTTTAGAAGGACAATACCGTTGTGATCTTGCATTCATTAGGATGTTTCTTCTAATCATAAATAATTCTTGAATATGCTGATGTGTCTGTCATAAGCAGGTGCGGACGAGGGCTGTGAGAACCGCAACGGAGCAGCGAGCGCGTTACTGCACATCGACGAGTCGGATGCACTGGACAAACTCAACCGGCAACACGGCAAGAGGCGGCGAGCTGAACCCCGACAGGTCCAGACAGGTATTAGCACACTCACCTGCCACTAACTGCTTAAACCATTAGTTCACTTCAGAATTCAAATATCCTGATAATTTACTCACCCCCATGTCATCCAAGATGTTCATGTCTTTCGTTCTTCGGTCGAAAAGAAATTAAGGTTTTTGAGGAAAACATTCCAGGATTGTTCTCCATATAGTGACTTCAATGGGGTCCAACGGGTTGAAGGTCCAAATTGTAGTTTCAATGCAGCTTCAAAGTCTCTACACGATCCCAGCTGTGGAATAAGAGTCTTATCTAGACAAACCATCGGCCATTTAAAAAATAAATAAATAAATAATATATATAGAGAGAGAGAGAAATAAAAAAATCATGTTTAAAGGTCACGCTTGTTCCCATTCAAAAATGTAGGGTTGGCCGAAAAACTAATTTCATTTTCTTCTCCAACTTTAAAATCATCCTGTATTTTTATTTTATTTTATTTTAAAGGGCATTTGACTTAGTCTTTGCACATTCACTTTGTAAACACTAGCTCGGTACTTCCGCGTGACCTTTCAACGTGATTACATAATGCGTGGCACATCACAGCTAGTGCAAGACCAGCATTTGTGGTTAAAAAGTATATATATTTTGGTTGTTTTTTAGAAAATGAATGATGGTTTGTCTAGATAAGACTCTTATTCCTCGGCTGGGAACGTGTAGAGCCTTTAAAGCTGCACTGAAACTCACATTTGGACCTTCAACCCCCATTGAAGTCACTATAGGGAGAAAAATCTTAGCTTTTTAGTTGTTGTTATGACTTAGGGCTGCCAAATTAAAATCCGAATTTCGAATATTTGTCAAATGTAAAATAAAAATCCACATTCATATGCAAACACGGTGCATTTGAACTTTAGGTGTGCATCAGGCAGAATTATCAGTGGCGCACGAGATGTGATGATGTTGCAAAAGTCATCGTTGTGTTTAATGTTTTTGTTTGCCTGTCCTGTTGAACCCATTAGATGTGGCGCTGATGCGTTGTTCATTCAAAACATTGCAGAAATAGAGAAGCTCAATGCAGAGAAGATCTTGGTTACGTCAAAACCAGAACCAAGCCGTTCACACAGAACACATTTTCTGCACCACTTTTCCATTGTTTTCTATGTAAACAAGCACTAGATCAGCGCTTTGGCTTTTTGTATTAAAATATGCTGTTTTGTTCATTATTGTTTATGCAATTTATATAGCATTATAAATGCTATGTACTTTTTACAGACAGCCATATTATTTAATTGCTTAAAATAAACAATTTAATGTGGTTCATTAATATTTTGCTCATTTCGCCCTCTTGTGGCCTCAGGAGATTTTTCTCTTAACTGAAATATTAAGTTAAATTTTAATTTAAAAGGCATAATATAAGTAAAAAAAACCCATTGAATTTAGTTTTTCAGCGGTTTAATAGCCCTATTATGATCCTGATAAGTAGTCAACAGATTTAGCGTCTGAATTCTCTATTCATTCAATAAAGTTCATTTAAATGTTTACTTAAAATTCTCCAAGCAACTTAAAATATACACTTAACATTGAGAAGGTTATCAGTAGAAATCATTCATAAATAAATAAATATTTTGTGTGGCTGGAGCATATGAGAGTCTTAACAGTGTCAAAATCGCTCAATACCTGAAATGTCTTATAATGTAATGCACTGAAACTCTTTAAAAAGCATTTTTTTTCAAGTTTTTTAACTATTACTGTAGTCATTTATACTTTTATCTATTGCACTGCGGGACAATTTAAAATGATCTAGTGAAATCAAAATGATGAAATGTGACATTAAAAGAAATGTGACCAGTCACAGCAGAAATATACATTTTGCCTTTGAATTTTTACCTTGATGTTAAATGTTGAATTTTTACCTTGATGTTGAAAAAATAAGACCATTGGCATTTGTAACTAACATGTTTTCAAAGGTTTTCAAAAGGTTTCTGGTGGAATTAAAGTAAATAATTGCCATCATTAATTTGTATGTTGTATTTAGTGTGTATATATACTGTATGTGTGTATATATACACACACACACACACACACACACACACATTCAGTTTTCATTTTTTTCATTTTGTCTTTTCTTTTCATTTTTTTAAAATATGACTGTTTAATTAATTAATTTATTTATTTATTTATTTATTTATTTATTTATTTATTTATTTATTTATTTATTTCCAGTTTCCAGTTAGTAATTTTAGTTCTTCAACTTAAATGCATTTCAGTTAAGTGCCAAGGCAACATTTTTATTCAGTTTGTATTTCATCTAATGCATATATCAATGAGCTCATTGTTTCTGCCTTAAATTCTTACATTGTTTAAATTAATAAATGTTTTAGCTAACTGTGATTTGTATATGTACATTTCGAAAATACATAACTTAGACAGTCACCTCTCATAACAGATCACTAAAGTATAATGTAGACCATTTTCTGTAAAGCTGCATTGAAACGGTGTATTGTGAAAAGCGCTATACAAATAAATGTGAATTGAATTTAATATTTTTTACTTCAAATGTATTTCAATTAACATAAATGCTTCTTTTAATAGTTTTAGTTCTATATGCATAATATCAGCTATTGGCTACAAAACTGATTTTCCTTCATCCTCTCACTGTCCGTATCTCTCATTCCTCCCCAGCGATCATCATCGGCCCGTACGGACAGCCTCTGACGGTCTACCCCTGCATGCTGTGCGGTAAGAAGTTCAAATCCCGCGGCTTCCTGAAGCGACACACGCGCAACCACCACCAGGACGTGCTGAGTCGCAAGAAGTACCAGTGCACGGACTGCGACTTCACCACCAACAAAAAAGCCAGTCTGCACAACCACATGGAGGTCCACGCGCTCAGCAACAAAGCGCCGTTCGAATGCGAGACCTGCGGTAAAGAGTTTCACCAGCAGGCGGCGCTGTTCTCGCACCGTCTCCAGCACCACCACCGCGAACAGAAAACGCCCACGGCAATCGCGTCGCCTTCTCCTCCTGCCGCCACGGCAAAGACACACAAATGCAAGTTTTGCGATTACGAGACTGCCGAGCAAGGGCTGCTCAATCGCCACCTGCTGGCCGTTCACAGTAAGAGCTTCCCGCACATATGCGTGGAATGCGGGAAAGGTTTCCGCCACCCGTCGGAGCTAAAAAAACACATGCGCACGCACACCGGCGAGAAGCCGTACTCGTGCATGTACTGCGATTACAAATCCGCCGATTCGTCTAACCTAAAAACGCACGTGAAAACGAAGCACAGCCGCGAGCTTCCGTTCCGCTGCGAACGCTGCGGTCAAACGTTCGCCGAGGAGGACGAGCTAACGCAACACGCCACGACACACGAGGACGCTCGCGGACACCAGTGCAACCACTGCGACCATCGCAGCTCCAACTCCAGCGACCTGAAACGGCACGTCATTTCCGTGCACACTAAAGACTATCCGCACAAGTGCGCCATCTGCGGGAAAGGCTTCCACCGGCCGTCCGAGCTTAAGAAACACTCCGCGTCGCACAAAGCTAAGAAACTGCACCAGTGCCGCCACTGCAACTTTAAGATCGCTGATCCGTTCGTGCTCAGCCGGCACATCTTATCCGTTCACACGAAGGAGCAACAGCAGCAACAACAAACGCCACAACAACCGACTCCGCCCACTTCCGAGTCGTCGCCACCACAAGCCCCGCCCACAGAAAAGAGCGCCCCCAAGAGGACTATAGGGGCGGCGCAGTTAGCGGCGCCCTCGGTAAAGAAAGCCATTGGCTCCAAGGGTCCGCGGGAAAGGCGTGTGTATCAGTGTCAGTATTGCGACTACAGCACGGGAGACGCGTCTGGCTTCAAAAGACACGTTATTTCCATCCATACTAAAGACTATCCTCACCGCTGTCAGTACTGCTCGAAGGGCTTCCGGAGACCTTCGGAGAAAAACCAGCACATTATGAGACATCATAAAGACATGGTGCCGGGAGAATGAACACCTTCCTTTTCTCCCTCCTGCTCACTTCCATAAAGACACTAAACAACCATTGATTCAAATCCCTCATGTTAGCAAACTCTTACAAAGATCTCTCATGCATAGCAGCGCGCGTGTGTGTGTGTGTTGTGTCTGTGTGCGAAAGCGTGCATATGAACATGCTTTATGCTTAATGATCACATGGTTTGCAGTCTTAAAGGAACAGTTCACCCTAAAATTTAAGGGGTCGTCATTCACTCGCCCTCATGTTGTTTAAGACTTGCGAGACTTTCTTTCTACCAAGGAACGTAAACGTTTTTTTTAGTTAATAAAAAAAAAAAAAAGAGAGAATATCCTGGTTAATCTTTTTTGCATTATTATATTGACTTAATATATAAATTAAATAATAAATTATTATGATAATGTATTATATAAATATTAAACGTTTCATTAACACTTTTTCATTAGTTAACATTAATGTATTAACTAACATGACCTAACCATGAGCAATACATTTGTTACTGTATTTGTTAATCTTTGTTAATGTTAGTTATTAAAAATAAAGATGTTCATTGTTTGTTCATGTTAGTTCACAGCACATTAACTAATGCTAACAAAATTTTAATAAAGTGTTAGTAAATGTTGCAATTAACAAAGATTAATAAATGATGTTTAGGTGCAGGTCATTATTAGTTAATGTTAACTAATCAACCTTATTGTAAAGTGTTACCAATGTTTCTTATCATAAATGCTGTAAAAAGCACCATAATAATAACTTTATGCACTATATTCGTGATACATTTGAGTGAGGACAACCCCAAATTGAAGGTGTTATACACTGAAATTTTCCTCTCTTCTCTAGGAAATAAAACAGCATACGACATGAGGGTGAGTAAATAATGACATTTTTGTTTTGGGTGGACTATTCCTTTAACTTTAGACGTTTTATGTTTGGATGTGTACCTTAACAGATGAAACTAATATGTACATCCAGCCTCTGGGATCAGGTGCATATTCCTGAAGCATTTTTGAGTCTTGCGTTCACCCTGTCATCAAGCTAAAATCCTCTGAGCGCATAAACTCTCTGAAATGCTTTTTGAATATAGGACCACGTCATGGATTTCTCACTCAATCTTGCACTTTACTAGCATGTCCGTCTGCTTGATCGCTGTTTAAAAACGTGGATGTTGTCAGATGACACCAGGAAATGTTTTTAATGTTCAGAAAAACGTTGGAAATTACCAGGCTGTTTTCCATAGGCACTAAAAACTCAGTCTTATTTTGCAATGTTAGTATGATCAGGACAGGGTAATGGGGAATGTGTGGTCTCTCAAAACTTTAATGATGGCAGGAAGTGTTCATCATGACTGATCTGTTGAAGAATCAAATCTGTAACGAACGACTAATATGTTTGAAAGGAATAGTTCACTTTGAAAGTGAAAAAGTAATTTACTCACAATCACATTCATGTTTTTTCCCATTAAGCTGCGGTTTCATTAACGCGACAAAGGGCAAGTGCATAAAAAAAAAAAACCATAATAGTAGTTCATATGGTCATACGATTACTCAGTATTTGCTAAAAATTTAGGCTTTCATGTGAATTAAAGGGACAGTTCAACCAAAAATAAAAATTGTCGTCATTTACTCTGCCTCAAGTTGTTCCAAACCTGCATTAAGTTCTTTCTTCTGTTGAACACAAATGATGATATTTTGAAGAATGTTGGTAACAAAGTAGTTTTTGGACCCCATTGACTTCCATAGTGTAGAAACAAATACAATGGAAGTCAATGGGGACCAGAAAAAAATACTTTATATTATTAATACAGAAATTAACACAGGTTTGGAACAACTTGAGAGCGAGTAAATGACAGAATTTGAGTTTTTTGTGAACTAAGCCTTTAACCTGTTTCTTAGAAGTCAGAAGATTTGGATTATATATAACATAAAAGTCATATAAACTACATTTATTGCTTTTTTTGTTCGTTTTGGAGCTTTTCAGTCGCTATATATATGGTATGAAAAGCTCCAAAACAAACAAAAAAAGCAATAAATCTAGTTTATATGACTTTTATGTTGTTATATATATTCCAAAACTTACCATATTTTACTAAAAATCTCTTTGAAAATACATGATGATAGACTTTTTCTTTAGGTGAACTATTCCTTTAAGGTTTGTGCAGAACTAGTTGTCTACTGCTGCATTTCTTTTTAATTTAGTTTTAACTTGCTGGATCAAGTCCATTCACCTCCAGAACAAAGTTGTTTTAAACACAGTTCTCTGCCTTCACTTTCCTATCATTGTTGGTCATTTTGAGCACACGCTGAACCCACCGCAGGACATTCATAGCATAGCTCTATGAGACTGCAGCAATGCATTTTGGGTATGTGAGACCAGATGCTCCCTCTTTCATTTTAAGAAAGCTTGAATTTTAATCATGCAAGGGTAAATGTTTTCTCATGTTGTAAGCTGATTTAAATGCATTTCACTTGGATGTATGGGACCACAGAACTTACTAAACATGTTGAGCCCGCCTGGGTCATTTTTAACCCAACAATCAAGAGAAATACACAAAAACATAATGGTAGTATTTTTTGTTTTACTTTCATGCTAATTTAAATACAAATGATTGTATTTCAGTACCTTTTTTTTAAAGATTACAGTAATGATATCATCATTGAAAAATGAATTGTAATCATAGGAATTAAATAAGAATTAAAAATAGCACCTGTTCATGTTGAAATAGTTTCATTACTGTAAAATAAAATATAAAAATTATTTTACTGCAATACAAGTATTGGTATTTAAATTTTCACTACTGTTATATAAAAACAATAAAAAATGAGTATTATTTTCAGTGTCACAATGCAAAAATTAATAGTCCAAATAGATTCAAAATATAATTGATTATTTTAATCTCTTGTTTTTGGGGTGAAATTTGACTTGAGAATTTTGGATCATTTTTATTTTTATTTTTTGAGAGATTCAGCCATATGAATTCCTATCACTATATTAGATTCAGTTTGCCAATCATGTCTTGGAAAAGCATTTTTGATGACCCTATTTGACAGTATCAGGCCGAGCGTTCCTCTCATCAGTGTACACAACGTGCAGTATGAGTTTTTATTTAAAAAAGTCTAACTACTAAAAGATTAGAAATGATCATATTTCTGTGTGTATGTGTATGATTGTGTGTTAGCAGAGTTTCCTGGTTTATTCTCAAAGCAATGCATCAGATATGTTTGCCGTTGCCAATAACCTCTCACCTTTAACCCTTCGAGTGACCGTTCATAGTGATGATACTGTTCGGCTGTGTTCATGTACGGTCAATGCAGTTACACACAGTATAGCCTCCTAATATCTACTAATTGACTTAATAGTCGACGTCAGACCTCACCCAAGCTGGCATCCCTTACAGTTACCACCAAGGCAAACTAAAAACTGGAATTGACACGGCAAATCATGTTGGAAATGCTCTGTTTTGTGTGTGTATGTAACGTTAATTGAATCAATTTGGATCAAAATTCCACTAACCTGTGATGGATGATGTCATACCCAGCTTTGCATGTGATTGGCTAGAGGTTTCCAAAGGAACTTGAAAAAGCCTCAGTTTTTGTCCGAACAGCACCATTAGTAATGAGGGCCACGCGTTCTTCTCGCTCAAACGATGCCATTGGTCGGGAAGGGAATCGGTCACTGCTCCTAACGTTCCCGGGCCTCTTCCTCTCCCCGTGATCATTTTTATACTGCAGATATTTATTTGGTCACCGTTTAAACTTTGTTGTATAGTTAAATGTAAGTAGGAATCTATGGGACTATAACTTATTGTTTTGTACACAGATCTGTAAAGAGAGAGTGTAGATGTAAACACTTTGGAAAGAGGAGTTCAGAACTTTGTGTTGTCATGGATGTATCTTCACATTTGTTTAAAAATGATAAAAAAGGAAATAAAAGGCAAAGTATTTTCCTGCATTCTCTGTTCATTATGGAAGTGTGGTTCAAGGTCTTTTTGTAAATGCTTCCCATTTACATTTATCCATGTGGGAGATGCTTTTAGCCAAAGCAATTTACTGTGAAGTCCATAAGATTTATTATTCATATGCATTAATATGAATACGGTACCAGTCAAATATTTTGGACAAATTATGAGAAAGTTGTTTCTCATAAAGAGACTGAGGAGGAGCAGAGCTGGACTCTAAACAACTTTGAGAAACAAAAAATGATTTGTATTTTTGTTTATTACATAATTTTCATACTTCCATGTGATTTCATTTTAGTATTTCGTTTAGACTGAACAAGTAGAGCCAGCCTGGTCTTTCTTTTTTCTCCACTTTATGCATCAGTATGTTTAAGAGCAACAAAGAGTTGATTGGTTTTAATCAACTTGGATGTTTAAGGCAGCAACTATTTCCTTTTCCTTTTCTTTTTTCCAGTGAAAGTAATCATAGTATCACATACAGTACACTCTTCATTTTTGTGATTCCATAGAATTTTTTCCACTATAAATTTGTGGAATGGAAAAGTTCCATGGATGTTAAAGATTCTTTATAGAGCCATCGATCCCAATAAAGAATTTGGATCATGAGGCTAACATACACTCTTAAAAATACAGTATAAAAAAGCCACATAACGGAGATTCAAAAAAGATTTTATTGGTCCAAGAACTCATGAAGAAATGATAGTAAATGATGAAAAGAACTTTAAGAGGGATAAAGGGACTGCTATGAGAGTGTAACACTAGAGGGCACATTAAATGTTTCACTACAGTCATGAGTCAGTCAGGAATCAGGATTCAGAGAGGATCTTCAAATCAGCACATTAAGGGCACTCGTCTAGAGAGAAAAGATGGACAGGTCAGGTCTGAAGAGGTTATTCATCAGCTATTTGCTTACTATAGACACAATGTTTTACCATTTTTAGGCAGGAGGGCGATGTTCTCCGGCAGAATGCCTTGCTCCAGAGAAAAGGCAGTGAACTTGTCCAAGACATCCTGGCTCAGGTCGGGTGTTCGGCCTACAAAAAACAGTACAAACACATCGAAATGTCAAAAACTATTCCAAATGAATCCATAATCATTACAAACCTTAGTAAATAATTTAATTATTTGAGCTTATGTTTTTTACAGTACACATTCCAGGCTGAAATTTAAGTTAACTTAGAAAACGGCATTTATAATCCATTTTTCTTCCGTTACATGTTTCAGAGAGGAATAAGATGTTCAACGAGAAAAATTTTACAAGATTCCATTGGTTAGCATTAGTTAACATGAACTAACCATGAGACATACTTCTAAAGCATTTATTAATCTTAGTTAATGTTAATTTAAAGGTCCCGTTGCATGCGATTCCATGTTTCAAACTTTAGTTAGTGTGTAATGTTGCTGTTAGAGCATAAATAATATCTGTAAAATTATAAAGCTCAAAGTTCAATGCCAAGCGAGATATTTTATTTAACAGAAGTTGACTACAAAAAACGGCTCGTTTGGACTACACCCCTCTACATCCTGCATTAGTGACATCACCAGAACCGTTTCTTGACTAACCTCCGCCCACAGGAATGCTCCCTCAACTCTACTGGCTACTTGCGCACTTCTTATAACTTAGCCTACTGTGTTTACTCAGCTCTTACAGTGATTTTCTGAAGTAAAACTGACGCTTCATCTTTTGTGTGATGTACAATAAACTTTATTAAACTCATCAGTACATGTTTGATCATCATTCAGACAGCAGACTTGTAGGCTATTAATAAATAATGGATACATAGCCTACAAGCAGATGACAAATACGTTATAATAACCGTAATTAAACTACTAAACTATACCTGTTTCATCTCTATACAGCACTCTGACTCTGTAGGCATTATTGTCCGACTCGAAATGAACGCCGTTACTGAGAGTTTCTGATATTATCATCATTCCGTGAGATGAATTTTTCCTGACAGACTGAGCACGAGCTCATGAAGCTCCGCCCCCTGTGTCGTCCAGCAGCACCTCATTTGCATTTAAAGGGCACACACTGAAACGGCTCGTTTTTCTGAGCCCCAAAAAATGTCAATTTAAACATGCTGTAAAAAATGATCTGTTGGGTATTTTGAGCTCAAACTTCACATACACACTCTGGGGACATCAGAGACTTATTTTACATCTTGTGAAAAGGGGCATAGAACGGGACCTTTAAGTATTTATTAACACATTATTAAAATCAAGTTTTACCCGATAACTTGAGTTAGCATGAACTAACAAAGAACAGTTTAACTAAATGTAAACAAAGATAAATAAGCCTGTAACAAATGTTTTGCTCATTGTTAGTTAATGCATTATGAGACCTTATTTTAAAGTGTTACCAGAAAGTAATTTCAGAATTATACAGGTTATTACATTTTTAGTAAATTGCTAAAAGGAAAACATGACTAATTAACAGTCAGTTTGGATTTCAGGGTTACTGCAAGAGTGTTGCACAAGGGCACAATGGTTCAGGAAATGCATTTTTACCTGACTGTGCATCATCACATGAGTTACAATGCCTTTTATCTCATTATGATCAGGGGTTGAAGCCAAAAAGAATATTTTGACTGAAAATTTTTCCTCGGCCAAACCCCATTCCACAGAATGTCACACACACAGTTTAAGATCAGTGTATTCTTCTTGTTGTAATTAGGAGTATATTGAGTACATGCTTTACCTTCACAAATGAAATACTCAAAGAACATTTGCATTTAAAGAAAGAGCATTTTGAACTGTCTTTCTATTATTTACACACTTTATGAAATGTCAATGTTTTCAATCTAATGCTTTAACAAGACTTGACTCTTTGTGATGTAGTCATACAAATAATGAACCATTTGCATAACTTTAACACAAATTTTATTTTTTAAAATAATAAAAGCCAACAGAGCTTTTGCCGAAAAGTGAGCTAATATCACAAACTATACACAATATAATATCTGTTTTTAACCTAGCCATTATAAATAAATAATATAATGTTATAATATAATGTTAATTTTTAACATTAACATCGCTTTGGATAAAAGCGTCTGCCAAATGCATAAATGTAAATGTTAATTTTTATCTATGTTGATTATATGAAATGTGAACAGCATGAGCAGGGCTGTACACAGGATTTTATAAATCCCTAGGTCCTTGCTATAGTGATCCTGCTATGGGTCGTGGGTATGCGCTCTCTCTTTTCCAGCACTTTAGACACAGTTGCTCCTTCGGGCTTAAAGAAGATAAAAAAAAAAAAGTCCAACGCCGTGGTACAACGAGCACACTCAGGCCCTTAAGAGAGCAGCCAGAAAAATGGAGTTTGCATTGATTCTGGTTTTAGTCAGAATTGTTTCTGTGACATTTCGATGTGTTTGTACAGTTTTTTGTAAGCTTACAAAAAACAGTACAAACACATCGAAATGTCACAGAAACAATTCCGACTAAAACCAGAATCTATGCAAACCTTAGTAAATAATTTAATTATTTGAGCTTATGTTTTTACAGTACACATTCCAGGCTGAAATTTAAGTTAGATTAGAAAACGGCATTTATAATCCATTTTTCTTCTCTAACATGTTTCAGAGAGGGATAAGATGTTAAACAAGAAACATTTTACAAGATTCCATTGGTTAGCATTAGTTAACATGAACTAACAATGAGACTCTAAAGCATTTATTAATCTTAGTTAATGTTAATTTAAGTATTTACTAACACATAATTAAAATCAAGTTTTACCCGATAACTTGAGCTAATATGAACAAAGAACAGTTTAACTAAATGTAAACAAAGATAAATAAGCCTGTAACAAATGTTTTGCTCATTGTTAGTTAATGCATTATGATGGGACCTTATTTTAAAGTGTTACCAGAAAGTAATTTCAGAATTGTACAGGTTATTACATTTTTAGTAAATCGATAAAAGAAGATGTACCGCATCGCGGTACAAAATATGACCGCCGCTCAGGCCTGCACTGGCTTTCCACAAAAATAAATGACGTGGAGCAATTTGGCTGTATTGCGTGTTTATGTATATACCTAAAAAAAGTATCAGTATGTGCATGTCTGTCTGTGTGTGTGTGTGTGTATGTGTGTGTGTTTGTGTATGTGTGTGTCTGTGTGTGTGTGTGTCTGTGCGTGTATGCGTGCGTACATGTGTGTGTGCGTGTGTGTTTGTGTGTGTGTGTCTGTGCATGTGGATTTGTATGTGTGTGTATGGGTGTGTGTCTGTGCGTGTGGATGTCAGTGTGTGTGCATGCTTGCGTTTGTTTGTATTCCTGCATGTGTGTGTGTGTGACAGTATCATCCTAAACCAGCAACCCTTCGCTCAACAGCACCATCTACAGGCCGATGAGTGTACAGTCACTAAATGTGCACATAAATGAATTTATTTTATACCCCCCCATGGATGAAATTCTACGAAACTTAGCATACTCCCAGAGGATGTCAAGTTAATCATACACATGAAATATGGTGCAGTTCTGAACATCTCAACTGAAGATAGGGGCGATTAAAGCAGAATAATATTGCATTTTCATTTTTTATGGGAGGGGCGCAAATCACAAATGAGTGATTATGGGCTAGATTGATGTGGGCCCTTAAGACCAACATACCATAAAAATTTCTTCATCCTCGGTGCCACGGTTCAGGTAGTTATTTAGGAAAAACTGCATTTTTTGGGTTTGGGGGGGCCCAGCGCGGGGGGGGGGGGGTGGCCCCCGGGGACCAAACGAAATTTTTCCGCAAAAGTCTAGTGGGGCTACATGCCCACCAAATTTCATGTTCCCCGGTGTTTCGGTGTCCCTGGTATCGTTGACGGAAAATTCAGTAGATGATGGGAAAAAAAACAAAAAAAACTTTGACAATCCCTATATGACCGCTTTCGCTAGCTACGCTAGCGGCGGTCATAATAACATGACTAATTAACAGTCAGTTTGGATTTCAGGGTTACTGCAAGAGTGTTGCACAAGGGCACAATGGTTCAGGAAATGCATTTTTACCTGACTGTGCATCATCACATGAGTTACAATGCCTTTTATCTCATTATGATCAGGGGTTGAAGCCAAAAAGAATATTTTGACTGAAAAATTTTCCTCGGCCAAACCCCATTCCACAGAATGTCACACACACAGTTTAAGATCAGTGTATTCTTCTTGTAATTAGCATATATGGCAAGTATATTGAGTACATGCTTTACCTCCATACCAACTCAAAGAACATTTGCATTTAAAGAAAGGCCATTTTGAACTGTCTTTCTATTATTTACACACTTTATGAAATGTCAATGTTTTCAATCTAATGCTTTTACAAGACTTGACTCTTTGTGATGTAGTCATACAAATAATTAACCATTTGCATAACTTTAACACAACTTTTTATTTCTCAAATAATAAAAGCCAACCGAGCTTTTGCCGAAAAGTGAGCTAATATCACAACCTATACACAATTTAATATGTTTTTAGCCATTATAAATGAATAATATAATGTTGTTTTTTTTTTAAAATTATATCCATGTTGATTATATGAAATGTGAACAGCATGAGCAGGGCCGTACGCAGGATTTTATAAATACGGAGGTCCTTGCTATAGTGATCCTGCTATAGGGGTTCATGAGGGTTCGTGGGCATTTTTATTTTCCATCTACACATATGGATTTTAAGGTGTTTGAAGGTAAAAAAGAAAAGAAAAGGATAACAGTATGTGGGCAGTGGCATAAATTATTTGTCAAGGAGATAACAGATTCTTAAACACGAGAATAAATTTAAATGCTACAATGAATGATCCACACTACAAAATGGGAATGAAAATGTTTATTGTTGACAAAACACAATCACACATTCGAAACGGGAATAACCTTAAATAAGAAATGATTCAAGGATTATTTTGCATAGATGTTACAATTCAATCAAATGCCAATGCAATACTTCTGTGTCCAGAGGCAAATGAGCAATTTTTATGAGCATCAAAGATTGGTTTCAGCAACTTGTTTTTGGACTAATCTGTTCATTTAATGGTTCAATTGTTCACTCATGAAGACTTGTCACTTGTCGGACAGTCACAAATATTTATATTTATACAATACTACTATTATGGCATTATAATTAATAGGTGCTTGTGTTTTTAAATTGAGCTTATATTTTATATTTTAAACTCGATATGTGGAAATGAGAAATGGTGGTAAAATTAAATTAGCAAATACTTCTAACTCTGGGTGTGGTTGACTTATTTTCACGGAAGTCATCTCAATAGTTTCCTGAATCCTTGCCGAGTCCAAGGATACCAAACATGCTAGGTCTTGCCTTACGGTTTGTGTAGCTTTATGATTTAGTGCTTAAAAAACATTTGCCAATATCTTCGAAACCGTTAGACCAATCGAGACGAAACCACCGTCAGAAGTTTGGAAACATAGGTCGTTGGCTATACGCTAATGCCCAAATATCAAAATATTAATAGTAAGTGGCAAGAAAATTCAAACAAAGTCAGATGTGGGTAATTTTTTATATGTTTATGCATATAAATGTCTATAACTCCAAAACAAAATGAGGTATTTTCACCAAATTTGGCACACACATGTATGGGCTCACTATGAGGACACATACAAAAAATGGTAGGATTGTGCCTCTTGATGGTGCTATAATAGAACAAAACATGAAATTGCCATTGACTTCAATACAGTATTGAGATGTAAAATGCTATACTTAGCGAATACAATGGTGTAACATTATGAAACTCAGTATGTGCCATCAGCACCATACTCTGTACTCAAAAGAGTTTGAGACAGCGCCACCTTTTGGTCAAAGGTTATAACAATTACCCAAAATACTAATAACTTTTGAGTAAATCTGCCTATTGTAACGACACCGGTCTTAATAGATTCCTTGGGTCAAGCCGAGAACATAGATACCAAGTTTGTCATATTTGGCCAAACTTCCTGTCCGCCATCTTGATTTTCATTCGATACTTTTTCAAACTCCTCCTAGACCGTTTGTCCGATTTTCACCAAAATCTAATCGTATCATTTCCAGACAGTAATGACTAAAAGTTATGGATTTCTTGTTGAAAAGGACTATTCAGGCTTTATCTCTGCAATGCCTTGACAGATTGACACCAAACTTTGTATGTGTCATTGTCACTTCACTCTGACCACATCACATCAATTTCATAACTGTGCCAACTATTGGTCGAAAGTGATAATCCATTAAATCATATTTTTGGCTACTGTATATATGAATATTCAGCTATTTTGCCTTAAACCATCTTAAAATGTCTTTAAAGGTCCCGTTCTATGCCCCTTTTCACAAGATGTAAAATAAGTCTCTGATGTCCCCAGAGTGTGTATGTGAAGTTTGAGCTCAAAATACCCAACAGATCATTTTTTACAGCATGTTTAAATTGACATTTTTTGGGGCTCAGAAAAACGAGGTGTTCCAGTGTGTCCCCTTTAAATGCAAATGAGCTGCTGCTGGATGACACAGGGGGCGGAGCTTCAAGAGCTCGCGCTCAGTCTGTCAGGAAAAATTCATCTCACGGAATGATGATAATATCAGAAACTCTCAGTAACGGCGTTCATTTCGAGCCGGACAATAATGCCTACAGAGTCAGAGTGCTGTATAGAGATGAAACAGGTATAGTTTAGTAGTTTAATTACGGTTATTATAACGTATTTGTCATCTGCTTGTAGGCTATGTATCCATTATTTATTAATAGCCTACAAGTCTGCTGTCTGAATGATCAAACATGTACTGATGAGTTTAATAAAGTTTATTGTACATCACACAAAAGATGAAGCGTCAGTTTTACTTCAGAAAATCACCGTAAGAGCTGAGTAAACACAGTAGCCTAAGTTATAAGAAGTGCGCAAGTAGCCAGTAGAGTTGAGGGAGCATTCCTGTGGGCGGAGGTTAGTCAAGAAACGTTCTAGTGACATCACTAAAGCAGGATGTAGAGGGGTGTAGTCCAAACGAGCCGTTTTTTGTAGTCAACTTCTGTTAAATAAAATATCTCGCTTGGCATTGAACTTTGAGCTTTATAATTTTACAGATATTATTTATGCTCTAACAGCAACATTACACACTAACTAAAGTTTGAAACATGGGATCACGCAGAACGGGACCTTTAATTGCTCCTTGCTGCAGTTGGTCTGACACTCCCAGCCATGTTGGTATGTGTTATCGTCGTGTTGTGCTTGGTCCCGATAATTGCTGCTTGCAGATATATTTTTCTTTGGAGTTGCATTTGCCAGTTGACATGTACAGTGTCACGCCTGATGGATTTCTAACTATATCTGATGAAACTTCACTGAAGCGCAGCCCACACAAATTGCATACGTTGCGAGATATATGTCAAAACTTTTTTGTTTTGTTTTTCTGGAAAAACAAGAAAACCTATATATAAGATGCATTCATTCACTTTGGTATTAGCCCTACTAAATGGTAAATTATCAAAAGTCTTTGTGCTGTTTTCCCTGAAACTACTACAGTTTTCTCAATTGCTTTGGCACATTTTTTGAAACAGTCCTAATATTCTCTACACTGTAAGTTTAATTGTCACAACTGTTTGCTGGAACATCAGAGCTCTATCGCATGTCTGCAGAACGTAGTAACTCACAGTTGTCATCACAGGTTACAGCACTGCAGTGTGTGTGAGCCCACATAAGGGCCCTGCACACACAATCAAACGTGCCAGAATATACTAATAATGGTCTGGAAATAAAACAAAACTGCAAAATCATATCTGTTGTGTATATAATTTGTAATGTGTATTATGAAAAATACATATAACGTTATTATATTTTTTATTTTACTTCTATGAATGCTGTGTTAGCACCATCCATGAATACACTGATAATACACTGTCCCGGTTTGCTTCATTTTTATATTGATTATTTATTATACGGTAACAACAACTGTGTAAACAATTTCTACAAAATGAAGTGATGACACAGAAATTAAATGAAGCTATAAGGTTCAGTGTCTTTCCCGCACATTATTATGACGGTGAGACTCAAACACTTACAGTTTTGAGAAGAACTCTGCTTTCAAAACAAGCTTTTCCTGTAAAAAGCTACTTTTCCCCAACGATTTCTATTTCAGATAAATGCTGTTCTTTCAAACTTTCTTCTTATCAAAGAATCCTGGAAAAAATTGTACACAACTGTTTTCAACATTGATAATAATAATTAATGCTTCTTGATTAGCAAATGAGCGTATTTGAATGATTCCTGAAGCATCTGAAACATTTCTCAAATTATAACATCTCGTACTCTTAAAAATAAAGCTTTCAAAAGTTTTTTTTTTTTTTTTTTTTTACAGTAATGCCAGATATAACTATTTTTTGTTCAGGCAACAGTTCTTAAAAGAACGTTATTTTAGAGTGAAGAACATTTAAAAAATATATATAGAACATTTTTTCCACTATAAACTACTTTTTGTTGTATAGAAAGGATGTTAAAGTTTCTTCATGAACCATCGATGCCAATAAAGAACCTTTATTTTTAAGAGTGTATCGCTACTGTTGACAGAGAGATCATGCAAACCAGATTTGTATTTGATAATGACATTTAAGTGACAAGACACGATCAAACGATCCGCACATATACTGTATCTGTAAAAAAACCTTGCTAACCCTCTTTTCTTACTCAATAAATATGATCTGTAGAAGATACTGATTATTTTAAGTTTGCTTTATTTTTTTATTCATCAATTCTTTGAAGACTGGTGTAATGATTCTGAACTTTCAGCTTTTATCACAGGAATAAATGACATTTAACAAAATATTCAAATAGAAAACATGTTATCTCAGATTCTCTAAACTGTTAAACATTGCTCTGTGTTTTGCTCACTAAATAAAGAAAAACATTATGCTTTTGTGGGACAAATAACTATTCTGTCGCCCTCATGTCGTTTCAAAGTTGTGTGACTCATTTTTCTGGAATATTAAACTTTTTTTTGTCAGTTATGTTTTTTGTACAATGGAAGTCAAAGGGCACCAATATTGGTTCAACTGGTCCCCAATGTTCCACAGAAGAAAGAACAGTTTTTCACAGGAAATTAATATTTCACAACGCCAAAAAAGTGAAACTCCACCTATTCATTCAGTCTCTTTGATGTGATCACATCAAACAATGACGACTGATGTCATGAGATTTTAGCAGCATAAATAGTGGATCAGAATCAATCTGTGAGACTGCCTGATAATACAGTTTATTCATCCAGACTTCGATCACCAGCACAATGACTTCATAAGCGCCAATCGTTGGAGGATGGAGCAAAGAGGCGCCTGTCACTGAAGAGGTGGAGAAGATCTGCATTGAGGTAGGAGACAGAAAATCACTCATATAGTAAATGCAGATTTTGTTAAAACACAGTCTAGTAAAATTATCTATTTTGGTGCTGTGAAATGTGTTGGGGAAATTATTGGTTGTTATTTTTAAAATAACTTCTTTACTTTTGACTTTTTACATGAGTTTTCTGAATGATAGACGTAACTCCCTATACCAATAAACTAAATCTTTTTTAGATTAATTCTAGATTAATATAAAATGTGCATTTGTTTATTCAGGCAGAGAAGCAGGCTGGAGTCAAGTTTGATGTTTTCATTCCTAAAACCTATAAGCATCAGCCTGTGGCAGGAACAAACTATGTGGTCAAGGTAAATGAGTGTTTTGTATTGTTTTTATGGATTTTGAGCTTGATGTTTTCGGCACAATTTGTATGTTTCTAAAATCAGCTGTGACAGTGTCCTAAATTGGTGCGATGTGTCCAGTAATTTTTCCGTCCTCTCTGAAAGATAAAATGCGTCACTGTATAAAGTTTCTCTGCTTTTGTATAAGAGAAAACTTCTCAACTTTGTAGCGTTGCTGGACACTCAAATCTCTGCAACGGTCACTGTAGCAGAACTCATAGAAATATGTTTGCTGTGTCATGGAAAAATGAATGTGTTTAGGTCGCTATCAATGTGAAAAGAGTTTTACATGGAAGAGGTCACATATAAATCCATGTGGATTTCTCTCTCTCTCTCTCTCTCTCTCTCTCTCTCTCTCTCTCTCTCTCTCTCTCTCTCTCTCTCTCTCTCTCTCTCTCTCAGGTAAAGGTCGGACTAGCTACATACCTTCATGCAATGATATTTCAAGCTCTCCCCTGCAATGGAGGGAAACTGACTGTGAAGGGAGTCCAGTACCCTAAAACCAACAAAGACCATCTGGTCCCCTTATGAACACTTCTAACTGCATCAGAAAATATTCTGTCTGATAAAATAACAGACGCACAATGATCTGCCATACTGTATAGAGGAACTACTGAAAACTGTTTTATTCCTGAAGATTAAACTCAATATTAAAACCCTCAATGCCTGTGTCAGTGTGTTTAAATCAGTGGTTCTCAACCTTTTTTGGGCCAGCGCCCCCTATCCAATATCCAGGTCCCTGAACGCCCCCCACCCCCAAACTATACTGAGCGAGCAGGAATGAGTGAGAGTCAATAGATGAAATAAGTGCAAAATTGTCTTTTGTTAATACAACTGAACTATACTCAACAGTGATTCATCCCCCCCCCCCCCCAAAAAAAAAAAGTTATAAATTGCATTGACATAGCAATACCAGTATTTCTCACAGGATTTTGGTAAATCTGTGGTGAGTGGACCTCAGGCTTTCTAGGGGGGTCCGGGGGCATGCCCCCCCGTATGAAAATTTTGTGCATTTTAATGTTAAATTCATCAATCTGGTGCACTTTGAGAGTTCAAAATTAAAAGTGCCAACCCATATTCAGTGTACAAAGAAAAATTTAAACCTCTTTTAGTTGTGTCTGTCTACATTACACTACTACATAATAATAGTTATAAAATTAATCCCATGACAGTAATAGCCATATATTGTAAAACAAATGCACTGAAAAATAAAGGACGATCATTAAAGTGGTAATGTTTGCACTTAGGTTTTATTACGCATTTAGAAGAGTATTGCAAGAAGCTGCTTACATTAACCTTACTTTCGAAAAATGAATAAATAAAATCTTGATTTTTCATGAAAAATTATGTTAGAATTGTAGGCCTAAAATACCATGGTATCAGCTTGTTTTCTTTCTTGTTTTGTTTTCTGGTATAATTAATACAATTACAATTAATTTGGTTTGTTGTGATTAATTTGTGTTCATAATCAGTAAAAAAAATCTTCTAACAAGAATAAACACATATGAACAATTACATTATTATTGTATTATTAATTATTTGTATATCTTGAAACTACCCAAGCAGTGTTTCCTGCTCAGATGTGATGGCGGAATGAATACATTACTAAAATGTGATTGCAGAATATATTTAAATTATCCATCAAATTGTTATTTTCTCCTTACTGTGAGTTAATAATGCCTGACCAGTAAATTACTTGGTGAACAAAGAAAACATTTTGGCATTTGGGATTTGAATTAGTTAATGCCTAAAAATGTAAAAGTTTTACCTTATAAATATAGAATACAGTTTAATTCATTTTAAAATTCGTCGCCAGAGTGAATGGAAACATGATTTATTTAAAATATTTGAAAAAATATGTGTTTCTTAAGTCAATACTTTTTAATGGCTTGTCAACTTTCCATACCTTTGATTCTAGTACTGTAAGTGCTGGATTCTCAGCACCACCGGATTGTTGTCAGCGCCAAACACATTTTTGAGCTCGTGAATGCTGATTCTTATCAGCGCTGGATTCTAGTCAGTGCTTGAGCGCTGGTCTATGACTGGAAAAATAATAGAGTCGTTGCAAAAGTAACGATAGGCTACATGTCGCATAAAACTGAAAGATTTTAGAATGTTAGGCATTCTAAACTTTTGAATAAGAAATAATATCAAGTCGTCAAAATACAACTCGTCATAACTCCTCGAATCACAACAAGCGCGCGCAGTGAGAACACTCACAGCATATACACAACTTAACTGCACATCATGTGTTTTACATTATTGATACTGCTTTCAATCGTAATGCAATAGAAATGAACACAAAAAACATGCCTAGTGCCTACCTACTACACTGACGGTGGACTTGCGGTCAGAGCGGGTGCGGACGAATGTTTTTTTGTTTTGTTTTTTAGCGCTGCTGAGGTATTCTTTCACGCGCACCATAGATGCGCACAATATGATATCACACTCTGCGCAATGCGCATGTTTTACAACATAATTTAACAAAAACATAGTCCTAACGCTTTTTAAATAGCCCACTTACAGTGTTTATTACAACTACTAAATGCTTAAAATGAAAAAATTAAAAAATTTGTGAACGCCCCCCATTAACACGTGAACGCCCCCCTTTCAAAAATCTTGCTTCCAACGCCCCCCGTTGTTCTCTGAACGCCCCCTGGGGGGCGGTACCGCCCCCGTTGAGAACCACTAGTTTAAATGAACAACACCAAATTGACTTCACCTTTCTAACAATGTTTTATGCTGAAACAATAAATATAAAAACATAAACATAGAATCATCTCCATTCCAAATCTTTAAAAGTAAAAAGTAAAATAAAATAACGTAAAATTACATTCATTTTTCAAATTTTAGGATCCCAAAGATGCTCTATTGGGTTGAGATCTGGTGACTGTGGGGGCCATTTTAGTACAGTGAACTCATTGTCATGTTCAAGAAACCAATTTGAAATGATTCGAGCTTTGTGACATGGTGCATTATCCTGCTGGAAGTAGCCATCAGAGGTACATGGTGGTCATAAAGGGATGGACATGGTCAGAAACAATGCTCAGGTAGGCCGTGGCATTTAAACGATGCCCAATTGGCACTAAGGGGCCTAAAGTGTGCCAAGAAAACATCCCCCACACCATTACACCAACACCACCAGCCTGCACAGTGGTAACAAGGCATGATGGATCCATGTTCTCATTCTGTTTACGCCAAATTCTGACTCTACCATCTGAATGTCTCAACAGAAATCGAGACTCATCAGCCCAGGCAACATTTTTCCAGTCTTCAACTGTCCAATTTTGGTGAGCTCGTGCAAATTGTAGCCTCTTTTTCCTATTTGTAGTGGAGATGAGTGGTACCCGGTGGGGTCTTCTGCTGTTGTAGCCCATCCACCTCAAGGTTGTGCGTGTTGTGGCTTCACAAATGCTTTGCTGCATACATCGGTTGTAACGAGTGGTTATTTCAGTCAAAGTTGCTCTTCTATCAGCTTGAATCAGTCGGCCCATTCTCCTCTGACCTCTAGCATCAACAAGGCATTTTCGCCCACAGGACTGCCGCATACTGGATGTTTTTCCCTTTTCACACCATTCTTTGTAAACCCTAGAAATGGTTGTGCGTGAAAATCCCAGTAACTGAGCAGATTGTGAAATACTCAGACCGGCCCGTCTGGCACCAACAACCATGCCACGCTCAAAATTGCTTAAATCACCTTTCTTTCCCATTCTGACATTCAGTTTGGAGTTCAGGAGATCGTCTTGACCAGGACCAGGGATGTAGTGGAGGCTAAACGCACGTAAACACCGTTTACGCACCTCCCAAAATTTGGAAATAGCGTTTGCCCACCTCCAAAGTGCGTTTATCCACCTCTACATTGCGTTTATCCACCTCTAAATGTCACGTTATTTGAGCGGACTTTGCTTTTCCATTGCGTGATCGCCGATCGGCAAATGATTCGAGCATTTGGGCCGTTAACTACAGAGCAGAACGCGCAGCGCGCAAACACGGAGCAGAGAGCGCAGCGCGTGGACTGGACACACACACACACACACACACACACACACACACACACACACACACACACACACACACACACACACACACACACACACACACACACGGAACAAAGAGAACGGTGCACACACGTAGAAGAAAACACACGCTCGTGAAGTTACTAAACAAGCTCCGCGAGAATGAAACTTGATCGCAGCCGCAACAGGAAATCATTAAAACGATGCAAAAAAGTGATTTTTTTTTTTATTCATTACAAGCAGCTGGTTTAATGTAGGGAGCATGTCAAAACCCAACTGTACAAGAGATTCAGAGGGAATCAAGCCTGCACCAGGTTAAAGACGTTTCCCTCTACAGGGAAACACTGATCCACATTTTTCTGATAGACCAAACAACTAATCAATTAAACGAGGAAATATTCAACAGATTAATCGACTATGAAAATAATCCCAAATCCCTAATCATTATGCACAAGTGCATTGCATTGGAAGCCCTGGATATAGGCCTCACTCTCGATCTTTCTTACATATTTTTGTTCTCTCTGTTTTGTCATTTAGTAGGGGAGACCGGGGACAGTTGCAACATGGGGATGGTTGCAACATGTCATTTTTCTACAATCAGAAACAAAGCTAGAGTGATGACACTCATACTGAACATGCACAGTTAGCTCATTGAGACAAAAACTTAAGTTAATTAATGAAATTAAAGGTATTTTTAACATGTTGCAACCGTCCCTGGGTCGGGGTCAGTTGCAACATCTGGCTTCTTCCATTCAAATAAATACTGTGAACAATATGTCTTATATAATCATCTTTAAATGGTATGGGTAATTAGCAGACAGATGCAAGTTTAATATATACAAATTTGATTGGTCTAGTCCAAATAGTAACTGACAAAAAGTGTTGCAACTGTCCCCGGTCTCCACTAAACTTTATAGATTTCAACCATATTATTCCTTTTTGAGTCTCTTTACCAAGAACTTAGATTAATGTATGAATTGAATAGTGATTGTGTGACCTATGATGAGGGAACAACTAGTGATACCCTTGGTAGTATCATCAAATGATAGCCTATAGCGATGTCATCAGGATACACATACACCGGTAGGCAGTGGCCCACCTTACCGGGTGACCCCTTCGTGGTCCACCAGAATGTATAGTTTACCCACCTCTTTTTTTACCACTACACCACTGACCAGGACCACACCCCTAAATGCACTGAAGCAACTGCCATGTGATTGGTTGATTAGATAATTGCATTAATGAGAAATTGAACAGGTGTTCCTAATAATCCTTTAGGTGAATGTATATAACATAATATGATTAAAAATACATTAATATTATGCAATTTATGTATGTGGTTTTTGCAGCATATATGTCCCTTACAATATTATGTTGGAGCATATAAGAATCACAGGTGTTTTTAGCAAACCTTTTCCATATGGGCAACTGCAAGATTTTTCTTTACTTGATTCCATTTTTGACGCTCCTGGAGCAAAGGTAAATATTCACGCATTCATCGCTTCCAGAATAGGTCAGCAAGATCCTGAATTTGCTTGCATTTGCGACGTGCACAATTCGTTTTCTTTTTGGAAAAGTCCAGACAGGAAGGCTGGTTTCCTTTTCATTAATAACAGGTGATTAGCTGTCAAGGGTTCAAGATCTGTGGGATCATCTGTTGTAATGGTAAGTGGTCTGTCATTTATTATTGCTTCCACTTCACACAAGTTGCAAGCTCTCATCAAGTGCTTGTTCTTTCAGCACAGATATCAGGATTTTTCTAACGGACCTTATCTGTCTTTCCCACACTCCACCAAAATGAGAACCAGAAGGTGGGTTGAATATCCACTGTATTCCTTTCTGCATGATAGTGCTTTCAATTTTGATTGGTTCCATTGTTGAATGGCTTACGCAGTTCAATCTCAGCACCAATGAAATTAGTACTGTTGTCACTTCTCATGATTGACACCTGCCCTCTCCTGCACACAAAGCGTCGGATGGCATTTAAACATGAGTCTGTGTCCAACGTATATGCAACTTCAGTATGCACAGCTCTTGTTGTCAGGCAGGTAAACAATACGCCATATCTTTTAACATTACTTCTACCTTGTCTGATTTCAAATGGTCCAAAGTAGTCTACCCCGAAATTGGTAAAGGGTGGTTGATCTGGCATTATTCTGTCGTGTGGCAGCTCTGACATCTTCTGCTCTACTGTCTTGGCTCTGATCTTTCTACATGTCACACATCTGGAGAAAAAAGGAAGGAAGTTTGCAGAAGGAAGCCAGAATTTTTTTCGCAACTTTGAAAGCATATATTTCCTTCCACAATGTCCAATTCTCTCATGAATGTCTCTTAAGATTAAAGTTGTGACATGTGAATATTTGGGTATAATGATAGGATGATTTACATGCTCAGGCATTGCAGATCTACCAAGATGACCTCCAACTCTCAGCAATCCATGCTGAAGTATTGGATCCAGTTTAGAAAGGCAACTGTTCTTTTTAACAGATGGATTACCTTTTTGCAATGAGGAAATTTCTTCTTTGAATCCTTGACTTTGACTGAATTTGATGATTTCATGTTCAGCCCTTGTTAAGTCTTGCATTGTTAGAGCTTTGCAGTTTTCTGCTGTGGATTTTGTGTCACAACTCTGAACTTTTTTGTCTTTGGCTGTTTTTTTATTTCTGCGCTGTATAATCATGTCCTTGAAACGAAGGATCCCTGCCACATTTGTACCAATCGGAGTAATAATTGATCAAATTGTTCACAGCATCTGCGCCATCCACTGAACACACAAGATTCACTGAGGCTAAGTGTTTAACCTCACTGTCATCCACTTTTGTTGATAGGTCATGATTTGTCTCAGTGCATTTGTTCTCTGGTTCTTTGAGAAAAGAAGGACATTGGATCCAAATCATGTTTTTCATGAGCTTTTCCCAAGTAAGTCCCCTGGATGCACAATCGTTTGTTTGGTGGCACATATTTGTAGAAATTATCATTCTTTTTAAAAGTGATGTAATATGTCCTGTAAGGCTACCAAATAAACAGAAACAGACGCGACTGAATGAGTAAGTGTGTCCTCTTTCTTTTGTGAAGTAGACCTAACGGTAATTTATTTCTGTGAGACTAATGTGCAATTTTGACATAAATTAATTCATTAATATCAATGTATCACTTTTTATTGTAAACCTGTGGTAAAACATCGATGCTTGGATTTTAATTATTCAAGTAAACAACAAAAATGCCAGCAAACGGTCGCTTATCATGTTTGTTTTGCTTACTACTTTGTATCATTGTATTTCAGTACGTTTTTTTTAGATTGCAGTAATGATATCATCACTGAAAAATTAGTTGTAATCATAGGAATTAAATAAGAATTAAAAATAGCACCCGGCCGTTCATGTAGAAATAGTGTTTTCATTACTGTAAAATAAAATATTTATATATATATATATTTTTTTACTGCAATACAAGTATTTTGGTTGCTTTGATTACTTGTACTTTGTTTACAAGTATATTTACATTTTCACTACTGTTATAAATATTTGTTATTATAAAAGAAATAAAAAAAACGAGTAAAAATTATTTTCACACAAGGCAAAACTTAATGGTCCGAATAGATTCAAAATATAATTGATTATTTTAATCTCAGTTAAACAGATTATTTTAGTCAGTTTAATGTAATTAAATTAAGTATTTAATCTAAGTTGAATATATTTAAATGTTTAAGTACGATCAACATGTATGTTTAAGGCAGCAAGGTTTATATATATATATATATATATATATATATATATATATATATATATATATATATATATAGTGAAAGTAATCAGAATCACATACACAATTTCTTTCTTTCTTTTTTTTTTTTGCAATGATTACATAGAAGAACCATTGGATCCACCAAAGAACATTTTTGTGAATATTCTTAAATTTTTCCACAGGCTTTCCATTTTTTTCTTGTGAAGAACATTTTAATAATCTGAAAACTTTATTCCACTTTAAATATCTTTTGTGGAATGGAAAGGTTCCATAGATGTTTAAGATTCTTTATGGAACCATCAATGCCAATACATTTATATTTAAGAGTGTATGTTAGTCTCATGATCTATAAAAAAAGCCATATAACAGAGATTCAAAAAAGATTTTATTGGTCAAAAAACTCATGAAGAAATGATAGTAAATGATGAAAAGAACTTTAAGAGGGTTAAAGGGACTGCTATGAGAGTGCAACACTAGAGGGCACATTAAATGTTTCACTACAGTCATGATTCAGTCAGGAATCAGGATTCAGAGAGGATCTTCAAATCAGCACATTAAGGGCACTCGTCTAGAGAGAAAAGATGGACAGGTCAGGTCTGAAGAGGTTATTCATCAGCTATTTGCTTACTATAGACACAATGTTTTACCATTTTTAGGCAGGAGGGCGATGTTCTCCGGCAGAATGCCTTGCTCCAAAGAAAAGGCAGTGAACTTGTCCAAGACATCCTGGCTCAGGTCGGGTGTTCGGCCTACAAAAAACAGTACAAACACATCGAAATGTCACAAAAACAATTCCGACTAAAACCAGAATCGTCTCAGGTTACGACTGTAACCTATGTTCCCTGAGAACAGGGAACGAGACACTACGTCAGAATGACGCTATGGGGAACGCCTCAGGCGTGACAGGTGTCTGAAATCAAGTATCAACTCACAGCAATCATGTTGACCGGCGACAGCCCGTGCATCATCAGCCTAAATGATGAGCGCGCAACCCGGATGTATAAAAAGGGCGCCTTGAAACCATGACAACACCCTATCATCTGAAGGGACTGTTGCAGGCAGGCCCCGAGGCATGGCAGGAAGACGTAGTGTCTCGTTCCCTGTTCTCAGGGAACATAGGTTACAGTCGTAACCTGAGACGTTCCCTTTCGAAAGGGAACTCTACACTACGTCAGAATGACGCTATGGGGAACGATATACCAACGCCACCATGCTGAGGGGAGTGCATGCCCAAAGGCAGTGACAACTGTCCGAACCAGTAATCAGAAACACTGGAACCACTCACCCTTAGGTCACATCGGGCTGTCAGTGACAGCACTCCCTACCGGTCATAGCCCAAGCTAATGAACCAAGAAACCACCAGAACATAGTTAGTTGGGGGTATATCTGGGCCAGCTCAAAGGCTTAGGACCACAGCTTCCAATAGAAGGGGTCCCTTCTAGGGAGTGTGGCTAGGGGACCCAAGGGACTCCAAGCCAGTCACTATTCAGGGGAGCATGCCTCCTGAAATGCCACCAGGCTGGCCTGGTGATCTATACTAAGACTCACAGTCTGGCCATTGCCTGTCTGTCCAAGACAGAGCCTCTGGAAGTTGCCTTGGATAAGGCATCCAGAAACTGAAGGCCTGTAAAGCTGGCAGAAACCATTCAGTTCCGGATCACAGAGACGGGATCTCCCGGAGAGTGTGACTTAACCTCAAGAAACGACGGAAGTCGTCCACTCAATCCACGGGTCTACCCAGTGCTCGATCCGAACACTGGGGAAGTAAGAGAGGGTTCAAACCCAGGAAGGTCTACTGAGACCTAAGACCTGATGACCCCCTCATGTGGGGAGCTCCAGTACATGAGGGCTCATATCAGGAAGGCCGGTGAGGCCTGAAACCTGGTGACCACAGCATGTGGGAGCTCGTATTCAGGAAGGCCGGAGAGGCCTGTAACCTGGCGACCACAGTAAGTGGGAGCTTGTATTCAGGAAGGCCGGAGAGGCCTGTAACCTGACAGCCACACAATGTGGGGCTACCTTCAGAAAGGCCTAATGAGGCCTGTAACCACAGAATGTGGGAGATAGCCTGAAAGGGAAGCGCCTGTCGTAAGACATTGCGACAGAAGACGCATCTAGATTGGGACCCAAGGTGAAGAACCGGAGTCTGAGCCACGTAAAAAAGGGAATGAAGCGGACAGCGCATAACCCTTACCATAAATATGGATTTTAGAAAGTACACGAAACGAAAGTGCGTGTACTTAGCCATTCTGAATCCAGGAAGGCCTGGTGAGGCCTCTAACCTGGCGACCACAGCGTGTGGGAGCTCATACTCAGGAAGGCCTGTGAGGCCTGAGACCTGGCGACCACAGTAAGTGGGAGCTCGTATTCAGGAAGGCCGGAGAGGCCTGTAACCTGACAGCCACACAATGTGGGGCTACCTTCAGAAAGGCCTAATGAGGCCTGTAACCACAGAATGTGGGAGATAGCCTGAAAGGGAAGCGCCTGTCGTAAAACATTGCGACAGAAGACGCATCTAGAGTGGGACCCAAGGTGAAGAACCGGAGCCTGAGCCACGTAAAAAAGGGAATGAAGCGGACAGCGCATAACCCTTACCATAAATATGGATTTTTAGAAAGTACACGAAACGAAAGTGCGTGTACTTAGCCATTCTGAATCCAGGAAGGCCTGGTGAGGCCTCTAACCTGGCGACCACAGCGTGTGGGAGCTCATACTCAGGAAGGCCTGTGAGGCCTGAGACCTGGCGACCACAGTAAGTGGGAGCTCGTATTCAGGAAGGCCGGAGAGGCCTGTAACCTGACAGCCACACAATGTGGGGCTACCTTCAGAAAGGCCTAATGAGGCCTGTACCCACAGAATGTGGGAGATAGCCTGAAAGTGAAGCGCCTGTCGTAAAACATTGCGACAGAAGACGCATCTAGAGTGGGACCCAAGGTGAAGAACCGGAGTCTGAGCCACGTAAAAAAGGGAATGAAGCGGACAGCGCATAACCCTTACCATAAATATGGATTTTTAGAAAGTACACGAAACGAAAGTGCGTGTACTTAGCCATTCTGAATCCAGGAAGGCCTGGTGAGGCCTCTAACCTGGCGACCACAGCATGTGGGAGCTCATACTCAGGAAGGCCGCTGAGGCCTGTGACCTGACGACCACAGAATGTGGGAGCTTGTATCCAGGAAGGCCGGTGAGGCCTGTAACCTGGGAACCACAGCATGTGGGAACCAATGATCAGGAGGCCAGACGAGGCCTGTAACCTGATAGTCACAATGCATGGGAGCTCACATTCAGGAAGGCCTGATGAGGCCTGCATCCTGACATGTGGACGCTCACAGTGAGGCCTATACCCTAGCGACCACAGTAAGTGGGAGTTCACATCCAGGAAGGCCTGGTGAGGCCTGTAACCTGACATGTGGAAACTCATAACCAGGAAGGCCTAGGAGGCCTGAAGCCTGGTGACCACTGAATGTGGGAGCTTAACACTCAGGAAGGCGGAGAGACCTGAACCTGAAGACCACAGCATGTGGGAGTTCATTCTCAGGAAGGCCTCACATTCAGGAAGGCCGGATAAGGCCTATAACCTGACAAGAGGAAGCTCATAACTAAGAAGACCTGCGACCACGGTGTGTGGGAGCTCATACTCAGGAAGGCCGGGTGAAGCCTGTAACCTGGCGACCACAATATGTGGGAGCTCACATTCAGGAAGGCCGGTGAGGCCTGTAACCTGGTGACCACAGCATGTGGGAGCTCGTATTCAGGAAGGCCGGAGAGGCCTGTAACCTGGCGACCACAGTATGTGGGAGCTCATAACCAGAAAGGCCGGATGAGGCCTGTAACCTGATGACCACAGTATGTGGGAGCTCACATTCAGGAAGGCCGGATGAGGCCTGTAACCTGATAACCACAGTATGCGGGAGCTCAGCTCACTTACAATACGTTACCTGCCCACAAAAACATGTCCCAGGCTCCGTACAAGAGATGAGTTCTGAAAAAGAAGAGAAAGAAAATGTTATTTGCGCACAAAACATTTTCACTCAACATAAAACCTGCGGCATACAGAATGAAGCACGCCAGGGCTCAGAAACTCAAAACAAAACCTAAGTACTACTGTTTTTTTTTTTTTTTTTTTTAAGCCTAGTAGGAAGGCGCTCCTATCAACCAAGCTGAAGCGGGCCATCAGAGAATTCTTGAACTCATCATAGGCCCTGCCCCAGGCCTGATGTAGGAGGAGCCTGGGAGTGATGGTGGTTAGGAGGCAATGATCCAGGGAGGTGATACCTAACGTTCAGACTGAGAACGTTTACTCTGGATCACCTCCCTGAGATCCTGCCTCCCGCGGGAGTTACGCCTCCTGCGCACCCTGCTCCCTCTTCTAGGAGGAGGGGGTGCACGGGAAGCGACACTGGCCTTCTGGGTCTGTCTGTGATCCTCAGACCACGACGGACCAGGCCCTCCCGCCTGCCTGGGCTGGGCCGAGGACCTCAGCGGTATACAGCTCTTAAATGCCGCAGAGCGCGCCCTCGCCTCCCTGAACTTATCGACCACCGTCTCGACGGAAGGTCCGAAAAGCTCGGAAGGCGAAACGGGCGAATCGAGGAGAAAAGTTTTTTCTTTCTCCCCGATGTCAGCCTGGTTGAGCCACAGATGTCTCTCCGTGGCCACCATAGCTGCCATCGCACGACCGATGGAAACAGCAGACTGTTTGGTGGCCCGGAGAGCCAGATCCGTGGTGCGGCGCAGCTCTGCGACCGCATCAGGGGGCAGGCCGGCCCCCTGATCGAGGTCCCGCAGCAGGTCGGCTTGGTAGGCCTGAAGGACCGCGAGGGTGTGCAGAACCGCACCTGCCTGACCTGCTGCCGTGTACGCTCTGCCATTCAAGCGTGATGTTGTTTTCAGCGGCTTGGATGGCAGGGTCGGAGCTCCCAGTGACGATGGCCGACCAGAGGCGAGATAGTTAGCCAACGTCTCGTCCACTGGTGGCATCGACACATACCCGTGCTCTGCGGCCCCCTCCACAGCAGCGAAACTAGCCCGCTGGTGCAAATGAAGGCGCGCAGAGAACGGGTTCTTCCATGCCTTCTCGATCTCAGAGTGGAGATCGGGAAGGAATGGAAGGCTCATCCGAGCCGGTGGCCTATGGGTGGGGAGGAACCGATCGTCCAAAATACCACGAACAGGTTCCTCCCGGACGCGCCTCCACTGCAGCTGCAGTCTGTTGGTGGCGCGCCCCATAACGTCCACCAGCTCAGCGTACACTGGGCAGGAGGGCTGAAGTGGTTCAGTCTCAACCAGACTGACCTCATCAGCAGCCGACTCCTGCCCGGCCCGAAGAGAACCAGTTACAGATCCGTCAGAAAGAGATAGAACATCTTCTACATTGACCTGTAACTCACCCTCGTCAGCTGACAGATCATCCGCGAGGTTAACGCCCCTCTCCAGCTGATCTGCCAGCTCCATCTGAGAGCCCCACGAACTCAAGCGCCGCTGAGCCTCAGCCCGAGCGGGACCGAAACCGCGGGGTTCAGATGCCGCGCTCACTTCCCTCGAGAAGTGAGACAGACGAGAGCGGAGCGTCCTCAAAGAAAAACGCTCGCAGCTCGCGCAGGCAGCTCCCTCGAGAGCTCCCCGCGCGTGCTCTTCGCCCAGACAGAACACGCACAGATCGTGTGAATCCTCCGGTGTCAGATATCTGGGACACGGGTCGGCACACTTGCGGAAGGTATTTTTCTTCTTATCTGTACGCTTCATTTCCAATTGCACTAGAGAAAACACTCTCAGACAAACAAAACAGTCCCTGAAGACGAAAGGATGTTGTCATGGTTTCAAGGCGCCCTTTTTATACATCCGGGTTGCGCGCTCATCATTTAGGCTGATGATGCACGGGCTGTCGCCGGTCAACATGATTGCTGTGAGTTGATACTTGATTTCAGACACCTGTCACGCCTGAGGCGTTCCCCATAGCGTCATTCTGACGTAGTGTAGAGTTCCCTTTCGAAAGGGAACAATGCAAACCTTAGTAAATAATTTAATTATTTGAACTTATGTTTTTTTACAGTACACATTCCAGGCTGAAATTTAAGATAGATTAGAAACGGCATTTATAATCCATTTAGTTCCGTAACATGATGTTTCAGAGAGGAATAAGATGTTCAACAAGAAACATTTTACAATAAGGTTCCATTGGTTAGCATTAGTTAACATGAACTAACAATGAGACATACTTTTAAAGAATTTATTAGTCTTAGTTCATGTTAATTTCAGTACTTACTAATACATTAATAAAATCAAGTTTTACCTGATAACTTGAGCTAACATGAACTAACAAAAAATAACAGTTTAACTAAATGTTAACAAAGATAAGAAATAAGCTCATTGTTAGTTAATGCATTATGATGGAACATTATTTTAAAGTGTTACCAGAAAGTAATTTCAGAGTTGAACAAGTTATTTCACTTTTACTAGATTGATGAAATAATAAAATGACTAATTAACAGTAAAGGAACGAGGAAGTTAAAAGAGTCAGTTTGGATTGCATGTTTACTGCAAGTGTGTTGCTCAAGGGCACCATGGGTATGGCTCAGGAAATGCATTTTTACTACTGTACATCACTTGAGTTACAACGCCTTTTATCTCATAATGGCCCGGTTTGGTTTCACAGACAGGGCTTTAATTAAGCCAGGATTAGGCTTTAGTTCTATTAGGACATTTAAGTAGCTTTTATAAACATGGTGTGCTTCTTGAGACAAAACAATGGCACAGACATATTTTAAGATATGTCAGTGCAAGTTGCTTTCAGTTAAAACAGCTCAAAAATTAATTTATACCAGCAGCCTATCAGAAGTGCTTTTCATCTTGACCCAGTTAACCATGGGTCATTGTAAACCAGGTGTAAACAGGGTTATCTATCTTGCTTCACGTTTCACACTGCTCATAATTTACCCAGTGTTAACAATTAATCATGGGTATTAATATGGTGACGTTTCACTCTGTACAATCCTAAACCCTGGGTTAACGTCCTCATTTGCATATTTGCGTTTTTCCAGTGTCATTAATTGGCACGCGAAAGTGGCACGCGATCTGCACTGGCAATGCGCGTTCTCGGTGCTGCGCACCAGCCGGAGAATACCACCCACTTTTGAGCGTAAAGACGCCTAGTTGAAGGCACTCTCACTTCAGTGATGGTTTTTAGCATCCTTTTCGGGAGACACCCGGATACCCGTTGAGGGTTCATACATGAAGGGACCACAAGTCGGGACGGGGATGCCAGATCTTCCCGTTCGCCTGTGTGAGGAGGTCTCTCCTCAGCTGTATCGGCCATGGAGCTGTTTGCAGCAGTTGCGCCAACTCGGAGAACCATAACTGGGTCTTCCAGAGAGCTATTAAGAGCACAGCACACTTGCTCTCCCTGATCTGTTCGATGACCTGAGGTAGCATCGTGACCGGAGGAAATGCATACAGTGGGCGGCTTGGCCAGTCGTGGGCAAGCGTGTCTTTACTCTTCGAGAAAAAAGTTCGGCAACGAGTGTTGTCTTCTGAGGCGAAGAGGTTGACCTCTGCCTCGCCGAAGATGCTTGATATAAGCTGAACTGTCTGCGAAAGTACAAAGTTGTACTTTGTCTCTGGATAGCATATCCGCACCCTGGTTCAGAATGCCTGGCATGTGTGCTGCCCTCAGCGAGCGCAGGTGGTGCTGAGCCCATATAATGAGGTTTTTGGCCATAGTGTGCAGGTTGTTTGACCTGAGTCCACCTTGGCGATTTATATAGGACACCACAGACATGT
The DNA here is from genome assembly GCF_964197995.2 of Scardinius erythrophthalmus. Taxonomy (NCBI): domain Eukaryota; kingdom Metazoa; phylum Chordata; class Actinopteri; order Cypriniformes; family Leuciscidae; genus Scardinius; species Scardinius erythrophthalmus. The sequence goes on from NC_138225.1 coordinate 3,957,489, forward strand.
AGTCCATCCGGACCAAGAAGTGGTGGCCTTTTAGATATGGGAGAAAATCTTGCAGCGATAGTGCGACCGCTCTCTTATGGTTCGACCATAAGCCGGAGATGGGCCTGCCCTCATAAAGGGCCCTCCAACCTAGGTTGGAGGCGTCTGTCAAGATCATTTTTCTCTCTGAAATCACGCACATACTCACGCCGGACTGGTACCAGCCGGCTGCCTTCCAGGAAGCAAGGGCTTTGATACAGCTGTGGTTCGCTCTGATTCGTAAGTGGCCAGATCGCCACGTGTGAGTCGGTACACAGGGTTTTAACCAGCGCTGGAGAGGACGCATGTACAGTAGCCCCAGCTGGAGTACTGATGATGCTGAGGCCATGAGACCCATCATCCTCTGAAATCTCTTGAGAGGCGCGCAAGCGCCTACTCTGAAAGTAAGGCGTGCTCTCATTCGTATCTCTCGAGTCTATCACTGTTCCCAGGAAAGAAATATTCTGGCTGGGAGATAGTGTGCTTTTGAAGCATTGTTTCTGAGACCTAGGCATTCTAGATGGCTGAGGAGCCAGGATCTGTGAGTTATCAATTGCGCCTCCGATTGGGCAATAACCAGCCAATCGTCGAGGTAGTTTAACACTCGCACACGGCCAAACATGAGGTAAAAAAGGTGGGAAGCCTGTTTTTTAAATGTTTATGCATATAAATGTCTATAACTCCAAAACAAAATGAGGTATTTTCACCAAATTTGGCACACACATGTATGGGCTCACTATGAGGACACATAAAAAAATGGTAGGATTGTGCCTCTTGTTGGTGCTATAATAGAACAAAACATGAAATTGCCATTGACTTCAATACAGTATTGAGATGTAAAATGCTATACTTAGCGAATACAATGGTGTAACATTATGAAACTCAGTAGGCTATGTGCCATCAGCACCATCCCCTGAAGGTACTCAAAAGAGTTTGAGACAGCGCCACCTTTTGGTCAAAGGTTATAACAATTACCCAAAATACTAATAACTTTTGAGTAAATCTGCCTATTGTAACGACACCGGTCTTAATAGATTCCTTGGGTCAAGCCGAGAACATAGATACCAAGTTTGTCGTATTTGGCCGAACTTCCTGTCCGCCATCTTGATTTTCATTCAATACTTTTTCAAACTCCTCCTAGACCGTTTGTCCGATTTTCACCAAAATCTAATCGTATCATTTCCAGACAGTAATGACTAAAAGTTATGGATTTCGTGTTGAAAAGGACTATTCAGGCTTTATCTCTGCAATGCCTTGACAGATTGACACCAAACTTTGTATGTGTCATTGTCACTTCACTCTGACCACATCACATCAATTTCATAACTGTGCCAACTATTGGTCGAAAGTGATAATCCATTAAATCATATTTTTGGCTACTGTATATATGAATATTCAGCTATTTTGCCTTAAACCATCTTAAAATGTCTTTAATTGCTCCTTGCTGCAGTTGGTCTGACACTCCCAGCCATGTTGGTATGTGTTATCGTCGTGTTGTGCTTGGTCCCGATAATTGCTGCTTGCAGATATATTTTTCTTTGGAGTTGCATTTGCCAGTTGACATGTACAGTGTCACGCCTGATGGATTTCTAACTATATCTGATGAAACTTCACTGAAGCGCAGCCCACACAAATTGCATACGTTGCGAGATATATGTCAAAACTTTTTTGTTTTGTTTTTCTGGAAAAACAAGAAAACCTATATATAAGATGCATTCATTCACTTTGGTATTAGCCCTACTAAATGGTAAATTATCAAAAGTCTTTGTGCTGTTTTCCCTGAAACTACTACAGTTTTCTCAATTGCTTTGGCACATTTTTTGAAACAGTCCTAATATTCTCTACACTGTAAGTTTAATTGTCACAACTGTTTGCTGGAACATCAGATCTCTATCGCATGTCTGCAGAACGTAGTAACTCACAGTTGTCATCACAGGTTACAGCACTGCAGTGTGTGTGAGCCCACATAAGGGCCCTGCACACACAATCAAACGTGCCAGAATATACTAATAATGGTCTGGAAATAAAACAAAACTGCAAAATCATATCTGTTGTGTATATAATTTGTAATGTGTATTATGAAAAATACATATAACGTTATTATATTTTTTATTTTACTTCTATGAATGCTGTGTTAGCACCATCCATGAATACACTGATAATACACTGTCCCGGTTTGCTTCATTTTTATATTGATTATTTATTCTACGGTAACAACAACTGTGTAAACAATTTCTACAAAATGAAGTGATGACACAGAAATTAAATGAAGCTATAAGGTTCAGTGTCTTTCCCGCACATTATTATGACGGTGAGACTCAAACACTTACAGTTTTGAGAAGAACTCTGCTTTCAAAACAAGCTTTTCCTGTAAAAAGCTACTTTTCCCCAACGATTTCTATTTCAGATAAATGCTGTTCTTTCAAACTTTCTTCTTATCAAAGAATCCTGGAAAAAATTGTACACAACTGTTTTCAACATTGATAATAATAATTAATGCTTCTTGATTAGCAAATGAGCGTATTAGAATGATTCCTGAAGCATCTGAAACATTTCTCAAATTATAACATCTCGTACTCTTAAAAATAAAGCTTCCAAAAGTTTTTTTTTTTTTTTTTTTTACAGTAATGCCAGATATAACTATTTTTTGTTCAGGCAACAGTTCTTAAAAGAACGTTATTTTAGAGTGAAGAACATTTAAAAAATATATATAGAACATTTTTTCCACTATAAACTACTTTTTGTTGTATAGAAAGGATGTTAAAGTTTCTTCATGAACCATCGATGCCAATAAAGAACCTTTATTTTTAAGAGTGTATCGCTACTGTTGACAGAGAGATCATGCAAACCAGATTTGTATTTGATAATGACATTTAAGTGACAAGACACGATCAAACGATCCGCACATATACTGTATCTGTAAAAAAACCTTGCTAACCCTCTTTTCTTACTCAATAAATATGATCTGTAGAAGATACTGATTATTTTAAGTTTGCTTTATTTTTTTATTCATCAATTCTTTGAAGACTGGTGTAATGATTCTGAACTTTCAGCTTTTATCACAGGAATAAATGACATTTAACAAAATATTCAAATAGAAAACATGTTATCTCAGATTCTCTAAACTGTTAAACATTGCTCTGTGTTTTGCTCACTAAATAAAGAAAAACATTATGCTTTTGTGGGACAAATAACTATTCTGTCGCCCTCATGTCGTTTCAAAGTTGTGTGACTCATTTTTCTGGAATATTAAACTTTTTTTTGTCAGTTATGTTTTTTGTACAATGGAAGTCAAAGGGCACCAATATTGGTTCAACTGGTCCCCAATGTTCCACAGAAGAAAGAACAGTTTTTCACAGGAAATTAATATTTCACAACGCCAAAAAAGTGAAACTCCACCTATTCATTCAGTCTCTTTGATGTGATCACATCAAACAATGACGACTGATGTCATGAGATTTTAGCAGCATAAATAGTGGATCAAAATCAATCTGTGAGACAAACTGCCTGATAATACAGTTTATTCATCCAGACTTCGATCACCATCACAATGACTTCAGAAGCGCCAATCGTTGGAGGATGGAGCAAAGAGGCGCCTGTCACTGAAGAGGTGGAGAAGATCTGCATTGAGGTAGGAGACAGAAAATCACTCATATAGTAAATGCAGATTTTGTTAAAACACAGTCTAGTAAAATTATCTATTTTGGTGCTGTGAAATGTGTTGGGGAAATTATTTGTTGTTATTTTTAAAATAACTTCTTTACTTTTGACTTTTTACATGAGTTTTCGGAATGATAGACGTAACTCCCTATACCAATAAACTAAATCTTTTTTAGATTAATTCTAGATTAATATAAAATGTGCATTTGTTTATTCAGGCAGAGAAGCAGGCTGGAGTCAAGTTTGATGTTTTCATTCCTAAAACCTATAAGCATCAGCCTGTGGCAGGAACAAACTATGTGGTCAAGGTAAATGAGTGTTTTGTATTGTTTTTATGGATTTTGAGCTTGATGTTTTCGGCACAATTTGTATGTTTCTAAAATCAGCTGTGACAGTGTCCTAAATTGGTGCGATGTGTCCAGTAATTTTTCCGTCCTCTCTGAAAGATAAGATGCGTCACTGTATAAAGTTTCTCTGCTTTTGTATAAGAGAAAACTTCTCAACTTTGTAGCGTTGCTGGACACTCAAATCTCTGCAACGGTCACTGTAGCAGAACTCATAGAAATATGTTTGCTGTGTCATGGAAAAATGAATGTGTTTAGGTCGCTATCAATGTGAAAAGGGTTTTACATGGAAGAGGTCACATATAAATCCATGTGGATTTCTCTCTCTCTCTCTCTCTCTCTCTCTCTCTCTCTCTCTCTCTCTCTCTCTCTCTCTCTCTCTCTCTCTCTCTCTCTCTCTCTCTCTCAGGTAAAGGTCGGACTAGCTACATACCTTCATGCAATGATATTTCAAGATCTCCCCTGCAATGGAGGGAAACTGACTGTGAAGGGAGTCCAGTACCCTAAAACCAACAAAGACCATCTGGTCCCCTTATGAACACTTCTAACTGCATCAGAAAATATTCTGTCTGATAAAATAACAGACGCACAATGATCTGCCATACTGTATAGAGGAACTACTGAAAACTGTTTTATTCCTGAAGATTAAACTCAATATTAAAACCCTCAATGCCTGTGTCAGTGTGTTTAAATGAACAACACCAAATTGACTTCACCTTTCTAACAATGTTTTATGCTGAAACAATAAATATAAAAACATAAACATAGAATCATCTCCATTCCAAATCTTTAAAAGTAAAAAGTAAAATAAAATAACATAAAATTACATTCAAATTTTAGGATCCGAAAGATGCTCTATTGGGTTGAGATCTGGTGACTGTGGGGGCCATTTTAGTACAGTGAACTCATTGTCATGTTCAAGAAACCAATTTGAAATGATTCGAGCTTTGTGACATGGTGCATTATCCTGCTGGAAGTAGCCATCAGAGGATGGGTACATGGTGGTCATAAAGGGATGGACATGGTCAGAAACAATGCTCAGGTAGGCCGTGGCATTTAAATGATGCCCAATTGGCATTAAGGGGCCTAAAGTGTGCCAAGAAAACATCCCCCACACCATTACACCAACACCACCAGCCTGCACAGTGGTAACAAGGCATGATGGATCCATGTTCTCATTCTGTTTACGCCAAATTCTGACTCTACCATCTGAATGTCTCAACAGAAATCGAGACTCATCAGACCAGGCAACATTTTTCCAGTCTTCAACTGTCCAATTTTGGTGAGCTCGTGCAAATTGTAGCCTCTTTTTCCTATTTGTAGTGGAGATGAGTGGTACCCGGTGGGGTCTTCTGCTGTTGTAGCCCATCCGCCTCAAGGTTGTGCGTGTTGTGGCTTCACAAATGCTTTGCTGCATACATCGGTTGTAACGAGTGGTTATTTCAGTCAAAGTTGCTCTTCTATCAGCTTGAATCAGTCGGCCCATTCTCCTTTGACCTCTAGCATCAACAAGGCATTTTCGCCCACAGGACTGCCGCATACTGGATGTTTTTCCCTTTTCACACCATTTTTTGTAAACCCTAGAATTGGTTGTGCGTGAAAATCCCAGTAACTGAGCAGATTGTGAAATACTCAGACCGGCCCGTCTGGCACCAACAACCATGCCACGCTCAAAATTGCTTAAATCACCTTTCTTTCCCATTCTGACATTCAGTTTGGAGTTCAGGAGATCGTCTTGACCAGGACCAGGGATGTAGTGGAGGCTAAACGCACGTAAACGCCGTTTACGCACCTCCCAAAATTTGGAAATAGCGTTTGCCCACCTCCAAAGTGCGTTTATCCACCTCTACATTGCGTTTATCCACCTCTAAATGTCACGTTATTTGAGCGGACTTTGCTTTTCCATTGCGTGATCGCCGATCGGCAAATGATTCGAGCATTTGGGCCGTTAACTACAGAGCAGAACGCGCAGCGCGCAAACACGGAGCAGAGAGCGCAGCGCGTGGACTGGACACACACACACACACACACACACACACACACACACACGGAACAAAGAGAACGGTGCACACACGTAGAAGAAAACACACGCTCGTGAAGTTACTAAACAAGCTCCGCGAGAATGAAACTTGATCGCAGCCGCAACAGGAAATCATTAAAACGATGCAAAAAAGTGATTTTTTTTTTTTTATTCATTACAAGCTCAATACTAGTTGTATGTATCTCTTGTATACTTGTATCTCAATACTAGTTTTACTTGATCTTAGTGCTGCGTTCGATACTATAGATCAGTGGTTCTCAATCCTGGTCCTGGGGACCCACAACTCTGCACATTTTATATGTCTCCTTTATCTGACACACCCAGTTCAGTTCAGAGCTCTTTCCTAACGAGATGATGATCTGAATCAGGTGTGTTAAATGAGGGAGATATACAAACTGTGCAGAGCTGTGGGTCCCCAGGACCAGGATTGAGAACCACTGCTATAGATCATACAATACTCTTAGATCGACTACAAAATTATACTGGTGTTCAAGGACAAGCATTAAGCTGGTTTAGATCGTATTTATCTGACCGCTACCATTTTGTTTATTTAAATGGAGAAAAATCTATCATAACTCCAGTAAACTATGGAGTGCCGCAGGGATCTGTGTTAGGCCCTCTATTATTCTCAATATATATGCTGCCACTTGGAAATATTATAAGGAAACATGGAATTAGTTTCCATTGTTATGCTGATGACACTCAAATCTATATTTCATCACGGCCAGATGAAAACGCTAAATTATCCAAATTGACAGAGTGTGTTAAAGATATAAAAGATTGGATGACGCGCAATTTCCTTTTATTGAATCCAGACAAGACAGAGGTACTACTTATCGGTTCAAAAAACCACCCACAAAACCTCTCACAATACAACTTTAACATAGTAGGATGTCCTGTTACTTCATCCTCTACAGTAAAAGACCTGGGTGTTATATTAGACTGCAACCTGTCTTTTGAAAATCATATTTCATATGTTACAAGAACAGCCTTTTTCCACCTTAGAAACATTGTTAAGCTACGTAATATGCTATCTGTTTCTGATGCAGAAAAGTTAGTTCATGCATTCATGACCTCGAGACTAGATTACTGTAATGCTTTATTAGCTGGTTGTCCTGCATCCTCAATAAACAAGCTACAGTTAGTCCAAAATGCCGCCGCTAGAGTTCTAACTAGATCAAGAAAATATGATCATATAACACCGATTTTATCATCCCTACATTGGTTACCTATAAAGTCCCGTATTAATTACAAGGTATTGCTACTGACTTATAAAGCCCTAAACGGCTTAGCTCCAGTCTATTTAACGGATCTTCTATCGCCCTATAATCCATCGCGCTCTTTAAGGTCACTAAATTCGAGGCTTCTGGTCATACCTAGGATATCTAGGTCCACCAAAGGAGGGAGAGCATTTTCACATTTAGCACCAAAACTCTGGAATAGTCTTCCGGATACTGTTCGTTGCTCAGACTCGCTCTCCCAGTTTAAAACTAGATTAAAGACGCATCTCTTCAGCCAGGCATTCATATAATACTTTTAATCTTACAGTTAAATCCGACCTCTAGTTCATAAACGCCAGAGGAGAACTGGCCCCCGACTGAGCCCGGGTTCTCCCAAGGTTTTTTTTTTTTCTCCATTAGGTCACCTGATGGAGTTTTTCGGTTCCTTGCCACTGTTGCCTTTGGCTTGCTCAGTTGGGGATATTTGGGGATATTTAATTTAATTAATCAATCAACGATACTATTGATCAGCATTACCAAACGTAGACGTTCCACTAGAAACAAACATTGATGTATTGCTCTAATTTATTACTGTGAAGCTGCTTTGATACAACCTGTGTTGTGAAAAGCGCTATATAAATAAACTTGACTTGACTTGACTTGACAAGCAGCTGGTTTAATGTAGGGAGCATGTCAAAACCCAACTGTACAAGAGATTCAGAGGGAATCAAGCCTGCACCAGGTTAAAGACGTTTCCCTCTACAGGGAAACACTGATCCACATTTTTCTGATAGACCAAACAACTAATCAATTAAACGAGGAAATATTCAACAGATTAATCGACTATGAAAATAATCCCAAATCCCTAATCATTATGCACAAGTGCATTGCATTGGAAGCCCTGGATATAGGCCTCACTCTCGATCTTTCTTACATATTTTTGTTCTCTCTGTTTTGTCATTTAGTAGGGGAGACCGGGGACAGTTGCAACATGGGGATGGTTGCAACATGTCATTTTTCTACAATCAGAAACAAAGCTAGAGTGATGACACTCATACTGAACATGCACAGTTAGCTCATTGAGACAAAAACTTAAGTTAATTAATGAAATTAAAGGTATTTTTAACATGTTGCAACCGTCCCTGGGTCGGGGTCAGTTGCAACATCTGGCTTCTTCCATTCAAATAAATACTGTGAACAATATGTCTTATATAATCATCTTTAAATGGTATGGGTAATTAGCAGACAGATGCAAGTTTAATATATACAAATTTGATTGGTCTAGTCCAAATAGTAACTGACAAAAAGTGTTGCAACTGTCCCCGGTCTCCACTAAACTTTATAGATTTCAACCATATTATTCCTTTTTGAGTCTCTTTACCAAGAACTTAGATTAATGTATGAATTGAATAGTGATTGTGTGACCTATGATGAGGGAACAACTAGTGATACCCTTGGTAGTATCATCAAATGATAGCCTATAGCGATGTCATCAGGATACACATACACCGGTAGGCAGTGGCCCACCTTACCAGGTGACCCCTTCGTGGTCCACCAGAATGTATAGTTTACCCACCTCTTTTATTACCACTACACCACTGACCAGGACCACACCCCTAAATGCATTGAAGCAACTGCCATGTGATTGGTTGATTAGATAATTGCATTAATGAGAAATTGAACAGGTGTTCCTAATAATCCTTTTGGTGAATGTATATAACATAATATGATTAAAAATACATTAATATTATGCAATTTATGTATGTGGTTTTTGCAGCATATATGTCCCTTACAATATTATGTTGGAGCATATAAGAATCACAGGTGTTTTTAGCAAACCTTTTCCATATGGGCAACTGCAAGATTTTTCTTTACTTGATTCCATTTTTGACGCTCCTGGAGCAAAGGTAAATATTCACGCATTCATCGCTTCCAGAATAGGTCAGCAAGATCCTGAATTTGCTTGCATTTGCGACGTGCACAATTCGTTTTCTTTTTGGAAAAGTCCAGACAGGAAGGCTGGTTTCCTTTTCATTAATAACAGGTGATTAGCTGTCAAGGGTTCAAGATCTGTGGGATCATCTGTTGTAATGGTAAGTGGTCTGTCATTTATTATTGCTTCCACTTCACACAAGTTGCAAGCTCTCATCAAGTGCTTGTTCTTTCAGCACAGATATCAGGATTTTTCTAACGGACCTTATCTGTCTTTCCCACACTCCACCAAAATGAGAACCAGAAGGTGGGTTGAATATCCACTGTATTCCTTTCTGCATGATGGTGCTTTCAATTTTGATTGGTTCCATTGTTGAATGGCTTTACGCAGTTCAATCTCAGCACCAATGAAATTAGTACTGTTGTCACTTCTCATGATTGACACCTGCCCTCTCCTGCACACAAAGCGTCGGATGGCATTTAAACATGAGTCTGTGTCCAACGTATATGCAACTTCAGTATGCACAGCTCTTGTTGTCAGGCAGGTAAACAATACGCCATATCTTTTAACATTACTTCTACCTTGTCTGACTTCAAATGGTCCAAAGTAGTCTACCCCGAAATTGGTAAAGGGTGGTTGATCTGGCATTATTCTGTCATGTGGCAGCTCTGACATCTTCTGCTCTACTGTCTTGGCTCTGATCTTTCTACATGTCACACATCTGGAGAAAAAAGGAAGGAAGTTTGCAGAAGGAAGCCAGAATTTTTTTTCGCAACTTTGAAAGCATATATTTCCTTCCACAATGTCCAGTTCTCTCATGAATGTCTCTTAAGATTAAAGTTGTGACATGTGAATATTTGGGTATAATGATAGGATGATTTACATGCTCAGGCATTGCAGATCTACCAAGATGACCTCCAACTCTCAGCAATCCATGCTGAAGTATTGGATCCAGTTTAGAAAGGCAACTGTTCTTTTTAACAGATGGATTACCTTTTTGCAATGAGGAAATTTCTTCTTTGAATCCTTGACTTTGACTGAATTTGATGATTTCATGTTCAGCCCTTGTTAAGTCTTGCAGTGTTAGAGCTTTGCAGTTTTCTGCTGTGGATTTTGTGTCACATCTCTGAACTTTTTTGTCTTTGGCTGTTTTTTTATTTCTGCGCTGTATAATCATGTCCTTGAAACGAAGGATCCCTGCCACATTTGTACCAATCGGAGTAATAATTGATCAAATTGTTCACAGCATCTGTGCCATCCACTGCACACACAAGATTCACTGAGGCTAAGTGTTTAACCTCACTGTCATCCACTTTTGTTGATAGGTCATGATTTGTCTCAGTGCATTTGTTCTCTGGTTCTTTGAGAAAAGAAGGACATTGGATCCAAATCATGTTTTTCATGAGCTTTTCCCAAGTAAGTCCCCTGGATGCACAATCGTTTGTTTGGTGGCACATATTTGTAGAAATTATCATTCTTTTTAAAAGTGATGTAATATGTCCTGTAAGGCTACCAAATAAACAGAAACAGACGCGACTGAATGAGTAAGTGTGTCCTCTTTCTTTTGTGAAGTAGACCTAACGGTAATTTATTTCTGTGTGACTAATGTGCAATTTTGACATAAATTAATTCATTAATATCAATGTATCACTTTTTATTGTAAACCTGTGGTAAAACATCGATGCTTGGATTTTAATTATTCAAGTAAACAACAAAAATGCCAGCAAACGGTCGCCAGGGACGGACTGACAATCTGTGCGTTCTGGAAAAGTCCAGAACGGCCGTCCAACCGAGGGCCGTCGGCACAAAAAAAAAAAAAAAAAAAAGTCTAATAAAGCAATATGAACAGCCAACAGCAGGGGCACTAATATGATCACTTATATGCTACATGTAAAAAACAACAACTGAGGAAGAAGAGTCGGCCTCTAGCCACTGACAGAAGGTTAGTTTTATAAGGCTGCACTTTTAAATTTGCTTACATTATATTGAATAGCAGTGGTCTCCAACGTGGTGCCTGTGAGTTGCCCGCTAAACACATTCTATAAATAGCCCCAACTTGCCGTCGGAGTTCCAGACTTAGAATAAATGGTATAATTTTGCGACCTTTTCAACTAAACGTTTCAATTTGAACTTTTGCCTCTACAAAATTACCCAACTTTCTTTGATTTACGCTGTCATTTGCGTTGGGTATGAGAAACATCAAATGGAAAACGCTCAAAAAGCGGAACAAAACTTGTTTGATCTGAGCAGCGCATTAGCTCGGCCCAAAAAACAGCGATCGCGGACAAAGCAGCTGTGCGGGCTGATCTCGATCACGCGAACATTAGATAGGCCTACACAGCCAATATGAGCCGGAGGCTGCATTTTCAGGACCCCACTTCTAGGACCGCATTTCTAGGACCCTAGTTTTTTGTGACAGCGCCAGCTACCGACTCGGAGAACCGCAGTCTCAGGAACGCATTTCCAGGACCCTAGTTGTGCCAGGCAGTATTTCCACCCACCCAGTTTTAACTACATTAGAGTTTTACAGTTTTATTACACCCAAATACTACTTTATTTATTGCAATTAAACCTGGTTCCTAGGAATGTTGAGAAATTATTGGGTCTAGCATAATATAATAACTCAAGTAAAATAAACAAGGAATCATGTTATAGTCTTTTCAGTCACTAGATCGACCACATTTTCAAGTATAGAGGGAAGACAATGACTCTGGGGGTAGATTGTGTATATTTTACAAAATAATATATCACACCTCAACTTGAACACACTAAATATTTTACAAAATAATATATAACAACTGAACTTGCACACACAAAATATTTTACAAAATAATATATAATAACTGAACTTGCACACACAAAATATTTTACAAAATAATAACTGAACCTGAACACACAAAAACAAATTTGTTCATGATGTGGACCACAAACAGAACTTCATGGACAACATCATCACTGACACCTAAGAGAGAGAGAGAGAAAGAGAAGTGAATTTAATAAGGAACATTTAGTTGAACATGTTCTACTCTTTAATTTTTTTTTCTTAGTTACCAAACAGTGCACATATATCAATTAATGTTCATAATACTATTATTGCATACTGTTCAAAGATTTGAAAAAAACACTCATGTCAATAAAGCCCATCTCAATTGAGAAATCTGAATAGAAATAACATTGACACGACTTTTTTTCTGACTATATATATATATATATATATATATATATACACACACACATATATACACACATTTACATATGTATATAATATTTAAAGCACACATTATAAAACAATGTCAAAATGAAGAGACGCATGTAGACGCATACTACACATAACATGTATTGTGGGTAACGCTAAACAGGCTGACTGTGAGCACGTGACAGTGAAAACATTAAGATTATTTTAACTGAATTAAAATGGAAGAACAATGAGTAATTAACAAGCTTTCAGAACGAACATGCTACAGTTTTATTGTGCTGTCAATAAGTCAACACAGGATTATCACGCAACAGTTCCGTTAAATGAACGTGCTAACAATTCATTTTCAAGCATTAGAGGCTAAATACTATGGCTATGCATTCAAGACTATTTTTTTAGCAAATCACCATCACGTTTGCTACGTTAACTTTCCAATTAAATGCATCGCAATTGTAAAAATTTATTCGCATTTGATACTCACACTCTGATTGTCATCCATCTTCGCTGGTCCTCTAATTCGGTAGGTGGCGCTGTCACTAAAAACCTAGGGTCCTAGAAATGCGGTCCTAAAAGTGGGGTCCTGAAAATGCAGCCTCCGGCTCTGCAGGCAGACCCTACTCCTACACAGAGCTGCGCGATCCACTGAGAAGCATTTAAATTCAGCGCAGAATTCTCTATCTCTATTATAAACCCACAAATGACTATGTGATTTAAGCTTGTAAAAAGCCAGATGAAACAGCGCTGATTTTCTCAACATATTGACGCAAAAAAAACCAAAAAACAAAAAAAACAGGCGAAACATTGTTCCGAAAACAAACCAGCTAGAAGACATTTCACACCGAAACTTATGAATTAACTTTAGTAAAACAAATTTTTTTGGCAGAAATGTGCCTGTATTCATATTTAAAATGCTGTTATAATAATATAGTCATGTATAAATGTATTAAATGTAGGCCTAATGCAGTAATGTTTTGTTTAGAAGTTATGGCAGTTTATTTTTATTTTTATTTTATTTTTTTCATTTATATTTATACTAAATGTTTGGGCTTCTGTGTTTGATAACACATACAATAGGTTTATAGAAAATAAACAAAAAATTCAATAAATATTTTCATAATTTTTCAGGAATTGTTTTTTTTTTTGTTTTGTTTTTTTAATGCTTGTAAGTCTGAACCAGAATATCAAGATATTTTATTATTTCCCATATGATGGTGAAAAGTAAAAAAGCTTCACCATGTTATATGTATAATAAATATTGGAGTATAACAAATAAAAATTCCTTCTAGATTATTTTATCCCTTGAGGTAGGCTAGCCCTCGCACACAAAAAGGTTGGAGACCCCTGGTATAGTAACTATATGTTTTATAATTACAAGTTTGTGTAATTTGGGGTTTCTGTAGCCAGTGACATTTCATTATTTGTATTTTATGGCATTGTACATTTTTTGTTTTTATTTGAAGGCTGAGGCTTCATTAATAAACACAACCCCAATAATCATCATTGGTTTTGAGATGTTACTTGCTGTGAATACCTTGTCTGATAGGCTATACAGTATTGTGGTATTATAGTATCAGGACATCCTGGCTAGCGTCTGTCGCACACGGCTAGAGGCGAATGGCCGGATGATGGGCCTATTTGGGAGAAAGTCCAGGGCTGTTTTTTAGCCCCAGTCCGTCCCTGACGGTCGCTTATCATGTTTGTTTTGCTTACTTACTTTGTATCATTGTATTTCAGTACGTTTTTTTTTAGATTGCAGTAATGATATCATCACTGAAAAATGAGTTGTAATCATAGGAATTAAATAAGAATTAAAAATAGCACCCGGCCGTTCATGTAGAAATAGTGTTTTCATTACTGTAAAAAAAAAAAAAAAAAAAAAATATATATATATATATATATATATATAATATATATATATATATATATATATATATATATATATATATATATATATATATATATATTTACTGCAATACAAGTATTTTGGTTGCTTTGATTACTTGTACTTTGTTTACAAGTATATTTACATTTTCACTACTGTTATACATATTTGTTATTATAAAAGAAATAACAAATATGAGTAAAAATTATTTTCAGTCTCACAAGGCAAAACTTAATGGTCCGAATAGATTCAAAATATAATTGATTATTTTAATCTCAGTTAAACAGATTATTTTAGTCAGTTTAATGTAATTAAATTAAGTATTTAATCTAAGTTGAATATATTTAAATGTTTAAGTACAATCAACATGTATGTTTAAGGCAGCAAGGTATATATATATATATATATATAGTGAAAGTAATCAGAATCACATACTCAATTTTTTTTTTTTTGCAATGATTACATAGAAGAACCATTGGATCCACCAAAGAACCTTTTTGTGAATATTCTTAAATTTTTCCACAGGCTTTCCATTTTTTTCTGTGAAGAACATTTTAATAATCTGAAAACTTTATTCCACTTTAAATATCTTTTGTGGAATGGAAAGGTTCCATAGATGTTTAAGATTCTTTATGGAACCATCAATGCCAATACATTTATATTTAAGAGTGTATGTTAGTCTCATGATCTATAAAAAAAGCCATATAACAGAGATTCAAAAAAGATTTTATTGGTCAAAAAACTCATGAAGAAATGATAGTAAATGATGAAAAGAACATTAAGAGGGATAAAGGGACTGCTATGAGAGTGTATCACTAGAGGGCACATTAAATGTTTCACTACAGTCATGATTCAGTCAGGAATCAGGATTCAGAGAGGATCTTCAAATCAGCACATTAAGGGCACTCGTCTAGAGAGAAAAGATGGACAGGTCAGGTCTGAAGAGGTTATTCATCAGCTATTTGCTTACTATAGACACAATGTTTTACCATTTTTAGGCAGGAGGGCGATGTTCTCCGGCAGAATGCCTTGCTCCAAAGAAAAGGCAGTGAACTTGTCCAAGACATCCTGGCTCAGGTCGGGTGTTCGGCCTACAAAAAACAGTACAAACACATCGAAATGTCACAAAAACAATTCCGACTAAAACCAGAATCAATGCAAACCTTAGTAAATAATTTAATTATTTGAACTTATGTTTTTTTACAGTACACATTCCAGGCTGAAATTTAAGATAGATTAGAAACGGCATTTATAATCCATTTAGTTCCGTAACATGATGTTTCAGAGAGGAATAAGATGTTCAACAAGAAACATTTTACAATAAGGTTCCATTGGTTAGCATTAGTTAACATGAACTAACAATGAGACATACTTCTAAAGAATTTATTAGTCTTAGTTCATGTTAATTTCAGTACTTACTAATACATTAATAAAATCAAGTTTTACCTGATAACTTGAGCTAACATGAACTAACAAAAAAGAACAGTTTAACTAAATGTTAACAAAGATAAGAAATAAGCTCATTGTTAGTTAATGCATTATGTGTCACGATACGGTCAAGAAACATAAACGAGGACTCAAATGCAGCAAAACAAGATAAGACTTTAATTAACAAAACAAGCAAAAAGGTACAAACAAAACTCCCACGTGGGGGAAAACACTAGAACAAAACTTAAACAGATCAAAACACTGGGAACAAAACACAAGAACATTAGACAACGTAACAGCACAGTACAACAGACACAAGGAGACTAAATAGGGAGGCAAACAAAAGAAGGTAACGATGACAACAGGTGGAATTAATTAAACCAATAACAAGATAAGAAGGGCGGGGCTAACAATGAACACGAGCACATGGCCCAACACAACAAACACCCAAGTGCAAAACAAGACAGGACAAACTTGTGACATTATGATGGAACATTATTTTAAAGTGTTACCAGAAAGTAATTTCAGAGTTGAACAAGTTATTTCACTTTTACTAGATTGATGAAATAATAAAATGACTAATTAACAGTAAAGGAACGAGGAAGTTAAAAGAGTCAGTTTGGATTGCATGTTTACTGCAAGTGTGTTGCTCAAGGGCACAATGGGTATGGCTCAGGAAATGCATTTTTACTGTACATCACTTGAGTTACAACGCCTTTTATCTCATAATGGCCCGGTTTGGTTTCACAGACAGGGCTTTAATTAAGCCAGGATTAGGCTTTAGTTCTATTAGGACATTTAAGTAGCTTTTATAAACACGGTGTGCTTCTTGAGACAAAACAATGGCACAGACATATTTTAAGATCTGTCAGTGCAAGTTGCTTTCAGTTAAAACAGCTCAAAAATGCATTTATACCAGAGGCCTATCAGAAGTGCTTTTCATCTTGACCCAGTTAACCATGGGTCATTGTAAACCAGGTGTAAACAGGGTTATCTATCTTGCTTCACATTTCACACTGCTCATAATTTACCCAGTGTTAACAATTAATCATGGGTATTAATATGGTGACGTTTCACTCTGTACAATCCTAAACCCTGGGTTAACGTCCTCATTTGCATATTTGCGTTTTCAGTGTCATTAATTGGCACGCGATCTGCACTGGCAATGCATGTTCTCTGTGCTGCGCACCAGCCGGAGAATACCACCCACTTTTGAGCGTAAAGACGCCTAGTTGAAGGCACTTTCACTTCAGTGATGGTTTTTAGCACCCTTTTCGGGAGACACCCGGATACCCGTTGAGGGGTCATACATGAAGGGACCACAAGTCGGGACGGGGATGCCAGATCTTCCCGTTCGCCTGTGTGAGGAGGTCTCTCCTCAGCTGTATCGGCCATGGAGCTGTTTGCAGCAGTTGCGCCAACTCGGAGAACCATAACTGGGTCTTCCAGAGAGCTATTAAGAGCACAGCACACTTGCTCTCCCTGATCTGTTTGATGACCTGAGGTAGCATCGTGACCGGAGGAAATACATACAGTGGGCGGCTTGGTCAGTCGTGGGCTAGCGTGTCTTTACTCTTCGAGAAAAAAGTTCGGCCGTGAGTGTTGTCTTCTGAGGCGAAGAGGTTGACCTCTGCCTCGCCGAAGATGCTTGATATAAGCTGAACTGTCTGCGAAAGTAAAAAGTTGTACTTTGTCTCTAGATAGCATATCCGCACCCTGGCTCAGCCCATATAATGAGGTTTTTAGCCATGGTGTGCAGGTTGTTTGACCTGAGTCCACCTTGGCGATTTATATAGGACATCACAGACATGTAGTCCGTCCGGACCAAGACGTGGTGGCCTTATAGGTATGGGAGAAAAGCTTGCAGCGATAGTGCGACAGCTCTCATCTCTAGACAGTTTATGTGTAGGCGCCTCTCCGGGTTTGACCATAGGCCGGAGATGGGCCTGCCCTCGTAAAGGGCCCCCCAACCTAGGTTGGAGGCGTCTGTCGAGATCATTTTTTTCTCTGAAATCACGCCCATACTCACGCCGGACTGGTATCAGCCGGCTACCTTCCAGGAAGCAAGGGCTTTCATACAGCTGTGGTTCGCTCTGATTCGTAAGTGGCCAGATCGCCACGTGTGAGTCGGTACACAGGGTTTTACCCAGCGCTGGAGAGGACGCATGTACAGTAGCCCCAGCTGGAGTACTGATGATGCTGAGGCCATGAGACCCATCATCCTCTGAAATCTCTTGAGAGGCGCGCAAGCGCCTACTCTGAAAGTAAGGCGTGCTCTCATTCGTATCTCTCGAGTCTATCACTGTTCCCAGGAAAGAAATATTCTGGCTGGGAGATAGTGTGCTTTTGGAAGCATTGTTTCTGAGACCTAGGCATTCTAGATGGCTGAGGAGCCAGGATCTGTGAGTTATCAATTGCGCTTCCGATTGGGCTATAACCAGCCAATTGTCGAGGTAGTTTAACACTCGCACTCCCCGCTGTCTCAGGGGGGTGAGCGCTGCGTCCATGCACTTTGTAAATGTACGGGGTGCTAGAGATAGGCGGAACGGTAGTACCGCGTATTGATAAGCCTGCCCCTCGAAGGCGAATCTCAAGAATGGCCTGTGATGGGGCGTTATCTGGATGTGAAAATAAGCATCCTTCAGACCCACTGAGAAAAACCAATCCCCTGGGCGAATCTTGATATTCCGGGGATGGACTCCCAGGCCTTGGCCCTAATAGCTAGGGGTTGAATGATGTCTGGGGACGGGCCGCTCTGTAATAGGGACCCGGCTGCCCAGCTGCTTTGTGTTTGTAATACTGTGCGAACAGTGCTTATGCACAGGGGTGCGTACTTTATAGTGGGCACACACCTACATTCATTACATCTCCAGCGTGGGCTGGAGGAGCAACTGATACTGTGGGAACAGTGTTTATGCGTAGGGGTGCGTACTTCATAGTGGGCACACAACCTAAAATTATTACACTCCCAGCGTGAGCTGGAGGGTAACTTGATACTGTGGGAACAGTTCTTGTGTGCAAGGGTGCATACTTTGGGCACATGACCTACATTTATTACACCTCCAGCACGAGCCGGAGAGAAAACAGACAGAAAAGAGCTCTTTTCGTGCTTTATTTGTGTCGGCGTAAAAACGGCGTTTGCTTGCAGGTTTGCATGTTTTATAACAGGCTCGTTTGCGGCAATATTGACATTTCCAGCCACCTGAACTAAAGAGGGGACTGGGAAATGTGTGAGAAGCTTTTTGGAGGTTGGTCCGGCCTCGGCGGGACTCAAACTCTCTCTTTCCTCCCTTTCGCCATGGCTAGGAAGGTTTTCGAGGCTTGGGGTCCAACGCAGTCTTGGGTCGGGGTCCCTGTCGCTCTGGGAACTGCTGACACTTCACAGGAACAGAGCGGTGACGGACCTCAGCCGGTGGGCGGGGCTGGGAGAACGGAGGCGCTGACTTTACCTGCTGAGGAGGTGGCGCCTTCTTTAAGCTGGCCATGCTTCGTCCAATCGCACTTATGCTGGGCTTAGATGGGGGGCGGGGTCAAAAGTTGAGCCTGACAAATCCCCGTCTTCGGACGCTGCCAAAGAGAATGAGTCACGCTGGGGCGGGCTGACGTGGGCTCGTCTGCTTTGGTGAATAAGCACAGGAGAAAAAAGTCTCTCTGTAGAATGTGAGTCACGCGGGGGCGGGGCTGGTGTGGGCTCACCTGTTTTTGAACGCTCATTAATACTCTAACCCCGCGAGGGGCGGGGTCGCCTTCTGTACGTAAGGAAACTGGCCACGAGCGTAGTGAAGAGAGCAGCATGTCCTCGTTAGTGAGAACAGCCGTTGTGACTGTAAAGTGAATGCAATTTCAGCTTGACTGGATCTCACGCATGAAAATGCATTCATTGTGTCCATCTGAGTCATGTTGACAGTTCTTACATGACGGCAAAACGGACTTTAAAATGTTCATATAAATTTCACCTGCTGCCATAGCCGGGATTCGAATACGGGTCTCTGGCACGAAAGCCTTAGATTCCACCACTGAGCCACAGGGGGGGAATGACGTAAGACAGTTAGCGCGAGCAGAGAAGAGAGCGGCATGTTCTCACCCGAGAACAGCCGATGTGAGTGACTTAGTTTCAGTGTCTCTCAGCGTCATGAAAACTCACTCATAGGGACCATCTGGGTCATGCAGAGAGCTCGAGAGGACTCTGCATGATTCACGAAACGGGGCGGGGTAGCTCTCTTGACGTAGATAGAGCTAGCCGCGGGCGTGAGGGGATGAGCGGCATACTCTCACGCAGGTCGCTCATTCCGCTGAAAAGCTATCTCGTCATCTAGTCGCACTCAGGGCAGCCGCCCTTGGCGAGTGCAGGCGAGGGCCTCTGCACGAGGCGTATGACTCAAGGCTGAAGCGGCGTCCAGGAAAATGGATACCGGCGTCCTCAGAACTGCAAGGCAGGTGTCTTGTCCCGCTGAAGGCTTTTCGACGGCTACGAAGAGGCTTCTAGTTCCGGAGGTCAGCGAAGTGGAGAGTTCGCTGAAGGAGATTAAATCTGATTTCTATGGCTGAATGAGGGCTTATAAAGCTATAAGGGCGAAGCGGCCTGATTGGTTCGCGCATCTGAGCCGCTTCGCCATAGGTTCGTGCAGTTGCCGCAGCACAGCCAATGACCGCGCTAGACGCTCAGCTGGTGTCTGCTGTGCAACTGCACTGCGTTTAAAAATTTTACTTAAATATTCTCGAGAAAAGGAGTTTTCCCATAGAGTAAGCTAGCCTTACGCAATACAAGAGACCTCTCGAAACGGAACCTGGGGTTTCATAAACTCCGGGCAAAAATTGGTGCAAACAAACTTTTACCCAAGGTTTCAAAGCGGGGTTCAGAACAGCGATAACCCGAGGTTACACACAGTGTGAAAAGCCCTAGAGTTGATTCCATGCAAAACAAAGCTGAACCAGACCAAGTGCAAACATCAAGTGAACCAATCTGAATTCATAGCCTGCAACAAGTTCAAGTTAATGTGAAGGTGTGTTGATGCTGGTGCTGTTACCGTAGAGTTTGTCGAGCACTGTGGAGGAGCCGGCCTTGGTCTTCACAGTGTGGATCAAAGCAAACTCATCGTACTTCACATCAACAATAACCATGTGATTATCAGTCTCCCAGCCTGTGGAAGAAATATAATTTCTCATTTGAGTCCTGTATAAACCACTACACTGTATTTCATGTCTATCATTTCTTCCTTACGGTCACTGCGGAAGCTGAATATTCCAGGAACATCAGACTTCTGAGCGAGATGGTTCATCTTCCAGCATTGGCCATCAGATCTGGAAAGACAGGACAAATGGGTAAAATCTTGGTATGTGCAATCATGGGAAAGTTTTATTCAAAGTTTCTTATTTTTAGTGATTAGTTCGTCTTACTTGAGACTGGAATAAGCCATCTCCAGATCTCCTTCATCAGTTGGTGTCAGCATGGCGACGCCCATCTTCATGTGCGCCTTACGGCTGACAAACCACTCTGCATTGGTGGCAAAACCGATCAGGTACCATTTCCCAGCCACCTATATGAAGCAAACACACATCAACAACATTTCCCCTCTGGTGCTCTTCTGTCATTTTTGACTGAAAAATTGTACATTTGTTTTCTTTAGGTTTTTTTTTTTCCATCGGAATGGTACAAAAGTTGGTAAAGGTTTTGGCACTTCTGGCTATGTGGCAAAAAAACCATGGACATGATTTGAACAGTATAAATGGTCCTGAAAAAGTAGTCACACTTGTGTTCCTTGTGGTCAAAAATGAGCGCATTGGAAATTAATGGGAGACGAATTTAATCAAGTGGATACTTTTGGTATTGCAGCCAAACACAATCTTACTGAAAGCTCATTTTTTGAGATATCAAGCTCAAATTTTGAAAACAACTTTAGATTTATGGCTTTGATTTTCTCAGTTTTAGAATATATGATTTTCTCACAGTTTTGCAAAATATATCTCATATAAAAAATGTCATAACAATAAACGTAAAATTCTGTAACTTTTTTTAAGTTCACTTTTTAGAACTTTTTTTCACTTCAGCAATAATCTGCCATGTGTCGTCTTTGAAAATAGATCAAACTTAAGTCTGTGGTCTAAAGCATTCAAGATTTACTACAGTTTGTTGGAAATTAAATTTTCAGGTCTATGCTCAAAAAGTGAATAAATGGATAATAAATACAGCGTAAATATAATTTAGTACCATTAAATCCCCCCAAAATACAAAATATTAAATAAAAAAACATTATCGAACTAAAATATAGTACATTAATTTCATTGAATTAAAATAAAAAAATTCTGTCATTTTTGGCTGACACGCGAAGAGCACCAGAGGGTTAAGGATATTCTGGTCTGTAAATATGTCCCTGTATCATCACAACTCTGGATTACATATGTTATAGATAGATTCCTCCTCTCATCACCGTCTTGCAGTCTTACCCCCTTGATGTCGAAGTCTGTCTGTGGTGCGACCTCAGAAGTAACAGCAACGGCACAGAGCAAAACTCCCAGCAATCCCAGTACGGTGGTTGGCATGGCTACGGCAGAGCTCAGTCTGGAGTGTGTGTGGGAATCTGGGCCTCGAGGGGTGAATTCTGAGCAGAGTCCCCCGACACGCTCTTATATAGCGCAGCCCCCCGTTACATAAACACACACGCCCCTTACACACAAACACACACACACACACACACACACACACACACACACACACACACACACACACACACACACACACACACACACACACACACACACGCACCAGAATTCACTTCAAAATATAGTACGTAACACACACATCTAAATGAGCACATACCCTTTTATATCACACACACCCTTTTAATACACATACACAAAGCTCTAATACACTTGTATGTCTGTGCCGTACCGGATACTCAGCACACACATATAAATCTCAATGTCTTCCATTCAGTTCTCACTTTTCAGTACACACACACAGACACAGACACAGACACACACACACACACACACACACACACACACACACACACACACACACACACACACACACACACACACACACACACACACACACACACACACACACACACAGAGAGAGATACACAGACACACACACATGCACACAATGTTGCGTTTAGGGCCTCTTCTCATTTAACAGCTTTGTTATTCAACAGTTGGCACAGAGGTTTGTAAGGGGGTGTGCTACTTTCTTAACCGGAGGCTACACACACACACACACACACACACACACACACACACACACACACACACACACACACACACACACACACCCCTACATGTTAAGGAAGGCTCATCTGGATTCGATGGGTTTCATTAGATTCAGCAGAAAAAGATATGTAGCTATAAACTACAGTGGGGTCCAAATGTTAGAGACTACTATTGAAAATCTTTTCTTTCTTTTGCAAAAAAATGTGATGATCAGGTTCTCCAGCATATTCTGGGATGTTCCAAAGCATCTTGAGCGTCAATAGAAGAATATCTGAGCCTTCTGAGCAGAGTCACATGATCAAAGACACTCATTTACATGAATTACATTTAATTAATCACCTAGAAATAGTGCAAGTAGTAAAATATTTATTCTTCATTTGTATGTCCTAACTTTACTTTGTGTTACATTATTCAAAATACAAAAATATTTTGATGAAAAGAATGTTCAAAAGAACAGCATTTATTTGAAATAATAGTCTTGTGTAACATTATAAATGTCTTTACAATCACGCTTATTAAGCTCTTTCAAAAAAATAAAATAAGTCTTTAAACATGTTCCCTGTGTAGTCAAAGGTGGAAAAGAGCCACCAATAATTAGAAGGAAAAAATGATCACAGCAAAACAAACAAACAGGGATAAAACACAAAGAGCTGCTGTTTCTCTCTCTCTCTCTCTCTCTCTCTGGGCCGTTCTGGAACCTGGAACAGGGAACAATGTCAGCATTTTACATTGAAAACACAATGTTTACAGTGTAAACCCCTCAGTTACTCACATGCACAACAAACACACACATTTAAACACACACTATCAACTCTATCAGCTGCAAAAGCATTTGGACTGTTGTTTTTGCTCTCCAGTTTGAGATTTATGCAGTAATTATGAAGTTAATAGTGCAATTATTGTGAGTTTTAAATGAATGGTACTTTCATCCTTAACTGTGAAAATCACAGCAGGACACTTTATAGGTTTACCCCATATAAAGAGACCTGGGGAATTTGTTCTTTACAGCTGTTTCTTATTATAGACGTGAGATACGCCTATACGTTTAGCCTATAGGAGACGGAAACGCCTTCGGTACAAACTATCACAACATTTTTCTAAGAAACTGCAATAACCAAACAGTGCGTGTCTGTAACTGTTTTTAATATATTGACACATTTAGCATGAGATGCAGATAAACCAGAACAAGTATGACTGTTTGTTTGCAGGTATTAACTCGCAATCTGAGCTGATTACCTGAAATACCAGATTCAACAACTCTATATTAAATCTATGATAAGATTTAGGTTATGCTGGATTTATCGGTAACACTTTGCAATAAGGCTCCATTTGTTAATGTTAGTTAACTGCATTATGAAATCTTTTATTTTAGTAATCTTATTTAATGTTACTTTTAACATTTACTAATACATTTTTTTAAATCCAATTTAAAAGTTGAATCAGTTACACTTGATGTGTAATGCATTATAAAGGTATTAATAATGCAAGTTAAAATGCATTATTTATTTTCATAAAACATTGTAACTAAAGTTAAAATGCACTGTAGTATTTGCAGATTCCTTACATCTGAAAATAGTGGTTTGTCATGTTTTTTAATACATTTATCTTGTAATGAATAGATAAGTATATAATGTATTATACAAGTATTCATGAGACCATACAATGCATTAAGAGACATAATTAATGCATTAAAATACTATTTGTTGTACAGCCAATACTAAAAACGCTCATTCCATTTCTGCTTGAGTCTTTAGAACCGTCCTGTAGCCTTTCCAGATTACCAAAGGAAAGGTCAGATGTTAGTAGTTTGCATGAGACTGGCTCCTATACATGCATGCATATATATAACAGTCCACTGACACACAATGAAAGCCAGTGCTCACTTCCCACAACCTCGAGACTATTACTCTGGTACCAGTACATGTATGTTAACCCTTTCAATTCAACTATAGAGAAAGAAAAACATACCAGATTTGTTCACCAACTTGTTTCAACAATCATTTAGCCTACCATGGTCATTTGCCAGCATTGGCAACTCACAAGTTAAAAGCCGTCAATGACGTTTGCAGTGCAAAATTTGACTGTAGTTCAAATTGACGGTTATTTTCGTCAGTTATGGCTTTTTAGATCCAGCATTCTGCCCTATTTGAAATTATAGCATTTATTTGAATTAATTATCAAGAAAGAGAGAGAGAGAGAGAGAGAGAGAGAGAGAGAGAGAGATGCATGTGTGAATTAGCCTACATCCGCCTCTGCACTGTATCTCTCTATAATAATAATAATAATAATAAATATATTTAAAAAATAAACATTTAGGTTATTAATTTTTTTTTTACATCTTAACAGTTAAACTTTTGCAGTGCTAAACACATGCAACGGTTGATCAAACATGTTTTGAATAAACTGTCCTCCTCCGAAAAACGAGCCCATATGTCGTTTGTACATGCAGCGTATTACGACCTACAGTTACATTTTTAAAATTAAAGCGCCCTCTTTAAACTCTTGTCAACTAGTTTCTCCCCTGTGAACAACAACAACAACCTTTATTTATAAAGCACTTTTAACACAATACAAATTGATCCAAAGTGCTGTACATAGTGCATAGCAGGACTACACTTTAAAAAACAACAATTACAAGTTTCCAAAAGCTAAAGAATAAAAATGTGTTTTCAGAGTAGATTTAAAAATGTCCAATGAAGGAGCAGACCTCACATGATAAGGGAGAGCATTCCAAAGCTTGGGCCCAGCCACAGAAAAGGCCCGATCACCCTTTAATTTTGTTGCAGCAACCATAATCCATAATCAGTGTTGCAGCGACCATTCCCCTGTGTGCTCCGGCACTGGTGAGAGGTTTCTCACTTCCTGAAAGAGCAACATGGGTGCATTTGCGTCTTTTTCAAGATGTCATTCCACCCGTGCGTTTCTGGATGTGGTCGTTCCCTGTTCCCTTCTGACGGTCACAATTGCTGCATCACGTGTTTGGGTTCTCAGTGAGGCAGCTTTTGTGGACGGTTCATGTTTACATTGCGGGAATATGACTGTCTCGGTGTTGAGATCCGCACCATCCTTTGTCCGTGATGGTGCAGTCCCCATTACCACGCCCAACCCGAGGGAGCCGTGTGGAATGGGTGATCGGAGAACAGTGTTGGAGTTTCTGCCCGGTAACTATTCCCTGTGGGCTCCTCACTCCTCCGTCACACTGATACTGGTGGAGCCCACCGTTGAGAGCACTGGTCCCTCTGTAATGGACCGACCAGATGTCTCACTCGAGGCTCCCCCAGGGGACAGGACGCCGTTCTCAGCATCAGTGGGTGAGCTGACCTTTGGAGATGACGACTCGGCTGTGTTATCCCCTTCGGGGAGTGTAACGTTGCCCGAGCCAGATCCTCAGTTGTCAGCTATGCTCAAACAGGCCGCCGAGGCTGTCGGGCTCGAGTGGAACCCTCCACCGTGTCCCGTTCAGTCTCGGTTGGATGATTGGTATCTCGGGGCGGGCCGTGCTGGTTCTCAGCCCGCCGTCCCAGTGCCCTTCTTTCTTGAATTGCATGGAGAGCTTACTAGGTCGTGGATGGCACCTTTTACTGCCAGAAGCGGCCTGGAGAGCTACCCTTGATGGAGGAGCAGTGAAGCGCTACGAGGCCATTCCTCCAGTGGAGAGGTCTGTCGCGGCACACCTGTGCCCGGCGGCCGCTGCGTCCTGGACAGGAGATCCTCGTTTCCCCTCTCAGGCCTGTGAGCGCTCGTCTGTTCTTACGGACAGAGTGTACAGAGCCTGTGGGCAAGCCGCTTCCTCTTTGCATGCCTTGGCGTTGCTTCAGGTCTACCAGGCCAAAGCACTCATGGACATGCACGAGGGTAATCTAGGCCGTTTGCTCACCAGTGAGCTCCGCACCGCAACTGACTTGGCTCTCCGGGACACAAGCGTTGCGGCCTGCGTGATCGGCCTAGCGATGTCCACCCTGATGGGGGAATAAGCTCTTCAGACGGTTACCGTTTTGCCGCTGGCTCTCCGGAGTCCAGCGGTACCCCAATTGTCACAAGAGCAAATTCCTCTGTTTCTGGGCCCCAAGAGGGTCAGACTGGCGGTGTGCGACCCTGTAAAGCCTTGCACCCCTCTGTCCCCTCTTGTGTCTCCAGCCGGCAGCCGGGTACGGTCCGAGGACCTGTTTATGTCTTCTCCCGTAACCCTTGCCGACCAGTGGAGACAGGTAAGTGTTGCCTCGCACACTCAGACCTCGCTTCGGGCCACCGCCGGGCCTTCTGAGCACGGTCCCTGTCCTCCACCTTGCTGCCCCACTCCGGGTATGTCTGTGGTCCCTCTGGTACCCCGGTCCCTGTTTGTGGAAGCCTGGAGAGTGCTTCACGGCCGGTCCAGCTGGCTCTCCGTACCATCAGACTCGGCTATACGATTCAGTTCGTCCGGCATCTGCCCAAATTCAGCGGCGTTCTGTACACTCTGATCTCTTTTCTCGGTATGGAGCTAGACTCGGTCCAACAAATGGCACGCCTCACAGAGGAACGTGTCCAGTTGGTACTGACCTGCCTGAGTATGCTCAGGAGCAGGGAAGTGGTTCCACTGAAATTATTTCAGAGGCTCCTGGGGCATATGGCAGTTGCAGCCGCAGTAACGCCGCTTGGTTTGCTTCATTTGAGACTGCTTCAGCAGTGGCTTCGCGACCGAGTCCCAAGGTGGGCGTGGCACAGCGCCACGCTCCGTGTGAGAATCACCCCAGCCTGCCGCAAAACCCTCATCCCGTGGTCAGACCCTTCGTTTCTCCGGGCCGGAGTGCCCCTAGAACAAGTGTCCAGGCATGCTGTGGTTTTCACAGATGCCTCCTATACCAGCTGGGGGGCCATGTAAAATGGGCATGCAGTAGCGGGGATCTGGACGGGCCCCCAACTGCATTGGCTCATCAACAGCCTCGAGTTGCTTGCAGTACACCTTGTCTTGAGACACCTCAAAACGACGCTGCTCGGCAAGCATGTACTGGTCTGTTTGGACAACACTGCGGCTGTTGCGTACATCAACCGTCAAGGTGGTCTACGCTCCCGTCGCATGTCACAACTTGCCCACCACCTCCTCCTATGGAGTCAGAAGCATCTGAGGTCGCTTCGTGCCACTCATATCTCCGCCACTCATATCTCCACTCATATCTGCTCAATAATGCCGCCGATGCGCTCTCACAACAGCCTGTGGTCTACGGAGAATGGAGACTCCATCCCCAGACGGTCCAGCTGATCTGGGACCACTTCAGACTCATCCCATTGCCAGTTTTTTCTATTCCCTGACCGAGGGGACCCTCGGCACGGACGCGCTGGCACACAGCTGGCCTTGGGGCCTCCACAAGTATGTGTTTTCCCCAGTTAGCCTTTTTGCACAGCTACTGTGCACAGCTACTGTGCAAAGCCTTATTGGCCCAACCGGACCTGGTTCCCCGAACTTAACACTCCTCTCGACAGCCCCTCCCTGGCCCATTCCTCTGAGAGATGACCTCCTCTCTCAGGGACGGGCAGGGCTGGACTGGGACAGAAAATCGGCCCTGGCATTTTGGCCCAGACTGGCCCACTACATATGATCATAAACACCATCCATCTTTGCACGCCCTTGAATATGTTTTTGTTCAACTCCTATTCATTAAAACCACTAATGCCATGTAATGAGTGAGTATAAACGAGTGAGAGTTAACAGATGAAATAAGTACAAAATTGTAATTTATTAATACAATTGAACTATACTACACAGTGATGCATCCCAAAAAACAAGATATAAGCTGCATAGGCATAGCAATACCAATGTTTCTCACAGGAATTTTGGTAAAACTGTGGTGGCGGACCTCAGTCTTTGTAGGGGGGTTTGGGGGCATGCCCCCCCTTAGAAAATTTTGTGCATTTTAATGTTCATGCATTTAATGTAATGTAAACCAGAATTCATCAGTCTGGTGCAGTTTGAGGGTTCAAAATTAAAAGCTCCAACCCATGTTCAGTGTGCAATATATAAAAAAAAATTCAAACCGCTTTTAGTAACAGTGTCTGTCTATATTACTACATAATAATAGTTATAATATTAATCTCATGACAGTAGCCTAATAGCCATATATTGTAAAACAAATGCACTGAAAAATAAAGAAAATTTTATATTTAGTTTTGTACTAATTTCTATACTTGAAAGAGATCAGCACATGATCTTTTATTTTGATGGAAACTGCATCAAGCTTTTATTTTGGCGGAAAACATGGATAAAAACGTGTCTCATTAAACTTCTAGTAAATTTCTGTAATCGTCAACTATGCAGATGTGGAAATAATGCGTAACTGGGTTATGGGTTCCTACACTCATGACATAGCCTAAGTGTTTTGAAAGTAGTTCTGCTTACCGCGGAGTGGACTCTACACTTTCTCATCTCTGTCCTTATCCTCCTCACTATCCTCCTCATCAGCCACTAGAGCTGATGAAGGTCCTGCTGCTGCAGAAAACATTTATATTTTGACACATTTTACAGCGTCTGCTATTTCTATTACACACTATTTCTCTGCACATTCCTCGCGTTTCTCTCAGACTATTTTTTTTGACAGATACACACTTGACACTGCATGCTCATTCAAAGCCCAAAGGGGGAGGTTTTTAAAGCTGTGATTGGGCCAGCCCAGTGTCAATCAAGAAAACAACCAATGGGCCGCTGATCTACGCGTTTCATGGGCCGGTCTGTCAGTGGAAAAAAAATAACGCTTACTTTTTTTGACCAATGCATTACACCGGCACAAACCCAGCGCCGCCTATTAAACAAAACAAAACGAATGGGCTGCCGATGTACGCGTTTTATGGGCCGTAAAAAAAAAAAAAAAAAGAGATGTATCGGCCCAAAAAGCACGTCGGCCCACCGGGCATTGCCCGGTATGCCAGATTACCAGTCCAGCCCTGGGGACGGGGCACCATATGGCACCTGCATCCAGACCTCTGGAGACTCCATGTCTGGTCCCTGAATGGGACGCGGAGGTTCAGGTGGTCTACCACATCACTTCTGTGAGAGCACCCTCTACGAGGCATGCTTACGCCTTGAAGTGGAACCTATTTGTTGAATGGTGTTCTTCTCACTGAGAAGCCCCCCCAAATTGCTCGATCCGCGCCGTGCTTTCTTTCCTGCAAGAGGGGTTGGAGCGAGGGCTGTCTCCCTCCACCCTCAAAGTGAATGTTGCCTCTATTGCCGCACATCACGATGCAGTGGATGGGAGATCCGTGGGAAAGCATGACCTGATCATCAGGTTGCTGAGGGGGGCGAGGAGATTGAATCCGCCTCGCGCCCCCTCTATACCCTCTTGGGACTTATGTCTGGTGCTAACTGCACTGCAGAGACCTCCCTTTGAGCCACTGCTGGCAGCTGAATTAAAAGTCCTATCTTTAAAAACAGTTCTCCTGCTTGCTTTGGCCTCCATTAAGAGGGTAGGGGACGTGCACGCATTTTCGGTCGACGAATCATGCCTGGAATTCGGGCCGGCTAACTCTTGCCCTGAGACCCCGGACTGTATATGTGCCCAAGGTTCCTACCACTCCCTTTCGGGACCAGGTGGTGAACCTGCAAGCGTTGCCCCCGGAGGAGGCAGACCCAGCCCTGGCTTTTCTCTGTCCAGTCCGTTCCTTACGGATATATGTCGACAGAACGCAAAGCCTCAGGACCTCAGATCAGCTCTTCATCTATTACGGAGGCCAGCATAAGGGAAAGGCTGTCTCAAAGCAGAGGTTGGCCCACTGGATAGTGGATGCCATCATCTTGGCGTATGAGTCCCAAGGTGTACCTTGTCCCTCGGGACTGTGAGCTCACTCCACTCGGAGTGTAGCCGTTGGCACAAGGTGCCTCGCTTACAGATGTTTGTAGAGCTGCGGGCTGGGCGACACCTAACACGTTCGTTTGATTCTATAGCCGTCGTGTCGAGCCGGTTCCTTCCCGTGTGCTCTCTTCACATAGAAGCCAGTTAACACCGTAGCCCCGCTCGCTGTGTCGGCTTCCTGCGCCATTCCCCTCCTATGGACTGGATAAGTGTGCCATCGAGCTCTAGTTGAGTTCCCTTTAGGCAGAACCCTGTTGAGCTCCTCCATACCCCCTATGGCTTCGGACGTGGTGGAGCATCCGATGCTAGGCCTACCACTCGTATGCACTGGTGGAACTTGTGCTAGGCTGGGTCCATATGTTGTGATTCCACTTTCCATAAGCGGATCCCATTCAGTCGGCGTCGACTACGTCTGACGTTCTCGACTGAAAGGAAACGCCCTGAAGGAGGGAACGGAGGACGTAGTCCCTTAGCCACTATTGCTGGACCACCACTGACTCCAAGTTACACTCGGCTCCTCAGCGAAAAACAGGTGGTGCGTGCATCCGCTTCCGTATTTATACCCGCCTCGCGGGGCGGAGCGCATGATGCAACTCCATTCATCCATCTATCCATCTTCTTCCGCTTATCCGGGGCCGGGTCGTGGGGGCAGCAGTCTAAGCAGGGATGCCCAGACTTCCCTCTCCCTAGACACTTCCTCCAGCTCTTCCGGGGGGACACCGAGGCATTCCGGGAGACATAGTCCCTCCAGCGTGTCCTAGGTCTTCCCCGGGGTCTCCTCCTGGTGGGACATGCCCGAAACACCTTCCCGGGAAGGCGTCCAGGAGGCATCTGGAAAAGATGCCCGAGCCACCTCAGCTGGCCCCTCTCGATGTGGAGGAGCAGTGGCTCTACTCTGAGCTCCTCCCGAGTGACCGAGCTTCTCACCCTGAGTCTAAGGGATCACCCAGCCACCCTGCGGAGAAAGCTCATTTCGGCCGCCTGTATCCGGGATCTTGTCCTTTTGGTCATGACCCACAGCTCATGACCATAGGTGAGAGTAGGAACGTAGATTGACCAGTAAATCGAGAGCTTCGCCTTGCGGCCAAGCTCCTTCTTCACCATGACAGACCGGTACAGCGACCGCATTACTGCAGAAGCTGCACCGATCCGTCTGTCAATCTCCTGTTCCATGCAACTTGCAACTCGCGTGATGCAACTCACGCACGCCAATGCGCGCATTGGCTTGTTCTTACATGCTCGAAGATGACAGGCTCCCTAGCGTGATCCCATTCAGTCGACGTCGACTATGTCCTCCGTTCCCTCCATCAGGGAACGGTGGGTTGCATACGCAACCAGGACGTTTTCTGTTTTCAGTTAAAATGGTGTTGTTTAAGCGGCCCCTATATAACTAATGATCTTTGCAACAGAAGTGAATCAATCAAAACTAACTTTAGATTGACAATAACTTTATTCTAGAGCTGCTGTAAAGCCAAAACAATCTTTGTTACTGCTTTGAAACATAAATGTGCTATATAAATGAAAGTGACTTGACTTGAAAGTGGCTTCTTAAATTTACACTTCTTTGTTTTACACACCACGCGGCCCCATCAGTAAGAACCCCTAATAAAGTGTCATGTCGAATAAGTAATAATTCATACAATTTACATTCATATGATTCATATGATATTGTACAAGTGTACTCCAGCTTATCAGAGTCCATTCGAATGCGCATGCGTCGCGTCTGAACGCATTGTTGTCTTTGGAGCTCTATCGATTTGATTTATAATTCTTGATTTTACTCTTTAAACTTACTTACAACAAACATTTTCTACTTTTCCTCACTGAGAAGCACTACTGCTCAAACCTCATAGTTACAACGCGGACTGTTGAGCAGACGTGTCTCAAGCCTGTTAGTGATTCTACGCTGGATACTCTTATAGGTTACTCCCGGGGATCACGGCTGAACGCGTCTTCTCAACACTCACTTACAAACATTTTTCACCTATCGTGCGTCTACTCTACACCCGTACCACTTAAAAGACGGATTATATCTAAGACGCTTGTCAGAAATTAGTATTAATTGATAGCATCACTGGTAGTGTCGTTGCTAACTTACTGTCCATCTGTTAAAATGGCGAATATATCAGATGCAAGTAGTCTACCTTTTGGTGCAGGTGAGGACACATTTGAGCTGCACGCGGTACAGTCTGAGCTGGAAGCTGTTGAGAAACAGATCCACGACCTTTTAGTGAGACAGGCCGAGCTGAGAGACCGGCGTTTGGCTCTTGAAACATCACGCGCTGATGCTCACAAATCAGAGATTAATGTTACTAACCGGCTGACTCCGACCTCGTCTACTCCGTGCGTTACTCGGCATCGGTCCCGAGCGCCAAGGTCGCGATCAGCCATGGTCTCGTTCACTCCGGCTCCAACACGCCACCACGAAGCCTGGATATTTCCGCAGCGGAAGACGCGAGTCAGGTCTAGACCAAGACCCTCTCCGACCCTCCCGGTTTTCGAGTTATCCACACAAAACCGCTTCTCCGCTCTTCGCGAAACAGAACGCGATGCTTTGATCATCGGTGATTCCATTGTTCGGCACGTCCATGCTACATCAGGTAAAAATAAGGTGCACAGTCACTGCTTTCCTGGTGCTCGTGTTTCTGAAATCGCTGCTCGCGTTCCCGAGATTCTGAACGATAACGAGCGCGTCGGAACTTTGGTATTGCACGCGGGAGTGAACGACATCAGGCTGCGCCAGACGGAAGTTCTGAAGAAAGACTTCAGGAATCTGATCGATACGGTACGCAGCACATCGCCTGATATAACGATCATTGTGTCAGGACCGCTTCCCACGTACCGTCTAGGACATGACAAGTTTAGTAGATTATTCGCGCTAAATGAATGGTTAACGTCATGGTGCAATGAGCAGAAACTGCTCTTTGTAAATAATTGGAATCTGTTTTGGGAGCGTCCTAGGCTATACCGTGCTGATGGCTTACACCCAAACAGATTCGGATCGGATCTTCTGTCAGATAACATCTCCAAAATGTTAAATACCTTTTGACTAGTAACCAAAAGTCCAAATCATAGTCTCTGCTGCACCAAATTAACTGATATAAATAGTAGTGTAGAACATTGCATAGAAACTGTGTCTATTCCTCGTTTAGTGCGATCAAATAATAAATCTACTGCAGGATCTAGGAAAAATCTAATTGTTATTAAAACAGAAAATGTTGCTATTAGTAAACAAAAACAATTTCTAAAGCTAGGTCTTTTAAACATTAGATCACTCACACCTAAGGCAGTTATTGTAAATGAAATAGTCACAGATAATAGCATAGATGTACTTTGCCTTACTGAAACCTGGCTTAAACCAAATGATTATTTCGGTCTAAATGAGTCTACTCCATCAGGATACTCCTATAAGCACGAGCCCCGTCTGATTGGTCGTGGCGGCGGTATTGCAACTATCTATAGAGATATTCTCAATGTTACTGAGAAAACGGGTTATAAGTTTATTTCATTTAAAGTACTTGTACTAAATGTTACGCTCTTAGATGATAGAAAAACATCCCTATTATCTTAAGCCTTGGCTACCGTATATAGACCACCAGGGCCTTACGCTGATTTCCTAAAAGAATTTGCAAATTTTCTCTCAGATCTATTGGTCAATGTCGATAAAATATTAATTGTTGGAGATTTTAACATACACGTAGATAATCAAAATGATACGTTAGGGGCTGCGTTTATAGACTTATTAAACTCCTTTGGGGTTAAGCAAAACGTTACCGGACCAACTCATCGTTTTAATCATACACTCGATTTAATTATATCACATGGAACCGATCCAACCGATATTGATATCATTCCGCAAAGTGATGATGTAACTGACCATTACATGGTAACTTGCATATTACGTACCCCGGTAATATATCATGCTGCGCCGCGTTATCGATTAGGCAGAACAATCCTTCCATCCACCATAGATAATTTTTCAAATTGCTTATCGGATCTGTCTCAGCTGCTGCCTGAACCTAAACAAACAGATGAACTAGACGAACTAACCAGCACTATGAGCACCGTTCTCTCTGGAAAATGGGATATTGTTGCACCTATGAGACTAAAAAAGGTCAGAGAGAAAATTAAAGCACCATGGTACAACAATACTACTCGTGTTCTAAAGAGAGAAACCCGTAATTTAGAGCGTAAATGGAAACAAACTAATTTAGAGGTTTTTAGAATCGCTTGGAAAGACAGTACGTCACGCTATAAAAAGGCCCTAAAAGCGGCCAGGGCTGAGCATCTCCGCAAACTAATAGAAAATAACCAAAACAATCCTAGGTTCTTATTTAACACCGTGGCTAGACTAACAAATAAACAAGCGTCACCTGAACAAAATATTCCGTTACAGTTTAGTAGTAATGATTTCATGAATTTTTTCACTGAGAAAATAGAAAACATCAGATCCACAATTGTAAACGTTCAATCTTCAATCGCGCCTTATAATTCAGCCTCGATTATCACCCCGCAAGAACAATTACAGTGCTTTACAACTATAGAACAAAAAGAGTTAAATAAATTTATCATTTCCTCTAAAACAACAACATGTTTATTAGATCCCATACCAACTAAACTATTGAAAGAAG
The DNA here is from genome assembly GCF_964197995.2 of Scardinius erythrophthalmus. Lineage (NCBI taxonomy): Eukaryota > Metazoa > Chordata > Actinopteri > Cypriniformes > Leuciscidae > Scardinius > Scardinius erythrophthalmus. The sequence goes on from NC_138225.1 coordinate 3,992,877, forward strand.
TGTTACCTATAGTGGAAGAGCCTCTCCTCAATATTATTAACTCGTCTTTATCTTTAGGTCATGTTCCAAGAACATTTAAATTGGCAGTTATAAAACCACTCATTAAGAAACCACAATTAGACCCAAATAACCTAGCAAATTATAGACCCATTTCAAATCTTCCTTTTATGTCCAAAATATTAGAAAAAGTTGTGTCTGCCCAACTGGGCTCTTTCTTGCAAGAAAATGACACCTATGAAAAGTTTCAGTCTGGGTTCAGGCCGCATCATAGCACTGAAACTGCGCTCGTTAAAATCACAAATGATTTACTCTTAGCTTCTGACCAAGGCTGTATCTCAATACTAGTTTTACTTGATCTTAGTGCTGCGTTCGATACTATAGATCACACAATACTCTTAGATCGGCTACAAAACTATACCGGTGTTCAAGGACAAGCATTAAGCTGGTTCAGATCATACCTATCTGACCGCTACCATTTTGTCTATTTAAACGGAGAAAAATCGATCATAACTCCAGTAAACTATGGAGTGCCGCAAGGATCTGTGTTAGGCCCTCTATTATTCTCAATATATATGCTGCCACTTGGAAATATTATAAGGAAACATGGAATTAGTTTCCATTGTTATGCTGATGACACTCAACTATATATTTCATCACGGCCGGATGAAAACGCTAAATTATCCAAATTGACAGAGTGTGTTAAAGATATAAAAGATTGGATGACGCACAATTTTCTTTTATTAAATCCAGATAAGACAGAGGTAATACTTATCGGTTCAAAAAACCGCCCACAAAACCTCTCACAATACAACTTTAACATAGTAGGGTGTCCTGTTACTTTATCCTCTACAGTAAAAGACCTGGGTGTTATATTAGATTGTAACTTGTCTTTTGAAAATCATATTTCATATGTTACAAAAACAGCATTTTTTCACCTTAGAAATATTGCTAAATTACGTAACATGCTATCTGTCTCTGATGCAGAAAAGCTAGTTCATGCATTCATGACCTCGAGACTAGATTACTGTAATGCTTTATTAGCTGGTTGTCCTGCATCCTCAATAAACAAGCTACAGTTAGTCCAAAATGCCGCCGCTAGAGTTCTTACTAGATCAAGAAAGTTTGACCATATAACACCAATTTTATCATCACTACATTGGTTACCTATAAAGTTCCGTATTAATTACAAGGTATTGCTACTGACTTATAAAGCCCTAAACGGCTTAGCTCCAGTTTATTTAACGGATCTTCTATCGCCCATAATCCATCGCGCTCTTTAAGATCACTAAATTCGAGGCTTCTGGTCATACCTAGGATATCCAGATCCATCAAAGGAGGGAGAGCATTTTCACATTTAGCACCAAAACTCTGGAATAGCCTTCCTGATACTGTTCGTTGCTCAGATTCGCTCTCCCAGTTTAAAACTAGATTAAAGACGCATCTCTTCAGCCAGGCATTCATATAATATTTTAATCTTACAGTTAAATCCGGTCTCTACTTCATAAACGCCAGAGGAGAACTGGCCCCCGACTGAGCCTGGGTTCTCCCAAGGTTTTTTTTTCTCCATTAGGTCACCTAATGGAGTTTTTCGGTTCCTTGCCACTGTTGCCTTTGGCTTGCTCAGTTGGGGATACTTAATTTGATTAATCGATTCAACAGTGCTATTGATCTGCATTACCAAACGTGGATGTTTTACACCAGAAACAAACACTGATGTACTATTTTATTTAATACTGTGAAGCTGCTTTGATACAATCTGTATTGTGAAAAGCGCTATATAAATAAAGTTGACTTGACTTGACTTGATACAAAATTCTATGACTTGTACTCCTGCTGCTGTCATTGGCCATTGCCTCAACTCTCGTGCAGTTTGTGCCCATTGTAAGTAGTCTGACTGTTTATATCAGAACGTTAATATTAAGTCCATTGTATTCTTTATTAATCTTTACATACTGATGCCGTCTCTTCTTGTTCCAACAGTACATGATATCTTTCCAAATGTTGAGATCTTCAAATAATTTGTCCTAATCAGATCACTTAAGTTTGTTCGTCACACTAAGAACAATAATGATAATGATATAATGATATAAAGTATAATGACTATAATGATAACTATTTTAACATCCACACCAAACGGACGATAAAGTTCTGTTTATTATAAGCGTATGCTGTCGTTATGTTGTCTGCTATTTTAAGGGCTTAAGCTTTTTAAAGTCGGATAGTAGATCCTGATTGGCTGTGTAATAGAAATATTTTATGTAATTTTCAACATTAAATGTACAGAGAAATGCAGACTAAGGATGCTCAGGTCAAAGGCCATATATACTTAATCAAAAAGTGCTTAACACAGTAGAACTAACAGTCATATGATTTGATTAGATCATTACAAACCAATCACCAGAACAAATCACAGTTAAGTGACATTGATTTTTACTCAACTGTATTATTTAAATGTACATGTATCTTTCTGTTCAGGAGACTCACTTGGTTGTTGTGGTAAGATTAGAAAGATTACATTTGAGTGACTTTCACTCTTTTGTTATATCCCTGAGCTTGTTTTTCCAGTTCTTTAACAGCATGCTGCTGTGCGATAGTTCCTGCTTCATGAAGATGAGAAAGTAGTGTCTTGGCGTGACTTGCATAATCAACTACCACAGGATCTCGGAGTACCTGCTTGAACATCACGTCTACCGGGAGTCTCGGCACACGGCCAAACATGAGGTAAAAAAGGTGGGAAGCCTGTTGTCTCATGCAGAGTGGCATTATAAGCAAATGTTAGGGTCTGAATTTGTTGGGGCCACTGATGTTTAGTTTTGAAGGGCAAAAAACACAACATAGCTCCTAAAGTCCTGTTAAATCATTCAGTTCCTGCATTGCCCATTGGATGATATGCTGTGGTATGCGACTTAGCAAATCCTGACAATTTTTGTAGCTCAGCAATCGAACCACTCTCAAAATTAGCTCTCTGATCGGTGTGTATACATTCAGGAAAGCCATAAACACAGAAAACGTAATCCCACAGCTTATTGGCCACTTGCTTAGCCATCTGATTTGCACATGGAAATGAGTGGGCTAATTTTGTAAAGTGGTCCGTGACCACCAACACGTCAACAGAGTTCTGCCTAGAGTCTTCTGCACTCCAGAAATTCAAACATACCCATTCCATGGGTGCTGAGGTCTACGGGGCTCTAGCGGATGGCTCAGGCGTTTTAGCGAGGATGCATCTTTGACAGCATTTAACGTAAGACTTGATGTATTGCTCCATCTTAGGCCAATAGAACCGCTGCCTCGCTAAATGAAGCATTCTTGCTTGCCCTTGATGTCCAGCGAGGTCATGAATGCCACTCAACGCTTTGGCTCGAAGTCTCTGGGGGAGCACATATTGATATCTCTTGTGCTTACTCAAATGATGTTTTATTAACAAAGTTCGGGAGGAGCACGTTCAGATAATTAACACAAGTGGAGAGCACTCAGCAATCAATGGTAAGAGGTATATATACATTCAGCAGTTTCAGCTCAATCCATTGACAGTTTTGCAGCATCCCCCCACCACCCCTTCTCCACGCTTTTAGTCCTAACCACTTTCATACGGGGGGAGTACTCTGGGTTCGGGCTGAACTCCGAGCTCGGAGCCCTCCCCCCGGACAGCACGCCAAATACGCATTAAACTTTACCCCCACAAATTGTATGTAATTGTATGTGTGAACCCGTGAAAGGGTCCTTGATTACTCTACAGAGAATACCATCCAGGAAAGTAAGTCTCCCATTGTTTGCAGAGAGAAAGTGCACTTGAATTGAGGTTTGCCTTATCAAATCTGAAAGGTCTTCTCCTGCGAGTCACAAAAGGAACAACTACAGATTTGTTAGGATCCTGTTCTTGTCTTTGTTGAAGTTCCTGGAGGGAGAGTTCAGGTTACGTGTCCGGACTTGGTGTTGCAATCTGCTGAACAAATTGGATCAACTGCACTGCTCTAGACTCTAATGCTGTTTCCCAGTTGTCATGAGCTTCACAAATGGCATGAACCATTTGTCGCCAGCACTGCAAGTACCTGAAATAGTCACTGGAAAAATCTCTCCTGGGTCAGTCTCCGACCCTTGACACTAAAATTTTAAATTTCAATCAGAAAGTATCCTGGATCCCTTCCTTGCTGACTCCCTCAGCTTCAGACAGCAAACTCTCAAACTGTTCGTTGAGCAGCCTATGGCCGATTGTCTTTGAAAAAGGGTCTTGACTAAGAGGATCAGCCACAATGTTCTTGTTGCCTGCTATGTGGAGTATCTCAAAGTTATAAGGGGCTAGCTTCACGACCCAGCGTTGTTTGCAGGCATCAAGCTTCGGTTTAGTCATTATATACGTTAAAGGATTATTATCCATCCAGACAGAGAATATGTGTCCGTTGACCAAATGACTAAACTTCTCGCAGACACTCCACTTTAGGGCCAAGAATTCTAGACGGTGGGCTGGATATCGCCTCTGTAAAGGAATAAGTGTTTTACTTGCAAAAGCAATGGGCCTTGCTTTGTCCTCACCCAGGGGTATTTGAGACAATACCGCCTCTAAACTATCTAGAGAAGCATCTATGGACAAGATCAGGGGCCTTGAAAAATCAGGATGCGCCAGGACTGCGCAGTTCAACAGCTTTTCCTTCAGAGCGCTAAAACTTGCATCACACTCAGCTGTCCAGTCAGAGCCCTTTAGTTTTCTGAAAGTACTTGTGATTTTTCCTCAACTCTTCATCTTCTGACCAGCAGTGAGGGCAAACAACGGTCTGGCAATGGCGGAACAATTTGATAAGAAATGTTAATCATAAAAGACCATCCCCAGAAAAGATTAAACTCTTTTTACAGAAGGAGAAACTCCGCCCACCTTTTCTGGGTCCACAGCAACTCCAGCCCCTTCGATGATGTGTCCCAAAAATCTCACAGAAGTTTGCAGAAGGTGACACTTTTTCAGGCTTAGTTTCAAAAAATGCTGGCGGAGTCTCTGAAATACCACTTCCAACCTACTCAAGGATTCCTCCTCAGTGGCTACAAATACAAGTAGGTCATCCAAGTAGCACAATAACTGGGTGAAGTTCATGTCATCAAATATACACAGCATCATTCACATAAACGAAGCCAGACTATTGCACAGACCTTGTGGCATACGATTATTTTCACTCTCTCACACACACACACACACACACACACATATATATATATATATATATACTGTATATACATTTGTACAATATCAAATTAATTTGCTGATTTGCTAAATTGTATGAATTATTACTACTTCGACATGACACTTTATTAGGGGTTCTTACTGATGGCGCTGCATGTTATGTAAAACAAATTTTAAGAAACATAAAATGCTGTGCAAAATGTATAACTGCAGTAATGTTCAATCAAGGGTTAAGACCAACACAGACACACCATTGGAAATGTTTGCCTTTGCAGCTTTTTGTGTTCTCTGTCAATGCACAAGATGGCCCAATTCATCCCTCTCCACGAAGACAGGTTTAACAAGCCATTGACAGCACTTCCTTTTCAGCTGAAACAAAGAGAAATATATATACATGTTGAGACAGTGTGTTAAAAATGATCCGTGACCAAAATATTTGAGAGGAAGGACTTTAAGGAAAGTTAATAACACATAAAATAAGGATACATTCATTAAAGCAAATCAGTTGTAATAAAAAAAGTAATAATATATAATCAGTTATAGAGAGAGAGAGACAGCAAGTGAGCTTTTGCCAGAGATGGCCTCTTAAAAGAGTTGTTGGATTAAAGGTTGTTGTAGGAGATGGAGATGGAGGAGTATGTGATCTGAAGTAACTGCAAGACAGAAAAAAATATTGAATTACAATTACATTACAAAAATGTATTAAAGGCATGGCAAGTGCTGTGATTATTGTGGTAAAACCATGGCAAGTGTTGTGTTACTGTTTCAACTACAAATACCACAGTAAAACGACAGTTACTCTGGTAAAACCATGTTAAGTGCTGTAGTTACTGTGCTTTAACTACAAATAGTAGAGAGGTAAAACACAGTTACTGTGGTAAAAGCATGGAAAGTTACTGTGCTTTAACATATTGTACATATTACATATTGTGTTAAAACCATGGTATGTTTTGTGGTACTGTGCTTTAACTACAAATACCACAGTTAAACTATGGTTACTTAGGTAAAACCATTGTAAGTGTTGTGTTACTGTGCTTTACAAATAGTAAGCTACACAGTGAAACGTCTCGGTTACGAATGTAACCCTCGTTCTCTGAGTAGGGAACAGAGACATTATGTCAGTGACGACGAATGGGGTTTGGCTTAGAAAGCCTGTCATCTTCAAGTATATAAAATGAGCCAATGGCAATGCAAATTACGCAGACCCATGGCATTTCAGGTCCAGGTCCAGTTGTGCCAATACGGGGCAACCAAAATGACCTGCTCCTCGTCCTCCATGATCTTGCACAAAGTCTGCACAAGAAGGCTCACTGGGGGAAACGCATACTTGCGGCCAGCTGTGTGCCAGTGCATCCGTGCCGAGCTTGCCCTCAGTTAGGGAATAAAACAGGTCGCAATGTAAGAGTCGTGGGAGTCGCAATGGAACAGATCTACCTGTGTGTCCTCAAACTGATCCCAAATCAGCTGAACCGTCTGGGGATGGAGTCTCCATTCTCCAGGGAGAGGCCGAAGCCGAGACAGCTCGTCATCCGCACGGTTCAGGTCTCCCGGGATATAAATGGCTCGAAGCGACCTCAGATGCTTCTGACTCCATATGAGGAGGTGGCGCGCTCGGAGAGCAAGGTCGGTGGCGGCACGCAGTTCATCAAAGAGCCCTGGATCAGTCCTCCCCTCGTGCATGTCCCTAAGCATCTGGGCCTGGTAGACCTGCAGAGTGGCATGCAGTGAGGAGGCCGCCTGCCCTGCAGCTCTGTAGGCCTTCGCCACAAGGGTGGAGGAGAACCTACAGGCCTTGGAGGGGTGCTTTGGGTCACCATGGGAAGAAGCACTCTGCGGACACAGTTGCATCGCAACAGAGCGTTCAACCCAGGGAACCCCAGTGTACCCTTTGGTGGCCGCCTGATCGAGAGGAGACAAGGTGGAGGAGGTCACCGAACGATCACGGGAAGACAGGACCTTCCAGGACCTCGTGACCTCCTCATGCACGTCTGGGAAGAAAGGCATTGGGGTTGGACGCTGACGAGGGTCAGCGGCTACACTCAAAAACCAGTCGTCCAGCCGCGAGCGCACTTTATACATTCAGTTCATTCTCCACTCTTCTTCAAATGCAAGGTACAGGAGATTACACCTGTTGTTTGTGGGACTGTCACATAATTAAAGCCTTTTAGTCCAAAGTTGTCATTGAATTGAACAAAGGTTGTTCATGCCTTTGTGTCTTCCCGTTTGGATTACTGTAAATGCGTTGTATGGGTGTGAGTCAGGCCTCTCTCTCTCATTTGCAGATTGTTCAGAACTCAGCTGATAGACTTGTAATGGGAACTGAGAAGAGAGAGCGTATTACTCCTGTGTTAGTCAAAATACATTGGTTACCCATACGATACAGAATTCATTACAAAGTGTTGTATGTTTTTAAGGCTCTGCATGGCTTAGCACCAGAGTATGTTACTGATTTAATAATCAGTCGCTGTAAATCCAGTAGATCTCTGCGCTCAAATGATCAATTGCTCCTCATGGTTCTGCGATCCCGTTTAAAATGTAAAGGTGATCGGGCGTTCTCTGTTGCAGTTCCTAGGCTCTGGAATGACCTTCCTCTGTCTGTAAAATCTTCTCCTTCATTGGGTGTTTTTCAGAGTGCGCTTAAAACGTATTTGTTTTCTTTAGCATTTGAAAATGCTTTGTAAACTGTGTATGACATATGTTTGCATTGGTTTTATGTTTTTGTTTTTTATTTTCTCTTTTAAATTGTTCTGTACAGCACTTTGGTTCCACTTGTGGTGTTGAAAGTGCTCTATAAATAAAGTTGAGTTGAGTAGAGTAGAGTAGAATTGAGTCACATATTCCTTGTAAATTAAAAAGTGACGACTTTTTCACTTGTTAATTATTAGGAAAAATATTTTGATGTCTTGGATTAGTGATAAATCACCCTCTCAAAATATTTTGTTCTGTATTTTTTTTGTTGTTGTTGTTGTTGTTGTTGTTGTTGTTGGTTCAATTGTATTTTTCATTTATTTATATCTATTTATATTGTGTTGTTGTACTTGATTTTGTTATTATCCATTGTTATTCATATTAAAAAATATATATTTATAAATATTTTTAAATATATTTAAAAAATTTAATATTTTGAGCAATGTTATTTACTCTAAATATTGTTAGTAAATTAATTAAAAAAATAAATAATTGTATTACTTTTTTAATGATCTGGTTGAAGATTAGAACAAAATTATCTTAAAACATAAACTCCCTATTGTATTTAAAACAAAAACTTCACTGAAACACAGTCCACAAATAATTGCATATGTTGTGCAATAAATGTCAAAACGTTTTGTTTTGTTTTTCTGAAAAGTAAAAAAAAAAAAAAAAGTTTTTTGTTTCTGAATATTACACAACATCCCAAAGTAAAACTCCGCCTATTCATTCATTCATTCTGATGTCATGAGATTTTGGCAGCATAAATAGTGGATCAGAATCAATCTGTGAGACAAACTGCCTGATAATACAGTTTATTTCATCCAGACTTTGATCACCAGCACAATGGCTACAGAAGCGGCAAAACTTGGAGGATTCTCCACAGTGAAGCCTGTCACTAAAGAGGTGAAGGACATCTGCATTAAGGTAGGAGACAGAAAATCACTAGTAAATGTTTTTGTTAAAACACAGCCTAGTAAAATGATCTATTTAGGTGCTGTGAAATGCGTTGGGGAAATTATTTGTTATTTTCAAAATAAGTATTTTATTTTTCAATCAAAGTCACAAAACGTTTTACATGAGTTTTCTGATATCTGAATGATATGTAACTCCCTAGAGACCTTTTTATAATAATAATAATATAGATTAATATAAAATGTGCATTTGTTTATTCAGGAGAAGTCAGCGATCGAGAAGAAGGCTGCAATCAATTTTAAAGATTACATTCCTTTACTCTATAAGAGCCAGGTTGTGAACGGAACAAACTATCTGGTCAAGGTAAATTGGTGTTTTGTTTTGATTTATGGATTTTTGATTTGATGTTTTCATGACTGAAACTCTTCACAATTTGTATTTCCATTATCAACAAGCCAACTGTGGCAGTGTGTCCTAAAGGGTGTGATGTGTCCAGTAATTTGTCCATCCTCTCTGAAAGTTAAAATGCATCAAGACACTGTATAAAGTTTCTCTGCATTTGTAACCTATGAGAGAAAACTCTTCTCAACTTTGTAGCGTTGCTGGACACTCAAATCTAGTCTACAATGGTCACTTGCAAAACTAGCTGGAATTTTTCTTTGCGGTCATGGAAAATGAATGCGTTTAGGTCGCTATCAATGTGAACAGAGTTTTTTTCACGGGAGAGATCATTTATAAATCCATGTGGATTTTTCTCTCTCTCTCTCTCTCTCTCTCTCTCTCTCTCTCTCTCTCTCTCTCTCTCTCTCTCTCTCTCTCTCTCTCTCTCTCTCTCTCTCTCTCTCTCTCAGGTGGACGTCTGTAAAGAGAATGGCACACTAGAAGATAAGTGCGTTCATGCGATGATACATCAAGCTCTCCCCTGCAATGGAGGGACACTGACTGTGAAGGGAGTCCAGTACCCAAAAAACATCATGGACCCTTTGGTCCACTTCTGAACACTTCTAATCGCATGCAGAAAATAGTCTGTCTGATCTAATTACAGACACACAATGAGCTGCCATACTGTTTAGAGGAACTATTGAAAACTGTTGTATTCCTCAATATTAAACTCAATATTCAAACCTTCAGTGCCTATGTCAGTATGTTTATATGAACAACACCAAATTCACTTCACTTTACTAAAATTGTTTTATGCTGAAATAATAAACACACATTTTTTAAAACTATTTGATTCCAAATCATTAAAAACAAAAAGTAAAATAAAATCTTGTAAAATGACATTCATTTTTTAATTTTTAAGATTTAATTGGCTGTCTGCATGACTTTTTAAAGGGGAAAAACATTTTTTACAGTGAATTGTGAATGACATTCATTTTTATTTTACGGCTGCATTGACTGTCTAAACGAATGTAATTTTAAACATTTCTCAGACTGATAAACAGATTATTAGATTTGACATATTAGATTGTATTATATGAACCAAAATCTTGTTCATCTCAACCTCACGCCATTCCAAACCTGTACAGTTTCTCTTCTTCACTCAGAGTTCATGAGAGGAGCATTTTGAAAATTGAATTAATGAAACCCAACCCACAAACAAACTTACACAAACTATTTCACATGATAGCCTATTGTATTTTTAATTTCCCCTCCGAAACAGAAGCGTTTAGCTCTGGTCTGCCCTAGGAAGTGCAAATGTGTGGCCAGGTATAACCGTAAGAATATAAAACGCTATTAAATTGAATTGAACACTAATAAATTGAAGCTGGTTCGGGTGTTGGAGTTGAAGCTAAAGTTTGCAGGACAGTGGCCCTCCAACAGCAGGATTGGACACCCCTTAAATATGTCATATTTGTTCTGGAGAATTAGGTAAGGACTGTATTTGTGCTGAACAGGAGGATTTGTATCCGCACTGATGTGTTGACAAGAGTGACTGTCCTCCGTAAAACGAGTATGTCATTTGTACATGCAGCGTATTACGACCTACAGTTACGTTTTAAAATTAAGCGCCCTCTAGCAGTCTTATAAATAATGACAGTCTCGTTTATCGGGTGTGTCATCATCAAATGACATTTGACTGTCGTTACCAATAAAAAAATTCGATTAAACATACAGTAAACAAGAAGCGTTTTGCCAAAGCACTGTTTGTGTGTCTTTTTCTGAACATAACATTTGGCGACGAGGATGGCTTTATCTTTGCCTCCACCAGAGCCATTTCTGCCCCACGCTGGTGAACCTGTTGTGCCGTGGAAGTGCTGGTATGTGTCATTTCAGACGGGTTAATTAAGCTGCCGGTACAATATGGAAAAAAACATCTGGTAGAGTTCCCGTTCTACATCACACAGCACGGTGCTAATATTCTGGGTCTGGACCTGTTCATTAGTCTTGATTTTTCTCTGCATGACAACAGCAACAACTATCCTTCAGGTGGACTCTCCATGGCACACACAGTTTCCTAAATCTATTCAGTGATTTAGGCTGCCTTTCTACTTTTGCCCACAAGCCCTTGCTTAACCCGGATGTACCGCCCGTCATCCAGCCACTACGAAGAGTGCCTCTCGCCCGTAGAGAGGAGTAAAGAGTGCGTAAAGAGTGCGTCCCGAGCCTGCAGATTTACGGCCCACCAGGCTAACAAGGCCTTCGGTGCCGCGGGGGAGGCGGTATCCGCGCTGCATGCCATGGCCCTTCTCCAAGTGCTACAGGCAAAGCAGCTGAAGTCTCTGGATGGCGCCGCCTCTATTGACGCTGACGCCATCCGGGATCTCCGTTCGGCCACGGACCTCGCGCTCCTGGCCACGAAGCGCTCGGCCCAGGCGATCGGCCGCTCTATGGGCTTCCTCGTGGTCCTCCACAGACATCTGTGGCTCACTTTGTCGGACGTACAGGAAGCCGACAGTAAGACGCTCCTGAATGCGCCCATTTCCCCTGCAGGCCTGTTCGGTGACGCGATGGAGAAAGTCACCGAGCGTTACTCGGAGACGCAAAAGAAGGCCAAGGCTATGAGCCACGTTATTCCCCGGAGAGCGCCCCCGCCGCCGCCGCCACAGCCGCACTCACGTTCGTCCTCAGCCTCAGGCCGCCAACCACAGGCTGCGGCCAGGAGACAAACAGCGCCTCGCCCGGGACGGGACGCCCGTAGGGGCTGTAGCGGTCAGTGGCAGGGGGCGGGTAACAGGAGGACGCAGAGGAGCCCGCGCAGGAAGCCCACCGCGTCGCCTGCGAGGCCCAAGCAGTCTTCCTTACCGCTCGGGCAAGAGGAGGAGAAAGCGCCAGTTCGGCCCTGCGTCCAAGCGGCGCGCTCTAATGCACTTGGTCCCTCGGAGTTCTGCGAGCGACGCGTGCAGTTGTGTTGTGAATGTAAATGTAAACAATGCTGTTGCAATAAAACAAATCACTACTTCACAAACAGAGCTTTTTTCTCCTCTTGCACCACACACTGTGTTACTCGCCCTGCCTTCGAGCAGCGCAGAGCCACGGTCAATAGCTACCCCCAGCACTCACACAGCGGCCATGACCGCAGCGGCGATGACCGCAGGTTTAGATCAGCCCACGCTCAGTCGTTTTCAGGCAGCATGGGAAGCTATTCTGGGCATTTCACCGTGGGTGTTGAATATAATTCGGCACGGGTACACGCTTCAGTTCAAACGCAGACCACCCCGCTTCCGCGGCGTAATTCAGTCATTAACTTTGCCCCAAAACGCTCATGTGCTGAGGCAGGAAGTTTGCAGCTTGCTCGAAAAGAAGGCTATAGAACCAGTTCCCCCGAGCGAGCGGGAAAGCGGGTTCTACAGCCGCTACTTCGTCGTGCCGAAGAAGGGAGGGGGTCTCCGTCCCATTCTGGATCTGAGACCTGTCAACAGAGCGCTTCACAAGCGCGCCTTCAGGATGACAACACTGAAACAAATCCTGGCGCAAATTCGCCCCGGGGATTGGTTCGCTTCAGTGGATTTAAAGGACGCTTATTTTCATATTCAGATAGTGAAGCGTCACAGACGATTCCTGAGGTTTGCGTTCGAGGATTCGGCGTACCAATATACGGTGCTTCCGTTTGGACTGGCCCTAGCCCCCCGAACGTTTTCGAAATGTGTAGACGCGGCACTTTCACCCCTCAGATCGAGCGGAATGCGCGTCTTGAACTATCTGGACGACTAGGGATGGGTATCGTTAAGGTTTTAACGGTATTACTACTCTTACCGATACTCCTTATCGATCCGGTACTTTAACGGTATTCTTATCGGTTCTTTTTGTTATATTAAAAAAAGGAAAAAAATTATTTAGAACATAATTAATATTGCTTTATATTTTGAAATGTAAAATAAATATCTATAGCAAAAGAAAAAGCAATGCTTTAACAAAACAAATAAAACATGTAGGCTGTGTTATGCAGAAGGGTGCAGGCTTTTGTGTTTTATATATTTATATTAAGACATAGGACACCAAAAACAAAGTACAAACACATGGTCAAACAAAAAAAAGTATACAATAAAACAAATATACAAATTATATACCCAGTGCTTTAATTTCAGTAATGTCTGACATTACTGTTCAAGAGTAGCCTAATATGGGCTAAAAAGTAAAGTAATAAAGTCAGATTTAAAATAACACTGCATAGTTTAAATCATAGATAGATTAAAGCTTATGAAAGCCAAAATTATTCATTCAAGAGCTGCGACTGATTTTCTCTTTGCCTTTTGTTGTTTGATTCACATTAATGGAGCAATCGTCAGCAGAATTATTAGACTGCTGCCTCTTTAAGACCAAATGCAGATCTAATCATTATTACGCATCATATTTTCTCCCAACTATTTACGCCCATTTAAGACATAAACTGTATTTAAGTGAATAAACTGTTTAAGTGAATTTCCAAGACGGCCATTTTGATATATTTTTGTGTATATTTGATCGTTTAGATCCGCACAAAGCCCAAAATATACGTTGCTTGTCTCGTTGCGGTGTGTTTCGGAGCGCGCGCCTCATTTGAAACAGCGTCTCTTGCTCAATTTTGGTACTTGCCTTTTATTATCAAACGCGTCCCGCAGTTTAGCAACAGTATAGACCACATTTTACAACAATCACCGATCGTGCAGATTCTGACATTACGTTTGGGTTTTAGGGAGAAATGACAGCGCAACGCTGTGAGGGGAAGTTGCGCTAAACAGAATGAATGCGGCTTTAGTTTTTAATGGTTATACCTCAAATATCTTTTTTATAATCATTGGATGCCACAATCTAAATCTAAAATAAAATTAGTTTAATATCAAAGATCTAAAGTGTAGCCTAACCATTTGAATGTTTAGTTCTGTCCTCATCGTCACTCATTAAGCAGGGCTGTTGTAATGTGCGCGCCGTCGCTCCGCGTTAAAGATCTCTCTCTCTCTCTCTCTCTCTCTCTCTCTCTCTCTCTCTCTCTCTCTCTTTAGCAAAAATGCATCACAGTCAAATGGTTAAATATTATTATATATAGAAGTGGCTGGCGAGATTAAATTAGCAAGATAATAATTTCTTAATAGCAATAGCACTTTCTTAATTTCTCCAGTACCGACAGCAGAACTGATAACGTCCGAGCTTATCGATCCAGCGGTATTTCAAAATTCAGCACCGGGGCCCGTTTAATACCGGGTTTCGGTACCCATCCCTATGGACGACTGGCTAGTTCTCGCTCAGTCGAGAGAAACGCTGATCAGCCATGTGAATGCCCTCCTTCGACACTTAGAGATGCTTGGTTTAAGGGTGAACGTCCAAAAAAGTGTGCTCACACCGAGCCAGACGACAACATTCCTGGGAGTGTGCTTGGATTCGGTGAGAATGAGAGCGCGCCTCTCCCCCGAGCGAGCGGAGGCTCTGAGTTCTTCTCTCGGTCTCTTCAGACCGGGCAGGCTCGTCCCACTGAAAGAGTTTCAGAGGCTACTGGGACGGATGGCAGCGGCATCTTCGGTATGTCATCTGGGGCTGCTGCATATGAGACCGCTTCAACTCTGGCTGAAAGCGCGCGTTCCCACGAGTGCGTGGTATTCTGGCCACAAGCGCGTCATGGTCACCGGCGGATGCGCCCGTGCCCTGGTTCCGTGGAGGAACCCGGATCTCTTCAGCGCAGGTGTCCCTATGGGCTTAGTGACACGGCGAGTGGATGTCCTGACGGACGCTTCATCCACCGGATGGGGAGCGGTCTGCTTAGGCAAGCCCGCCTCGGGTCGGTGGTCAGAGAAGCAGACGGAGTGGCACATAAATCGCTTGGAGCTAGAAGCGGTCGCTCTAGCACTCAGAGCCTTCCGGTCTCAGCTGGAGCAGCAGCATGTGTTGATTCGGACCGACAACACTTCTGTGGTCTCGTACATAAATCGCCAGGGCGGTGTACATTCCAAAGCCCTATTCAGGCAGGCGGAATCCCTTCTGCTATGGGCGGACCGGTTTTTCCTCTCGGTGAGAGCGGCGCACATCCCCGGTGTTCTAAATCGCGGGGCGGATATGCTCTCGAGAAAAGGGATTCCCCAAGGGGAGTGGAGGCTTCACCCCGGGACGGTTCAGCTGATTTGGAATCGTTTTGGCAGGGCGGAGGTCGACCTCTTTGCGACGAGCGAGAACACGCACTGTCAGATGTTCTTCTCGCTGTCCCGTTCCCCTCGGGAGGTGGACGCGCTGACTGCACGATGGCCGAGAGTCTGTCTCTATGCTTTTCCTCCGGTGAAAGTTTTGCTTATGGTGTTGTGCAAAATCAGGGAGAAGAAGGCGGCGGTGACTCTGGTAGCCCCGAACTGGCCGAATCAGCCCTGGTTCGCGGATTTGATAGAGTTACTAGCAGGGCAGCCATGGGAGATTCCGCTCAGGAAGGACCTTCTGTCTCAGGCGGGCGGAACGATTTGGCATCCCAGCCCCGGGCTGTGGAGCCTCCACGTGTGGCCGCTGCAGGGTCGCTGAGCGAGCGGGACGCGCTGCATTCGCGAGTTTTGAATACAATCGCAGAGGCGCGAGCTCCGTCCACCAGGCGTTTGTATGCTCTGAAGTGGGGTGTATTCTCTAAATGGTGTCAGGATGTCGGTTTAGACCCAGCGGACTGTTCTGTGTCGGATATTCTACGCTTCCTTCAGTATAGGATGGATGAAGGGAGCCTACCATCCACTCTGAAGGTATACGTGGCCGCTATTGCCGCGTTTCACCCCCCTGTTGACGGACAGTCTATCGGTAGACATGCGTCGGTGACACGGTTCCTCAGGGGAGCTAGGAGATTGTGCCCTGCTCGGCCGCCTTCTGTGCCGCCGTGGGACTTAGCTTTGGTCTTGGAGGCTTTGTCACGACCGCCTTTCGAGCCCCTTGCCGCGATTGCCATTAAGGAGCTATCGCTAAAAACGGCTCTGCTTCTCGCTCTCACCTCGGCGAAACGGGTCGGGGATTTACAGGCTTTCTCTGTAAGTGAAGATTGTATTCGCTTTGGACCGGGAAACTGTAATGTTATTCTCAGACCGAGGCCGGGTTACGTTCCTAAGTCGCTCAATACCCCGTTCAGAGCGCAGATCGTTTCTCTGCCTGCCCTGTCCGCTGAGCCATCAACCTCTCAGGGTTCGGATGCTCAGAGTGCTATTTGCCCAGTCAGAACGCTCCGAGAATACATTTCTCGCTCGGCCGCGTTTCGACAATCGGACCAGCTGTTTGTGTGCTTTGGTGGATGCAACAAGGGACGGGGGGTCTCTAAACAGAGGCTTGCTCACTGGATTGTGGACGCTATTGTTTTGGCTTATGATTGTCTGGGACAGGAATGTCCCCTGAACATCAAGGCTCATTCGACTAGGGCGATTGCCTCCTCGTGGGCTTGGACTAAGGGTATGTCTATTCAGGATTTATGTCTTGCGGCTGGCTGGTCTTCTCAGAACACGTTTGCCAGATTTTACAAGTTGGATTTGCCCTCTGTAGCGTCTCGAGTGCTTTCGGTGAGTTGATCATTTACACAGCATTAGAGAGCTGCTCTGCGCTTTGCTCATGAGTTGTTCTGTGTGCTATTGTGTGTTGTACTATTGTCACCGCTATGCGTTGGCTTTCTCTGTTGTTGTTGCCCTGTTGGTCTACAGTGCAACCTTCCCCCATTTATACTTCCCGGGATATGCAAATTCCGGTAGTGTTTGTGAGCTTGTGATTGGTCCCTTTGGACCTATCGGAGGTTAGAGGTTCACTATTGGTCAATCTCGGCCTATCAGGCGCTTACATTCTGGGGGCGAGGTTTGTATTGGGTCTGTTTTCAGTGGTTTGCTGCCACGGCGGGATTCTATACAGTTCCCATATACGACATCCGTAATGTCGAGTTCCGTAGCCTTGATAGGGAACGTCTCCGGTTACTTTCGTAACCTCGGTTCCCTGAAAGGCAAGGAACGAGACATTTTATGCTTGTCCCCAACCCAGACTGGCCCTCTTTGAATGTTAGAAAATTATATTAAAGGATCGATTTAAAAATATTTTTAACATGTTTGTCTTAAGGACAAATAAAATAATGTCATACCATCGAAATTCCATATGTATATCATAATTTTAAACTATTTTTGGAATGAAATACGTCTGTCCCCAGGTTTTCCGTCATTTCCACCTCCCTCAACAAAATCCACTTTAATAGACCCACCTTAAATATTTTATTTACTTGGTAATCATGGAAATAACTGTGAAAAGGATGTATTAGTTGAAGATGAAACTTCAGGCACATGTACTCTTCAGCACAAGAATAATAAATCAAGGTAAGTCAAGCTTTTATACTGAATATTTTTATTCAGCGTCATTTCCACCTTGGCTGTAGTTCGGTTGAATTATGTACAACAAATATGAAAATAATGTATTTATGTTCATTACGAGTAAACAACAACATAAGTCCAAAAGTAGCTAAGCCTGACATGAGGGTGTGCTAATATTGCAGAAAAACTGCTAAAATGTCATTTCCACCTCCATCATTTCCACCTCTGAGAAATTTGAGACGTAGATTTGGACATGATATAGGAGGATCTTTGTTGACATCTTTGTACGCATGCGCGAGTGGTTGTGTGGCAACAAATCGAACAGTATTGCGGGCTGTAAAGACGCGACGAGCACTTTCAAGAGAGTTAGCGGGCAAAATCCACAATATATAAGCACTTTAACATCTGAAGACCGGAGGAGGTTTGGAGAGAAGCTCAAAATTTGTATTGGTGACAAAATCGAAGTTATTCAAAGCCCATATGAGATCTCCGCTGACTGTGCGTGCAACTCCCCAAACAGACGAGGCATTTATACTTGACGCAACTGTTTTGTTTTAGACTGAACACCAGACCATACAACTGATTTAGACGCGCAAACTGGGTGATGATGAGATGTACTAATATCCGTCTGCTCGGGCAGATTCGGCTCAAAGTCGTGCATCTGCGGATGCGGAGGCGCTCGCGCTGTTAAGCCGAATCTGCCCGAGCAGACGGATATTAGTTTTTTTATTACCTTCGCGCTCATGCGGACGCGTCGAGTATAAACAAGGTTTTACAGCTCAGCCACTTGTTTTTTTCATATTTTTTTTGCAAGTGGAAGATCTTGGTTTACATTTGGACTTGGATGTGATCTTATAGGCTTGAAAAGGTTGGTGACCACTGCATAACGCAAACCCAGTCAAACGTTTGACTGCAGTATCTTCTATTCTATGCGCCTTATAATCCGGTGCGCCCTATATATGAAAACAGTTATAAAATAGGCCATTCATGGAAGGTGCTCCTCTGCTTATAGTGCGGAAAATACGGTAGTCTGGGTGCTGTGGATCGCGGTTTGGGACACCTGAATCAGAACGCAAAAACATGACTCGGTTGATTTGACTCAGTTTTATTATTTTTTTATTTTATTCAATCTTCTTTAAATACATAGTCACTAAGACTTAGACCTACCATGAACAAAATGAGCCTCACAAACTCGATCAGTAACGTTAGGAATCCAGGCTTCGGAGCGTCCAGGGGTGCGTTTCCCGAAAGCATCGTTGGCCAACTAGGTCGCAAGTTCCGTCGTTACCAATAGAGTTCAATGGACATTGCGATGAACTTGCGACCATAGTTGGCCAACGATGCTTTCGGGAAACGCACCCCAGGTTAATTGCACGCAACCATTTATTTCGTTTTTCGCGATCCTTTTCGGAGGGAATTCGAAAAAACTTTTTATCAGGCCCCCAACGAGCCGTACAATCGACCACACAGCAAGAGTGAACCATCATCTTCTCTAAATCCTCCTCCAAACGTGCAAAACAATCAAATTACAGGTATCTAGCGGTGTTTCCTGCCACACGATTCCCGTGATGCAACGCGGCAAACATAAACAATGACGTCACAAAAGATCCGCCTATATGCTGTTTTTGTGCGCTATTGGCATGTTCTCATGACATATTTGTGCTTTTAGACAGAAAACTTTATATATCACCATTCCAGTACACTCTAAATGTATTTTTATTTATCCATATTTGGTAACACTTTATTTTGATAGTCCGTTTGTTGAGACTTTACTAGTTATTAGTAGCCATTCAGTAGCTTGTCAACAGGGCATCAGTTGACATTCAACAACACTGTTTCAACTGACAAGTAACATACGTTCAACTGACTGCCTATAGACTATAAGGTACAATTCAAGTGTTAATCTACAGATTTTACAACAAAGTGCCTGTTGACTGTCAATATTATTTTGCAACAGGTTATTAACCAATTGTCGACTAACTTTCAATTGTCAACTAACTTTCTGTAGATTGAGTACCAACAACTCAAGATCATTCTGTCAGTTAAATGTCAACAGTCATGTCAGCATATGAAGTATATGATACTGTATATCAGGGAACGGCAACTGGCGGCCCGCGGGCCAAAACTGGCCCGTCAGCAATATTTTCTGGCCCGCCGGATTATTTTGGCAGTCCTAAATGCTGTACAAAACTCTTCCACTACTTGAGAAAAGCCGTAGTCGCGCGGCGATTTCACCGCCGCATACTGTGTGAAACGCCCATAGGGAATAATGCGGCGCGGGATTACGTTTTAAAGTATAACTGTGCGTTCACAACGGACGTGAATAGCGCGTCAAATTCGCGCCTGCCGCGTCTAGTTATACGCTTGACCACTTTGTGTCCATTCGCGCGTCAAAAGACGGTAGCGGTCAGAACTCTGGTGTACTTTGGACGGAGCGTGCGGTCTGACTGACAATAGCCAACTCCCGACATCTTTTGACAGCGTATCCGCACTTAATTCTGACCGCCTGTACACCTAGCTCTGAGGAGCTGTTTGGTACTGAAACCATTGTCAGTCAACAACATTCTTTTTTTGCAAGGATGTTTGAAATAGTTCGACAGAAAATAGCCTACTTCATTTCGTCAGTAGGGCAATATGATTTTCGTTTATGTTGCTTAGAAACTTGAGTGATAGGCTTTGTCCTATTTAATTCATGTTATTTATATTTCATATTTTTTTTCTGTGACATTTTTTTTCTCTGCTGACAGTACAATGTTAAAATAGCCTAATATTTATACTGACACGAACACAATTTTTGTATAGCATTTATAATTATTATAGGCTACTCCAATCTCCTTCTTTCCATTAGAGACATTTGAATGTGAGATTATGGAAACGAGATCTAAATTTTGTGGACCCGTCAGGTCGGGAAATAAAGCGGGTGAACACCGAGTGTATTTTAAGCGGTTGCTGAATAGAACCTTGTGGGAGCGGGACGAAAAAAAACAGTCCCACGCAGACCTCCTTAAACCTTAGGTGTGTATGTGTGTGTCCCCGAATAAATAATAATAATAAAAAAGGAATAAAGTTCAAAAGTCGGACTGTACGGAATGAGGCATGATTGCTATTCACACCTTTATTAAAATGGCTGTAATATGTTACCACAATAGTAGCCTACTTGATCTGTTTAAAATGGTTTCCTTGATATATGCATAAGGTGTTAAATTAAAACTTAAAAATCAAAATTTAAATTTGTCTAATCCAGTAATTCATTTTTTCTATTTTTGATCTGAGCACAATCAGAAAATCAGAAAACCCGTCCTTATTTTTTTTTTTTTCATTTCAGTTTAGGAAATAAATAATGGAAAAACAAGTCGTTTTTCATCTTTTTATTTTTGGTTTTAATTTGAAAAAAAAAAAAAACGATTGAATGAATGATCCACGGACGGTGACGGACCCATCATATTCCGCAATTATAGGCCTATATAAGAGTATTTAATTTGTATCCATAGGCCTACTCTGTGTAGCTGGCCCGCCATCTACTGGCTAAAAAAAATATTGGCCCGCGGCCAAAGTTACTTGCCGACCCCTGCTGTATATCCTACTCAAGGGGTCTCATGTGCATCAAATTAATGATTATTTTAGCTGATTTAAAGCTGTTTTAAAAATTGTAAACCATTTGTAGATGATCTGTTGATAGTCAACTAAAGATTAGATCTGTTGCTTGTCAACAAATAAATTGTTTATGATCAGTAGACTATTAATAGACATTCTCAACTAAGCGTTAGTAGATATATTTTAGGACTATCTAATTAAAGTGAAAAACAGTTTATATCAGTAGAAAGTCTAGGCTATAACCTATCTACAGATTAACATATTGTTTATGATCAGTTGACTATTAATAGACATTATCCACTAAGTGTTAGTAGATATCTTTTAGGACTATCTAATTAAAGTGAAAGACAGTTTATATCAGTAGAAAGTCTATAACCTATCAACAGATTGCATACCTAACCTGACTGAAGTAGAACAAACACCATGGCCAGCACATCAGAGAAAAAAAATCACTTTTATTAAATAAAAAAAATAATAAAAAAATAATACAACCCATTATTTACTAGGATATCACGATCACATCTGTGAACCATCTGATTATGTGAAAAAAATTATATTGAGCATTCCAAATGAAAAAACTCTCAATAGTCTAACTTACATCATTTCAAATGCCCGAGGCCAAGATCAAAAGTTATAAACAACAAATAACAATAATTATTAATTAATACATTTAGCCTTTCATGACAGTAAGTTTTACAGAAAATTGCATTTATTAAATGCAGTTTAACAATAACAGTTACTCATTTAAGAAATAATCTCTGTTCCTTCTGCAAACTCGCTTCGGAGGATTAACAGACAAGACTATAGTTAAACCCTTAACGTTAACAATACCTTCTTTAATCGTTTAACCATTTTGTAACATTTAGGCCTAGTTTATTTAATGTTACGGTGAGACATAAAAGGCGTTTTCTCCTATAAGTTACCATAATACACCAAAACACAATATAAATTAACAAAATAAATCATTTTTATTAGCTAACATAACGTTAGATGTAATCCAAATCTTTATAATCCATACGCAAGCAAGAAACAGATCCAAATCCAGCCCTTCATCCACATCCAGCAGCGATCTCCATCTCCATTCTCAGCAGCGACCGTATGTCTTCTTCTTCTTCTTCTTTGGATTTTAACGGCAGCTTGCATCCTTGACGTTGCATTACTGCCATCTTCTGGTTCTAGTTATTTTCCATATTTTTAGTCATCATATTCTTGTCATTAGTCCCAATTTTGTCAGAAAACAAATCAAATATTTAATTCCTTGTTCACTCTTACTGCAGTCCATTATACTCTTTACTCCATGTCCTATTAGTCCTATTTTTTCCATGTCTTTAATCATAACTATTCTCTGTAATTCATATTTTGAACAATTAATTAACACATGTTCTACAGTCTCAGGTATTTGACATTGATCACAAAACCCAGTTGGATGTTGTTTCCCCATTATATGCAGAGTACTATTTAATTTATTATGCCCTATTCTTAATCTGGTTACAATAGTTTCTTATCTCCTGTTTCCTCTCTTATTTTCTACATTGCCAACTCTTCTTTTAATTGAGTATAGATGTCTTCCTTTAATTTCTTGGTCCCACCTTTGTTGCCATTTTTTCGTAATTTCTCCCCACACTATACTCTTTCCTTCTGATCTTGAAAGACTGATGACTGCTTCTATATTCTCTTTTTGAAGTGCTTCCTTAGCAATTTTATCTACCTTTTCATTTCCTATAATACCCATATGTGCTGGGACCCACATAAATATAACGTCATCACCTTTATTCTTTATTTTTAAATAGATAGCCATAATATCATAAAACAACTCCTGATGATTCTTGACCATACCGGTCTTAAGACTCTGCAGTACAGAAACAGAGTCGCTGCAAATTAAAGTTTTGTTTAACTTAGTGCTTTCTATCCATTCTAATGCCATCAAAATGGCAAACATCTCAACAGCATATACACTTAAATGATCTGAAGTTCTCCTGTTCATCTCAATCGTCTGGCTGGGAACTACAATTGCAGCACCTGTAACTCCGGTTATTGGGTCTTTGGATCCATCTGTAAAAACTTGCTTAAAATTACTATATTTTTGGTTCACATGTCTATAAAATTCACTCACCAAATCAACTTGATTATTTACTATTTTGGTCTGTAATACCTCTAAATCCACTATTGGAGTTTCAAACTTCCAGATAGGGATATTGGGCCATACCACAGTTTTACAAAACTCCTTTCCATATACTCACGTGCTGCGTCATCTCCTGTCCAACCAAAACTACATTTTTTCCCCTTTCCCTTTTCCCAACTATCTTGTAATACTCTTTTGGTTGGGTGACTATCTATTTGTCCCCTTAAATTAATCCAGTAATTTACAAGCAGCTGCTTCCGTCTTAGACTCAAAGGCATTTCTCCTGCCTCTACCTGCAATGAGCACACTGGTGATGTTCTCATGGCTCTGAGACATAATCTCAGTGCCTGTGCCTGAAGATTGTCCAACCTTGCTAACACTGATTTTGCTGCTGATCCAAATGCCTGACTCCCATAATCCAGATCTTACTAGTGATATATATATATATATCTTAATGACTTAAAGTCTGCTCCCCACTCCACTCCTGTAAGACACCTCATAATATTTATTACTTTTTTACATTTATCCTTTACTTGTTTAATGTGTGCTCTCCATGTTAATCGTGAATCAAACCACACCCCCAAAAAACGAAAACTTTCAACTCTTTCCAAATTATTCCTGTATAACTTCAGTTTAATATCTTTATTTTTCTTTCCAGAGAAGAGCATCACTTTTGATTTTTCAGCAGAAAACTTAAAACCCCATTCCATTCCCCACATTTCAACCTGGTTTATTCCTTCCTGTATTTTCTTAACTACATATTCCAAATTTTTCCCACGTTTCCAAAGCGCCCCATCATCTGCAAACAATGATCTATTCATGCCATTATGTACATTCTTAAATATATCATTTATCATAATGGAAAAAAAGTGTAGGACTTATAACACTCCCTTGCGGTGTTCCATTTTCTACTTTGTGTTTATTTGAAATATCTGTTCCTATTTTAACTTGAATCGATCTTCCTTTTAGGAAATCTAAAATCCAATTAAAAACTTTACCTCTTACTCCTATTTTGTGCAATTTAATCATTAATCCCTCTCTCCATAACATATCATACGCCTTCTCAACGTCAAAAAATACTGCTACCACAGATTCTTTACTTATTTGAGCTTTCCTAATATCGTCCTCTAAACACAACACTGCATCCATTGTACCCCTTCCTCTCCTAAACCCACCTTGAAATTCCGTTATCAAACCCTTTTTTTCCAAAAAATACATTAATCTTTCATTTACCATTCTTTCCATTAATTTGCAAATATGCGATGTTAATGCTATAGGCCTATAATTTGTTGGCTTACTAGCATCTTTTCCTGGCTTCCTTATCGGGATAATTATTGCTTCTTTCCAACTTTCAGGAATTCTTCCTCCTTCCCATATCTTATTAAATAGCATTAGCAATTTTTCCTTACTTTCTATACTTAAATGTTTTAACATAGTATAGCTTATTTCATCTTTTCCTGGTGCAGTGTTTCTAGTTTTAGCTAAAGCTCTTTCAACTTCTCCTATATTAAAAGGTTTATGTAGATCGTCCTCAAAGATTTCCTTTTTGTTTAAAATTTCCATGTTCTTAGATTTGGTGCTCTCTCTACCTCTCCTTCCCTCCACTGACAAATTATTTGAACTGTGTATACTAACAAATGCATCTACCAACATCTCTGCTTTTCCTTTGTTAGTAACAGCATCTTTATGTCCATCATTTAACACAGGATAATTCCACTCCCTTACATCCCCACTCATCTTTTTAATCATCCCCCAAACTTCTCCTATCTGAGTAGTACTTCCAATTAAACTACAAAACTCCCTCCAATATATCCGCTTTGTTTGCCTGATTGTTCTTCTTACAACTGCCTGTGCTTGTTTATACTGTATCATATGTTGGAAATTATGAGTTCTTTTCAATAACTTGAAGGCTTTATTTCTGGTTTTTACTGCGGTTTTACAATTCTCATTCCACCATGGTACTGATTTCCTCCTTTTTATACCTTTACTTTTAGGTATAGTTTCTATTGCTGCTAATAATATTCCTTGTTTTACTACATTATTTAATAACTCTATATCTATATAGTTAACAACTTGACTTAAATATTTATCACTTTTTGCTTGAAATGTTTCCCAATCAGCTTTTTCAAATACCCAATTCCCTCCTCTTCCATCTATTTGTTCCACTACAGAGATATTAATCTCACATATAACCGGATAATGATCACTCCCTATTGTCCCATCTTTATACTCTCCAATCACAAACTGATGCCAAATTATTTGATACCAAAGTAAGATCGAGACCTGATTCCTTTCCTGTCCTAATATCAATCCGTGTCTTATTTCCATCATTTAGACACACTAATTCCCTTTCTTCCAATAACTCTTCCAATACTACACCATTATTATCAGTTTTTTTACATCCCCACAATGTGCTGTGTGCATTAAAATCCCCACACCATACCATACTGTTCTCACACTGTCCCCCTATTTCTAAAAGTTTGTTTATTTCAAGCTTTTTACATGGATTATAGTAATTTACGATTGATAATTTTGATTTTCCTCCCCAAATCTCTATTCCCACATATTCTTGTTCACTTTCCACTCTTGTAACTCTATAAGGAATTCCCTGCTTAACAAATGTAGCACACCCTCCACCTCCTCCCTCTTTCCTGTCTTGTCTAATTGCTATATATCCATTTAAAACAAAATCCAAATTAGGCTTTAGCCAAGTTTCTTGTACACATAGCGACCGTATGTCCCGCGCTCGTGATGAATTTAAATTCAAAAATTGCGCCCTCAAGAAGCGTTACGACATGTTTTACGGCAGTGATATCAAACGCTCATTGGCTCTCGCCTGCTTCGTCACAGATTGCAGCATGCCGTGTTTCAGTTGAAACAACATTGAAATGCAGAAGCGCGCGCGCGCCGTATTCACGCAGAGGGAAGCTGGGTTAACATTTCCATGGATTAAAGGGTCATTTTACCCATTTGAACATTGTTTTTTATTTAAAGTGGGTCATATATGTAGTCGAAATGTAAAATAATTTTTGAATTTGGTGCCTTCGTGACCGAGAAAAGACAAAAAATAATTTCAGAACGCATTTGTATGAAAGACAACAACTCCCACAATGCACCACATTGCACAGCTCCGCAAGCCACTCCCACTAATCCAGAAAGCGCATATCTGCCTATAAGAGAAATCACTCTTCCGTCTACAAGGCTAGCTACTACCAGAGCTTGTAATTCATTTCACATTCACACAAAATGTCTAGTTAGTTGGCGAACTCATATAGTGCATTACTCCTCGTTTGTATTTCTTTTGAAAAGGTGAATTATTGCATGGTACCGGGATGTTCAGTCAGAACATATGCGGTGCGAAACTAGGATAGTTCTCAACACAAACGTCCGTGTCCTCGTCTGATTCAGAGATTTCGTCCAGGAGAAATTGTCATCGTTGAAATTCTA
This sequence comes from Scardinius erythrophthalmus, assembly GCF_964197995.2. Classification (NCBI taxonomy): domain Eukaryota; kingdom Metazoa; phylum Chordata; class Actinopteri; order Cypriniformes; family Leuciscidae; genus Scardinius; species Scardinius erythrophthalmus. The sequence continues at coordinate 4,019,521 of NC_138225.1, forward strand.
TGCCGCAGACGGACTCTATCTCTGCGTTCGTAGCGGTTCGTAGTTGCATAGTGAGATCACCGGCGCCACCAGTCCGCCCTAACTCGAGCCAGTCCGGGCTCCTCGTCCGCGGCAGGCAGGTCTTCTGCCTCGGCTGCTCTTCGCTATAATGCGGCTTGTAAAGGTAGCCACAAACACCTGATTCAAGCATCAGACTTCCGAAATCCTCTTCTTCTATATCATATTGAGCACTCTCCTCCACTATTGTCATAACTTTACATCTGTCTCCACAGCGCCTGTTAGCTTAGCTACAAACAAGATGGAGGATATTGCTTTCAGTTTCAGAGAGTAAAGTCCCACCCACTGATCTGTAATAGGTCTGTAGCGTGAGCGCGCCCCACCCTGGGAAAGATGAGAAACTAGTGTCTGTAGTCTTAACAGAAATCCCCCCCTCACTTCCTCCTACAATGACGCAAAATGACGATTTTTGCGTCATTGTAGGAGGAAGTGTAAGAGGTAAATAACAGATTTCTCCCGTCTCAGGGGAAAATGAGAGAGTATTGCACGACCATTCAATAGTATGACTGGGTTTCTAACAATGCAAAGCTTAATGCAAATGGGTGAAGTGTCCCTTTAATAACTTAAATTCTGCTCTGTCTCTTATACAAAACTATTATATACTGCCAGAGAGGACTGCAACACATCGTCATTTGAGCGACTTTTGGTACCGATTTACATTTTCGCATTAAATTATTATGATTACACATCTGTTGTTTTTCTTCATAATTTTAGCCTGCATAGTTTTAAGAAATGGTTATGGGTAGGTTTAGGGGCAGGGGTAGGATTAATGTTAGTGGCTCAAAATATATTTTAATGCTATTAATAAAACTGGTATTTCCCTACACATCTCTGTCCATAAAGTGTTTTATTCTTTTTATATTCTGTATAAAATGAGTAATTTATATTTAGGTTTGGGAGTAGGGTTAAGGGAACTTACATTTATCTATGAAACAGTATAAGGGAAATGATACAGATATCTTTATGATTCGTAAACGTTTTGTAGCTGTGAATTCGTAATAATTCTACGTTGCAGACATGTCTGTATCATACGGTTCAGCATCTATCCAAACGTACAAAAAAAGTATGTTTACAATCTGTTGATAGGTTATAGACTTTCTACTGATATAAACTGTTTTTCACTTTAATTAGATAGTCCTAAAAGATATCTACTAACACTTAGTGGATAATGTCTATTAATAGTCAACTGATCATAAACAATATTATATTAATCTGTTGATAGGTTATAGACTTTCTACTGATATAAACTGTTTTTCACTTTAATTAGATAGTCCTAAAATATATCTACTAACGCTTAGTTGAGAATGTCTATTAATAGTCTACTGATGATCATAAACAATTTATTTGTTGACAAGCAACAGATCTAATCTTTAGTTGACTATCAACAGATTATCTACAAATGGTTTACAATTTTTAAAACAGCTTTAAATCAGCTAAAATAATCATTAATTTGATGCACATGAGACCCCTTGAGTAGGATATACAGTATCATATACTTCATATGCTGACATGACTGTTGACATTTAACTGACAGAATGATCTTGAGTTGTTGGTACTCAATCTACAGAAAGTTAGTTGACAATTGAAAGTTAGTCGACAATTGGTTAATAACCTGTTGCAAAATAATATTGACAGTCAACAGGCACTTTGTTGTAAAATCTGTAGATTAACACTTGAATTGTACCTTATAGTCTGGCAGTCAGTTGAGCGTATGATACTTGTCTGTTGAAACAGTGTTGTTGAATGTCAACTGATGCCCTGTTGACAAGCTACTGAATGGCTACTAATAACTAGTAAAGTCTCAACAAACGGACTATCAAAATAAAGTGTTACCAAAACGGCTCCTTTGAACCCCCGCCCCCCCTTTCTCTCTCACCGCCTCTGAGTTTCAAGTGCACAAGTTAGTTTTGCACCTGATATATCGCGAAAAGAGTAGCAAAAGTCAAGGCGCGAAATTTGAAATTGCAGTGACAGATTTGAGAAGTTGCAAGTGCCTATTTGAGGTAGTACTGCGAATGTGAACGTAAGATTAAACGCAAAATATATATTACAAGTTTGTGTCTGTAGTTGTATTTCTGTGAATGGCATTTTACACATTTGTGTCTACTTGTCTGCAGCTTCAGATTCAGAATACAGGTTTGTGACTATTGTATGCGAGTGCAAATTTCAACATTCTACTTCAGATTTTTATTTTACAGGTTTTCACATTGGAGCTGTGAGTGTAAATGTTCATGTACAAGTACGAATATTTATTGTACAAGTTCTTAAATTCACATTTACGTGCTCTCGAGTTTTGCTACTGATTTACCTTCATATTCGGAGGACGCATAGGCTGCATCGTTTGAAGTCCGCAGCCTTTGAAGGATGCAGTCTTCACATTGGGACACAGCTCATGAATCATCTTACCCAAACATTGGAGTGTCCGTGCTCAACTACTAAGGCAGAGGCGGCATCTATGCCGGTGAACCGAACAATAGTATAATGATTCAGTTCGACTCCCAAGACAAGACGATGCTCACCCCACTGGCCAATAGGAACGTGGCCCCGCCCTTGACAATTTTCACAGTGAAAGCAGAATCCTATGGGATGATTATAGTATCAAAAAGATTAACACGTGCAAGCACACTTATCAATGAACTTGATACATGTTGCAGAATTTTTTTATCAATGCCTTTCAACTTGCGTGTGCAAAATTCAAAATTGAATGAATGTGAAGCAATTTGTACAAATAGAGACATTTTTGTGAATACAAATGTTTTCCTTTGTATTAGTGTATCATAATTTGCACATGCAACACAGAAGATGTGCATGTGTGGATCAGGTGACACGCATGCATTCATTGACGTCTCCTCTGAGTCGATCTCATTTGATTCATTTGGATTTTGAGACTTTCTTTTCGCGGTTTTTAAGCATTTCACAACCCACACCACACACAAACAATGAATAGGCCTGGTGCTAATTATTAATGTGTGCACAACTACCCATCTATTTGACAAATTCACAAATGTGTGTCACTACATTTAAACTAATACAATACAACTTGTGTGTGCAAAATCCAAAATCACATGAATGTGCAGCATTTTGTACAAATAGAGACATAGTTGTTAATACAAAACCTCGGTTTTGTATTAATGTAGGCCAGAATTTGTGCATGCAACAAGTAAGATGTGCATTTGTGGATCAGGTGACACGCGTGCATTGACTCGTTTCTGAGTCGATCCTATTTGATTCATTTGGATTTTGAGACTTTCATTTCGCAGATTTCGCCTTGCACGATCTACACACAGATGTCTGAGTAAACCTGTTACCACTAGATGGCAGTATTCTGCTAAAAAAGACAATGGCAGCGTAATCAAGCGTTCTTCCTCATTTAAGACGCTTAATGATAGTGATATTGAAGCACCAAATTTAGTACACAATATAGGCCTACCTTATTAATAAAGCATACTTTATAGAGGCAAACAGATTACATCAGATTATAAACAACACCCATAGAAAACCATTATACCGCTTAACGTGCAATCGTATGCGTTGCATGTTCAATAAGGTGTATTGGCTACTGAGTTTAAATATCACCGTCTTACTGCATTGACGTTAAGCTTTTTCTTTATAATATGCTCTATGGGAGGAAAACTATAGCCTACAGACAAGAGCCTATATGAACGCGACGCGCGGCGTTTCATGTTAATGGCATTTCCCTTCCTGAGCCTGTTAAAAAGAAAAAGCTTAACATGAAATTCTGCAGTTGCGTTTAACTTTGCATGTGTATGGGAGAGCAACCGGTCCGAGAGCTCAGTGAAGTAAGTTTTGGGTTTGATCAGAGCCATATAGAGAGATATCAAACCATAGAGAGAGTGGCTCTGGGTTTGATATTCGCTGCATTTTCTAAAGGGACCATCTGCAAATTCCACTCACAATCAAAAAAATATAAACGTCCAGTCATTCATTCAAATGAATACTTCCAAGGTTATAGTAAATGCCTAGTGGGCAGACTGACTTAGCCTACTGTATGTCCAGCCAATATCCCGATTGAAACAGTAGGCTACAATTTTTTAAATTACTGTAAATTGTTTTTCTCTTAATGTTCCAAAGGTTGTAGTACGTTTCTAGTGAGAGTCAGGTGAAATTTTGCATTATTCACCTGTAGTAAGTCACCAAAAACCCGTTTGGTTAATTACAGTAATTTTTGAATACAATAATAATTGTTTACTGTAAATAGGCTACATGAAGAGAAGTATTGTCCAAATTTTACTTGCAAGTCAGTCTTACAGGAACCTTCTACAAGCTTTGGGAATTTGAAAATGTCTGTTTTTAAATATTAAAAGTAATTTGAATTAAAACAAATTATACGTTTTTACGCAGTTAGTGAAATTGGCAGACGTTCCCTTGTGCATGACGAGCTGTGCTTAGCCACTCCCCTCAAACCGTTAGTCTGTTATGAGCAGAGATGGAGAGGAGGAGCGCTAGAGTAAAACCCTGCCCTCTGTTCAATATTCCGTTTCACTGGGAAATACGTCACAACACTGGAGAAAAGTCGTTTGCAACTTCCGGTTCACGCAGACTTTAACATTTAAAAACAGACATTTTCAAATTCCAAAGCTTGTATACTATGTTTAGTCAAATAAAAGTAATATAAACGCAACGGCGAAATTTCAAGTTTTTTTTTTAACAGGAAGGAAAATGCCATTAACGTGAAACGCCGCGCGTCGCGGTCATGTAGGCACTTGTATGCTATAGTTTTCCTCCCATAGAGCATATTATAAAGAAAAAGCTTAACGTCAATGCAGTAAGACGGTGATATTTAAACTCAATAGCCAATACACTTTATTGAACATGCAACGCATACTAACGATTGCACGTTAAGCGGTAGGCTATAATGGTTTTCTATGGGTGTTGTTCATAATCTGATGTAATCTGTTTGCCTCTATAAAGTAGGCTATGCTTTATTAATAAGGTAGGCCTATATTGTGTACTAAATTTGGTGCTTCAATATCACTCTCATTAGCGTCTTAAATGAGGAAGAACGCTTGATTATGCTGCCATTGTCTTTTTTAGCAGAATACTGCCATCTAGTGGTAGCAGGTTTTCTCAGACATCTGTGTGTAGATCGTGCAAGGCGAAATCTGCGAAATGAAAGTCTCAAAATCCAAATGAATCAAATAGGATCGACTCAGAAACGAGTCAAAGAATGCACGCGTGTCACCTGATCCACAAATACACATCTTACTTGTTGCATGCACAAATTCTGGCCTAGGCCTACATTAATACAAAACCGAGGTTTTGTATTAACAACTATGTCTCTATTTGTACAAAATGCTGCACATTCATGTGATTTTGGATTTTGCAGGCCACTGTAATCTATCTGGGCAAGGTCGTAGGTCAGGGCCATGTATGTCCTGTTCGAGCTAAAGTGGCCGCAATCGATCAATTTCCTACTCCTACAACTAAAAAAGAGTTAATGAGGTTTCTTGGGGTGGTTGGGTTTTACAGGGGATTCTGTCAGAATTTTTCTACTGTGGCAGCTCCTCTTACCAACCTGCTTCGAGATAAGATCAAATTTGAGTGGACTTCTATGTGTCAGAGAGCATTTGAGGATGTTAAGTCTCTTCTCACTGTGTCTCCAATTTTGGCAGCACCTAGACTGGATAAACCCTTTAAATTGCAAGTTGACGCTAGTAATGTGGGAGCTGGAGCTGTGTTACTGCAGGCCTCAGAGGATGGTGCCGACCGTGTGGTGGGGTACTTCTCTAGAAAGTTTAATGCTTATCAACTTAACTATTCAGTTATTGAGAAAGAAGCATTAGCTTTGATTTGGGCATTAATCCATTTTGAAGTTTATGTGGGTTCAGGTGTAGGACCGTTGGTGATTTTTACAGATCACAACCCTCTAACATTCCTTCATTCCTTGCAGAATCCAAACCAGCGACTCATGAGATGGTGTATCTTCCTACAAGGGTATCATCTTGATATAAGACACATCAAGGGAACCGAAAACGTGATTGCGGATGCTCTATCAAGAGTATAATGTGTTGCTATAATGTTGTGTCTTCTGTTTTTCTGTTTCTTTCCCCTACCTGTCTCTTCTCCTAGGTGCCGAGGTTGATGAGTAGTAGGGGGAGATGAGTGGATTCTGGAAGATGTGACTTTGGAGTTATTTGGGAGTTATAAATTCTAGTCAAGATTTATTTTTTATTATTATTTTTTTTTGGTATGTGTACATCCCAGTTTAGTTAGAGGGGGGTGGGGCTTGTTTTTTTTGTTTTGGGTGGTAATCCTGAGTGGGGGTACACTTCAGTGTCCTTCGGCAGTCCTGTTTATGGGATTGTTGAGGATGCTGAGTTTAGTGTTTAAAGCCGCCCCGAGCTCGGCAAGCCACTGAAGACTAGAGAGGCTTTAGGTAGTTTGTGATGTTGGTTATGAGGTTGGGATGTACCCTATTGGAATTATGTTTGTGTATATATATTTTTTCGTTTTTGTTGGTGTGTGTGGTATAGGGGTTTATCTTTTTAAGGGAGGGTGTGTGACGTGCCTCTGGGCCCGTACTATTGTAATGAGTGTTGGGGGGGGGGGGGGGGGGGTTGAGCTAATCATGATGTGAAACACCTGCAGATAATGATAAAAGGTGAGGAGTCACAGACTTCAGCCTTTTTGGTTACCCCTTTGTCATCTGTTGTTTTGAGTTGCTGCTTTATTTATTTATTATTCGTTTGCTTTGTATTAGTTATAGTTTGGGAAGTTTGCAGGCCTGTATTCTTTGGAGTATACCGTTTGTTTATTATGTAGCTTATTCTTTATGGTGATTCTCTGAACGGAATGTTTTCCGTGGTGTTTATTTTGGTTATGTTTGATTAAATAAATATTTTTAATTCGCTTTCGTTCTCGTTGCCTCCCTCATTTGTCGCGGCTCAGAGCCGGCCGTGACACAAGTTGTATTGTATTAGTTTAAATGTAGTGACGCACATTTGTGAATTTTTCAAATAGATGGGTAGTTGTGCACACATTAATAATTAGCACCATGCCTATTCATTTGTAGTTGTTTGTGTGTAAATGTGAAATGATGGTTGTGAAATGATTAAAAACTGCGAAAAGAAAGTCTCAAAATCCAAATGAATCAAATGAGATCGACTCAGAGGAGACGTCAATGAATGCATGCGTGTCACCTGATCCACACATGCACATCTTCTGTGTTGCATGTGCAAATTATGATACACTAATACAAAGGAAAACATTTGTATTCACAAAATTGTCTCTATTTGTACAAATTGCTTCACATTCATTCAATTTTGAATTTTGCACACGCAAGTTGAAAGGCATGGATAAAACATTTCTGCAACATGTATCAAGTTCATTGATAAGTGTGCTTGCACGTGTTAATCTTTTTTGATACTATAATCATCCCATAGAATCCTGACACGAGAGCAAGAAACTGCATCGAGAGCAAAGAAAAGCGTTTTGAGAGAAACATTTTTTTTTTTAGAGAAAATGTTTTCACACTGAGAGCAAAAATATATATTTGAGAGTTTTTTTCAAAGTATTGTGAAAGAGATTTTTTTTCTCATAAATAATAAAAAAAAATTCAAATTTATATATTTTTTTTTGTTCTGAGAAAATACTTTCTCTCAAAACGTTTTTTAGTCTCAAATATTATTATTTTTTGCTATTGGTATGAAAACTTTTTCTCTCAAATATTTTTTTTCTCTCATAAAATGCTTTTTTGCTATCAGTGTGATAACTTTTTCTCTCAAACTTTTTTTTCTCTCTCAGATCATTTATTTTCTTGCATGTAATAAAGACACAATTCTCTCTCCATATTTGTGCGCTGTCACCGTTTTTTTACAGATTCGCGTTTTTGAAGTTTGTGCGGAGATGATAATGTTTCGCAAACTTTTTCAACGCTTGCACCTTGCAACCTATTTTCAAGGTTTGTGTTCTCGAGCTCCAAACACTGTTCTTGTGCAAATGAACAGGCAGGAGCGCATTAAGGGTTCCCTTTCAGTCGAGAACGTCAGACGTAGTCGACAGCACGCTGAGGCAGCTTTTGTGGACGGTTCCCATTGCGGGAATATGACTGTCTCGGGTGATAAGATCGAGACTCGCCTTCGTCCGCAAAGGTGCAGTCACCATTACCATGCCCCACCCCAGGGTGCCGTGTAGGATAGGTGATCGGTGAACAGTGTTGGAGTTTCCTCCCCCAGTAACTATTCCCAGTGGGCTCCTCACTCCTCCGTCACACCGATACCGGTGGAGCCCCCCGTTGAGAGCACTGGTCCCTCTGTAATGGACCGACCAGATGTCTCACTCGAGGCTGCCGATCACATCATCAGAGGGTGAGCTGTCCTTTGGAGATGACGACTCGGCTGCGTTATCCCCTTTGAGGAGTGTAACGTTGCCTGAGCCAGATCCTCAGTTGTCAGCTATGCTCAAACAGGCCGCCAAGGTGTCCCGCTCAGTTTTGGTTGGATGATTGGTATCTCGGGGCGGGCCGTGCTAGTTCTCAGCCCACCGCCCCAGTGCCCCTCTTTCCCGAATTGCATGGAGAGCTTACTAGGTTTGCATAGAGAGCTTACTAGGCTTTCTCTTTGCATGCCTTGGCTTTGCTTCAGGTCTACCAGGCCAAAGCACTCATGGACATGCATGAGGGTAGTCTAGGCCGTGCGCTCACCAGTGAGATCCACACCACTGACTTGGCTCTCCGGAGCACAAGTGTTGCAGCCTGCGTGATCGGCCTAGCGATGTCCACCCTGGTGGTCCAGGAGCGCCATCGTTGGCTCGACCTGGTGGATTTAACGGATGTTAAAGGTTTGGTTCCTGGAATCCCCAATTTCCCAGGTTGGGCTGTTCGGCAATCGGACACATCCTGCCCTGGTGGCCCGCTGCTGCCATCACCCCGCCGCCGGTGGCAGTCCCTCCGCCTGCTCACCGCCGAGGGTGTCCCCCTGCTGCCACTTCCGCTCCCGCTGGCCTACAGCAGCAGCCTTCACCCAGGCCTCAGCGCAGAGCGAGCCGCAGGCAGGCCACCCAGCCTGTTTCAGTCACTGCCAAGCCAGGTGGCAAGTGTAAGACTAAGCGTCCCTGATACAGGCCACCTGGGGATGAGGGAACGAGCTCTTCAGATGGTTACCGTTCCACCGCTGGCTCTCCGGAGTCCAGCGGTACCCCAATTGTCACAAGAGCAAATTCCTCTGTTCCTGGGCCCCAAGAGGGTCAGACTGGCGGTGTGCAGTGAGCCTTATTGCACAGCTACTGTGCAAAGTCAGGGAGAAAGAGGAGCAGGTCTTGCTAGTTGCCCCTTATTGGCCCAACCAGACCTGGTTCCCCGAACTCACACTCCTCTCGACAGCCCCTCCCTGGCCCATTCGTCTGAGAGAGGACCCGCGTCCAGATCTCTAGGGACTCCATGTCTGGTCCCTGGATGGGACGCGGAGGTTCTAGGTGGTCTACCACAGTCAGTCGTAGACACCATCACTTCTGCGAGAGCACCCTCTAAAAGGCATGTTTACGCCTTGAAGTGGAACATATTCGTTGAATGGTGTTCTTCTCACCGAGAAGACCCCCGAAATTGCTCGATCCACGCCGTGCTCTCTTTCCTGCAAGGGGGGTGCAGGTGTCAGTCCTCACCATATTCAGTCATTTCCAGTCATTTGCTCATTCTAGGAGCTATAAAAACGTATGAGATATAACGTATCTATGAGATATCTATGAGATGGCCATTTTCATTCCTCATTCCCAACAGGACTGGTTTGCCTGGCTCGCTCCATTAAAACAAGAAATGTCTATTGATCCCATGTTTAAATACTCTTGTCGTTTAAACATATACATTAAGACAGGAACTGAGACATTTAGACTAAGATTAAGAGAAATATGCAGAGAAAGGCAGAATTTTGGGTGCAAGTTTTACGGACTGAGAGGAATCCGGCAATTAGAAAAAGCTGTAGCCTATCTTCAATAGCAAGCTTTATTAATATATGAATTCCTTTATACATGATTACATGCTGCCAGTATTGTTGTAAGCAGTTTAAAGGCCTCTTCACACCAAGGATGAGTCCACACTGCAGCTATTTAACATATAACGACACAGAGGAACAATATCGTTGGAATCACTCTGAGAAATGTGGTTTTTTTTTTTCAGCAGATGAACAATAAAAACCTTGACAGCCAGTCAGAATCTACTCAACTTTAAAAAGCTTAAGCACTTAATGGTAGACAACATAACCACAGCGCCCGTGTAGCCAATTTGGGCGTGCATGTCTGCCTCGCTATGATTCGGCTACCCCTCTGCATTGTGTTGTGTTGAATAAAGACTGGAGTCAAATCTGCTGTTCAGTGGTTCTTTATCCAGAGGCATAATCTGCAAAGGTTGGAAAATGCAGTAATAAATCGTTGTATTTAATCAGTATAATCAGCCTGCTCCTCAATCTGCTCAGACCTCCCGCGGACTGAAGTAAGTTCACAATATGCAGACAAACTAATTTTACAATAATAAAGTAATCTAAAAAAATCAGATACAATATTGCTATATATAGAAATTGTCTTTTATAGAAAACCTCACATGCAATCAACAGTAAATTAATTTCAAAGAATTATATCAAAAATATTCATTGAGAATGAGTTTGTATTGCATCACACTCTTATTCAAATCGATCTCATATAATGGACCTCTTCAATCACCCACATTTCCAGCATTTGATATAAACACATAACCAATTAAATTTCAAACACACATGAAAAATAAATAAAAACAGATGAAAGTGCATAACTATACCTGCATAAGTAAAATGCAGTTATAGTGAGGGCCAGGCGGAGGCACTGATCATGTAAGTGTTCATTACTGAGGGTGCTCCTGTATTTGTTTTTCACCATATTCATGGTTGAAAAGGCAGACTCACAACAGTATGTTGAGGGAAACATGGTGAGAATTTGAAGGGCCATCTTCTGCAAGAAAGGGACACCTGCTGCAAGGACCATCTTAGTCCAGAAGGTTGTGGGGTCACAGAGAGACTCCTGCAGTGCAAGGTTTTCCTGAAGCTCAATTAGCTCTGATTGAAGAGAAGCTTCAGGGCTTCAGTTGAAAATTCTTCTATGTTTTTGACAAGGAATGGATTTTCCATGCATAGTAAGACTTGTTAACCCACAGGGAAATCTCCAGAGCGAGTTCGGAAATTTCCATTCAGCTTGTCCAGGAATTCAGCATGGTTGTGATGATGATGTGTTCCTGCTGTTTGATTCAAAGCTTTGGGAAGTGAAGCAGGTCCTGCTGTAAGTCACACTTGAACAGCTCCAGTTTCTTCTGAAAGGCACAGACAGCTGATGTGAGGCTACACACTGTGTTATTTTTTGCCCTGGAGCTTCATGTTCAGATCATTGAGATGGGAGGTAATGTCAGATAGAAATGCAACAATTTCCATTTTTTCTTCATTCTGCATGAATTCCATAAATTGTTTTGGTTTTGCACTCTTCTGATCCAACAGAAAGGTTTCCAACTCTTTCCGTAATGCCCAAAAGCGCTCCAGTACCTTGCCTTTACTAAGCCACCGGACATTGCTGTGGAGGAGCAAATCATCAAATTCTGCATTCACCTCTGTTAGGAATGAGAGCAACAAGCGATGCTGCAGAGCAGATGATGCCCTCAAGTTCACAAGTCTCATTACTGTTGTCATGACCTCTGCATACCTTTCTTCAAGACTGGCACACAAAACCATCTGATGAATTATGCAATGATATGCTATGAGGTCAGGGTGATGCCACTAATCTCCTCTTCCAGTCATACATGGAGCTCCATCAGTAGCAATGGAAATAACATGCTTCAGGTCTACAGTTGAAACCAGATATTTACATACACTTCAGAAAAAAACACAAAAACTTTTATTTCTTTACTGTCATATCAGAGTAAACTTTTTCTGTTTGAGATCAATAAATATTAACATATTTTTTGCATTTGTTAAATGTCAGAATCGAGCGAGGGAGAATTTTTATATTTTTTTTTATCACTTTCATCAAAGTCAGAAGTATACATACACTTCCTTAGTATTTGGTAAAATTGCCTCGAAACTTTTTTACTTGGGCCAAACGTTTTGGGTATCCTTCCACAAGCTTTCTACAATAGTTTGCTGGAATTTTGGCCCACTCCTCTTGACAGAACTGGTGTAACTGGGTCAGGTTTGTAGGCCTTCTTGCTCGCACTCGCCTTTTCGGTGCCGCCCACAAATTTTCTATGGGATTGAGATCAGGGCTTTGTGATGGCCACTCCAATACCTTGACTTTGTTGTCCTTAAGCCACTTTGTAACTAATTTGGAGGTATGCTTGGGGTCATTGTCCATTTGGAAGATCCATTTGCACCCAAGCTTTAACTTCCTGGCTGATGTCTTCAGATGTTGCTTCAATATATCCACAAAATTTTCTTTTCTCATGATGCCATCTATTTTGTGAAGTGCACCAGTCCCTTCTGCAGCAAAGCAGCCCCACAACATTATACTACCACCCCCATACTTCACAGTTGGGATGGTGTTCTGAGGCTTCAAAGCTTCACCCTTTTTCCTCCAAATATACCGTTTATCAGGGGAGCGAGAGCCGTGTCCATGCACTTTGTGAATGTGGGAATGTATACTGCGATAGTAACAATTCCAGTCGCCTGAACTTAAGAGGGGACTGAGAAATGTGTGAGAAATGGAGAAAACGGAGTTGGTCCGGCCCCAGCAGGACGAAAACACTCTGTTCTCCTTTCACCGGTGAGTGACGCGCGAGGACGGAGTAGCTTTCTTGTAACGTAAAGAGAGCTCCAAGACCGTCCGCTTCCGCAATCCCTTGTGAGCGGCGCAGTTTGCGCGGCTCGAACAGAGGGAGAGGAAGCTCGCTCCGAGACCGTCAGCTTCTGCCATCCCTTATGAGCGGCGCAGTTGCGCGGCTCGAACAGAGGGAGGGTGTCTATCTCATTCGCCTCATCCCCTGACACGGCGCGGGCGAGAGCCGGCGGTTGAGCGGCCGGGAGGGGGGGCGGAGAGGGCGAGAGAGAGAGGTTCCGGTGAGCTCCTCAGTCATATCAGTCTCCGGTGGTCTCTGCGAGCGTCGCTTCTTCTTGCGCGGCCCGACAGGGACAGGCGGAGCGACAGCTTGGTCGAAAGCTTCAAGTCGAGCCCGCAGGGTCGACATTGAAAGCTCTTCGCACTCGGGGCAGCCGCCCGTAGCCGCCCGTGCGGTCCAGGCAGAGAGCACCGATGAGGTGGCGGTCTCCGTTGCTGAGCGGGGCGCGGCACGAGCAAAAACGTCTCGTGCTCTTTTAGAGAAATGAGAGAGAGTGTGTGTCGCAGGGCGAACACACACAGCAGTAATATAAGGATATGACGTCAGATAGCGTAGCAGGCATGGATGGCTGAAGGCGGCGAAGACGGCCGGCTTTTTCAGGCGCTGTCCTAGGCTTGCTGGTCGCTGGTTTCAACTGTGGCGGCTCTCAAGATTCAGCGATGCGAAGAGCTTCGCTGAAGACAAGAAAATCAGAATTTTAGCCTGTGAGCCCAGCTTATATACACACTGACCACACCCATCTTGACGGTTAGAGGGGTGTGGAGGGCGCAAAGCGCCCTCATAGGATGTGACATTTCACAGGGCTCACTGATAGGCTTAAGCAGTTGCCGCCGAGCAGCCAATGAGCACGCTTATACAGCCTGCCATGGTCTGCCGGCTGCCGCATACAAAATTAAGGATAATTTTTGGCTTCAGATCTCGAAGAAAGACAACTTTCCCGTAGCGTAAGCAACTTACGCAATACGAGAGAACCTCTCGTAAGAGAACTGTATAACGCTGACGTCCGTTTGAATGATTTGAACGTCACACAGCTTGAAATACAAATAACGATTTGAAACACGACATAATTTCAGTCATAAACACGGGACTATACAAGACGGATGGAAACCCTACCTGTACATGTGTTAAAGTCAACAAAAATCCATATCTTTTTATAGCAATAAACCACTTTGAATAGCTGGGAGAGTTTAACGTAAACTGGTAGCAGGTAGATAAAAACCCCACAATGCATTGAGGCAAAAGTTTATGTTGCATTTCTCCATATCTCCAGCTGCCGGTAGGGGCGCCAATTTAGGGAACGCTCTTATGTTTCGTATTTGAGGTAGTGACAAATTACCTAAATGGTCGTATGGGTTGGAGGACTTGTTGGGAATCACAGTTTGACCTGGAATAATGGGAGGGGAATACTTCGGGTTTGGGCCAAATTCCTCCCCCGGACAGCACGCAAAATACGCATAATCTTTACTCAGTTTAATATGATGTAAGTGTGAACTTGTGTCAAGTCACTATTGGTAGCGCAGGGACGCAATGTGCAACAGTGTTCTCCGAGATGACTCCAGCTTATGAAAAATGCACAGAGACAGGAACAGACTCCACAGGAGACGCAGCACAAGACCAGGGAGACTCGAACACAACCAGGAACAAAGCAAGGTAACACCAAATGATCTGACAAGTGCAGGTCAAATAGAACAGGCGTTAAATAGCAGGGCTGATTAACCTCAGCTGGCGCTGAATAGTTCATCAGCAGCAATCAACAGACACACACACACACACACACACACACTGAGAGAATGAGTTAGTAAACCCATGATTCAGCTAAAGATCTTGCACAGCTTGCATATCACACCTTATACATTCAGTTCATTCTCCACTCTTCTTCAAATGCAAGGTACAGGAGATTACACTTGTTGTTTGTGGGACTGTCACATAATTAAAGCCTTTTATTCCAAAGTTGTCATTGAACTGAACAAAGGTTGTTCTGCCTTTGAGTCATCCCGTTTGGATTACTGTAAATGCGTTGTATCTGGGTGTGAGGCAGGCCTCTCTCTCTTGTTCAGAACTCCGCTGATAGACTTTTAATGGGTACTGTGAAGAGAGAGCATGTTACTCCTGTGTTAATCAAACTACATTGGTTACCCATACGATACAGAATTCATTACAAAGTGTTGTTGTATGTTTTTAAGGCTCTGCATGGCTTAGCACCAGAGTATGTTACTGATTTAATAATCAGTCGCTGTAAATCCAGTAGATCTCTGCGCTCAAATGATCAATTGCTCCTCATGGTTCTGCGATCCCGTTTAAAATGTAAAGGAGATCGGGCGTTCCCAGTTGCAGCTCCTAGGCTCTGGAATGACAATCTGTAAAATCTTCTCCTTCATTGGGTGTTTTTCAGATGTTTTTAAAACGTATTTATTTTCTTTAGCATTTGAAAATGCTTTGTATGACATATGTTTGCATTGTTTTTATGTTTTTGGTTTTTATTTTCTCTTTTATATTTTTCTGTACAGAACTTGTGGTGTTAAAAGTGCTCTATAAATAAAGTTGAGTTGAGGAGAATTGAGTCAAATATTCCTTGTAAATTAAAAGTGACTTTTTCACTTGTTAATTATTAGGAAAAATATTTTGATGTCTTGGATTAGTGATAAATCACCCTCTTAAAATGTTGGCATGAAATTATGCATTTTGTTCTGTATTATTATTTTTTTGGTTCAATTGTATTTTTCATTTTTTTATACCTATTTATATTGTGTTGTCATACTTGATTTTGTTATTATTTATTGTTATTCATATAAAAATATATTTATAAATATTTTTAAATATACTTAAAAAAAAGAATATTTTGAGCAATGTTATTTACTCTAAATATTGTTAGTAAATTAATTTTAAAAATAATAATAATAATTGTATTACTTTTTTAATGATCTGGTTGAAGATTGGGACAAAATTTTCCTAAAACATAAACTCCCTAATTGTATTTAAAACAAAAACTTATTCACAAATGATTTAATACGTTGTGCAATAAATGTCAAAACGTTTTGTTTTGTTCTTCTGAAAAGTAAAAAAAAAAAAAAAAAAAAAAAAAACGTTTTTTTTTTTTTTTCTGAATATTACACAACACCCCAAAGTAAAACTCCGCCTATTCATTCATTCATTCTGATGTCATGAGATTTTGGCAGCATAAATAGTGGATCAGAATCAATCTGTGAGACAAACTGCCTGATAATACAGTTTATTTCATCCAGACTTTGATCACCAGCACAATGGCTACAGAAACAGCTGAACTTGGAGGATTCTCCACAGTGAAGCCTGTCACTGAAGAGGTGAAGGACATCTGCATTAAGGTAGGAGACAGAAAATCACTAGTAAATGTTTTTATTAAAACACAGCCTTGTAAAATGATCTATTTCGGTGCTGTGAAATGTGTTGGAGAAATATTAGTTGTTATTTTCAAAAGAACTGTTTTACTTTTCACTCAAAGTAACAAAACATTTTACATGAGTTTTCTGATATCTGAATGATAGATGAAACTCCCTAGAGACATTTTTATAATAATAATAATAATAATAATATAGATTAATATAAAATGTGCATTTGTTTATTCAGGAGAAGCCAGAGATCGAGAAGAAGGCTGCAATCAATTTTGAAGATTACATTCCTTTACTCTATAGGAGTCAGGTTGTGAACGGAACAAACTATCTGGTCAAGGTAAATTAGTGTTTTGTTTTGATTTATAGATTTTTGAGCTTGATGTTATCATCACTGAAACTCTTCCAAGGCACAATTTGTATTTCCATTTAGCATTATCAACAAGCCAACTGTGGCAGTGTGTCCTAAAGGGTGTGATGTGTCCAGTAATTTGGACACATCCATGCCTGCACATCGTCCTCTCTGAAAGTTAAAATGCATCAAGTCACTGTATAAAGTTTCTCTGCATTTGTAGCCTATAAGAGAAAACTCTTCTCAACTTTGTAGCGTTGCTGGACATTCAAATCTAGTCGGCAACAGTCAATGTAGCAGAACTAGCTGAGATTTGTGTGCTGTCATGGAAAATTAATGCGTTTTAGTCGCTATCAATGTGAACAGAGTTTTACATGGAAGAGATCAATTATAAATACATGTGGATTTCTCTCTCTCTCTCTCTCTCTCTCTCTCTCTCTCTCTCTCTCTCTCTCTCTCTCTCTCTCTCTCTCTCTCTCTCTCTCTCTCTCTCTCTCTCTCTCTCTCTCTCTCTCTCTCTCTCTCTCTCTCTCTCTCTCTCTCTCTCAGCTGGACGTCTGTCAAGAGAATGGCACACTAGAAGATAAGTGCGTTCATGCGATTATACATCAAGCTCTCCCCTGCAATGGAGAGGAACTGACTGTGACTGGAGTCCAGTACCCTAAAACCATCAGTGACCCTCTGGAACCCTTCTGAACACTTCTAACCGCATGCAGAAAATAGTCTGGTATAATAACAGACACACAGTGAGCTGCCATACTGTATAGAGGAACTATTGAAAACTGTTTCATTCCTCAATATTAAACTCAATATTCAAACCAAAAGTGCCTGTGTCAGTGTGTTTATATGAACAACACCAAATTCACCTCACTTTATTAAAATTGTTTTATACTGAAATAATACACAAAAAACTGTTTGTTTTAAAAATCCTCATTCCAAATCTTTAAAAACAAAAAGTAAAATAAAATAATGTAAAATGACATTAATTTTTACATTTTTAAGATTTAATAGGCATGACTTTTAAAAAAAGGGGGGGGGGTCTCTTTTTACAGTGAATCGTGAATGACATTCATTTTTTATTTTTTTTTTATTTTAAGGCTGCATTGACTGTCTAAACGAATGTAGTTTTAAACATTTCTCAGACTGATAAACAGATTATTAGATTAGACATATTAGATTGTATTATATGAACCGAAATCATCATTCCAAACCTGTACAGATCTATATAATGACATTATATAAATCAGTGGTATAACCATAAAAATATGACGCTATTAAATTGAATGAACGCTAATAAATTGAAGCTGGTTCGGGTGTTGGGGTTGAAGCTTAAAGGGTTAGTTCACCCAAAAAATGAAAATTCTGTCAGTAATTACTCTCCCTCATGTTGTTCCAACCGCGTAAGACCTTTGTTCATCTTCGGAAAATAAATTAAGATATTTTTGATTAAATCTGAGAGTTGTCTCACTCCTCCATAGGCTTTCAGAGGGACCGAAACTTGCTGTCCCAGAAAAGTTATTAAAGAGATCGTTAATATAGTCCAAGTGACTCCAGTTGCTCAATCTTAAGTTTATCAAGCGACGAGAATACTTTTTGTGCGCAAAAACAAACAAAAATAACGACTTTATTCCACTATTCATTTCCTTCTCTCTGGGCCTCTAGTTGATTCACGTAGTGTTTTTGCGTAGCGCGTCTGTGTTACACGTCACCACGTAGGCTCACAATTGGCCGAAGCTGGTCATGTGTGTGATGCGTGATGACGTGCAACACAGACGCGCAGCGCAAAAACACTACGAGGCCCAGAGAGAAGGAAATGAATAGTGGAATAAAGTCGTTATTTTTGCGCACAAAAGTATTATCGTCGCTTGATAAACTTAGGATTAAGCCACTGTAGTCACTTGGACTATATTAACGATCTCTTTAATAACTTTTCTGGGCCAGCAAGTTTCATCAAGGTCCCTCTGAAAGCCTATGGAGGAGTGAGACAACTCTCAGATTTAATCAAAAATATCTTAATTTGTGTTCCGAAGATGAACGAAGGTCTTACGCGGTTGGAACAACATGAGGGTGAGTAATTACTGACAGAATTTTCATTTTTGGGTGAACTAACCCTTTAAGTTTGCAGGACAGTGGCCCTCCAGCAGCTGGATTGGACACCCCTTAAATATGTCATATTTGTTCTGGAGGAATCAGGGCTTCACCAGGGGCACGTTCAAGTTCAAAACGGTGCGCAACGTTTTGCTACGGTTTCCGGGTTGAACGTCATGTTTCCTGGAAACGGCGTGCACCGGTGTGCAACGGGGTTTGAGATACGTTTTCTCTTGTTTGGTAGGTGTGTCAGAACTGCAGGCCAATCAGCAGCAACATGTATATAAAGCACGCGGTATTAAGGTGAACTTGCACAATGGGTTCAAATGTGTTTGATGCAGCTCGGTATACGCAACAACTGAGGATATTAAGACATGTTTGTCGTAAGTTTTATTGTAAAAAATATCAACATAATGATGTAGTTGTTTATATTTTTAGCTTCATTGCAAGTGTAGGCTATGACATTTGGTATAGAAATAAACCAAGTGCTTTTCCTAAAAATGAGAAAGAAAATACAGGGTATTAAAACAGTATGAACTACAAATAAAGTCAGTATGTGAGGCTAAATAGAAGTGTTTTAGTCTGAATTAGGTAAGATGTGTGCTTCCATTTCAGTTTCAGCAATCCCTTCACTCGATTGGGATGTTCTCTTTTGTTCTGGACGGCAAGTGCAGTAACTGTAACATCGGTCATATTTTGTAGTATTAAACACATATTTATACCGACTTCCTCAGGCTCCAAAGAACACAAAGAATGGCCTTCTCAGCTGCCATAGTTGCAACTCTTGCGTCATCAGAACAGTGTGTTCAACGCATCACCGCTTCTGTTTAAAAAACGTTGTGCAACGTTTTGTCGAGGCTGAACGCAGCCCTGATCTGCACACTCGTCCACTCTTCCCTGATTACTGATTCACCTCACCTGCATCTCATCATCATCAGCTCCCTATATAACACTACTTCACCATCAGTTCACTGTCTAGTAAAGAAGAAACATTGGAAATAGGAGGAAGGATGATATAATTTCAAGAATGCACATTGGCCATTGTCTATTAAATCAAAGTATGGTCAGGATTGGGAAACACCAGACTGGGTATTGTGACAAATGTAGTTCTGAAAATATGGAAACAGTAGAACATGTATTATTAAAATGTGAGGCTTATGCAAGAGAAAGATTTAAATAATTTCAAGCATTAAGAGAAATGGAAATGGAAGTTTTTTCTATCCAAGCATTATAAGGTAATGGCCCAAATCAATTTAAAATATACGAAGAAGTATTTAATTTCTTAAAAGACACTCATTTAAGTAACAGGATTTAGGTCACTACTACAATAACGTTATCCACACTCCAATCCAGTAGGTGGCGGGAATGCACCATTTAAGTTTGGTTTGCCAACCGCCATTGAACTTGAAAAATAGTTCACTGTCTAGTCTCGTCTTTACCAAGACACGCAAGACTCACTCCCAAGACTTACCTGATCTACTTACCTGCAATACTCATCTTCAGTCTGTGTTCCTGTTTACCATCTGCCATCACCGCTGATCTCCTTCATCTTCCGTTCTCCAGCCTGGTCTACCTCCATCTACAAAAGACATTCAGTTATTTCTCCAGCTAAGTTCTATATTCATTTCCACATATGATGTTTATAAACAAAATTCGGGAGGAGCACGTTCAAATAAGCAATCCAATCTACTCGTCATCAAACAATTATGTCTACCCTAATCAGCATGACAAGAAGTATATATATATCCACACTGTCAACTCACCTAATATTCCTTGACAGTTTTTCAGCATCCCTCCACCACCCCGACTCCTCACTCTTGGCTTAATCTTTACAGCCAGGAATACGGGGGGGGGGGGGTACTCTGGGTTCGGGCCGAATACCGGGCCCGGAGCCCTCTCCTCGGACAGCACGCCAAATACGCATTTATTCTATCTAACTTATTTGTAAGTGTGAACTAGTGAATGCCATTATCAACTCAACTATAGGGGTAGACTGAGTACAGTTGAGACACTTTTTGCGTTTTGATTTTTCACACAAAAATATACTGAAAATAAGTGAATTGCCCCATGACATTAGCCTGGTTCTACCAGACTCTCGTACATTTCATTTGTACAGAGAGTCTGGCCTCTCTCTATAGGAGGATCTTTGTTGACATCTTTGTACGCATGCGCGAGTGGTTGTGTGGCAACAAATCAAACAGTATTGCGGGCTGTAAAGACGCGACGAGCACTTTCAAGAGAGTTAGCGGGCAAAATCCACAATATATAAGCACTTTAACATCTGAAGACCGGAGGAGGTTTGGAGAGAAGCTCAAAAAATTGTATTGGTGACAAAATCGAAGTTATTCAAAGCCCATATGAGATCTCCGCTGACTGTGCGTGCAACTCCCCAAACAGACGAGGCATTTATACTTGACGCAACTGTTTTGTTTTAGACTGAACACCAGACCATACAACTGATTTAGACGCGCAAACTGGGTGATGATGAGATGTACTAATATCCTAGCCTGGCGAGCCAGACTTACATCAAGATGTTTAGATGTTTAGCCGCGTCTACTCTCCATAGACGTGGCTTACTCCGAGGGGCGGGATAAATGGTTGTCTCTCAAAATCCCTCTGCACGTAATAGGATAGCGCTTCAACCAATCAGAGCGACGAAGAAGGTGACGTAGTCAGAGTGACGGAAAAGAGTTGATGGGGAAGTGTTTCGCGGTAAAGTTTGATGAAGAGATTTCTGTAAGCGACCAAATGTGATTGTAATGGAGCATAATGACTTGCCGTTTTTGTGAAAAAAATATGAGAATTGCGGGTGTGCTTGTACATTCAGCAAGCATTTTCGATAAACAGAAGAAACAACTAAGTATTGCCGAGAGACTACTGCATGTCGGAGTGGCGGTATTAAAGGAGAACTCTTCTTCTTCTTCTTCTATTCCTTTCCGGCAGACTAGGCACTTCTAGTGCATTGCTGCCTCCCACTGGTGATAAAGATAATCTACATTAAAGCTCCCCTTGCCTATATTTTCCAATATATGCCAGTGGCCTTTAGGAAGTGAAATAATTCCAATGCTCTTTCTTTTTGATTATTACCATCACCCATCAGAGTTTTAACAGAGAATAAATCAACTCCCAGAACGTTTAGACCAATGAATAACAATCTCCTTTCTTCAGCATATCTCGGACAGAACATGATGACATGCTTGACAGACTCCTGTACTCCACAAGCTTGACACTTGCCGTCCATGTGCTTTCCCACCAGAAAGAGCCCACTTGCCAATCCACAATGACCCAGTCTTAGTCGTGCCAACTTAATCTGATCCATCCGAGGCAGGATAATTGAATTCCCAGGATTGACTAATGGTTAAAGGAGAACTCGGCAACTCTAGCGAACTCTAGTCACTTCTTCGCTGATTTTCCCTTTTGTTGTTGCATGTTTTCCCCACGAGCTCCCCCTACAGCTGTGGGGGGGGGGGCGTATATTTCACAACACGGTCGTAAAAAACTCACTTGTGGCGGCCTCCTCCCCCTCTCTACCGCTGCTCATGTGCGTTTGTTATGATCGGAGCAAGCCAACTGTATCGTGTGGAGCTATGTCTACTGAGGTGGGTAATCTGGTAATACATCATACATGCGTGTGTGTTTATGTTGAATTGCCGTAAAGCGATTCGTGTTTCACGCTCGTTCTCGTTCTCGTTCTCGCTTCTCACGAGACTTCCAATTTCTATTTTGCCGGGACGGTAGTCCCCAAGTTGCAAGGTTGGTTTTCAGCCTGGGAACGCTGGGGGGAGTGGGGAAAGTCACCAATATCACCAGAACAGGTTGTTTAACCATCCAAATGATTTCTAGACAGTTTTATTAAGTTAAAAAAGTTATCAAGTTCTCCTTTAAAACATCGATAAAGTCGAACAGGGTTTGTAAGGTGTGTCTCAATCTTTTATCGAGACTTGAACGTGACTTGCCGGTGTACTGGAGATGGGTGGAGGATGAAAAGAACGAGGAAGCCTCCGCAGTAGAAACAATTACAGGTCGTTCAGATAAAAGAGAACGTGAGCCTACTAAGTCGAAGACCCCCAGTTACCCTGGGAGCAACATCATTTATTGATATGTTTACTTGTACTAGCCCTGTTTTCAAACGCTGTAACTAAAGCTGTTGATATCCTCGTTTCTGTCAGATGTCTATATCAAGGGCTTTGTTTTTAAAAATTCTGTCATACCATGAGTAGCAGACTGAGACAACTTGTGAACTTTGTAGTAACGTTAGGCTATTCGAAGTACAGAAGTTGCTTATTTAGATCTTTACTGTAAAAGTAATGATATGCTGCAAAGTTACTCGACACTTCATAGACCTATTAACAAACTTGTCAACATTGCTGTGAATGTAGTCGTTGACTGCATTACTCTACATTGTAGATTTTCACAAAAAATTCTTTTCACATTAGACCTGCTTTGACTCGTTTCAGGTCATCATCAAATGCCCTAAACAAAAGGTGTGCGAGGCTGAGGATGCTTTGATGGTGAAACACATAAACAACAAAAAATGGAAAGCGGGGGCCAAATTAATCATGAAGCATGAGAAGCTTCTACAGGAAGTGAAGGTCATCATCCTTACAGTCATTGCAAGTGAATGCAAAACACTTTGCGACCCCAGCCAGAATTTCATGTTGTGGAGGTCTTCAGCAGAAGATTTGAGATCTTTCTCAATTAGCAGCCTTGAGTCAGACCTCCAGCGCCTCTCACCACTCCTCTTGTCTGTCTTTTCAACCATCACAAACCACTCGCGTCCTGAGGTGAAAAATAACACATACAGACACACACACACACAGAGAGATACTTTCATGTGCAAGATATGTATGTGGTTATGCTGTCTTATATCTATGTGTCTAATGTATGACAACAGATGAGGTAGCTGAAAGCAGTGTCGTAGACCATGCTACACAAGATGAAGAGGTGAGGATCACATCAGAGGTAGTTCAAGGCAGTGCCGTGGACCAGGTTTCTGGACATGACGATGTGAGGATCACATCCGATCCGTTGACGGGGACATGGCCAAATCCACCGCATACATATTCCTTAATTTTTGACAATTTGGATTTCTACATGCATGCACACCACCAGTCCACCCTACGCAGCAACCGGTCAATACACTGGATACACCACATTGCAGTCCAAGACCGGATCCCAATATATCACCTGGCTAATGACAAACCACTTGGAAATCTTCTGCACTATGACCTGAATTTATCACTCCCTGGAGAGAGTGAACAAATTCAAATGCGAAGGGAATACATTGTCCTTACCAGCCGAATCCTGACAACTTATCTCTCTGTATTCAAGCCATTCTCCAACGTGGTCTTGCGTCACATGTAAGAACTTAAGATAATACTACATTAACACCTGTACCAACCAATTTTAGTGTAACAAATGGAATTGTGACTTTTTCCATTTACAGTTCCCATTAGGACTGCTTTTTAAAGACGAAAACAAATCATCTGAGCTGGCAGAAGTACTTCAACACTTTCAGAAGACGTAAGCATGAATTAGAGTCATACAATTACTTCAAATCTAATTACTGTGAGCAGTGGTTACAAAAACAATTGCCTCTGTCTTCATTGTAGGTATGTACCGAAAGGACCGGATGGACTGTCAACAATTTTGGTGGGAGGTGACAGGCTCTCTGAAGCAAGTAGCAGAAATCTACAGTGGGCCTATGCAGATGGTATCAACATAGAGGAGCGATTAGATGGCATGGAGTTCATGTTTGAGTATTGGCATGCCATTAGGGTGCTATTCGGAGTAAGTAATCTATCACAATGTAACATGGTTTGAACTGTTATATTTATTAATTTATTTAATTTATTCATAGTTGTAGTTCAACAGTATATGCTGCAGTGTACCTTGCTGCTTTAGGCTGCCTTATCCTTTGTTTTGGTCTTACTGTTGTCTTTCCCTTTTTTAAAAAAAAACTTAGATCCACTTCAAAGTTTTCTTCAGCGAGAAATCTGCAAAGGAACATGGGACACTGTGCGCCAACATGACAAAGTTGAGGTACAGCTGCTGCATTGACACTGAATTCATGACTTTTCCGCTGTAATTGAAACATTGGCCACTTTGGCCAACATAAAATATTTTGTGCTTGCTACCTAATGTTATCTAAATTGTTGACAATGTTCTCTGCAGTTTTGCTGTTACACAAAGTCCAGTCATCCTGTACATATTTCCGAATACACCATGAATTTATGTTGTTTGTGGTGGGATGGGATGGTATGGGCCATCAGGAAAAGCCGTGGTTCGGTGAATTTACCAGTATGGTACGGTATTACAAGTTTTCCAATTGTACTGTCACTAACTTTCCCAGAATGTGATGTTTGTGTGTTTGAAACATGAAAGGTGGGGTGAGAGATGACTGACACATTTAGGTCTGTGTGTGTGTGTGTGTGTGTGTGTGTGTGTGTATACGCAAGTGTATGTGTCCATGTATACCCACACCCCCATATGTTCAAAAGGAGCGTTATAGTGATACATAAAAAATGTGTACCAACTATTGACTAACATATGTATGGTAGATAAATCAACATACATGTACATGTTAAATATATCAAATTTGAGATAATATCAATGACTACCGAAATAGCAAAACACATTCTACAACAAATTTTTTTTTTTAGGTCTGATAAAACTATTCCATTAGTTAATTGTTATGTGATGTCACTGCTGTAATGTAACATCAGACTCTTTAAAAATTGTAGGTTGACAGGAAAAAACAAACCATACAAGAGATGTCCAAGGCATATTTTTATTTATTTTACATTTTTATTTTAAATTAAGATCAAGCATTTGCCTCTGAAGATACACACATTTGACATATGAATTTTAATTTGGACTTTATTTGTTCTTGATATTTAAGTCCAATCGTTATAAAAACTTTTTGTTGTTTTTTGTGCCAACTGCTGTCAAAATTTTAAATAGACATTTTTAACATTGATATGTGAGTCTGGAATTTTTTATTATTGCAATGTTGTTATGTTGTAATTACTGTATGCTATGTACGCTAAACCATATTTACCATTTGTACGTGAGATGTGCTTCATCCACCACAATTCCCAAAATGTTGTCTTGAAAGAACTTGGTGGACAACATATCTCGCCATTGCTTTTGAAGAATCCAGGATTCAGGACTCCCGTATAGAGCTGGTAAGTCCCGCCCCTTCCGCTAACCCCGCTGGACCTCAAAGTTGAAAAATCGTCAATGCAAGTGAATGGGAGAAAATAATTATTTTCTGGTCCCGTTTGAATTTTGCCATGAATGTGAACATATGTTGTCTGTGAATTTTTTATGTAACTTTTTGTGTAAAGAATGATACAATTTAGCGGGTAGAAGTTTGATACGGTTAGACTTTGTGTGAGAGCACTTTGTGGACTACAACTCTCGACGCGTTTGAAACGTCAACACACTCGCACACGGATTAGCTCACGGATCCCGCTAAACATGGCTGTGTCTTTGGTGCACTTCACCTCCTTCTTTCAGGGAGAGGACAAAATCGTTGAAGTTGGTGAAAACCACGGGTAAGTCAACTTTATGGGGTGACGTCACATAGGCAACATGTAGTCTTTCTCGTTATGTCTTTTCCACAACTGCTAGCCGAAGAATCATACCATATACTGTCAAACTCGTTACATGGAGAGTTATATAAAAAATTCACAGACAACATATGTTCAATTCATGGCACAATTCAAACGGGATCAGAAAATAATTATTTTCTCCCATTCACTTGCATTGACGGTTTTTCAACTTTGAGGTCCAGCGGGGTTTTACGGAAGGGGCGGGACTTACCAGCTCTATAGCAACTGACACCGGCCGCTTCGAATGTCCCCCTGGTCGCCTTTGCCAAGTTGCATGGCCTTAAGTCCAAATTTTGTAGCCTCCTTTAACTGGTCCTCCATAAGCGCTATCAATGGTGAAACAACAATCACAAGCGGGTTGTGGCTGAGTCCCATGCGTTTTCCCACCAGCGGAGCTAAAAAGTATATTAAACTTTTTCCGTATCCAGTCGGCAAAACTCCAAACACATCTTCCTTTTTTAAAAATGACTTAAGTGTGTTCTTTGCTCTTTTCTTAAAGAAAAACTTAACTCCAAGTCCTCCAGAGTCGCGGCCAAAGCAGATTCGAAGGACCGCTGTTCGCCAGCTGCAGCCGCCATTCTTTGTTTTCAAGTGGCAGCCGTCGCAACTCTGTCGTCATATGTTAAGCCCCCCCCCCGCCTACTCTAAACGCGTTGTGATTGGCCTGACCCAATTTGGGTTTTTGCAGCTAGGAGGTCTATTGAGAGTGTCTAGACCAGGGATGGGCAACTTCGGTCCTGGAGGGCCACTGTCCTACAGAGTTTAGCTCCAACCCTGAAAAAATCACCTGCCTGTAATTTTCTCCTAATCCTGTGGACCTTGATTAGCTTGTTCAGGTGTGTTTGATTAGGGTTGAAGCTAAACTCTGTAGGACAGTGGCCCTCCAGGACCGAAGTTGCCCATCCCTGGTCTAGACCAACCTGGCTGCAAAATACATTTTGCTGCCGCTAGGGTGCGTCTAGATTTCTAGGCTACCGTCCTCCTGCTGTTCTTCCACACTCTGGGGGAGAGATAAGAATACCCGTTTATACTTAGATTTAAACTTAGATTATCCACATAAAAATGTGAAAAAATCTGAATGGGTAGATTGTTTGATGTGTAGACACATAATATTAACATTACCTCTGTAGGCCTCTCTGTGGCAGCAGAAACTATTTATCCTCATCGTCCTGTGAAGATGAGCATTTGGTCGAGTGCACTTTATAACACTATTTAATTTCTGGTGTATTGTGTAGGCGACTTACAACTGCCTGGGGTTCTGTTGGGACAGGAGGCTCTAAAAGACAGATATTACCATCAGAATCTGTTAGGACCAACAAAAAACCCAACCTCAAAGTAAAATAAATGGAAATATCAAAAATAGCCAAAATAACACATATGTAAACCTCTTACATTTTATGAGGCCCTTGGATCTTCGGGAGTGGCTCTGAAGTCCCTCCAGGAATTCCCTCAGCCGTAAATGCTTCTGCACTGCTAGACACTGGATGCTATTTAGTTATTTAATATGTCAAATGTTTGTAAAGTCAGGTAGCCTTCACCCATGATATGCTCAAGCCTTACTTGATTGAATTATGTTTTATATTTAATTTTCAGCTGCTGCCATGCTCTTTTAATGCCTGCAGGATTGCACATGAAAATAAAAATTAGGTTGAATAACATAGGCCTACTGTTCTTTCAGTTTCACCTCTGATATTATAACAGTTGGGTAAGTTACTCTAAAATAGTTATCAATTTTATCTTCAACAGTGTAATTAGATTAATGTAATAATTACTATCTTTAGAAAGTATTGGTCTACTTATTACTAATGACTAAATCCCATATAAACCTCAACCACTTGAACAATACAAGGAGAGACAAGAAACTGCACTTTTAATGCTTTCAAATAAACAATATACAATTGCATGAATTATTCTTGATTTGACCAAAGTGTGTAGAGGGAGAAGGTTACATAAAAAATATACCTTTTAAAAATGTATGTTAAATCCACTATTGTTTTATACAGAATTGTTCTCTATAGTCTATGCAGTAGCCCATTTAATGTAATTACATCAGATTTTATTTTAAATTACAGAAGAATTAAGAGTTATCCCTTTAATTAAATCACAATATTTAGATTACTTGGTAATTAATTACACCCAACACTTTATAACAGTAATTCCTCTTTGTGCCTGGCGCTGTTGCCATGGTGACTCGTAATATCTGCGCTTCATTGATAATGGCTTTTTATAGTTGTGGTGCACGCGCTAAACTCAGAGTAGGTCAACTCAGAGTTGATTGAACTAACTCATTTCAGCTGTTCTGTAACCGAAAACTCAGAGTTTCCCATCTCAGGGTAAGTCAACTCAGAGTTCAAGTTTTAACTCAGAGTTGGTTGAACCTCCTTATTGAAACAGGCCCCTATTGTTTCTACATGTTGTCACTTCTTCTTGAGTCTCTCCATCATTGTCTGACTCCGGTTTGAACATAAACATTGAAAATTTTCAGTGCATGTGTGTGTGAGGTAAAAGGACACAAGCTCTTGAAGCTCCGCCCTCTGTGCCGGGAGCAGCAGCTCATTTGCATTTAAAGGGACAGACACAAAACGGTGCGTTTTTCCTCACCCTCAAAAAGTGACAATTTTAACATGTTATATAAAAATATTTGTGGGGCATTTTGAGCTAAAACTTCACACACACTCTGGGGACATCAGAGACTTATTTCACATCTTGTGAAAAGGGCATTATACCCTTTAATATTCAATAATATTATTGTTTTGACTGCACTGACACTTTTACATGAGAACTGAACTGAGTTGGATGACGACATCACTGTTGTTCAGCAGAGCTTCTTTACAGCCGAATTGAACTCATTTCATAATTGATGATATTTACAACAGAACTGAATCATCACTGAACTGACTTCAGCTGCATAACACTATTTTCTTTTAGAGCTGCCGTACAGCCGAAATGATCTCTGTTTGCATCATTAAATCATTTTCCTGTTATTACTGCAAAGCTAACAATCTGTATTGCGCTCTTGAAATAAAGGTGACTTGACTAGACGTGTCAGTCAGTTTTGAAACGTGTTCATACGTCATCTGTTCACAGAGATCACAGAGTCCACCGGTCTAAAAGTGCCAGCTAATTTAACTCACATGTTCTAGACCTGTTATCTATCCTTCTCCGCTATAGTGAGCTTGTCTGGAGTCCTTCCTATCTATAAACTTCTGAATATAGATAGAAATAAAACTGCTAAGTTTGGCGCGTGTAAAGCTGCAGCTGCCATAGGAAATGAATGGGAAATTGGCAAAAATATGAAAATACAGAGTTTTTTTTGTGCGTACAATCTACAAATCAGCCACGATACCACAAAGGTAGGTATCATTCTAAAGCTTAGAATCTCAGCTTTTTAATGCATCTAATCACTTTGATCAACTCCTAAAGGGTGCTGAGTAATCCCTCTAAAACTGAGTGTACCCCCCCGCAGGCGCCACCTAGCTGCGAAAAAAATAATCATAATATTTAAAAAAAAATATTACCTTGATCAACTTAAAATAGTCATTTGAAATTTACAATGAATGTAGCCAATTTGATAAACTCCTATGTAGTGCTGAGTTATTTGCTGATAAATAGAAAAAAATGTTTTCATAATTTATAAACTACTTTTTTGTACTTCATACTGCAATATGTCAAATACATCATACAGCTCAGATAGTCCTGTGACATATGTCATTTGAAAGGTCTCAATGAGTAGAATACAACAAGCATAATTGTTTCAGGCTTTTTACTAAACTTGAGCAAGGTTTTTGTAAAATAAGCCTCTCAAGAGACCCATGTGTAAACCATATATGGATGCTGAATTTTAGACACATTTCCACTTGTAACTTCATGAAACATGCTCCGATTGTGGAAAATGACACATCATTATTTACAGCAGATGCTCACAATTAAAAGCAGCCCAAAGTCAATATATTCCATAAATCAGATCTAAAGATATTCCTCATGGCGTTCTAACACAATAAATACCACAAACGCACCTAGCCAAATATATACTCATGAAGCACTCGCATTTGGTTTTCGCTTATAACTTCACGAGGCATGACTCAACAACTCATCATAATCCATCACTCAGATCTAAAGATATTCCTCATGGCGTTCTAACACAAAAAACACCACAGACGCACCAAAGAAGTAGCAATAGCAGTGATGCTATGTTGTTTAGATGTGACGTTTCAGCTCATAACATGAAACATGCATGGATTGTTAAAAATCGAACATCTTTATTGACAGCAGATTCTCACGATTACAAAGAGCCATAACAACATAATCCATTGCTTTGATCACGAGATATTCCTCACAAAGTTATGCATACTTGGCTAAAAAACAAGTCTCTCGTTTTTCCGGGGTGCAAAGTGTTTTCCAATTTCCCCGAACCGTCTGCTCGTTATATATTTGGAATAACAAAAAATATGTATCATCTTAAAGAATCTCAGTTTTTTAAAGCATCCAACCACTTCGATCAACTCTGAACGAGTGCTGACTAGTCGCTCTAAACCGGAGTGTACCGCCCGCAGGCGCCTCCTAGTTGCGAAAATATTCATTATCATATTTTTCAAAAAATATTCCCTTGATTAAAACAAAATTGTCATCATTTGAAAGCTTCGAGTCTGAACTTTACAGTGAATGTAGCCAATTTGAAAAACTCCTAATTATTGCTGAGGTATTTGTTGAAAAATAGAAAAAAGAAAATCATAATCTATAAAATACTTTTTTGTACTATGTACTGCAATGTGTCAAAAACATCATACATCTCATGAAACATTCAAAAATCATTGAAAATGGCACTTAATTTTTTTACAGCAGATTATTACAATTAAAATGAGCCTAAAATGAACTTAATCTATTGCTTTTATGACAAGATATTCTTCATGGTGAAACAATATAAAAAATGCCCATGAGGGGGCATCAAAGACTCAACAAAAATGCTATCTTGGTTCCAAATGCTGTAACTTTTGATTCCTTTATCCAATCACCACAACATTTTATCCAGATGCAGCTCATATGTAGAGGGACTTTCAGCAGTTTCTCGGAAGGAGAATGTCCAAATGTAATGTAATTTATATTTTAAATTTTTTTGAAAAGTGTTCTATCAAATGATACCTACCTTTTGACTCTCCTTGTTAAAGTTTTGGAGTTATGAGTCTTTAGTTTTGTGTGTGTCACTCAGACAAAACTCTAAAAATGCCTTAGTTTTTTGTTCATAATTGCTGTTGCCAATTTTGAATAAGAGTTACTGTTCATTGAATTGTACAAAAATTTTTTTTAATGAAAATGTTTATTATAAAAGGTTAATAGAAAAAATTTTATGACTGAAAGAATTTCATTTTTATTAAGTTAGAATTAAAATAATGGGTAACAAAATGCTTTCCATTTGTTCTCTTTCTAATGCAATGTTCAGGTTTGACTGTATTATAAAGTAAAACTGGCACTTCAAATTACCATTTACATCAACCAAACAAATAAAAAACATAACAAAAATAGTCTTTGAGAATCTCTTATTATATATTAAAATCCACAACCTGAAAAAAAAAAAAAAAATAGGCAAATATGTGAAAAACAACTAGAATTCACAAGCCTTTCTACAGAGAGCTGTAAATCCATCTAGTGGTTACAATATGATATTGCATGATAATTATGCTCACTACATCCACCAGATGGCACCAATCTGACTTCAAAAATAGTTTTCTATAGGCCTAGTCTCTACTTTAACCTGACATACAGCATTAATTAAAAAATAAAATAAATGTCTATTATATTAAATGGGAAAAAATGGATCATAATAATTGCATAAATATTAATCATCATAAAATTCTCTCAAAACACCAAAGAAAAAAAAGAAAAAATATTATTGAACAAAAATACATTTCATTGATTTTTCTGAAAAAAAAAAAAAAAAATCTGAATCCCGCCCTCCGGGTCATTTTCCGGAAACTCAAAGTGCTCTTTTTCTTTTTAGAATAGTGCGAACAACTCGCACTATGTATTCCACAAAACGGCGTAGAATAGTGCACAAGTACTTGATTTGGGACGCACCTATAGACTAAACAGAAACAACATCCGGTTCACTCCTTGCTGGTCATCTTGAGGAGGTTCTGCTTGTCGATCTTGAAGAGCCTCCACCCTTCCTCCAGAGACAGATCTGACGCCCCGCGCCGCTTGTAGAAGTCGATGGCGGACATGTTCCACTTCGCCACGATGAAGTGTATCCTACTACACCGAGTCCTGACCGCCGTCTGCAGGAAACCATGATTGGGAACACTGATTTAGTACAAGATATACTGCCATGAGGAAGATTGGAGAGGCTGTATAATGTTAGATCATTAACCTGGGTATAATTATTGTATGAGCTTTGGTACACTTGTGGAAAAGAATTACACTTAGTATACTTTTACGGAGAAAGAAAACTGAATGTAATGTCTTCGGACACAATTGCATGCTGATTGAAATTAAATTAATTGCGATTAATCGCATCTAACATAAGAGTTTGTGGTGTGTTATTTGATATTATTTCAACATCGTCATTACAAATGTGAAATTGTAAATTAGTTTAT
This sequence comes from Scardinius erythrophthalmus, assembly GCF_964197995.2. Taxonomy (NCBI): domain Eukaryota; kingdom Metazoa; phylum Chordata; class Actinopteri; order Cypriniformes; family Leuciscidae; genus Scardinius; species Scardinius erythrophthalmus. The sequence goes on from NC_138225.1 coordinate 4,052,388, forward strand.
GCAAGTTTCAATAAAAATAACACTAAAGTACATTTTAGTGAAGTTATATATATACACTCACCTCAAGTATTATTAGGAACACCATACTAATACTGTGTTTGACCCCCTTTCGCCTTCAGAACTGCCTTAATTCTACGTGGCATTGATTCAACAAGGTGCTGAAAGCATTCTTTAGAAATGTTGGCCCATATTGATAGGATAGCATCTTGCAGTTGATGGAGATTTGTGGGATGCACATCCAGGGCACGAAGCTCCCGTTCCACCACATCCCAAAGATGCTCTATTGGGTTGAGATCTGGTGACTGTGGGGGCCATTTTAGTACAGTGAACTCATTGTCATGTTCAAGAAACCAATTTGAAATGATTCAAGCTTTGTGACATGGTGCATTATCCTGCTGGAAGTAGCCATCAGAGGATGGGTACATGGTGGTCATAAAGGGATGGACATGGTCAGAAACAATGCTCATGTAGGCCGTGGCATTTAAACGATGCCCAATTGGCACTAAGGGGCCTAAAGTGTGCCAAGAAAACATCCCCCACACCATTACACCACCACCAGCAGCCTGCACAGTGGCAACAAGGCATGATGGATCCATGTTCTCATTCTGTTTACGCCAAATTCTGACTCTACCATCTGAATGTCTCAACAGAAATCAAGACTCATCAGACCAGGCAACATTTTTCCAGTCTTTAACTGTCCAATTTTAGTGAGCTTGTGCAAATTGTAGCCTCTTTTTCCTATTTGTAGTGGAGATGAGTGGTACCCGGTGGGGTCTTCTGCTGTTGTAGCCCATCCGCCTCAAGGTTGTGCGTGTTGTGGCTTCACAAATGCTTTGCTGCATACCTCGGTTGTAACGAGTGGTTATTTCAGTCAAAGTTGCTCTTCTATCAGCTTGAATCAGTCGGCCCATTCTCCTCTGACCTCTAGCATCAGCAAGGCATTTTCGCCCACAGGACTGCCGCATACTGGATGTTTTTCCCTTTTCACACCATTCTTTGTAAACCCTAGAAATGGTTGTGCGTGAAACTCCCAGTAACTGAGCAGATTGTGAAATACTCAGACCGGCCCGTCTGGCACCAACAACCATGCCACGCTCAAAATTGCTTAAATCACCTTTCTTTCCCATTCTGACATTCTGTTTGGAGTTCAGGAGATTGTCTTGACCAGGACCACACCCCTAAATGCATTGAAGCAACTGCCATGTGATTGGTTGATTAGATAATTGCATTAATGAGAAATTGAACAGGTGTTCCTAATAATCCTTTAGGTGAGTGTATATATACATATATTACATATTTACAAACTTTTGTGTTAGTTGTGATTAATCGATTTGACAACAATAGTTTAAATTTATATTTAATGTAATTAGTTGAGTGCTTTTTTTGACCCATGTAAGCACATCTTAATATGCGATTTCATAATAATTATTTCAACTGTTTTTGAAATATTGTTAAAATGTACTGACTAGCATTTATGGTAAACTAAAATATACTTTATAAACTAATTTGCAATTTCACATTTATAATGACGATGTTGAAATAATATCAAATAACACACTACAGTTAAAATTATAGTTTTACTTTACATGTGCTTCAGTGTGTTAGTCAACACATCAAATCAAGTGCACTTCTTTAAAGCACAACAATAGATTATTCAAACGTAATGAATTAAAATGTACTTAAATGTAAAACTATTGCAAAGTGCACTTCTAAAAGTGTGTACTCTCTTTAAGTACACTTAAGTGGCCCTTTATTTCATTTAAATTATATTATCTTCAAGTACAATTAAAAAATTACACTTGTAAGATTTGAAGTACACTACAAGTGCACAATTAAGCGCACTTCTGTTTCACAAGGATAACTATGCGCTCTAGCAACACACAGGAACAGCTCACAGAAATAGATGCGGTTGATCTTTAGGTGTTATAAAGGAAATTACCTCACTCAGTTTCTTCAGGATTTCAGAACCGATCCCAAAGCCTAATTTGAGCAGAAGGAAAAGTGTTACATCATAAATCTGACCATTTGATTTCCCAAATGCATACGGTCACATTCATACCCCGATACTCCTTCATGACATAGAAGTCCTCCAAGTAGAGCAGTTTTCCAATCCAGGGGTCATAGGTGAAATAATACATGGCAAAGCCAACGATCACATGACCTGAAAAAAAAGGTTCAATCACTCTATTGTTTGCAGCAAGAGAATGCATTTTGTAGCCACTTCAAAATCACAGATAAGACGGATTTTACACGGAGACAAGCGCTGTTGGTTTGCGATTTGCTGAAATTAATTTCGGGTGGGATTATTGGCATCACAACCCTCACAGTCACCACAGTCACGTCATCCCAGGTGTCAATTTTTTGATTAATCTGTCATTTCACTTCTTCTTTTCACTTTTATTGTGTTGATTTGAACATTTATACCACACTGCAAAAAATATTTTTCCTTAGTATTTTTTGTTTTCCTGTACAAATATATATGTCGTGTCGTGCAAACATATAGGCCTATATATAAACATAATATAAATTATATTACACAACATCGTTTTAAAAACTTAAACTTTATATGCGTTTTGACAGTTCATATACAAAACAATGGTGTTTTGTGGGCCTGAAAACACAAGTTTTTGAAATCGATACCGTTATTGTCACGGTTAAACTACAAAAGCGTAAATTTGTGCATGTGCATAACGCGTTCAGTCTATAGGCGCGTAGTGTCATTGTCGTGTAAACATACCCTTAAATCAAGATAGATTTACTTGAGAAGCTAAATGTTATAACTTCTTGTTTTCTGAAAAATGTATCAAAATGTTTATGCTTAAATATTTCCCCGCCATTGACAGAATCTTCCGGCAATCCATGTTTTCCCTGTTATACGAAAACACCAAACAACATCAAAACACGCTAGAAAGACTATCATGATGTTCATTCCTCCACAGATGTAGATGGAATATAGTTATAAAATAAAATATCATGGCAATTAGAATCGTTTCCCAAACATTTGCCCATTAGTTCCTCCTCGGAATTACTAAAAGATTCATTAATGGAATCGATCATTCCTTGCAATTCCCATCCCTAGGTGTGAGTATGGTAACAAATCCATATGATCCATCTGAAAGAAAGTTGTTAGTTTTGGGCATATTGTTGTGTGTGTAAGGCTGGTGGCGTCCCAGCTGTTGTGGACCTTACCTCTGGTAATATCTGCCAATAAGGGCAGTGTATTATATTTGAATTAGTTTATTGTTCTGGCCCTATATTTTTTCTTGTTTTAAGCATAAACTCACTTCTTCAAGGAAAAAATATTATAAGTCTTTAAAAAGTCTTATATTATAAAAATATTATAATATAAGACTTATTATTATTTTTTCTTTAGTAATTTAAGAATGTTTAGATAATTAGTAGTTCTGCACTGGAATATTGAGTACGAAATATAGAGTGAGTGTGCATCATTATAATGTTCCTAAAATCTCATTTTTGGGTGAACTAATACGTAACACAGCAATGCAAAGTATTACCAAACACTGTTTTGCGTCATTATGCACAGAAACCCTTTTGGTAACCCGAGCGTCCGTGGGAGTTTAACACACTCCTATGAGGGGCCGTACAAGCCAAAATCCATTCTTCGACTCTCACACACATACATTCTCCTTTCACATACATACATTTCTACTGTCACACACATACATACTCCTTTCACATACATACATTTCTATACGCACACACATACATTCTCCTTTCACATACATATATTTCTACTCTCACACACATACATACTCCTTTCACATACATACATTTATACTCTCGCACACATACATACTCCTTTCACATACATTCATTTCTACACGCACACACACATACATTCTCCTTTCACATACATACATTTCTATATGCACACACACATACATTCTCCTTTCAAGTACATACATTTATACTGTCACACACATACATACTCCTTTCACATACATTCATTTCTATATGCACACCCACATACATTCTCCTTTCACATACATACATTTCTACTCTCACACACACATACATTCTCCTTTCATATATATATATATATATATATATATATATATACAGTGCTATGCATAAGTTTAGACACCCATGCTAAAGTTGACTAAAAAGAGGAATAAAAAATCATCTTTTGGAAATTGAACTTAATGCCTTAATTTAAAAAATTAGGAAAAATCCAACCTTTAAGGACACCAATTTTCTTTGTGAATGAATAATGTATCGTAAATAAATAAATGTTCTTCCTTAAAATACAGGGTGCATAAGTTTGGACACCCCTATGTTAAATTCCCATAGAGGCAGGCAGGTTTTTATTTTTAATTTTTTTTAATTATTTTTTTAGGATACTATGCATCCTGATAAAGTTCCCTTGGCCTTTGGAATTAAAATAGCCCCACATCATCACATAGCCTTCACCATACCTAGAGATTGGCATGGAGTACTTTCCATAAGATCATTTCTCAATGCAAATCAAACCAGCTATTAGGCTAACTGAAATAAAACCATGCTAATCTCTAGGTATGGTGAAGGCTATGTGATGATGTGCAGGATGCATAGTATCCTAAAAATTTTTTTTTTTTAAATACTTAAAAATAAAAACCTGCCTGCCTCTATGGGAATTTAACATAGGGGTGTCCAAACTTATGCACCCTGTATTTTAAGGAAGAACATTTATTTATTTACGATACATTATTCATTCACAAAAAAAATTGGTGTCCTTAAAGGTTGGATTTTTCCTAATTTTTTTAATTAAGGCATTAAGTTCAATTTCCAAAAGATGATTTTTTTATTCCTCTTTTTAGTCAACTTTAGTATGGGTGTCTAAACTTATGCATAGCACTGTACATATACACTCTCAGACCCGGAAATACATATGCAATACTTGCTCAGCTCTTCATCACAACTTTACAATGATGCTAATGCTATTCAAAGTAATCCTGTTTTCTTTTCAGTTACAGTTTTTACTTTTTGGAGTAGGTAGCAATGAACATGAAATCAGACATTTTTTTTAATAATGTGCTGACCAATGTACTGACCAAATGCAAAGAGAAACAGATTTTTTTGTGCATGATAGGCTGCATTGAGATCTTTGTGATCACATTCAAACCCTATGTGGATTTCTGTCAGTCTCAAGATTTGTTGAGGATTCAAGAAATAGAGCAGCAGTATACACTGGAGTCATTATATGGATGTCTAAATGTAGTGCAGACTGCTTATGAATCCAGACAAAGAATCAGGTCTAAGAACAGTTATGTCCTGTTGCACACACAGAAGAGGCTGTTTTTCTGGTGGCACATATAATTTTTATTTCTGTCACACACTGTACAATCTGCAAATTCAACAAAGACAACAATAAATTCGTTTTCGTTTCACAGCGTTGAAATAGCTGGCAGTGTGACTACTTGTCAAAAAGTGAAACGCTCTTTCAGTAAACTCACATTACACATTTATCTGAACTGTATGGTCACAGAAAATGAAACCGTGTATTCCACCAAATAAAACAATACTGACATTAACATTTCAGTAATCAGATTTAACTTTATAACTGTAAACTCTCTTTACAAAAACATTGAGTGCACTGAAAATGGATCTCTTTTAAACACTGTCAAGTCGCGATCTCCCGCACGACATCCGACAGCGCGGCCGCGGACATCCGCCTGAGTAGCTAACGTAATCGGATGAAAAAAAAGTTATCTTGCTGCAGTTCCTGAATTTACCGTAATCATAATAGACGTTCGCTGAACGTAGGCTATATGATCGGAACTCCACGCAGCTCCCGTACGACTCTTCATTGGAAATGAATGACTTCCGGTCAAAGGGCTATCGTTTGTCATGTGCAGTGGAAAGGCGGCTTAATAAGCGCACACCCATTTTTTGGCGGCTGACCGTGTATTTTCCGGTATTTTCAAACCGCGGCTCGCTTGACCAGACCTGCCTTCCGTTTCCATTATACACCTTCCGTTTCCACTATACGCCTTCCGTTTCCACTATACGCCTTCCGTTTCCACTATACTTTCTCTCTCACATACATACATTATTCTCTTACATACACACATTTTTTTTCAGACATACATACATTTTCTTCTTACATACATGTATTATTTATAATAATAGATGCATACTTTGAATACATTTGCATAAGAGTAAAATGTATATATATGAAAGGAGAATGTTTGTGTATCAGAGTAGAAATGTATGTATGTGAAAGGAGAATGTATGTGTGTGAGAGTACGAATGTATGTGTGTGACAGTAGAAAAGTATGTATGTGAAAGGAGAATGTATGTGTGTGACAGTAGAAATGTATGTATGTGAAAGGAGAATGTATGTGTGTGAGAGAGTAGAAATGTATGTATGTGAAAGGAGAATGTATGTGTGTGAGAGTAGGAATGTATGTGTGTGAGAGAGTAGAAATGTATGTATGTGAAAGAAGAATGTATGTGTGTGAGAGTCGAAGAATGGATTTTGGCTTGTACGGCCCCTCATACACTCCTGGTGTGCTCACTTCAACCTGATTTGGGGGGGGAAAAACAACAACAAAAAAAGCAGAACACCACAACCCAAAGTGCATTGAAACGCAGAGTTTGTCCAGGCTCAGTCTTACCGTCGGCGCTCTGGTGCTGTTTAGGCACTTCAGCCACTATACAGTAATAGAAGGGATGATCTCCGAAACCGTCCTCCAGGAGATCTACAGGAGCAAAACAGCAATTACAAGACCGTAACAGAAGCTGCAAACTCTGAAAGTTATTGCACTGCCGTTCAAAAGCTGGAATAACAAAAAGCTTTAAAAAGATGTCTCTTCAGCTCACTTCTGATCAAAAACACAGTAAAAATGTGAAATATTATTACAATTTAATATAGCAGTTTTCTATGTGAATATATTGTAAAATATAATTTATTCCTGTGATCAAAGCTGAATATTCAGCATCATTACTCCAGTCTTCAGTGTCACACACTGTAAAAAATGATTTGTTAGTTTGACTAAAAAAAGTAAGTTACCGGTACCTGGTTGCCTTAAAATTGAGTTCATTGAAACTAAAAATGTGAGTTTTTACAGCAAGTAATTTTGTTGTTTCAACTATTGTTTTGTTATTTGAATCAAAGATTATTTTTTAACTTAACGTTGATTTGTTGTCATAATTTAAGATTAAATATTGTATCAACTTATTCAAGCAATGAAAGGGATTAAGTTAACTTAAAAATTTAAGTTCATTCAACTTAACTTAATATTATATGAACAAACTATTTTAAGTTAACTCAACTTAATCTTAACTACATATAGTTTGTTGTAACAAGTTTACACGATTGCCTTAAAATTATGAGTTAAGTCAACTTCAACACAACATGACAGATGCTTTTTTGTTCGAACAAATTCTGGAATAACAGAGCACACATAAACCATAACTTTAACATTTATTATAACATTCACAAAAATATTAATTCATTGAATTGTCTGACAAGTACATCTTAGTATAAATGAGTATGACAGAATTAACTGCTGCTTGAATAAAAACATTAAAACACATTAAAGCAACAGGATACAAGCTGCTGCTATAAATGTCAAGCATGTGTGAGAATAAACAAATGTCAGTGTGATGACATTAACATCAGCTTGAATTAAGGGCAATAGAATTAAAAACAAAAAATAAATAAAATGTATCTGTTCAATAAAACAAAACAAGTTTGGAGTATGCGAGTATGTACAACCTCATAAAGTGAATGAAATGAGAAAACTGTTGACAAGCAAACCACAAATATCAGGCCACTATTCATAACAAATCTCAATGAATATTAAAAAGCATTTCTCAAACAACATTAATAGGGTTAGTTCACCCAAAAATGAAATTTGTCATTACTCACCTTCATGACGTTCCAAAACTGTAAGACATTAATTTGTCTTTGGAACACAAATTAAGATATTTTTAATGAAATCTGAGAGCTTTTTGTCCAGCCATTGACAGCCTATGCAACTACCACTTTCAAGCCCCAGAAATGTAATAAAGACATCATAGAAGTAATCCATGTGACTCCAGTGGTTTAACCTCAAGTTTATGAAGCGATGTGAGTGCTTAGTGCAAAAAATATATATATTTACAAAATATTAATCTATCAATCTCCAACGCACATTCAGGTTTTTTTTTTTTTTTTTTGTGCAAACAAAGCACTCACTTCATAAACTTGAGGCCGAACATGCCTCACCACCAATTTTGATGAACACTTTTTGGAGTACTTCAAATGTATATTTGACCTCCTTGGGCTAAGTGATATTCAGAGCATAAAGAAGCCCCATTAGTACAGCAAAGGCATTTGACACGTCCTTTAAGCCATCAATCACAATCTCCTCCTCTAACACCACAGCCACATCAATTATTTCCTTTGGGAGGAGCTTTGCAGTGTTCTCCTCTGTGACCACCAAGAGTCCAACATTCATCCCCTTCACCACCTCTTCCTCATCAGTTGGCTAATTAGAGAAAAAGGAAATTACTATGAATCATAAAATTACAAAATTACAAAGCATTTGTAGGTTAACAATGAATGAGTTTTAAACTGAGGCGAGCCTGCATAGTCCATAGAATCTATAGTACAATTAATGGTAAATGTTCTTTAATGTTTTAATTATTTTAAACCAATAATGCTTTAATAAATTTAGGTCTTGGCCACGTCAGTTTAAAAAAGCTTAAAATTATTTCAGTTACTCCAAATAACTTTACATTCTACATGGGGTAGACCCCCTCCCCTGAAAAAAAGAAAAAGCATTGGCCAAACCCAGAAAAAAACAAAACAGATATGATGCTAATAATGTCACACAAATTATTTTACTGAAAAACGTACTCGGTTACTAATGTAACCTCGGTTCTCTCTAGAAGAGGGAACGAGTATTGCGTAAGAAGCTTACGCATCGGGAAAGTCTTCTTTCTTCGAGATCTGAAGCCAAAAAATTATCCTTAATTTTGTATTCATTGTCAACGCAGTGCAGCAGCCGACAGACCTAGGCAGGCTGTATAAGCGTGCTCATTGGCTGCTCGGCGGCAACTGCTTAAGCCTATAAGTGAGCGCTCTGAACGCGGCAACCAATGAGGGTTCGCGCCCTCCACACCCTTCTAACCGTCAGAATGGGTGTGGCCAGCGTGTATAAATTCAGTGCTCACAGGCTAAAATTCTGGTTTTCGCAGTCTGAAGCGCAAAAGCTCGTGGCGCGACACGGCAGGTTACGCAATACTCGTTCCCTCTTCTAGAGAGAACCGAGGTTACATTAGTAACCGAGTACGTTCTCTTACGAGAGGTTCTCTCGTATTGCGTAAGAAGCTTACGCATCGGGAACCCCTTGTCAACGCCGTGTGCGCCGAGCATCCAGCCCATGAATCCCAGGGAAACCGGGGAAAACACTCTGCTGGGAAATGTGGCCGGTCGGGGAGACGGGCCAGCGCAGTACAAGCACTTCATGCAGCATATGAAATAGAGCGGCGCGGCCGGTCTATAAGCATATAACAGTACAAACAGTAGGGCCGGCAGAGCGAGCCCATACAGTACTCATAAGGGTAGGAGAAGAACGACATAGTCGGTCTCACATGAAGAGAAAAATTCCCGCGCGACAGAGAGGAATACGGGCGGCCAGCAGTGCGGGCCAGCACCGATAACAGCGCGTAACGGGAAATAGGAAACAGAGCGGATCAGCCGGTCTGAGTCAAACACTTCACCCTGAGTAAAGTACCAGAATAGCGCCAGCATATGAACGTAGTCTGCACACGAGAACTGGACAGAGCATACATGTCACTTATACTGAAAATATTTTTGCCTGTAGGGCAGGAACTTCCAGGTTATAAAACCTCACGAATGTTGACGGGGAGGCCCAGCCCGCCGCCATACAAATATCGTGGATAGAAATTCCGCTGGACCAGGCCCACGACGAGGCCATGCCTCTAGTGGAGTGGGCTCTGATGCCCAGAGGGCACTGCAGGTGTCTGGAGGCATAAGCTGCTGCTATCGCGTCCACTATCCACCTGGACAAGCTCTGCTTCGAGGCGGCAAGACCCTTGGTGCGTCCGGCGAAGGAAACAAAGAGCTGCTCTGAATGCCTGAAAGTGGCGGAGCGCGTGATGTAAACTCTCAGCGCCCGTACAGGGCATAGGAGGTTATCACTGTCCCCACTATCGGATGCTGGCAGAGCCGAGAGGGAAATAACTTGTGCCCTAAACGGGGTTCCAATCGCTTTGGGGATGTAACCGTGTCACGGTCTGAGAATGACTTTCGAGTCATTCGGCCCGAACTCAAGACATGCAGGGCTAACAGATAGCGCGTGCAAATCACCCACTCGTTTGACTGAAGACAGAGCTATCAGAAAAACGGTTTTAAGCGACAGATACTTTAGATCCACGGATTAAAGCGGTTCAAAGGGAAAAGCCTTTAGGGCCGCCAGGACCAAGGACAGATCCCATGAAGGAACCGAGGGGGGCCGCGGGGGATTCATCCGTCTAGCTCCTCTGAGGAAGCGGATAATGAGCTCATTCCTTCCCATTGCCCGGCCGCGCGTCGTCTCAGCGAACGCTGCAATAGCGGCCACATATACTTTGAGCGTGGAAGGGGATCTGCCCTTTTCCAACAGCTCTTGTAAGAAGGAGAGCACCCGCGGGACCCCGCATGCACGCGGATCCAAGCTTTTAGTAGCGCACCATTTAGAAAACACCGACCATTTAGACGCGTAGAGCCGTCTCGTGGAGGGGGCTCTAGACTGTGTGATCGTGTTCACGACCCCTTCTGACAGGTCAACGGGTATCCGTTGATCACCCATGCATGCAGCGACCAGCGCTCTGGATGGGGATGCCAGATCGATCCACCGGCTTGGGAGAGGAGATCCTTTCTCACCGGGATCGGCCAAGGGGGTGAGTGCGACAGCCTCACTAGCTCTGGGTACCAAGTTTGGTTTTCCCATCGCGGGGCTATAAGAAGCACTGAGTGGTGCGTTTCTCTGATCCTCGAAATGACCTGTGGCAACAGGGAGATCGGAGGAAAAGCATACAGCGGGAGGCTGGGCCATGTCTGGGACAGCGCGTCCTCGCTCTTCGAATAAAACTTCGAGCATTGAGCATTGTCTTTCGACGCAAAGAGGTCGATTTCCGCTCTGCCGAATAGGGGCCAGAGAAACTGGACTGTCTGGGGGTACAGGGACCATTCTCCCGGGGGAATGTTGTCCCTGGACAGTCTGTCTGGACCGACATTCAGGTGGCCCGGCACGTGCGTGGCTATCAGCGAGGCCAGCGAGCGGTAAGCCCACACGAGAAGGCGTTCTGTCAGCCTGCACAGATTCCTGGATCTGACACCGCCCTGTCGGTTCACATAGGATACCACGGACATGTTGTCCGAGCGGACTAGCACATGGTGATCCCGTATGAATGGGAGGAAGCGCCTGAGCGCGTTCTCGACCGCTATCATCTCCAAACAGTTTATGTGGAGGCATTTTTCCTGGTCTGACCATAGGCCAAAAACCGGTTTGCCCTCGAAGAGAGCGCCCCAGCCTGAGGTGGAAGCGCCCGTCGAGATAACTTTGCGGTGTGAGATAGCTCCCATTGTCACTCCCCGCTGGTACCAGTCGGCCGCTAACCAGGGCTTCAGAGCTGAAACGCAGCTCTGAGTCACTCTGATGCGGATACCGCCGGAAGCCCATGCTCTGTGAGGCACTCGGGCATTTAGCCAGCGTTGTAGCGGGCGCATTCGTAAAAGACCCAGCCGCAGCAGTGCTTCATACAACTCAGTAACCTCTGAAATGTTTTGAGAGGTACGGTGCTGCCCGGCCAGAGGGACGCGGCCAGGCGTCGAATGCAGCGCGCGCGCTGTGTCGACAGGCGGGCCGTCATCACTACAGTGTCCAGATCCAAACCCAGAAAAGAGGTTGATTGACTGGGCACCAGCGAGCTTTTGGTCCAAAGACAGGCCGAACGGCAGGACGGTGTACTGATATACCTGACCGTCGAAGGCGAATCTCAAGAATGGCCTGTGACGGGGTATTATCTGGATCTGAAAGTACGCGTCTTTTAGATCGAGAGATATAAACCAGTCCCTCGGGCGAATTTGCGCCAGAATTTGTCTGGTTGTGAGCATTTTGAACGGTCTTCTCATAAGAGCCTTGTTCAAACGTGTCAGATGCAAAATTGGTCTGAGAGCTCCGTCCTTCTTGGGAACGAGGAAATAACGGCTGTAAAAGCCCGACTCGCTCATAGAAGGGGAAACCGGTTCTATAGCCCTTTTGCACAGAAGTGTAGCTATTTCTGTAGCGTTTTACTGAGCACCCGTTCTGATGCGCCTGGAATAGCTTCCAACGCTTTTGCGTGTGCAGCCAGGGGCAGAATGGCGCATCGCGGGCTCAAAAACAAAAAACGCCTCGTGCTCTTTTAGAATACACACAGTAACAGTAATAATGTAAAGGATATGTCTCCGGATAGCGTAGCAGGCACGGATGGCTGAAGGCGGCGAAGACGGCCGGCTTCCTCAGGCGCTGTCCTAAGCTTGCTGGTCGCTGGTTTCAACGGCGGCGGCTCTCAAGATCCAGCGATGCAAAGAGCTTCGCTGAAGACAAGAAAATCAGAATTTTAGCCTGTGAGCACTGAATTTATACACGCTGGCCACACCCATTCTGACGGTTAGAAGGGTGTGGAGGGTGCGAAGCGCCCTCATTGGTTGCCGCGTTCAGAGCGCTCACTGATAGGCTTAAGCAGTTGCCGCCGAGCAGCCAATGAGCACGCTTATACAGCCTGCCTAGGTCTGTCGGCTGCTGCACTGCGTTGACAATGAATACAAAATTAAGGATAATTTTTTGGCTTCAGATCTCGAAGAAAGAAGACTTTCCCGATGCGTAAGCTTCTTACGCAATACGAGAGAACCTCTCGTAAGAGAACTAGAACTTTTAGCTTTGCAGTCCAACAAAGTGCAATGTGTCGATAAAATATTTTAAAACACAAAAATAGACTTTTCTTGGTCTGGACGACATATCGTTTAAGCATCGATACTATGATATGTTTATCTGCGATAGCCAGTAGAAAAAAATCCTTAGCATTGAGCCCTGACTTTATTGTATTAAAACAAACATGATATTTACATACCTCACAAATTTTTATGAACTTGGAGGGTTCCTCTTTAAGGAAGTAAGGAAACCCAAAAAGGACAACTGCTTTTCTATGTTGGTTTGAGCTCTGCAATGAAAAACATTGTTTTAAATAAAAAGGCACCGAGGCTAAAAATCAAGTTGCGTTTCCACTTTCAGGCCAATCTCCACAGTGATTCCCTCAAACCCACCCTTAACATGGCTCCATAGAACAACATCAGACAATCCCACCATTTCACCAGCTAGATCGCAAAATGAGCATGACAGATGCAAACGTTTGGTCTTTACTTAAAGACTTGAGATTCTAGTATCGATATTTGACCAGTGTTTTACAATAAAAATGTTACAGTGACATTAACTTTTTAATGTGTCAGGAGTGCTTATCAATCATTCTGAATCAAATTATAAGATCTGAAGAGGTTTTAACGATCTCTCCCGTCTCACTATACTGTTATCCTTTCTGCTAGAGCAAGAGGGAGCTCACGAGCAGAAAACAGGAGTTATTAGTTATACAAGACTCCCGGAGTAAGTGCGTGTTTTTATGACATAGCCTATGTGGATGCATTAGTCCGGTATCAACAAATGCACAGGGAAGAAAGAGACATAAAAATATGTGTATCTATTATCGCAATGGTTAGCATAAGTAGCCTTTAGCATCACATATACTTTATATACAGTATATATATATATATATATATATATATATATACATACATACAGGGGCTGTATATATATATATATCAGGGGCTGGTGTGGGTAATAAGATAACATGATTCGATACAGAGAATAAATGTATATTTTAGGCCTATATGCAGGGGGCAGACTGGTTAAAAAATTCAGTCCTGGCACTGTTGCCACACCAGCCTATATTACCACACAGACACACACATTAAAATGTGAGGTAGTTAGGGGGGTTCGGGGGCATGCTCCCCCGAGAAAATTTGGATTTCTCGGACCTACATATGTGCATTTTAAGGTGTTTGAAGGCCAACATTTTTTGATAACAATAGCTTTAAAAGCATGTCAGTGGGCAGTATACATAAATTATTTGTAAAGCAGATAACAGATTCTCAAACATGAGAATGAGGATAAATGTTGAAATGAATGATCCACACTAGAAAATGGAAATGCAAAATGTTTCTGCTTATAGTTGACAATACACAATCACATATCCCAAACAGGAATGGCCTTAAATGAGAAATCTTTCGAGGATTATTTTGCATAGATGTAAACTTTTTAGCATTAAAGTTTGGTTTCAGCAGCTTGTTTCTTTATTGAGTTAATCAATGTTTTTGGCACTATTAAATCAGTTCAATTAAATTTCAATTGTTCTCTCATAAAGACAGTCACTTGTCGCCACCTACTGGCTTAATGATGCAAGTTGCGCAAACACAGACAAGCGGAGTGATACAAACTGTGAAAAGGCTGATGCTGGTGAAATATTCGAACACATTCGAGGACCATATATATATAGGCTACATATCAGAGTTAAATAGGAATACATTGTAATAATGTTAATCAAGCAGCCTAAATCACACGACTGCGCAGCAATATTTAAGCTCATTATACAAATGAAATAATACAGATCTAGACAAATTGGGTTAAAAGGATGTCATGAACGATCATTTAGGCTAGATGTAGGCCTATTTTTCACATTTTTGGTCACAAAATATTTAGTCAGTTTTGATGACTTTGCAATATTGATAAAATATTAGAATATTAATAATGAAAAATGAGTAGGGCTACGCCAAAATGTGTAACTTATGTAGCCTACAAAGGAATACAAAAGCCCCGACATAGAGTTTTGACGCAGCTTTAATCTCCCTTTTGGTTATTTCAATACTTAATTGACGACAGAACACGATTTTACATGCTAGTTTATTTTGCGTGATACAGGGCGCGCCGCATTTGCGCGTGATTGAAGAGTGCGCCGCGAGCAAACGGCTGATACGACAGTAAGTTAGTTTTTCTGAGTTTTACTGACATATAGCCTGACAACATGTGGTCTGACAGAAGACTGTGCGGCGGTGCTGACTGCGTTTTTTTAAATGATTTTTTTCATTGCTGTGAGATTGTTTGCTGTTGCGCGCAAATCCTGGAGATGAACTTGGATAGCTAGATCGCTCACGTGGTGCGTCTCTGTGTGAGAGTAACCATAGTAACTTTGATCTGCTTGAACACATTTTAATCGTCTTTAATACATGATTGATTCCGAAGGATATATTAAAAGACCCGGTCAATTTTTTTAAATACAAAATTAATCAATAATAATTATCAATAAATTCAATTTTTTGAGATCCGGGGCTATAAAAAAAAACATCCGGGGCTTCCACTAGGGGGTACTAATGCAATGGGTAGTGCAAGTACAACGGTTCGGGAGAGGAGAATAAAGAACGCACATGGTGTGTAGAAACGAATCTTCTGTGTTGGTTGTCTGTGCAACAAGGTAAACGAAACATGGTACCAGGAGAAATCGATTAACAGTGGTAAAATGAGTGTAAATAGCATTCGGCAGCCAAACGAGCTGAATCTGAGCGGAAATGTCCATGCAAACTGGAAATCCTTCAAATAGAGCTTTGAGCTGTACCTGTTAGCGACAGGGCTGGAGAGGGATAATGACCGCAGGAAGATTGCACTGCTTCTCACGGTGGCGGGCCGATCCGCGATAGATGTCTACAACACGTTCCAGTTCTCTGAGGAGGAGAAAGATAAGTATGATGTTGTTATGACAAAGTTTGAAGACTATTGTACACCAAAGAAAAACGAAACGTACGAACGCTATGTTTTCCGTAATCGGATGCAGAAAGATGGACGACTATAGAACAGTACGTGACAGATTTACGTCTGAAAAGCCAATCGTGCAACTTTGAGAGTTTGTCTGATTCGATGATCAGGGATCAAATAGTCACTGGCATTCTGGATAAGAAAGTAAGAAGACAGTTACTCGGAGAGACTGAATTGACTTTGGATAAAGCAATTCGCATCTGCCAAGCGTCAGAGAGAGCGAACGTGCAACTCAAATCATTCGACGCGGAAAGTGAGTCTGCAGCAACAATGATCGATGCCGTGCACGAACGCGCAAAGAGAACTGTTAAAGATAAACACTGCAAACCGAGACGAAAAGAGAGTAAGGACTGTTACAGATGTGGTACCAACCATGCACCACAGAAATGCCCAGCTTATGGCAAAGACTGTCGCAAGTGTGGAGGAAAAAATCATTTTGCAAGATGCTGCTTGACTAAAAAGAAAGTTCGAGTAGTAGCTAAGGACACTAGTGACAGTGATGAGGACGAGCAGTTCTTTGTGGAGGCTGTGGTGGATGAAGTGAGCACCAAGGACGAGTGGATAGCTCATCTAGATGTCAATGGAGTGACTGTACCCTTTAAACTGGACACCGGGGCACAGGTGAACCTTCTGCCAACAAAAGATTTCTACAGATTGAGGAAAAAGCCAAAGTTCAAGACAAAAAGATAAATATACGAACTTACAATGATGAGCCGATTCCCACAAAAGGGGTATGTAGGATCACACTTACAGCAAAAACAGGACAGACTGTGAATGTAATGTGTGTACTGGTAGAGGGTAACAGACAGCCTATACTTGGGCTGAAGGCCTGTGAAAATTTGGGGCTCATAAAGAGAGTTCATGTGATCAACAGTAAAGCAGTTACACAGAGTGACACAGCTGAGAAACAGAATGAGATGGTAACTACTGTTAAAGAGATAGTTAAACAGTACCAAGATATGTTTGATGGAGTGGGCTGTTTACCAGGCAAACACAAAATACAGCTGAAGGAAAATCCTCAAGCAGTCATACATCCAGCCAGAAAGGTGCCAGTAGCTCTCAAAGAAAGGCTGAGATCTGAATTGCAATCCTTGATGGAAAAGGATATAATAAAAAAAATTGAGGAACCAACAGAGTGGGTAAATTCCCTGGTAATTGTGGAGAAAAAAATGGAGATCTCAGACTTTGTATAGATCCTAGAGATTTAAACAAGTGGATCAAAAGAGAGCATTACAAGTTGCCAACAAAGACTGACATAACAAGTACAATGTCTGGTGCACGTTATTTCTCCAAACTCGACGCATCATCAGGATTTTACCAAATTGTCCTGTGTGATGATGGGCTAGGTTAATTACATCATCACTAGGGTGCCAGCCTAAAGCTTGTTGTATTTTGTGTGTTGACAATGGGTATGTTGATGGACAGTTCCAAGATCATGTGTTCCATGTGTTAATGTGGTGAAGGATACAAGAGCCCTTGTTTGTTAAATTATTTATTGTGTAAGTTTGCATTTTACAGCACATATTAGATCTTGGCTCTCTAATCCAGTGTTTAGAGGTGGGTTCTGGTAGTGCGCATATCCGGAACGTACCATTTTACAAAATGGAGGGAGACATGAGTGCTATGAGGTGTTAATGTTTGAGTGTTTGTTATGCATGTTATGTATGTTTGTATTTTGGTTACTTTAGGAAAAAAATGAGTTTATGAGAATGTATATTAGTTATGTAGCTACAAATGTTTTGCTGTGAAAGTCTGTTGTGTGATTTGGAGAAAGGTTCCCCCCGTGCATATGGTTTGATCCACCAGTGTTTGGGCGGGAAACTTGTGTATTTAAACAAAGGTCTGAGCAGAGTAAAGGGGGTTGCATCCTGTGATTTCTGTGCAAACATTTGAACTTGTCTGAGGTGAGACATGCTGTTACCAATGTGGATGTGCCACTAGGCATTGTTTAGTGCCAGTTTTGCTGCTCACAGCATTTTATTTTTGGTTTTGTAACACCAGTGTTTGTTGCATTAAGTGTTTTTTTTTTTTTTTGTTTCTTTTGTTTCTTTGTTTATTTTTGAGCACCTTGTGGACTGCTTCTTGAAGATGCAACTTCTAAAATAAATCACGTCTGGAATTTTGAAAACCACTCCCTTGTACTGAGCCTTCCTATCTTCTCCCAGGCCTTTCGGCATTTCTCTACATGACATCCTGGATGAAGAAAGTGCTAAACTGTGTACTTTCAACACACCCTTCGGGCGGCACGGTTTCCTTCGCTTACCTTTTGGTATCTGTTCAGCGCCAGAGGTATTTCATAGAACAGTGCAACAGCTGTTTGATGGAATGGAAGGTGTGGGAGTTTTTCTTGACGACATAATATTATGGGGGAAAACGCAAAATGAACATGACAAAAGACTCTGTGAAGTGTTAAAACAAGCACAGAAGTCAGGACTGAAACTAAACAGACAGAAATGTGAGTTTGGAGTGACTGAGATCACTTACCTCGGAGATAAGCTATCCGCAGCAGGAATACAGCCAGACCCAGAAAAAACACGAGCTGTAGTTGACATGCCAGCACCTAAAGACAAAACAGAGTTACAGAGAGCATTGGGGTTAGTCAATTACATGAGTAAATTTATACCCAAACTTTCTGCCAACACAACAGCAATGCGTAGTTTGCTTGAGAAAAAGAGTGAATGGCAATGGGAGTACCAACATGCACGAGAATGGGAAATGCTTAAGAACAGCCTCATCAAAGAGCCAGTGCTGAAATTCTATGACCCAGAAAGACCGGTCAAAGTGTCGACCGATGCATCAAAAGATGGACTTGGTGCAGTATTACTCCAAAAACATGGGACAGAGTGGTTTCCTATTGCTTATGCATCACGCACAATGACAGTAGCAGAGAGAAATTACGCACAGATTGAAAAAGAGACATTAGGCGTAGTTTTCGGCTGCGAGAAGTTTCATGAGTATGTGTATGGCAGGGAAGTGATGGTGGAGACTGACCACAAACCTCTGATAGCAATATCAACCAAGGCCCTGGGTGATGCACCACCACGCATCCAACGTCTTCTGTTGCGTTTGCAGAAGTACCATTTGACGTTTGAGTTTACTCCAGGTAAACTTTTGATAGTGGCCGATGCTCTTAGCAGAGCCAGCCTGCAACACACTGGTAAAAGTAGCACGGAAAATGATGTACAAATTCATGTGGATTGTGTTGTGGGCCAGATACCTGTGTCCAAACAGAAGTGGGTGGAGTTTGCAGACGCGACAGCAAGCAACAGCGTATTGCAAGAAGTGATTTGTAAAATCAACTCACCGGAAGATGAGATGCTACCAAGCCCGTATCAGCATTTCAGGGATGAGCTTTCTATCATTGATGGAGTCCTTCTGCAAGGAAGTAGGATAGTTGTCCCTAGTACGATGAGACAACAAATGACAGAACTTGTACACGAAGGTCATATGGGCATCGAAAAATGCAAACGACGTGCCCGAGACGTAATGTATTGTCCCTATACGAATAGAGATGTAGAAACATGTGTACAACGCTGTGAGATTTGTCAGCAACACTGATACAAACAGCAAAAAGAGCCGCTGTTACCTCACTTTAAACCATGCGAGCCTTGGAGGAAAGTGGGAGCTGATTTGTTCCAGCTGAATGGGAAAGATTATATAGTTGTCATGGATTACTACTCCAACTATCCAGAGTTTGCATTGTTGACGGACACCTCCACAAAGCATGTGATCTCGCATGTATTGGCAATCCGTATCTTATTTAAACCAAGTTTGCCATCATGCACACAGGTAGGGGTGAAGTTTCTACGCAGACACACAAAGATTTTCCAGATATTGTTACAGTTGAGGTTTGTAGTTTATTGTAATTGTTATTGTACAAACAGATGAACATACCAGTTGATTTCCTGTTCCCAGTTGTTAACGTGCCGTGACCCGGATCAGTAATCCATGCTCTGTGGTCTGGTAAGAACTGTGTGTGCTCCCCCTACCTGTGGCTATCACTTCCTGTCACCTATGCCCCCTTTTATACAACCATGTGCATCGAATCACTGTCACCCAGTGTCCAAAATATAAATATAAATATATCCAAACAAAATAAAATATTATGCAAACAATAAACATAAATGGCTCCTACACACCGGCCCCTAATTGTCTTATATAACAAATAACAATTACCAAAAAATAATGAAAGGAGCTATATACATTATACACTTTTTTTATTTTTGTTTGGGCCAGAGGTGTCCAGAACATGGCACATGGTGGGATCTGGTCTTTACCATCAGTCCTTCTCAATCTCAGTCTCTTTAATCAGACATATCTTTGTTATTGGTCTTTCCAATATATTGTTTTTTGTCTGAAGCCGAACGGTACGCACAAGGCCTTGTGCATCTGCTTTCGTCTCCAGTATTCTGCCCATTAACCAGGAGCCTCGTGGTGCAGTGGAGTCAACCACCACAACTATGTCACCTGGAGCAAAGTTCCTTTTTACCTTTGACCACCGCTGACGTTCTTGGATTAAAGGTAAGTACTCCTGTGTCCACCTTTTCCAGAAGAGATCTGCCATGTATTGTACTTGTCTCCATCTGCGCCTTAGGTATAAGTCCTCTTTTACGAAGAGTCCAGGCGGTAGCATTGGCTTGGTTTTCAACAGAAGAAGGTGGTTTGGAGTGAGTGCTTCCAGGTCCATTGGGTCCTCAGAAAGCTTTGTAATGGGTCGATCATTTAAAATTGCTTCAACTTCACAAATTAAAGTTTGCAACCCTTCGTCATCCAGAACTTGTTGGCTAAGAACAGAGTGCAGTACATTTCGAACCATGCGGATCAAACGCTCCCATACACCACCGTGATGCGATCCTGCTGGGGGGTTAAAGTACCATTTTATTCCCTTCTGAAGCATAGCAGTCTGGATTTTGTCCTGATTCAAAGCATTGAGTGCTTCTCTCAGTTCTCTTTCAGCTCCAATAAAATTTGTGCCATTGTCTGATCTTAAAGACAACACTTGACCTCGTCGACAAATAAATCTTCGTAATGCATGGATGCAGGAATCTGTGTCAAGACTATGTGCGTTTTCTAGATGTACTGCCCTGCTTGCCATGCAGGTGAAGATTACGCCATATCTTTTAACAAGACTTCGTCCTCTCTTGATCTCTATAGGACCGAAGTAGTCTACTCCAACATTTGTAAATGGAGGCTTGTCTGGTAGAATCCTTTCCAGGGGTAAGTCTGCCATTTTCTGCTCTCCAACTCTTCCCCGCTGTCGTTTGCACACAACACAATCTGTTATGATCCTTCTTGCTGCTGAGTTAGCTATGATAATCCAGTATTTTTTACGGAGTCGAGATAGCATATGATTTCTTCCACCGTGGCCAAGTTGTTCATGGATATGTCGTAGCAATAGTGTGGATATGTGCAGGTCTTTCGAGAGAATAACTGGATGCTTGGCTTCTTCAGGCATCGCTAGTCTACTCAGGCGACCACCTACTCTCAGAAGTCCATCATCCAACACCGGGTCCAGTTTGTACAGATTACTGCTTCTTTTAACTCCAATTTTACCAGCCTCTAGCGTAGATAGTTCTTCTTCAAAGCTTTGTCTTTGACTGAAAGAAATAACTGCACGTTCTGCATGCATCAGATCCTCAGGATTTAAACACTGTCTTTGGAGTGTTGCTTTAAAAGCTTGCATCTCCTTTAGTTGGCTGAACTCATCTTTAAAGTTACTCGCAGCAGTCTGAATCTCCTTTCTTTTTCTAGTCAGCAGTAAGATAGTTGTTTTTACTTTAAGTAGCCAAGCTACAGCTGTCATCAGACTTCTCCATGAAGAGAAATAACTTATCAGAGAGCTGGTGGGGTTCAATGGACCTTTAACAATGAGGTTGTTTGTGATGTCTTGCTTGACTTCCGGATCATTGGCAGAGATTACAGTTTCCAAATGAGGTTTCTGCCATTCTCTGTCTGGTTGACAGAGAAACTCTGGTCCCTTGATCCATCTTTTGCAGCTTAAGAAGCGATTTGCTGTTAGCCCCCTAGAGGCTTCATCTGCTGGATTTTCCCTGGTGCTAACATATCTCCATTGTGACACATCGGTAGTATCCCTTACAAAGGAGATCCTATTTGCTACGAATGTTCGGAAACGTTTGGTTTCATTGTTGATATATTTCAGCACTGTTGTGCTATCAGTCCAGAAGATGGATTTGTTCAGCTGAA
Source organism: Scardinius erythrophthalmus (assembly GCF_964197995.2). Classification (NCBI taxonomy): domain Eukaryota; kingdom Metazoa; phylum Chordata; class Actinopteri; order Cypriniformes; family Leuciscidae; genus Scardinius; species Scardinius erythrophthalmus. Next base: position 4,074,485 of record NC_138225.1, read on the forward strand.
GCTGTAATTCCTTCCGAAGCATTCTGTCAACTTTGACAGCTAGAACTGCAGCTGTGAGCTCCAATCTGGGAATCGTTACTTGCTTTAATAGTGATACTCTTGCTTTCCCTATCATGAAAGCAACATGCACCTCTTCATCATTGTTTTCCAGTCTAAGATATGAAATTGTACCGTATCCACTTTCGCTTGCATCTGAAAAGTGGTGCAACTCTGCATTTCTGATTTGACCAAATCTTGTGGGCTTCATGCAACGGTCCACTCTAAACTCTGTCAGCTTGTTCAGATCTGCCAACCATCCTGTCCACTGCTGAGAAACAGTTTGGGGTATGTTTTCATCCCATCCAAGGTTTTTTTTACAGAGTTCCTGCATAATCAGTTTGGCTGGCAGAATAAATGGTGCTAGGAATCCTAAAGGGTCGTATACAGAGCCAACCACAGACAAGATGCCACGTCTGGTGTATGCTCGTGGCTGTGAAGTAATTCTGAACATGAACACATCTGTTTCAACGCACCAGTGCAAACCTAGTGCTCTTTCCATCGGCAGGTTGTCCCTGTCCAAGTCCAACTCTTTTGTCTCTTTGGTTCTGTATTCTTGTGGAATGGATGCCAATACTTTACGGCTGTTGCTGATCCACTTTGACAATACGAAACCCCCTTTCTGGCAGAGAACAGTCAGGTCTCTTACCATAAGAACAGCGTCCTGTTCTGTGGACATGGATTTTAAGCAATCATCTACGTAAAAGTTGTTCTTTACGGTGTCTGTAACCTCTGCTGGAAAGTGAGCTTTGTTATCTTCAGCGGTCTTTCTTAGTGCAAAGTTTGCACAACTCGGTGATGACACTGCTCCAAAGAGGTGTACTTTCATCCGGTATTCGACGAGATCCTGCTGCACATCACCATCAGGCCACCATAGGAATCGCAGATAGTCAATATGTTTTTCTGACACTTTGACCTGGTGAAACATTGCTTTGATGTCAGCCATCAGGGCAACCGGCTCTTGTCTGAATCTGATGAGTACTCCGATGAGTGAGTTGGTAAGATCTGGACCCTGAAGCAATTGTTCATTGAGTGATGTTCCCTTAAAGCCAGCACCGCAGTCGAAGACCACTCTTAAGGTTCCTTTCCTTGAGTGATACACCCCGTGATGTGGGATATACCAGAGATCCCCATCATTACGATTCAGTTGATCTACTGGTATCATTTCAGCATAGCCGTTGTCGATCATTTCTTTGAGAAAAGTTGTATATTCATTGTGAAACATCTCATTTTTACCAAACTTGCGTTTCAGACTTTGGATGCGCTGCTCTGCTATGCAACGGTTATTTGGCATGCTGGGATTTTTTTGCTTGAAAGGTAAGTCTAGGCAGTAGTGACCATCTGTCATTTTTATTGAGTGATTCACCATATCCAAGAATTTAATCTCTTCTCTGGACATTTCCTCTGTTTCCTTGCTGGTTACTTCATTGAAATCATGATTGTATTGTTTAACCAGTAGCTCCTCTAGATTCACAATAGACATTTGATTGACAGCAGCAACAGGGCAGCCATTCTCATCCCTGACGTTGTTGTCTCCTCTCAAGGGACCATAGATGACCCACCCCAGTAGGGTCCTCACAGCGTATGGTCCATCCCCTTGGCTATTGACCACCTCCCAAGGTTCCAATACCTTAGAAGCATTTGTGCCAATGAGCAGGTCAATACCGGCGTCTATTTCATGAATCTTGACATCCTTCAAGTAAGGCCATTGAGTCAGGTCTTCTTTTCTTGGAATGTTGAGCTTGGAAACAGGCATGGTCTTATGTGTAAATACATTGGACAGTTGTATGAAATCATTTTTGTCCAGACTTGATACCTCTAAACCTGAGATATGATGACTGGTCACAGGTTTCTCTTGGTTCATTGTACGCAGAAGAATGCTTGCCTTTTGTCCTGTAACATTCAATCTTCTCATCAAGCTTTCTGTGCAGAATGTAGATGAGCTTCCATGATCCAAAAATGCATAAGTTTGCAACACTGTGTCTCCCTTGGGAGTCTTTACTTGTACTGGAACGATAGAGAAGAGACAGGCCTCTTCACCGGCCCCAATATGCCCACATGTATGAGGTGAGAGAACGGCATTGCTCCCAATTGATTTCTCATTCAGTTCTGCATTCTTTGTCCTTTTGTTCAATGTGAAGTATTTCAGGATGATTTTTATTGCACACGTCACAAGTCAGACGACTATTGCAGTCTTTGCTCATGTGTCCTACCTTCAAACATCCAAAACAGACTCCCCTTTTCTTTAAGAAGTCTATTTTTTCCCTGTGCATCTTTTTCCTTATTTGTGGACACTGCACCAATGTGTGACCACCTCTATCACAGAACAAACAGCAATTTTGAGAATTAGTGGCAGATACATTCTTCATTCCATTTGTTGTAATTGTTTCTTGTTTTTCTGTTTCTACAGGTGTTACAGTAGTTGCAAAGCTGCTTCCTCTTTGTCTCGGCTTTTCTCTTGCTTTGACAAAGGTGGAGCTTTTGACAGATGTAATTGTCTTAGCATCCTGGATATTTCCAAAAAGTGGATCTGACAATATCTTCACTTGTCTCTCTATGAAGTCTACCAAGTCAGAGAAACTAGCTCGACGTCCATGTTGTTCTTGGAGCTGACATGCCCTATTCCTCCACTTGTCTCTGAGCTTGTAAGGCAGTTTCAGAAGAATGGTCTTCATACTGGAAGCAACATTCAACTCCTCCATATAGGTGAGCTGTCGCATTACATTGCAACAACCTCTCAGGAATAATGAAAACGCTTGCAATGCTTTCACATCCTCTGGCTTGATCGCTGGCCAGGCAAATGCTTTGTCCATGTATGCTGTGGCAATCTTATGTTCATTACCAAAATGTTCTTTAAGCAGATCTTTTGCTCTTTTATAGCCCTCAGCTGAAGGCAAATGTTGGCAGCTGTGGACTAAATCTTTTGGATACCCTCTGGTGTATTGCTCTAGGAAATGCAGACAGTCACTGTAGTCATCGGTCTTTCTTACCACTCCTCTCTCAAATGCCCTGATGAAAACTCCATATTGCAATGGATCACCATAAACAGGAATATCTCTTGGTGGTAAAGTAGAAGAGAGATTTTGTTGAGTGAGAAGAGCTGTGATGTCACTTTGCCTTTGAATTATGTGATAGATATCACCTTGATTTTTATCTTTAAATACAGGTTGTTGTGTTAGATGAGTCATTTGCTGAGCTCTAGCAGATGGTCCATCAGCTCTTTCCTTTGGTCGAACAACCTGTTGCCGGGAAGAAGATTCAGTTCCCATCCGCACATTCTGTCTTTGTTGCACTTGATCAGGTAAATAGGTCTTTGCATGTGGATTTAATTTGACTGACGTTTCCTTTTGAGCAGTTCCTTTTCTCAAATACGAGTTCATCCCATCAGATACTCTTGAGCTGTTTCTTGATCCCATTGATTCAAGTACATTAATTTTTGCAGTGGTTGCTGCCAGTTCAGTCTCTAATTCCAATTGTTCTTTCTTCCTTTTCAGTTGCTCTTCCTGTGCCTCAAGGTCATGCCTTTTCTGCAGAGCGGCAACCCGTTCCATGAGAGCAGCCTTTTCTGCCTGAGCTTTAATGCGAGCAGAGGATGTTGAAGATGCACGTGATGAAGAACTTGATATGTGGTTTGATTTATGTTTTGACACATTAGAAACACTGTCATCCGGTCCAATGTCATCTGTGTTTACACTTTCAGCAATGGTGTGTTTTTTATGCCACCCAACCTCTGACAACCACACATTTACATCTTGTATAAAACCATCAAAAGTTTCCATTTTTTGTTGAAACCAATGATTTTGCCTTTCAAGTTAATTTTCAGGCAGTGGTAACTTCACCAATGACTCATGGTTTCTTTTGGCTTCATCACAGATGTTGATTAATTTAACCAAGTTAGATTGCACTTCATTTGCATTCTCCTTTGATTTCATGAGCTCTTTCAGCAATTCCATTAACTTCTTAGCTTGTTTACATTTCAAGTTTCTTATTTTCTGACAGTTTTCAATGAACATTTCCAAACCTTTAGCAGTGTGTTTAATAACCCTTTTTTCTTTTTCAGAATCCAGTGCAACATCGCCATCTTGTGACCGAACATCAGACATGACAATGGACATATTTGTTTCACTTTTAGCGTGATCCAGTAAACCACACGGCAATCACAGAAGGTTTCAGACAGCTGATATTGTGGTGACAGTATATGCTTCAGTCAACTAGGTCCATTAATGTAGCTGTTTCTGGCTTTTCCAATAAAGCTTAATGTTGCACATACCCCTCTGCCTGCGCGTTGTCATTCGGAGTTTCCAATCTCCGTCAATCAGCTCCGCACAGGTGGCGTCAATGTTCCGTTGATTGGGAATGACGGCATCCAGTCATGAAAGAAAACAATCAGTTCTTCCGTGGAAACAATCTTTATCTAGTTCCAATACTTTTACAGGCTCAATTTTCACTCATAGAGCAAAGTTCTTACTTATGTATTGGCAATCCGTATCTTATTTAAACCAAGTTTGCCATCATGCACACAGGTAGGGGTGAAGTTTCTACGCAGACACACAAAGATTTTCCAGATATTGTTACAGTTGAGGTTTGTAGTTTATTGTAATTGTTATTGTACAAACAGATGAACATACCAGTTGATTTCCTGTTCCCAGTTGTTAACGTGCCGTGACCCGGATCAGTAATCCATGCTCTGTGGTCTGGTAAGAACTGTGTGTGCTCCCCCTACCTGTGGCTATCACTTCCTGTCACCTATGCCCCCTTTTATACAACCATGTGCATCGAATCACTGTCACCCAGTGTCCAAAATATAAATATAAATATATCCAAACAAAATAAAATATTATGCAAACAATAAACATAAATGGCGCCTACATCGCATTTAAAAAAAATTTTTGCGAGACATGGAATCCCGGTCACTTTAGTCAGTGACAACGGACCTCAGTTCAGTGGGCTGACATTCAAAGGGTTTGCAAAGCAGTATGGATTTGAGCACATAACATCAAGTCCATATTACCCACAGTCAAATGGGTTAGCCGAAAAGGCGGTGCAGATTGTGAAACGTCTGCTGCGGAAAGCAGCTGAAGCTGGGGAGGATCCTCACCTTGCTATTCTGAACTACAGGTCAACACCTTTAGAGCAGGGGAAATCTCCAGCAGAACTACTGATGGGTAGGAAGCTGAGGACAAAGTTACCCTCAGCTGAACATTTGCTACAAAGGAAAAAACAATCTGTGCCAAGGAAATGCAGCTCTGGGGTCACCTACAACAAAACTGCAAAACCTTTGCACCCACTGGAATGTAAAGATTTGGTGCGAGTAAGATGTGACGGTAAATGGGGACCAAAAGCGAAAGTTCTGAAAGAGATCATGCCTAGATCTTACGAAGTATTCACAGAGTATGGTAATACTCTTCGCAGAAATAGGAGGGATTTGCTGAAAATTCCAAAAACAGAATTCAATGTGGATGATGGGAGCAATTCTTTGGCTTCAAAAGGACATTGCAGTGAGAGAGATGTTGGGCAGAAGAGTCCCCCGAAGAAAAGCTTTGCAGATAGTACGCTATCGTCATCCTTGAATGCAGAAAAGCTAGTGAGACCAAAATACTTATTGAAGAGTGTTGAGTGTTGATATGTGACACGTTGTTCAATAGTTCAAATGATGTAGTAAAACAAAAAACAAAAACAAAAAAAAAAACAACAGGAAGTTTTCTGAAAGAAGTTTTGTTAATTTTATTATTTGACTTACATTGGAATATGTATAAAAAAAAAAAGGAAGATGTACTGATGCGTGCCACTAGGGGGTACTAATGCAATGGGTAGTGCAAGTACAACGGTTCGGGAGAGGAGAATAAAGAACGCACATGGTGTGTAGAAACGAATCTTCTGTGTTGGTTGTCTGTGCAACAAGGTAAACGAAACAGGTATGCCTGTATATATATATATATGTATACACCTCATACAGTGATCAGAATCTCCATCGAATCGCAACACTCGCTGGTGTCTGAAAGTGAGTTTTGAACTGAAAATTGCTAAAATTTTCTTAAATGTTGAAGTTAGCTGGTCGCCTGATAAAATAGCATGATAAATTTATTTTATAAAATAAAAAACCTCCAAAAAGCACAGATGAGGCCTGATCAAGCCCTGGAAGTGAAAGTGGAAGCGCGACTGGTCTTGGCACGCATGCTTGATTTTGGCCCGGTAGTCAAAACAAAGAGTATAGAAGTAACAAGAGGCGAAACTCAATGGAACGTTCCATTGCAACAAACTCCCCCATGCGCAGAGCTGCAGCTCCGCCATCTTGGACTGAACGCAACACAGCTGTCATAGAATTGAACGATACCGGGTTCAAATTCGCGGTTAAATTAACTAAAAAGTAGTTTCTAGTTTTTAATATCTCTAGAGCAGACATCCCATGTCTCCCGGAAGATCCGGGAGTCTCCCGCATATTGATAGCGGCTCCCTGATTCCCGCAAATTAGCTAAAACCACCCGGAATCTAGAGCGAGCGAGCAAGAGCGTGCAGCTCCAAACCGTGTAACGTTAGAGCACACAGCAGAAAGGGTGAGGGAGCGAGAGATATCAATCAACATATCAACCTAAAATGTGGAACACAACTTGTTCAGATTTTTTGCTTTTATTTTCTTGCAGTTCTAGAGTAAACTGTATTTTGTAATATATATATTTTATATAAAATATAAATAATTATATTTTTAAATTTGTACATTTTAATAAACTCAAACTTATAAAACTTTTTTCTGTTTCACTTTCATAATTTATTTCACTTCAACAATAATCTGACAAATTAAAACAAGACCAACCATAGGTATAAATTCCAAAGCATTCTTGAATTACAACCATTTAAGTTTGTGAATTTCATGTTTATGCGAAAAAAAGGTGACAGTTAAAGGGTTAATTTAGTGATAACAATGAATTAATAAAGCGGTCATTTGCCAGGTTAGGTGTTCATAATTCATATATCTCTGAAAGTATGCGATTTAAAAAGCCCATTTCGAGTCTTGACAATTTCGACCAAATGTATAACATTAGCAAACTGTAACTCCGGTTATGGGATAGCTTACATTAACGTTAACTCACAGCACCTGTTATCGTTGACGTTAGCTCACTTTAAAGTTAATAAAACCTTTTCTACTTTACCTCTCTGGATCTTTGGGGAATCTATTAAATGCTAGTTGATTGGTTGTACACTGGTGGTTGTTGCAGTTGATGGCAGAACACTGTTTTCTTTGTTTCCAATTATTTCCAGACATAATGTTAATGCTGTACAGTAGTTGTGCTAACGGTAAAGCCGTTGGTTCAGTCCAAAATGTCAGCCGCGCTACCGAAGCGCCACCTAGTGGCTGTTGTCAAAACTGCAACGGAGTTTCGCCTCTTGTTACTTCTATACTCTTTGGTCAAAACACGCCTATGCTGTTGCATGGAAATTTTAATTAATCAGGCATGTGACACTGGAACCATTTTTCTAAAAATAAATTAATTAACATTTACTTAGGCTATCATCTTCAAGAGACTGAATCAGGGTCTTGAGTTCTCCAATGTCTTTGGCTTGGTACAACCGCAAAAATCCTTTCAGGTACTCATCAAGCCCATGGAAAAAGGTCGCCTTAAGGTCTGTGGACACTATGCGTCGAAATTCTGCAGCAATCTAGTAAAATGCCAGACCCACATTTCTCAATAATTAGGTCACCTTTTCAGTTTTCAAAAGAGTACGTAAACGTGCAGACTGCCTGTAGTTTTGGTAATGGTTGTCTGCAAGTTAGACCACTGTTGTACTGTGTGAAGAGTTTTGACAAAGTAACCCAAGTATGGAGAAATGGGTTCTAAAGATAAAAATAAATAAGTGTTTTAAGTTTTAGAATAGGTAGTTAAAAAAAGACTCTTTAAAATGCAAGGCAATAGCCGTATTACAACAGTAATCCATGTTTTAGTAAAGAATGATAACCTGTCTCTAGGTAAATAAAGCAGGCCATCTGCTCCTCACATCTTTAACCTGTTTAGGATCTGTTCACTCATAATCTCTAAAATGTAAAAAACGTAAAAAAGGCTCATGTGTGAAAGCAACTACGTTAACATTAAACCACTAACGTTAACGTTAACGTTATATTAAAATGGACTCAATGGAAACGGGTCAACGAAAGAGGACGACATTTCTGAGGCAAAATTTTAATACATTTAAACCATTTTCGGACTTTTTGCCGCTTAGGAAATACATTAAATTAATCTTAGACAAAACCAGTTGAGATTAATTATTACTTACCATAAACAGCCTAGAAGAAAATGGCGCCTTCCCGTTCAGCTGTTCCGAGTTAACTTATGTGTATTGGCAAACATGTTCAAAAGCTCAACACGTCTGAAATATCGTATACAAAGATTAATTTAACACTTAGCCTATTGCTTAAGAAGCATAAGTATAACAGTTCAATCTCTATTACTTATTGCCGTTTCCTTCTCTTAAGGTAACTTAACTTAAACTGAATGCATTATATTTAATGAAAAATAACTAAAATATTATTATTTATCGGGATTATTTTAAGGTTGAAACGCTTCACTAACAGCCTTACTAAATTGTAAAGATAAGAAACACACTATTTTAAAATAACTTCAATGGAAACTTCTGGAATTTCTGAGGCAAAATTATTACTTATATATATTTAAACCTTCTTCTGAATTTTCGCTGCCTAGGAAATAAATTAAATTACCCTTAGACAAAAACAGTCTATTAAGACATTGAATTTGAAAATGACTTACCATAAACCGCCTTTCCTTGCTTTTGAAGAAGATGAGGAGAAAATCGCGCCCTCTGGCGCATGCGCAGGGAAAATTAAGTCTAGTGAACTATCTATTAGTAGAATCAACTAATGTTTTTATTTTATATCAGTGCATTGCTGACAAACCATTAGTTTAATAAACCTTAACTAAAAATGTTTGTTATCTGAACAACATTAGTGCATCTAAGTTGATTTGACAAAAGAAAATATGTTGTGTTAACAAATCATGGAAATATTTTTTACAGTGCATGATCCATTAAATCTTTAATTGTAATGTTTTACCATATTACAGTCTTTACTGTATTTTTATTAAATAAATGCAGCCTTTGTGAGCAGAAGAGACATTTTTCATCTTAATTATTCCAAACTTCTGACAGTCAGTGTACTTACCTTTTTCAGTCAGAATAACTTGATCTTCCATTTTCTCAAATTTTGCCAGTTCCTAATACAAAAGATACATATTCAGGTTAAAAATTATGAAGTTAGGATTACTAACTACTAGTGCTGTCAAATCGATTAATCGCGATTAATCGATTTGACAGCACTATTAACTAGTACTGAAATTCTTCAGATCTCAACATCGCATTTGAGCTCACAAACACATCTTTATCGTCAGTATCTTGTATTAACACAGCATCAGTCAGGTTTAAAACTGAGTTTATCACCTTTATGAGTCGCAGTATGTCAGACACGTCCTTGGGCTCGGCTTTCCGTAATATAAAATTGACCATTTTCTTCTTTTACTCTTTTTTCCTTTGCACACTAGTCCTCTGTACACTGAAAAAAATGATTCGTTGAATTTAATAAAAAAAAAATATCATAAGTGGTTGCACACAATTGATTTTAGCTACATTTAAACAAATGCACATTAAGAACTCACTCAATTTTAGTTCAGCTTAATGCATTTGTTTAGATGTAGCTCAAATCAATTGTATGCAACCACTTACCATAAAAAAATTGATTAAATTCAACTAATAATTTTTTTCAGTGTAGGCTATGTGAAAAGTAGTAAGATTTGTTTCTTCATCCGCCTCTCAGAGGGTTGCCCTCAGCTACAGGTCAGAGATCGGCTCTCTCTCGCTTGGAAAGGCATCCAGAGGCTGTTCTGGTGATAATGGTTCAGTTGTGCTCACAGTCGGGACGGTTCCTCCTTTTATTGATGCTCAAAGGGGACGGAAACTTTCAGGCCACTCCCAGTGTAACATAAACTGGTTCTTTTTGAAAATTAGTTTATGAGCACAAGATCTTGCAGGCATGTATCTGTGCAAAACACTACTGGGTGTTTCCCAATCAGTGGGGTGTTTCAGTTCATGATGGGCACTTTCAATGGTGTTACCTCATTTGCTCTAATACACTGGGGGTTTGGTTTAGAGGTGTGCCCTCATGATGTCTTTTGAAAAATGGTTGAAAAACACCAATTGGCACTAATTGGTATACGCCCATTTTGGTTTTGCATGTGGGCTTCTCAGTAGTTAATTGATGCTTCCTTAGAGAGAAAACACAAGGGCCCTGTCCCAAATGGCACACTTCCTGTGCACTTTCGGTCTTGTGGACTTACAATGGCTGCCGCATGCGCGTGTCCATTAAGTCCGTGAGACCGCAGGGTGTCCCATTTGTCATTTTTAGATCTCAGAAGGGTGCTCGCGAGTGCCCCCATGTGGTTGATTTGCGCCCTTGATGCGCACTTTTGCCGAGTCCGCAGCAGACTTCTTCCCGACAGTCAAAGCGGCATTACGTCACGAAAGTGCGGACTCAGAGGAAGACCGCGAGTGCTTAGGGTTCGATTTGGGACAGGGCCAAGGTGCGTCCTATACGGAAGTCTTGTGTGTTTGACATCCATGAACTCTCTGAGTTTCAAACAATGGTGCATATAAAGTATTTCTGTTTTTAGCATGCTTTTTACTTGCATTTTATTTATTGTTACTAAATCTACTAACATGCATTAATTTTCAAAGTAAGTAAAGTGTTGAAATAAATCGCACAGATGGGGGACATGGGGACATTAGCCTGGCTAACGTCAGACCTTTTCTCATTGAGACGTGGTCTGGGAACCACATGTTAATTTTCTCGTATTGGAGGCGTGGTTTACGAATGCCCAGAGCCGTTTATTGGGCGCTACGAATGTCTATCAAATGCGCCTGTACGTAGCTCATAGCCAATCATTTCAATTATACCAGATGACGTATGTAGAGCGACAGAAATTCGACGAGGAAGAAGACGAAATAAACTTGCGTTCTAAACACCACCGCCGTCGGTGTATGTATGAGTGAGTGAATGGGTGAATGTGAGGCTATGTAAAGCGCTTTGGTGGCCATAGGTCTGTGAAAGCGCTATATAAATGCATTTACCATTTTACCATGTTGGAACCATAGATATAAACAAACTGCTTCAGTGTGTCGCACAGACGTCGACCTCGTCTTGCTGCTCCCTCCCCGTTCTGTGATTGATTCCCTTTTTGAGGGGAAAATCTGGTCCATGGTGTCCAGGCTGCCTAGCAGCGTGAATAAAATTGCGCTGCGCGCAAGGCAACATGGGGAAACCCAGGGTATGGGGACACTGATACAATGTTGAGTTTTCAACCATAATTTTGGTTGAGATTGACATTTCAGTGCTTAAAGTGTGCTGGATCAGCATTGAAATTTTGATGAAAGCCAACAGCACACATGGGTGGAAATAGTGACATTGAACTAACAGTGATTTGTAGTTTATGAGCACAAGATCATTCAGGCATGTATCTCTGCAGAACACTAGTGGGTGTTTCTCTATCAGATTCAGTGGGGGCTTGGTTTAGGGGTGCACTGTAAAAAATTTGCTGTGGTTTTGCAGCTGTTTGCCAGTAACTTACTGTAGATTTAAATGTATGTTATTTACTAGCAACAGTTTGTTCAAAGTTAAATGAACATTAAACATTAACAAGTCTTTGTCTTTAAAGAATAAAATTATAAAATAACAATATAATGCAAAGCATTCTGGGAACCAGAAATCTTCATCAACCTTTTTCTGTTTTTTTTCCTTCAGATTTTGGTTCCCAGAATGCTTTGCATGAGGATGTTATTTTAGTTTTATTCTGTAAAGATAAAGACTTGTTAATGTTTAATGTTCATTTAATTTTGAACAAATTGTTGCCAGTAAATAACATCAATTTAAATCTACAGTAAGTTACTGGCAAGTAGCTGCCAGTAATACTGTAATTTCTACAGATTTTTCTAACAGTGTGGGGTGGTTTAGCAAGTCTGTTGAAAAATGGTTGAAAAACATTTATTGTAGTTTGGAATTGGCCACTGATTGGTAAACGCCCATTTTGGTTTTGCATGTGCACTTCTCAGTAATCTAATGCTTCCTCATTAGAGAGAAAACATAGGTGCATCCTATACAGAAGTCTTGTTTGTTGAAGCACCTGACATAATTGCATGACTTCTCTAGCACGAATTTCCTGAATAAAGTTCTAACGTCATTTAACACATTTCTTGAAGTGCAGGAGACATGAACATGAGCAAGAAAGTTAAACTGCAAACATAGCCCATGTATTGCAATTAAAAAAAAAAAAGAAGCACCCTCCTGATAATGCTGACATTGATTATACTCCGAGTTGGGCCACATTTACACATAGCCGGGTATATAGAGAAACGAAAATTTCTCCCCCTCCGTTTTCAAAATTAAAATCGTGCACACAACATCGTTTTCAAAAAAAGTTGTCGTTTACATCAACCCGCATAAATACAATGGGCGGCAGTGTAGGGAGAAGGATAAAGCCATGCAAGCCAATCAGAATCCTCAAAATCGACAACAACGAATAGAGAGCCTAAGTCCCGCCCCTCCGCTTCCGGCTCATGGGACCTTATTTCGGAAAAAATATGTATGGAAGTCAATGGCGAGAGATAACTTATCTTTTTATTCCGTCTGAACTGTGCCCTGAACTACACATATGATGTTTGTCAATTTAAAAGGTAATTATGAAAGTCAAGAAAGTCGCAGTTTGTCATAAAACAGAAGAGTAACGTTTAGTTTTATGTGAAAATCGCTCAATGAACTACATCTCTCGTCTCGCACTATGTACGTCACAAGATCCGTTGCTCGTATGTGTGTATTCTGGCTCAAAACACTCAGGCATGACGGCGTAACGTTACGATTATAATGTAAGACTATAGAAAAAATGACAGACGTTAGCTTCAGTAAAGTTAGCTTCATTCATTGAGAGAAAAGGTATGACGTCGCATGCGCGCCTTCTGGGTTTGTAGTCTTTGTAATTACGTATTTTCACAGTCTTATACCTCAGCAGTTTTACATCAAGCTGCGACTTTCTTGACTTTAAAATGTATCTTTTAAATTGACAAACATCATATGTGTAAATCAGGGCACAATTCAAACGAGATCAAAATATTTGTTGTCTCTCGCCATTGACTACCATACAATATTTTTCCGAAATAAGGTCCCATGGTGGTCGACCGGAAGGGGTGGGACTTAGGCTCTCTATAGCACGAGCGACTTCCTGTTCCTTTCAAAACAACAGACATGGCGCGAGGTTCGTTCGTGTGGACAGACAGCGAAGCAAATGCAAACAGGCCAAAAGCGTTTGCACAAAAGTAAAAATGAGTACCACTTTAACAGCAACCATGATCAAATAGTAGCCAAACAAACTCTAAACATAGGGCGCTCACATGACGTAAGCATTTTCTGGCGCATAATGTGACGTTTGAGAACCTAAAACCCCGTTTCTCCCAGTTGACACGACAACACATAACCGGCGTTTTCAGAAATCTCCACTTTGGCCGGAGTTTTTAGAAATAATCGTTTTCTGGGATAAAAACGGCGTTTTCGTGTAAATGACAGGCCAAAACGCAGGGAAATATCTGCGTTTTCCCATCGTGTAAACGGGGCCTTGTTGTCGACAGCATAATCACCTGACCTGGGACTTGATGATATCCTGTGCCTTATCATTGCTTAATCAGGTAATCATTCATATTCCTGAATCTGTATTCAATTTGAGAAATGTAACTGATTTCCATTCAGTTTAGCATGTTTCCACTGAAACACAATAACAAAAAACATCTTGTGTTTATTAAGAAAGTGACTGACATGGCTATTTTGTGATATTTAAAGAGATTAAGGTCTACATAAGGTGAATCTGCAGCTTCAAAGGGATAGTTCAGCCCGAAATGAAAATTGTCATAATTTATTCATGCTCAAGTTTTTCCAAACCTGTATGAATTTCTTTCTTCTGCTGCACACAAAAGAAGAATGTTGGTATCCAGACAGTTGAGGGTAGCCATTGACTTGCATGGTATTTATTTTCTACTATGCAAATCAATGACCACCCTCAACTTCCTGGTTACCAACATTCTTTTAAAATATCTTCTTATGTGTTCAACAGAAGAAAGAAACTCATACAGGTTTGGAACAACTTGAGAGTGAGTAAATGATGACAGAATTTATTTCGGGCTGAACTATCCTTTTAAAGAAATTTTAATTGAAAAAACCTAAGCTCTTTTATTCTACAAGATAAACTTGTTACTTGAATGTGATGTAGTTTCACAGAAAAGTAACAGAAAATATAGTTAATGGCTATAGCTCATAGGTGTTTGTTCCTCTTTATGAAGAGTTTAGCCTCAACACCTGCCTGGAAGTGTTCATTGATCCTAATGACCTTGATTAGCTGCTTCAGGTGTGTTTAATTAGGGCTGGAGATAAAATCGGACACGTCTGCCATAGTGTTTTCCTTTGATATTGAAGCGTTAATAGATTTTAGAAAAATAAATGAAATAAACAGAATTTAACGATACTTTAATCGTAGTTAGAATATTTTGTGTTCAACTTTTTTTAAAAGTGAATCATATTGTGTTTACTAGTATAACATTCTTGAATGTGGCAACTGAATTGACTTGTTCTTGAGTAACATCATGCTTTCTTTTTCAGATTTCAGAGAAAGAGGCAGTAATCTGATGTAAGACAGATTTTTAAAAACCTGAACCGTTGGACCACCTGTAGTTATGACATCAGACTTCTGAAGCCAATTTTATTTTTAAAGGTTGAAACACTTTTGTCCTATTTCTCCCCCTTTATTTTTTAAAGAATGATCTTTTAATATATTTTTGTCACTGATTGATTGAATTAAATAAATTGACAACTGCTGGAAAGGTGTCATTTATGTTTTAAAAGGTTTTTGCCAAATTTTTAAAGGAGAACTTGGTAACTTTTTTAACTTAATAAAACTGTCTAGAAATCATTTGGATGGTTAAACAACCTGTTCTGGTGATATTGGTGACTTTCCCCGCTCCCCCCAGCGTTCCCAGGCGGAAAACCAACCTTGCAACTTGGGCACTACCGTCCCGGCAAGACAGAAATTGGAAGTCTCGTGAGAAGCGAGAACGAGAACGAGCGTGAAACACGAATTGCTTTACGGCAATTCGACATAAACACACACGCATGTATGATGTATTACCAGATTTTACCCACCCCAGTAGACATAGCTCCACACGATACAGTTGGCTTGCTCCGATCATAACAAACGCACATGAGCAGCGGTAGAGAGGGGGAGGAGGCCGCCACAAGTGAGTTTTTTACGACCGTGTTGTGAAATATACGCCCCCCCCCCCCCACAGCTGTAGGGGGAGCTCGTGGGGAAAACATGCGACAACAAAAGGGAAAATCAGCGAAGAAGTGACTAGAGTTCGCTAGAGTTGCCGAGTTCTCCTTTAAATGGTCAGGAATTTGTTGATGCATAATTGAAGTGTAGTTGAAATATTAACGTCGTTTCAACATTAACTTAGTACATCAGATGGCAACATTGGTTGACATTCCTTTTCAGTTGTATTTTCAGTGTTTCAACCAAATGTATTTAGAATAAACATCACATTGTAACATTGATCAAACCATATTACCAAAGATTATTTCTGTTAATTCAATAGCAGTGATATAGATTCAACATCTTAGTGTAATGTTGATTCAATATTACCATTGATTATTTTTGTTAATTTCAGTATTGATTCAGCATCAGTGATGTAGAATCAATCATAGTGTAATGTTGATTCAGTAGCATTACTATTGATTTTTTGTTCAACAGTTTCAACATTAACTGAGGGTGCAAAAGTGATGTTGATAAAATATCACTTTGTAATGTTGAATCAATACTATTACCGTTGATTTTTGGTTGAAATATCAACATTGCTTCACCATTAACTGAGGGTGCAAGAGTGATGCAAAAACAACATCACTTTGTAATGTTGAAGCAATATTAACACTATTGATTTGTGGTTGAAATCTGAACATTATTTCAATATTAACCGAGGGTGCAAGAGTGACGCTAAAGCAACATCACTTTCTAACGTCATTTCAGTGTAATCAGCGTTGACGCATCAACACTGACTCAACATTGTTTCAATGGTTACATGCTATCTGGGGTATGATTATTATTGGTCTCAATTGGTCTTCAATTGGTTTAGCTCTTGCTCTACCTCCTCTTCTTCGTTCAAATGCAGAACTACTACTGGTGAACGGCCATTCAGGAATAAATTTGAAGCATGCTACTTGTTCATCAATGGATAATGGAAGTCTTTGGTATGCCACTCAGACAGTTTGTACTTTAGACCTAAATGGTGTCAAGGGTACCTTTGATTATCCAGAGTAGCTCATTTTGGTTATCTATCTTATGCCTGCAAAGACCCCCGCACCACTATAAGGTACAGTTCTTCTGCACAGCTCAGTCTCTGGATTTCTCACCTTGACAACATTTGAGGCAGGCTTCTTGAGCCTGATGTCCAATTATTTAGGGTACTAGCCTTTCAGATATTTCAGTCTTGAGGCATGTATCCACTGGGGCTGATGGTCTGTCACTCCCATCCTTGTGACTGCTATCACAGTGGCTGGACCCAGGTACTTCGGTTCTCCCACGTCAGGCTTCTAATGAGTACCTGCTCTCCAGGAACAACATCATGAGTTGGACTTTCTGCTGGCATAAGAAGAGACAAATAAACATTAGCATTAATTTAATCTATTTTTCTACCAGCGCTGTTAATCATGTTATTACAGCTGCTAAGTCTCCTGTGGAAGAGACGAATCTATCATCAGTATCCATAAAGATGACAGCTTGGTTTTTTTGCAAATGAGTCATTTCTTTCAGCAAATATTGCTATTATTCTTTAGACCAACTTTCTGCCGACTTTGGAAGCTTATTCACAGATGGAAAACCTTTCAATTAGTCATTCATTAATGATTCAGCACTGTTTAAATTTAAAGCACATTTACAGCACATATAATATATGCCTTTATTCTTAAAATTCATGCATTTTAATTTCATGCTTCTTACCTTTAAGTATTACTTATGTTGAAATGTATTACTAAATGTTGAATTTCATATTGCTCCTATTCTATTGTCATGTATTTGTCTCTTGTTTTGTGTGTAAGCACATGGCCGGTTGTTTTGGGCTATGTGTTGTGTCCTTACCTTGTTTCCTTGTCAGTTAATGTTTTATTAGTGTCACCTGTGACTTGTGATTATGTGTCTTTACCACACCCCTTGGTCCCTCGTTAGTATTGATGTTCATCAGTGTCACCTGTACTCTTGTGATTATGTGTCCTATGTAAGATCCCTGTGTTTGTTTCTCAGGGCTTCTTCGTCTTGTTATCATCTGGTTCTGTGAGCTTTGTAATCTGTCTGTGAGTTCCAGTTCATATTTATTGTCAAGTCTACTTATCGTCAGAGTTCCTGTTTGTCATCGTCAAGTTTCTAGTTCCTAGTTCCGTTTATTTATGTTTGTTTGCCCCATCGTGGGTCCTTGTTTTCCGTTTGTAAATAAACCGTGTTTTATGAAAGTACTGTCTGCACTTGGGTTCTTATTAGCAAATAATTAGCTTATTAGCTTATTAGTGTGTTGCCTCATCAAAATGCAAGTAACTTAAGAAACTTTTTGTAAAGATCAGTTCATGCTGAAACAGTCATAATGGCTTCCTTTAAATCAAGGCTTTCACAGTTAGGAGGGACTTTTGTGGTTCATGAGCAGTTTCAGTTGCTTGTCAGGCAGCATTTCACAGCGTCTGGGAGTTTTCTGGTGCTTTCACACTTGGTTCGATTGTCTGTTCTGAACCCGAGTTCGATTGCTCCCCCTCCCCCTGCCCCCGATGGACTGTGTTCACATTATATTATTTCTATCCGAACCGCGGTACGCTTGCGGCAGCTGGCGTAGTGGTGTTGCTTGGTAACCGCAAATGAAAAGGCGCCCAAATGGATAGAGTTGCTCGGTTGACATTTGTTCTTTTTTTTTTAACCTTTGGTTTTGTTTTCAACATAGACATAAAGAAACACACTTGCGTCTGTCTGCCGCAAAAAATCTGAAAACGTTTCAAAGACAGCGGGCTGTCCGCCGAAGACACATTATACGTCATCAATAGCGGTTCACTTCCGCGTTTTGGTTCGATTGCGTTCATATCAGCAGCGAACCGTACCCGAGTTCACATGAACCGTACCCCAGACCACCTTTTTAATCGGACTCGAGTACGGTTCGCGGGTGCGGCGGTGCGCACCCGAGTTCGGAAGACAGCGTTCACATCATCCAAACGAACCGAACTCTGACGTCATTCGAACCCGGGTGCGCACCAAAAGCGCTAGTGTGAAAGCGACCTAGACACAGCGTGACGCAAACAGATCAATATTCTCAGCTCTCCCAGCCTCAGCTGTGTTGGAGTGGTATAGCAGAGAAAACAACAGGAGCTTCAATTTAGCCCTGGGCAAGGCATGTCTTAATGCTTAACCTTTAAAACTGCATATAAGGCACAGCAACAAAGATATTAAAAGAGTGTTCATTAATCCTACACCAATTTAATGTCAATTTACTTTACTTAACTCCATTCATGCATGCAAATTATACTTATGCAATCCCGACCAGCTACCTGGCCACTTAATTACGAAAATAATTATATCATCAATTTCTTCTTTTAACTGATGGTAATGTACTTCCAAAATTAACTTCTGTCATGTTATTAATGTCCCATAAAGACAAACTAACAAACTTGTGTAAAAATAATTTTCACAATTTTCATTCCTAAAGTTTAGAAAATATTTGTAGCATTTCATGTATTTGTAATAAATAGTTTTCTTATGCCTAGTAGCCAAAGCTGCAGAAATGCTGAAATACCGCTTCTGAAAATGTCAGTGCATCAAACTGAAATGTTTTTTTGTATGTTATAAGAAAATAGTAATGTCTAACTAAACTTGTACCTACAAAAACACTTATTTTGTACTACTTTGTACTTTTCATTGTGTTATACTCTCATGTCCTTAATTTAATGATCTATTTCTTGAATACTCACACATTATGTGAAAGGTTCTATCCATTTCCTGATTTGCTAGCCTACCATGGTCATTTGCCAGCATTGACAACTGACAAGTTAAAAGCTGTCAATGATGTTTGCATTGCAGTATTTGACTGTAGTTAAAATTGATGGTTGTTTTCGTCAGCTATGGCTTTTTAGATCCAGCATTCTGCCTGATTTGAAATTATAGCATTTATTTGAATTAATTATCGAGAGAGAGAGAGAGAGAGAGAGAGAGAGAGAGAGATGCATGTGTGAATTAGCCTATATCCGCCTGTGCACCGTATCTCTCTATAAAAATAATATTTATAAAATAAACATTTAGGTTATTAACATTTTTTTGACTTTTGCAGTTCTAAACACATGCAACGGTTGATCAAACAGGTTTTGAATAAACGAGACTGTCCTCCTCCGAAAAACGAGCCCATATGTCGTTTGTACATGCAGCGTATTACGACCTACAGTTATGTTTTAAAATTAAGCGCCCTCTTTAAACTCTTGTCAACTAGTCTCTCCCCTGTGAAGGCCTCCTTGCCTTCACCTCTGTACAGATAAAACATTGTCAAGATGATTCCGGTTCACATGGATGCGCGGAAGCGGCAAGAAATTATGTATTAGAATTTTTAAGGCCAGACAAGTAAATTGTTGAGGTCAATTTGTAAAGAAAGACAACACGCCTGCGCACATATAGGCTATATTCAAACGCGCATACCTATAGACTAAATACATAATATGCATTTGTGCGCTGTCACCGTTTTTTACAGATTCACGTTTTTGAAGTTTGTGTGGAGATGATAATGTTTCTCAAACTTTTTCAACGCTTGCACCTTGCAACCTATTTTCAAGGTTTGTGTTCTCGAGCTCCAAACACTGTTTTTGTGCAAATGAACAGGCAGGAGCGCATTAAGGGTTCCCTTTCAGTCGAGAACGTCAGACGTAGTCGACGTCGACTGAATGGGATCACGCTAGGGAGCGTGTTGTTATACTACAACGAGCGAGGGTGTCGGTGCTTCTTCAGGAAGTCTCTCCCTGGCTGGTGTTTCTACAGCACGAGCAGCGGTGGTCTCTGAGCTCTCAACTGCTGTTCTAACAGCATCACATTTTGTGTTTGTGTTTGTTGGTCTGACGGCCGAACCGTCAGTGATTGAGGGCGAACAGAGTGATTGCTTCACTGGTACAGGCTGCGATCATTCCCCTGTGTGCTCTGGCACTGGCGAGAGGTTTCTCACTTCCTAAAAGAGCAACACGGGTGCGTTTGCGTCTTTTTCAAGATGTCATTCTGCCCGTGCATTTCTGGATGTGGTCGTTCCCTTTCCCCTTCTGACGGTCACAATTGCTGCATCACGTGTTTGGGTTTACAGCACGCTGAGGCAGCTTTTGTGGACGGTTCATGTTCCCATTGCGGGAATATGACTGTCTCGGTGTTGAGATCGAGACTCGCCTTCGTCCGCGAAGGTGCAGTCACCATTACCACGCCCCACCCCAGGGTGCCGTGTGGGATGGGTGATCGGAGAACAGTGTTGGAGTTTCCGCCCAGTAACTATTCTCTGTGGGCTCCTCACTCCTCCGTCACACCGATACCGGTGGAGCCCCCCGTTGAGAGCACTGGTCCCTCTGTAATGGACCGACCAGATGTCTCACTCGAGGCTCCCCCAGGGGACAGGATGCCGATCGCAGCATCAGAGGGTGAGCTGTCCTTTGGAGATGATGACTCGGCTGCGTTATCCCCTTTGAGGAGTGTAACGTTGCCCGAGCCAGATCCTCAGTTGTCAGCTATGCTCAAACAGGCCGCCAAGGATGTCGGGCTCGAGTGGAACCCTCCAGCGTGTCCCGTTCAGTCTCGGTTGGATGATTGGTATCTCGGGGCGGGCCGCGCTGGTTCTCAGCCCACCGCCCCAGTGCCCTTCTTTCCCGAATTGCATGGAGAGCTTACTAGGTCATGGATGGCACCTTTTACTGCCAGAAGCGGCCTGGAGAGCTTTTCCCCGGAGTGGAGCGGTCTGTCGCAGCTCACCTGTGCCTGGTGGCCGCTGCGTCCTGGGCGGAAGATCCTCGTTTTCCCCCTTAGGCCTGTGAGCGCTCGTCTGTTCTTACGGACAGAGAGTACAAAGCCTAGAGGTCTGCACGGGCTTTTAACTTGAAGCCCGAACCCGGCCCGTACCCGCGATCATTTAACCCGACCTGACCCGACCCGACAATTATATTTACATGTTAATCAGTATAATCAGCCTGCTCCTCAATCTGCTCAGACCTCCCGCGGACTGAAGTGAGTTCACAATATGCAGACAAACTAATTTTACAATAATAAAGTAATATAAAAAAATCTGATACAATATTGCTATATATAGAAAATGTATTTTATAGAAAACCTCACATGCAATCAACAGTAAATTAATTTCAAAGAATTATATCAAAAATATCCATTGATAATGAGTTTGTATTGCATCACACTCTTATTCAAATCGATCTCATATAATGGACCTCTTCAATCACCCACATTTCCAGCATTTGATATAAACACATAACCAATTAAATTTCAAACACACATGAAAAATAAATAAAAACAGATAAAAGTGCATAACTATACCTGCATAAGTAGGAAAATGCAGTTATAGTGAGGGCCAGGCAGAGGCACTGATCATGTAAGTGTTCATTACTGAGGGTGCTCCTGTATTTGTTTTTCACCATATTCATGGTTGAAAAGGCAGACTCACAACAGTATGTTGAGGGAAACATGGTGAGAATTTGAAGGGCCATCTTCTGCAAGAAAGGGACACCTGCTGCAAGGACCATCTTAGTCCAGAAGGTGGTAGGGTCACAGAGAGACTCCTGTAGTGCAAGGTTTTCCTGAAGCTCAATTAGCTCTGATTGAAGAGAAGCAGTACTAGCCCATGGGCAGATTTTCAGGATTTCAGTTGTGCGATGTTTTTGACAAGAAATGGATTTTCCATGCATAGTAAGACTTGTTTTCCCACAGGGAAATCTCCAGAGCGAGTTCGGAAATTTCCATTCAGCTTGTCCAGGAATTCAGCATGGTTGTGATGATGATGTGTTCCTGCTCTTTGATTCAAAAGCTTTGTGAAGTGAAGCAGGTCCTGCTGTAAGTCACACTTGAACTGCTCCAGTTTCTTCTGAAAGGCACAGACAGCTGATGTGAGGCTACACACTGTGTTATTTCTGCCCTGGAGCTTTATGTTCAGATCATTGAGATGGGAGGTAATGTCAGATAGAAATGCAACAATTTCCTTTTTTTCTTCATTCTGCATGAATTCCATAAATTGTTTTGGTTTTGCACTCTTCTGATCCAACAGAAAGGTTTCCAACTCTTTCCGTAATGCCCAAAAGCGCTCCAGTACCTTGCCTTTACTAAGCCACCGGACATTGCTGTGGAGGAGCAAATCTTCAAATTTTGCATTCACCTCTGTTAGGAATGAGAGCAACAAGCGATGCTGCAGAGCAGATGATGCCCTCAAAAAGTTCACAAGTCTCATTACTGTAGTCATGACCTCTGCATACCTTTCTTCAAGACTGGCACACAAAACCATCTGATGAATTATGCAATGATATGCTATGTGGTCAGGGTGATGCCACTAATCTCCTCTCTCTCTTCCAGTCATACATGGAGCTCCATCAGTAGCAATGGAAATAACATGCTTCAGGTCTATCTCTCCATCTCTCAACATCTGCATCAGTGCTTCATAAATATCATCCCCTCTTGTGTGTCCATGGAGGGCTGTGACGCCTAACATATCTTCACATAATTCTCCCTTCTCTTCATCAAAAAATCAGACAAACACCAGAAGTTGGGCGTTGTCTGTGTTGTCTGTGGATTCATCCAAAGCCACTGAAATGCATTTAGCCTTTTTTATTGCAGACTTCCTTTGGTCAAGCAAATCATCAGCAAGGACTTCAGTTCGCTTTACAGCAGTGGAGTCAGACAAAGATATTTGGTTTATTTTATGTATTATGTCATCTTTTTGAGTTCCCTCAAACAGGGCAATTGCAATTTCATTCATGCATTCCTTCACAATCTCAGAGTCAGAGAACGGTTTCTTGTGCTTTCCTAAGACCCATGCCACTCTTAATGAGGCTTCAGTTGCACGCTCTTGTTGGGTGGCTGATCTAACTATTACATTGCATGTTGCTTGGTATGATGATTGCAGTTGTTTGATTTTTCTGGCCCTTACCTCAGATTTATGGGGGTAATTGTGGTCAAAGTGTCCATGCTTTGAGTCATAATGACGTTTCACATTACCACTCTTGACAACGGCAACCGTCTCTTTGCAAATTAAACACATTGGTTTTGTACTCCCCACCAGCAGCACAAATGCATAACTGTACGTCAGTCCACTGTCTTAAATTCATGATTTTTATCTGTCCAGACAGAGAATGTGTGTCCTTTGACCCAATGACTAAACTTCTCACAGACACTCCACTTTAGCTTATCGATTCTTGATAGCACTGTGTGGAAAAATGTAGTCATATGCTTTTCAAAAAAACAATTGGTTTTATTTATTTTAAAGCTTAAGCTTGACTTTTTATGTAATTTATGTAATAAATAGAACCTTATTGTAAAGTGTTACTGATTAGTTATACACCGATTCAGACGTCTCCTGAGTTCACTGTTGGAAAGATCAGTTGTTTTAACCATTCATTAAATGAATCGGTTCAAAGGAGTCATTCGTTCGCGAATTGGACGTGTCATGCGCGTTGTGTGATTATTCCAGCAGTTAGGACATGGACATCCAAGATTTCTGTACAGCAGCATTCCGTGCCGACAGCTGTCTATCTACATTGGAATTTAAGATGACATCACTTTAAATAACTTTTTGTTTTTCATCATGTTTTTAAGAACACCTTCCACCTTTATAAAATTACTTTATAAAGATTATTTAATTTTTATATGTTGTCGAATATGGTTTTATGACTTTAAAAACTAGAAAAATAATATATCAAAAGCCAATCTCGCATGGAGTGAGTGACGTGACTATGCTGGTTGAGGACCAGCAACTCATTTGACACTCATTTGATGCATGTTCAATTAGACATAGGTGAAAAACAAATGTAGATGCAGTATTCGGCATTACAGCGGTTATTCCTGTTCTGCAGTAGCTATTCTTGAACCTTTTGTAACTTTAAAAAAATGTCGTTATGGAGTTATTGGTATAATGAAATATTGGTTTAAAAAGTTAGAGAAGATTTTCACAAACTGATTTGGGCTGCGTTTCCCAAAAGCCTAAGTTGATCATAATTTTTCTACGAAATTTCTACAATGCTTTTTGGAAACCAGCCCTGGTCAAACGCACACACTGCATAATAACCTTAATTTTATACAACACACAAATGAACAGGATGGAAATAAAACACCAAAAAAAAACAAAACAAAAAAAAAACATGTAAAAACTTATTTTTCAACTCTAACTTTGTAAAGAAAATTTTGTACAGATAATATACATGAGGACCTGGACTTATCGTTCTTTAAAAACTATAGGCCTACCAGAACAATGTTTTATTTCCTAACACTCATAATTAATGCATTTATTAAATTGTTTCAAGTGTGGTTATTCAAGAGTTTCTGTTAGACACATGGCAGCTCATGTTCCTTTTTGTTTTATGCTTAATATGCATTTTATGGTTTCAAGCTGTGTGCCAGTTTTTTTGCCATAGTATTTTCTCTTAGAATTTGTGCAACTATAACACAAATATCTTTACGCAAAGGTTTTGAAAAAATATTCATTATCTGAGACTTTCAAGAAATCATATTTTTCTTATCTTAGTCCCAAAGTACCAGGAATAACCATAGACATTTGAGGCAAACTCTAAAGGGAATGTAGTATAAATAATTAAAATTTTCCCTTTGGCTTTAAAAAAAAAAAAGTAATGTGATGTGAGACTAAGTGAGGTGAGGTAATTCATGTGATTAATCTTCATTCAGACATATGGCAGCTCCCGTGACTATGTTCCTGTTACTTTTATGCTTAAAGAGCATTTTATGGTTTCTATAAAGTAGCTGAATGCAAACTTTGCATAGATAAACAGTCAGAACAACAGAATGAGAGAGAACAAAAGTTATGTCCTCCATTATAATTTATGCAGCTGTATTGCAAAGATTTTGAATGTGATTATTATTTGAGACTAATATTCCAGCTGATATTTCAGGAAAAGACACACAAAACTATCCATCTGTTTGCTTTGAAGAATCAAATAAAGAGTAATTAAATCTATTAATTAATTAAAACTAAATCAGATATACACTCACCTAAAGGATTATTAGAAACACCATACTATTACTGTGTTTGACCCCCTTTTGCCTTCAGAACTGCCTTAATTCTACGTGGCATTGATTCAACAAGGTGCTGAAAGCATTCTTTAGAAATGTTGGCCCATATTGATAGGATAGCATCTTGCAGTTGATGGAGATTTGTGGGATGCACATACAGGGCACGAAGCTCCCGTTCCACCACATCCCAAAGATACTCTATTGGGTTGAGATCTGGTGACTGTGGGGGCCATTTTAGTACAGTGAACTCATTGTCATGTTCAAGAAACCAATTTGAAATGATTCAAGCTTTGTGACATGGTGCATTATCCTGCTGGAAGTAGCCATCAGAGGATGGGTGCATGGTGGTCATAAAGGGATGGACATGGTCAGAAACAATGCTCAGGTAGGCCGTGGCATTTAAACGATGCCCAATTGGCACTAAGGGGCCTAAAGTGTGCCTAGAAAACATCCCCCACACCATTACACCAACACCACCAGCCTGCACAGTGGTAACAAGGCATGATGGATCCATGTTCTCATTCTGTTTACGTCAAATTCTGACTCTACCATCTGAATGTCTCAACAGAAATCGAGACTCATCAGACCAGGCAACATTTTTCCAGTCTTTAACTGTCCAATTTTAGTGAGCTTGTGCAAATTGTAGCCTATTTTTCCTATTTGTAGTGGAGATGAGTGGTACCTGGTGGGGTCTTCTGCTGTTGTAGCCCATCCGCCTCAAGGTTGTGCGTGTTGTGGCTTCACAAATGCTTTGCTGCATACCTCGGTTGTAACGAGTGGTTATTTCAGTCAACTTTGCAATCAGTCAATCAGCTTGAATCAGTCGCCCCATTCTCCTCTGACCTCTAGCATCAACAAGGCATTTTCGCCCACAGGACTGCCGCATACTGGATGTTTTTCCCTTTTCACACCATTCTTTGTAAACCCTAGAAATGGTTGTGCGTGAAAATCCCAGTAACTGAGCAGATTGTGAAATACTCAGACCGGCCCGTCTGGCACCAACAACCATGCCACGCTCAAAATTGCTTAAATCACCGTTCTCTCCCATTCTGACATTCAGTTTGGAGTTCAGGAGATTGTCTTGACCAGGTGATTGGTTGATTAGATAATTGCATTAATGAGACATTGAACAGGTGTTCCTAATAATCTTTTAGGTGAGTGTATATATAGCTATTCAGACAAATTCACTGATGCATTACATGCAAACTGTTCGCTATTTAAAAAGTTTTTAATTTTTGCTCTCAGTGTCTCAAGACATATGTCTTGAGACACTGAGAGCAAAAGTTAAAAGCTTTTCCTTTGTCTGAAGAGGTTAATGGTTGAGATTTTCAGGATGTTGATAACCAGTTTGCATATCAAAATCTAAAGAAACCTACATTACATGAACTGGTTTTAGTGGTCAGTTGGTTATGATTGGCTTGAACGTTGTCATGTTGTTGTAGTTAATGATTAATGATTTTTTTGTACAAATTTCCATCTTATCTTGAAACAAACAGTTACTATATTTAACTGCAACAGCTCACTAGTTCTTAAATTGGTTATATTTTACTGCATACGCGATCAGATCTTGGTTGGAACAGTTGGTTGCATACACTGTAAAACTTGTAGCCTATAAACTGAATTTGTAAGAATTTTCTTCAGCTAACATTTTAAAATTGTGTTCATGTAACCAGGTTAGTTTATTAATAGTAATTCATATTTGAGTTTAGTAATAATATTTAATGTAATTGCACTGTATGCTGGTGATGTTATTATTACATTCTTTTGGAGGTGTAAATGAAACAAAGACTTGAAATCTGAAATTTAATTTCCCTTTATTTTAGAAACAGCATCTTTTATAGAAACAGATCTGGAAAGATGACTATTCATGTGCAATTATTTCACCTCGATACAACTTTTGTAGAAGTGGACAAAGATCATATAAAACTCATCCAAATACAATAGGCACAGTATTGGGTTCATTTTAATGATGTACATTTGAATAAAAATTTTGTAACAGCATTGAGTAGATCATATTTTAACCTATACAGTGTAGAAGTGTATAGTATGTGAGAGAGGGAATGATACACTGATAGAGAAGATGCACTTGTGTTTAAAAGTATTCAATGGGATCCTGCTGAGATCTTGAGGTCTGAATCCCGTGCAGTTCTAGTTTTCCTCCAGCGTGAGGCAGTGATTTGTGAACCCTCAGATGAACAAAGTCTCCCCCTACATCCACCTGAAGAGGACGATAGGACACTTTAAATACACTTTCAGCACATATCATTAACACAATAAGCAGGCTGGAACGTGGTACAACAAGTTTACCTTGATAAAATAGTTGGTCCCGGCCACAACCTTTGTGGTGTAAGATTTGGCAGTGAAAACGGTAAACTTCTTCCCAGCCTTATTTTCTGAAGCAGACTTGACCTGAAGCAAAATATGCAGAAATCATATTTAATGCAAATGTGGTTCATCTAATATGGAGGCAGATTAGTCTCAAATATTATTCACGCAAAAAAACATGATACATACATGCGTAGACAGTTTCACATGCATGAAACCTAATTCACGTACCCAAAAAAAAAAAAATCACGTGCGTGAAAAAAATATAGGCTACATTCACAAAAAGCAATTCACGTACACAAAATAAAATTATATATTCGTAAAATATATTTCACAAATGCAAAACACAATTCGTAGAAATACAACTGTGCACAAAAACCTTTGTTTAAAATGTACGAGTTAATCCTTGAATGTGAATGTGCAAATCGTCATTCACGTGTGTGAATCGCCTTGGTTGTGTGTGTGTGTTTTTGAGACTCGTCCCTTAAGGCGGGCGTACACGGTGCGATTTTTGCTGTTTTTACGAGCTCGCAGATGATTTTTTTCACTCGGGAGAAATCGAGTGGAATCGGTGATGCTCGCATGGTCGCGGCTCGCAGCGTGTGAGAAGAATTACGAGCCGAGCCGAGCACGTTATAAGCACCTCCCCGACCTCCCGATCATCTTTAAACATGTTTAAAAAATTCGGGGAGTCGGCCGATTTTCACCAGCTGTCCCCTATTTCCAAATTATACACAACCACGTGGGGCTATACCTCAGTGGCAGCAACCATACAGCGTGCGCATACACTGTCTCTCTCCCTCTCTCACACTCTCTCACACACACACACACACACACACACACACACACACACACACACACACACACACACACTTCTCTCAATTCAATTCTGTTCAATTCAATAAAGCTTTATTGGCATGACAAAAATACAATTGTATTGCCAAAGCATCAAAACAGCATAGACAATTATTTTGAACATTGTACTACAGATAATAATAATAATAATATTAAATAAAAATAATAAAATAAAAATAATAATTCTCTCTCTCTCTAGTTTTCATGTTGAATGGCTACTGTTCTCTGCTTTACAACAAATCATTTGCACACACATTTCTGTCATTTTTTCTATCTGAAGCTTTGCCTGCATGCAATATTGACGGTCTCTGTGTTTAGCGCGAAAGCTCACGTGATTGCTGCCGGCTCGGGATAAAATTCGTGCAGGACAGTCGTGCCGTGTACCAGCTGCATTGACGCGACTATCAGTTAAACTGACTCGCAACGTGTGCAATATCTCACGACCTCCCGAGTGTCCGATCCTGGTCCGAACTCGCACCGTGTACGCCCGCCTTTAGTTTTCGCTTTCTGCGCATGCGCACTTTAGGCCCGGCGCCACGAGGGGGCAAAAGGGGGCATTGCCCCCTCAGATCTGATTTGTGCCCCCTCAGTTTCATTTTTGTATTTTTACAAATGAAATGTTTAACCTTTTGAGCGGTACAGTCCCATATATGGTTTTTTTTTTATTTCAGTGCCCCTGAGAGTACGGTCCCACATATGGGATTTAGAATGTTCAGTGACGTGACATACCGGCCATTCAAACTGTGCTTTCGCGCGTTGGGTGGCGCTGAGCCAGAGTCGGACGCGCTCAGCGTAGTCACATATATCACAACTATGCAGTGTTTTCAACCTCACAATGTTTATTTTAGGTTTCAGACATTTAAATACACATTAAGCACTAGTAAAACAATAGCCTACATTTGGAGTTTGTAAAATACACACTGATGTCTGTGGGCAGCAATAACAATCTATTCAAATATAATTTGCCGACGTGTGTTATTCATTTCATATCAGACAAACACAGTGGAAGTAACTATAAAGTAGTTTACTCTATTCTTCTATTCCACTTTCTTGCATGTATTTCAGGAGTAATTGATGACTCACAGGATTCTCAGAACTGCGGCACAAAGAAACAGCCATCTTGCGTTATAGATCAAGATCAAGATTATTTATAAAGGTTTTTAAATGACCAAACATACTCACATACACATTTTTGAGAATCGGAATATCAGATAGTTGATGACATGGTAAGCAAGTTTGTGAGTATTTTGAATAAAAAAGGGAAAAGGAAATAAAAGCGATATATCCGCGGTGTGTCACGTGACAAATATGACGCGTTGCCATGGAAACATTAAGGGGGAACGTTCTAAATTCTAAAATAACAGTCGCCTTGAAAAAACTCAGAGTCAGTTAGAATATTAAAATTAAGCGTGAAAGGGTTAATATATGCATAATAAATGACGCTGGCTTATCTTTTTTTACTAAGCAAGTTATCAGTGTGTATTGTTCATTGATGGTATAATGTTAAGCCCCCTTAACAATTTCACATGCCCCCTCAGCAGGGGTTAAATTGGGATTTATTATGTGGGGGGGCTCTCCCTAGGGGGGTCCGGGGGTAGGCCCCCCCGGAATTTTTTTTTTGAAAAATAAACTATTAAATGGCATTTTCTGGAGAGTTTTGTGCAAAGAAATGGAGAAATTGTGTCTTACATGATTTGTGAAAAACTGCAAGGTTAAGAGCATATTTGCATTGTTGTAGTATCAACAGGTATTATGACATTTAGCATTTACATTACTGTTAATCAGCAGTGGTGGAATATAACGAAGTACTTCGTTTCTGTAGGCCTACTTTACTTAAGTAGAATCAATAGTGCATACTTTTTACTTTTACTTCGTTACATTTTGCAGCAATTATTATACTTTCTACTCCACTACATTTCTACAACGTTTCGTTACATTTTCTGATCAGTTTTTCCCCTGCCAAAACAGGGATTGAAAAAAATGTCCTGTTTTCTGGGCTGATGCGGTGGTGACGCTGCCAATAAAGCACCTAAAAGCTGTCACAAAAAAACGGCAAAAGTAATGATTATGAATATGTAAAATATAGCAAGGAGACATTTGAATTGTTTATTAATAAACAAGTGTTTTCTGTGTCAGTGCCCTGCATAGATGAAGCTGACGATGCTATCCTCGCGATCTTCGCAGTAGAACGCGCCAGAGAGAAATGCACATTTCATACGGATTAGGCTACACAAGCGGTCTGTTTTCTTTCGTTTTGAATTGTTCTGTTTTAAAGAATACCTTCCAAGCTTTCTATAGATATATTTATCAGGTCTGTCAGGCAAGTAGGCTCCCTTATACGATGAGTTTCGGTTCATTTATGAGACGAGAGTCCAGTTCACTCGCCGGCGCGTCCGTGTGCTGAACTTGACAAAATTGATCTGCTGTAGCAGGCGGCCAGCAACTTGTGAGTTTTGTTTGTTTTTCCAAGGCAGTAGAAGGTTCTGGAACTTTTGCGCGCTTCCACATCCCGCGCAACTACGGATCTCCCAGGAACATTCATTATTGCTGCGTACATTTATCCGTGTCGGAGTTCTGAGTAACTTAGTAGCCTACCTTGATGCGCATGGCATGCGCGAGCGGTGCGCGATCAACTGACAACGAGATTAAGCAGCTGAACACGAATACGGCCGTGTCCCGATTGTTCTCAGCTCCCTCGAGACAAAATAGACATGCCATTTCAAAATCTTTCATTTATAATCAGAAATATGTTTTCAAAAGCATCACTTTCATCAAATTTTATGTGACATAATTTCCAGTAGGCAACTGACTGCAAACGAGCAGGCTTATGTGCCGGGGCTGAGCCCCGGAGAGCCCCGGCCCAATTTAACCACTGCCCCTCAGTCATTTCATTCTGCAGCCGGGCCTGGGTGTTTATGTGTGGTGAGCTAGAGCTACGTTCTCTTACGAGAGTCCTCTCGTACTGCGTTTTTATCAAAAACGCTACGGGAAAAGCCCCTTTTACGAAACACTGAAGCAAAAATTATCCTTTAATTTTCATATATGTAAAACGCGTTGCGGCAGCAGCAGTCAGCTATGGCGAGACGGCTTGCTCGCTCATTGGCTGCTCTGCGGCAACTGCTTAAGCCTATCGAGCGAGGCCTGAGATGACATCAGGCCAATGAGGGCGCTTCGCGCCCTCCTCGCCACTTCCGCCTAAACGGGCGTGGCTTACCTCTATAAAAGGAGCTCGAGAAGGCTGATTCACTTGATTTTAATCTCTTCAGCGAAGCGCACGCATCGCTGGATCACGGAAGCAGCGTCGTTTGAAGCAAGCACTTCAGCGGGACGAGCCCTCGAAGCCGCTGGTCAACGCCGCCTTCTACACCCGTACCTGCTGCGCTTTCCGACGCCTATATCCTTTTATTGCTATTGCTCTGTTTTCTGTGTGTGTGTGTGTGTGTGTGTGTGTGTTCGCTGCAACACTCACCCCTAAAAGAGCTGCGTCTTTGTAAAGATGCCTTCCTGCGGCTCGTGCCGAGCCCCACTCACCGAGGGAGACAGTCACGTCATCTGTGTCTCCTGCCTGGGTGAGGACCATGCAGCGCTTGCGCTCGCTGACGGCGGCTGCCCTCACTGCGAGCTTTTGCCGATGTTGACTCTGAGGACTCGCCTGGCATCCTTCTCTAAGCCTGCATTCGCCGCCGCGATGCCGCGCCGTAAAAAGCGCCGCTCGCAGTGGGTCCCGGAACCCGCTCCAGCCCGACCAAGCTTGCCGGTTCGCCCGCCAGCTTCACCGGCCTCTCTCGAATCACTTCCTGATGCCCAGCGCCCGCAGTCTGCCGCCGCTTCATCAGAGGAAGTCGTTTCAGAGGCCGCGTCGGGGGAGAAGGATTCCTGCTCTCTGCTAGCTTCAGGCAGCGAGGATTGGCCGAGCTCTGAAGATCTCGCGCCTCCTGCCCGCAAGCCCTCAACGAGAGCGAACATCGAGACAGAGCTCATGCGAGTACTCGCGCTGGCCGCGGCGAGCCTCGGCCTCGAGTGGTCTGCACCGGAGCCCCCCTCTCGAACCCGGCTAGATGGTAGCTTCCTCCCTGGTGAGCGCACTTCTCCGGAATCTAAGCCCGCTCCTTTTCTTCCTGAGTTACATGAAGAAGTTGCGAAGGCCTGGAACGCGCCCTACTCTGCGCGGACGCGCTCATCTGTGTCAACTGCATTTTCCTCTCTGGATAATGCCAAAGACCGAGGCTACCTCTCTCTTCCGCCGGTGTAACAGGCGATAGTGACCCACCTTTGCCCGCCCTCTGCTGGACGGCGGACTAAACCGGTGTTGCCTTCAAAAGCCTGCCGCAAGACGTCGACGCTGCTCGCGCGAATCTTCTCCGCCGCTGGGCAGGCCGCGTCATCGCTACACACCATGGCTACGCTGCAGATTTATCAGGGTGATCTCCTCCGTAAGCTGGACGAGATGGGACCTGACGCTATCTGCATCGCGGACTTAAGGAGCGCTTCAGATCTCAGGCTCCGAGCTACTAAAGCCGCCGCACAAGCCATGGGACGGTGTATGGCTTCCGCCACTGTCGCTGAGAGGCACTTATGGCTGACGCTCACGGAGATGGCCGATTCCGAGCGCACCGCGTTTCTCGATGCCCTGCTGTCTTCCGCTGGCCTTTTTGGTTCTTCTCTCTCCGAGTTCGTGGAGAGATTTACCGAGGCCCAAAAAGCGTCTCAAGCCTTCAAGCACTTCCTACCGAAGCGCTCCGGTTCTGCAGCGAGTCGTGACAAACGGACTCCGCGGAGCTCTCAGCCTCAGCCCCCACCTTCGGCCGCCTCTTCGCAGCAGCCACAACAGCGCAGCTCGAGGCCCCGCTCTCGGTCCAGCGCCCGGCGCCCCTCTTCGCGCGGGCCGCGATCGAGGATTGTGGTGAAATCGGAAGCCCCGAAGAAGTCCTAGCAAGCCTAGGAAAGCGCAGGTGTGTGAGTCCCGTTGCGGCCGGCCTCTCACCCAAGCGCCCCGCTGTTGCAGTCCCAAGATTTGCGACTGTTCCAGCGTTTTCTGCAGAGAGCAAGTCCGCACTGCTGCCCGCTTGCCTGCACACAAAAGCCGTTCTCACGGCTACCCAGATAAATCTCAAAAAGAGTATTTTTTCTGGTGTCCCGGCCACGGCCGATGATGCTATAAATGTAGTCCCGATGCCCACTCCTCAGTGCCCATCACTACACATAAGCACAGCCCTACACTTAGGGCCCGCGCACATAAAATCGACTCAGGTCGATTGCGCTTCCAACATAGTGAGAATGCCCACTTCCCAGTGCCCACGAACACTATGTTTAACAGATCACAGGCTCTCTGTAAAAACAAGAACTGTGAGCACGTGCTCTGCTCAGGCAGACACCGCGCCCAAAGCAGTAAATGTGCCCGCATTCCAGCCCACATCTACTCGCTCACAGGGGTCCTATGAGACTTTCTCAGTCCTCCCTCACTCAGCTAAGCACTGTAGTAAGGTCGAGGACGAGCGTTTCACCCGCTGTATTAAGCGCGCGCCCCGCCTCAAATGCCACAGGCATAACGCCTATGTTTGTATCCCCCGAAGCGCCTCTGTCGCACGGCGAACAGAGCGCGCTCCGTATCCAGCCCCTAGCCAGCCATGCAGAAGCATGGGCAGCGCTTCCAGGGGTTTCGGACTGGGTGCTAGGCATTATAAAGAGAGGCTTCTCGCTACAGTTTTGTCGACGCCCTCCCCGCTTCATAGCGCGCGTCGAAACAAAGGTTTCGTTGGAAGTAGCACACCTACTTCGAGCCGAAATATCAAAACTGATAAGCAAAGGGGCGATAGAGCGCATTCCCCCAGCTCTAAGTGAAGGGGGGCTATACAGCAGATACTTTCTAGTCCCCAAAAAGGACGGCGGTATCAGACCCATACTGGATCTAAGACGGCTGAACAGAGTATTAGTGAAACGCAGTTTCAAAATGCTCTCAACCAGCAAAATTCTCGCGCATGTTTGCCGGGAAGACTGGTTCATGTCGATAGATCTGAAGGACGCGTATTTTCAAATACAAATAGCGTCACAGGCGATACTTGAGATTCGCCTTCGAGGGTCAGACATACCAGTATACAGTCCTGCCATTCGGCTTGTCCCTGGCACCTCGTAC
The DNA here is from genome assembly GCF_964197995.2 of Scardinius erythrophthalmus. Lineage (NCBI taxonomy): Eukaryota > Metazoa > Chordata > Actinopteri > Cypriniformes > Leuciscidae > Scardinius > Scardinius erythrophthalmus. The sequence goes on from NC_138225.1 coordinate 4,109,198, forward strand.
ATTTACGAAGTGCATGGACGCAGCGCTTGCTCCTCTCAGACTCAGAGGCATGCGAGTGCTGAACTATTTGGACGACTGGTTGATCCTAGCTCAATCACGATCACAGCTCGTGGAGCACAGAACCATTTTACTCGATCACCTCGAGAATCTTGGTATCACAGTCAACTGGACAAAGAGTTAATTGAACCCCAGTCAAACGATTTTGTTTCTGGGCGTCGTTCTGGACTCACAGTCTATGACAGTGCGGCTGTCTCCACAGCGCGTGTTACGCATTCAGCGCGCGGCGAGATCTTTTCGCCGCGGCGCTTTCACCCCGCTCAGGAAGTTTCAAAGGATGCTGGGTCTCATGGCCTCAGCGTCGTCAGTTCTCCGGCTGGGCTTGCTCCGCATGCGCCCGCTGCAGTTCTGGTTGAAAGCGCGGGTACCGCGCAGAGCGTGGGCGACCGGTCGATTACGCCTCAAGGTCGATCAGAGCTGTGTTTCAGCCCTGGCGCCTTGGATGGCGGACGACTGGTACCGAACAGGTGTAAGCCTGGGGACTTCCTCGAGAGTGAGGATGGTGTCGACAGACGCATCCACCTCGGGTTGGGGAGCGCTGCTCGAGGGCAGACCGTTCTTCGGCCTGTGGTCGGAACGAGAAAAGCTCCAACACATAAACTGCCTAGAAATGCTGGCAGTGCACAATGCGATGACGCGTTTTTGTCCCCGCATCAAGGACGAGCACGTCATAGTCCGTTCGGACAACATGGCTGTGGTGTCCTACATAAATCGCCAGGGCGGTCTGAAATCCATATCCCTGTACAGGCTGGCGAAACGCCTCCTATTATGGGCTCAGCACAACTTACGCTCGCTGAGAGCAGTGCATATACCTGGGCTTCAGAATGTGGGCCCAGACAGACTGTCCAGGAACAATGTTCCCCCGGGCGAATGGTCTCTACACCCACAAACAGTCCGGCTGTTGTGGGAGAGATTCGGCAGAGCGGAGGTGGACCTATTCGCGTCCCACGAAAACGCGCACTGCCCCGCGTTCTTTTCAAAGACCGACAGCGCGTTGTCCCGAAGGTGGCCGCGCTGCCCGCTATACGCTTTTCCCCCCGTCTCCCTCCTGCCACAGGTGCTGGAACGGGTCAGGAAAACAAAATGCCCAGTGCTGCTTGTAGCTCCGTTCTGGGAGAACCAGACATGGTTCCCAGTTCTGATGCAGTTGGCAGATATCGCCCCATGGCCACTGCCGTTGAGGAGAGATCTCCTCTCGCAGGCCGGGGGCTCAATTTGGCACCCACACCCGGAACTGTGGTCCCTTCATGTGTGGGCGCTCAACGGATACCCGTTGGTCTCGCAGAGGGAGTCGTGAATACCATCACTCAGGCTAGAGCGCCGTCGACTCGGCGGCTTTATGCTTCAAAGTGGTCGGTTTTCTCCAGCTGGTGTACAGCTCGGAGCCTTTCACCCCTCGGATGTGAGGTAACGGAGGTTCTCTCCTTCCTACAAGAGCTGTTGGATAAGGGCAGATCCCCTTCCACGCTCAAAGTGTATGTGGCGGCTATTTCAGCGTTCTCTGGTTCAACACTGGGTCAGTCACTGGGAAGGAATGATTTAGTCATCCGCTTCCTCAGGGGAGCTAGGAGACTGAATCCACCCAGACATCCTTCAGTCCCTATGTGGGACCTTTCTACGGTCCTGGCGGCCATGAAAGGTGCCCCTTTCGAGCCTATACAGTCTATTAGCCTCAAACATACTCAAACCTAAGCACGGCTATGTGCCGAAATCCCTCAACACGCCTTTTCGGGCTCAGGTCATTTCCCTGGCTGCCCTGCCGGCATCAAGTGAGGAAGGGGACTCGAGTTTTCTTTGCCCTGTTAGGGCTTTAAGAGCTTATATGTCCCGCTCTGCTGTCTTCAGACAGACTGAGCAGCTCTTTGTCTCGTTCAGTGGACGTTCCAAAGGAATGGCTGTTTCGAAACAAAGTCTATCCAGATGGATAGTTGACGCCATAGCGCTGGCTTATACTACCAAGGGCATTCCATGCCCGTTGGGAGTCAGAGCGCACTCTACGAGAAGCGTTGCTTCTTCGTGGGCTTGGTCCAGCGGGATTTCCCTACAGGATATATGTACGGCGGCAGGCTGGGCCTCTCCGTCTACATTTATCAGGTTTTATAACCTAGAGGTTCCCGCCTTACAGGCTAAGCTTTTGTCGGTGTAATCTGTTCAGCCGTCTAGTCAGATCGCTGAAACCCATGCGCAATGCGCTACCGACTATCTTGGGCAGAACTGTGTAAGACCCACTTTTCCCACATTAGTTCAGGTTCCTACCCTGTCTATGTGATGTTATACTTGATGTCTATTCTATGACGCTATAGTATAGGGAATTAAGGCTCCCACCCTTATTCCCTGACTCTGTGTGAGTTAATCTGGTGATTATGCACTGTATGCCTGAAATAGCTTCCGGTGATCAGTGTTTTTTATCCCAGCACGCACGGCGTTTTGCAAAGGGTTCCCGTAGCATTTTTGATAAAAACGCAGTACGAGAGGACTCTCGTAAGAGAACGTACTCGGTTACTAACGTAACCTCGGTTCTCTCTAGAAGAGGGAACGAGTACTGCGTTCTCTGCCGTGCGTACGGTTCACTCTGGTTCGCTTCGGCGATCAGAATCAAGTGAATCAGCCTTCTCGAGCTCCTTTTATAGAGGTAAGCCACGCCCGTTTCGGCGGGAAGTGGCGAGGAGGGCGCGAAGCGCCCTCATTGGCCTGATGTCATCCCAGGCCTCGCTCGATAGGCTTAAGCAGTTGCCGCAGAGCAGCCAATGAGCGAGCAAGCCGTCTCGCCATAGCTGACTGCTGCTGCCGCAACGCGTTTTACATATATGAAAATTAAAGGATAATTTTTGCTTCAGTGTTTCATGAAAAGAGACTTTTCCCGTAGCGTTTTTGATAAAAACGCAGTACTCGTTCCCTCTTCTAGAGAGAACCGAGGTTACGTTAGTAACCGAGTACGGTTTCAGCCATTCATTGAAGCTCGCCGATTCACCGGGTCCTTTGAAAATGTCTGAGGGTCGCAAGAGAAAAAGTTTGTACAAAGTGTATGAGAAGAAGAGAAAGGCCTCGGAAGAGAAAAACAAGACCAGAGTGTTTTTGGGAGATTGTTTCTCACGATGGCGTGCGCTGAAAACACAGGTTGGGTTTCCCACTGATGCCTCAGTCGCAAAGTTTCTACTTGACAGGTAAAGTTTGGCATGCTATTTGGAGAAATAGCAACTTGTAAACAGAGCGTGCACGAGGAGAACCTCGCACACGTTTAATAGCCGTTCCCTCTCGGGAGCAGGTAGAGTGTTGCGCATGTGCATTTTTTCAAAAAGTGGAGAGGGCGGTTCTTATCTAAAATTCTGAAAGATCCTCCACTATACCTTTAAGGTGTCTCAACTGTGTCTATGTCTCAACTAGTCTGTACACAGTCTACCCTACATCTGATGGTTTCGTGCGTCTGTTCTAAATAAAACTACTGTTTATTCTACTTACCTGTCTGATTTATCTCTAAACCTGACAGGAGGATTAGGTAAGGACTGTATTTGTGCTGAACAGGAGGATTTGTATCCGCACTGGTGTGTCGACAAGAGAGATTAGAGACTGTCCTTGTCATTTGTACATGCAGCGTATTACGCCCTAAAGTTACGTTTTAAAATTAAGCGCCCTCTAGCAGTCTTATAAATAATGACAGTCTCGTTTATTGGGTGTGTCATCATCAAATGACATTTGACTGTCGCTACCATAGACTGTAAAAAATATGGACAAAGCGTCTGTGACGTCACCCATACACTTTCTTAAGAACGGTTTTGAGGCCGCTTATGGGGGGTATGGGTGGCACCATCTTTGAAAATCTTATAGCAGAGCAACCCATTTTATGTACGATATTTCAATACAATACAGGTGGTATGATGTGTTGTGTCAGATCATGGCCAAGACTTCAAATTTCAGGAATTCCACTCGGCGCAGCCTATGCTCGTTATCAGCTGTCAATCAAGCTCATACATTTTATATCTAAATACGATCTAAACTAACGAGTTAGAAAAAAATTCACCCCTCTCACAGTTCTCAGGCACTCGGAACCTATCGAAAAATACAAAAAAAGTCCATGGGACCAACCTGTAAAAACATGAATTTATGCTGTGAAAACGGACATTTTAACATGGGGGTCTATGGACATTTGCTCCCTTTTGGGACCTGCCCCTAGCGGATTTACGATGTATTGCAGTTTTTCGCACTTCCGGGTAGGCTTCATTTTTCAGATTAGAACGTTGCCGCTTGGTGAAAGCACTTTGTTTAACGGTTGCGTTCGCGTTTCGCACATGACACAGCGTTCTAAAAACGCAGCGTTCAAGTTAAAATAAACTAAAACGCGCCTCGAGACCTTGCGTTTCTATGAAGGTAAAGGTAACTCGAGAGCGTGTAGATGTGAATTTGAGAACTTGTAGGCCTACAATAAATACTCGTTTGAGCGCGAAAATTTACACTCACAGTTCCAATGTGAAAACCTGTAAAATAAAAATCAATAAGTATTTATTTATTTATATAATAAATATATTTATTTATTAAATAAATAAATGTTATTTTTTTAAATAAAAAATAAAATGCCATCCTTTCGTGGCTGTGCGATCGTCAAGCACTTCTGACACCATGTAATGATTTATAATGAAAACACTTGTTTGAACAGAGAAGCCTACTTTATTGACTTCGTGAACCATGAACACACACACACTCAATCTTAAAGGCATACACCAATTACAGCGGTCATTCCTGTTCTGCAGTAGCTATTCTTGAACCTTTTGTAACTTTAAAAAATGTTGCTATGGAGTTATTGGTATAATGGAAAATTGGTATAAAAAGTTAGAGAAGATTTTCACAAACTGATTTGGGCTGCGTTTCCAAAAAGCCTAAGTTGATCATAGAGACCATTGGTGGCAATTTTTCTACGGAATTTCTACGATGTTTTTTGGAAACCAAACATTATTGGAAATAAAACACCACAAATATAAAACATGTAAAAACTTATTTTTCAACTCTAACTTTGTAAAGAAAATTTTGTACAGATAATATACATGAGGACCTGGACTTATCGTTCTTCAAAAACTATAGGCCTACCAGAACAATGTTTTATTTCCTAACACTCATAATTAATGCATTTATTAAATTGTTTCAAGTGTGGTTATTCAAGAGTTTCTGTTAGACACATGGCAGCTCATGTTCCTTTTTGTTTTATGCATAATATGCATTTTATGGTTTCAAGCTGTGTGCCAGGTTTTTTTGCCATAGTATTTTCTCTTAGAATTTGTGCAACTATAACACAAATATCTTTACGCAAAGGTTTAAAAAAAATATTCATTATCTGAGACTTTCAAGAAATCATATTTTTCTTATCTTAGTCCCAAAGTACCAGGAATAACCATAGACATTTGAGGCAAACTTTAAAGGGAATGTAGTATAAATAATTTAAATCCTTTTGGCTTTAAAAAAAAAGTAATGTGATGTGTGACTAAGCAAGGCGAGGTAATGCTTCATGTGATATGGCAGCTCCCGTGACTATGTTCCTGTTACTTTTATGCTTAAAGAGCATTTTATGGTTTCTATAAAGTAGCTGAATGCAAACTTATTATTATAGATAGATAGTTAGAATGACAGAATGAGATAGAACGAAAGTTATGTCCTCCATTATAATTTATGCAGCTGTATTGCAAAGATTTTTAATGTGATTATTATTTGAGACTAATATTCCAGCTGATATTTCAGGAATAGACACACAAAACTATCCGTCTGTTTGCTTTGAAGACTCAAATAAAGAGTAATTCAATCTATTAATTAATTAAAACTAAATCATATATATATATATATATATATATATATATATATACAGACAAATTCACTGATGCATTACATGCAAACTGTTCTCTATTTAAAAAGCTTTTAACTTTTGATCTCAGTGTCTCAAGACATATACATTTATTTATATATGTATATATTAGATACACTGAGATCAAAAGTTAAAAGCTTTTTAAATAGCGAACAGTTTGCATCAGTGAATTTGACTGAGGATGAGAAACAGGATATGGTAAAAAGAGACATATGACTTATTCAAAACCTCTACAGTTTGAAAAAGTTTTTTCCTTTGTCTGAAGAGGTTAATGGTTGAAATTTTTAGGATGTTGATAACCAGTTTGCATATCAAAATCTAAAGAAACCTACATGAACTGGTTTTAGTGGTCAGTTGGTCGTGATTGGCTTGAACCCTGTCATGTTGTAGTTAATTTGCAAGTGCAGCTGTTCAGATTTAGTTATGATGATTATATGTTATTAGACAAATCTCCATCTTATCTTGAAACAAACAGTTATTATATTTAACTGCAACAGCTCACTAGTTCTTAAATTGGTTATGTTTTACTGCATACGCGTTCAGATCTTACTACAGATAACCGTTGGTTTCACATGTTATACAATTTATCAGAGTACACTGTAAAACTTGTAGCCTATAAACTGAATTTGCAAGAATTTTCTTCATCTAACATTTTAAAATTGTGTTCATGTAACAAGTTTAATTTGTTAATAGTAATTCATATTTGAGTTTAGTAATAATATTTAATGTAATTGTACTGTATGCTGGTGATGTTATTACAATCTTTTGGAGGTGTAAATGAAACAAAGACTTGAAATATGAAATTTATTTCCCTTTATTTAGGAAACAGCATCTTTTATAAAAAACAGATCTAGAATGATGACTCGTATTCATGTGCAATTATTTCACCTCTATACAACTTTTGTAAAAGTGGACAAAGATCTTATAAAACTCATCCAAATACAATAGGCACAGTATTGGGTTCATTTGTATAAAAGTTTTGTAACAGCATTTAGTAGATCATATTTTAACCTATACAGTATGGAAGTGTATAGTATGTGAGAGAGGGAATGATACACTGATAGAGAAGATGCATTACTTGTTCAGTGTGTTTAAAAGTATTCAATGGGATCCTGCTGAGATCTTGAGGTCTGAATCCCGTGCAGTTCTAGTTTTCCTCCAGCGTGAGGCAGTGATTTGTGAACCCTTAGATGAACAAAGTCTCCCCCTACATCCACCTGAAGAGGACGATAGGACACTTTAATACACTTTCAGCACGTATCATTAACACAATAAGCAGGCTGGAACGTGGTACAACAAGTTTACCTTGATAAAATAGTTGGTACCGGCCACAACCTGTGTGGTGTAAGATTTGGCAGTGAAAACGGTAAACTTCTTTCCAGCCTTATTTTCTGAAGCAGACTTGACCTGAGGCAAAATATGCAGAATTCATATTTAATGCAAATGTAGCAGTAAAAACCAACTGAATAAGCCTCTTTCACACAGATGATAAAATGGATTACTGTGACACACCCATCTCAAATCGACAGATTAGTAGTTTAATTGTGTTTGGGTGTGAATACAGAGATTCTCATGAGTCTAGACTATGACATTTAAAGTAATACATAGATTTTTGTTAACTTTGTTCTATTGTCACTTCATTTTTATAAAAATATAATTTCTTGTTTTTTCCTCCTCTTTTGATCCATGAACATGCTCTTGACATGGTTGTGATTCACTCTTACATTATTATATATTTTTATGCTACATTTATTTAAAAAAAGAAGAAAAAGTAGTAAAAACTAACTGAAAAAGCCTCTTTCACACAGAGAATATGATGAATTACCGTGACACGCCCATCTCAAACCAATGGATTAGTAGTTTGTGTTCAGATGTGAATATAGAGATTCTCATGAGTTTAGACGATGACAAAGTAATACATTCATTTTTGTCAACTTTGAAGTGACGACAGAACAAAGTGCAAATAGTGAATTTTTAAAAAATGCTGAATCAGTATTTATTGTGTTTGGGTGGGAATACAGAGATTCTCATGACTCTAAAGACTATGAGTATATAAAGTAATACATTCATTATTGCTAACTTTGCACTATTGTCACTGTATATCAGGTTTAGGCAAAATTGAAAGTTTAATAATTGTCTCTTTGAAGATTATCTATTAAATTAAAGCATTCTTCCATAATACATCACACAATGCAAGTTAATTTAATATAATATAATGAAATATATAAATTAAATATTAAGGTGTTTGACTGTTTATCTATCTATCTATCTATCTATCTATCTATCTATCTATCTATCTATCTATCTATCTATCTATCTATCTATCTATCTATCTATCTATCTATCTATCTATCTATATTACATATAACAATAACGTACATACATACTTCTGAATCCTAACAAATAGCTAATAATAACTAATAAATATACATCACATGCTTTCCCAGATCAGCTGACTTACGCCATTAAAACTAAAGTCAAAGCTCCAGTCTCACCTCATCACAGATCTTCTGCACCTCTGGAGTGGCTTTCTTCTCCTCGGAAGGCCCTCCAACAACCGGTTTGGTGGCCATTGCAATAATGTGTCGTTGATCGGTGTCGAGATGTTAAAAAGTGCGTTTGTAGACAGTCTAATCACTGACACTGCTACAATGTTTATGCTGCTTAGATCATATGACTATGAGCCATCATCACCAGAATATACCATGTGTTCAGAAGAGGCGGGGGGAGGATAAAAATAACTATTTTAACAGATGCGGCTAAACCAGTAATATGATATATAATTAAATCACATATAAAGCTAAAATGGTTAGTTTTTAAAGTTAAATAGATTTATGATTCATAATATTGGATCTCTCATGTTTATTTCCTCTTTTCTTTTTAGTTTAATCTGAGGCAGGACGACTGGATGAAGAGTACAAAACTGAGCAGAAAAAAACAATTGGGGGCGGGACTTAGTAGCCCTGGCGTTCGCTCTGATTGGTCAAGTCCAATTGTATTCACAACTTTACCATTTTAATTACACACTGTATTTTTTCCCGTTTGACTACTATCAAAGTTACTTAGCGCAATTATTAAAGAGTAAAATATTGTCCAGACCATTGCAGAGGAAGAAATATAAACGGCAGAGTCACGTGGTAAGTGTTTCAATTCTCATCGCTTTTTTGAATGGACCGACCACAGTCCAGAGCCACAGAGGCTCTGCCACAGTCGATTGTGATTAGCCTACCACATAAGGATATGTTTTAATTGCATTTAAAGGAATGGGTTTGAACAAGTTTCATTGTTATATCAGATATTGCTCATTTGAATTAATATGTTTAAACGATTATAGTGAAACATCTCCAGTAAATCATAAAACGCCCACATATTTAAAGTCAGATCAATAGAGTAAGCTTTTTTTTGAGCCACTGAGCGCCACCTGGAGGAAAACATGCTTCATGTTGCACAATAAACGCTTTCAGTGACACTCAGATCCGTGTAATCGCAATCGCCTCTGTCATACCATGATACATGGTCAACCCAATACGGTGCTTTAGATCTGCGCTTTTTAGACTTAATTTTACCTGTAGATAAGAGCACGTATCGATCTTCTCTTAGATAAGATAGACATGAATACAGTAATGCGCGTGAGTTTAGGTGTGCGCGCTCTCGTGGCGCTCCTGCTCCTGTCTGTCTCAGCAGAAAATACGGATCAATGTAAAAGCGATAACTGCGATAAATGGACTGAAACATCTCACAACCAACCTCTAAATACAGGTAAAGTATTTAGTTTTCTCTGTATCCGAGTCAATGACAAAATACTAATTCTGAGAAATGTTTAGTTTAACTAAACACAAAGTCAACTTTATTTCAGTCTAGTTTAGTTTGTAATCACTGGCCTGTATCCGAAACAATATCCTTTAGTGATTAAGCGTAACATCATACAATAGCCTAGCCTAAAGCATGCGAGTTTGCACGTAGGGTCAATGACTCATCATGGGTCAATAATGGTTTAATGAATAATCTTTGCAATAATAGGCTATGTTTTGATCTATGCTGCCAACATTAGAAAAAGTCATGCTTTGGTAAATCATAATTGTGACATAACTAGAAATTATGACATAAAAAGTAACGAAAATGAAGTCAAATGATGACATAAAAACGCAACTTTCCAATTATTTGTATCTCACAACCTTTTAAATGTCGTAATTATAATTTACCCATGTATGATTTTTCTTTTCTTAAAGGGAAGAAAGGGGCTTCCATAGGTATCTTTATAAAGTCAGTGATTAAATCATGTTGCATTAGGCTAAATATAGGCATTATCCAGAATAGTTAGCATATTAAAGTTCATGCACTTTTCTAGGTACCTGTAAGATGGATGTAGCCTATGTGTATATATATATATATATATATATACACACACACACACAAATGCTCTGAATTTTATACAAACACTTTAAACTGATATTTCAGCATGTACATATTGATGGCAATATGCAAGTAATAACATGGCAATAAAAAAATGCAATGTCATATTTAACATAAATGTTTAATTATCATGAACAATGTCTAAAAAATAATGTAGTCTTAAAACGTTCTTTATTCCGATCCAGACGTGTTCTGGCAGGTTTGTGATATTCATAACAACTATATCCTATTAATATGCTATGTTTATTTTTGGTGAAAACAAATAAGTTGTAAAAACCAACATAAGCCTGTTTCCCACAGTGAGTATATTGGTTTAGTTTAATGAGTTACTGTGACACAAGTGAAGATAACGGATTCGAGTCACTGAATCAGCATTTATTGTGGGCGGAATCCCATGAGTCTACACACATTTTGATAACTCTGCACAGTTTGCTCAGTTTATCAGGGTCCGAGGGCAAAATAAGGAATTTAAGAATTGTCTCTTGGAAAACTGGGGAGAGTCACAAAATATAAATTTAAATATAATAAAAAATATAAAGTAGGCTACAAACTTAATTTTAAAATTAAAACTATAGGTGGCCCAACTCTCTTACTAGCATTGCCATTTACATATATCTTCTCTTTAACGGTTTAAATTAGCTGAATTTGATTTTTTCTAGAACATTATTTAACACATTTAAGTCAAGTCAAGTCAAGTCAACTTTATTTATATAGCGCTTTTCACAATACAGATTGTATCAAAGCAGCTTCACAGTATTAAATAAAATAGTACATCAGTGTTTGTTTCTGGTGTAAAACATCCACGTTTGGTAATGCAGATCAATAGCACTGGTGAATCGATTAATCAATTTAAGCATCCCCAACTGAGCAAGCCAAAGGCAACAGTGGCAAGGAACCGAAAAACTCCATTAGGTGACCTAATGGAGAAAAAAAAACCTTGGGAGAACCCAGGCTCAGTCGGGGGCCAGTTCTCCTCTGGCGTTTATGAAGTAGAGACCGGATTTAACTGTAAGATTAAAATATTATATGAATGCCTGGCTGAAGAGATGCGTCTTTAATCTAGTTTTAAACTGGGAGAGCGAATCTGAGCAACGAACAGTATCAGGAAGGCTATTCCAGAGTTTTGGTGCTAAATGTGAAAATGCTCTCCCTCCTTTGGTGGATCTGGATATCCTAGGTATGACCAGAAGCCTCGAATTTAGTGATCTTAAAGAGCGCGATGGATTATAGGGCGATAGAAGATCCGTTAAATAAACTGGAGCTAAGCCGTTTAGGGCTTTATAAGTCAGTAGCAATACCTTGTAATTAATACGGAACTTTATAGGTAACCAATGTAGTGATGATAAAATTGGTGTTATATGGTCAAACTTTCTTGATCTAGTAAGAACTCTAGCGGCGGCATTTTGGACTAACTGTAGCTTGTTTATTGAGGATGCAGGACAACCAGCTAATAAAGCATTACAGTAATCTAGTCTCGAGGTCATGAATGCATGAACTAGCTTTTCTGCGTCAGAAACTGATAGCATGTTACGTAATTTAGCAATATTTCTAAGGTGAAAAAATGCTGTTTTTGTAACATATGAAATATGATTTTCAAAAGACAAGTTACAATCTAATATAACACCCAGGTCTTTTACTGTAGAGGATAAAATAACAGGACACCCTACTATGTTAAAGTTGTATTGTAAGAGGTTTTGTGGGCGGTTTTTTGAACCGATAAGTATTACCTCTGTCTTATCTGGATTTAATAAAAGAAAATTGTGCGTCATCCAATCTTTTATATCTTTAACACACTCTGTCAATTTGGATAATTTAGCGTTTTCATCCGGCCGTGATGAAATATATAGTTGAGTGTCATCAGCATAACAATGGAAACTAATTCCATGTTTCCTTATAATATTTCCAAGTGGCAGCATATATATTTAGAATAATAGAGGGCCTAACACAGATCCTTGCGGCACTCCATAGTTTACCGGAGTTATGATCGATTTTTCTCCGTTTAAATAGACCAAATGGTAGCGGTCAGATAGTTATGATCTGAACCAGCTTAATGCTTGTCCTTGAACACCGGTATAGTTTTGTAGCCGATCTAAGAGTATTGTGTGATCTATAGTATCGAACGCAGCACTAAGATCAAGTAAAACTAGTATTGAGATACAGCCTTGGTCAGAAGCTAAGAGTAAATCATTTGTGATTTTAACGAGCGCAGTTTCAGTGCTATGATGCGGCCTGAACCCAGACTGAAACTTTTCATAGGTGTCATTTTCTTGCAAGAAAGAGCCCAGTTGGGCAGACACAACTTTTTCTAATATTTTGGACATAAAAGGAAGATTTGAAATGGGTCTATAATTTGCTAGGTTATTTGGGTCTAATTGTGGTTTCTTAATGAGAGGTTTTATAACTGCCAATTTAAATGTTCTTGGAACATGACCTAAAGATAAAGACGAGTTAATAATATTGAGGAGAGGCTCTTCCACTATAGGTAACACTTCTTTCAATAGTTTAGTTGGTATGGGATCTAATAAACATGTTGTTGTTTTAGAGGAAATTATAAATTTATTTAACTCTTTTTGTTCTATAGTTGTAAAGCACTGTAATTGTTCTTGCGGGGTGATAATCGAGGCTGAATTATAAGGCGCGATTGAAGATTGAACGTTTACAATTGTGGATCTGATGTTTTCTATTTTCTCAGTGAAAAAATTCATGAAATCATTACTACTAAACTGTAACGGAATATTTTGTCCAGGTGACGCTTGTTTATTTGTTAGTCTAGCCACGGTGTTAAATAAGAACCTAGGATTGTTTTGGTTATTTTCTATTAGTTTGCGGAGATGCTCAGCCCTGGCCGCTTTTAGGGCCTTTTTATAGCGTGACGTACTGTCTTTCCAAGCGATTCTAAAAACCTCTAAATTAGTTTGTTTCCATTTACGCTCTAAATTACGGGTTTCTCTCTTTAGAACACGAGTAGTATTGTTGTACCATGGTGCTTTAATTTTCTCTCTGACCTTTTTTAGTCTCATAGGTGCAACAATATCCCATTTTCCAGAGAGAACGGTGCTCATAGTGCTGGTTAGTTCGTCTAGTTCATCTGTTTGTTTAGGTTCAGGCAGCAGCTGAGACAGATCCGATAAGCAATTTGAAAAATTATCTATGGTGGATGGAAGGATTGTTCTGCCTAATCGATAACGCGGCGCAGCATGATATATTACCGGGGTACGTAATATGCAAGTTACCATGTAATGGTCAGTTACATCATCACTTTGCGGAATGATATCTATATCGGTTGGATCGGTTCCATGTGATATAATTAAATCGAGTGTATGATTAAAACGATGAGTTGGTCCGGTAACGTTTTGCTTAACCCCAAAGGAGTTTAATAAGTCTATAAACGCAGCCCCTAACGTATCATTTTGATTATCTACGTGTATGTTAAAATCTCCAACAATTAATATTTTATCGACATTGACCAATAGATCTGAGAGAAAATTTGCAAATTCTTTTAGGAAATCAGCGTAAGGCCCTGGTGGTCTATATACGGTAGCCAAGGCTAAAGATAATAGGGATGTTTTTCTATCATCTAAGAGCGTAACATTTAGTACAAGTACTTCAAATGAAATAAACTTATAACCCGTTTTCTGAGTAACATTGAGAATATCTCTATAGATAGTTGCAATACCGCCGCCACGACCAATCAGACGGGGCTCGTGCTTATAGGAGTATCCTGATGGAGTAGACTCATTTAGACCGAAATAATCATTTGGTTTAAGCCAGGTTTCAGTAAGGCAAAGTACATCTATGCTATTATCTGTGACTATTTCATTTACAATAACTGCCTTAGGTGTGAGTGATCTAATGTTTAAAAGACCTAGCTTTAGAAATTGTTTTTGTTTACTAATAGCAACATTTTCTGTTTTAATAACAATTAGATTTTTCCTAGATCCTGCAGTAGATTTATTATTTGATCGCACTAAACGAGGAATAGACACAGTTTCTATGCAATGTTCTACACTATTTATATCAGTTAATTTGGTGCAGCAGAGACTATGATTTGGACTTTTGGTTACTAGTCAAAAGGTATTTAACATTTTGGAGATGTTATCTGACAGTAGATCCGATCCGAATCTGTTTGGGTGTAAGCCATCAGCACGGTATAGCCTAGGACGCTCCCAAAACAGATTCCAATTATTTACAAAGAGCAGTTTCTGCTCATTGCACCATGACGTTAACCATTCATTTAGCGCGAATAATCTACTAAACTTGCCATGTCCTAGACGGTACGTGGGAAGCGGTCCTGACACAATGATCGTTATATCAGGCGATGTGCTGCGTACCGTATCGATCAGATTCCTGAAGTCTTTCTTCAGAACTTCCGTCTGACGCAGCCTGATGTCGTTCACTCCCGCGTGCAATACCAAAGTTCCGACGCGCTCGTTATCGTTCAGAATCTCGGGAACGCGAGCAGCGATTTCAGAAACAAGAGCACCAGGAAAGCAGTGACTGTGCACCTTATTTTTACCTGATGTAGCATGGACGTGCCGAACAATGGAATCACCGATGATCACAGCATCGCGTTCTGTTTCGCGAAGAGGGGAGAAGCGGTTTTGTGTGGATAACTCGAAAACCGGGAGGGTCGGAGAGGGTCTTGGTCTAGACCTGACTCGCGTCTTCCGCTGCGGAAATATCCAGGCTTCGTGGTGGCGTGTTGGAGCCGGAGTGAACGAGACCATGGCTGATCGCGACCTTGGCGCGGCTTGGGACCGATGCAGAGTAACGCACGGAGTAGACGAGGTCGGAGTCAGCGGGTTAGTAACATTAATCTCTGATTTGTGAGCATCAGCGCGTGATGTTTCAAGAGCCAAACGCCGGTCTCTCAGCTCGGCCTGTCTCACTAAAAGGTCGTGGATCTGTTTCTCAACAGCTTCCAGCTCAGACTGTACCGCGTGCAGCTCAAATGTGTCCTCACCTGCACCAAAAGGTAGACTACATACATCTGATATATTCGCCATTTTAACAGATGGACAGTAAGTTAGCAACGACACTACCAGTGATGCTATCAATTAATACTAATTTCTGACAAGCGTCTTAGATATAATCCGTCTTTTAAGTGGTACGGGTGTAGAGTAGACGCACGATAGGTGAAAAATGTTTGTAAGTGAGTGTTAAGAAGACGCGTTCAGCCGTGATCCCCGGGAGTAACCTATAAGAGTATCCAGCGTAGAATCACTAACAGGCTTGAGACACGTCTGCTCAACAGTCCGCGTTGTAACTATGAGGTTTGAGCAGTAGTGCTTCTCAGTGAGGAAAAGTAGAAAATGTTTGTTGTAAGTAAGTTTAAAGAGTAAAATCAAGAATTATAAATCAAATCGATAGAGCTCCAAAGACAACAACGCGTTCAGACGCGACGCATGCGCATTCGACAACAGGAAGTCGTGTCATTCATTTACACTCATGAATGATAACCATCACCAGTAGAATCAAGTTTAGGATGTAAATACAGTGGTCCTATAAAGCATTTAGAGACATCATACACTGCCTTTCAAAAGTTTGGGGTTCAGAAAGAGATTTAACTTTAATACTTTTTAAAGAAACTAATACCTTTATTCAGCAAGAAAGCATTAAATTGATGAGAAGTGACAGTATAATATAATGTTTAAAATATTTCTATTTAAAATAAATGCTGTTCTTTTGAATTTTTCTATTCATATTTTTTTTTTAAATCACAGTTTCAAGAAAAATATGATATTTAAATATTAAAATATGTTTTCAACATTGATAATAATCAAATGTTTCTTGAGCAGCAAATTCGAATGATTTCTGAAGGATCATGTGACACTGAAGACTGGAGTAATAATGCTGAAAATTCAGCTTTGATCACAGGAATAAATCAAATAGAAAATAAATTGCAGTAATTATTTCATAATATTACTGTTTTTATTGCGTTTTGGATCAAATAAATGCAGGTTTGGTGAGCAGAAGAGGATTCTTTCAAAAAAAAAAAAAAAAAAAAAGTACAAATCCCCCCAAAAAACATTTATTACGTTTGAAATAGATTTAGTTTTGGCAAGTCACTTGAACACTTAGAGCTGCTGTAGTTCATATATCTTGATTTATCCATAACTAAAATATCAGATATCCAGTGATGAGTGTGGAATGACTGTATCATATACAATAGATCAGACTCAGTATGAATGATCAGCAGTAGATTGTCGATACTCATCCGTTGTGTGTTTCAGACGGTGTGGTGACGTACGAGCAGCTGAAGCTCATGATGTCCACTGGAAGCGTCCAGCTCGTCGATGTACGCGAGCCGGATGAGCTGGAAGAAGGTTTTATTCCAGGAGCCTCCAACATTCCTTGTAAGTCACACAGTTCTGCTCTGCACACACACACACACACACACACTCACACAGTTAATATTTAAAACTAGATTAAAGACGCGTCTCTTCAGGCAGGCATTCATATAATACTTTTAATCTTACAGTTAAATCTGACCTCTAGTTCATAAACGCCAGAGGAGAACTGGCCCCCGACTGAGCCCGGGTTCTCCCAAGGTTTTTTTTTTTCTCCATTAGGTCACCTGATGGAGTTTTTCGGTTCCTTGCCACTGTTGCCTTTGGCTTGCTCAGTTGGGGACATTTAATTTAATTAATCAATCAACAATACTATTGATCAGCATTACCAAACGTGGACGTTTTCCACTAGAAACAAAC
Organism: Scardinius erythrophthalmus; assembly: GCF_964197995.2. NCBI lineage: Eukaryota > Metazoa > Chordata > Actinopteri > Cypriniformes > Leuciscidae > Scardinius > Scardinius erythrophthalmus. The sequence goes on from NC_138225.1 coordinate 4,126,223, forward strand.
ATTGATGTATTATTTTAATTTAATACTGTGAAGCTGCTTTGATACAATCTGTTTTGTGAAAAGCGGTATATAAATAAACTTGACTTGACTTGACTTGACTTGACACAGACTTTATGAGTGACAGTACTTTTGTTGATGTAGTGGGAGAGGTGGAGCAGGCCCTCAGACTGAGCCCGGATCAGTTCAGAGAGCGCTACGGCGTCACAAAGCCTCACAAAGAAGACTCAGACTTCGTGCTGTACTGTGTGAGAGGGATCCGCAGCCTCACTGCGCTGGAGACCGCAAGAGCTCTGGGATACACAAGGTACACACACACACACACACACACACACACACACACACACACACACACACACACACACACACACACACACACACACACACACACACACACACACATTTCCATAGCTATCTAAATGGGGACATTCCATAGACCTAATGGTTCTTATACTGTACAAACTGTATATTCCATTCCTTGAATAAATGAATGTAAACCTAACCCTACCCATCACACAACTTTTTGCATTTAAAAACAAAAACTTTAATTACTTTATTTTTTTATACCAGATTTACAAATAAAGGGAGGTTTTAGGAGATTTTGGTCACCTCTGTGTACAAATTTGGCCCTCAAATATAGTTAAGTAGGCACACACACACTTTTTAAACTTGGAACAGTTTGTTGAACCTTTAGACAAAAAAAAAAAAAAAACTAAAACAAACTAAAAAATAGTTTGCAAATATGCTTTTTGTTGTGCATCGTATTTGAAGCATCAGGCTTTTATAACTCTTCGTTGCACCCCATCTAGGGAAAAGGATGCAACTTTTGACAAAGCCAAAATTACTCATAAAAACGATTTTAGTTTTATTCCTCTTTCCTAAACCTAACAAAAAGAAAATACAACACACCAACCTAACTGTCTTGGGAGAAACAACTTTTCGAAACTTTTAATCAATTTCGAATCGCCACACACTGGCGACCCCTGCTGTCAGAACAGTGTAAATGCAGCGAAAACTCAACATGCAAAAAAAACAACAACAACCACCTTTTAGGCTACAAAACAATTGCAGATGTTTTATTGAAGGTAATATTAGATGCAATAATCATCATATACTATTAAATATGAAGTGTCCTTATAATATGTGTCATTTTATTGAATTGTAGGCCTTGTTTTATGGAGTTGGTTAATCAGACCAATAAGAGAACTTTATCTACAAGAAGTTCACAGAGATCCTTGAAATTTCAATACATTTTGAAACAGAATGATGTAACAAAGCCTCGTTTACTGAAATCATGTGACATTGGCAGTTTGATACACACTCCGAGTCACTGGTTCAAAGCAAATGATTCTCAAAGGTTTTGAAGCTTCACAAAGCACGTTTCAAAAGTGCGCCTCACTAAAATAAACATAAATGGCATCAGAGTCCTTAGTTTCCAAATCTTCAATATTTACAATAGATTTACAAAACTATATAAACAGCCAAGTGAACAAATTGAGAGGGCTATCTGAAATCACTGTCAGAAAACAGGGAAAAGTCCAAACACACCAAACACAAACAATCAGTGTCCACTCACCAAATGAAGAAGTCTTTCACACAGAGTGTATGATGAATTACCGTGACACACATCTCAAACCAACACCTACTGAAGATTAGTGATACTATGATATGTATAGTAATACAATACATTCTTACAAATTTACCCAAATTATTATACATCTGTTTAACCGAAGCTAATTTGGGTGTGTTTCTCCATCCCCAATGTCACTTCTCTGTGTTTTACGGCCGTGATGAGAACGCCGGTCTCCTCGGCTGTGAACCGCTCCTGGCTAATCCGCCGTTATAATAGCAATCCGCCATGGAACAAGCACGCCTGCTCTTAAAGGGAATGTGAGACGTCGCTCTGATTGGTTTATTTCACGTTACGCCCAAACCACACCTATGAGTAATGAAGCGACTTCAGACCAACATATTTTAGATTTTCGTCGGGCGCAAGAGTCATTTATCCCGCCGGTATAATAGCAACAGCGCCCAAGACCCGCCCACAAAGTTACTTGCGTTTCGCGTTTGATACTTGCGTTTCAGATCATTAAAATAGGGCCCAGAGTATATGATGAATTACCGTGACACACCCATCTCAAACCAACACCTACTGAAGAGTAGTGATTCGTTCAGGTGCTGAATCAGTATTTGTTTGGGTGGGAATACAGAGATTCTCATGAGTCTAAAGACTATGAGTATATAAAGTAATACATTAATTTTTGGTAACTTTGCACTATTGTCACTGTATATCAGGTTTAGGCAAATTAAGAGTTTAATAATTGTCTCTTTGGAGACTATCTATTAAATTAAAGCATTCTTCCATAATACATCACACAATGCAAGTTAATTTAATGAAATATATAAATGCTAATACTATTTATAGTTCTATATTATTTTAATATTTTACTTACATATAACAATAACGTACAAACTTCTGAATCCTAATAAATAGCTAATAATAACTAATAAATATACATCACATGCTTTCCCAGATCAGCTGACTTACGCCATCAAAACTAAAGTCAAAGCTCCAGTCTCACCTCATCACAGATCTTCTGCACCTCTGGAGTGGCTTTCTTCTCCTCGGAAGGCCCTCCAACAACCGCACCGGTGGCCATTGCAATAATGTGTCGTTGATCGGTGTCGAGATGTAAAAGTGCATTTAAATACAGTCCAAATTGGCAGAAATCACTGACACCGCAACAGTATTTATGCTGCTTAGATCATACGACTATGAGCCATCATCAATTTTAGGCTACAAAACAATTGCAGATGTTTTTTTGAAGGTAATATATTAGATGCAATAATCATCATACACTATTAAATATGAAGTGTCCTTATAATATGTGTCATTTTATTGAAATGTAGGCCATGTTTTATGGAGTTGGTTAATCAGACCAATAGAGACCTTTAACTACAACTGAGTTGACAGAGATCCTTGAAATTTCAAAACATTTCGAAACAGAATGATGTAACGAAGCCTCGTTTACTGAAATCATGTGACATTGGCAGTTTGATACACACTCTGAGTCACTTGTTCAAAGCAAATGAGTCGCAAAGGTTTTGAAGCTTCACAAAGAAGTGCCCCTCACTAAAATACACAAAAATGGCATCAGAGTCCTTACTTTCCAAATCTTCAATATTTACAATAGATTTACAAAACTGTATAAAAATCCAAGTGAACAAATTGAGAGGGCTATCTGAAGTCAGTGTCTGAAAACAGGCAAAAGTCCAAACACAAACAGTCAGTAGCTACTCACAGTCAAAAAAGTCAGATGAAATTCTGATGCTTGTAATGTAAATCAATGAGATCCCAGTTCAGCAGACTACTTACATAAAATGCATATAAAAATCAGTCGTCACTCTATATCTGCCAATAATATGTCTTAGTAAGATGATATTTAAATGCATATTTGAGACTGAAAGCCCGTCTAAAGGTCCAATGGTGGTTTCCAATAATACGGGTGAAGGTTACTGCGCGTTACTGTTTTTCCTTCGCGCAACACAACAAGATTAAATTAAATACATTTTCTCATATTTATTACCTTGTTATTTCATCTGACTCCATAAATGAAAAAGGTTTTAATGATATCTAAGCATCATTAAAAGCGAGCGAATGTTTGATTATTCTTTTTGACTCTTTAATTATGTTTTACCCGCTCATATTAGGAAACAGTCGCTTTTGAGGTCCTCACAAAAACAGAGGTAATTGGCTTTATACCTGAGACGGTCGCATTCATGCTTACACAATCAAATATATTTTTGTATAACCCCTGTGGTTTTTGCATACACTTGAATTTAAAGTAACGTTTACTTCAGTAGAGGTATGGCCACTACTACAGATATAAGTTGACCAACTTTACTTCTCTTATAATAGCTTTGGATTGGCCATGCCGTGGTTTCCCCCGTACACTTATCTAAAGTAACATTAAGGTAAGACGCACCCAAATTTAGGTTGGTCAAACAACATTTGCTGCCCTAAACGGAAATTCCCTTCTTGTCTTTGCAAAACCAAGAACACTTGAATTAGTGCCAAATATTAGTCATCACTAATCTGACGCAGATTTGAGGTAACATATGAATCCGTTTAATGTACTTGGGAAAATAATCAGAATAAAATCAAATGTTTACAATTTATTGACAGATAATAAAACAATAATTCCATATCCAATTCATAAAATCAAATCATTGGTCAATCATGTATAACAACAACAATTGAGAAATTGAGGAATTGTAGAAATACAACTACACACAGCGATCGTGTGGGAAGTATCCCCGAACCTTTTGCCAATTTTCCTTATAAACCCAGATAATTCACTATGCTTACCAAATGGTGGTGTTTGTCTTTATAATTAGATTTTGGTCCCCTATTGAGTGGTTCACAACTGTGGGATCAGAATTTGTGGTTGAATGAGTTCTTGATACAGGTGGAAGAGAATACTTATTTACTTACAGGAGGTAGTTTGAATGGAGGAGCTGGGGGAGGGCAAGGAGAACACAATATTAACTTCTTGGAGCTTTGTATTATGGCTGGGAGAATGAGACCATTTTACCAGGCGCACTGAGACATTTAAAATGATACCAAACATGTATAATTGTTATTGTACATATTTAACATTGCATAGGTTTTTAGTGAGTTTTAGGGGAGGAGGAGAAGATGATGAGACTGAAAGTGAGGTGTGAGCTGCACTGTGTGGATATTGCTGTTACATATGCAAGAGAGAGTTCAAATGTTAATTCTCAGCCTTTTGTTTTCTTGAGGGTTAGTCTAGACTTACTGGCACCCGCCTTACATGACTCACATTTGAACTTGATTTTTCTAATAAATGATGAATGGATAATCAAGTAAACCTAAACAGCTACAGTGCAGTAATTGTTCACCTTCAAATATTACTAACAATATCAAAGTTATTCTTACGTTTGCTTTATAAAAATCAAAGATTGCACAGCAGAAAGTTCACCTTGTGAACCATGAGCTGAACTTTTGTACAATTGTACAACTTTTACTTTCTATAAAGTGTAACTATCAATCAGACAACAGAAGGCATGTAGTAGATCAGCATAGGTTTTGATCATGTTGATATGATATTATATTTTGCAAATCAAATATGATATTATTGGGTAAATTCAAGAGTTTCCCTCAATGATTTGGTGTCCTTCATATGTCAACATTTATTTTTCCTTTCCTTTGCTTTCTTTTATTTGTTTTGTTTTTATAGGTAGTGGCATCAGTTATATGTATATTTTCCATGTATAAATGGTTGTATGAATATAATGCAGTTTAACAATTATGATTTATGTTTATTTTTCTTCATTTGGTCATTGAAAACCTGGCTATATCAGGGAATAAAAAAAACAGGCCTGGAAATGAATAAAATCAAATGAGTCATTGTAATACTGTATTTATTTAGTATATACTTTGCTCTAAATTATTTAAATTTAAATCTAAAAATCTCGATAAATATTGCTATTAAATGATTTTTTATGGTTTAAATCCCAAAAACCTAAGAAAGACAAGATCATTCAGTGAATTCATCCTCACTCACTCACAAATGACCGTGTCTCTGTTTGTCTCTCAGGGCCCGTCATTACGCTGGAGGATTCATCGAGTGGAGTCAGCGAGAAGGTCTGTGAGAAGAAAGAGTCGAGCATGACACTTGACAACAGAGGAATGAAGCTTATTTCAGCTCCGTCAGGGACCTACAAGACTATGACAATGAATTTATACGGCACTTGACTGTTAAAATTACAGCACAGACCAAAAATGTATTCATAAAATCTCACAGATGTGTCTATATATTTTGCAAAGACTGAATAAATATTGCATTGTTTATGATACACTTTGTTTGTTTTTATGCCATATGATTTTGTCACTCTAAATGGACCCAGCGACACATTATGATTTGTTGCTCGTGTATGTTTTACTAACTGAAACGAACACTCTGAAATAGACAATTACACTATAAATTCATGATTGAGCACTGACCACACTGATGATGGTTGAAGAGTATAATAATAGGGATTTGCTAAATAAGATAATGTGAAATTCAGTATGCTGTTTCTTTGCAAGAGCTTACATGAACTTTGTGGTTTGCAACTGTAAGGCCCGATATATTGGTCCAATCTCGGTTCGCCAATACACGGGGAAGGTATCCTGTGTTCTGTCCTCACTCATGCAAAGTATTGGTTGGTTAAATTTGCAATACATTGATCATATGTATTTACTCGTTACTTCATCTGACTCCATAATTGAAAGGTTTTAATAACATCTGTGCCTCACTAAAAGTGAGCGAATGTATGACTATTCCTTTTAACCATTAAATGAACAATGTCAAAATCAGGTAGAATAATCACATGTAACAATTTAATATTTCAGATATCAGAGATCAATTCCACAATCAATTCAAATATCTAGAACATGGTTATACATTGGTTACACCAAATAATCTTACCCAGCTTGTACCTGAGACAGAGAGAGAGAAAGGGAAAGAAAGAGAGAGAGAGAGAGAGAGAGAGAGAGAGCAAGACCACCTATTCCATTCACGTCCAGCAAAGAGTTTACATCTCGCAATTCTGACTTTATTTCTCAGAATTGCGAGATATAAAGTCAGAATTGTGTGAAATAAAGTCAGAATTCTGAGATATAAAGTCAGAATTGCGAGATATAAAGTCGCAATTGTGTGTTATAAAGTCAGAATTCTGACTTTTTTCTCGCAATTGCGACTTTATATCACGCAATTCTGACTTTATATCACGCAATTCTGACTTTATAACACATAATTGTGAGTTTATATCTCGCAATTCTGACATCTTTTCTCAGAATTGTGAGATATAAAGTCCAATTCTAAGGGGAAAAAAAGACGGACTTTTTTTTTTTTACCTTAGAATAGTTTATATCTCACAATTCTGACTTTATAACACGCAATTCTGACTTTTATGTCTCCCAATTGCGTGATATAAAGTCAGAATTCTGAGATATAAAGTCAGAATTGCGTGATATAAAGTCGCAATTGCGAGAAAAAAAGTCAGAATTCTGACTTTATAACACGCAATTCTGACTTTATAACACGCAATTCTGACTTTAAAACACGCAATTGCGACTTTATTTCACGCAATTCTGACTTTATATCTCGCAATTCTGAGAAATAAAGTCAGAATTGCGAGATGTAAACTCGCAATTGTGAGATAAAAAGTCGCAATTATCTTTTATTTATTTTTATTTTGTGGCGGAAACAAGCTTCCATAGATATCTGTACCACTCTGAGACATTTCAAATGACACCAAAAACATAACAGTCAATGATAAACATTCACATTAAACCATACATTTTCTTGGGTGAATTCAAGTGATCATCTGAGCATGAGACAGAGGGGGTGAGGGGAGAGGGAAAGAGATGTAGATTCGGATGACTTGGAGGTGAGACTTTCATCTTGATGGTGCATGAGAGCCAGTTCAAATGGTAATCTCCAGAGAGGTCCTTTTGTCCTCTCAGGGTCTGGTTATCCCCCGAAACAGACTGTCTGGAATTTCCTAATTGATCAATTCTTACAAGAGCTTACATGAACTTTGTGGTCTGCACCAATAAAAAAAAAAAAAAAAAAAAATCACCTAGTTTCAATAATTTAAAATGAATGTGCATGTGATGTGTTGTGAGAATTGGTGACAAGCTACTTTTTCAGCAAAAATAACTAAAGCACCGGTTCTCAAACTTTCGAGGAAATTATCATCTGTCTGATCATCACCATCCTAAGAGGGCCATTAGGTTTAACTTGTAAAATGGATTTAAAATTTTTCACATTATTTTAAAAAGAATTTTTTGTTGTTGTTGATTTGGTTATTTGTTCAATTATTTCAGCACAAAAATTCCCTTTTTTATACAAGTGAATTGAATTTGGTGTTTTTCACCAAACATTGATCACCATACGTTGTATGACAAAACTTACCAATTCACAAAAATAACGGTATGCATAGCTGATATAAAAAACTGGATGACTAGTAATTTTCTACTACTTAATTTTGAAAAAAACAGAGATTCTACTTATTGGACAGAAAACTTCCTCACATAATAATCTAGAATACTGTCTAACACTTGATGGCTGCTCTGTCAAGTCTTCGTCGTCGGTTAGGAACCTGGGTGTGCTCTTTGATACCAATCTTTCATTTGAAAGTCACGTGTCTAGTATCTGTAAAACCGTATTCTTCAATAAACAAACTACAGCTGGTCCAAAACGCAGCAGCTCGAGTTCTTACCAGAACCAGAAAGTATGACCATATTAGCCCAGTTCTGTCAACACTGCATTAAACATCGTATAAATTTTAAAATATTGCTGATTACTTACAAAGCACTAAATGGTTTAGCTCCAGAAATGCATAGCTCAAGAAATGCATAATCCTTCTTCAGCATCTCCCTAAATACTCAGACCAAGGCAGAAACCTCTTTCCAAATGTAAACATGAGTTCACAGTGAGAATTTACATTAATCACTGTCCCAGACTTACTGGGGGCAGAAGTTGATTTACATGGAAACAATTGCTAACAATGGGAATTTGCATTGAGTTTACACCTTTTGAGAGCAGGAGACCATTTGCCTGGAAGACACACCCTCCTCTGTGTGCGAACTATCTCTAAACTCTTAAATACCTTATTACCTTTTGGTTTACTTCTTTGGGGATGAGACCTTTGTATCAGTCATATTGAGACATTTCAAATGATACCAAACATGTAATACTGTATGATAATTATTCACAATAAACCATATAGATTATTGGGTGAATTTTGGTGATCTCAGCATGAGGGAGAAGGGATGGGGGAAGAGGGAAAGAAATGTAGATTAGGATGATTCTGGGGTGAGACTTAATTACCTTTGTTCTCTTAGAGAGTTGCCCTCTCTTCCAGTTTTTTTCCAGCCTTACAGCTCCCTCCTTGACGCCGTGGGTCAAATTCAGATGAGTCCCTGTGGAGTCACTGTTAGACGTTTGTTGTTGTCTTTGAGATGTCGCTCAAAAATTGTCTTAGCAATGTTAGATTCTGTAGAAACTTTCAGAGGGCTGTGTTCACCTGCAGAACACCTGGTCTTACCAAGTGTATGTAGCTTGACTTCAGCAGGGGGATGAATGCGTTCAGGTTTTCTTCCTGTGGTCCAGCATAGAATATGAAATGTTCATAGAGTCAATCTGGACCTCTGTGACTTGTTCAGTTGACGTTTCATTCCTTCATGGAAAAACTTCTGCTTCTGTGGCACCTTCCCCATGACGATAACCTGTCCCTTCTTGACCAATCCTGTCACCTTCAGTGGTGCGGTTGTCTGGGCAGACCTCAATGGATGAAGGGGTTCTCCTTGGTTCCACACTGCTTTGTGTGAGACACCTGAAAAGCATCTTAAATGTCCACTTCACGATTGAGCACTTATGAACTTAAAGTCGTAAGGAAATGCATAGGAACACATAATGAAATATAACAAAAAACCATGTCATGTTCAATATAAAATATCATGTTCATGTTAGCAAGTGCGAATGGCACATCTGGTCTCAAGTTTTAAACACCAATTTCTTCACTACCACTGTGATGAAGTTAAATTGTAGTGGAGTTTAAATATTCTTGGTCTGAATTACTCAAAGGAAATGCAACAAGGGGTCAGTGTAATCTAAACAGTCAAATAGATGGTATGCATCAATACATCATGCAATACAAATAATAATAATATTCAATCACAATTATATAGAAATGTACATATATAATAATCCCTTTGTTTGTTCAGGAATCTTCCAATGCAAACCACCTATGCAGATCTAAGAAGTGACTTGGAACATGCTTAGTCATACAAGAATGGAGATTGTTCATTCCTTGCAACAGTTTGGTGTGTGTGTTTGTGTGTGTGTGTGTGTGTGTGTGTGTGTGTGTGTGTGTGTGTGTGTGTGTGTGTGTGTGTGTGTGTGTGTGTGTGTGTGTGTGTGTGTGTGTGTGTGTGTGTGTGTGTGTGTGTGTGTGTGTGTGTGTGTGTGTGTGTGTGTGTGTGTGTGTGTTTTGTTTGTGTGTGTGATGCTGGCTAAGTCACAACCGATGACAGGGTTAAATTGTAAATTTTGTAATTGATTGAAGCGCTCACATTTCAGATCTATCCGTTTCTGTTATTAGTGGTATGTTGAGAAATCAGGGGCCCTCTGATTTTCCAACCATCCCAATAGCAAATAGAAAGTTTAAACATTTTGAAATTTAATAGCAGGTCTGTCTCTGATTTCTAATTTGCATCATCGATTTGTGACTGTAGCCATTCATATGTATATTACAGTATTTTCCCAAGAGTTGGCAGAGTGTTGTGAATAGCGTATGCTATATGTGTCTCTGTTAGACTGTCATCATGGGATGAGCTTTACCATCCTATGTGTGTGGAACTATCTGGATCTGTTGGATGAAGATGGACAATAGATCTTTAGTGAAGTGACACTTTGGACTCTCATCATCTTTATCTTCTTATGATGTGTAGTGTTCAGCCTGGATAGATTTTATCTATTCCAGGTCATGATGATGTGAGGGTGTAGTAATGGATGTGTGTGTTCAGTGTTCATGTCTAGGAGATGGGTGGAATCTAATCTATAACAATTGTGTTGCAAATTTAGTTCCAGTTTTATACTGGGAGGTCATAAATATGCAGTGGTGTGCTACTGTGAGGTGTGAATGGCCTCTTGAAGTGTCTTTTCATCCATCTCCCGAGTCTCAGGTTATGTTGTAACAATTCCGCTGTCCTGGCTTTGATCTAGGTGGGGTCCGGCCCATCCTGGTTTATTAAAAGTAATTTGATTAAATGAAATACTTTTTTTTTTCATATGCATTACCTCGTTATTTCATCTGACTCCATAAATGAAAAGGTTTTAATGATATCTGTGCATCATTAAATGTGAGCGAATGTTTGACTATTCTTTTTAACTCTTTACTGAAAATAATGTCGGAGTCCATTAGAATAAAATCAAATGTTCACAATTTTAAATGTATCATGCCAATTTCATAATCAGTTCAAAGATAATAGATACAAAACATCAAATGCTCTGTAATAAAGAGAGAAGATGCAAACCTTGACATTAGGAAATACATGATGCGGACAGTCTCTGCCACTCTCAGCAAGTCAGCATCACAGGCCAATTTGAGCTACAAATCGCCCTGAGCCTCTTGTTGCATTTCTTTACATAGCCAGATCAAGGCAGAAAACTCTTTTTAAATGTAAACATGAGTTCACAGTGGGAATTTACATGAATCACCATCCCAGACTTACTGGGGTCAAAGGTTGATTTACATGGAAACATTTGATAACAATGGGAATTTGCATTGAGTTTACACCTTTTGAGAGCAGGAGACCATTTGCCTGGAAGACACACCTCCTCTGTGTGCAAGTTATCTCTAAACTCTTACATACCTTATTAAGTTTTGGTTTACTTCTTTGGGAAATGAACCAGTCACACTGAAACATTTCAAATGATACCAAACATGTGTAATACTGTATGATAATCATTCACAATAAACCATATAGATTCTTGGGTGAATTTTGGTGATATCAGCATGAGGGAGAAGGGATGGGGGAAGGGGGATAGAAATGTAGATTAGGATGATTCTGAGGTGAGACTTGCCATTAAGTTTTGCATTGTGACACTGAAAATTATTTTTACTCATATTTTTATTTATTTTATATAACAGTAGTGAAACTCTCTGAGAGAACAAAGGAAATTAACATTTGGGGCCCTATCTTGCACCCAGCGCAATTGACTTTGTACACTGACGCATGTATCATTCCTATTTTGCACCCGCGCAAAGCGTGCTTTTCCCTCCACAGAAGCACGTCGCTAAACAAGGGAATGAACTTGCGCTCCCTTGGCGGTTCAGCGCAAAAAAGGAGGCGTGTTCCGGCGTGTTCCGGTGTTTTTTTAAAATAAATTACAGAAGAGCAGTAATTTATCAATTTGCAACAATATTTCATATTCATTAGGCGTGTTTAGGCCTTTATTTTGAAATAGAAATAAACATGAAAAATCATGAAAGATTGGTAGAAACCTCAGTTTGTTTTCATGCCAAGAGTTCAAAAGATAACACCGATTAAATGTTATGAGAAAAAAAGGTCTGAAAATGTTTAGAATATAAAGAAAAATATGGATTCTGCGGCAGCGAGCTATAACGCACATATGTGCTCTTTTTATGTTTATTAGAGGTTGAAATCAAATCAAATACTGTCAAAACACCCATACTATTTCTGAATAGGATGTATACTTCATAAATTCTATGAAATTATGGAAAGACATGGTTCAGATCACTCAAAACATATGAAAATGGAGAAGCCCTTATATGGTCAGTAAGGAAGCTGGCTGTCCATCTAGTGAAAAAGTTTGGTACTGCGCCCAAATAAAATCTTACTTGAAAGCTCATTTTTTGAGATATCAACCTAAAATTTGTAACACAACTTGTTTAGATGTTTGGCTTTAATTTTCTAGCAGTTTTAGAGTTAAACACATTTTTTAATACATATATTTTATATAAAATATAAATAATTAGATTTTTACATTCTATATTTTCATGAACTCAAACTTATATAACTTTTTTTCTGTTTCACTTTCATAATTTATTTCACTTCTACAATAATCTGGCAAATGTCTAATTAAAAACGAGACCAACCATATGTCTATATTCCAAAGCATTCTTGAATTACAACCATTTAAGTTTGTTTTTTTGATTGCTAGTACTATGTCCTCATATCATATGGTAAATCATAGACCCACTGTCCTCACACGAGGACATAATTTTCTGCAAAAACTACTTCCTGTACAAAAACAAATTAAAGTTATTATACTTATTAGGTCCTACTTATCCCAAATAGCAAGAACAATTATAAAATGCACACCAGGCAAACTCTCAAGGGAATGTGAGATGACGCTCTGATTGGTTTATTTCACGTTACACCCAAACCACACCTATTAATAATGAAGCTACTTCAGACCAACCCATTTTAGATTTGCGCCTGGCGCAAGAGTCATTTATCCCGCCGGGAAAATAGCAACAGCGCCAAGACCCGCCCACAAAGTTACTTGCGCTTTGCGCTTTGACACTTGCGTTTCAGAAAGTTAAAATAGGGCCCTTGAAGTCACTATTGTGCGCTATCGAGAATTATATATTGTTCACTACATTTGGACATTTTTGTAATTTTATTTATTAAATGTGTAGAATACTTTCCAAACCGTTACATATAGTATTATAAATATGTGCGTGCATATTAGGCCTACACGCCATAAAGTTCGTATCATATGCACGTGAAAACTGCGTATCATATGTGTGCAAAAACTCATTTTGCCGTATAAATGATACGAGAAATATCATTCGTGTTATAGATACGCACTTTCATGAGATCGGGCTCGAGGGGGATGTGATCAAAGCCTGGAGTGGAGCGAAAGCATGTTCCTCTCTGCACTCTAAGCGTTCTGTAATCCCTCCGCAGAGTCCACTCCGGGTTTTTCATTCCCGCTAGCGGAAAACTGCTCCGTGTTCACTCCATTTTAGAAGTTATTCTAATATGTTTATTTTATATATATATATATATATATATATATATATCAAGAACGTCTGAATTTATAATGTCATTTGAACGCGAAAACTGTTTTTGGTGTATAAATGATACGAGAAATATCATTCGTGGTATAGATACGCACTTTCATGAGATTGTGTTGTCCCCCTCAGCAGGGTGAATAACCTACATCTCATCTTTCCTAAATTTAAAGGAACACTCCGACTTTTTGGGACTTTAGCTTATTCACAGTATTCCCCACAGTTAGATAAGTCCATACATACCTTTTTCATTTCTGTGCGTTCTGTAAGTGTTATTTGATGCACCCACCGCTAGCCTAGCTTAGCACAAAGACTGGATGTGTATGGATAAGGTAGCATACTAATCCCAATAAGTGACAAAATAATGCAAACATTTTCCTATTTACGTGTTGTGATCTGACGTGTTGTGATCACTCCGCCCAAGTAGTTGTGCTCCTACACCTAGTGAGAATATAGTTCCCAGTATTTATACGATTAAAAATGGTCTCTGTCTCATATAGCCTTGTTATTTGTACACGCTTTGACTATACAGATCACAACACGTAAATAGGAAAATGTTTGCATTATTTTGTCACTTATTGGGATTAGTATGCTACCTTATCCATACACATCCAGTCTTTGTGTTAAACTAGGCTAGCGGTGGGTGCGTCAAATAACACTTACAGAACGCACAGAAATGAAAAAGGTATGTATGGACTTATCTAACTCTGGGGGATACTGTGAATAAGCTAAAGTCCCAAAAAGTCAGAGTGTTCCTTTAAGACCTATTCAAACTGAAATTAAGACATTTATTACACTATTTGAGAACTGGAAGCATATTTACAGCCTTAAAATTATGAAAAGTGAATTTAAGAGATAAGGACAGGCGGGAAACCTACAATTGGCGGATATCCATCGTAGACTTGCTGCAATTGACGGAGATCCGTCATAGCGACGGAGAACTTTCCTGTATGTGACGTTGTGCCATGAAGCAAGTCGGAATTCTCAGGAGATTTGGTGGGGCGCCACCTCTCAAACTTGCATTGCTGGTTTTGCACTGGTATAAAAATTCATTGCCTTTTATAATTACGCTAAGTAACTTTGATAGCAGTCAAACAGGAAAATTACAGTGTGTAATTAAAATGGTAAAAGTTGTAAATAGCCTACCATTGGACTTGACCTTTTCTTGAAAAAGAAAAGAGGATAGAAACATAAGAGATCCAACATTATAAATCATAAATCTATTTAATTTGAAAAACTAACCATATTAGCTGCATGTATGATTTAATTATATATCATATTACTGTTTTAGCTGCATTTGATAAAATCGTTTTTTTTATCCTCCCCCCGCCTCTTCTGAACACATGGTATATTCTGGTGATGATGGCTCATAGTCATATGATCTAAGCAACATAAATACTGTAGCAGTGTCAGTGATTTCTGCCAATTTGGACAGTCTGAAAAAGCACTTTTTAACATCTCGACACCAGCTCGACACCGATCAACGACACATTATTGCAATGGCCACCAAAACGGTTGTTGGAGGGCCTTCCGAGGTGTATAAAGCCACTTTAGAGGTGCAGAGGATCTGTGATGAGGTGAGACTGGAGCTTTGACTTTTGTTTTGATGGCGCAAGTTAGCTGATGTGGGAAAGCATGTGATGTATATTTATTAGTTATTATTAGCTTTTTATTAGGATTCAGAAGTTTTTACGTTATTGTTATATGTAAAATATATATATATATATATATATATATATATATATATATATATATATATACATACAGTGCTATGCATAAGTTTAGACACCCATGCTAAAGTTGACTAAAAAGAGGAATAAAAAAATCATCTTTTGGAAATTGAACTTAATGCCTTAATTAAAAAAATTAGGAAAAATCCAACCTTTAAGGACACCAATTTTCTTTGTGAATGAATAATGTATCGTAAATAAATAAATGTTCTTCCTTAAAATACAGGGTGCATAAGTTTGGACACCCCTATGTTAAATTCCCATAGAGGCAGGCAGATTTTTATTTTTAAGTATTTTTTTTAATTATTTTTTTAGGATACTATGCATCCTGATAAAGTTCCCTTGGCCTTTGGAATTAAAATATCCCCACATCATCACATAGCCTTCACCATACCTAGAGATTGGCATGGGGTACTTTCCATAAGATCATCTCTCAATGCAAATCAAACCAGCTATTAGGCTAACTGAAATAAAACCATGCCAATCTCTAGGTATGGTGAAGGCTATGTGATGATGTGGGGATATTTTAATTCCAAAGGCCAAGGGAACTTTATCAGGATGCATAGTATCCTAAAAAAATAATTAAAAAAAAATACTTAAAAATAAAAATCTGCCTGCCTCTATGAGAATTTAACATAGGGGTGTCCAGACTTATGCACCATGTATTTTAAGGAAGAACATGTATTTATTTACGATACATTATTCATTCACAAAGAAAATTGGTGTCCTTAAAGGTCGGATTTTTCCTAATTTTTTGAATTAAGGCATTAAGTTCAGTTTCCAAAAGATGATTTTTTATTCCTCTTTTTAGTCAACTTTAGTATGGGTGTCTAAACTTATGCATAGCACTGTATATATATATATATATATATATATATATATATATATATATATATATATATATATATATATATATATATATATATATATATATATATATATATATATATATATATATATATATATATATATATATATATATATATATATATATATAATAAAAAATATAGAAAATAAAATATAACTATAAACAGTCAAACATCTTAATATTTAATTTATATATTTCATTATATTATATTAAATTAACTTGCATTGTGTGATTTATTATGGAAGAATGCTTTAATTTAATAGATAGTCTGCAAAGAGGCAATTATTAAACTTTCAATTTTGCCTAAACCTGATATACAGTGACAATAGTGCAAAGTTAGCAATAATGAATGTATTACTTTATATACTCATAGTCTTTAGACTCATGAGAATCTCTGTATTCCCACCCAAACAAATACTGATTCAGCACCTGAACAAATCACTAATCTTCAGTAGGTGTTGGTTTGAGATGGGTGTGTCACGGTAATTCATCATATACTCAGGGTGAAAAAGTTTACTACTTTTTTATTTTATTTTATGTAGCATAAGAATATATAATAATGTAAGAGTGAATATCGCAAGCATGCCAAGAGCATGTCTGGATCAAAAGGGGAAAATAAATTATAATTTTAAAAATTCACTATTTACACTTTGTTCTCGTCTCTTCAAAGTTGACAAAAATGAATGTATTACTTTGTCATCGTCTAAACTCATGAGAATCTCTATATTCACATCTGAACACAAACTACTAATCCATTGGTTTGAGATGGGTGTGGACTTTTTCAGTTGGTTTTTACTATATATATATATATATATATATATATATATATATATATATATATATATATATATATATAATGTAGCATAAGAATATATAATAATGTAAGAGTGAATCTCACAAGCATGGATCAAAAGAGGGGGAAAAAACAAGAAATGATATTTTTATAAAAATGAAGTGACAATAGTACAAAGTGCAAATAGTGCAAAGTTAACAAAATCTATGTGTATTATTTTATAGGTCATAGACTCATGAGAATCTCTATATTCCCAGCAAATTTTCGGACCAGATTTAGATGAACCACATTTGCATTAAATGAATTCTGCATATTTTGCCTCAGGTCAAGTGTGCTGCAGAAAATAAGGCTGGAAAGAAGTTTACCGTTTTCACTGCCAAATCTTACACCACACAGGTTGTGGCCGGGACCAACTATTTTATCAAGGTAAACTTGTTGTACCACGTTCCAGCCTGCTTATTGTGTTAATGATACGTGCTGAAAGTGTATTAAAGTGTCCTATTGTCCTCTTCAGGTGGATGTAGGGGGAGACTTCATTCATCTAAGGGTTCACAAATCACTGCCTCACGCTGGAGGAAAACTAGAACTGGACGGGATTCAGACCTCAAAATCTCATAAGGATCCCATTGAATGCTTTTAAACACACTGAACAAGTAATGCATCTTTTCTATCAGTGTATCATTCCCTCTCTCACATACTATACACTTCCATACTGTATAGGTTAAAATATGATCTACTCAATGCTGTTACAAAACTGTTATTCAAATGTACATCAAATGAACCCAATACTGTGCCTATTGTATTTGGATGAGTTTTATATGATCTTTGTCCACTTTTACAAAAGTTGTAAAGAGGTGAAATAATTGCACATGAATACGAGTCATCATTCCAGATCTGTTTCTATAAAAGATGCTGTTTCTAAAATAAAGGGAAATTCAATTTCACAGTTCAAGTCTTTGATTCATCTACACCTCCAAAAATATTTGCCAGTAATAATATCACCAGCATAAAGCACAAGTACATAAACTGTTGTTGTTATTGCTCAAAAATATTAATTACTTTTAAACTAACCTGGTTACATGAACACAATTTTAAAATGTTAGATGAAGAAAATTCTTACAAATTCAGTTTATAGGCTACAAGTTTTACAGTGTACTCTGATACATTGTATAACATTTGAAACCAACTGTTATCTGTTCTAAGATCTGAACGTGTATGCAGTAAAATATAACCAATTTAAGTGAGTTAAATATAATAACTGTTTTTTGTTTCAATTAAGATGAACATTTTAACAAAATATAGCTAATCATCATCAGAACACAATCTGAGTTTGGACAAGACAATGTCCTGTGCTCCTTCTTTGCTATCTTCTGTCCAGGGTACATTTTATTGCTTCATTGCAGGGTGAGTTTTATCTCAGTTTTTTTCTCAACAGGAAAATCAAGCTTTACACCAGAAAAATAATATCCATATGCAATGCCATGGTTTAAACACTAGATGCCTCTATGGCTCTTTAATAAATAGGCTATGGGTGTATATAGCTCTAGTCTAGTTGCTTCGAGTTTTACATGTCATATTTGCATACTTTTTAGGTGTTGCATTTGAATATGTATTTAGACATTATCAAACACTAGATTGTTATAAATTTAGATTGTTGTCGTCACATTTGTCACATTTATAAAGGTTAATTACTCACATCCTAATGTTATTTTATAATGCTCGCATTACAAGTGAATATTAATGAATGCAAATGCATATTTTTAACAGTTTTTTACAAAGACTAAAATCTGTTAAAAACATGACAACTAGCATCTGGTTGGGGTAGCTATTGAAGTGATCAACCTGATCTCACAGAATTACGTGAAATGAACACGACCCCTTAACCCCGATTTGCGTGGTGGTGGCACGTAATGTGTTACAATTACGTGTCGGCACCACGAAAACAACACCCATACAAAGTCAATGAGGCTCATTTGTCGTGGTGGACACACGGATTCCCTGGTTAGACAACGTCACAGTGGGCAGCGGTAAATGTTGTTTTCTAGTTTACGAAACGTCCTCCTTTTATAATTTATTGTAGTGTATTACTTCCGATTTTTGTTGTCTAAATAACAGTAAATTGTTTGTGATATAACTATCCATTTATAGATGGAGTAGTTTTAAAGAATGGCCCGAGGATGTGTTAAATAGATCGTTCCCTTTACTTTATTAAACCATTTACGATATTTTATTCTTTTCAAATGTATTGTCTGTCATAGCAGCGAATATTATTAATTATTATTATTATGAATCAGAAGACTTTCAGTCGTTACCACGGCAACGATACGTCACGTTACGCACGCTTCTTACCCATAATCACCGCGCTTTTACCACTCATTTCTCCCGCCACATGACTACAGTAAGTATCTCAACCCCTCGGGGTGTTTGTTTGTTAAAAAGCACGTAAAACCTTTGCTGTTATTTCTTTAGTTGTAGCTGGATTTAATCATCCATGGATTTTAGGTTGAATTTGTTAGTGTTGCATTATCATTTACACGGCTACCCGCCGAAGTAGTTACGTTACGTTAGCTAGCCAGCTAAATGACAGCTGTCCCGTCCCCGGCACAGTAGGAATGTGGCACTTCCACAACAAAAATCAGTTTAAACTCATGTATTTGTCCATGTGTTGTGAGGACAACAATTAACAACGTGTTGTTGCAGTGGTTAAAGTTTTATTCAAAGTGCATAGTAAATGTCAGAAGTGTAACTAAGGAGAATTACCGCAATCGGGGATGGACTAGAATAAAAAAGTGGACCGGGAGTCTTTCCAGAGGATTTGACTGCTCAGTGCGACTCAATGTCAATGACCGTTCATACCTGATATAATTAATGCATAATTAACTTGTAATTAACATAATTATCCTGTAACACTTTCGTGCCATACTTTTGTAAGACTTTGCCATTTTAGAAGACACTGAATCATAATTGTTACTTTAGTTATGTGTGACATTGAGAAGAGAGAGCAGTAGATATTATGAGAAGCGTTTTATGCAACAGGACAGAAGAAGACCACCTTTTCCATTATTTGTAGGCCTAAATAAAAATAGATTTGTGTTGGTACTTGCTTGTGTCAAGTGAATGTGGTACAAATCTGATATTTGCACAGTAAGGATTGATTTGTATTGTACGTAGTGTTTGTGATTGATACATAGTCAATTAATAAGTACAATTACTCTGTCCTAACAATTAAGAAATGATCATTTACTACAAATGCTATTCTAACAATCTTTTGCTTTTTTCTTGTTTTACAGCTATATTGCAACACTTTGACTCCACCAACACACACATATACACACACGCACACAAATCAAACCAACGGCACTTTTAAGAGCCACTCTCTCTCGTTCTCACTTGTCTCTTCCGATCTCTCTCTTTCTCTCTTTCTTCATTTTGTGTATTTTTTTTATATTGTTTGTATTTGTTTGTGATGTCCCTCAATTCTGACATGAGGATCTTTGATGATCCCAATGATGCCAGGATCCACATGGCAGCATTAATTAGTGATGCTTATCTCCATGAGGCCAGGGTAAGGCTTGTCATGATAAGCAAATAGTGCATAAGTCTGAAAATACTAATTGCATTTGCTTTTATAGATGTGATGTAAATGGTTAGTAAGACCCTTTTATGCAACTACTGAATAATGCTCAATTATAAGTGCTGCTGATATAAGTGCTCTGCAATATAGGCTGCCATGGCCATGGAAACTGCCTTTCCTAAAAAAAAAATGAGGAAAAGGAGGAAGAGATCCCTCACTAATCCACTGGTCACAGGCAGGCATGAGAAACGTCGGGAAACACACTGCCCTGAATCAGGTTTGTTCTTTACTAAAACATGATTACTGTATCTAAGAATAAAGATAATTCATTAAATAGTGTTTTGGTGGTTACACGTATTATAAAATGAGAGTCAGATACCACTTTGACAAAATGGTGTTGCAATGTTTGTGAAAAATGTTCTTACTAATATAGAAGATAGTTAAAGAGCATGCGACTGATAATCCTTACTTGTGTTGTGTAGTTCCCCTCCCTCCAGTCCTTATGGAATATTTTCATTTGGAAATGAATTGGTTTCATGTCAAATTGATCAAAGGGTTAAGCTAAATGACTGTGTCTGCAGCTGCTTCTCAAGCCAGAAGAAGGGATCCTGTGCATGAGGAGGGCTTTCAGATAGAAGATCAAGAGTTGGCAAGTCTTGGTGAGAATACTGAGTGTTACAGTAGTACAGTAGTGTAGTTACACTACACTACAGTTTTTCCAATTTCCACCATTTATTTAATCATAATTAAGCATTATGTTTTGTCTATGCTTCCACTACAGACTCACAGTATAACTGATATATACTTGTGATCATAATCAAGACCTTTTAAGGACAAGTGAATGTATATTTTTGTTTTTTAGAAACAAGACTCCAAGAATTAAGGGACACCATAACTGCAGTCCAGGTTCCGGAGGGAACAGACAGAATGGTTTCTGCTTGGGAACAAAGGCAGCTTCTCACAGATGTGAGAATGAAAACTGCTAGGCCTATGCTTTTGGATGCAAAGCTCTCAGCCGAGAGAGTATTCATCCAAAACTGTCACAGATGCTGTGCTGTAGAAGCTGTGATTAGGTGCCTGGACTGTGTACCACTGGACATGGAGTTCCTCTGTGCTACCTGTGACATGGAGGCCCACAAGAGAAATGTCTTCCATGACAGAGAGGCTGTGTTCCATGGATTTCTTGAGCCCATTCCCCCTACAACTGCTGTGGTGGTGAATGAAAATGGCCAGCCTCAGTTTTGTGAACAAAGTATGTTAAAATTAGCATTATATCAAATTGTCTCATACTTATAGTGTAATTGTCCAAATGTTGTTGTAGATAGTGCACATGTTTATATTTAACAGTGTTTCTAAATGGCTTAGACATTTTTTCTAAAATGCTAATCTCATTCTAAGCTTATTCTAAAAACTCTAAAGTGCAAGTGTGAAATTTAATAGCTGAATAACAAAAGTATGATTGGTTTTGACAGTTCTGTCCAGCATATCTTTGACCAGCTAAGTCAATTGCGTCTTAATATTTTTCAAAATGTGCTTAAGCATTTACATGTTGTTTCAACATTAATGACAATTACAGGTGGAATAGTGGTGTGGCCAGTTTGGATTAATTGTTGGATTTTAAAGCACTATTTTGAAAATGAGGTTAGCGTTTTGGGAAATGCATCTAAGGGACTGAGGAGAAGCTGTAAATACACCCTTCATAACTTCTTTCTGTTTTGCAGTATGTCAACTGCCTGTTCCTGCTCCAAGGTCAATTTGTGAATGCACTCATGACCTCACAATCACTCCAGGGAAGCATATTTCTGTGGTCACCATCAATGGTATGTTGTTCTGAAAGCCCTCCTTTTTGTGCAAGTATTATTGTACTAGAACTTTACCACTGTGTGCAACGCAAAGCTTTTTATAACCATGTCATTTTCAGGCAATGCCCAAATGCCATGTCAAATAGCTAATATATCATATATTTGTATCTCTGTATAGAAGGCAATCTGTTGCAATTTGATTACTGAAATTATTTTAGACTTTACTACAGTATATTGACTTGTTCACAGGACGATACAATGTCTGCTTGCCTCGGAAATCCTGTCCATCATGCCCTGCAGAATGGACTCCCGAGGTGAAGGACCTGCTTGTTTATCGGTACTGGCCAGCTAGCACCAGCTGCCAGACCCTATACAAGTTTGATGTCTTCACCTCGTTTGAGCATATGAAGGTGACTGCACCAGCCATGTCCAGGCAGGCCTTCCTGAAAATGTTGGAGCACAGATCTGTTCAAGCTGGAAGGGTAAATCTGCCTGAATATCATTGAAACATATAACAAACAAAATTATATTACTGTATACCTAATATTTAATTGTGGGCATTGCTTCAAAAAATTCTAACCAATCATTTCTTAATATGCAGACAGGTAGTATCTGTGCTGATACATTTCAGCGGAGCTTTTTTGAGTTTACGTTCTGTGAATACAAAGAAGAGGATATGTGCCAGGTCCATCATTTTGAGTGTCCAGCATGTTCTCCAGACATGTTGGCTGTCTGCTCTGATGGGAACCGAAAGCATTACCGCTTCAGCAAGTCAAAAGGGTAGGTATAGGTATTTTTCAGAAGTTTATTTTAGACTTGTCTAACACAAATAGTAGCCCTTCGGGTTGTCATTGAGTGATCATAACTTACATTTTAACAAATAGTAAATGTAGTACTTGTGATTTTTTTATTACTGACGCATGTTATCTTATCATGGACAGGACTGAGGAGCCACCCATATATGAGGGCTTGTTCCTGGCCAAGGACGAGGAAGTTGCTACCTTTGTTGATCTTGTCAGAGGCAACATGAGAAGTGTATGAACATTAGATTTTTTTTTTTTTAATAATAGTTGTTTATACAGATATTTTAGTTTTGTGTTTTTATGTATCTTAAGATGTGTTATAAACTGACTTTATAGACAAATGACAGTGCTGTCTGCGGTATTGCCAAGTTCACCGCTGGCAGAGAGATGTCCAAAAAGTCTGGTGCTCAGATAGATGAGGAGGGCATTCAAGTTGCAGTTTGCAGGTGTGTGTGTGTGTGTGTGTGTGTGTGTGTGTGTGATCCTGGAGTCTGATATTTGAGTTTTAATGACAATCCAAGTCTTTCACACGTTTGCTTGCTTGCAGAGTGGTATTTATCTATCCTTTGTAGTAGCCAAGTATTATATTTATCATATATTTTGTTATAGGCACTCAGTTGACAGAGATGTGAGCTTAAGCCAGGTCTTACTGGGTCAATTGTTTCTTAACCACTAGATTTTCTTCTGATTTATCAGACATGGGTTTCTTTTACGAGGACTGAACCATTACCGTGGAGAAATATTTGCTTACCCGATGTTTCTTCAAAGAGAGATGTCAAAGAAGGCAAATGTTACCTTCTTCTGTATGGATGTTACATGCAGGTAATCCTCATTGTCATATTGCAAATCCAACTCCATGATTAAAATGTCTTGTTTCTCAGCTTTACAGTGATGTTAGTCATTTTAGATTTCAATTAAAAATGGATCTTTGTTACACTCACATGATGCTGCTCCTGCTTTTTAGGTACTGGCCCTACCTTAACAAAGTAGCAGAGGGTTTACCAGAGCTTCTGCCATTAACAGAAATGAGGCCATTCCTGAGCGTCATGCATGCCAAAGCCCATACAGCAAAATGCGAGGTACATGCAATAACTTTAAGTCTGGTATGGCTGTAGCTATAGGGAAATAATGGGTCGGATAATAGAACGTGCTGTGTGTTATCTTTCACTAACTGCTTTTCAGCTGCTTTTTCAAATTTGTTGGACAGGGATTTTGTTTTTCCCCACCAAATAAAAAGCTTGTGTCATGAGATGTTTTAGAGATAATTGTATGCATTAATGCAATCTTCAATGCAAAGGATTAGTTTTACATTTGTGCATGTTATGCCTGATTGGATGATGTTATATCAAAACTTCTGAAGTACTGCTACATAACACTTCTCACTCTGTGTTGCAGGTGAAATGGGGTGGCAGAAGCCAGGATGGAGCAGGAAACACAGTGGGAGAGGAAGTGGAGCAGGTATGGTATTATTGTCAGTATTTTAACTATGGCTACAAAGAGTCTTAATAGAAACCATAACACCAAAAGGCACTTATTTGTCATCTAAGTAAAACGCCTGGTGTGAGGGATAAAGTACATCCTTTATGTATGAGTTAAAATAAAGAACAGGCAGTTCAGTTGTTTTTAGCAATTCCAAATGCATGCATAAGGGGTCCCAAATTCCTTGGATAATACAGTAGACATGTTTTCTGTTAAACCACAGGTTTAAGATCTATGGTGTGTAGGTAATATTTTTATGTAATGGAGACCAACATTTAATTGTATTATTTTCTTTATAGGTGAACAGCTTTCTCTCCAGGGCAGCACTTGTCACAAAATACATGACAAAAGCTGGTTGGTGTTACACTTACATTACACGCTCTGGTAGCCTAAATAAATAATAATAAATACTTAATAGTGTTTTTACAGGGAATTAAAAAAAACAAAGTTTCTCTGTTCTGTTCTTACGAAATTTATCATTGTATTACTTCAAGGTAATTACCAGTTCAACTAACTTTTAGTGATAGGGTTTAGGCATGTCTGTTGGGTTTCTCTTATTGCCTTTTGAATGTGAAATCTTACTTTTTGGCTTGTGGGTGCCTTATTGTTTTCATCAGGAAGAGTGAACATGCTAACGCGACAGGCCATGGGTTGGAACAGAAGAAAGAGGGACAACCTTCATCAAGTGTTAGCCCACAGATATGTCAAAGTAAGGGTAAATTATAATTGAGATCCTAAGCACTGCCCCTTTCCCTCAATGCACCAACTACAGCTAGATCTGAAACTATTTGTTGATGAATTGTTTAATCATGTTACGGAAAAAAATATGCGACTATTTTGATAATAATCATGTTTTATTCATTTTAAGTAACTGAGGGGAGGTCTGCTTGCTAGTATACACAGATATTTAATGTGTTATTTAATGTTACACCTGTCCTGATGAAAGTCTTGTACCGAAAGCTCAAGTAAAATTGGTGGATTTTGCATTGTGGTGGTGCATAGAGCTTTTTTCGGACATTTTGTTATTTTTTCTATTTAAAAGATCACAGAGAGGGCAAAGGTGGAAGCTGCCAGCCTTAGCAACATCAAGGAGCAGCACAACCTTGATCAGGAGACAATACAGCAGTGGGTGTGTGATGTTAGACAATGGGCGGTCACAGGTAAAACATGTAAAGTACACTATGTATGTGTGTATATACACACCCACACACACACATCTGTTAATGACTGTACCTTTATACAAATAATAAAAGGTGGCTATATTTTGAAAATGTCACTAATTGTGTCTCTTGTCAATTGTTTTGTATCACCTATTTAGAGAGAGTCTACACTCCAGGTTGTACTGAAGAGCTAAGGGCTGACATTGAGAACATCACTGTAACCCTTTTGCGCAAGAAGCAAGATCTGTATCGTCAGCATGGTTTGTTGTCAAATCAAGTTATTTAAACCAATAACACTTTAAAAAAACAATAATAATCTGGGATTATGACAGTTTTCTTTTCATTTCGATTTGCAGATAGCAACCAGGCAAGACAAAGAAAGAGAAAGAAAATGACAGAGTTGAAGAAGAAGCTTCGTGAAAAGGTCTTGCAATACAACACCGTAGTGGAAGGAGATCCGATTGACGAGGAGTTGGCTTGCAGTCTGACAGAGGGATATATCCTACCATGGGAGAGACATGGAGATGGTATGATATATATGAATTGCTATATTCCATATTTCCATATTTACCATTGTCCTTTTTGTTACTTGTCATGCAACAACACAGGAATGGGATGATATATTGAAATAAAAAATATCATGAATACCAAAATATGAAAATATTAATCACGGAGCATAAACATTGAATGGTGAGATCAACACCATGTTATTCTGCTGTAGTAATCACAAATAAAATGCTTGACCATCACAATTTCACAAGCTCTCAATTTGAATGGAGAATTATATAATTCAAATTATATTATTGTGACTTTTATTCATATTTTGAAATTGTTTATATTCTACAGAACCAATGCTGTCGCTAAAAAGATTTCTCAGAAAACATAATTCTGTTATGCTTGTATAATATAATAATAAACATTCCTTGTCCACTATTCCATTACTTTCCCCAACCAAAGGCAACACCTTCAGGTTGAAGAGATCTGTCTTCGACCAGGTAATGCTGCTGAAACGCTTGGAGGAGGAGCAGAGCATCCTGGTAAAGGAGATGTCTCAGCACATCAAGTACCTTCTGAAGCAAGTGCAAGAAGTGGAGTCACTCAGAGGACAGACTTTGGAGCGCATCAAAACCAGCAGTATGTACAAGATCTTTAGATTTTAGTATCATGTATTTATTTATTTATAATATATATAGATAGATCGATCGATCGAACTCTACTATATACATTGAGTTTATGATCAGGCACTGAGCTGACCAGCTATTTGGTACCAGTGTGCACAATGTAAAAGTTGTAAATACAGTAAATATAATGACTAAAAGGTAATGTTGAAGTTGCAAATTCAGCATTGTAAAATGCAAAAATAGTTACAAATGTCATGTTTTGTTTGATGTGTCATCTTTCTCTTTCTATTTTTTCCCACAATTCCTCTACAGATTTCGGTGACCTGACAGAGGATGCTACACATGGGCTCAACAGTGTCCTCAATCGGAGGGGTCACTCACTTAGAAGTCAACACAAACAGGCTGTTAATGCATACAGCAGTATAGCCACTATGGAATGTGATTTCCTTTCCCTACAGGAGGACATTGAGGAGTGGGATGACAATGGCTTCACCAGCCCCGAGTCTGAGGAAGAAGACACCTAAAGACCACTGCCAAACAACACAGAGGAACTGGAGATTTGTACAAAAAATCTTGCCTTGCCTTTGTTTTAAATAGCTGTACCAAAGTATCTACAGGAAAGTTTTTGTAGATTCTGTATGTATTTTTATTTAAAAAAATAGAAAAACATTGAGTTATTTATCTCTTCTAACATTTGAGCTTGCTGATTTCAGACCAAAACTGCTTATTGCTGCTTTAAATAATTAATTGTCATCATCTTTGCATGGAAAAATCTAATGAAGATTCAATGACAGTCTGTGAAATTTTAACAAGTATAATTCGAATGTACTTTGGTATTTCCATAATATAAGTGGATTTAGATTTGTATGCAATATGCATATACTACCCATATTATTTTGTAGTTTTTTTGTAGTTATAGCATACTGAATACAGTCAAATAGCATTGAAACCATAAATGTTATTCTTTTATGTTTTCCATATGACATCATCTAAATGTACATACAGACAGACAGACAAATCCAAAGAATTTTCACTTACATCCTGTAAAACTGTATAAAGAAATGTCTTTGTAACTTGTGATGCATACATATGCACCACTGGTAACCACAGAGCAAGCAAAGCGTGCTCTGTGGGGGCCCCGCTGGGCATTACTGGTTGTAGCACCACCCCAGCAGAATACGTCCCTGGATTGAAGGTCCAGTGGCGCCGCAAACCTGCTCCATCTCTACCATCTCAGATAGGGGTGCCCCAAATTTAGTGAATCAGGCAGACTCCTGGCCTTCTTTCTTTTATTTTGTTTTTATTCTATATGCAAAGCACTTTGAAATGCAATAGTGTGAATATTTAAACTCCTTTATATGTAAAGCATTTTGAATAACTTAATTTTTCTTGCTCTCATTTTGTGATTTTGTGCCACTCTAATAAACCCATTTGATGGAATTGTCTGTTGTGTGAACTTAATATGCTGCAGCAGGAAATGTTCAGTTTGCATTAGCAGTGACTTGATACAGACTTTTTTCACAGCTACACTGCATGATAAAGCTGTTGTTCTCTTGTACTTGTATGGCACTTCTACTCCACTACATCTCAAAGGGAAATACTGTACTTTTTACTTCACTACATTTATCTGACAGCTTTAGTTACTTTACAAAGGTTTTGCACAAACCATATGAAGAGTATAAATTAGGTACTCAACAGTTTATACAAGAACAGTTAAGGATTAGTTGATCGACAGAACTTTAATTGCCAGCTATTTAGATCATTTTTTTAAGTCATGTCATGTAAAAACATTTCATGGTTCCAGCTTCAGAAATGTGAAGATTTTCATCTAGATTATTTTAATAGATATTTTTAAACATTTTTAGGTTTAGACTGACAAAACAAGCAGTGTGAAAGTGTTACTTTTGGGCCATGGGCTCTCGATTAATAAAAATAAAAAAAAATCAGCAAATTCATCCATAATGAAATAATCATCTCATGCAGTCAGAGACTAAACTGTTCACCCACAACCAACTACAACAGTAAAATCCTGCTTTTACATTAACACATGAGGAATAATAATATCATGATAATAAATTATTAGTACTTTTACTTAAGTAAATGATCTGAAAACGTCATCCACCACTGACATCATTTGAAAGTACTATTTGGACACCTAATAGGCCCTATGCACAGCTGCACTACTTCCTGAACTTCAGCCAGCTCCTTTGTTTCCTGTCTGCCATTATTGGACAAACTGATTAATCCAGGTGTGTCTGATTATTGTTGTTGGTCAGACACACCTGGATTAATCAGTTTGTCCAATAATGGCAGACAGGAAACAAAGGAGCTGGCTGAAGTTCAGGAAGTAGTGCAGCTGTGCATAGGGCCTATTGCATCTTTTAGATTAATGCTGATGCTCATAAGTTCATGACTCTATCTAAAACACCCAAATAGTCTGTTTTTTGCTTGGCTGCGGTACATACATATGTGCAGTATTGTTATAATACTAAATTTCTAAAAAATATATAAAAGTTGAGGTCGGGGCCTCAAAGTCCTCACTGAAACTATGCCTGAGCCAAGGCTGTGTCCATGTAAAGTTAAAATTTAAACTTTGTTGTAGGACTAAACCAAATATATGGTTGGAAAGGGCTCGACCTGGAGAGTAACATATGTCAGTCTGAAGGTTGTAAATGGCTCCTGCTTTGAAATATTGACCTCTGAACCTTGACCTTGGTGCATGTTTGAAAGCTTGTCATTCAGGAACAGAAAGGGCTACAGACATGAAACCAACTGTTATAAATAGCTGTTGACTTCAGCTATATGACTATACCCATATGGGTAGAGTCACCAAGAGGTATTGCTATCAAAAATGGTCAAACTTGATTTTCACCTATTTAACAGTAAGGTATTTAAAATTGTATTACACAAATGTGATTCCCATCCCCTTTAACCCATCAGTGTATTCTTGCATCATTATTTACAAATCTCAATTTCATTATATTGAGACATATATTTTTAAACTACAATTCCCTCTAGCCGCGCCATGCCACTTCATACTAATTAGTACCATATTTGTAGTTTTTTCTGTTTGCAAACGTTAGGCTGTGATTAGGGTTGTAAAAAGATGTATGCACTGAATATATTAAATATCTAGTACAGCCGAACTAGTACTTACACTGTATTTAGATGTTGTGTGATATGCAAAAGTAAAGATTTTGGTTTATTTCGGATATTTTCCGAGCTGGAAAACAAAACAAATCAGCGTCACAGTAGTTCTTCCGGTTTGCAAAATAGGGGTTTCTAAACACATATCATGATAATATCTTAATGTTTAACTGCAGCCGAAGCATATATTACAATGAATTTATGTGGTTTACTTTAAAAAAGCAAACCGGTGATTAGGCGATTTTAGCAAGTAGGCCCATATACACGCGTTTCGGGATTATGTTCACACTCGGCTGGAGTTACATAACGTACCTCCCTAATTACACATCGGAAGTGTAATTTAGGAGCTTTAGGCATTTGTATATTGTATAATTAGAATTTCAAAATGTTTGTTCGGCCCCTATGACTTAAATAAAATTGTTACGTTACACAATACTGCATTTTGTTAGTAAGGATTAAGGTGCTATGTAAATTGCGTGGTCAATGATATGAACAGTGTGTGGTCAATGATATATGGACAGACCTGAAAAACACCCATAATAAATTAAAACATTTACAGTGCGTTCTCACGTTGTTTGTAATAGGCTTAACTTACTAATATAAGGCTACAAATTACTCCTAAATGTGTAAATATGTATATAATTTCCTTTCTCTTTTCCTTGTTGTTATACAGGTATACATTACCTTTATCAAAGTCTCAATAGGCTATTAACTTTGCTAATGTCCATATATTAACTCTCCTTATGTGATTTATGTCCATATTAAATTCTTATTGTGGATTTACTGATTATCAAATAAAGTTTAACTGGAAGTTTTCAACCATCCCCTTGATATAAAACAATCCATAACAAACTCGCTGTCACAGATTGTCAAACTTCATAATAAAAGACAAATCTGAAAATGTCACATAGTACACTTCATTTATTTTGTTAGGTATTGTTCATGACAGTGAAGTGAATAACAGAAATGGCAAATGAACAACAAATATAGTACCAAACAGCACTTTATTTAAGATGATCTCAATTCCCTTATTTGAAGTGTGTGTGTGTGTGTGTGTGTAGTCCCATTTGTGAAATGCACATTTTCATTCCCATCAAAAAATTAAATAGTTATTTTACATTGTCAACACACAATCAGCTTCAAGATGAGTAACTGCTACATAGGGTTAGCCCAAACAGTATGTTATGCAAATAAGGACATGGAATGATTTCATAGTTAATTATGATACTGTAATTTAGCAAGAGGTTGAAAGATTGATAACAAAAATTAAGGCATTTCGAAACCTGTGAATAAAATGGGAAGTTGCTCATGTAGTTTAATTTTATATTTGTGGCGGAGGTTATTTAATATGAAATCTTAAATGAAACCGTGTCCTTTTCAATATTGAGCTGTCCCCCAATAAAGCACTCCAACTGTGTGTGTCATCAGTGGACTGAACATTTTGGTAGTTGTGAAAGGATCAGTTGTTGCCCATAGTTTAGCTTGTCTGAGTCAAAATACAATCAACTGTAACTTTTCCATGGTCTGTTGGCAACAAAACAATTCATATTGGAGTCCTTCAAGTTTAAGAAATGTTAAGTCTGTTGTTGACTGTTGCACTTTATTGAATCCATACAGATAAAAGAGGCTGCAACAAGCTTGAATAAAAACCATGAAGAATATTAAAGTTCAAATTACATTACAAACTGTTTAGCTGATGTAACATGACAATATTATGGAACAATACAAGTGGACAACAACAAAATATGTAAAGAAAATACACTTAACAAGAACAAGGAAAAAATGCATGTTTGCAATGTATGTTGCATATTTGCAGGATAGCTGCATGGGAATCAGGCTGGCTGCCAGGATGGAGGCCAGGTCTTTCCACTGAGAAAAACATAAATGAATAGAGGGAAGTTGAGGGAGAATTAGTTAGTATAATACACATTGAATTGATTGTCATGAATGTAACATTTACTGTTTTACAATACTTTGCAGAGTAATGCAGAGCATCAAGAATCTGTTGTTCCAGAGTGGGGACGAGGTGAGCAGCTTAAAAGGTCAAAATGTTGTGGAATAAAATAAATCCTCTGACTCACAAATAAATGTATCCATTCGCAGTGTACTAATCGTCAAACCCTGAAACCCTGATGTTTCCTCTGACTATACCATCAACATCTCCAATCACTGCATTCCTCTTCTAGAGACTTGCAGCAGAAACTCAAAAGTGAATAATAAATACTCAAGCATGCACATCATAATCTAAGTTAAGTCATTAAAAGTACTTTATAAATCCCCTTGGGAAAATTCAGATGGGTAATTTTGTGTAGCCTGACCTAAGCCAAAAGACAACAGCCCATGTACGTTGACCTGAAAAATGCTTGGAATAAAGACTAGCTAGTAGCTATATGCTGAATTATTGGAAAAATGTTGTGTAAATAATGCATCCCTACTTTGCGGCCCTTCCATAGTTACATTTAAATAGTGAATTTCACTTTTGGTTTCATATGGCTGTGGATACACTCACAATTGTAAACAGCATACAAAAACTGTTTGCATGATCATTTTTCTTTAATAATCTCTACCCAAGACAATGGCTTGTCAACAATCCCAACAAATGAAAACAGTACATTACACTACATTTATTCATTTAGCCGACGCTTTTATCCAAAGCGACTTACAATTGCTGTTTATGTCAAATGTCGCACGCCTCTGGAGCAACTAGGGGTTAAGAGTCTTGCTCAGGGATGTACAGAGTACACTCTCTGCCAGTACAGAGAGATCCAAGAGCCCAATAATAAAATGCATGTAATCGTACATAACCAAAAGCTATTTAACATACCACATTGTGCAGGGCTGCCAGTCATAAAGATGTTCTGTCCTCCCCTGTGGCAGGAAGACAAAGACATTGTATTACTGTATGTTATTTAAATATTGTACTTTAACAAGGAGTGAAAATATATGAATTGTTGACAGTTTATATACTGCATATTTAGAATAATAGTCATCAAATAAGATCCATGACTGACACTTCAAGCTAAAGGTATTTACAGGATGCCTACATATCCAGCTCAATGTTGTGACTTAGACAACAGCATTTTGTCAAGGTAACATTAAGTAATCACTGTGAAGCTGCTTTCATACAATCTGTATTGTAAAAAGCGCTATATAAAAAGGTGACTTGTCTTGACGTGGGTGTCTTTAGGGGTAATAATTGTTTTTTTTGGGGGATAAATAATAAAAGCAATAAAACCATTGTTTTTATAATCACATATTTGTTGCTGCATTTTAAGTGAAATTTAACTTGGTTAAGGTTTTGAAATGACAATAGCCAATAGCATTATTTAAAGGTATAGCGGAGGATCTTTCCGAATTTTAAATAAGTCCCGCCCTCTCCACTTTTTGAAAAGTTTGATTGATTCACCAGAATGATTGACAATTAGGAGGACCAATAGTATAGGGATTCCACCCGGAAATAAAAAATCCTCCGCTATACCTTTAACTAATTGAGAGGAAACACTGTTATCCAGTTAGTCATTGTCCTACCTTCCTGTACCTTGTCTTTATTATTTCACGGACTGGGAACATTTCAAGCCGATTGTGAGGGCAATCTGTAATTGTAAGGAATATATTATTTGCACCAATGTCCACAATATGTGTAGTATTTTTTGTGCAGGAATCAATTCACAATGCACACATTTATGCATTTTTTCCACTGTTTGTCATTAGCACATTTAGCTCCTCCTAGTGAGATTTGAGAACCACAGGAGTATCAAAGGCTGCATGGTTCTATTCAAAATCTTTGTTTCTTTGCCATCCCTTCTTTATGTTGTGTCTCCTAATGGACTGTTTACATTTTACATCGCTTGCCACAGAGCAGATATATTTTACACTGGTATTCTTTACACTGGGACTTTAACTTTGCAGCTCTCTAATTACAGGGATGTGTAGACAACCATCAATTCAACTACTATTTATAGAAAAAATAATAAAATAATATAGCATATAGACATACAGTATAATTGCAATCCTGAATCAGATCCATAATAAATCAATAATTTTTAGAGGGTTTACAAAAATCACATTAACTTCATGACGATTATGCGGGGGTAAAATGTCTGTACAATACATGCCGTGCATAGACTAAAACACACCTTTAATTTTTTGTGGTCTTTTACGTTGCCATGGACCCTGCAGTGGTGGCTGCACAGCTGGGACCTGGTGTGCTGGTTCATGGAAGGGTGGAGCTGGGTGTGGTGGTTCCTGGATGGATGGAGCCAGGTGTGCTGGTTCCTGGATGGATGGAGCCAGGTGTGCTGGTTCCTGGATGGATGGAGCCAGGTGTGTTGGTTCCTGGATGGATGGAGCCAGGTGTGCTGGTTCCTGGATGGATGGAGCCAGGTGTGCTGGTTCCTGGATGGATGGAGCCAGGTGTGCTGGTTCCTGGATGGATGGAGCCAGGTGTGCTGGTTCCTGGATGGATGGAGACAGGTGTGGTGGTGTGTGGTTGGAAAGAGCCAGGTGTGCTGGTTCCTGGATGGATGGAGCCAGGTGTGTTGGTTCCTGGATGGATGGAGCCAGGTGTGCTGGTTCCTGGATGGATGGAGCCAGGTGTGCTGGTTCTCGGATGGATGGAGCCAGGTGTGCTGGTTCCTGGATGGATGGAGACAGGTGTGGTGGTGTGTGGTTGGAAAGAGCC
The DNA here is from genome assembly GCF_964197995.2 of Scardinius erythrophthalmus. NCBI lineage: Eukaryota > Metazoa > Chordata > Actinopteri > Cypriniformes > Leuciscidae > Scardinius > Scardinius erythrophthalmus. The sequence continues at coordinate 4,160,998 of NC_138225.1, forward strand.
AGGTGTGGTGGCTCCTGGATGGATGGAGCCAGGTGTGTTGGTTCCTGGATGGATGGAGCCAGGTGTGGTGGCTCCTGGATGGATGGAGCCAGGTGTGCTGGTTCTCGGATGGATGGAGCCAGGTGTGTTGGTTCCTGGATGGATGGAGCCAGGTGTGCTGGTTCTCGGATGGATGGAGCCAGGTGTGCTGGTTCCTGAATGGATGGAGACAGGTGTGGTGGTGTGTGGTTGGAAAGAGCCAGGTGTGGTGGCTCCTGGATGGATGGAGCCAGGTGTGGTGGTTCCTGGATGGATGGAGACAGGTGTGTTGGTTCCTGGATGGATGGACCCAGGTGTGCTGGTTCCTGGATGGATGGAGACAGGTGTGGTGGTGTGTGGTTGGAAAGAGCCAGGTGTGGTGGCTCCTGGATGGATGGAGCCAGGTGTGCTGGTTCCTGGATGGATGGAGACAGGTGTGTTGGTTCCTGGATGGATGGACCCAGGTGTGCTGGTTCCTGGATGGATGGAGACAGGTGTGCTGGTTCTCGGATGGATGGAGCCAGGTGTGTTGGTTCCTGGATGGATGGAGCCAGGTGTGTTGGTTCCTGGATGGATGGAGCCAGGTGTGCTGGTTCTCGGATGGATGGAGCCAGGTGTGCTGGTTCCTGGATGGATGGAGACAGGTGTGGTGGTGTGTGGTTGGAAAGAGCCAGGTGTGGTGGCTCCTGGATGGATGGAGCCAGGTGTGCTGGTTCCTGGATGGATGGAGACAGGTGTGGTGGTGTGTGGCTGGAAAGACCCAGGTGTGCTGGTTCCTGGATGGATGGAGCCAGGTGTGCTGCTTTGTAGATGGCTGGACCCTGGAGTGCTGGTTTGTAGATGGATGGAGCCAGGTGTGCTGGTTCCTGGATGGATGGAGACAGGTGTGGTGGTGTGTGGCTGGAAAGACCCAGGTGTGCTGGTTCCTGGATGGATGGAGCCAGGTGTGCTGCTTTGTAGATGGATGGACCCTGGAGTGCTGGTTTGTAGATGGATGGAGCCAGGTGTGCTGGTTCCTGGATGGATGGAGACAGGTGTGGTGGTGTGTGGCTGGAAAGACCCAGGTGTGCTGGTTCCTGGATGGATGGAGCCAGGTGTGCTGCTTTGTAGATGGAGGGACCCTGGAGTGCTGGTTTGTAGATGGATGGAGCAGGGTGCGGTGATGTGTGGTAGGAAGGAGACGGCTGTGGTGACGTGCAGACGGATGTAGTCTGGGTTGCTGGTGTGCCAATGGATGGAGCCTGGTTTTGTGATGCTGTGGCTGGTGTTTCCTGTTGTGGTGACTGGATATGGTTGGTAGGGGTTAAGTCACACGTCACCAAATGTAAGACGAAGTTCTCCTCTTCTTGAGGTAGTTGGTCTGGGTTGAGTCTTGTCCAACCTATAAATGGACATGGAGAACACACAAATATAATATATAATATGCAAACGCCGGTGCTGACCGGTCTACTGCCAGTGATGCATGCACTCGTCGGGAAAGTGGCATTAAGCAAAGTTGAATCTTCTGTAAAAACACTGAATACTGCTCTTATTAATACATGTGCAGAAAAAACATTAGTTCAAAAATCGGGGTTGACTTGCTTTATTTTTTATTTCAGCCAGTGATGTTGGGAAACATTATATGTTTTGTAAAAAAAACATACTGCACCCTGCTCTTATCAATATGCTATTAGTTAAATAGCATTAGATAGCTATTACCGATGTTGGGAGAAACTGTTTATTATTTTTTAAATATGCACATTGCTTCTCTGTATAGCATCACCTGGTCGGAGAGGCAGCAATGTGTAAAGTTTGGCTGATTGTTGACTCCTAATGTTAATTATTGTTGTTCCAGTAAAGTGGATTCATTTCTAAAATAAGTGGACTAAACAGGTTATCTGTCACTTTTTAGAAAGGGGCAGGGCGCGGGATAGTAAAAGTAATATAGTAACATGACAAGTAATGTAACTAGTAACTTTTAATTCCCTGTAATAAGTAAAGTAATATTATAACTTTTACAGGAGGAGTAACAATTCCCTGAGTAACTTGCCCAACACCGGTTGTGGTCTCAGTGACTTTCATGCCGTTAGGTACTTTTTTGCACATCCAATCTCTATTCGCAGTGGCACAAGTAGTAGATTTACTTTGACTATGTTTAAAAAAAATACATTAACATTAACACAAGTTAGTCTTAAAGGGCAAAATTAGTAGGATTGTCTCTTGCTGTTTGTAAACACATGATTCAAAGTTGGCCCATGCAGAGAGAGCGGCGATTGAGCGAGCTCCAAAAGAGAGTGAGCAGTGTTAGCAAGAACAAAGCAGTGAATCAGAGAAATAAAAGGTCTTCTGATTGTTTCATTTCGGTTACATTCTAAAGCACAAATAAACATGACCCCACCTCCACAGAACCCTGTTGGAAAGAGCGACTTTGGCGGATTTTGTGTGAATACAGCCGAAGCCACCGTCAGCCTTTAATATATGTCTGCTATAAGTGTGTGTGTAGCTCAGACACACAGACCTGTATGATGGAGAGAGAACACAGAGGAAAGAGATGGAGACAGCAATGTAACCTGATTGCTACGTTACTATAGAGTCAGAGTCCTGGGCCCGTATTCTTAAAGATTCTAAGAATCCTCTCAGAAAACTCCTAATTTAGCTTAAAAACTTTTACATAGGAGTCTTAGCTTAAGAGTGATTCTGAGAGCAACTCTTGAGCAAGGAAAAAACAAAAACTTTTATCTTAGTGAGGAGGCGGGGCTGACCCCGTTGCTATGTGTGACAAAATCTTTTGAAGACTGTGATTGGTTGGTTGTCCACGAAGGAAAACAATTTTTATGTATAGGGTCTATTCTAAGCCTTCACATTGAAATTACATGCGTAATCTGGCGCTATAGCATTTATGTGCTGTAACGGAGATGTTAGCGTGTCTTTAATAAGATCGGTCACTAAACATGATCTCTGCATTATCTAATCTATAGCGTCTTATAGGCTAACTCACTGTCCATTGTCTGCAACACATTTCTTCTCCCTCTTTTCATCTTTCTGCCACTGTAAACGCCCACATTTCTAAGAATTTTTCTAGAATTTTGTCACTAGGAGCTACTCTTTGCATTAAGATTTTTTATGAATACGGGACCTGGCTTTTATTTTATGAGAAACCACAGGAAGTCCTGTTTCCCATTTGCGCTAGCTTCCCAGCTGAGTGTTTAGGCTCTTTAAAATGACTCTAGGTTGCAGCTAGGCTACAGCCAGATCAGAATTTCTAGTCTTTGCTGTTTGGAAATGTACAGGACAACACCAACAATTGTACAACGGATAGTGAATACATGCATGTGTATGCATTTCAAGGTTAAATAAATGCAATCTCACCTTCAACCATCAATTTATAGATGGCATCCACATTATCAAGGCATTTCTTAGCGGATGTGCTAAGGTGGGCATGCATTGGCAGCATTAGTTTTGTTTTAGTATGGCACGTCCCTGTCACCACCTTAGGAGGATGGGCAATTAGCAGCAGGGGCTTCATGCCAAGGGCATACAACTTCTCAAGCTGGAACAGAGAGGTAGAGAGATCAATTAGATACACAAAACTGTAGTTTACAGCTGAATTTTACAATTTACACTGGGACGGCAGTGGCTCAGTGGTTCATGTAGGTTGTCTACAAATTTGGAAGACTGGTGGTTCAATCCCTGGTTCCACTGAATCAAGTGTCGAGGTGTCCATGAGCAAGACACCTAACCCCAGCTGCTCCCGACGAGCTGGATGGTGCCTTGCATGGCTGACACCGCTGTCGGTGCATGTGTGAAGTTACATCAAAGCTAGGAAACATCTACAAACAATTTTTACATAATTTTTGGATAGATAAATGTGAGGATTTGTATGAGTTTCAACTCCCTAGATATAATAGTAGGAAAAAACAGTAAACATGAATTATATTCTTATTAATAGTGTGGATGTGAGGCAATTTCTTAAACTAGTCAATTTATTTGCTTATGTCAAAATAATAAAACACTTTTGGTGAATGAGATGATCGGAAAACTACATACCAGAATGGCAGCATCATCAAGAACGTGGGACTTATTTTTATTTTTTTTCATAGATGCCAACCACTGCTTCTGCTGACTTTTAAATTTTTCCATCTTTTTTTGGAGTCTTACATTTTGGGGTTGTGGATGGTTGCAAAATGAACAAATTTTAAGTCCACAATATATTTTTTCCCCGCAGTTTGGGCAGGTCTTTTTTTGTGACCCTCCAGCCATTTCTGAACAGAAATAGATAGAAGAGAGAGAGAGATAGATAGATTGAAAGAGTGATTAAAAGAGAGACAATAACAGAAAGAGAGAGATCGAAAGAACAAGTGAGAACGAGAGAGAGTGGCTCTTAAAAGTGCCGTTGGTTTGATTTGTGTGCGTGTGTGTATATGTGTGTGTTGGTGGAGTCAAAGTGTTGCAATATAGCTGTAAAACAAGAAAAAAGCAAAAGATTGTTAGAATAGCATTTGTAGTAAATGATCATTTCTTAATTGTTAGGACAGAGTAATTGTACTTATTAATTGACTATGTATCAATCACAAACACTACGTACAATACAAATCAATCCTTACTGTGCAAATATCAGATTTGTACCACATTCACTTGACACAAGCAAGTACCAACACAAATCTATTTTTATTTAGGCCTACAAATAATGGAAAAGGTGGTCTTCTTCTGTCCTGTTGCATAAAACGCTTCTCATAATATCTACTGCTCTCTCTTCTCAATGTCACACATAACTAAAGTAACAATTATGATTCAGTGTCTTCTAAAATGGCAAAGTCTTACAAAAGTATGGCACGAAAGTGTTACAGGATAATTATGTTAATTACAAGTTAATTATGCATTAATTATATCAGGTATGAACGGTCATTGACATTGAGTCGCACTGAGCAGTCAAATCCTCTGGAAAGACTCCCGGTCCACTTTTTTATTCTAGTCCATCCCCGATTGCGGTAATTCTCCTTAGTTACACTTCTGACATTTACTATGCACTTTGAATAAAACTTTAACCACTGCAACAACACGTTGTTAATTGTTGTCCTCACAACACATGGACAAATACATGAGTTTAAACTGATTTTTGTTGTGGAAGTGCCACATTCCTACTGTGCCGGGGACGGGACAGCTGTCATTTAGCTGGCTAGCTAACGTAACGTAACTACTTCGGCGGGTAGCCGTGTAAATGATAATGCAACACTAACAAATTCAACCTAAAATCCATGGATGATTAAATCCAGCTACAACTAAAGAAATAACAGCAAAGGTTTTACGTGCTTTTTAACAAACAAACACCCCGAGGGGTTGAGATACTTACTGTAGTCATGTGGCGGGAGAAATGAGTGGTAAAAGCGCGGTGATTATGGGTAAGAAGCGTGCGTAACGTGACGTATCGTTGCCGTGGTAACGACTGAAAGTCTTCTGATTCATAATAATAATAATTAATAATATTCGCTGCTATGACAGACAATACATTTGAAAAGAATAAAATATCGTAAATGGTTTAATAAAGTAAAGGGAACGATCTATTTAACACATCCTCGGGCCATTCTTTAAAACTACTCCAAAATGGATAGTTATATCACAAACAATTTACTGTTATTTAGACAACAAAAATCGGAAGTAATACACTACAATAAATTATAAAAGGAGGACGTTTCGTAAACTAGAAAACAACATTTACCGCTGCCCACTGTGACGTTGTCTAACCAGGGAATCCGTGTGTCCACCACGACAAATGAGCCTCATTGACTTTGTATGGGTGTTGTTTTCGTGGTGCCGACACGTAATTGTAACACATTACGTGCCACCACCACGCAAATCGGGGTTAAGGGGTCGTGTTCATTTCACGTAATTCTGTGAGATCAGGTTGGAAGTGATGCTCACGTTATCAGAGCCCGTCTATGGAGAGCCTTGGCACTTCTTATTAGCCCCATTGTATAGATCTTGGTTGCAGTTCCATTAGAATTCCACAGGAGGTGATCGCGGGCGAGTGCAGACTGAATGGGAGTCTATGGGACTAGACGGCTAAATGTGTCTCTTTCACCCAATTGCCGTTGAGAAATCTCAGATTTTATTGTAGGTTTTGCAAGTTCAACATGGGTTATAGGTCGAAAGTTGAATGAACGAGTACTTATTTCTTTTCGATTTCTTACAGGTTGAGTTGTTGTTGCCCATAACACGCTAGCATTCTGCTAATGACGTCAGCATTCTGACGTCATTGACATTTTAAAAGACTTTTTAAACCAAATAAGTGACTCTAAAAAATCTAACACCCAGCAGTGTGTAATTTCTTTGCATCTCCTTTCGAATACAACATTCAAATTACTAGACAAAAAAATATATCCTGAGAAAAGTGGATTTTGAGGGTTTTTCGCCATAGACCTCCATTCATTCTGCACTTGCCTGCGAGCGCCCCCGCATGGACAGAGACGTGTTACTGCAGCCAGTCCAGAAACCGGAAGTAAGCAGAGAGTGCCAATTCTCTTCCTATTAGACATTCTCTGACGTTATCTAACTGCAATTATAGTCTAACCAGAGAATGTCTAATAGGGCGAGAAGTTTCACTCTCAGTAAACTTCCGGCTACTGAACTGGTTGCAGTTCCACTCTGGCTCCATATGAGGGCGCTCACATGACGAGGGCAGAATGAATGGAGGTCTATGGCGCTATATCCATCAAAATCCACTTTTCTCAGGATATAATTTGTTGTATAGTAATTTGAATGTTGTATTCGAAAGGAGATGCAAAGAAATGACACATTGCTGGGTGTTAGATTTTTTAGAGTCACTTATTTGCTTTAAAAAGTCTTTTAAAGTGTCAATGACGTCATACAAATCGTACGACCAGAGATACGGCTTTACGGCAATCCTTCAGTCACTTCACGCTCTGCACTTTCTTTTCTCTCGAGGCATCGACAACACAGCTGACACAGGTAAACACACGTGCTGTGGGCCCTTGCTTTTCATCATTTACCTCCTTCCCCTGGGTAGTATTTTCCGTAAATTTAACATTCAATTTCACTGTTATGCTGATGACACCCAGCTCTACCTCTCGACCAAACCCTCATCCTCTCTCCCACCCACCTCCCTTACTGACTGCATCTCAGAAATAAAAATTTGGTTTACACAGAACTTCCTCAAATTAAATAGTAATAAAACTGAGGTTCTCCTCATTGGCACTAAATCCACTTTATCCAAAACCAACAGTTTTTCTCTCACTATTGATAGTTCCTCCGTTTCACCCTCCCCCCAGGTTAAGAGTCTAGGTGTCATCCTTGACAGCACATTATCTTTTCAATCTCACATCAATAACATTACCCGGTCTGCCTACTTCCACCTAAGAAACATTAATCGTCTCCGCCCCTCTTTACCCCTCACACAGCCTCCATCCTTGTCCACAGTCTCGTCACTTCACGCCTAGACTACTGCAACTCTCTTCTTTTCGGTCTCCCTCACAAATCCCTTCATAAACTTCAACTGGTCCAGAATTCAGCTGCCCGCATAATAACACAAACACCATCCATTCACCACATCACACCTGTTCTCCAACAGCTTCACTGGCTCCCGGTCCAGTTTCGTATCCAATTCAAAGTCCTTTTATTAACATTCAAAGCCATTCACAACCTGTCCCCCCCCATATCTGTCCGATCTCCTCCAGGTTCCAACCACCTCCCGCTCACTCAGATCATCCTCCTCCATACACCTCTCTGTCCCCCGTGCCCGTCTCACCACTATGGGGAGCAGAGCTTTTAGCCGTTCTGCTCCCCGACTCTGGAATGCACCACCACAACTCAGTAACATTGATTCGTTCTGTCACTTTAAAATTCAACTTAAAACACATCTGTTTAAAACTGCCTATCATATCTAATGTACTGTAACATGCTCGGCCTCTTTTAATTGTTCTTAATATTGTTTTATTCTCTATTTTTCTTATTCTGCGCTGTTTTTAATGTATTATGTATCTTTGTACGGTGTCCTTGAGTGCCGAGAAAGGCACCTTTAAATAAAATGTATTATTATTATTATTATTATAAAATACCACTCCTTTCAAGATTCCCGATAGGTCAACTAATGTGTTAAAATGCAGTAATTTCATCAATTTACCCGTGAGAAATTGAGTAAGTTAACTCAATTAAAACAATGCACCCCTCCCCCACCGTCTGACGTGACGACAACTCAACGGTTGAATGGCTAACTCCCTTCCGTCAAAATCCAAAGAAGAGGGATTTGCATTCAAATCTATCGGATGACCCTCTACGGTGTCAAGCGACAAAGATTATTTTTTAGAGTTAAATTGAGAAATGTTTTTCAGTGCAGTCTTAAAATAAATAAAAAATCATTCACACTTTACTTGCAAAATTTTTTTTTCCTTTTAAAAAAGTCCTTCAGACAGTCAATTAAATCTAACAATTTGAAAAATGTGTCATTTTACATTCTTTTATTTTACATCTTGTTTTTAAAGATTTGGGATGAGGATTTTTAAAAATGTTTTCAGCATAAAACATTTTTAGTAAAGTGAAGTAAATTTGGTGTACACACACACACACACACACACACACACACACACACACACACACACACACACAGGCACTGAGGGTTTGAATTGAGTTTAATATTAAGGAATGAAACAGTTTACAGTAGTTCCTCTATACAGTATGGCAGCTCATTTTGTGTCTGTTTTTATATCAGACGGACTATTTTCTGCATGCGGTTAGAAGTGTTCAGAAGGGGACCAGAGGGTCACTGAGGGCTTTAGGGTAGAGGGCTCCGAGCACAGTCAGTTTCCTTTGAATATCTTGAAATATCATTGCATGAACGCATATATCTTTTCCAACATACACCTGAGAGAGAGAGAGAGAGAGAGAGAGAGAGAGAGAGAGAGAGAGAGAAATCCACATGGATCTTCCATGTAAACTCTGTTCAGATTGATCACAACCAAAATGCATTCATTTTCCATGACAGCAAGCAAATTCCCTCAAATTCTGCCAAACAGTGACCGTTGCCGTCTAGATTTGAGTGTCCAACAACACTGCAAAGTGTTGAGAAGAGTTTTCTCTTATAGGCAACAAATGCAGAGAAACTTTATACAGTGACTTGATGCATTTTAACTTATCAGAGAGGATGGCAAAATTACTGGACACATCACATCCATTTAGGACACTTGACACAGTTGGCTTGTTGAAATTAGAAACATACAAATTGTGCCTTGGAAGAGTTTCAGTGATGAAAACATCAAACTCAAAATCCATGAAAAACAAAACACTCATTTACCTTGACCACATAGTTTGTTCCCTTCTCAACCTGAAGCCTAAAGCTTATTGGAATGTTAACAGGAAAATTGGTTCCAACCGCCTTCTCTATGGCTGGCTTCATCTGAATAAACAAACACACATTTTATATATTAATCTATATTATTATTTATATATATATATATATATATATGTGTATTAGTCTCTAGGCCTAGTTACGTCTATCAATCAGATATCACAAAACTCATGTGAAATTCTTTTGAGAAATTTTGAGTTAAAAGTAAAACAGTTTTAAAATGACAACAAATAATTTCCCTAAGACATTTTACAGCACCAAAACAGATCATTTTACAGGCAGTAAAATGTTATTTTATTACGCATTTGCGCAAACAAAAACCTGATTTTAATATATGAGTGATTTTCTGTCTCCTACCTCAAGGCAGATCTTCTTCATATGATCAGTGACGGGCGCCTCTGTGGTCCATTCTCCAGTTCCTGATGTTGCTGTAGTCGTGCAGGTGATCAAAGCCTGGATGAAATAAACTGTATTATCAGGCGGTCTGTCTCACAGATTGATTATGTTCCAGTATTTATGCTGCCAAAGGGACTGAATGAATAGTTTCACTTTGGGGTGTTCAGTTCCTGTGAAAAACTGTTAAGAATGGAACTGAAAATATTAGTGCACACTCCTCAAATTGCAACTTGTTTAATGGATTATTTAAATGTAATATGTAATATTCAGTTTTGTAATATAATAAATCGTCTGAGCTGTTTCAGATAAATAAGGACACAACAGAGCGAACAATAAGTGAATAACATATGCCAGTTTAGGATAATACAGTTTTTTACTATTTGATGTTTTTAGCTTTTTTATTTCATTTGTTAGGCTTCAAATTTAATTTGAATAGTTTGATTAGTTGTTATTACAGGTTATTACAGTATTGCAGTATGTCAACTACAACAATGCCTGAAATAAACAACAACAAATGTATCTGTGGCCTAATAAAATGTATATACGCTAGTCTGGTGTGAGTATTCTGTGTCATTTCTAATTTCTTGGTTATTTTGTATATAGCTGATGTTTACCACAGTCCCATCAGTAGCCTAGCACTCAAGTTCCCTTTATAAACACCCTCACGTTTTCATGTTTTCTCATATTATACTGCATATCATGTAGAATTATCATTAAAGTCACACAAGTAATGCACATTTACTTGTATCTGTCACATATGTTCTTTTAAAGCTTTAAAGCAACATTAAAATCTTTTCCATATTTCCCTGTTTGGGAATCACTAGTACTAACAGATTAAAGGTATAGTACCCTTTCAGTCGTTCACGTCCGACATAGTCAACGTCAACTGAATGGGATCACGCTAGGGAGCCTGTCATCTTCGAGTACTATTGAACGAGCCAATGCAATTAGTGTGCGTGATTTGCATCATACACTCCGCCACCGTGGCGCGGGTATAAATACGGAAGTGGATGCACGCACTAGTTGTTTTTTGCTTCGGAGCAGATCGTTTTGATGTCTCTGAAGAGTATTGTTGTATACAACGAGCGAGTGTGTCGGTGTTCTTCTAGGAAGACTCTCCCAGTTGCTGATGGTTCTACAGCGCGAGTGCAGTGGTGATCGGTGATAGTTTGTGGATAGTTTGTGTTCTCATTGCTAGGATATGACTATTGCGGTGTTGAGATCTAGACTCGCCTTCATGCCTGCTCTATCGGATGACCACACTCCTCTATCATATTGCAGCCGGTGGAGCCCCCTGTTGAGTAATCCCTCTCTAATGGACCCATCAGCCGTTTCATTTGGGGCCTCTCCAGAGGACAGGATGCCGATTGCAGCATCGGAGGGTGAGCTGACCTCTGGAAATGATGACTTGGCCGGGTTATCTCCCTCTGGGAGTGTAACGTTGCCCGAGCCAGATCCAGAAACATCAGCTATGCTGAATCGGGCCGCTGAGGCTGTCGGGCTTGAGTGGAATCCTCCACCGTGTCCTGAACAGTCTCGGTTGGGTGATTGGTATCTCGGGACGGGCCATGCTGGTTCTCAGGATGCACGCTGCTACAGGTCTATCAGGCCAGAGCACTCACGGACATGCACGAGGGTAGCCCAGACCGTGCGCTGATAGGTGAGCTCCGCACTGCATCCGACCACACCCTCCGGGGCACGAGTGTCGTGGCGTGTGTGATCGGTCTGGCGATGTCCACGTTAGTGGTCCAGGAGCGCCATCGTTTCCTCAGCCTTGTTGTTATGGTGGATGCAGATAAGATTCGGTTCCTGGTCTCCCCAATTTCCCAGGTTTGGCTGGTCGCGATGCGGCAGAGAACTGCATCCAAGCGCTGATGGAGGCCATCTGGCACATCCTGCCCCGGCGGCCCGCTGCTGCATCTACCCCGCCACCGGTGGCAGTTCCTCTGCCTGCTCGTTGCCGAGGATGTTCCCCTGCCGCCTCTCCTGCTGGGCCTCCGCAGCAGCCTCCAGCCAGGCCTCAGCGTAGAGCTGGTGGCAGTAGGGATGCCCAGCCTGCTCTAGGCGCTGCCAAGACAGGTGGCAAGCGACAGCTAAAGCATTCCTGAGCAGGCCGCTCAGGGATGGAGGAGGGTGCTTTTGAAGTTGGTCATCCCCCCGGATGAGGGCCGGGTGGAGTCTTTGTTTGTGTCTGTTCCACTGCTGGCTCCCCCAAAAAAGGCGGAGCAAGCAGTACCCACAATTCAAAGAAAGAGCAAATTCTTCTGTTCCTGGGTTCCAAGAGGGCAAGTCTGGTGGTGTGCGAACCTGTAAAGCCTTGCACCCCTCAACCCCCTCTTGTTCGCCAGCACGGCAGCTGGGTGCAATTCGAGGAGCTGGTCATCCGCCTTCTCACGCATCCCTGGCCGTCTCGTGGAGACAGGTAGTGTTGCACTGCACACTCAGACCCCGCCTTAGGGCCTCTCAAGCCGGGTCCCTGTCCTCCACCTCGCTGCCTCACCTCAGATACGTTTGTGGTTCCCTGGCCCCTGGCCCGGTTTCATGGAAGCCTAAAATGCTTCCAACCAGTCCAGCCTGGCCAGCTGGCCCTGGGGCCCCCGCAAAAATACATTCCCCAGTGAGCCTTCTTGCACTACAGTGCTAAAATCAGGAAGAGATAGAGCAGGTCTTTCTAATTGCCCCTTATTGGCCCAACCGACCTCTCCTCTCGACAGCCTTCCTGACTCCTTCCTCTGAGTACATTCTCAGGGATGGGGTATGATGGCCCCCACGTCTAGACCTTGGAGAGTTCCAGGTCTGGTTCTAAAAAGAATGGGACGCAGAGGTTCTGGTTACTACCGCAAGAATTTTTATGCCGTAGAGACCATCACTTCTGTGAGAGCACCCTCTCAAAAAGAGGCTCGCTCCCCTTTAGAAGTGGAACCAATTCATTGAATTGAGTCTTCTCTCCATGAGGAGATCCCGAAGGTGTTCGATCACTTCTTGCTAACGGTTGGAGTGTAGGCTGTCTCCTCCACCTCATATTGTTGTGGCCTCTGTATTTGACGCACATCATGATGCAGTGGATACAAATCCGTGGGAAGTGTGACTTGATCGTCAGGTTCCTGAGGCGAGCAAGGAGACTGAATAACCGCCTTGCGTCCCCTCTTTACCCTCTTGGGACTTATCTCTGGTGCTACTGCACTGCAGAGACAAATTCTGTTTTAAAAGAAACAGTTATCCTGCTTGTTTGGTCTCTATCTAGAGGGTAGGGACCTACCCGCATTTTCGGTCAACGAATCGTGCCTGGAGTTCGGGCCGGCTAACTCATGACACCTGAGACACCGGCCTGGATATGTGCCCAAGGTTCCTACCTCTCCTACGGGACCAGGTGGTGAGCCTGCAAGGGTTGCCCCGGAGGAGGCAGACCCAGCTCTGGCTTTTTCTCCGTCCGTCCACTCCAGTGCGGTTATATGTGATCAGAATGCAAAGCCTAGACTTTAGACCAGCTCTGTCTGTTACGGAAACCAGCAGAAGGGAAGGCTGTTGCCTTCATCTTGGTGAAAAAAATGTTTCCCAAGATGCACGTGCCCACCTGGGCGGTGAGCTCCTCCTAAGCGAGGGTATTGCTCCCTCCTAGGTGTTGACACAGAGTGCCTCGCTGAACAGATGTTAAATAAAGTTGGGTGACACCAATACATGTTCGCTAGAGAACTAGCCTCTGTGTCGAACCGTTGCTTCCCGTGGGCTCCCTTCACACAAAACCAGTTTCACTGCAAGCATAGTTCGAAGTGTCGGTTTGCTGCGCCATTCCCCTCCTATGGACTGGATACGTGCGCAATTCTTGCTCCAGTAGAGTTCCCTCTTAAACCGAACCCTGTGAGTTCCTCCATACCCTTCGGCAACGGACGTGGCGGAACGTCCGAAGCCAGGCCTGTCACTCATATGCACTGGTGGAACCTGTGTTAGGCTGGGTCCATATGTTGTGATCCCTACGGCGATCCCATGCAGTATGTGTATTCTTCCACGGAAGTGCTCCCTGTGGCGAGCCCGTGTCTTCCCTCGGCAGAGTCCGCTCTGCCGTCACTGTCGGTTGATCCTCCCCACTGTTATAGGCCGGAGTCATGACAGTCCATATGCTAGGCTTGCTCATCCTAAAATTTCGGTCCCACTGCTTCTCGTTAAAGCCCGCCACAGAGATATGTCCTGAGATATGCACAGGCTGCAATGATTACTGCTGATTAAATTAACAGGAAACTTCACCTAACCTTATCTTATTTCATTTTTATTTGATAGTTTCGATTTAGTCTTTAACGCAAAATAATAATAATAAATAAATAAAACATTTTATTTAGAAATTTGGTATTTCATTATTTTGTTTAGAGTTACACATACTGACCCTGTTAAGCTGAATAGTTGAACTAAATGACATTTGAATAGCACTATGACATCATAAAAAGTATGCCTAAGATTGTGTGTGAAAAGAAACTATTATTATGCAAACAAAGGAGGTCATAATTTAGCAAATTGTTTAGAATAGCACAGCAACACAATCATAAGACATTCATTGCAGCTGCTCATGACAGCTGAAAAAGAAAGGCAGGCCAAAAAGGCAAGAATGCTTGAAAGTAAGGGTATGATTGATCTGGCACTGATAATTATCAGCCGATAGGAGTTAAAGCAAAAAAAAATATTTTGACTGAAACATTTTCCTCGACCAAACCCCATTCCACAGCCTGTCACACACCCAGTTTAAAAGCAGTTTTTTCTTCTTGTAATTAGGAGTATAGTGAGTACATGCTTTACCTTCACAAATGAAATACTCAAAAACATGTGCATTTAAAGAAAGCACTTTTCGTCCTCCTCCGCCTCAAAATCATGGTGATGTTTGGCGAACTTTGCATATATATTGCAGAGCTAGCATCAATCGTATTTTGCATTTGTCCATCTGTGCAAGATAATTTAACCATTTAAACATGCGTGATGTTTCAGATAGTATGGCAAGTGTAAACACATGAATCGTATATGGGTCAAAATTGAAAGAACGTGTAAACGGACAGTCAAAAAAATCGGATATAGGCAACAAATCAGAATTGAGACAAATCAAGACCTGCAGTGTAAACGAGGCCTACGTCTCCGTTCCCTCCTTCAGGGAACGAGGGTTGCATACGCAACCGAGACGTTCACCCAAAAATGCAAACTGTGGAACAGGGAACCAGTTAAACCAATATCGGTGCCCCTTGACTCATACTGTACAGTATGTCCAAAAAACGTCTCGGTTACGTATGTAACCCTCGTTCCCTGAGTGGGAACGGAGACGTTACGTCAGTGACGACGAAATGGGGGTTTCGCATAGAAAGCCTATTCTCTTCGAGATATAGAAAACAAGCCAATGGCATTGGAAATGCCTTGGGTCTGTGGGATTTGCATGCGTAACTCTGCCCTACCTCGTGGGTATATAAGGAAGTACGCCGGCATAGCGCAGTTATGTTTTCACGCTGAGGAGCCGAGACTGAACTCAGGCGTTACCAGTGGTACAGCGGAAGTGGCAGGGAGACGTAACGTCTCCGTTCCCACTCAGGGAACGAGGGTTACATACATAACCGAGACGTTCCCTTTTGTGGTCACTGCGAGTTACGTCAGTGACGACGAAATGGGGGTTCCCAGTCTAATCACGCCACCTCTCAGCTGTCTTCCAGTGCCCTGCGTAAGTCTGAGATCCCTGTCGTGAGACTGGCACGGACGCAGGGCTCCTACTTAACACAAGAATACCAAGGTACACTGGGAAGCATATCTCAGCGGAAATATGCTATCAGTGCCAACCCGAAGGGGGTGGACTTACAGAATACACATATGACCCGGAGGGGCTGTATATGGAGAATCTCTGGGGTATCCAGCCGCAGGTGGAATATTTCAACCCCAGGGGTGGCAAGGTGGCTTGCCAAGGGAAAGACACATGCTCAGAGAGGCCTCCAGTGGAAATACACATGTGGGGGTCGTCCAGAGGGGGAACCATGCACATGGAGGCACCTAGCCAAGCGCGAAAGCTGACAATGACATAACTCTGGCGTTGACGTCAACAGTGCTGGAGGAAACTCAGGGCTTATTAGGCTCACCTGAGGAATATATCGCATGTATCCCGTCCGTGGAGAGGAATGGCGAGCAAGTGAAGACACCTGAGCAGAATCTAGAGCAAAAAATTGTCAATCAGTTTAATTTTAATCATGGTTTAGTCTCATGGATCATGAATTTTTTAATACACAGGCAACAGAGAGGGTTAGGATTAATGGGGTTTTATCGGATATAGTAAATATTTCTAGGGGTAAACCACAAGGATGTGCTCTCTCTCCTATTTTGTATATATATATATATATATATATATATATATATATATATATATATATATATACAAATGATTGTCAGAGTGTACAAATTAACAAATAATTTCCCCAACACATTTTACACCATCAAAATAAATCATTTTACAATGCTGTGTTTTAACAAAAACTGCATTTATGTGGGATTTTCTGTCTCCTACCTCAGTGACAGGTTCCTCTGTAAATCCTCCAGGGTTTGACATTGTTGCAGTGTGCTGGTGATCAAAGCCTGGATGAAATAAACTGTATTATCAGGCGGTCTGTCTCACAGATTGATTCTGATACACTATTTATGCTGCCAAAGGGACTGAATGAATAGGCGGAGTTTCACTTTGGGGTGTTGTGTAATATTCAGTTCATGTGAAAAACTGTTACGAATGGAATGAATGGAACTAAAAATATTAGTGCAC
Source organism: Scardinius erythrophthalmus (assembly GCF_964197995.2). Lineage (NCBI taxonomy): Eukaryota > Metazoa > Chordata > Actinopteri > Cypriniformes > Leuciscidae > Scardinius > Scardinius erythrophthalmus. The sequence goes on from NC_138225.1 coordinate 4,177,515, forward strand.
ACTCCTCAAATTGTAACTTGTTTAATGGATTATTTAAATGTAATATGTAATATTCAGTTTTGTAATATAATTAATCGTCTGAGCTGTTTTACCTGATTGATTACAGGCATTCAGATAAATAAGGACACAACAGAGCAAACAACGAGTGAATAACATATGCCAGTTTAGGATAATACAGTTTTTTATTATTTGATGTTTTTAGCTTCTTTTTTTACTTTATTTTTATTTTTATAAATATTTTTACTATTTAAAATAACTGTTTTCTATTTGAATATGGGCTATTGTAAAATGTAATTTATTCCTGTGTGAATTTTCAGCATCATACTCAAGTCTTCGAATAATTTATGAATAAAAATGTAAAGCAAACTTTAAAAAAAGAATCAGTATCTTCTGTCATAAAGAGCATGAATGTATGGAGTAAGAAAAGAAAACAATTCAAAATGCTTTTTTTTTCTGTCCAGAACAGATACAGTGTGTGTGCTGATCATTTGATAATGTATTGTTGCTTAAATGTCATTATCAAATACAAATCTGGTTTGCATGATCTCTCTGACAACAGTTTACCGCCAGTCTTTGTTTACCTCCAGTATTTGTGCTAAGCTATAGGCTAGCGGTGGGTGTGTCAGACAGAGTTACGGCACGCACGGAGATGAAAAGGATATGCATGGACTTATCTAACTCTGGGGGATACGGTGAATAAGCTAAATTTTTTAAATGTGATATTTATTGACATCTGAGGTTCCATAAAGACCCTTTAACATCATGGAACCTTTCTATTCCAAAAATGTTAACGGTGGAAAAATGTTCTTTAGAATTTTAAAATGTTATTCACTCTAAGAAAAAAAAGGTTATTAGAAAAGTTATTTGAGGAATTCTATCACTGTAAAAAAAAAAAAACGTTTGGAAGCTTTATGTTTAAGAGTACAAGATGTTATAATTTGAGAAACGTTTCAGATGCTTCAGAAATTATTCTAATAAGATGATTTGCTGATCAAGAAGCATTTATTATTATTATCAATGTTGAAAACAGTTATGTACATTTTTTTTTCAGGATTCTTTGATAAAAGTTCAAAAGAACTGCATTTATCTGAAATAGTTGGGAAAAAGTAGTTTTTACTGGAAAAGCTTGTTTTGAAAGCAGAGTTCTTCTCAAAACTGTAAGTGTTTGGAGTCTCACAGTCATAATAATGTGCGGGAAAGACACTGAACCTTATAGCTCCATTTAATTTCATTGTCATCACTTAATTTTGTAGAAATTGCTAACACACAGATGCTATGTTCTTGTTACCGTAGAATACATAATCAATGTAAAAATGAAACAAACCGGCACAGTATTATCAGTGTGAATCATGGATGGTGATTTTTGTTTTATTTCCAGACCATTATTAGTATATTCTGGCACGTTTGATTGTGTGTGCAGGGCCCTTATGTGGGCTCACACACACTGCAGTCCTGTGACCTGTGATGACAACTGTGAGTTACTACGTTCTGCAGACATGCGATAGAGTTCTGATGTTCCAGCAAACAGTTGTGACAATTAAACTTACAGTTTAGAGAATATTAGGACTGTTTCAAAAAATGTGCCAAAGCAATTGAGAAAACTGTAGTTTGGGGGAAAAACAGCATTTTTTTAAAATGTTTTTTTGTTAAAGGTTTTTTTTTGACCGTCCGTTTACACGTTCTTTCAATTTTGACCCATATCCGATTTATGTGTTTACACTTGCCATACTATCTGAAACATCACGCATGTTTTTGTTAAATTTTGATAATTTACCCTTTAGTAGGCCTATTACCAAAGTGAATGAATACATCTTATATATATAGGTTTTCTCGTTTTTCCAGAAAAACAAAAAAAGATTTTGACATTTATCTCACAATCTATGCATTTTGTGTGGGCTGCGCTTCAGTGAAGTTTCATCAGATATACAGTTAGATATTATCAGCCGTGACACTACAGTTTGTCAACCGGCAAAGATACTGAGATACTGAAAACAGCCGCAGGAATTCTCATCAATCAACATAATCACAGGCTTACAATATATAAAAAATATATATATACAATTTGGGACTTTATGTTTTAGGAACATTTTGTCCCAATGTGATAACATTTTAACATTTAATAACATTTTTAATTCCAACACATTCCAACACAGCAAACACTGCCTGAGACATAGTAAAGGGGAACAATGAATAATAACAAAATCAAGTATGACAACACAATATAAATAGATATAAACAAATGAAAAATACAATTGAACCAACATAAAATGTACAGACAAAAAAAAAAAGCATAATTGTATGCCAACCTTTTGAGAGGGTGACTTATCATTAATCCAAGACATCAACCTTTTTTTCCTAATATTTAAAACGTGAAAAAAAAACGTTGCTTTTGAGCCTGAAGTAATTCGTTTATGTAATAAATTGATTGTCATTTTTTTATCCTTCTTTCTTTCTTGCTTATTTTTAATTTTTTTTAATTTTGTGTAGTTCTGAGCATTTGAATGTATGTGTTAAGTGTTATATGTGAGGCACCATGGCAGTTTAAACTAATTGCCCCATGGGGATTAATAAAGCTCTAAACTAAAAAAATTAATATGTGGCATAAATTAAATTGATTACATGAAATTAATTAAATCGAAAAATGAAATACAATTTTAACTAAATAGTTTAAATTTGCTAGACCCCATTTGGGAAATACAGACGTGCATAATGGATCAAGGTTAATGTGTGGCACAAATTAAATTGATTAAATAAAATAAATAGAAAAATTAAATAAAATTACACTAGTTTTGCTAGATCTCATTAGGAAGATACAGATGTGCATAAGTGTGTTTGTTTTTATTTAATATTTCATTTTCTAAATATTTGTTCTACTAATTTACCCATACTTTAACAAATGTCTGCACGTAAAAAAACACACAGGATAATGTTTTTTATTTATTCATAAATCAATCCATCCCTCCCTCACACTCACTCATTCAACCTCTCTCTCACACACTTTCTCACATTCTTGGCATTTACATGGCATTTACCTTCAGATCTTGTTCATCATCAGCACAGTATGACAAAGATGTTTCCATGTCCTCTTGACACTAAATATGAACAAAAAGTCATCCTTTGCTTCAGAGAATCCACCCTCCGGCTCTAGCACCTTCCTGCGGGCATTTTGTTGTTGATCATTGTTCATCTGCAGAAAAGCTCTCTCCCCTCCCCACAGAATAAGTCTCCGTGACTGTGTACTCAGTACCATGCTGTAAGAAGGTATCTCACAGTGATTGGCTGCTGCACCTGGTGAAGTAGATATATATATATTGGCACAACGTAATTAAACTATTTTATCCAGCATGCATTAAACTGCTTGATGTATGACCACTAAATAATTTACCTTATCAGTGTTCTCTTCAACCACAACTCCTTTGCTGAACGACAGTTTGGTGGTAGTGGATTTTGGATCAAAACCTTTCATCAAAGTTATACATGAATTTTGAACAATACCCGGGCTTGTCTTAGGACAACTTTGATTAACATTTTTGATCCACTTCAAGTGTTGACTACTGTAAATATAACTTCTAAATCAAGGAGGTATCTATCAAATGTGGCAAAAGTAGACACATTCTTTAGTATAGATACTTGTATAGAAAATAATCTGGTCAAGGTAAATTAGTGTTTTGTTTTGATTTATGGATTTTTAGCTTGATGTTTTCATCATTGAACTCTTCCAAGGCACAATTTGTGGCAGTGTGTCTCTGAAAGTTACTGTATAAAATACTGTATATGGTGGAGTAAGACATCACATTTTCAACACATTTATTGAATAATTCTGCTTGACATCTGTGACATTTAATCGAATTTTGAGGTTAAATGATCAATTGTTTTTTGTTATTGGATATTACTGATCTGTAAATTGATTTTATGTTGGACATAAAAGGTTTTCATATCAGTTTTTTAATCTGGGACACATAACGCATGGGTACTTGAGTAATTTGCGATGCATTTTATGACTATATTCAGAGTAAAAATGATGACTGATTATGTCTCAGACAGGCTAATGTTGTGATTAGCAATTAATTAGTAATTCTTTATAATTTGTCATAATTACCTATTAGTTATTATGATGCCAATCTCATTAAGTAATTATTCATTACCTAATAAGGAACTATGTTGGTGCTAAATTCGATATTACTTACTGATTAGTTAAGCTTGTTTCCATATTATAGGCGGCTGCATATATGGAAAAAAAACAACTAACCCTAAAATTTTTTTAACAAAAGGTTTCGCAGCTGTTTTTTGTATTATTAGGTGTCCTTAATAACATACTAAAAGTTTACCAAAGTTTGACCACTAGAAAGGTGTAATTTTCAAGATGGCGTCCAAGATGGGCAGGAAGCCCTTAAAATGTCCAAACTCCTTCATTATTTGACAAAGATGCACCGTTTGTCCATGTTAACAAACAATAAAAAAAAAAAAAACTTGTAATACATTTTTTGTTTGTCTTGATGCAAGTAATCAACTCAGTAATTTTCATGGTGATATCTAAAGGTTAAAAATGTTACCCTATTCACGTAAGAAAAAGAATGAATAGGCCTATGAATAGGCTATGTTTGGGTCTTTTTCGAAACTTTCCCCTAATGGGATTCTTCTGGACTTTTTTTCCCTTACTCAGGACATATTGAGGATACAAAATCAGTTGAGTTTGCTTCTGTTGCAATTTGTTCAAGGTTGACCCCCATTTTGGCTTAAAATGACTGGACTATATAGATGTTTTTGAGTATAAAGGTGACATTATACTAAACCTCAGGTTAGATATGCCTTTGGGGGAAAGGCGTATCAGTATCGGGTCCTTCCATTTGGTCCAGCTTTGGCTCCGTGGACATTCTCCAAGTGCATGGATGCAGCTCTCTGGCCCCCTTGAGGCTCCAGGGCATCCGTGTACTAAATTATCTAGACGACTAGCTCATTCTGGCTCATTCCAGAGATTTGGTGTTTCGTCACAGGGACGTTATTCTCCATCATATTCTCTTGGTCTCAGGTTGAATGCTCAGAAGAATGTCTTAACTCATTCTCAGCAGAACCCTTTCCTGGGTGCCGAACTCTATTCTCTCTCGATGCAGCCCCGTCTGGCCCCTGCTCGAGTTTCCAGTCTCCATGCGTGCTTGGCCTGTTTCAGGCTCGGCCATCATGTAGCGGTGGGCATATGAGACCATTCCTGTGCTGGATGAAACTCAGGGGCATCCGCCCTTCTCGGTCTGCCTTCCGCCGCTGAGAGTGTTGTAGAATAGAATAGAATAGAATAGAATCGGGCATTTATATAGCGCTTTCATATGTACTACTGTACACCCAAAGCGCTTTACAATCATGTCAGGGGATCTCTCCTCAACCACCACCAGTGTGCAGCATCCACTTGGATGATGCGACGGCAGCCACAGTACAACGGCGCCAGTGCACTCACCACACACTGGATATAGGTGGAGAGAGGAGAGAGAGTGATAGAGCCAATTCAATGTAAGGGGATTATTAGGAGGCCATGATTGGTAAGGGCCAATGGTGTGTGGCCATGACACCGGGGTTACACCCCTACTCTTTACGAGAAATGCCATGGGATTTTTAATGACCACAGAGAGTCAGGACCTCGGTTTAACGTCTCATCCGAAGGACGGAAAGTCCTTGTGCAGTTGCCTTCACGCTCTTTGGAGGTGGAAAGACTCCCCCTTTTTACTTCAGGGTGTCAAGATGGGTGTAGTTTGCCGTTGGCAGGTTGTCACGACGGACGCCTCTTTGACTTGTTGGGGTGCGGTCTTCGAGGGCAGACCGGCGTACGATGTTTAGACGGGCGAGCTTCTCTCGTGGCACATATATTGCCTCAAGTTGCAAGCTGTCTATATGGCCCTGGATCAATTTCTCCCGGCCCTGATGGACTCATGTCATTGTAAGGACGGACTACATGGCAGTGGTGTCCCATGTAAATCTCCTGGGGGGCTCATGGTCGCGCACCCTCGACAGGCATGCGCACCGCCTCCTCCTTTGGGCTCAAGACAGGTTTCTTTCGCTGAGAGCAGTTCACGTTCCAGGGGACCTGAACATCGCAGCGGACTTTCTGTCGAGACAGAACCTCAAGTCGGGGGAATGGATGTTGCACTGCTAAACAGTGGCTTTAATTTGGACCATGTTTGGCGAGGCGGACCTCTTTGCGTCGCAGAGCTCGACACAGTGCCCCCTATGGTTTTCCCTGTCTCAGCTCATCCGACACCTCTGTGGATAGATGCCCTCACTCATTGGAGTTGAGACTGTATGTATTCCCTCCAGTCAAGTGAATCCCTGCAGTCCTTTGCAGAATGAGGGAGTGTGGGATCCGCCTCCTTCTGGTAGCCCTTTTCTGGCCATCCCAGACGTGGTTCTCGGAACTGAGCTCCCTGGTGGAGAAGTCCCCTTGGCAGATTTATATCAGGAGAGATCTGCTGTCTCAGCTCCAGGGCAGGAATTGGCATCCTTGACCCGAGATATGGAGGCTGTGGGCGATAAGAGGCAATCGCTAGCGACAGTGGCGCCTGGTCTTCCCACTGATGTTTAGGAGACCATTGATAACGCTTGTGCGCCTTCTACTAGACTGCTGTATTTCTCTAAGTGCAAGGTTTTTGAGTCTTGGTGTTCGGCTCATGCAGTGGACCCTGTCAGCTGCCCGGTCAGTTCAGTGCTGGAATTCCTGCAGGATAAATTTGTGGCTGGAGTGGCTGCAACTACCTTTAGAGTTTATGTTAGCTATCGCTGCCTATCGGGAGTCAGACGAGGTCCCCTTAGGTAAACACTGTCTGGTCTCCTCGTTTAAGCATGGAGTTAGACACTTGAGGCCTGCACATCCTATTAGTGTCCGCACCTGGGATTTATCAGTTGTTTTGGAGGGGCTATTAGAGCCTTCCTTTGAACCCTTGGAGTCAGTTCCGGACCGGATTCTTACTCTCAAGGTGGCACTTTTGTTAGCGTTGGCCCCTCTCAAACGCGTGGGGGATCTGCAGGCTCTTTCTGTGAGTGAGCCTTGTATGGAGTTTGCCCCAGGTCTTGTGAAGGTGTTTCTATGGCCTAGACCTGGTTATGTCACCAAAGTTTTGTCCATGTCAATCCGCTCTCAAGTTGCGCCACTGAGGAGGCGCCCGCGCCATCAGCCAATGAATTGGTGTTATTCTATACGGGTTCAGACAATCAGCACATGCCTTCACGTGGCAGCCCTGTTTTGACTAATTTGACAGTACCACACACACTGTAAAAAATTTCTAACCCTCCCATATCAAAAATTTCAAGTGACCGATAACATCTAAATTTTTCAATTTCATTATAAAATTAAATTTACAGATTTTCACTTGGGCCAATTGAAATTTACAGAATTTCACTTGGGCCAATTGAAAAATTTAGATGTTATCGGTCACTTGAAATTTTTGATTTGGGAGGGTTAGAAATTTTTTACAGTGAATTTATTCTTTATTGGAATCAAAAGAATGGTTATAAACCACAGAAACCACCAACACTAGGCAAAACGATATGAGAAAGGAGAAATATGCAATTACTAAAGGCGAGACACAGCAGGCATAAGCATAGTTTTTTTTTCACTGGTCAATTTTGAGATTTTGGGATATTTGTCTTCAATAACATGTCTTCTTTCAGACTTGTGGTGAAAAAGAGTCTGAAATACACATTTAGGTCTTTATTTTACTACACTTTGTCTGTTTGCGTCTGTAGATTTCTCATTAATTCAACAAAAGTTGGCGTTCTAAATCATCCCGCTGCTCTGCGATTGCTGGAACACCCTGCCATCACATACACCGTAATTTTTTTATCCATCTAATATGTGAACACAATGAACAAATTATTTTGAACCTGGCTTTATCCAATACTCAGATTTCGTAAAAAATAAAATAAAATAAATAAATAAATAATTATATTATTTCAAAATAATTTTTGGTTCAAAATAATTTCTTCATTGTTTAATTAGATAATGCCTAATTTGCATATTTAAACATTAAATTACAGAAAACTTGCAATACATTTTTTTCTCATCTTAATGTAGACAATCAACTGGGAAAGTTTCATGGTGATATCTGCTAGTTAAAAAATGTACCCTATTCACCTGTAGTGTCTCGCCTTAAGGGAAATTGTACTTATTTTTTGCATAAATATGCTTGTAACCAATTGCTTTAATATATAATTGTACTGTAATCACTTATCTATCATGCAAATACGTTAATTAGAAAATTACATGGCCCAAACATGTATCTGGCACCAGTGTTCCTGGTCTAGGAGGAATACAAAGGAGTAATGGTCATTTTAAGGGTCCTGACGGCCGCCATTTTGAAAATGGGGCCTTTCTTGGAGTCAAACTTTGGTAAACTTTTAGTATGTTTTTAAGTACATCTGATACTACTGTAAACCACTGAGAAACCTAATGTACCTAACCTGTTAATGTACTACTCATTAGTGCTGCATTACTTCCTGCATAGTTACTTATTAATGACGGACCATTATTTTAAAGTATCACCCATCACAGAAACTATTGATCTAATAGTTGTTACCTTGCAGGTACAGCATGTCAATTTCAGGCTGCTTCTTTATCATAGAGCCTTTGAGACCATATAGACTTAGAGATTCCCACAAACGCTCCAGTGAGGGAATAACCTGCTTCATATGAGTGATCTCGAACCAGGGGTCTGCAGACAGAAACACGTCCATATACAGTAACAGCTGACACAAACACACAGACCTCCTTCCTTTTTGCATTGCTTATCGATCACTCTGTAAATGGGATACTGATCTTTACTCTTCTGTTTCCACTGCTCTGCGAGTGTGTGTTCATTGAGTTTTTTCTGGTTATTGTAGTGGAGACCAGGGACAGTTAGAAAAATGTCTTCAATCACAAGCAAGTTCTTGTAATAAAACTTGCTCAATAAAAGAAAAGCGACCAAGAACTAGTACACAGTCTGAAACGTATTTATTACTTATTTTACATATTTATATTTATTTGAAATCACAAAACTTTGTTTATTTCCAGGTTAAAATTAGATTATGAATCCCATATTTAAATTTTTTTTGCAAGTATGTTTTACTTTACCAGAGGATGGCAGGTAGATTTGTAGTACTTTGTGATCTGATTAGTGTTGCAATATTGATACTATTGATTACATATTTATATTACAATCTATTAAAATTATTTAACACATAGAACTTGTTAAACCCGAATGTGACCTTCTCATAAATCACATAAGTCATGAAAGCTGTGTTATGAATAGCTACAGACCTCTTTCACAAATGTCGTGACGACCATCGCTGCCCAGAAGTCAGTCAAGCTGAAGATGTCTTTCTCATAGTAATATTTCTTCAGTTTGGCAAATGAATCTCCCCAGCTGACGGCAGGACCGCTGAGTCTCTGGATGATCTTGTCTTTCACAACCTCTAGTTTGGTGGACCAGTCTGGCTCCTGATATAAGGAGGCCATACACCTTCAGAGGAACAACACACTGCTGTCATTTATGAAATTCAACCCTTCCCTCTGTGTGTGTGTGTGTGTGTGTGTGTGTGTGTGTGTGTGTGTGTGTGTGTGTGTGTGTTCTTTCTCAGGGTAATACCAGGTAGATCCAGAGACTCCGCTCAGATAAAGGACACAGTCCAGAAGACTGGAGGTTTTCTGGAGCTGAACCAGGGATCCCAGCAAACCCACCATGGCTCTTTGTCCTCCTCCAGAACCCAGTAATGCAATGTTTGGCACTTCATCCTGAAACACACACAGTTTGATTTTGCAAACATTTGATGTTAAGCAGCTACCAAACCATTTAGTAGGTTATTTCAAGAAGGTATGGTCAGACAGATATATAAGGTATTAGATGTTTTACCTCGCTGCAGTGTATCCCATGTCTCCGCAGGAATTGTTGAACAGTGTTTCTCCTTCTGACTCTAAACATCTCCTCATTCTTATTCAGAGAGTGTTCGATTCTCACCTCACTGTTGCAGCGACAGACAGACAGACCATGAACATCGTCACACACTGCTATTTAATATAGTTGAATTTCATATATTCTTGATTTGAATACAATTTAGTCTAATGTTCATTTTGAACAGTTATTCTCAGAATAATCCATTTTGTCATAGACATTAATTGTGTAAGTAATGCAGCAGTGTATGTAATGAAGAGCACTGCTTCAATGAGCAGGATTACCTTCCCTGGAGTTTGGATGCACTCATCTATAAAACAGAAGAATTAATCAGTTAATCAAAATAGCAAATCAGTAACTTCTGAAAAAAAAAATAATAATTCTGAGAAAAAAAAATGAAATGTGTAAAAGGTCAACATTATACATGTCAAGTACAAGTGAATGCAAATCTAGACTAATGGCCAAAAGTAAATAAAGGAGACGATAAGCTTAATATAAATGTTTCAGCTTAAAAAGCTGCTAAACAATTGAATCGTTTAATTACTGTTATTAAAATATAAACATGATATGAAAAGTTTATTTTAACAATAATTAAGATGACTTTTAAATAATAATAATAATAATAAATGGCCATAATGCTGTTGCCACTTTCATTTTTAAAATTCTTCGACTGGTTTATGTTTTGAGTATTGCTTCAAATTCGCAGCAGTATGTTTCAGACACAGTTATTTATATAATATTTAAGTAACATTGTACAGATGTTGATGTATGGAAATGTGAAATCATCCTGATTTTTCACCCTCATACTGGTTGTGTATTTGTGCACATTTGTTAGTGTGCAGATCATTATGTTATTTAATTGGTATCAGATCTAATTACTGAAAAAGGCTGGATTCATTCAAGCTACTGCTGTCAAGTTCCAATTATAATGACATTAAGCCTTTTAATTGCTGAAAAGACATTAAAACATATACTATTCTTGTATAGTCTTGTGAATACTGAGACCTCTCCAGCAACACAGCAGCCGTTTTCTCTCTTGCAAGGCAGAAGATGCCTTTTTATAGGGCTCTGAAACCTAACTACATCATTAGGGGTGGAGATGGTTCCCATACATTTGTAAAAAAAAAAAAAAAAAAACACAGACTAGGAAAAGTTTGACATTACATCCTTGTAATTTGTAATTAATTTACCTTGTGCTTACTGCATGGCGCTTCACCTTTGATATACATGTAGCTAACTTGCAGTAGAACAGAAGGTACATTGAGTTAATTCACCTTTATTTGTATAGGGCTTTATACAATACAGATCAAATCAGCTTTATAATGGTAACAGGAAAATGATTCTGTAAAGACCACCCATTGGCCCAAAGACGGAATCCGATGGTGGGCGAAGGGATAATGCGTGTATGTCTTTTCAGCGCTCAAGTAAAGTTCACTTAATTTATTGGAATTTAGTTTCAATATTACTTTAGCTCCACGCTTAATCTGACTCCAATTTCAAATGATAATCAAATTTAGATTGTGTTTCTTATTAGAAAATTGTCATAAATATTGATTATGAATTAATTTAGATCTTTGAATATTCTGAGTATCCCACACTTTCAATTATTAATTCACTAAGGGACCCGATGCCGCACAGTCACACGCCCCGGGTTTACGTGGATCTCACGGACACAGCCTCGCCAGTCTGATCTTGGTCAGAGGGTGCAGGGTTTGCTAATACCTCTTAAGTCGGTTGCCTACTGCTCACTCATACAAAAAAGTGTAGTTTATTTAGCCACTTCCGTACAACTTGCCAAGTGATAGACAGAAATCAAAAGGTCTTCAGATGACGTGCTACTGCTCCGTTCATATGCGCCTTTAGTTTGACCTATCCGTGACACAGAGCTGCGGGAGCACCAGCCTCCTCATAGTCTAGTATAATAATGATTTCAGAAAACTTCAGAATAAATCAAGACGTAACATTTATTTTTCAGGTAAACATGTATCATGCCAATTACACAAGTAAATGATAATAAGCCAATTCAGAAATAATAAATAAATGACATCATTTACTCAAAGATGACTCTAAAAGTAAGCAATGCATCCCTGACACACAGTGGTGTGTGAGTGTGTTCCAACAGGAGAACACTGACACAGCACTGTATGGGGGTTTTGGTTAAAGGGTCCCAAAGACTGCTCTGTCACCCACCCTTAAATACCCAGACCAGAACAAAAGGGTTGTACCAATATTTTGTAAAGTTTGTTTTGGGTCAATTCATGTACCCCAAATTCTGGGGAAAAAACACACAAAAAAAGCAATTCTGTTTCGGGGGAGAGGATAGAATTATCAGATATCTTGAAGAGACATCACCCAAAGAGGAGAACAGAATTCTCCCAAGGTTTCAATCTTTCTCATACCACCAATGACTGCAATGAAATAAAGACCATTTTACCAATCGCACTGAGACATTTAAAATGATACCAAACATGAAAAGGAAAAACAATAGATTCACAAGATACATCATATGTGATATGTATACATTCTTAATGAACTTTTGGTGACTTGACTAAGGGGGAGAGGAAGGGTGGAGGGAGAGGGGGATGCAGAGATAAGGAAGAAGAAAAGTTTGGACAGGACAATGTTCTGTGCTCTGTCTTTTGCAGGGTGAGTTTTATCTCAGCAGGAAAATCAGTTCTTACAATTCAATAAATCAACAGAGTTCATTTCGGCTGTACAGCAGCTCTAAAAGAAAAATAGCGCCATTGTTCAGCTGAAGTCAGTTAAGTCAGTTAATCATCAATTATTAAATTAGTTAATTTAATCTATAATCTAAGTAGTTCTGCAGAAAAACAGTGATGTCATCATCCAGCTCAGGTCAGTTCCCATCCAATAGTGTCAGTGCAATCAAATAAATAATATTGCTGAATATTATACATTCTTTAAATCATTTATAAAGCCACTTGATGGTAACATTGTCACATCTGTAAATATAAGTTTGCATTTTCATACATTGTATGCGTAAAATATGAAATGAAATGGTATTTTCTAGAAATTCTGGTAGCTTTTAACACTTTAAAGGTAAAGCCACTAGATTTTCAGATTAGCAACATCACGCTCATCAATAATTCATTACATTTATATAGCGCTTGTATCAACATACATGTGATTCTGAAATCACTGAACTAAGCCTTAAATCTACAATAAAGAGGCATTTAATGCACCTAAATAGACAAAACGTCTCAATTTAATGTGCAAATCTGGAATTATGTTGCAATTAGTTAATGTTAATTGTTATTGCATTTTCAATATTTTTAATAGTTTTGCATTTGTATTTAGTTGCAAAATATTTTAAAAGTCTTTGAAGCCTTCTTTTGTGCTTGGGATATTTGATATAGACATAATGGTCTTTATTCATGTCAGGCGTTCATAACGCTCTCCTCTGACACTTTAGCTGCACATGCAATAAAAGGTGTTAATAAATATATTCTGGTGGTTACAGTGCACTAATCACCAGAATATACAATAACCAATAAAAAACACCTAAAACCAAAAGAGACATAAATATATATATATATTTTTTTTTTGCATTGTATTTTTAAGCTCAATTTAAATGTGCACATTTACCATTATTTAAGCTCATTCTCCCCTCCCTCTTTCAAGCAGTGTTCACAATTGATCATAGTGCATGATTATGTTTATCATTTGTGATCATATTTCAATGAGGAGCAAAGTGTGCTGACTCAAATTAAACAAAGGTGTATACATAAAAATTAACCTTGTCTGAAACACAAAGGGGGAGGTGTCGCTGTAATTTAGAGTAATATTTTTAAAACCACTAAGAAATCTAGTTTTAAATGAAGTGTTGGTGCTTAATGTAAACCTATATAGTGTAAACGATAAATCACGTTTGAGATTTGTGCTGGCTACTGTATCCAGGCCACCAGGGCACCATAAAAATTTTTATCAAAGAATTTGCTGACTTTCTATCAGAGTTAGTGTTGGCTGCAGATAAAGTACTAATTGTTGGTGATTTTAATATACATGTAGATAATGAAAAAGATGCATTGGGATTGGCATTTAAAGACATTCTGAACTCTATTGGAGTTAGACAACACGTGTCAGGACCTACTCATTGCTGTAATCATACTCTACTGTAGATCTAATATTATCACATGGAATAGATGTTGATGCCGTTGAAATTCTGCAGCAGAGCGATGACATCTCAGATCATTATCTAGTCTCGTGTAAACTTAATTTAGCCAAGGCTGCAAAGCCGACTCCGTGTTATAAATATGTTAGACCTATCACTTCTGCCACTAAAGATTGCTTTATTAATCTTCCTAATCAGTTTCATGATCTCAGCATCCCAGATAGCTTAGAAGAACTCAATATTGCGACAGAAACTTTTAACTCTCTCTTTTCCAGCACTTTAGACACAGTTGCTCCGTTACACTTAAAGAAGATTAAAGAAAATAGTCCAACGCCGTGGTACAACGAGCACACTCAGGCCCTTTAGAGAGCATCCCGAAAAATGGAGCGCAACTGGAAGAAAACAAAACTAGAGGTATTTCGCATTTCATGGAAAGAGAGCACGATTGCATACAGAGAGGCCTTAAAAGCTGCTAGATCTGCTTATTTTTCAACCCTATTAGAAGAAAATAAACAAAACCCTTGGTATTTATTTGAAACAGTGGCTAAACTAACGAAAAAGAAAGCTTCAAGCCCAGAAATTTCCAAGCAACACAGCAGTAATGACTTTACGAACTTATTCTAATATCAGGGACAAAATTATAACTATGCAACCGTCTACAGTATCGCATCAGGGAGTGCATTTTAGTCTCCCTAAGGAAAAATTTTATTCATTTATTGCTATAAGAGAGGAGAAGAATTTTGCAAACTCGTTAATTCATCTAAATCGACAACATGTATGTTAGACCCTATACCGACTAAGCTACTGAAAGAGATGCTCCCAGAGGTCATAGATCCTCTTCTTAATATCATTAATTCGTCTTTGTCTCTTTTATAAAAACCTGGCTATGATTAAACTGCTTGTTAAAAAACCGCAACTGGACATTACAGGCCAATCTTGAATCTGCCTTTTCTGTCAAAGATATTAGAAAAAGCAGTGTCCTCACAACTGTGTTCCTTTCTTAAAAGAAAATATATCTGTGAGGATTTTCAGTCAGGATTTAGACCGTACCATAGTACAGAGACTGCTCTCGTTTTTTTTTTTTTTTTTGCTCTTATCATCCAATCGTGGTTGTATCTCTCTATTAGTGTTACTTGATCTTAGTGCTGCGTTTTACACCATTGACCACAACATTATTTTAAAAAGACTGGAAAATTATGTTGGCATTAGTGGAATTGCACTAGCATGGTTTAAATCATACTTATCTGACCGTTATCAGTTTGTAGCAATAAATTAAGAGATGTCTTATAGATCACAAGTTCAGTATGGCGTACCACAAGGCTCAGTACTAGGACCGCTGCTGTTCACTCTGTACATGCTACCACTAGGAGATATCACTAGGAAGCATGGCATTAGCTTTCACTGTTATGCTGATGATACTCAGCTCTATATTTCTACACGCCCTGATGAAACTTACCGATTCACTAAATTAATGGAATGCATAGCTGATATAAAAAATTGGATGACTAGTAATTTCCTGCTACTAAATTCTGAAAAAAAAAAACAGATTCTAATTATTGGACAGAAAACTCCCACACGTAATAACCTAGAATACTGTCTAACACTTGATGGCTGCTCTGTCAAGTCGTCGTCGTCGGTTAGATACCAATCTTTCATTTGAAAGTCATGTGTCTAGTATCTGTAAAACCGCATGTTTCCATCTTAAAGATATATCTAAATTACGCCATATGCTCTCATTGACAAATGCGGAACAATTAGTTCATGCGTTCATGACCTCAAGGCTAGATTATTGTAATGCTCTACTAGGTGGTTGCCCTGCACGCTTAATAAACAAACTACAGCTGGTTCAAGACGCAGCAGCTCGAGTTCTTACCAGAACCAGGAAGTATGACCATATTAGCCCGGTTCTGTCAACACTGCACTGGCTCCCTATTAAACATCGCATATATTTTAAAATATTGCTGATCACTTACAAAGCACTAAATGGTTTAGCTCCGCAGTACTTAAACGAGCTCTTAACGCATTATAGTCCTTCACGTCTATTGAGATCTCAAAATTCCGGCCAGTTGATAATACCTAGAATATCAAAATCGACTGCTGGCGGTAGATCCTTCTCCTATTTAGCACCAAAACTTTGGTACAGTCTTCCTGACATTGTCTGGGAAGCAGACACACTTTGTCAGTTCAAAGCTAGATTAAAGACACATATCTTTGACCTAGCATACACATAATACATTCTATAATTTAATGTTAGGCTGCATAGATTAGGTCAGCCGGAACCGGGAACACTTCCCATAAATCCTGATGTACTCGTTACATCATAAGAAGAATGGCATCTACGCTAATTTTAGTGTCTTTGTTTATCCCGAGGTTTTCCCGCAGCCTGCCGGATCCAGGCCGTATCCAGATCTGATGAAGGACTTTCGCCTGGACCCGATGACAACGCAGTGCTGAAGTGCCAACTAGTCTCTCCCTATGGAGCATATATATATATATATATATATATATATATATACAAACTTAAAGTTAATATTTTAAGTATAACTTATGTAGTAAGTAATATCAATGTACACTTTTTCAATACTGCCTTGAGACTATAGACTGCTAGAAGGCGCTGCATTTTAAAACGTCTCTGTCGTAATACTCTGCATGTACAGACATATGTGCTTGTTTTTCAGAGGAAGACAGTCTCAAAAATTCAAAAACTCAATAATTTAGAAAGTATTTAATTTGGACATAATCTTCCTTGAATGTAACTGACTTTCATATTCAATCCATGAAGAGCAGCTGAATGGAGTCAGATAGGCTATATTAAAATGAATGATAATTGAAGCAAAAACATTTTCACGCAGATCCTGACTTGCTCTGTGCATTAGAACAATTGTGAATCAGCTAAAAATCTTACACAGCTTACATATCACACCTTATAAATTCCCTTCATTCTCTTCTGCAAATGCAACAGGAGATTACACCTGTTGTTTATGAGACTGTCACATAATAAAGGAGTCAAATATTGTAATTTAAAAAGTCACATGTAAATTAAAAAGCAAAACTTTTTTTACTTAACTATTAGTAAAAATATTTTGATATCTTGGATTAGTGATAAGTCACCCTCTCTAAAAGGTTGGCATAAAATGATGTTTTTTTTCCTGTAATTTTTTGTTTTTCATTATTTATATATTTAAATTATTGTCATACTTGATTTTGTTATTATTTATTGTTCCCCTTTACTGTCTCAGGCAGTGTTTGCTGTGGTGAAATGTGTTGAACTTAAAAATATTATTTAAAAAATAAAATATTTTGAGCAATATTTTTTAGAGGTTTACTCTAAATATTGTTAGGAAATTATTATAAGATGTATACCCTTTGGTTTGAGGCCTACTAAACGGTAAACTATCAAAAGTCTTAAAAAAATGCTGTTTTCCCCCAAACTACTACAATTTTCTCAATTGTTTTGGCACATTTGTTGAAACAGTCCTAATATTCTCTAATTATCACAACTGTTTGCTGGAACATCAGAACTCTATCGCATGTGTGCAGAACGCAGTAACACACAGTTGTCATCACAGGTTACAGGACTGCAGTGTGTGAGCCCACATAAGCACACAATTAAACGTGCCAGAATATACAGGTACTAATAATGGTCTGGAAATAAAACGAAGCTGCAAAATAATAATATCTGTTGTGTTTATAATTTGTAACGTGTATTATTAAAAATACATATAACATTATTATATTTTTATTTTATTTCTATGAATGCTGCGTTCGTCACCGTCAATGATTCACACTGATAATACTGTGCCAGTTTGTTTCATTTTTACATTGATTATTTATTCTACGGTAACAACAACATAGTCATGTGTGTGTAAACAATTTCTACAAAATGAAGTCAAGACAATGAAATAGAGTTATAAGGTTCAGAGTGTCTTTCCCGCACATCATTATGATGGTGAGACTCAAACACTCACAGCTTTGAGAAGAGCTCTGCTTTAAAACAAGCTTTTCCAGTAAAAAGCTTTCCCCAACAATTTCTATTTCAGAATGCTGTTCTTTTGAACTTTCAAAGAAAATTTTTTTTTACACAGTTTTCAATTTTGATAATTATAATAAATGCTTAAATATCAGCATAATTATTTCTGAAGCATCAAAATATAACATCTTGTACTCTTAAAAATAAAGCTTCAAAATGTTTTTTTTTTTTTTTACTGTAATGCCAGAAAGAAGAACTATTTTTGCTCAGTCAACAGTTTTTAAAAGAACCTTCTTTTAGAGTGAAGAACATTTAAAAGAAAATATAAAGAACATTTTTCCACTATAAATAACTATTTGTTAATAGAAAGGTTCATGGATGTTAAAGTTTCTTCATGAATCATCGATTGAATAAAGAACCTTTATTTTTAAGATCATGAAAACCAGATTTGTATTTGATAATGACATTTAAGCGAGAAGACATGATCAGATGATCCGGACACATACTGTATCTGTACAAAAAAAAAACAACAACATTTTTTAATGTTTTTATTTCTTACTCTATAAATGTATGATCTGTAGAAAGTACTGATTCTTTTAAGTTTGCTTTATTTTTTTATTCATCAATTCTTTGAAGACTGGAGTAATGATGCTGCACTTTCAGCTTTTATCACAGGAATAAATTACATTTTACAAAATATTTAAATAGAAAACATGTTATCTCAGATTCTCTAAACTGGTAAACATTGCTCTGTATTTTGTTAACTATAAATAAAGAAAAACATTATGCTTTTGTGTTCATTCAAAAATAATAATTCTGTCGCACTCATGTTGTTTCAAAGTTGTGTGACTGAGGGCACCAATATTGATTCGACTGGTTCCCAATGTTCTTCAGAATATCTTCTTTTCTGTTCCACAGAAGAAAGAACAGTTTTTCTGAATATTACACAAACTGTAGAGGAGATGGTGGAGTGTGGGTGCATGGGTGCCTCAAACGCCGCCGATCTTGTGTCACTGGACAGGAACGGGGTCCTCGCCAAGTGACATATTGCACGGGGCCCTGGCAAAGTAACATATTGCCGACACATTAACTGTAATTATGAGCCCGAGCCTGAGCCCAATTTAGACCCAACCATTTTTAATACGTGGGCCGTTATAACCAGGGGTGGCGCCAGATAATTTTTTAACATGTGTTGAGGGGGTGCTAGACTTATTAAATACTTTTAATAAATGAGCAAAAATTGGCCACTTAATATTTAATATTCAATTATTTTAATGATCACAATTAAAGTATTGATTTTATTAAATTGAACAAGCACATACATTCGGCATTCAATCAAATATTATTAAAGATTTATTATTATTAATAATGTTATTTCAACACAATATCTCGTTATTTCGACATAATATGTGTGCTGAGTGTGCATGCAACAAGCAAGATGTGCATTTGTAAATCCGGTGACACGCGTCACGTGCATTGATTTTTATTAATAAACTAGTCTTTTCTGTCAGTGTAAACACTTTGCTGCAAAGATGAAGTTGACGATCGCCATCTCCGTAGTGAACGCGCATATAGCCTAGAGAGAAATGCACATCTTGGATTACATAATCAAAGAGTAGCCTATTTCTTTTCATTTTGAATTGTTTCGTTTAAAGACATTTAAAGCTTTCTTTAGATTTGACTATTGACTATATTTCTCATGTCTGAGTTTCGGTTAATTGATGAGATGCGCTCCTGTTCACGTGCAATGCAATTGACCACGCCGGCGCCTCCATGTCATGATTTATACACTCACCTAAAGGATTATTAGGAACATCATACTAATACTGTGTTTGACCCCCTTTCGCCTTCAGAACTGCTTTAATTCTACGTGGCATTGATTCAACAAGGTGCTGAAAGCATTCTTTAGAAATGTTGGCCCATATTGATAGGATAGCATCTTGCAGTTGATGGAGATTTGTGGGATGCACATCCAGGGCACGAAGCTCCCGTTCCACCACATCCCAAAGATGCTCTATTGGGTTGAGATCTGGTGACTGTGGGGGCCATTTTAGTACAGTGAACAACTCATTGTCATGTTCAAGAAACCAATTTGAAATGATTCGAGCTTTGTGACATGGTGCATTATCCTGCTGGAAGTAGCCATCAGAGGATGGGTACATGGTGGTCATAAAGGGATGGACATGGTCAGAAACAATGCTCAGGTAGGCCGTGGCATTTAAACGATGCCCAATTGGCACTAAGGGGCCTAAAGTGTGCCAATAAAACATCCCCCACACCATTACACCACCACCACCAGCCTGCACAGTGGTAACAAGGCATGATGTTCTCATTCTGTTCCCATGTTCTCATTCTGTTTACGCCAAATTCTGACTCTACCATCTGAATGTCTCAACAGAAATCGAGACTCATCAGACCAGGCAACATTTTTCCAGTCTTCAACTGTCCAATTTTGGTGAGCTTGTGCAAATTGTAGCCTCTTTTTCCTATTTGTAGTAGAGATGAGTGGTACTCGGTGGGGTCTTCTGCTGTTGTAGCCCATTCGCCTCAAGGTTGTGCGTGTTGTGGCTTCACAAATGCTTTGCTGCATACCTCAGTTGTAACAAGTGGTTATTTCAGTCAAAGTTGCTCTTCTATCAGCTTGAATCAGTCGGCCCATTCTCCTCTGACCTCTAGCATCAACAAGGCACATGTTTTTCCCTTTTCACACCAGTCTTTGTAAACCCTAGAAATGGTTGTGCGTGAAAATCCCAGTAATTGGGCAGATTGTGAAATACTCAGACCGGCCCATCTGGCACCAACAACCATGCCATGCTCAAAATTGCTTAAATCACCTTTCTTTCCTATTCTGACATTCAGTTTGGAGTTCAGGAGATTGTCTTGACCAGGACCACATCCCTAAAAGCATTGAAGCAACTGCCATGTGATTGGTTGATTAGATAATTGCATTAATGAGAAATCGAACAGGTGTTGCTAATAATCCTTTAGGTGAGTGTATTGTCTGTTATATTTGCTTCTTATTTATTAAATCCAGGCAATTGGTTGATGAAAAATGTATTAAAATTAAGATACAATTTATACAAAACGAAATTCACTTTAAATAAAGGCTTTCTACAAAACTTAATGAAGAAAATTAAGTTTAATCATGCCTGACCCATTAACAAAATCATGTCTGACCGACTCCATGTCTCCCGATGCATCCTAACATGGTGTTCACTTTTCATAATCAACATAGATGGAAAAAATAACATTATAATATTTGAACAAATATGAAACTAAATGCTCTTATTTAATGGCTACAGCAAATATAGTAGGCCTACATACTCTCTATTTGTACAAACTGCTGCACATTCAAGTTAATTCTCGAATTTAATTTCAAATTATTGAAAACAATAAACATAGCCTACCACTTAAAAAATATATAAATAAAATACAGTTGTACTGCAGGCTACATTATATGCATTCATCAGTTCATTCATCAGATTCATCAGATATTTTACGTTTTTTTAATGGTTTTAATTTTAAAATGACTTGGTAGCAGAGGGCCCCATGATGAAGCTCCGCCCCCACTGTACTGAGAGTCAAGCTCCGCCCCAAAGTGATACTCCGCCTATTCATTCAATCTCTTTAATGTGATTACATGGAATTACAATGACGACTGACGTCATGCGATTTTGGCAGCATAAATAGTGGAACAGAATCAATCTGTGAGACAAACTGCCTGATAATATCGTTTATTATCCAGCTTTGATCACCAGCACAATGACTACAGAAAACATTGGAGATTGGACCCCAGAGGTGCCTGCCACTGAAGAGGTGGAGAACATGTGCATTATGGTAGGAGACTGAAAATCACTCTTGTAGTAAATGCAGTTTTTGTTAAAACACAGCCTAGTAAAATGATCTAGTTTGATGCTGTAAAATGTGTTGTTGAAATTATTTGTTATTTTTTAAAGAATTGTTTTACTTACCACTTAAAGTCATAAAACATTTCACATGAGTTTTCTGATATCTGAATAATAGACGTACCTCACTAGACCAATAAACGAAATCTTTTTAAAGTAATAATATAATAATAATAATATAGATGAATATAAAATGTGCATTTGTTTATTCAGATGAAGCCAGACATAGAGAAGAAGACTGGAGTCCGTTTTGATGTTTTCATTCCTAAAACCTATAGGTCTGAGCCACGGTGTGGTGGACACTATCTGGTCAAGGTAAATGAGTATTTTTTTGGTTTTATGGATTTTTTATGGGATACTTCTGGTACAATTTGTATGTTTCCTATATCAACAAGCCAATTGTGACAGTGTGTCCTAAACGGATGTGATGTGTCCAGTAATTTTTCAGTCCTCTCTGAAAATCTTAAGTGAATCAAGTATAAAGTTTCTCTGCATTTGTATAAGAGAAAGCTTCTCAACTTTGTTGCGTTGCTGGACACTCAAATCTACTCTGAAATAGTCACTGTAGCAGAACTCGTAGAAATATGATTGCTGCTGTCATGGAAAATTAATGTGTTTAGGTCTTTATGTGAACAGGCTTTTACATATAAGAGATCACTTAAAATTCAAGTGTGAAAATCTCTCTCTCTCTCTCTCTCTCTCTCTCTCTCTCTCTCTCTCTCTCTCAGGTGAAGGTCGGAGTAGATGATAAGCACGTTCATGTGATAGTATGTCAAAGCGCTTCTAGAGGTAAAGTGACTCAAGACATTTGCCTAACTGTGAAAGGAGTCCAGCACCCTAAATCCAAAAGTCACCCTCTGGAACCCTTCGGAACACTTCCAACCACATGCGGAAAATAGTCTGTCTGATCTAATAACAGACACACAATGAGCTGCCATACTGTACAGATGAACTATTGAAAACTGTTTCATTCCTCAATATTAAACTCAATATTCAAACCCTCAGTGCCTGTTTCAGTGTGTTTATATGAAGATGTGAACACCACATTCAATTCACTTTACTAAAAATGTTTTATGCTGAAACAATAAACATAAAAAAGTATAAAGTGTGAATGACATTGATTTCTTCATTTTAAGACTGTTGTTATTGAGGTATTCTAGCACGGCTAGTTCATCAAGGTTTTCAGCCAGTAAACAGGATGGTGTATCGGTCAGGACACAGGAATAAAGACGAGGAGATGTAATTTCTTCTATTAACTGTATTGAGATCCAGCAGTACTCATCAGAACATTCCAATATCCAGTATTGCCATTATAGTCTGATAAAAAACAAATAAATCACCATTAGGAACTATAATTTAAACAGTTACAGTACTTAAATTACTATGCAACGTACATAAAAAATCCACACACATAATACACAAATCAGGATCATCAAACATAAATTTCTCAATAAACATTACTATGCCCCTTTAAACACAATCTACAATTACATAAACGAGGATATTACTCTTTGGAGAAATATAAGGAGCTTCACCAGTTTACATGAACTATATTAAAAGGGGGTTTACAGAAGGAGCAATGGCGACATCCTCTGGCCAGACAAGGCTACTGCACAACAACGTCCGCACATGGTCTTCTGAGCACGATATTAACTCTTCTTAACTCAATGTTATAAACGTTACTACGTAACTTAGATATCAGAAGGCTCACACCAGTTAACTTATTATTTCCTACAGTGTTTTACAGCATAAACATTGTTATATCACTATAAATCTCACTCATCACGCTGGGCACGTTAATGCATTAATTCTACAGTATAGAAACACAAACACAAGACAGTCACTTACTTTTCGTCATGAACTCAACACATGAATATTGGAAGCTGGATCAAGGGACTAAAGAGACTACACAACACAGGTACGTAGGCTGAACTATGCTGCTGAATTTGAACACGTTTCCGTACCCACTATAACCATAGACAGTATATAATAAACGACTATAACCAACACACTAGATACACACTTTCTCTACCGTAACCACCGAAGAAGAGTCTTATAGCGGCAGGCACTCAGAAATGTCAGAACCTTTTTATACACTGTACTGACTGTCTAAATGAATGCAATTTTAAAACATTTCGTAATATGCAGAATGTATTTTTACACTATTATATGAACTGAAATCTTGTTCATCTCAGCTTCACATCATTACATACCTGTACAGTTTCTCTTCTTTACTTAGTGTTCATGAGAGGAGCATTTTGAAAATTTTATGAATAAAACCCACAAATACTTACAATATTTCACATGATAATGTATTTTTTTATTTCCACTAAAAGAGAAGCGTTTAGCTCTGATCTGCCCTATAGGAAGTGCAAATGGCCAGGTATAACCATAAAAATATGACATGTATTTTTATCTTACTGCATGACAGAGAGAGAGAGAGAGAGAGAGAGAGAGAGAGAGAGAGAGAGAGAGAGAGAGAGAGAGAGAAGGAGAGAGAGAGAGAGAGAAGGAGAGAGAGAGAGAGAGAGAGAGAGAGAATTTTGAATTTTACAAAAACTTTAATACACTTTTCAAGAATTAAATTACAATCATAAACATTTATCAATCAGATCATAAAGTTCACAAAAAGAAGAATATTACTTCATTTTCAAACAGACAACACAGGGCACTATTGCAACACCAAATATTAACAAAGGTATCGAGATCATCAACAAATTTATAATAATTAAAATCAATCAAGATTCTTGCCTGTACCATATTAAAAAGAAGCTCAACTACATTTTGTTCTACATTATCTTCAATTTTTTTCTTTCTACTCAGATAAATTGCTAGTTTAGCCTTGCCTATGATAAAATTCAACAACTGACAATGAAATCTTTTCTCTCTAGCATATTTAAAACCAAAAATAAACAATTCCACAGAAAAGGTTTCACCACATCTTTCAAAAATATTGCTTAATGACAAAAATAGAGGTTTTAACCTGTAACACTTTGCAAAAGCATGGAAGACAGTTTCTCTTTCATTACAAAAAGGACATTTGTCACTACTTTCAGGGTTTATAACAGATACAAAGGAATTAACCGCAATGGCTCCATAAAGGATTTTCCATTGCAAATCTCCAGTTTTCATTATCAATGGTGGTTTATAGAGTGACCTCCACTGAGGTTTTATATCTGCACTCAAATTGAAAACAGTACGCCACGGGGTGTCAACTTTCCCATCCAACATCTTTTTGTTAAAACTAAACACACAATATTTATATAATTTTTTTCCAACACAGGATAAAAAAATCAATATACACAGTACTGCAAGACTCCAAAAAAGCTCCAGAAAAATTTTCCACATTCACAGCAAAAACTAAATTTGGAAAAGGATCCACTGGATTGGGTTCGATAAGCCCATCTCGGAACCTAGACAACAGAGTTGATTTCCATTTGAAGCTTTGTGATGATGCGAACAGACTTGAAGCCCAACTTTTGAGCAATTGTACCATTGTTCTTTAGGTCACAGTCTGTTTCCTTCAATAAAAGGCCCAAGGTTAGGATTCTGTTATCAATAAGGGCTTTGTTAAGTCCTGGAAATAAACCATTTCTAGACAAATCCATTCGTGTACCATATATTAAGGGCTCCTCCAATAACCAATGAAGTGATTGTAGATCCTCTGTTTGCTTGAAGTGAAAAAGATTCCAGACTTTAAAAATGTTCCTATAGAAAATTGGTAGTCCAGAAACGTCTATGTCCGAAGAATTCACGAGGAAAAGATTTTTGTCCAATCCTAGACCTTTGAACTTGCGTAGAATGACATGGGCAACAGCACACCACTTCACATCAGAAGAACTAACCAACAGTTTCTGAATACGCTGAAGCCGAAAAGTTGCCACTCTGCTCTGCAGATGTACCAAACCTTGACCCCCTTCTTTAGATAGAAAGAGCAAACTTTGAGGAATCCAATGTATATTATCCCAAAAAAAATCAACTAAGATGGCTTGAACTTTCTTCAATAAAAGAGAGGGGGGATCAATACATGCAAATTTATGCCATAAAGAGGACGCAACCAAGTTATTAATTATTAGGATACGACATTGCTGGAGTCAGAAATTTCCATCTTTCTAAGCGACCTTTAATTTTTTCTACAACATTTTCCCAATTCATTTGTAAGGTAGAATCGTCTCCCAAAAAAAAACACCTAAGTATTTAAGACCTGTTCTTCCCCAAAAAAGACCTTCTGGTAACTTTGGCTTTCCTCTCAACCATTTTACCTAATAAAAGAGTTTCACTTTTTCCCCAGTTTACATTTGCAGATGATAACTTCTTAAAATCGGATAATATCTTCAATAATTTTTCAATGTCATCTTGATCATTAATCATTATGAGGACATCATCAGCATAGGCTGATAAAATAAAATGATCTTTGCAATTTGGCAAACATACACCTTTTAACTGAGCTCTAAATTGCTGTAAAAGGGGCTCAATTGCTAAGGAATAAAGCATTCCAGATAATGAGCATCCCTGTCGAACACCTCTATTCACTTTAACAGGAGCACATAAACCACCATTGATTTTAATACGACTCTCAATATCACAATAAAGAACCTTTATGAGATCGATAAACTTTGGGCAAAAGCCGAATGATTTTAAAACTTTTCAAAGGTAACAATGTTCCACACGATCAAAAGCTTTTTCTTGGTCTAAAGAGATTAAGCCACAATCCAAATTAAGCATCTTGGAGACCTCTAAAATATCACGAACCAACGAAATATTATCAATTATCGTTCTGCCAGGGACACAATAAGTTTGATCAGAATGGATGACAATATCCATTACTTCTGCTAATCGATTTGCCAGAATTTTAGAGAGCAATTTATACTCACTAAAGCAGAGATATGGGACGCCAGCATCTTATATCAGTGAGGTCGCCTTTCTTGGGCAAGAGGGTTAATACTGCTCTCCGGCAGCTTTGAGGAAGCCGGCCCTCAGCCAGGCTTTCATTTAACACCTCTAACACATCCTCTTCCAGGACAGCCCAGAAGGTCTTATACCACTCAATTGGTAGACCATCAACTCCTGGAGCTTTTCCTGACTCCATTCCTTGAAGTGCTTTAAACAACTCAGCTCTTCCAAGAGCACCTGAGATCTTTGCATTGTCTTCTTCTGATAATTGAGGTAGATCATCAAAAAAGGCATCCTCCCTCTCATATTCTGCTCCGAGTTCATTCGTGTACAGTTTTTCATAAAAACTGATTGCTCTCTTTCTAATTTCTTTAGGATTAGACAAAAGCTTACCAGACTCTGAACGTATAGCATGGATAACTCTGCTCTGTCCATTTTTCCTTTCCAAGCCGAAAAAGAAACTGGAGGGAGCATCCATATGATTTAATTTTTGGAATCGCGATCTGACCAAAGCTCCTTGTGTTTTAACCTGCAGTAAATCATTCAGCGGTGTCTTCTTTTTTGCTAGAATATCAAAATAGTTTTGGGTTCTAGTTGATTCAGCCAATTCTTGTAGTTTTAGGATATCAGCCTCCAAGATACTTACATTTAAAAAAGGTCTCAGCAGTGATATTAAGAGTATATTGTGTACAGAATTGCTTTATTTGGACTTTTCCATAGTCCCACCATTGCCTTACAGAGTTAAACGTTTCCTTCTTTGTCTTGAAATCATCCCAAAAAAATTGTAAACATTTTTTAAAAATATTTATCATTTAATAAATTAGCGTTTAATTGCCAATAGGCACTCTTTGGTTTAATTGAATTAACAAACACATGACACTGTACCATACAATGGTCAGAGAAACCTAAAGAAATGATTAAACATTTTTTAATGATGTTGCAATGATGATTAAAAATATAAAACCTATCTAGCCTAGCTAAAGAAATCGTATTGTCACGAACATGTGTCCAAGTATACTGTCTTTGGGTTCTTTCTAAATGCCTCCACACATCACATAACTCATAGGTTTTAACAAGTTGAATAAGGCGTTTACGAGAAGGTGCGTGCGGTTCGATGTGATTTCTATCCAAGTTCGATACAGTACAATTAAAATCACCACCTAAAAAAAGATATTCTTCTCCGTGACAGTTTTGTATAATAGAACTAATTATGTCTAGAAAAACCATTCTTTCAACAGCAGAGGTAGGGACGTATACACAAATCAGAACAAAAGTACACTTTTCAAAAGTAACCCTTACTTTCAAGAGTCTTCCTTTAATGACTTCGTCAATCTGATATGTATGGGGAGACATTTTTTTTTTGTAAAAAGGATAGTAACTCCTGCACTGAGTGAGGTATTATGACTCAAGATTGAGAGCCCACTGCACTCTACTGCCCATTCAGGGGCATTTCTAATATCACTATGCGTCTCCTGTAGCATAGCAATATCTATTTTCTTTAGTTTAATTTCTTCAAACAAACCAGCTCTTTTTTTATATCTCTCAATCCATTAACATTGATTGTTGCTATGTTTACCTCACAAATAATTAAAGAAAAAAAGAGAAAAAATAAACAAAAAACAGAGGTGAACAAACATACTCTTTCATGGTTTTAAAGTTAGGTCTTTCCACTGTCAACATTGTTATCCCCTAATGAAAGCTTTCTATTCAATTTTTGTTTTCAACCGGTAAACCTCCTTGTTTGTGAACAAACTCTCAGACATAGAAAATCTGACCTTGTCAGCAAATTTTCTTGTGTCTGGGAAAAAGTCAGCTACACACACACCTCTTCTATTTTTTGTTGCTCTTAAAAAGAGTTTAATATCCTCAACTTCATAGCCGCTGCTAGTAAAGTCACTTTGAGACAAACAAATGCTGGAATCAGAGGATTCACTGTCACTTTCTATGTCTTCATCAATATGTGTACTTCCAATGTCTATCTTTATGGCCTTTGCAATTTGAGGAGAACCAGTATTTTTCCTTTTATTCGGGACTTTAAAATGAATTTGCTCTGTTTCTGTCTCGTTTTTATCCAGATGTTGATGAGACTGTGGCATATTAGACTCATCATCACCTTCTTGCATTTCTGTCTGTACACTAGGATCATATGTTTCAGTGTTAACAAGATCATTTTTACCAGCCACAGTAACAGAGCCAACTCCCTGAGATTCTAAACTCACTCTCTCAGATACAACGTCTTCGATCCTCTTATCGGTATTCACGGTTTCACTCGCAGCAATGCCCGATGATCCCGCTTTAACAGTCTCATTCACATTTTTCTCACTATCATCATTGACTTTGTTAGGACAAGAACGAATTAAATGTGTTGTTTCTCCACACCTAAAACACTTCATATTCTCTGTTGTGACATAAATAATATAATCACAATCCTCTACTTTGAGGCGAAGTGACAAATCAATCTCTTCATCATCTTTTAAGATCATGAACAGATAGCGTCTAAAAGACACCACATGTTTCAACAACGGAGACTTGCATCCAACTGGAATCATCTTAATCGGTGATACAACTTTACCGTACCGTGACATAATATTAACTAAAGTTTCATCACTGACAAACGGAGGAACGTTCGATAATAACACTTTCTTAGACGGCATAGAAAGCGGGAGTACCGGAATAAAATTCTCACCCACAACAATGCCGGTTTCAACTAGCTCGTTAGCTTTTTCAACTGAACTAAGAAAGATTACTACGGCACTGTTCATTCTAGAGGCCGACAATACATGCTCATGTCCCACCATTTCACCTGCAGCCACAACATTCCTCTACAGTCACCGCGGACGCCACTTTCACACCGTGACGCCGTGTGAGGGAGCTTAAAATTTGCGATCGCGGGGCTGCCATGCTGCCTATAGCAACAACAGCACACACGGCCCAACTCAATAATAACAACACGAAAAACTCCAATTACTAAACTAATCCTACAAAGCAGAGAGAAAGAAAGAAAGAAAAAGTACTCACATTCACTTCTCACACTCAAGCCACTCAGCCTCACACACCTGTCCACTCGCACCGGAAACGGAAACGAGAGAGAGAGAAGGAGGGGAGAAAACTAGCCTAATATTATACTGCATATCATGTTGAATTATTATTAAAGTCACACATGTAAATGTCACGGGGTGACAAACAGCTCCAGATCTGTATGAGTGTTTGTCGTCATGACAACTAAACGGCAGATTGGCGACAGGTGTAGGGACTTCACTCTGAGCGTCTGATTGAGGCCACTCCCGCTTTTTGAGAGGATAAAACACACAAGGAGGATGAGAGGGCAGGCGCGCAGCACGTGAGCGGCCGTGGCCGCGGGAGAGAGAGGACGAGAGAGAGAGAGAGAGAGAGAGAGACAGACGAGAGAGATAGATGAGAGAGCCAGAGAGAACTTCGGCTGGAATGCGGGCGGAGGCCTTGGTACACTGAGGGTCTGTTGAGTTGCAGTTTTATTGTGGAAATGAGCATGAGTGAAACCTTACAGTGTGTGGTGGAAATGTGAGTGTGGGAATTGTTTTTGCTGTTCACTCGCAATCACAGCTGTCTGTTCCTCCCTCTGCCTGAGCTCAGTGAAGAGCCTGCTAATGCTGTGAGTTATACATATTCTCCTCTCTCTGTCTGAGTCCAGTGAAGAGCCTGCTAATGCTTGAAGAGCCTGCTAATGCTGGAAGAGCCTGCTAATGCAATGCTGGAAGAGCCTGCTAATGCTTGAAGAGCCTGCTAATGCTTGAAGAGCCTGCTAATGCTGGAAGAGCCTGCTAATGCTGTGAGTTACACGTGTCTATTCCTCTCTCTGTCTGAGTCCAGTGAAGAGCCTGCTAAATGCTGTGAGTTACGCGTGTCTATTCCTCCCTCTGTCTGAGTCCAGTGAAGAGCCTGCTAATGCTTGAAGAGCCTGCTAATGCTTGAAGAGCCTGCTAATGCTGGAAGAGCCTGCCAATGCTGTGAGTTACACGTGTCTATTCCTCTCTCTGTCTGAGTCCAGTGAAGAGCCTGCTAATGCTTGAAGAGCCGGCTAATGCTTGAAGAGCCTGCTAATGCTGTGAGTTACACGTGTCTATTCCTCTCTCTGTCTGAGTCCAGTGAAGAGCCTGCTAATGCTTGAAGAGCCTGCTAATGCTGGAAGAGCCTGCTAATGCTTGAAGAGCCTGCTAATGCTGTGAGTTACACGTGTCTATTCCTCTCTCTGTCTGAGTCCAGTGAAGAGCCTGCTAATGCTTGAAGAGCCTGCTAATGCTGGAAGAACCTGCTAACGCTTGAAGAGCCTGCTAATGCTGTGAGTTGAGTCCAGTGAAGAGTCTGCTAATGCTGTGCTGAGAAACGCGAAGAGAACGCTGAAGAGAATGCGGAAGCTGTGGATTATGTCCATTCCTCTCTCTGTCCGAAGGTGCTGAGAAACGCGAAGAGAACGCTGAAGAGAATGCGGAAGCTGTGGATTATGTCCATTCCTCTCTCTGTCCGAAGGTGCTGAGAAACGCGAAGAGAACGCTGAAGAGAATGCGGAAGCTGTGGATTATGTCCATTCCTCTCTCTGTCCGAAGGTGCTGAGAAATGTGAAGAGATACATGGAGAGAACCTGAACTGAAGAGACTTTTAACATTGTTTTTATTATTTAATAAAGAGTATATTTATTTTGAATGCTGTGTCCGCCATTTCCTTTGTGTCCACGGCCGGCTCCTCAGGGGCGGCACGCAAGCGAAGGGGTGGGCGGCCCGCTGGCGCTCCACCCCGACCTGTGACATAAAATGGCGTAGTCGGCAGGATGCCGCCCTGAGTTGAGCAACCGTGGGCCGAAGGTATGGCGACCAGTTTTTTTTTTCTTTTTTTTGTTTCTTTTTGCTTTGTTTCTTTTTTTTGTTTTCCTCTTCTTTTTTTTTTTACCCCTTTTCTTCGGCGTCCCGCTCCAGGGACTGGAGCGGATTGGTGGGGGGGTATGTCACGGGGTGACAAACCGCTCCAGATCTGTATGAGTGTTTGTCGTCATGACAACTAAACGGCAGATTGGCGACAGGTGTAGGGACTTCACTCTGAGCGTCTGATTGAGGCCACTCCCGCTTTTTGAGAGGATAAAACACACAAGGAGGATGAGAGGGCAGGCGCGCAGCACGTGAGCGGCCGTGGCCGCGGTCGCGGCGGGAGGCCGCGGGAGAGAGAGGACGAGAGAGAGACGACGAGAGAGAGACAGACGAGAGAGACAGATGAGAGAGATAGATGAGAGAGCCAGAGAGAACTTCGGCTGGAATGCGGGCGGAGGCCTTGGTACACTGAGGGTCTGTTGAGTTGCAGTTTTATTGTGGAAATGAGCACGAGTGAAACCTTACAGTGTGTGGTGGAAATGTGAGTGTGGGAATTGTTTTTGCTGTTCACTCGCAATCACAGCTGTCTGTTCCTCCCTCTGTCTGAGTCCAGTGAAGAGTCTGCTAATGCTGTGAGTTACACGTGTCTGTTCCTCCCTCTGTCTGAGTCCAGTGAAGAGCCTGCTAATGCTGTGCTGAGAAACGCGAAGAGAACGCTGAAGAGAATGCGGAAGCTGTGGATTATGCCCATTCCTCTCTCTGTCCGAAGGTGCTGAAAAACGCGAAGAGAACGCTGAAGAAAATGCGGAAGCTGTGGATTATGCCCATTCCTCTCTCTGTCCGAAGGTGCTGAAAAACGCGAAGAGAACGCTGAAGAGAATGCTGAAGCTGTGGATTATGTCCATTCCTCTCTCTGTCCGAAGGTGCTGAGAAACGCGAAGAGAACGCTGAAGAGAATGCGGAAGCTGTGGATTATGTCCATTCCTCTCTCTGTCCGAAGGTGCTGAGAAACGCGAAGAGAACGCTGAAGAGAATGCGGAAGCTGTGGATTATGTCCATTCCTCTCTCTGTCCGAAGGTGCTGAAAAACGCGAAGAGAACGCTGAAGAAAATGCGGAAGCTGTGGATTATGCCCATTCCTCTCTCTGTCCGAAGGTGCTGAAAAACGCGAAGAGAACGCTGAAGAGAATGCTGAAGCTGTGGATTATGTCCATTCCTCTCTCTGTCCGAAGGTGCTGAGAAACGCGAAGAGAACGCTGAAGAGAATGCGGAAGCTGTGGATTATGTCCATTCCTCTCTCTGTCCGAAGGTGCTGAGAAACGCGAAGAGAACGCTGAAGAGAATGCGGAAGCTGTGGATTATGTCCATTCCTCTCTCTGTCCGAAGGTGCTGAGAAATGTGAAGAGATACATGGAGAGAACCTGAACTGAAGAGACTTTTAACATTGTTTTTATTATTTAATAAAGAGTATATTTATTTTGAATGCTGTGTCCGCCATTTCCTTTGTGTCCACGGCCGGCTCCTCAGGGGCGGCACGCAAGCGAAGGGGTGGGCGGCCCGCTGGCGCTCCACCCCGACCTGTGACATAAAATGGCGTAGTCGGCAGGATGCCGCCCTGAGTTGAGCAACCGTGGGCCGAAGGTATGGCGACCAGTTTTTTTTTTCTTGTTTCTTTTTGCTTTGTTTCTTTTTTTTGTTTTCCTCTTCTTTTTTTTTTTCCCCTTTTCTTCGGCGTCCCGCTCCAGGGACTGGAGCGGATTGGTGGGGGGGTATGTCACGGGGTGACAAACCGCTCCAGATCTGTATGAGTGTTTGTCGTCATGACAACTAAACGGCAGATTGGCGACAGGTGTAGGGACTTCACTCTGAGCGTCTGATTGAGGCCACTCCCGCTTTTTGAGAGGATAAAACACACAAGGAGGATGAGAGGGCAGGCGCGCAGCACGTGAGCGGCCATGGCCGCGGTCGCGGCGGGAGGCCGCGGGAGAGAGAGGACGAGAGAGAGACGACGAGAGAGAGACAGACGAGAGAGACAGATGAGAGAGATAGATGAGAGAGCCAGAGAGAACTTCGGCTGGAATGCGGGCGGAGGCCTTGGTACACTGAGGGTCTGTTGAGTTGCAGTTTTATTGTGGAAATGAGCACGAGTGAAACCTTACAGTGTGTGGTGGAAATGTGAGTGTGGGAATTGTTTTTGCTGTTCACTCGCAATCACAGCTGTCTATTCCTCCCTCTGTCTGAGTCCAGTGAAGAGTCTGCTAATGCTGTGAGTTACACGTGTCTGTTCCTCCCTCTGTCTGAGTCCAGTGAAGAGCCTGCTAATGCTGTGCTGAGAAACGCGAAGAGAACGCTGAAGAGAATGCGGAAGCTGTGGATTATGCCCATTCCTCTCTCTGTCCGAAGGTGCTGAAAAACGCGAAGAGAACGCTGAAGAAAATGCGGAAGCTGTGGATTATGCCCATTCCTCTCTCTGTCCGAAGGTGCTGAAAAACGCGAAGAGAACGCTGAAGAGAATGCTGAAGCTGTGGATTATGTCCATTCCTCTCTCTGTCCGAAGGTGCTGAGAAACGCGAAGAGAACGCTGAAGAGAATGCGGAAGCTGTGGATTATGTCCATTCCTCTCTCTGTCCGAAGGTGCTGAGAAACGCGAAGAGAACGCTGAAGAGAATGCGGAAGCTGTGGATTATGTCCATTCCTCTCTCTGTCCGAAGGTGCTGAAAAACGCGAAGAGAACGCTGAAGAAAATGCGGAAGCTGTGGATTATGCCCATTCCTCTCTCTGTCCGAAGGTGCTGAAAAACGCGAAGAGAACGCTGAAGAGAATGCTGAAGCTGTGGATTATGTCCATTCCTCTCTCTGTCCGAAGGTGCTGAGAAACGCGAAGAGAACGCTGAAGAGAATGCGGAAGCTGTGGATTATGTCCATTCCTCTCTCTGTCCGAAGGTGCTGAGAAACGCGAAGAGAACGCTGAAGAGAATGCGGAAGCTGTGGATTATGTCCATTCCTCTCTCTGTCCGAAGGTGCTGAAAAACGCGAAGAGAACGCTGAAGAGAATGCGGAAGCTGTGGATTATGTCCATTCCTCTCTCTGTCCGAAGGTGCTGAGAAACGCGAAGAGAACGCTGAAGAGAATGCGGAAGCTGTGGATTATGCCCATTCCTCTCTCTGTCCGAAGGTGCTGAGAAACGCGAAGAGAACGCTGAAGAGAACACGGAAGCTGTGGATTATGTCCATTCCTCTCTCTGTCCGAAGGTGCTGAAAAACGCGAAGAGAACGCTGAAGAGAATGCGGAAGCTGTGGATTATGCCCATTCCTCTCTCTGTCCGAAGGTGCTGAGAAATGTGAAGAGATACATGGAGAGAACCTGAACTGAAGAGACTTTTAACATTGTTTTTATTATTTAATAAAGAGTATATTTATTTTCCTCAGGGGCGGCACGCAAGCGAAGGGGTGGGCGGCCCGCTGGCGCTCCACCCCGACCTGTGACATAAATGCATTTACTTGTATCTGTCAATTTTTTTTTTAAAGCTTTAAAGCAACATTGAAATATTTTCCATATTTCCCTGTTTGGGAATCACTCTCCAAGAACTAAAATATTAATAAGTACAGTTCACAAAAAAATGAAAACTCTGTCATCATTTACTCAACTGTTCAAAACCAGTACGACTTCCTTTCTTCTGTGGAACACAAGATATTCTGAAGAACATTGGGAACCACAAAAAATTGGTGCCCCTTGACTTACATTGCTACAGTAGGCTATGTACAAAAAACATAACCAACACATTTTTTTCACGTACAAAAAAAAAACAACAACAAAAAAAAACAACAATAACATATTGACACTTTTTAAAAATATGTTCCATAGAACAATGAGTCACACAACTTTGAAACAACATGAGGGCGACAGAATTGTTCTTTTTGAATAAACTATCCATTTAAACAACCTCTTTGTTCTCTCTGAAGTCTCTGCTCACCAAGGCTGCATTTATTTGATCCAAAATATAGCAAAAACAGTAATGTTTTGAAATATTTTTACAATTTAAAATAACCAAAAAATAACATGACATTTCTCAATGGTTAGTTGATGAATTTATGCAGCTAATGTGTAGTTATCTTAGAGTCCTGCACGGGTTGACGGGTGACCCGCAAATTTTGCTCAAACGGGTGAAAAATATCCAACTGTGTCGGATACGGGTGCGGGTCGGGTCGGACACGGGGGAAACACGGGTCTAACCAGGGTTTAAAACCCTCACATGCAAACGTAAATCGTATAAAAAATATATGCATATTTTTAGGAACACATCTACAAAAATATTCCTGTATTTCAAGTTGATAAAATAATTTGAAATACACATCAGTTTATTTATGCCCACGCGCCACGCCCTCCCAGGATCTATAACGTTACCTATAGGTTACTTTCAGTTAAAAAAAAAAATCCTCATAACCGCGCGCGCGATCTGCTTGCAGTCGTCGAGATGGATGCTGAGGAGTTGAAGAAAATAATTGCTAGTGGAGATTGTAAAGTTGTCGACAATACGTCATCAAAAGTCAAGTCCAGTGTGTGGGAGAAATTAGGAGTTATCTGAAGAAAACGATATTGTGAAAGGCTTTGCTGCATGCAGTTTCGTGTTGGATAGCCGTGGAACTTCATCGCCGAGGAAGCACGCAGATAACTGTGGTAAGTTAACAAAGCAAGCAGTTCTATCGAACAGTATTTTTCATATTTAACACTGTTAAGTATGTGTGGTGTGCAGGGCGTGTTTGAACGCAAAATTGTCAGATGTAGGCTAAACGATATTGCGTGCCAGATAGTGTTTGTAGCCGCGTCTGTTGTAGGCTGCTCAGTTTTCTTCTTGTAAGTTAGCTTCGGCTGAAGTTGTCCTTGTGTTAATACTTGTCGTTATAACTTCTGTATGACCTGGCAATAAACATTTTTGTAATTGTGTCTATAATGTGATTGGCTAAACTGATTTTATTTCGGGTTCGGGTCGGATGTCGGTTCTATTTTAAGCGGGTCGGGTCGGGTGCGGATTTTAATTAGTGCTGTTGACGGATAACGGGTCGGATGCGGTTTGAAACACTGCGGGTACGGGCGGGTGCGGATTTACAAAATCAGACCCGTGCAGGACTCTGAGTTATCTTCTAGTCATTGATTAGCATATTCTGTCTTGATAATCTATAAATCGTGTTCAGGGGGCGGGGTTTATGTAAATTCTAGGGTTGGTGATGTCACTAACCCGGGAGGAATGTGGTGTAGTCTCTACCAGCCGTTTGTTGTAGTCCTTAAAAAGCGATTTCTTTAAAAGCAAATATCTCCCTTTGCTTTGAACTTTGAGTGTTGTTACTTTGCAGATGTTGTTTATGATCAAACAGCAACATTACACACTAACTAAAGTTAGAAAAGTCAAATCATAATCAACCACCCCTTTAAAGGTTAAAAGACATGAATGGTATCAGTGTCACACGCTGCAATGAAGAATGAATCACTCTTTTGAACTCCAAATTTTCATTAGAAACAGAATTCATTCCCTGTGGTGTTTCTTTTTTTCTTTTTTTTTTTTTTTTTGGAATCTTACCTTGTTTCTTTGGTGATTTCTTGAGTGTTTGACAGATTATGTGAAGATGGAATGCATCTATAACGACTGCTAAACCTGTGGGAATCTGATGTGCAGATACAAGCACACAAGACAAAGATCACGCTCACATTCCCACAGACTCTGCTTCAGTATTAATCATAAAGCAGTGATAAATATTGAAGTGTCATGATATACAATTGTTCTTGCTTTGGCACTATTTACACAAGCAGAGTAAAAAAAATTG
The DNA here is from genome assembly GCF_964197995.2 of Scardinius erythrophthalmus. Lineage (NCBI taxonomy): Eukaryota > Metazoa > Chordata > Actinopteri > Cypriniformes > Leuciscidae > Scardinius > Scardinius erythrophthalmus. The sequence continues at coordinate 4,214,981 of NC_138225.1, forward strand.
AAAAAAAAAACTGTTTCAGCGTATTTTCAGATTTGTCAAACATACCTGTCAACATTTGGGTACCAAAATACGGGAGACCTGTTCAGTTCAACCACATGCGGTTTCATGTCATCTAGCCTACATTACACACCCCATCACCAAATCATAGAAAAATTCATTCAGTTAAGACAGTTGTATTCATCTTAACAATACACAACAAATCAATATACAGAAAAAACAGATTTATAAAAGGTATAGGCCACAAATCTGTGAGTAGGCGATACAGTTTTCAAAACTGAACAGGTGATGTTGTGTAATATTCAGTTACTGTAAGAAACTGTTCCAGCGGGTGGAGTTTACTGGTACTGAATATTACTCATCACCTGTGTATAGCCTACTCCATTAACTGGAACAGATTTTTACTGGAACGGAATATTACATCCAAATATTGTTATGTAATCAATCAGCCTGTTGTGTTACTTCACATATTGGAACAGTATTTCACAATTTTTCACAGGAACTGAATATTACAAACAACTATTGCGAAAGAACGATTTACAAAACAAAGATTGTGAAAGCGTGCACGGATTATGAATTTGTTCACTGTTACCATTGTACGTATTTTTTTTTTCTTTCTCTGTATAGTTTTATTTTGTTAATAAAATTTGCATTCTATTTTGGCTTTCTCGGGTGTCCCTATTTTTGTTGTGTCCCTTTTGAGCCACGGGGCGAAACGGGTATGGATTGAAAACCAATGCAACTCTACGGTTTACAAATCTGAGCACAGCTGAGACTTTTCCTCTGGTAGCCTACTTTTGGCGTAGGATAATTATTTCCATCAAGGTCAGGCTGCGATGTCAAATGTATTCCCAGGAATGAGTGATGCGCTTTCCGCTTTTAAAGTTTTATAAAATAAGTAGCCTATATGGCTTGAATGGTTTAAAAGCACTAGCAAGAATAAAGCGCATCATAATGTAACGCCATGCAGCCAAAGGATGACAGAAAAACACGGATGCTGCGTTAATTGCGTTAAATATTTACTTAACACGGAGTTTTTTCCCATTTCTACCACGCTTATTCAACTTCCCGCGTCTATTACTGTACCTGCACAGATTTCGACGGCACAACTGGGTTGTAGGTTGCCAGGTTGAGCTCACAAATGGGTTGAAATTTGTATGATGTGTTGATTGCACGAGTAGGATGGGTTTCATACAAGATCTGGCAACTGGACAACCTTGGAATAATATATTGATGTGATTATTCATATAACGACGTTTGGGCCATACGTGTTGGAAATAACAAAACGACAGGGGGGTAGGAGATGGGTGTGAAATACGGGAGACTCCCGGGGAAAACGTGAGTGTTGACAGCCAGGTATGGGTAACAGTGATGCACATTAAATTATGATGTAATTTTTTAATCATCATATTCAACAGTTATGGATCTCAGCTACTTAAAAGAATGGCATCGACTGAGAGGCCGAGTTTTTTGGGCAGATGCTGTGATGACCAACTTCCCGGCGGCAAAAGAGTTCGGCAAAAGAGTTCGACTTGAGAAATGCAATTGGGGAGCATTTCAAACAAGCACCAGGGTGAGCAGGGGGTGGGGGGGGGGGGGGGGGGGGGTTAATAATTTATTCACTGTTGAGAGTTGAGAATAAATAACCCAAACTTTATAGTTAGGCTATGTAAGTTATACCTAGCTATACTTGTTGTTTAATTTTTTTATTTTGTCATTCTTTATATTTTCATTTTCACAATTTTATTGTATTTATAATATTTTATTTTCATAATTGTAATTGTATAATTAATAAGTGTCATAATTGTATATTTTTTAATTTGTTACTATCTTAAGTTGTTAATTTTTATATTGATATTAATAAAAGTTTTATATTTATTTATTTATTCGATGCATTGTCATGTATGTGTGTTATATTTGAGTAAACAGAATCCTTAAGTTGTATTTTGTTGTCTATTATATGTAGTAATTCATTTGCTGTCTATTTGATGACTAGTCTATTCTTGGGCTACGTTTAGACGTCTATTAAATTTTCACTTTTAGCCTAGACTAATATTCACTGTCTATTAGACGTATATATGTAGTTGTTCAATAGCAGTCTAATTGACGTCTAGTCTATTCTTGGGCTATGTTTAGACGTCTATTAAATTTTCACTGTCAGCCCAAAATTAGCCTTGTTTTAGCCTAGACGTCAGGGCTGTGTTTGGACGGCTATTAGACGTATTTTAAACGCAAAAATTGCTTGCTGGGTTACAGCGTTGTCACAATGTTGACAATGAACCACCGTTCAGGGCCATTGCTTAAAGGAGAACTCCGGCCAATTTTAACATTGAGCTCATCTTTTTTGTACATTTGGAGTGCTGTCAATACAGAGAACAACGACAAAAATCGGTGTTGCCTACACCGTGTTATCCTCTTTTTAAAATTTGCACCCTGTTGACTTCAATAGGGCAAGTATTAAACCTGCTTTTAGCCTCTTGACATCCTTGATGTGTCATTACAAGTGCACAGCCAATGTGAGTGATTCCTTTAGAGTGAACACGGGTGAATCTGACTGCAGTAGATGTGATAAAAAGTGATGTTAATTCAGCCAGCGCTCATACCTGTATTTTCTCGGTCCGCTGTCAATCCCAAAATGCACTGCGCGAGCGTGAAGCTCGACTTACATAGGAATGAATTGAAAACGCTAACTCCACTCCGCTCGCACCGTGCCAGTGGACACGCACCGTAAAGAACCTGCATATGATATGTCTATGCGTGTATCTAACAGTAGTTCCGCATTACATTAATTAATGTGCACGCAAGTTTTATTTATTTTTATACAGTGTATTCTCCGTGTAAATCCATCCACCGAACCGTGACGCACGTACCGAACAATACGAATACATGTACCGTACCACCCCTAATAGTTATCGGATCATAGGTAACGGATCATATTTTTTTCTCCCTCCGATATCCAATCTAGCGTTCTGGGCCAGTATCGGCGAGATACCGATGCCGTGGATCGGATCGGGACATCCCTACTACAGTACATTTCTCTCCGAAACGGTAGGAAATTAAATTAGATTTAATAGAGGATTTTAACTGTGACAAGATGATTGACAGGGCAGTTTAAGTGACAGGATGCACGCGACAGATCCGTCCGATAAAGATGACGAAGTAGTATGTCCCAAAGCTTGCCTACTTTTTTGCTACACATTCAAAAGTAAATACCTTTTCTTCACAAAAAGAGTACATACTTTTATGGCGTAGTGTAACTTAGGCGAATTGGGACGCAGCATATGGCTTTACACTATAACGATCTCTCTGATTGGTTTTAGGTCTATCCAATTGCGCCCAGAGGCATTTGAGCGACGTGCCGACGTCCGTTGGTGACGCCCCTTTGGAAATGAGTTATTAATGAAGCTTTGCCAGACCATAACTCAGTTACTACTGAGAATGGTCTGGTTTTAACCAGGCTACTGTTCTGCTGCTGCGGGAATGAAACTCCTTTACCATTCGCACCAGAAGTATTTATTTTGCCCTCACATAAAACAGCTGGAGGCAGTAGGTTCGTGAGATTTGCATGACTGAATGACACCTGTAGGGGAGAAGATAGTGTGCAGAGTCAGGAACTCAGCTTGGGGGGAAGAGACGAGATTGGGCCAGTTGTGTTGTGCTGTCTGTCCCATAGATCTCTTCTTCAGATTAGTGAGTGTTATTGTTTTATTGCAGGTTCAAATTCTTGAATTCAGTCTTAGTAGAAATCCATCCTTACACCCTCATTGACCCTCTGATCCCCTTCTGAACACTTCTTACCGCATGCAAAAAAATTTATTTATTTATTTATTTATTTATTTATGAACATTTATTAGAGGATCAACCCCATGAGATGAAACATCTCGTTTTCATGGGGGTCCTCAGGATCATGTCCAAACAACATAAAACAGCAAAACAACAGAGTAGATACAATCAAATAAGACAAAAAAAGTCATAACAATAAAAATAATAACAAAAAAAAAAAAAAAAAAAAAAAAAAAAAACCTAAGGGCACACACTCACACACTTTCACACGCACCATATGGACACGCACGCCAGCACACACACACACACACACACACACACACACACACACACACACACACAAGCTCTCACTATCCCCACCCAACACAGATAGACATTCATATACTATATAAAAACAGTCATAACATGACACATATCGATGCTAAATCTGAAATGCTAGAAACAAAGACAAGTATTCTGAAGATGTGTTAACAAAGCAGTTCGGAACAGAGGAAAAGATGTAAGGGAGCGAATGGATGCAGGAAGGTTGTTCCAGTCACGAGGGGCTCTCACACAGAAAGCATATTTCCCAATGTCTCTCTTAACTCTAGGGACAGTAAAGAAGATCTGTTCGTTGTGACGAAGGCTATAATGTGAACTGTAAGGCACTAAATATTGCGATAAATAATATGGATATTGAAAATAAATACATTTAAAGATGAACTGAAGCCAATGATATTGTCTTCTGGCTGAGGGTGCAAGCCAGGACAGCTGTTCATACATCACACAATGATGTGTCCTATAGGGGCAGCGTAGGACGAAACGGCACAGGCTGTTGTATACCACATCAAGGGAAAATAGTCTGTCTGATCTAATAACGGACACACAATGATCTGCCATACTGTACAGAGGAACTATTGACAACTGTTTCATTCCTCAATATTAAACTCAATATTCAAACCCTCAGTGCCATGTGTCAATGTGTATATGTGAACACCAAATTCACTTCACTTTACTAAAATTGTTTTATGCTGAAATAAATGAACACAAAAAACTGTTATAACTGTTTGCAATAAAAATCCTCATTCCAAATCTTTAAGGTGTAACTTAAGGATGACGTAGCATTAAGAAGGTTTCGGGAAACGCAGCCCTGACCTTTTGTATGTATTAATCAAAACTTGTTTGAATTGTTTTGTTGACTTCTGTGACATGCTTAGCATGTGTCAAGGTCAGTGTGTCTAGCTAGCACATGATGCTCTGTCATGGCTGATAGGGTTGCAACTGTTCCCAAGCTAAGCAGCCATATCAAAACAGACCACAACAGTATTTTTCAATATAAACAAGTCATTGTGGGGTACACAAAAGGATAGTAAGAAGGCTAGTTTTATTCTGTTTGTTTTCAGGATGCCAAGAGTGAGGAAGAGGGCTACTAACAGAGGTTGCCCTCAATATTTTGGAACGAGCATCAGATGTAAACAGGGATGAGGGCAGGACAGTCAGTGCAGTGGCCAAGGACTTCGCCATCTGTCACACCACCTTATTCCGATTCAATAAAAAAAGAGAGAAACTTACAGGCGAGGGATCGGATAAGTTACAGAGAGCAGGGTACTGGACCAGTAGAAGCCTCAGAGAGTATTTAAAAAGGTCAGCTGACTTACTATGGGTTAAATCCCAAAGAGGTAAGATACATATGTGAGAAAAACAAATTTTAACAAGAGAATTATGTAGCTATATAAGAGAGAGAGAAAGACAGAGAGAGAGAGAGAGAGAGGAAGAGAGAGAGATAGACAATATTTATTTTTTACATTTTATTTCAGGTTTGGAAGTTTGCCTTTCAACTAGCCTCTCACTACAGCTGCAACTTTCCCCCAAAGTGGAGTGAGACCAGTATGGCTGGTGTTGACTGGTTTACTGGCTTTCTAAAGAGGCACTCCACTCTCTCGATAAGGCGTCCCCAAGCAACGAGCCTTTCGAGGGCAACCAGCTTTAATCGAACGAATCTATCTCTGGAGAGGAAGAAGACATCTGCATTGTGTGCCTGGAAAGCTACTCGAAATCCAGGGAAGTATGGCTGGATGTGCAAGTCCTGGGCACATAAAGATTGCACAGAAGGAGGAGATTTTTACACATGCCACAACTGTGACTCCGAATGACTGAATTTCCTTTCTTTCTTTTTTTTTATTGTTGATGGAATGGCTTTCCAAGAGGAGGCAGCAGAATTGTTGGGGGGAGGGGGGTGTTGTTCGTTTACTTATGAATCTTTTTGATGGGGAAAGGGTTGGGGGGGGGGGGGGGTTGGGGGTTAAATCAGTTTTTTATACAGTTGCAGTTTTGTACAATTAATTCATGTTTAAAAAAGTTTGTTGCATTGCAAATTGTTCAATTCTTTCTGTCTGACACTGAAATATGGAGAGACTGAATAGCATCTGTAACACCTGCACACTGAATACATGTAGGTCTATGTTTTACACATAAACAAACACAACTCAATAACTGTTATTTGATAAATATGACTAAATATTTATAAATAATAAATAATAATAAAACAATTACTATTTTCAGAAATCTATGCTCATGGAAACAAAAAGCTAAAGTTAATTAGTGAAATTGTGATGTGTGTGCGTATATGCTGCCTAATGCTTCCAAGGACGCATTCTCACTGAAATGGAACTTCATAAATGACTAATTTGCTGGATATCTTTTGAATCAACCTTTGCTTCGCCTATGATGCCTTAAAATGTTTGCAGTTTATGCAGCTCTGAATTAGAGTTTTAGAACAGAACCTTTAGTTTCTGATTTTAATATCTGCTTATGATGAATATTGCCTTGTTTTCTCTGAATAAAGATGGCTAAACAAGTAATCCTGCACTTTAGACAATAAAATGTTGGAGGTGGTAATAATGAGAAAGGTGTCAGTAAATACAAAGCCATAACCATGTATTTAATATGGGGTGGGGCAGACAAATTTTTTTTTTTCTTGACTTGAATTTACATGCTCAAGTTCTAAGTAAATTACATGGAAGTAATTTCAATCTTTTTCTTGCCTCTGCATGTGTTTATACATTTATGGGAACCATCTCCACCTCTGATGATGCAGTTTAGTTTCAGAGCCCTATAAAAGGGCATCTTTTGCGTTGTCAGAGAGAAAACAACTTCTGTGTTGCTGGAGAAGTCTCAGGATTTTACAAGACTACAAGAATAGTGAGTATACAATTGAAAGTTTTATGTAGTTTATATATTTTCAGAAATATTGGGGCAATTAAAAGGCTTATTACTGGAATGTAACAGCAGTAGATTGAATGAATTATTATTGTAGCCTTTTTCTGTAATAGATTTAATGGCAATTAAATAACATAATGATTTGCACACACACACAAAAAAAAAAAATGTGTATACATACACGATCAGTATGAGGGTGGAAAATGTTAAAGGGAAATTTATTTTCAGGATGAGAAAGTTTTCACATTTCCAGACATCGACATCTGTACAATGTTACTATTCTATAACTGTATGTCCGAAACATACTGCTGCAATTTTTAACCAATAATCTGAAAAATCAGTCAAAGAGTTTTTAAAAAGCAGACTATTTATCTGGCTCTATTAAAGACTACAATTAAATTACATCACGACTGAACAGCTCTATTATGGCCATTTGATATATATGTATTGCAATCTACAGAGATTGCAATCTCATACTAATTTGCCCTGTTTAGTAAATCTGGCCTTTTAACTTTTAAACTAAAACAATTATATTTAGCTTAATGTCATTTTCAATTACTTTTGGCCATTAGTCTAGGTGTGCATTCACTTATACTTGACATGTATGACATGCACTGATTTGCTAATAAAAAAAAAGAAGAAAAAAAGAGATCAAATTAACATTTTAGATGTACATTAATTTGTGTGCCATTCCTTGGTGATTTTCAAAAGTAATATCCACTCTACTGTTTTATAGATGAGTTCATCCAAACTCCTGGAAAGGTATGTAATCCTGCTCTGATTCCTCTGATTGGAGCAGTGCACTTTATTACATATACCGCTACATTACTTACACAATTAAAGTCTACAACACAATGGATCATTCGATTTTTTTTTATATTCAAATCAAGAATATATGAAATCTAAATATTTTTAAAAGCAGTGTGTGACGATGTTCATGGTCTGTCTGTCTGTCGCTGCAACAGTGAGGTGAGAATCGAACACTCTCTGGATAAGAATGAGGAGGACTTTATAGTCAGAAGGAGAAACACTGTTCAACAAGGCCTGCAGAACCATGGGATACACTGCAGTGTGGTAAAACATCTCATACTTTATATATCTGCCTGGCTATATCTTCTTGAAATAACCTACAAAAAAGATTTTTAGCTACTGAACATCAAATGCTTGAAAATCAAACTGTGTATATATATATTTTTTTTTTCAGGATAAGGTGCCAAAAATTGCATTACTGGGTTCTGGAGGAGGAGAAAGAGCCATGGTGGGTTTGCTGGGATCCCTGGTTCAGCTCGATGAAGCAGGTCTTATAGACTGTGTCCTTTATCTGAGTGGAGTCTCTGGATCTACCTGGTACGAACCCTGAGAAAGAACAAACAAACAAATACACACAGATGGGTTGAATGTCATAAATGACAGCAGTATGTTGTTCCTCTGAAGGTGTATGGCCTCCTTATATCAGGAGCCAGACTGGTCCACCAAACTAGAGGCTGTGAAAGACAAGATCATCCAGAGACTCTGCGGTCCTGCCGTCAGCTGGGGAGATTCATTTGACAAACTGAAGAAATATTACTATGAGAAAGACATCTTCAGCTTGACTGACTTCTGGGCAGCGATGGTCGTCACGACATTTGTGAAAGAGGTCTGTAACTATTCATAACACAGCTTTCATGACTTATGTGATTTGTGAGATGGTCACATTCAGGTTGTGTTGAATATGTTAAATAGTTTGTAATATAAATATTTAATAGTATCAATATTGTAATATTGTTCAAAGTACTACAAATACCTGCCATTCTCAAATATACATGCATTAAAATGAAAATATGGGATTCATAATCTAATTTTGACCTGGAAATAAACAAAGTTTTGTCATATAAAAATAAATATGTAAAATAATATAAGTAATATAAGATTATAAATTTTAGACTGCGCACTTCTAGGTTGCTAATCAAAGTAAATGCAACAGTAATATACTAAAATATTATATCAAGTAATTTTTAAGTAGTTACAAGGAAAAATCTCCCCCTTTAATGCTTTAATACTTTATATGGCATTCATTCTTGAAGAAATGTACCCAATATGTTCTCAGAAAGAAGCTCTTTATAAAGTAAAGTCAATTTTGTTTCAGACAGAACCCCCAATATCCTGTTATGAACTCAATGAACTTCAGTGTATCTCAAGTGTCTCAAAGCCTTTTTCTTTATCATGTGGTCACTGGAGGAACTGTTGACAGTTTTAGAGCTCTTGCAGGAACATATGGACATTTTATTAGAGATGTTCCCCTTCAGAGGGTATCAACAGTGTGGCTATCTGAGTGAGCTGTTTTGTCACTTGGAATTATTTGTGATTGAAGAAATTGTTCTAATTATCCACACTCTCCTCTACAATAGCACACAATAAATGCGTTCTCTATAGATCGATGAACACACACTCTCAGAGCAGTGGAACCAGCAGAGTAAAGACCCGTTTCCCATCTACACAGTGATCGACAAGCAATGCAAACAGGAAAAGGAAGGAGGTCTGTGTGTTTGTGTGAAAGAAAGACAGAGAGTTGATGTGTTTGTGTCAGCTGTTATATGGACGTGTTTCTGTCTGCAGACCCCTGGTTCGAGATCACTCCACATGAAGCAGGTTATTCTCTCACTGGAGCGTTTGTGGGAGTCTCCAAATTTGGCAGCAAGTTTGAAAATGGCCGTGAGATCAAGAAGCAGCCTGAGATTGACATGCTCTACCTGCAAGGTAACAAACGAATAGATCGATAGTTTCTGTGATGTATTGATCCGGCGATCAGGTCTGTAGTTACTCATTTCCAAGTCAAAACTGAAATGTAATTAACATTATGACAAGAAGTGTTCAAAAATTGTTTACACATCAATTTCTACAGCACATTTAGTATTTGGAGATGAGTTTAGTATGTCCAATATATTATTAAGGGAAATAAATAAAAACATTTGCTAATTTAGTAATTACACGAAATTGCCCCACTAATGGGGAAAACCTATATCCTACCTAGGGCAAGAAGCCACCTAGGGAAACTTATCCCATTTATTTTTATAGAATGTCAAATTATGCCAAATACATACAGGTGAAACTCGAAAAATTTGAATATCATGCAAAAGTTTATTTCTTTCAGTAATTCAACTTAGAAGGTGAAACTAATATAGACTCATTACATGCAAAGTGAGATATTTCAAGCCTTTATTTGTTATAATTTTGATGATTATGGCTTACAGCTTATGAAAACCCCAAATTAAAAATCTCAGAAAATTTGAATATTACATGAAATCAATATTTATGATTATTATTTTTTTTTAACATTTTTTATTAAAGCTACAGTCCGTAGCTTTTTTGGGTTAAAAATTATCCAAAAGAAATTTTTGAGCAAGTACATAACCAGCCAGTGTTCAAAACTATGTGCTTGCCGTAGCTCGATTCAAAAATGGTAAGCATGTAATAATGTTTTTAATTCCAGTGGTACTGGTGGATTTCCGCGGGAAATTCGAGCATGTCTTTGCGTCATTACGTCACATCTGTACACATAAAGAAGGTGTCTCGGCTCGTAGGCTATATTGCGTGTGAGGATGTTGGTGGTGGAGTGACAACTGGAGATTCACCCGTTGTAAAACGCGAAAGACTTCGGACTTGGGAGAAAAAAAGAGACTAACCGGGCCCATGCGAAAACAAGGACAAATATCGGAAGGGCATTAAATGTAGTCACGCAATGCTGATGTTGTTAACATTAAAAATTTGAGAACAAAGTATAATTTGCACGGTTTGACGTGATATGATAAGCGAGCGTTAGATTTAAACAGCGCGATTTATTGCAATGCTTTTTCCCCTTAGTTGGTCAGAACAAAAGTGGATGTTACTTACTTGTTCAGACGATATTTTCCGGTGAAAATTCTTATGTTGGTCATACTTCCAAAAAACAGAATCTGTGATTGCAAATGCCAGTATCACACCAGCACGATGATTGACAGCCGTATATTCTCCTCAAAATATTGGATTCATCCGCGCTGTGTGGTGCCGAGGCACAACCCACGTATAGTTGATAATTCCGCAAATAACTGCAATTGCAGATTTCGAACAGAGATGGCGACAAAGAGGAAAAACTGCGGACTGCAGCTTTAATATAAATCAATTATTCATATGTGAAATATGAAGGCGTGGCCAAAGCCAGCTATAAAACTTAAGCAGTTCAAACAAGCTCTCATTAAGAGAAGTTGATCGAACAGAAGTGGAAAACATAAGTGTATTTGTGACTTTTGTCATTTGATTCTAGCGTGTTGTTGCTAGGTAACTTTGTTTGTTTACTGTGTTTACTGTGCTGAAAGGGGCGTTGCTGAAATCACGTTTTTCTCTCACTTGTTATCATGGTTTGTCAGTTTCGTTCTGTGAAATATGAAGGCGGGGCCAGCTGAAATCAGTAACAACGTATCAGGCGGGTATATAATCAATTAGTATACCGTGGACGCAGTAGCCCTTGTGTGAAGCCCTCATCGTGTGAAGACCAATAAGTGTCAGTGACTCTACCTGCATGACTCCACCGAGCAAGGACAACAAGGCACTTGACTATTCTTTTTTTCCTTCCGTCCTCTTTTTTTCAGCTTGTTCTCATCTGTTTGTTTTTGTGAGCCGTTTTCAATATGTGCTTCCTAATCCCTACTATTACTAACACTCGCAAATCACGTATCACACGTTGGAGGCAGTGCAATCCTAAAAACCTGTGTACTTTCCCTGTGTCTCCTAGAACATTACTTTCTTTTCCTTTCTGGATGGGGTGGAGTACTGGTCTGCTCATCTTCAATTTGAATCACATGCAATTACTATCACCAGCCCTATTAAAATCCATTTTGTAGTCATTTATCATCCCCCAGATCAGCTTGGCAATTATTTTGAGGAGTTGGATGTGTTACTCTCATCCTTCCCTGAGGGTGGTGGTACTCTGGTAATTCTTGGATACTTAAACATCCACCTAGAAAAACCTCTGGCTGCTTATTTCCAAACTCTGCTTGCCTCGTTTGATTTCAAACAAGTATCTACTGCGGCTACTCACAAATCATAAACAATTGGATCTTACATGCAAAACTGCTCCACTGACCCTACGCTGGTCACTGCACACCTCAGATCACTTCCTCCTCACTCTTTAACTCAATTAGCACAATTTGGCACCCACACCCAGACCTCTGGTATCTCTACGTGCCTATGCCCTGAAGTGAAGTCTGTTCGCTACCTGGTGTGCTTTCCGAGGGGAATACCCACAGAGATGCACAGTCGGGTTGGTGCTTTCCTTCCTGCAGGAAAAGCTGGATGGTCGTCTGCCCCCTTTTACTCTGAAAGTATATGTAGCCGCCATAGCAACATGAATGAAAGTCCTTAGGGAAGCACGATCTGATCATCAGGATCCTCAGAGGCGCCTGGAGATTGAATCCTCCTAGGCCACACCTCAATCCCTCATGGGACCTCTCTGTGGTCTTGCTGGCTTTTTGGTTACAGAGTCAAGTCAAGTCAAGTCAAGTTTATTTATATAGCGCTTTTCACAACACAGGTTGTATCAAAGCAGCTTCACAGTAATAAATTAGAACAATACATCAATGTTTGTTTCTAGTGGAACGTCTACGTTTGGTAATGCTGATCAATAGTATCGTTGATTGATTAATTCAATTAAATATCCCCAAATATCCCCAACTGAGCAAGCCAAAGGCAACAGTGGCAAGGAACCGAAAAACTCCATCAGGTGACCTAATGGAGAAAAAAAAAACCTTGGGAGAACCCGGGCTCAGTCGGGGGCCAGTTCTCCTCTGGCGTTTATGAACTAGAGGTCGGATTTAACTGTAGGATTAAAAGTATTATATGAATGCCTGGCTGAAGAGATGCGTCTTTAATCTAGTTTTAAACTGGGAGAGCGAGTCTGAGCAACGAACAGTATCCGGAAGACTATTCCAGAGTTTTGGTGCTAAATGTGAAAATGCTCTCCCTCCTTTGGTGGACCTAGATATCCTAGGTATGACCAAAAGCCTCGAATTTAGTGACCTTAAAGAGCGCGATGGATTATAGGGCGATAGAAGATCCGTTAAATAGACTGGAGCTAAGCCGTTTAGGGCTTTATAAGTCAGTAGCAATACCTTGTAATTAATACGGGACTTTATAGGTAACCAATGTAGAGATGATAAAATCGGTGTTATATGATCATATTTTCTTGATCTAGTTAGAACTCTAGCGGCGGCATTTTGGACTAACTGTAGCTTGTTTATTGAGGATGCAGGACAACCGGCTAATAACGCATTACAGTAATCTAGTCTCGAGGTCATGAATGCATGAACTAACTTTTCTGCATCAGAAACAGATAGCATATTACGTAGCTTAGCAATGTTTCTAAGGTGGAAAAAGGCTGTTCTTGTAACATATGAAATATGATTTTCAAAAGACAGGTTGCAGTCTAATATAACACCCAGGTCTTTTACTGTAGAGGATGAAGTAACAGGACATCCTACTATGTTAAAGTTGTATTGTGAGAGGTTTTGTGGGTGTTTTTTTTAACCGATAAGTAGTACCTCTGTCTTGTCTGGATTTAATAAAAGAAAATTATGCGTCATCCAATCTTTTATATCTTTAACACACTCTGTCAATTTGGATAATTTAGCGTTTTCATCTGGCCGTGATGAAATATAGATTTGAGTGTCATCAGCATAACAATGGAAACTAATTCCATGTTTCCTTATAATATTTCCAAGTGGCAGCATATATATTGAGAATAATAGAGGGCCTAACACAGATCCCTGCGGCACTCCATAGTTTACTGGAGTTATGATAGATTTTTCTCCATTTAAATAAACAAAATGGTAGCGGTCAGATAAATACGATCTAAACCAGCTTAATGCTTGTCCTTGAACACCAGTATAATTTTGTAGTCGATCTAAGAGTATTGTATGATCTATAGTATCGAACGCAGCACTAAGATCAAGTAAAACTAATATTGAGATACAGCCTTGGTCAGAAGCTAAAAGTAAATCATTTGTGATTTTAACGAGCGCAGTTTCAGTGCTATGATGCGGCCTGAACCCAGACTGAAACTTTTCATAGGTGTCATTTTCTTGTAAGAAAGAGCCCAGTTGAGCGGACACAACTTTTTCTAGTATTTTAGACATAAAAGGTAGATTTGAAATGGGTCTATAATTTACTAGATTATTCGGATCTAATTGTGGTTTCTTAATGAGAGGTTTTATAACTGCCAGTTTAAATGTTTTTGGAACATAACCTAAAGATAAAGACGAGTTAATAATATTGAGGAGAGGCTCTTCCACTACAGGTAACACTTCTTTCAATAGTTTAGTTGGTATAGGATCTAGTAAACATGTTGTTGTTTTAGATGAAGTAAAAAGTTTATTTAACTCTTTTTGTTCTATAGTTGTAAAGCACTGTAATTGTTCTTGCGGGGTGATAATTGAGGCTGTATTATAAGGCGCGATTGAGGATTGAACGTTTACAATTGTGGTTCTGATGTTTTCTATTTTCTCAGTGAAGAACTTCATGAAATCATTACTACTAAACTGTAATGGAATATTTTGTTCAGGAGACATCTGTTTATTTGTTAGTCTCGCCACGGTGTTAAATAAGAACTTAGGATTGTTATGGTTGTTTTCTATTAGTTTGCGTAGATGCTCAGCCCTGGCCGCTTTTAGGGCCTTTTTATTACGTGACATACTGTCTTTCCATGCGATTCTAAAGACCTCTAAGTTGGTTTGTTTCCATTTACGCTCTAAATTACGGGTTTCTCTCTTTAGAACACGCGTAGTATTGTTGTACCATGGTGCTTTACTTTTCTCTCTGACCTTTTTTAATCTAATGGGCGCAACAATATCCAATGATCCAGAGAGAATGGTGCTCATAGTGCTAGTTAATTCCTCAAGTTCATCTGTTTGTTTGGGTTCACTGAGCAGCTGAGACAGATCCGATAAGCTGTTTGAAAAATTATCTATGGTGGATGGAAGGATTGTTCTGCCTAATCGATAACGCGGCGCAGCATGATATATTACAGGAGTACGTAATATGCAAGTTACCATGTAATGGTCAGTGACATCGTCACTTTGTGGAATGATATCTATATCGGTTGGATCGGTTCCATGTGATATAATTAAATCGAGTGTATGATTAAATCGATGAGTCGGTCCGGTAATGTTTTGCTTGACCCCAAAGGAGTTTAATAAATCAGTAAACGCAGCCCCTAACGCATCATTTTGATTATCTACATGGATATTAAAGTCTCCAACAATTAATGCTTTATCGAAGTTAACTAATAGGTCTGAGAGAAAATCTGCAAACTCTTTTAGGAAATCAGCGTAAGGCCCAGGCGGTCTATATACGGTAGCCAAGGCTAGAGATAATAGGGATGTTTTTCGAACATCTAAGAGCGTAACATTTAGTACAAGTACTTCAAATGAAATAAACTTATAACCCGTTTTCTGAGTAACATTGAGAAAATCTCTATAGATTGTTGCAACACCGCCGCCACGACCATTCAGACGGGGCTCGTGCTTATAGGAGTATCCTGCTGGAGTAGACTCATTTAAACCGAAATAATCATTTGGTTTAAGCCAGGTTTCAGTAAGGCAAAGTACATCGAAGCTATTATCTGTGACTATTTCATTTACAATAACTGCCTTAGGTGTGAGTGATCTAATGTTTAGAAGACCTAGCTTTAAAAATTGTTTTTGATTACCAATAGCAGCATTTTCTGGTTTAATAACAATTAGATTTTTTCTAGATCCTGCAGTAGATTTATGATTTGATCTCACTAAACGAGGAATAGACACAGTTTCTATGCAATGTTCTACACTATTTATATCAGTTAAATTGGTGCAGCAGAGACTATGATTTGGACTTTTGGTTACTAGTCAAAAGGTATTTAACATTTTGGAGATGTTATCTGACAGAAGATCCGATCCGAATCTGCTTGGGTGTAAGCCATCAGCACGGTGAAGCCTAGGACGCTCCCAAAACAGATTCCAATTATTTACAAAGAGAAGTTTCTGCTCATTGCACCATGACATTAACCATTCATTAAGCGCAAATAATCTACTAAACTTTTCATGACCTAGTCGGTACGTGGGAAGCGGTCCTGACACAATAATCGTTATATCAGGCGATGTGCTGCGTACCGTATCGATCAGATTCCTGAAGTCTTTCTTCAGAACCTCCGTCTGGCGCAGTCTGATGTCTGCCCCTCCCGCGTGCAGGACCACGGTTCCGACGCGCTCGTTCAGAATCTCGGGAACGTGAGCAGCGATTTCAGAAACACGAGCACCAGGAAAGCAGTGACTATGCACCTTACTTTTATTTAACGTAACGTGTACGTGTCGAACGATGGAATCGCCGATGATCACAGCATTGCGTTCTGTTTCGCGAAGAGGGGAGAAGCGGTTTTGTGTGGATATCTCGAAAACCGGGAGGGTCGGAGAGCCCCATTTGGACTTGATGCCCTCTCTTTGAAGACAGTGCTCCTGACTGCGCTCACTTCCATCAAAGGTTATGGGACCTGCAGGCGTTCTCTGTCAGCGAAACGTGCCTTGAGTTTGGTCCTGCATACTCAAGTAATACTGAGACCCCAAACTAGGCTACGAGCCCAAAGTTCCCACCACCCCTTTCAGGGATCAGGAGGAGAACTTACAAGTGCTGCTTCGAGATGAGGCAGACCCATCCTTATCTTTGCTGTGTCCAGTACGTGCCTGCTAGGGCTTGCATAGACTAGTCGAGAGATCGACTACTTCAACCATTAGTCGGCGCTTTCCGAAACAATCGACTACTCGAGTGTGCATTAACCATAAATTAATTCAAAATGGCGAATGTACCCAACACATAAGATGTGTGGAAGTATTTCATCAAGGGTGACAAAAATATTGTAATTTGTCAACTCTGTAAGGGGCCGTTCACATATCGTGTCTAAAAATGCGTGGAAAGCGCGGCTGTGCCGCTGTGCCGCTGTCTCTTTCTTTCCACAAGTGCTTGCGCTCCCATGACGTCTGTCGTTGCTATGCAATCATGAACTGCGCTCTTCATGATGACGAAGTATCAGCAAAGGATTAATTGATTTCTAGCCCTTGCATTAGCTTTACTACTAGAAATATTTATGGAGATGAGAAATAAAAACCCGCCCTGTACAGCTATAATTAGCTGTTCGGCCGAGCTTTCGATGATGTTATGCAAAGGCCGAAGCTGATTGGTTGGTCTTTGTCACATGACCTGCGGTGCGCTTGCGGCATTCTGAAAAGTTGAGATGTTTTCATCTCGCCAAGACATCGGCCAAGGCAAAACTAGTGCACCGCACCATATGTGCGTCACGACCGCTTCGCTTCCTTTATGAGCGTGCTTGCCGCGCGCCTACATTTGGAATTACTTAATAAGTAGAGCGCGCAAAAGACGCAATATGTGAACGGCCCCTAAAAGCGGACATTGCGTCTGAAATGAAAGGCAAGAACAGCTATTTATTTGGCTTTACTCTGTGACATGAAGATTTAAATATGTAATGTCATAATTATAATGTTTTGAGAGTTTACTTATGTAATGGTTGCATTAAACTATTAATTAATAAATATTTATTGATAAGAACTTTTCATGTCTTCTCATTTACAGTAGCATGAATCACGAGTAGTCGAGTAACTCGAGTTGTTTTGATAAGGAATCGACTTGCAGAAATCAGTAGTCGTGCAACCCCTAGTGCCTGCACATATATTTGGTCCCCACACAGAGCTTCAGATGCTCTGAGCAGCTCTTTGTCTGTTTCGGAGGGCAGCAAAAGGTGAAGGCTGTCTCTAAACAGAGGTTGGCCGACTGAATAGTGGATGCTATAGCCTTGGCATATCAAACACAGGATGTGCCCTGTCCCTTTGGAGTACGAGCACACTCCACTAAGAGTATTCCATTGTGTTGGGCTTTAGCCAACGGCGACTCTTTAGCAGACATCTGTAGAACAGCGAGCTGGGCGTCATCTAACACCTTTGTGAGATCTCAGGGTTGAGCCAGTTTCGACAGAAGTAAAACTGCGACTACAACTAGCTGGGTGTTCACTTGCACACAGCACCTTTCTCCTCCCTGAGGTGATAACATGCGCATCTCTGTCTTTGTGAGTTCCCTAGAGCGGTGAACCCTAGATATATATTTTGGTTAGCACACTGTAGCAGTCGTATACAGTGGAGGAATTTGACGCCATGCTACTCATGAAGCATGCCGCTCGGGTCAGCCTGTATACGGAGCTAGGTGCCCCATATGTACTGGTTCCCTGTCGGTAATCCCATATGAAGTATTTCCACGAGACATTTTCCTTAACGGTAAACCCGTGTCTTCCTCTAGTCAGAGCTCCGTCACCAGTTGTCGCAATTGTAGCTCCCCCCTCTCAGGTATGTGTGGTACTTCTTGAGAGGTAAGTCCATGTGATGTGTATTCACACATTAAACCTCCCCATGGGTAGGATGTGGTCTCCGTAGTGCTCTATCTGCACTTTTTCAGCACTGTGGTCTGTGCAGCTGTAGATGAATTCCTTAAAGGTCCCGTAGAATGGATTATTTTATTATTTTATAATGTTTCCTGGGGTGCCCTTATAATGTTAGTATGTTTATTAGATCAAAATTTGTTATAATTTAGAAATAAAAGGCATATTTCCTAGCCTGATTTCATACCCTGATCTGAACACTCTGTTTGAAGGGGCGTGTCTGCTGTGAGACTTCAGTGTAAACGCCCACTGCTGTGATTGGCTGACATGCTTGCATATGAAATATCTGGCATTACATGTAGAGCTATCTGGAAAACATTTACTATTACAGCGATTATACGTTTTTACTATTACAGCTATCGGGATTAACGAATCATGATAAGTTTTTTAAGTATTTAGATCTATTCCAGCATTGAGCAGATGACAGCCTGTCGATCGCGCGAATGAAGATCTTATCACTGCAACGCGATTTACTGATGCATAAACAGTGTTGAATGACTTTGAGAGAAAGATGATCTGTCTGGACTTGAACAATTACACATCAGAAATTCACATAACCCACTGGTTCTCCAGAGGCTCGGATGAAGGAGCTAAAAAAATATTTTTGTGTTCATTTGTAGTTACATCCAAACACTGAACAACTGCCATGCTTCGTTCGCTCGTCTGCAAGCCACGATGTCTCTCGAGGAAAAAACAATATCGCGCTGGATCTAGATAACACAGTGTAAATTATCATTAATAAAATCACTACTTACCGCTTGTGGGAATATAACGTGAGTTGAAATTGCCCCCTTCGTCCGTTTGAGACGCCGAGAGAAGCCTGGCTGCTTGATATTGTTCCAGGTTAGAAAAACAGTCCGTGGTGAAATGGGCAGAGCAACTAACAACTTCGAATTAAACTGTAGCGGTATCAGATTATAGATAGATTATAGATAGATTATAGATAGATCTGCCATTTTCTCTATGATCCTCCTCCTGCTTGTTTCTTCACCTGCAGAACTTCTGATGATTCGGCTGTGCAGTTTCGCCTGGCACTGAGCATGGGCTGGCTTATGCAAATTTTTAGAGACGTACATATTAATGATCCCAACTGTTGCGTCACAGTTGGTGTTATGTGTAGATTCGCCTGTTTTTCAGGGGTGTTTTTAAAAAACGAGATTTAAATAAGAAAGAGAAAACTATGGTGTTTGAGACTCACTGTATGTCATGTCCATGTACTGAACTCTTGTTATTTAACTATGCCAAGATAAATTCAATTTCACATTCTAGGGCACCTTTAAAAAAAAAAAAAAACAAGAACAGAAAAGGTAAAAGGAAATCCATCTGAAGCAACCTGTTTCCATTGTAATCTCTTCTTGACCACTGTGTGACACATGCAAATTATTCTACATTCTACTATTCCACCATGTCGTGGAGACGCTGTTTTTTGTTGCGAAAGCCAAACTACTTTGTTTGGCCTTCCAAAAGAGGACAAAGTTAGAAAAGAGTGGTTAAGTTTTATTTACGACACAGTTCTAGAACAGTACAACTAAAATATTTGACTGTGCTGCGCATTTTTCGGAGCTAACTGTTTCAAGAACCTGTGAGAGTACAAGGCCGGCTGTGCACAAAAAAGTGGGCAATACATCTTTGCAAGTACAGTCTGGTGCTTCTGATTCACAAACACAGCCTGCAAGTATGTTTTCATATTTTAAGAATTTGCTACTGTACTGACTATTCAAACGCGAGTTTTGAGCAGTATAGAGTAGCGCTTGTTTGTCGTTTCTACCATCACAAATGCAGACATGTTTTTTTTTACAGTGTTCTCCCCCCCGTGGCGCGGCACGACACGTAAAAAGACAGTAGGGGCCCTATCTTGCACCCAGCGCAATTGACTTTGTACAGCAACGCATGTATCATTCCTATTTTGCACCCGCGCAAAGCGCTTTTTCCATCCACAGAAGCACGTCGCTAAACTAGGGAATGAACTTGCGCTCACTGGGCGGTTCAGCGCAAAAAAGGAGGCGTGTTCCGGCGCAAACGTTCCTTCATGCTATTTTGCAGGTTTAGAAAACAATTGCACCACTAACCAGGAAAAAATAGTTTAAAGTCAGTGGCATGTTATTCATAAGCTATTTTAAGGGCGCATGCTTGGCCATAATCAATGAAGCGTGTGCACAACGCGCATGCACTTTGATTCTCTCATCTACACGCAGCAGTTTTCATTTTTGCAAATCATTCATTATTACGATAGATAGATAGATAGATAGATAGATAGATAGATAGATAGATAGATAGATAGACAATTTATTATAAAAGCATACATCTAGCTTACACATTTACCCAAATTATCATACGCCTTTTTAACCGAAGTTAATTTGGGTGGGTTTCTCCATCCCCAATCTCCCTGACGAGAGCGTTGCTCTCCTCGGCTGTGAACCGCTCCTGGCACGCGCCTGGCGAATCCGCCGTTATAATAGGAATCCGCTTTAGAACAAACGCGCCTGCTCTTAAAGGGAATGTGAGATGACGCTCTGATTGGTTTATTTCACGTTACGCCCGAACCACACCTATGAGTAATGAAACTACTTCAGACCAACCCATTTTAGATTTGCGCCTGGCGCAAGAGTCATTTATCCCGCCGGGAAAATAGCAACAGTGCCAAGACCCGCCCACAAAGTTACTTGCGCTTTGACACTTGCGTTTCAGATCGTTAAAATACGGCCCTATGTGACACGACACGTAAAAAGACAGTAGGTGTGTTCGACATCAACTGTGGCTGGATATAACCGATCGGTGAGAGTTGCCGCATGCAGGCGGGAGGAGCTGCAAACGGAGACCTGAAGTCAGACACTTTCTGGTTCCCATAGTGACCGCTCACGTGGTGTTTGCATACTTTACCACAGCTGAAGTGAAATAAATGCAATATTTGCCAAATACACAGATATTTTAGAGATATTTTCATTTAATACTTATGTACTACTTCATACAGCGTAGAATATGGGGCGCCGTTTGTAAAGCGGCTCACGCTGAAAATAACAGCAACATTTTGTCACATTTAGCTTCAAACAATGTTAAAAAAACTGGTATGAATTTTTGATGGTCACTTTTTACCACATTTACAACAATATTTGTCAACTTAGAGATATTTTAAATAGTTAAATCTAAATATTAAATGTTACACCTAAATGTTAAATATTAAATCTAAATGCTAAATCTAAATCTAAATGTTAAATCTAAATCTAAATGTTAAATCTAAATCTAAATGTTAAATCTAAATCTAAATGTTAAATCTAAATGTTAAATCTAAATCTAAATGTTAAATCTAAATATTAAATCTAAATCTAAATGTTAAATCTAAATGTTAAATCTAAATCTAAATGTTAAATCTAAATATTAAATCTAAATCTAAATGTTAAATCTAAATGTTAAATCTAAATCTAAATGTTAAATATAAATATTAAATCTAAATCTAAATGTTAAATATAAATGTTAAATCTAAATCTAAATGTTAAATATAAATGTTAAATCTAAATGTTGAATCTAAATCTAAATGTTGAATCTAAATGTTTTGGGTGAAACTAAATATTTAACTAATATGCAAATTCAAAATGCCGGAAGTGGCAAAATAAAAGCTCGAGGTGGTCAGTGTGTGTTTATAGCATGGTTTATAGTGTCAAATAATGAATAAAAACCATCTCATAATAATAACTATAATATAACGATAATAACTTCCTAAAATAATAAACACGTTTGGAGAAACTGTAGAGTATCGTGATGAGAGTAATGACATGACATTCAGTCAAAGTGAGCCCCCTAGTGGCTGGCTATTATGGCTACAGGTCATAAGTCCCACACTTTTCATAAAAGTGACACTAGCCAACTCTTCAAATACAGTTTCTCCAAACGTGTTTATTATTTTAGGTAGTTATTATCACGATAATCTATGTCCAAGAGTCCATTTCCTCGGATGAGATGGTTTTTATTCGTTATTTGACACTATAAACCATGCTATAAACACACACTGACCACCTCGAGCTTTTATTTTGGCACTTCCTGTTACCGGCATTTTGAATTTGCATATTAGTTAAATATTTAGTTTCAACCCAAACATTTAGATTCAACATTTAGATTTAGATTTAACATTTAGATTTAGATTCAACATTTAGATTTAGATTTAACATTTAGATTTAACATTTATATTTAGATTCAACATTTAGATTTAAATTTAGATTTAACATTTAGATTTAACATTTAGATTTAACATTTAGATTTAGATTTAACATTTAGATTTAACATTTAGATTTAGATTTAATATTTAGATTTAACATTTAGATTTAGATTTAACATTTAACATTTAGATTTAACATTTAGATTTATATTTATATTTAACATTTAGATTTAGATTTAACATTTAGATTTAGATTTAGCATTTAGATTTAACATTTAACATTTAGGTGTAACATTTAATATTTAGATTTAACTATTTAAAATATCTCTAAGTTGACAAATATTATTGTAAATGTGGTAAAAAGTGACCGTCAAAAATTCATACCAGTTTTTTAAACATTGTTTGAAGCTAAATGTGACAAAATGTTGCTGTTATTTTCAGCGTGAGCCTCTTTACAAACGGCGCCCCATAGTAGAACCGCTCCCTCGGGTTTCACATGCTCCCTCTGCATGTGTAATTGCCCGTCAACACAGACAACGACACAGAAGTATAAATGAAAACCAACGCATAGCCTACAGCGTAGAGGCTCTGGCGTAGGTCCGATGCAGAAGTATAAATCAGCCTTAAGTTATTCTAATCAGTAATTATGTCCCCAATGAAATAAAAACCTTACCACTCTGATACGTTAGCTGGTCCAGTCGCACTGGCCAAGTTGATCGATCATCTTGGTCAAGTTTATTTTCCAGATCAGATTCGAGCTCGAAATGAGAAGGTAGTAAGAGTATCGACATTATCACCTGTCAGCTTTGGGAGTTGATGTTTCAAATATGGTAAGGGGAAATCACCAATAACAATGCACTGGATCGCGGGCCAATCAGAGCACACTGCGCTTTTCAGAACGATAAGCTTTGTAAAAATCGACGCGTTTCAGAAAGGCGGGGCATAGAAGAGTGACAATAATGTACGGTATGTGTAAAATAATGACTTTTTTTTTACCTAAAACTGCATAAACACATTGCATTAAACCAAGTACACAAAATAATTTTTATTTTTAGAACCGTCATATGACCCCTTTAACCTCAAAATTCGATTAAATGTCACTAATGTTCAGATGAAAAGACAAGCAGAATTATTCAATAAATGTGTTGAAATGTGATGTATAAATGCAAGTAGCCTACATGAATATATTTTTATTTATTTAAAAAAAATAAGCTTTTGTTCCATTTATCTTAAACTTCCTGTTTGTTGATATTGTGTGTTTTCTGCAGCTTTGTGTGGCAGCGCTTTAGCTGATGAAGAAGAGATTAAGAATTTCCTCTGGGGATTGATACATGGTACAGTTGCATTTGTTCTAAATATTCACTTCTGCCTAAAACTGCCAGTGAATTCAAGTGTGTAGAATTTATAGGGACAATATCCAGGGACTACTGAGTTGTCCCTAGCATTTAATTTTGATCAAACAATTAAAATACTGTATATTTATTTGCAACCACTGTTGTTGTAATTTGCCTGCATCTGAAATGGGTCTTACCATTCACATTACTTGAGAGGTCAAAGAAAATATATAGGCCTATGTTAGAAAACTGCATGCGCTCTTTCAAGGACATGCATTTAAAGAATGTAATTGAGAACATAAAGTAAGTTTAACTCTAACTTAATGTTGTAAAACAATATACGAAGGAAACTGTTAGCTGAAATATCCACAAAAGTAAAAACAACATTGAAATAAGAGAGTTTTAGGGGCTGTAAAGTGCAATTCATTGTCCTCATATGAACTCTGTTTTTTAATTTTTTTATTTTTAGGAATTTTTGGTCGTTTGAAATCTAACGTAAAAATATTTGAGGAAATGGGGAAAGGTAAAGCATTTTTTATTGCTTTTATTTATTGATAAGTTACATGTAGTAAAATATTTGAGAAAACATTTTCAGTGTGTTCATGTTTGTTCAATCAATGTGTGTTTTCTTCAAAAGATCCAGACCCATCTATAGACAAGTGTTTCCAGGTGCTATTGAACCTTGTGGACATGAATCTCTGTGTTTTGGATGGCAAAGATCCTTCTGCTTATGATGAATCCATCAGAACAACACTGACCGGTAAACCTGTTCTTGGGGTTCCTTTTTTAAAAATCTATTTTTGAAGAGACAAAAAAGTTATTGAACATTCCACTGTTATTGCCCAACAAATATATTTAATTTTGATTCCAATGAAAATGAGGCCCTGAGGGACAGACGTAGAATCTGTTCAGTGGTTTATACTGTCAGATTTTCACAGTGCATGTTTTCTTGAGCTTTTGTCCTCTTGTTTTGTCAGCTAAATGACTGACACTATTAATAATAATAATAATAATTTGTTACATTTATATAGCGCTTTTTCTGAGACCTCAAAGCGCTTTACATAGATGGGGGAATCTCCTCAACCACCACCAATGTGCAGCATCCACTTGGATGATGCGACGGCAGCCATATTGCACCAGAACGCCCACCACACACCAGCTTACTGGTGGAGAGGAGACAGTGATGAAGCCAATCAGTATATGGGGATGATTAGGAGGCCATGATGGACAGAGGCCAATGGGCAAATTTCACTATTTCACATCATATCCGTGTTTAAAATATATTACATTTACTGTTTTTTTTTTTTTCAGCAAAATTTAAAAATACATTTTTTTTTATAAAAAAAAAAAACTGTTTATGCAACAGTGAAAATGCAAATGGCAACATGAAAAAATATCAAAACTGTGAGTGAAGTTTTAATTTGAGCAAAAAAATAAATAAAAAGACGGGTTGATTTGAACTGTAAAAACATGAAGTTGAGAAAATTCACTCTGCAGAATCTAGAATCGTTTACTGACAACAAACATGAGATGAAGCTGATTAATCCAGAAAACAGTTCACTTTCACTGTATCTGCTCAGCACCCCTGCGCTACTTCCTAAAGGCACAGGATCTGTGATGACGTTGAATATTTTGATTGTCTTTTTCACAAAACCAATGTTTTGGCCAACAAAAATTAAAGTCATTTGGAAATTATGTTTGTAGTTACACAAACTAGAATTATATGTTGTCAGATAAGAAGAACTCAGTTATGTTCTCCTCTTTTTACAGACCTCGCTGGAGGCAAAAGTCAGCTGATTTTTCCAGAGGGGAAACTGGATCTCGCTGACAAAAAAGCTGCAAATCTGTATATGGAGCGTTACACCATGGATGTATGCAACTATCTGAGTGTTCGGTTCAGTGTCTGGCCGTTCGGTAGGTTGAACTGATATATAACAATGTACTTCACTTTTGATTTTTAAGCCAAATTAATGCAGAAAGCACTTTACTCAACTAAACATTTTCATATTTTAAATAGCCATAACTGAGCTTCCAGTTGGAACCAGTGTGATTTAATGCCTAATGCCTAAACTTTCTCATACTAGGACCCTAGAAATGTAGAATTTATCGCGAGAACCGCAAAACATGTTTTAGTGAAATATGAGGAGAAAACGTCTCTGGTTACTTCCGTAACCTATGTTCTCTGAATAGGGAACGAGACGCTGCGGATAGCGCAGTGGGGATATTCTCTGAATGTGCCGATTGTCTGAAGCCCTATAGAATCACGCCAATTCATTGGCTGATGGCGCCCGCGCAATCTGGCTCCGCCCCGACGCTCTTACGTCGCATCATTACATATTCGTGCGCGCCATCTGCTCCTCAGATTTCTCTGCCGAAAAGAAAACTGTCAGCAGCGCGAGGAGCTTGGCAGCTAACGCAGCGTCTCGTTCCCTATTCAGAGAACATAGGTTACGTAAGTAACCAGAGACGTTCTCTTTCATAGGTTCACTCAACGCTGCGGATAGCGCAGTGGTTACGGACTACCAAACTCGCCAAGCTAGAGCGCTTTCCATGACTGGTACATAAATGAGACAACGACCAAGATGAGTTCAAACAGAAAGAACCTGGGAACCCGGGGTCATGTCAAGATCCAAATTATAGAACCTTACAAAAGTGTGTGGAGAGGACCAGCCTGCCGCAACACAAATGTCCTCCAAAAGTGCTCCTCTAAAAAGAGCTTGAGAAAATGCCATACTTCTGGTGGAATGTGCTCTAATGCTATGAGGTGAAGGCAAGCTACGCACCTCGTAAGTCGACGAGATAGCTTCTGTGACCCAGTGGGAAATCCTCTGCTTTGATGCAGCAAGCCCACGGCGGCCAGCACCGAAGCAAACCTGGTTAGATTTCCTCCAACCGCCTGAGCGGTCTACATATAAGAGAACGAACTGGGCAGAGCAAGTTAAGCTTCCTATCTTCCTCAGAAGAAAATGGAGGAGGGTGGAAAGCGTTAAGGTTAACCACCTGTGAGCGGAAAGTTGTGGAAGAACTTTGGGGACATACCCTGGTCTCGGCCTCAAGGAAACCTTGACCAAGCCAGGAGCAAAGTCCAAGCAAGACTCACTAACAGAAAGAGCTTGTAAGTCTCCTACCCCCTTTAATGAGAACAAAGCCAACAAAAGAGAAACCTTGAGAGTCAGAATCCACTCCGGAGCTGACTCCAAGGGCTCAAAGGGGGCCTTCGTCAAACCCTCTAGGACAACAGAAAGGTCCCATGAGGGAACTCTAGGGGAGCGAGCCGGTTTCAGGCGCTTAACCCCACGCATGAAGGCCTAAACTAACCTTAGTTTCCCCAGGGGAATCTCGTCCGATTCCCTATGTGCTGCAATAGTTGCGACAAACTCTGAGAGTGGTAGCAGCTGCTCCAGAAGCAAACTTCTCCTGCAGGAACTCTAGTACTGAACCAACAGGGCAGTTAACTGGGCTCCTATCATGCGCTAAGCACCATGTCTCAAAAACCTTCCATTTGGAAGAATATAGCCTCTTTGTAGAAGGGGCTCTAGCACTCGCAATGGTCTCCTGAACGTCAGTTGGGAGATCAGAACTTAATGCTAACGTCCTATGATCGGCCAAACATACAGCTTCCACGTGTCTGAACGAGGATGCCATATCCCGCCCAGCAGCTGGGACAGCAGGTCTTCCCTGACCGGGATCTTCCAGGGGGAAGATTCCAGCAGAGGAATTAGCTCCGAAAACCATGGCTGTTTAGACGGCCAGAACGGAGCTACCAGGAGGAGGCGGACTCCGCTCTCTCTCACTCTGGCCAAGACCGCCTGGATCAGTTTGATGGGCAGGAAGGCATAGAGTTTCTGCGTTGGCCAAGGGTGAGCGAACGCATCTATCCCTAATGGAGCCTGGGGACTCAGGGAGAACCAAAACGGGTATTGGGACGACTCTTGAGATGCAAAGAGGTCCACTTCCAATTCTCCGAAAACCTTCCAGATCAGGGCCACCGTCTGGCGGTTCAACATCCATTCTCCCGATCAGAGTTTCTGCCTCCACAGAAAATCTGCTGCGAGGTTCAGAACCCCTGGGACATGAACTGCTCTTAGAGATAGGAATCTGCTCTGAGACCACAGGAGAAGGTGATGCGCATGCTTGTCTAGGGTGCGCGACCGAGAACCCCCCTGCCGGTTCACATGAGACACCACTGCCATGTTGTCTGTTATGACAAATACATGGTGTCCCTCCAGAAGAGGGAGAAAATGATGCAGAGCCAGAAAAACGGCTCTTAACTCCAGGCAGTCTATGTGCCAGGAGAGAGTCTCGCCAGTCCAGACCCCACACGCTGGTCTGCCCTCGAAAACTGCTCCCTAGCCGGTGAGAGAGGCATCCGTCGTAATCATCTGGTGACGAAATACCGCACCCATGCTGACCCCTTTCCGAAGAAAAAGAGGGTCCCGCCAAACTGACAGGGCTCGAAAGCAACTGCGCGATACCTTCAGTAGGCGAAGGGTTGGCCCGGAGGGCCGAACCCCTGAGAGCTTCATCCCCCACATGAAGGGTCTCATGTGGAGCAGGCTCAGCGGTAGCACGGAGGAGGCCGCGGCCATTAGGCCCAGCATCCTGCGGCAAGTGCCCACAGACACATGATGGCCTAGCGAAAAACGGGCCAAGCATGTCGTCAGACTGGAAATCCGTGCAGGAGCCAAGCAGGCCTGCATGAGAACGGAATCCATGTTCACCCCCAAGAAAACGGTGCTTTGAGCCGGAGCAAGAACACTCTTCTCCGAGTTCAACCTCAAAACGAGAGACTGGATATGACTCAGAACGATGTCTCTGTGGTGGGTCACTAGCTCCCTGGATTGGACTAAAAAAGCCAATCGTCCAGGTAATTTAGAATACGGATGCCCTGGAGCCGCAATGGGGCCAGAGCTGCATCCATACACTTCGTGAATGTCCTCAGGGCCAGAGCGAGGCCGAAGGGAAGGACCCTGTACTGGAACGCTCTTTCTCCAAAGGCGAACCTGAGGAACTGCCTGTGTCGCCGTACAACCTGGATGTGAAAGTAAGCATCCTAGGTCTACTGTCACGAACCAATCCCCTGGCCGAATCTGAGATATGATAGCTTTCAGCATCAACATCTTTAATTTCCCTTTGTAAGGGTGAAGTTCAGTCGGCGGAGGTCCAGTATGGGACGCAAACCGCCGCCCTTCTTCGGGACCAGGAAATAACTGCTGTAAAAGCCCCGCTCGGTTTCCCCTGAAGGAACCTCCTCTATTGCTCCTTTGAGAAGGAGGAATGAAATTTCCTGCTGAAGCACAGACGCCTGAGTGGCGCTGTCTACTACAGTAGGAAAGACCCCGTTGAAACAGGGGGGATTGCGGCAAAACTGAAGAGTGTAGCTGAACCGAACAGTGCGATTTATGCCTGCCTGCCCAGCCGCCATGTAGGATTTCCCAATGAGTGGAAGTAGTCCTACATGCTTTAGAGGGGAGGAAGGGGCACGACCTCCAGGACGGCGCAGACGACGGAGCAAGATGGTCGGCTAAGTCTCCTCAAGCTGCCGCATTAGTGAGGCGCGCAGAGAAAGGCTGCATCCAGGATCTGGAAATCTGGTGATGCAGATCACTGAAAAATGGCAGCTTTCTCCGTTGAGGCCTATATATATATATATATATATATATATATTTATTTATTATTTTTATTTTATTTTTTTACATAAGCATCGCGCTCATGACATTTGAGGCAGGTGGCCCGCCTTTTAACAGCGGGCAGATTGCCCGCGCTCGACTCCTCTGCGGTGGTCAACCGAGAGGGGGAGGGCTGGGCGAGTCCCGTAGGAACTGTCATGTCTGTGTGTGGATGTGGATGTGGGTGCGGGATAGCGGGCACATTTACCACACTGAAAACATTGTCCGCTTGAGTTAAGCAAATGGACGTTGGTTCCCTTTCAAGGGAACTCCCGTTGCGTCGAGAATGACGCTATGGGGAACGCTTTGCGTGATGACGTCTTGAAGCACATGTAAAATCAGTCCAATGGTGTAGCGGGACGTCAGAGGCGGGTGACGTCACGTACCAGGAAGCTATAAAAGCCGGCCCGAAACAGAAAACGAAAGCTTTCTGAGTCTTCAGTTGCGCTCTGTGTTGAAATCTGTCTGTCTTATTTGGTGTTGTCTGTATATATTTATATTATATTCAGTATGGCGAGCAAGCAGCAGTTTAGAGTGTGTGTCCATCCCTGCCCGCGTTATTTAACGGGAGGTGACACACACACTCTTTGTGTTGTTTGTTTGGGAGAGGAGCATGCCCAGTCAGCACTCGAGGGTGGTGACTGTGTGCATTGCTGTGCGCTTCCATTGCGTACGCTCCGATCCCGTTTGGCTCGGTTCAATCCCGACCACGTTCCCCAGGGCTCGGGTCCCGCCGCGGCTGAGGCTCGGCGGCGATCTCAGACCTGGGGTTCGCAAATGGATCTGTCAGTGGATGTTGAGACGGGCTCTGCCTTATCTCAGCCTCTTTCTGACAGATCCAGTGCCTCTCATCAGGGTGTGGAAGCACGCGCTGCGGTTACTTCCCCCCCGATAGAGGCACCAGTACTGCAACTATCCAGCTCTGAGGAGTTGGATGTTGTAAGTATTGATGCTGAGTCTGAGGATTCGCCACCTCAGTCTCATGCTTTTGAAGAACTGCTCGATGTGATCACGAGAGCAGTTGACAGATTGTCTATTGATTGGCCAGAGGATAGGCAGGACGTTCGTTTAAAAAGCAAACTCGACGAACGCTTCCTGCCATCTCGTGCTCAGCCCCAGCGTAGGAGCCTGCCGTTTTTCCCCGATCTCCACACCGAGGTGTCGAGATCGTGGGGGAGACCAGTCTCTTACAGAGTTTACACACCACACACCTCTCTATATTCCACCATTTCACAATATAAAGAGCATGGTTATGGGGAGATGCCGAAGGTGGAAGAGACGCTCGCGGGCTATCTCTCTCCAGCAACGGCATCTTCCCTGAAGGCTCCTACACTTCCCTCAAAGCCAGTAAAGTTGACATCCACCCTGATTAATAAGTCGTATGCAGCCGCTGGTCAAGCTGCAGCGTGTCTGCATACGATGTCCATTTTACAAGCCTATCAGGCAGAATTATTGGGGGATTTAGAGGAGGGCGGGGGAATCGGTCCCGACACTGTGGCTGAACTGCGCAGAGCCACGGATGTTTCTCTCAGAGCCACCAAGGAGACCGCTAAATCTATCGGGCGGTCTATGGCAGCCCTGGTGGCCACTGAGAGGCATCTGTGGCTCAACCTGAGCGATATTAAGGACAAAGAGAAGCATGTTCTGTTAGACGCTCCGGTTTCCACTGCCGGGTTATTTGGGGATGCAGTAAATATTGCGGTTGCAAAATCACAAGAAGCCGCTAAACAAGCATCTGCTCTTCAAAAGCTTCTTCCCCGCCGTTCTTTCTATGAGTCTGCTGAGCGGGAGCAGCCTCACTCCTCTAAAAAGGGTGCTGAGCATCGTGCCACTCAGAAGCAGAGCGTGTCCTCTCGTGCTCCCCCACAAAAATCTCGGGGACACGGAGGGCGCGCTCAAACCCAGCAGTCTTCGAGGGGTAGAACGGATCTGCGGACCGTTATTACCGCCAAGAAGGCTGCTGGGAAGAAATCCTGATGTCCGAGGGCTCAGGATTAATGAGGGTAGTTCCCCCCGAAGCAGAGCGGTTAACACCTCTTTTTACGGTGCCCGTCTCTCTTCGGTACCCTCAGGGGACCGTTCTGCCAACCCTGCCGCCATCGGTGTTACAGGGTGCAGCGGTCTCCGGCGAGCACATATCTCAAGGACCACCCGGAAACGTAGTGGCCTCGGGATGCCCGCCCCCTCCGAGGAGGGTGTTAGAGCAGTCTGTTCGGTCGCTCCCTGTCGGTGCGCCGTTACAGGGCGTCGAATTGACTGCTCAACAACAACAAAATCCAGAAACCAGTCTCGAGAGGCTGGTACCTCTAGTAGAATCTTTGACAGCGTGGAAGCTACTGTCAAATGTTTCTCGTTGGGTCCTGCAGACCGTAGAAAAAGGGTATCAGATACAATTCAAGAAACGCCCACCTCGGTTTATGGGGGTCCTGCCCACAGTGGTGGGCCCCGAGCAGGTTCTGGTTATGGAACAGGAAGTAAACACTTTGTTAGAGAAAGGGGCCATAGAATATGTACCTCCCTCCGACAGGGAAACCGGGTTTTACAGCCGGTACTTCATAGTTCCAAAAAAGGACGGGGGATTGCGTCCCATTTTGGATCTTCGAGTTCTGAACGAGTCAGTCATGCAGCTCAAGTTCAAAATGTTGACATTGAGACAGATCGTGCCACAGATCAGGTCCGAGGACTGGTTTGTCACGATAGATCTCAAGGACGCATATTTCCATATTTCCATCCGTCCGTGTCATTGGAAGTACCTGAGGTTTGCTTTCGGGGGCAAAGCATACCAATATCGTGTTCTTCCATTCGGCCTAGCTTTATCACCCCGCACTTTCACCAAATGCATGGATGCAGCTCTGGCGCCACTGCGCCTCCAGGGCATTCGCATTATGAACTACATCGACGATTGGTTGATTTTAGCTCAGTCGCAGCAGATGGCGGTTCAACATCGAGATGTTGTTCTCGCCCATATGAAAGAGCTGGGGTTACGGCTGAACGCCAAGAAGAGTGTGCTTTCTCCACTACAGAGGACCACTTTTTTAGGCGTGGTGTGGGATTCAGTGTCGATGCAGGCGCGCCTGTCACCGCCACGTATAGAGTCCATTCTTGCAGCTGTGAAAAGTGTAAAGCTAGGCCAGCTACTCACTGTCAAACAGTCCCAGAGACTGTTGGGTCTCATGGCAGCAGCTTCCAACGTGATACCTTTTGGACTGCTGCACATGAGGCCCCTGCAGTGGTGGCTCAGGACCAGGGGGTTTTCCCCGAGGGGCAACCCATTTCGCACAATCAGGGTCACGCGGCGATGCTTACGTGCCCTGGTTATGTGGAAGAAACCTTGGTTCCTGTCCCAGGGCCCAGTGTTGGGAGCTCCTTGTCGTCGCAAACTGCTAACGACGGATGCTTCCCTCACGGGTTGGGGAGCGATCCTGGAGGGTCGCTCATCTCAAGGTCTGTGGGAAGACCATCATCGTTCCTAGCATATCAATCGCCTAGAGATGTTAGCTGTCTTCCGGGCTCTGAGGAGCTTTATCACAGATCTCAGGGGACACCATGTGCTAGTACATACGGACAACACTTCGGTAGTCGCCTATATCAACCACCAAGGGGGTTTGCGCTCGCGCCCGTTATCCAACTTGGCACGCCATATCCTCTTGTGGTCCCAGGGGAAGTTACTGTCACTCAGGGCAGCTTACATCCCCGGGGTCCAGAATATAGGAGCAGACACTCTGTCGAGGCAGGGGCCGAGGCCCGGGGAATGGAGGCTCCACCCCGAGGTGGTGGAGCTGATATGGAGGGAGTTCGGCCAAGCACAAGTGGATCTGTTTGCGTCTCGAGAGACTTCTCACTGTCCACTTTGGTTCTCCCTCACGCATCCAGCTCCTCTGGGACTGGATGCTATGGTTCAGACGTGGCCGAGGCTACGTCTGTACGCCTTTCCCCCAGTTGCTCTGCTCCCGGGAGTTCTGGAGAGAGTTCGCAGGGACCGGGTTTGCCTGCTTCTTATAGCCCCGCGTTGGCCGGGCAGAGTATGGTTTCCCGATCTGGTCTCCCTCCTCGACGGGCATCCTCTGGAGTTACCCGTCAGGAGAGACCTTCTGTCCCAGGCAGGGGGCTCAATATTTCACCCCCGCCCAGAACTGTGGAACCTGTGGGCTTGGCCTCTGAGGGGGCCCAGCTCATAGAGTCAGGTCTCTCAACTGAGGTTGTTGAGACCATTCTACAGTCCAGAGCTCCCTCCACGAGGAAACTTTATGCCCTGAAGTGGAGAGTATTCACTTCTTGGTGTAGTGACCGTCGGTTGGACCCAGTCCACTGCCCAATTGGTACAGTGCTGGAGTTCCTGCAGGACCGGTTCACTGCAGGTCTGACCCCGTCCACTTTAAAGGTCTATGTGGCGGCCATAGGTGCTTACCACATTCCTTTGGGTGGAATGTCTGTGGGGAAGGACCCTCTGGTATCTCGTTTCCTTCGTGGCACTTGGAGGCTGAGGCCTGCAGTCCGCTCTAGGGTGCCGCCATGGGACTTGTCCATTGCTCTACAAGGCCTGTCCCTGGCCCCCTTTGAGCCCATTGAGGAGGTTTCGGAAAAGTTTCTGACTTTGAAAGCTATTTTCCTTCTTGCCATTTCTTCTCTTAAGAGAATTGGGGATATTCAAGCATTGTCGGTTGCTCCGTCCTGCTTAGAGTTTGCTCCGGGTATGGTGAAAGCTTTTCTCCATCCCAGACCGGGTTATGTCCCCAAGGTCCCCACTAATGTGGCCAGACCTATTGTTCTGCAGGCCTTCTGTCCTCCTCCCTTCCAGAATGCGGACCAGGAGGCTAATAATTTGCTTTGCCCAGTTCGGGCGTTAGACGCCTACGTCCACAGAGCTGCCCTGTGGCGCAGAAGTGATCAGTTGTTTGTTTGCTTTGGCTCCCCTAACAAGGGAGGGCCGGTGTCTAAGCAAAGAATGAGCAAGTGGGTGGTCGAGGCTATCTCACTTGCTTATGAGGCGGCTGGGCAGCCTTCTCCTTTGGCTGTCCGGTCGCACTCTACAAGGAGTATGGCGGCCTCTAAGGCCCTTATTTCAGGAGTTTCACTACAGGATGTCTGTGATGCGGCAGGCTGGTCCTCACCGCACACTTTCGTCAGGTTTTACTCTTTGGATCTAGACTCTGCTCCAGGGTCTCATGTTTTGTCATCCTAGTGCTGCTCTATTAGATTACACACAGGACAGACATTCGTAGCTATGGAGGCGTTGGTATAGACGTTCCCCATAGCGTCATTCTCGACGCAACGGGAGTTCCCTTGAAAGGGAACGCCTCGGTTACGACTGTAACCTCGGTTCCCTGAAGAGGGAACGAGCGTTGCGTCGCCTTGCCATATCTCCTTCATGCCTGTCAGCTCGACTTCAGACTTTTACGAAGCTTTCGTTTTCTGTTTCGGGCCGGCTTTTATAGCTTCCTGGTACGTGACGTCACCCGCCTCTGACGTCCCGCTACACCATTGGACTGATTTTACATGTGCTTCAAGACGTCATCACGCAAAGCGTTCCCCATAGCGTCATTCTCGACGCAACGCTTGTTCCCTCTTCAGGGAACCGAGGTTACAGTCGTAACCGAGGCGTTTTGTTTTTATAGAAACCTTGAGACATGCAGAACGTAGCGTTTGTGGGCACTGGGTAGTGGGCACATTTACCACGTTTAATGCGCAATCGATCCGAGTCGATTTTTTTTTTTTTTTTTTTTTTACACATAAAACACCATCGGCCGTGGCCGGGAAACCAGAAATACACTCTCTTGGGGATTTATCTGGGTAGCCGTGAAAGCGGCATTTGTGTGCAGGCAAGCGGGCAATGGAACCGGCTTGTTGGCTGCAGAAAACACTGGACCAGTCACATTTGCTGGCCAATCAATAGCGAGCTTCTCCGTAGCGCGCGAAAGTACGTCAACGAGCCCCGCGTAGCCCGCATAGGCCGCGCTTCCTGGCCGCTCGGCGGGAAAACCTCGTCGGCGAGAGTAGGCCCGAAAGCCTCGGTAAAAAGTACATCCTCCAGCCCGAAAGAGACCGCGTCGCGTGCTCCCGGGCTGGGGCGCAAATAATCGTGCGAAAATTCGACTGGCATGCCTCGCGCGTGCCGAGGGGAGAGAGGGAGAGAGAGAAAGAGCGGGGCTCGTCTGCTCGAACTCCACATCCTCAAGCTCTACATCCGAACCCCAAGTCGCGGATCCTCGAGAGGCCTCGGGAGCGCGACAGGGGGAGACGAATGATTCCCTCTCAAAAACCGCATTTTAGCCGCGATTTGAGGGTTTTGAGCAACAAATTTTCACAGAATTGCATTTAGACGATCCTATGACTGCCTCGCGCGCATGTGAAAGCCCAAACATAAACATCACTTACTGCGTGGGTCGTCGTTAGCGATGTAACGAGCACATGGCGGAGTACAGCGTCGGTATTCCATGGCAACTTCACCGTAAGGAGAAACAGAGTTCCGCTTGAAGAGTCGCAGAAGCGCCGAGAATAATCCAGAAGTCGTATTTTTCGAGCTCAGAAAAATCACGAGCGAAGGGCAAACGTGACCGCTTCGTTCTGAAGGCAGAGAAATCTGAGGAGCAGGTTACTGATTCGCGCGCGCGAATATGTAATGATGCGACGTAAGAGCGTCGGAGCGGAGCCAGATTGCACGGGCGCCATCAGACAATGAATTGGCGTGATTCTATAGGGCTTCAGACAATCGGCACATTCAGAGAATATCCCCACTGCGCTATCCGCAGCGTTGAGTGAACCTATGAAAGAGAACCCATTTGTTCTTTTTTAGTAATTTTTTTCCCCTCATCATATTATTAGATTGAGAATGGCTACTTCTAAATTTCATTGCATTAGCATAATTCAGGGTTTTTCCTGGGTCAAAAATAGTATTTGGTGGTGGTGGACGAACACGATCATGGTCATAACTATCAACCGCATTCAATCACATAATAAAATGTGTCAATCCAGAATTTTACAATGTGTAGTTAGCAGCATGAAAAATATATATTAGCTATACACAGAAAACGAGCAAGATCGCTGCCATCATAAACACTTAAGCTGTCAATTACAATGCAAGGTACATAAAGCTGCACTCTTGTTTCAACCTATTGTTGTTTGTAGGATAAAGGATTTGCGAGCACACAGAACTCGCTCTGAACAAACACTACACCGTGAGTGGATTTTGACTAAAGCCTGGGACACACTGTAAGGCCGATTATGAATGTAATTTAAAAAAAAAAAAATATTATTCGTTTTATTTGTACAGTATAGGGACAGATACAATAAACACAGATAAAACTGTGACAACAGCCATCCAATGCGTGTATCATAGTGCTTGGAGCTAAAGATAATTTGCAACACTTGTCCCTAGAAGGGCTTTTTTAAAGTTACAAGTTATAAATTTATAAAGTTACAACAGCAAAAAAATAAATAAATAAATAATAATAATAATAATAATAATAAATAAACATGAGTACTAGTTTGTTGCTGAATTAACCAAGGCTTGGTGGCTTTTTAAAAACTATATTTTAAATAATCATGTAATGAATTCCATAATTTTACACCTTTCACTGAGAGGACAGTCTGAGGAAAAGATGTTTTACAAAATAAAATTTTACAATTTCCAATAGAAGCCGCTCTAGTGGATCTGCTGCACCCATGCAATCTCTCAAAAAATTGCATGGCAAAAAATTGATCCGGGGGGTCCCAGGAATCCCAGGAATCCATTGTTTAAAACAGGTCATCTGACCTTTGACCTATTTAGGCCTATACTACAGTAAAGCAGTGATTGGTTAGTGATCAGTTAAGCAATTAGTGTTTGCACATGTGAGGAGTGTGTCTGTGTGACCTGATGAATAAGTGTAGCATTTTGATTGGTTGTGTTTGGAAAAGGAAAGCAAGTCACTTCCTGATAGATTTTTATGTTTTAGGTAGAGAATTGTGTGTAGTGTTTTGAAAAAAGTGTTTTATGCAATTGAAAACTGAGTCAAAGGCTGAGAAATAGCTTATGGTTTTGAAGATTTGGCATGTAGTTTTGCACTTTGAGTGAGAGGTTTCAAAAATCGTGTGACATGAAAAGATTTTGTGTGTACAGACTGATTTGTCTGCGACCAAATAACTAATCCATAGGACATGTGTGATATCATCGAGTTTAAAAACAAAAGGGCATGATCATATGTTAAACAGTTTCTTTTTATTCTAGTAGTAAGATTTGCCTTAATTGTTTTATGTATCTTTTTCACATGACTTTTAAAATGTAACTGATCATCTAAAATCATGCCACAGTATTTTTCTTCTGATACCTGGTCAATAACCTCATCTTTAATTCTAATCTTTAAGGATTCTGCTATAGCTAATTATTATTATTATTTTTTTTAATTGAAAAACATAGATGTTGTCTTTTTAATATTTAAGGTTTAAAATTAATTCAATCAACCCAAATGGTGCAGAAACAATACAACTGTTGACTTTATTCTTCTCTATGATAATTAAGCCGTTTTGGGGATGAGCTCATTCTAAAACATACTTTGGAGTAGAAATCTGGGTCGAGGAAAACTACAATTTCTTACAAAACCTTTGATGCTCTTCACAGAACGCTTACACAAACACTCATGGGAGCATTTTAAAGGATTTTTTTCTTTTTTTGGTGCTTTGCAATGTTCATCAGTAAAGGAATCATCAGACTTGATTAATTTTGCTGAGGTTCTTTAGAAAACCAGCTATGTACTAGTTCTTTACAGCTAAAACAAAAACAAAACACTGATTCGAAGAACCTATAGTGAAACATCATGAACTTTTTGAATCTCCAAAGAGAATTATAGTCAACCCTATACGCGCAAAGACTGTCCTAAGAACCATTTAGGGAACCAAAGAAACTTTATTTTAAAGAGTGTATTTGTTGTACAGATCTTTGCTACAGCATTTTGAGATGCATGGCTGAGTGGATTTGGGGCAGGAAATATAACTTTCTCCACAAAATGACAGGTGAGAACAGACTTGCTGATTACTGGCAATTCAATATGAAAATAAAAAACAGACTGATTTCATGCTGTGATCTCTCACTAAAATATTGTCAGATGAAGCAGTGCCCGCCCCTCTACTGAAAAGTGAGACGAGAGACTTCGAAGACGCTGGACTGTTGCTCAACTCACCCTATTTATCAGTGCTGAGAGAAGAGAGAGACGTTGACCTCATCATTTCCCTGGATTTCAGTGAGGGTGATCCTTTCATGGTATTAATCTCTTTAATATAAAAATGCACATATTCTCATACAAGGTCATTTAAATGAATAATTCACCTAGAAATGGAAATTCAGTCATAATTTACTCAGCCTCATTTTGTTCCACCCCTTCACAAAAGGAGATTTTTTTGAAGAATCTTGCTGAAAACCATCTAAATATGTTTTAATTTAACCATCTTTATGGTTGATGAGAGAGTTATCCGTTCATCCCAGTGGCAGTTTCTCGGCTGACACATCAGTACTACCACTTTTAATAGAGTGAAGCTGCAATTCTTTTAATAAAGTGAAGCTGCAATGC
This sequence comes from Scardinius erythrophthalmus, assembly GCF_964197995.2. Lineage (NCBI taxonomy): Eukaryota > Metazoa > Chordata > Actinopteri > Cypriniformes > Leuciscidae > Scardinius > Scardinius erythrophthalmus. Next base: position 4,254,136 of record NC_138225.1, read on the forward strand.
TTTTCCACTGCAGACAGTGACAGAAGCTGCCAAGATGTGCAAGGAACGAAACATCCCTTTCCCTGAGGTCATCATTCCCAGTGAGGACTCAGAGAAACCGAAGGACTTCTATGTGTTCAAAGGCCAAAACGTTCCAACCGTGATTCACATCCCTCTCTTTAATGTGGTCAACTGTGGAGGCAAGTTAAAGTCTTACAATATCCTGAATAAAACAGAAATATCGACTGTGTTCTGATTTAAGTGTGTCACTGTTTCTTCAGATGATATTGAGGCCTGGAGGAACAAATATCCCACGTTTCAAGGTGCTTACAGCGCTGAGATGATCACTGATCTTATAGAGGTCGCTGGAAAAAACATCACAAACAATCAAGCAAAAGTGGTGGAAGAGATTCGTGCGATCATTGGGCTTCCGGAGTAACATGATCCAGGATCCAGCCGATACATGATTAAATTTCACACTGTGTTACTTAATACTGAACTAATCACAATCTAAATACAGACTAAACTGATCTGCATATAGTTGATTTAACAATAAATAGTGTTCCATTTCTTTTTCCATCTTTAATAATCGCTTAACATTTAATCAGCATTATTACCTTTTCTGCAAACTGTGATTATGTGCCATTATAAGATCTTAAGAGGTAGATAAGGTTTGCGCTTCATTTGTGTTTAATGTTAAAAATGTTTCTGCATGTTTCAATCTGTTTCTTCATGATGGACCTTTATTAAGCAATAAATATTTGATTATTAATAACAGCAATAACAGATTGGATTACAAGTATGATTACAAATAAAAAAAGACTTAATTTTGCAAATATTGTATTCTTGTACATTATTTTTTCTTTTCCAATGAATTAATAAAGTGCTTTTAAAAAATAAGGTTTTGTCCTGGTCATTTGACATCATACCAAACTACACAAATGCTCATTATTGCAAAATTGATAGTTGTGGTCCTGGATGCTGATTGGTCAATTTGTTATTTCTTAAACCTTTTCTTACAAAACCCATAGCAGAGAGAGAGTAGAGGGTCCTTTCAATCAAACTTTTGACAGGTTTATTGCTTTATGACCCTCTAAGCCCCGCCCCCTTTGACCGTGGGAATTTCCCACGCTAGCTCCTCCCACTTATGGGCTGTACGTACACACCGTGGGAAAATCGGACTTACGCCACACCTCCTTATGGGTTGAACATCTGAAGCGTGAGAAATTTCCCACGCTCAGTAGTTCTAAACAGTGTATATTTAAAACTTTTTTTAAGAAATAAAAACATAGTCAGAGTGTGAGATCAGTGTTTTTTATTAAAGAAGACAGATGTACATTCATCACTTTAAACGTTAAACTTTTAAGGTTAAAAAACATTAAAACATTAATGAAATGAGTTGAAATTGCATTTTTTTCTCTAAAATAGTTATTAAAAAATGAGATGTTAAAACATTAAAACAACATTGACAAAAAGATAATTTTTAAAATGTTGACTTGTAAGCATTTAACTTTCACACAGTATTTTGTAAAACTTTTTACATAAAACACAAACACTGTTAAAAAGTGTTACGTTTTTACATACCAATTGTTAAAGGAGTCAGAGTTTAAAAGATACAAAAGTGTTTTGTTGTAGTGGAGCAGAGTGGACAGCGTCCTCTCACTCCGGAGCCCAGTCAGAAATGAAGCTCTCTGACCCTTCCAGAGAGACAGACCCAAACTCCGCCCCTATCCCACCCACAACAGATGTCATCGTGGGAATCTCCCACACTCCCTTCAAGCTCCCAAATTGAAAACACATCCGGTCATCTTGGTGGGGTGTGTAAAAAATGACGTCACGTGGGAATCCCCCACCCCTCCCTCCCTCAGTGGCGATTCTAGGGGGTGGCCTGGGGTGGCCGGGGCCACCCCTGAAAGCTCATTGGCCACCCCTGTGGCCACCCCAGATCTGATAGGTAGTTGGTCAAGTTCGTCAACCCAAGAAATGAGAAATGTTGCCAATCAATGATGACAGCTGATCAACTGATTTAGGGCCAGTTTAAATTTTTTAACTAACACAGTAACGGTCAAACTGAGACTTTGAGAGCTGATTTCTGCTCAGCGGACGTTTGGCCATGCAGGTCAGGTGACTTATGAGATGAAAGTACGTGCGCTGCACGGTGCACCTGCTGCTGCTAGTCCGTGAAACAAGAGGACGGTGACGGTCACACAGTTGCAACAATACAACAACAATAAAAACGCTGGAATCAGTCTATTGAGAGGTATGGTCGGGATCCAAAGCAGCAGAGTGCGGCTCGGGAATATAGATCTGATGGCCGAGTGCGGGCACGGGCGGTAATGCACTCGTGTGTGTGCTGGTTGCGGGGGAGAGTAAAACGATTCGCGGGACTCCCGCAAAATAGAATTATCTATAAACTGAACATCTAAAAACAAATAAATTGTCATTCATCTGTTGCACAAAAGCAACAAGAACAACTAAAACAAAATAGAAACGATTTACAGGCCAGAGTCTCTATGTATAACATGTTTGCATTTGCAACAATGTAGCCAATCACAGACATATGTGTTGATTTCTTGAACGCAGTGGCCAATCAGAGACATTTAAGATAGAATCCCCTCACCGCTCAAAATGGACTTTTTGTTCAGTGCTGATTTCTGCATAGGCTACTGGCAAATCATCTGATTATAGCAAACAAAGTGTATATATTATGAAAGATTCATTATGCAGCCAGTTTCATTGATAATAACAGAGATTTGTGAGATCACGATGAACTGAGATGTCAGCTTTTTAGGAATTATTAAGGGAGAAATCCGTCCTGCGCAGGTCTCTAATGTAGACTTTAAAAAGTAAGTAAGAATCTAAGTAAGAATCTTTATTGTCAATGTATATCAAGTATACAATGAAATTGCAATGCTCTACGGCCAGTGCATAATAAATATAAAAATTGTTAAAACAATAAATAAATAAAAAATATAAGACAGAATTTAAGAATATATAAGACAGAGACTACAGCTCACTCCATATTGTCCACATGTGTTATGAATTGAAAAACAAACGACTAACATTATATTTACATTAAAAGTAGCCTAGGCTGCAATCTAGTGTATGTGAACCTTTTTGCAGATAAACACAAGTGCATTTTCAGACAAGTTAATGGACAAGTTAATTGAGTAGCCTAAATCATATTCCCACTACGGTAATTAATAACAGACTATAGTAAACACATCTCCTAAATAGGCCTGTGACTGTATCTTACATTTTATGAAATAGTACCATTATTTAAAAATAAAGTTTGCACTTTGTTACTATTATTAAAATCCTCTATTGTTCATAAGAGTTTAAGGGTTTTCATAACATTATAGTAGGCTATATATGGCCACCCCACTCAAGTTTTGTGTCCCATCTTGGCCACCCCAGTAAAAATGTCCTGGATACGCCACTGCCCTCCCTCCCTCCCTCCCTCCCTCCCTCCCTCCCTCCCTCCCCACAACGTCACAGTCACATGAGATGTTTAAAAAGGAGCGCAAACTTACAGTGAAATACTACCTGTGATTTTACAAGATAATCTACAATGGCAACGGCTGGCCCTCCGAAAACTCCAGAGAGAAACATTGCTGAAGCTATGGAAGATTTGACTTTAGCTCCACGAAAAAAACGAGGAACGCACGGGCCATGCTTAACGCAATTTCTTCACGAGCCGGAAGATTCTGTGATATATAGTTTTCACTTGTCAGATGGACGTGCGTGTACATATGATTATGACAAAATCAACAGAGAAGTCAGATTTTTTAACGTGGATAACAACGAAAGATTTACCAGAAACTCCACGGATGAACCTTCGTTAAAATTCACTGAAAGAGATTGGGTTTTATTCTATTCAAAAGTGTGGCCGGATTTACAAGAAGGTACGGACACGCCTCTTTTTATCGGTGAATGGAATGGTTTAATTATGGGTACGAGATACCGAATTTTAGGGGATCAGATTAACAAGCACCCGAACGATTATGTTTTTATTCTCTGTAGCGACTGTGGTGCAAATCCGGAATTTCAATGGCCTATATGTGAAAAAGATCATTTGAAATTATATGATCTCAAATTCATGTTCCAATGGAAAGATCTACCTGTGATGGCTAAGATTTTTTCCAAGGTAGATCAGCTTTTCCACTGGACCCATGCATACGAGCGTTACACAAACATCAAAGTGAAGCTCTTTCACCCAGAGTGGGATGTACCGTGTAGGAAGGGCTCCCGCATAACTCCACCCACAATCTACAAACTTTAAAAGGGGTGTCTCTTGAAAGCTTACCTCATTCACGCATCATGTCTCAAGGAAGTGACTCTTCTTCACAACTAATTGGAACTACTGATGGATTACCGGATGGTACAGATGGATTACCTCACAAAAGCATCGATTGGATAAATAAATTTTGTACAGTTCTCGGATACCACAATTTGGCTTTCCTCAGAAACTACGGAGTTTCAACACCCTCTCCCGCGAGCGAGACCCCAGACACAACTGTCGATGAGACGGACGGATGTCTCGGGGATACAGGTCACCGGATTATCAAAGCTATTTTAGCTCTCATTCTGGAAATTTTGATTGACAAACAAATGAAGAAAGACTGTCTCGGCTGCACAGTGGATCATCCTTCGCAGACAAGACACAGTTGCTTGTTTGAACCTTGTGCATATTATTTTTACGGATGTTTTGAAGAAATCAGTCTGAAACTTCACACCCCGGAATTAAAAAACATATTGGCTCAGGCCTTGAGTCAGTACGGAGGCAAACCTCATCTCCAGAGGATTGAGGGAGCTGTTGAGGTAATTTTATATGGCCTCAAAGATGAAATGTACATAGTGGAACAATTATCTTTAATCCGTGAGAAATTAATCGACGAATCATGCGAGGAAATCATTTACACGGCTGTGGATAAATGGAAACTTGCTGTATCTGAAGATCCGGAAATCACACAGGTTTGAAAATGGGAAACTTCTGCTCTACCTCATGGATTACAAAATATTTCTTTAAATCACGTGTTAAATGTGGAATATCTAGCCTACTCCACAAGATTATCCGGAATAATTGGAATACAAATACCGTCATAACTTCGGATGAAAAACGGGTGATGGATTTAATGAATGTCGTGAGAGGATTATCGGACGAATGGGATCATATGATAAACATATCTGTCACTTGCGACAACATACCATCTGCTGTCATCAAAAACATTATCGATCTAATGTCTAAAGATCAGAACTCTCTTTTTAGAATAGGAAATATATTGTGTATTTGTACGTATGTAACAGATGTCTGCAGTTTGTTAAAGGGGTGGTTGATTGCTATTTCACTTTTTTCATTTTAAATACTGTGTAATGTTGCTGTTGGTGCATGAACAGTATCTGCAAAGTTGCTGCGCTGAAAGTTCAACGTAAGCAGAGATATTGTCTTTTAAAAATCAGGAAGTTTAATGCCTACAAAAACGACTCGAATGGGACTACAACGAGATACTTCCCGGGTTTTATACGTAACTAACCCATACATTTACATCAACCCTCCCTCCGGAACATGTTCTGCTGTCGAAGAGGAGGAGTTATAGTGGAGAGCTGTAGCTGTCAGGTCTTCTGTGTTCAGGCTTCCTACAGACGCTGTAGTTCGTCAACAATGGTTAAAATTTAAGTTTGGTTATGTTCCTGACAATTACAATCGTAGTTTAGCTCTCTGTGCTGCACATTTTACGGAAGACAGCTTCCAGAATCTACACGAGTTCAATGTCGGATTCAACAAGAAACTATTACTCCAACATGAAGCAGTTACAGCTTTAAAACCAGAGGCCACAACCTGCAAGTAAGATTTAATCATTTTAAATGTATTTGCCTGTATAATTTAAGACGTACGTTTTAGTTTTATCAAGGATGTAAAAAAATGCCAGCGCTGGCTTTAGTATATGACAGATGCGTATAAACATTTTGGACCCGAATTTGTATATGTAAAAATTTTGTAAACGTATTTTCCATGTATACTTTATGACGTAATTTTTTTATTTGATCAAGAACGCAAACCAATGCCAAAGCTGTTTGGTTATAGTAGCTAGTTAGTTCGATGTTATTTTGTGTGTATAAGAAACGTGTACAAACTTCAAAAAATTATCGCAACAGCGAACTTCAGCGGCTGTTATCACATGTACACCTAAAGAAAACGACAAACTGAGTAACCGGTAAGTTTTGTGAATAGTTAAACGGTTGTTCATTCTATCAATAAAACAATATCTTTAAAAAACGGTATTACTCAGTCATGTATTCAGTTATATTAAATGTTTAATCAGGGGGAAAGCGTATCTCAAAAGCTAACAAACAGCAGTAGCATTTTCAAGTAACAGCGTATGGAAATTCTTTGAGAGAATAATAATAAAATAAAATAAATTACCATTCAGAAACGTTTAGTAAGAGCCGTGTTTGCGGAGGTTCTGCTTGACTCTCTTCATCACCGCTCTCTGGGTCTGATTCTGGCTCAAACTGATGAGGCAATATTGACACCATTACATTTGACCGGGTCCGGAGCACATGCAACTGTCGCCCGTAAAGGTAATGGGCGTGAAGATTCCGGACGCAGTTTAGCCAATTACAACACACCGGCCGAACTAACCAATCTGAGCTCATTGCCTCTTTCTGAGGGAGTGGTTTCATAGAATCAGGAAGTCAACCGGTCGTTCGAATGACAGAGGAGGAAGCGGCTTACAATAAAGGTGAAATTTATGAAAAATAAGGCGTTTTTTAACAAACGAAACACGAAGACATGTTATATTGCAGCCCATAAACATAATCAAGCTAAGAAAAAAGGCAGTAAACCACCCCTTTAAGTAACGAAAACCCTGATGTATGTAATATTATTGATTTTATAGTCGAATACATTATGGAGAAGAATTTTGAAATGTCTGTGAAATTTTATTTTTTGTTTGTGTGATATAATAAAATCATTTTCGTTGTTTTCAAATGTTTTTTTGTAACGTTATATTGTAAAATAATTAAAAAAAAAGTTTGACTTTTATATTGTGAAATAAAAAAAATGTTTGTAACTTTCTAATAAAATAATTTTCGTTGTTTGGAAATGTTTTTGTAACTTTTATGTTGTGAAAAAAAATGTTTGTGACTTTTATATTGTGAAATAAAAAATGTTTGTGAAATAAAAAATGTTTGTGACTTTTATATTATGAAATAAAAAATGTTTGTGACTTTTATATTGTGAAATAAAAAATAATAAAATAAAATACTGAACAAATTTGTAATTCGAATCATTATGACTGAAATCTCATAGCGTTGACATGGCAGAACTAATGAAAAAATTATATTACGACCCAGCGAGCTCTGGAGGTTTAGGGGGTAAAGATAGATTAAAACAAGCTGTATTAGAACAACACGGTGTAAGATTATCTGATAAAGACGTGAGTGATTGGCTCGCTAGTCAGGACACATACACACTCCATCGAACCGCACCAATACATTATAAACGGAACCGCGTAGTGGTGTATGGGAAAGACCAACAGTTCCAGGCTGATTTAGTCGATATGACAGCATACTCAAAAGAGAACGACAATATTAAATATATTTTAACTATTATTGATATTTTCTCAAAATACGCGTGGACAAGGGTGCTCCAAAATAAATCATCGTCCGAAGTAACTAAAGCTTTTTTGTCCGTTTTGAAAGAGGGACGTGTACCCATCAAACTACAGACAGATAGGGTGCAGAGTTTTTCAACAGGCCTTTTCAGCAGATGATGAAAAAATATAATATAACACATTTTGCAACAGCTTCTGAATTAAAAGCGAGTGTAGTCAAAAGGTTTAATAAAACTTTAAAAGGGCGAATGTGGAGGTATCTTACAGCTATAAATTCCAAACGCTACTGTGATATATTGCAAGATTTGACAGATGGGTATAACTCCAGTTATCACAAATCCATAAAAATGCGACCGCTGGACGTAAATAAAGAAAACGAATCTGTGGTATTCAACAATTTATACGGGAAAATGGTTAAAAACACACCCGTCTTTAAATTCTCAGTGGGGGATGTGGTCAGAATATCTAAAGTCCGAAATATATTTGCCAAAGGCTATGAGCAGAACTATACCGAAGAATATTTTACAATAGCATCTTGTATACCAAGGGATGTACCGGTGTATAAATTACAAGACTATGATGGAGAAATAATACAGGGTTTTTTTTACGAAAAAGAACTCCAAAAAATCATTGTGAGCGATGATAAATCGTTTAAGGTCGAAAAAATTCTCGATAAAAAGAGACGCGGAAAAGCCACGTACGTTTTGGTGAAATGGTTTGGATGGCCATCAAAATTCAATAGCTGGATTCCTGAAAAAACAGGTGATTGATCTTCACACTCCTTTAAAACATTAGGAGAGTCGCTCACGTTCTCATTTTTTTTTTAAAAATGTCTGAGGAGGAGGGGTTCTACGTCACGCTGCCGTGTAATGCATCAGGTCATGTTTACCCCGAAAATCAGATAGGTAATTACAGAACTAGACTGGCAAGAGCAATACATTTAAAAGGATTATGGGAAGTGGCGTTGGTTGAGTTCCACTATCCAAAAACTTGGTATACTTTCAACGAGGAAGACGCTACTTTTATTATTGAATGTACAACATGTTTAAACGTGGATGAACGTAGCAAAGTGCGCGGGGATAGTATTGAAACTTTTCGGAAAGACCTAAAAATAAAATACGGTTATTTTGAGGATATTTTAGTATTACTCAAGGAAATAAACGCAGCTCTTCCACCACGAGTGCAACTCAGGTACGATAATATAAACAATAAGATATCTCTGAAATCAAATCAGAGTGCATCGCTAACGTTTTACGGAAAGCTAGCCATTATTCTAGGATTAAAACCCGGCGTTTCTATTGAAAATCTAAACAGTTCTGATGAACACGAAGAACAGCGCACATACGCACCACATCAGGCTGATATAAGCGGAGGATTTTACACTCTATTTGTATACATAGATATAATAGAATATCAAGCAGTCGGTGACGCGTATGTTCCATTATTAGAGACGATACATATTGAACCGACCACTAACAAAGCAGTCAGTGTCAGATACAACAAGCCTCATTACGTTCGTCTTAATAAGAACTACATCTCAGACATTGGGATCGAAATTAAAGGGGATAATAATACAGACGTACGATTCACCTACGGAAAAGTTGTGACGAAGCTTCACTTTAGACCGGTGAGAAAACATTTGTTTTAAAAATGGCTTATCTCCATCCCTACCAAGAAGACCCCCACCGCTACATATCATATTACCAGGCCCAGACGGGACATGGAATGCCAGGCTATGCCGGAAGTGGAGTCATGTACGGTTCCGGTTTTGCGTCAGGGATCGGAGGTCTCTTTCGTGGATTATATCGTATGGCAATCCCGTTTCTAAGAAGGGGTTTCAGTATAGCAAAGCCACACATAAAAGCTGCGGCAAAAAATATAGTAAGTGATGTAGTCACCAGTGCCTTGTCAAAGTCATTTAATAATAATGATAACGCTGAGGGACAGAGCGGTCACGGTCTTATGGTCATGCGCAGAGGGTTAAAGCCACCTGGGACCCGTATGAGGAGGGGGCGTGGTCACGGTATAAAGAAGACTAGACGCGTCACTAAGAAACGTCCAGTTGCAAAAAGCAGACGAAGAAGCCAGACGAAACGTCTCAAAAAATCTACAAGTTTGAAAAGACGAAGCAAGACTATCTTCTAATCATGTCGTTGATCCATGCATTGTCAGACGAATGTATTAAATCCGAACTGGATATTTTTACACTTCCCTTAACTCAGACAGCTATTGAGAAAAACACTTATGTGGAAATCCCCCCAATGTCAGCGATTAATGATGCTTCTCCGATTGAGTTTTTCATTGCAGGGACTGGTGAAGATTACACTGATCTGAATAACACATTATTATATACTCGCGTTAAAATAACCCTGCCAGATGGGTCTGATCCCCCGCAGGGAGCTCCAGTGGGTCTTGTTAACTATCCTGGAGCGTGTATTTTCTCGCAGGTGGTTGTGTCGTTAGGAGATCGGTTGGTATCACAGTCGTCCAACACGTATCCGTACAGATCCATTTTGGAGATGCTTATCAATTATGGAAAAGATACCCTAGAAAACAACTTTTCAGCAGCTTTGTTTTACAAGGACACAGCTGGGCACATGGATGCTACAGATCCTGCTGGTGCGAATGCAGGATTGACAAAGAGAGCTGCCTTTACGGACGGAGGCAATGTTCTTGAGTTACTGGCCCCGATACACAGCGATATATTCTTTCAGCCAAAATTACTTTTGAACGGGGTTGATATTCGTATTCGTTTAACTAGAGCAAAAGATGCGTTCTGTCTTATGCGAGGGGACGCGATCGATTATAAACTAAAAATAATCTCCGCATCACTTTTTATCAAAAGGGTGTCAGTTTCGCCCTCCCTCCGCTTGGCGCATGCTCAGGCCTTGCTCACAACCACTTCAAAATACCCGTATGACAAGGTCTGCGTGAAATCCTACTCCGTGCCGGCAGGGGCGCGCGTCTCAAACCACGAAAATCTCTTCCTCGGGACTTTACCAAAATCCATCATTATTGGACTGACAGATAACGATGCATTCAGGGATCATACGAGAAAAACCCGTTTTCGTTCAAACATTTTAATATTGAATATTTAAATCTTACCTCAGACGGGGGTCATATCCCAAATCGTCCTTTTCAGCCACAATTTAATCTAGGAAATGCTGTAAGAGAATATTATCAGCTGGTTACCGCTACGGGGAGACATCTGAAGAACCAGTCTCTCGCTATAGACAGGGAGGATTTTCTCAACGGCTACACACTGTTTGCCTATAACCTTACTCCGGATGAAGAGTGTTCACAGCATGTTTCGCTGATTAGATCAGGAAATATTAGGTTAGAAGCCCGTTTTAGAGAACCTCTACAAAACACAGTAAACATTTTGATCTATGCCATCTACGATTCTCTACTTGAAATATCAAATCGGAGACAGGTGCTGGCAGAACACTACTGAAATGAACACTGTGGAGTTAACGGAAATTATGGATAACATCGCATGTAATGTAAATTTTTTAGGAGTACTCGCTAGCGATCATTTTCCAAAAGAACCGCTGACAGATCTCCCGACTCTATTAATCTGTAATACGGATCGATCGGACGAACCGGGACGCCATTGGCTAGCTATGTATATCGATCGAAATGGGGTCGGGTGTTTTTTCGACAGTTTTGGGAATCCTCCGTATTCAGATTTTTTTCCTTCATCCATTCTCGAGTTTCTAAAAAACAATTCTACACGAGTTCATTATTCTACCAGACAAGTCCAAGATTTTACATCAGTCACCTGTGGACAACATTGTGTATTTTTCCTGTATCATATTTCACGGGGTGTTGAGTATAAAGATATAATGAAATTTTACCATAACGATAATCTATTAAGAAATGATACTATGGTGTCTCTTTTTGTGAAAAAATTGAAACCTATGGTCTGTGTTAGTAAAAGATTTAAATGTATCCAATGTGTACAGTCTGGTAAAATGTTCCAGTCTTATTAATTCCTGTGTACGAATAAATAAAGAATATGTAATGAATAAAAGCGAGTCGTAAACAGATGAATAATTTCATTTTCTTTCTTTTATTTGACATCAAAAACAATAACACATAGATGTTAACAACATAGTGTAGAATAACATACATAGTTAAAAAAACACACAAAAAAAAACACAGATACAAATCCCATACATGATAATATTTTGTAAAAAAAAAAACACGTAGCTATGCCATTACATATATTTTGTTAAAAATTCATCCACTGGTGGGCATCTACTCTGGGGGAGTTAAATACGTTTTCATCAGAGTCGTGTGGGTGTGTGTGTGTGTGGCGTTTTTTCAAAGACTTCGTAGGTACAGCACCAAAGTCATCCGCGTGCGTTTTTGTTTTAATCGTTTCAATCATCCGTCTTACATTATGGTTGGTTACAGTCGAATAAGGAATCTTTAATCCCGCAAATGCATCCAGAAACTCGTACCAACCTACAGGGCGGCGATTGTCTTGGATCATTTGTGATGATGTTACACTCTTTACCAGATCAAATATATGGGATCCTGGTATGATTCTCCCTTTATAAACAAATTCGCCATCATCTGTCCATGAAGACACGTGTTTGGCTTTGGACATTTTATCCATAATATATTTTACATTTTTTAAGCTTCTGTGAGGAATATTGTTTAAAACTTCTGAGACGATTGGGTCCTCACTGACGTCATCATTCCTAACATCCGGGGTATGGGGGGTGACAGGTGTCTCGTGTTCAGGCAATGCAAGAGTTAGAGTGTTACTTTCCATAACACCTTGTTTTACCACACTTAAGAATCGTTGTAAAACATTAGTGTAGAGCTTGGATTTTTCGTAAGCGTTCAAATCATGCTTCTGTAGTATATCTCTAATAGATGAATCCAGATAATTCTACACAACCGTATAAATATTTAAAGGAGCCGGAGCAGTCCTTAGTCTATCGAGTTGATGTTTTGGTACAAGATATAATTTCTCGGTATGTTGCATTTTTCTCTTCAGAGTTAGTTTCTAGTTATTAAACTGGTTATGAAAGGGAGTGCTACACTGAGAAGGGGAAGTATGAATCCACCTTTTTGGTTAATCATACGTCTCTTTCTGTTTATATTAATCTTTTTATTTGCAACGTATTTTAATTCTTTTTTCCTTCTTTTTAAAGTCCCGTGCTGTTTCACAGTTAAGGGGATTTTACCATGAAGAATATTGAGAGCCACTTCGCATAGAGCCAATATTAACTCGTCGGGTGATGATTGGAGAATAACACGTCGCTGTTTGGGTGAGCTCTTGTATAATACTTTTAAGAGGTAGAGATTTCTGGATAGCCGGGTGCTCATTTTCACTTCGGAACGTACACCACCGGATAGTCTGATAGTAAATCTGTTCTGAGCCTGAATTTTTCAGGTGTGTGTGGTTTATAATCGATTAACAAATAACTGTGAGGACGTTCAGTTGCATCGTTATACGCCTCGATAAAAAATCGTGCATTGGATGGGTACATTTGGCGACCCAGAATACCAATCTGCTGCTTATCGCGAGGGTTTTTAAATATTATTAAATAATTTGTATTAAGACCTATTGTTCTGGTAGATTTACCCTGGAAAAACAGATTCTGTATTAATAGCAAACAGCTAATCTTCATGTGATGTACTAGGCGTGTAAAAACGTTCTCGACTTCACCGTTAGAAGCAGCTTGAGTCATTACGTCATCCAAGATCAAAAGAGACACTTTAGCAGGAGGAAATAACGATTCATCATCCAGTTTCTTTGGTATACCTTCAATGAATTTAATATCAAAAGCATGTGACATTTCATCATACATTGGTTGCCAGGATGTATACACGTACACAAAATTATCAAACTTGACAGAACACATTTTCTGTGAATTATACATCAAAGTTTTCACAAAATAAGTCTTCCCGGATCCACTTTGTCCAACCACGATGCTGGAGAACGGATGATGCATTCTCCAGTCGAACACATCTGTTTCACACATTTTTAAAAATATATTACTAGAATCCGTAAGGTAATGTTGTATAGTCTCTTTGTAAAACCCTCTTGTCGTAAACTAGTGAAAATTTTTTCACGTTTGACCTATTGTGCAATGTAAACCCCCTCTTATTTCGTGTGATGGTGTCTGTTTTTGCCGACAGGTGTAATTTGACACCTGTTTCGACATAGGCTCGCACAAGATCGGTCAGGCTCTGTAGTGTAACTATTTCAGCATTCTCTGCTGTTAACGTGATTCCTTTAGCTTTAAGACATGAATGACCGGTGTTTGTTTTAAAGGCATAAGATTTCGGGCCAGATGACACGAACTGGATAATATGCTGACCAGAATCTAGTTCGCTCGTTAACTCCCCAAGATATGACCCTGTTTCAGGCGTCCAATCACCGGGTTTTGACACAAAAATCACGCTGTCTGTATCGGCATAAATCGCTCGTTCGGCTAATTTGTCCAAAAGATTATACAACTCAAGTCGTCCGTAACAGGTGGTAAAAGCACCCACGAGAATATTTACATCACGCGTGGGAGAGGGGTCTTGTGTTAAACTACTCGACTGAATCAAAGCCACTGAATCAGATACGAAAGAGAAATGACGTATTACATGGGCGTGGCTGAAGAGACGCTGAGTAAATTCTTCTGGGTCTGACACGAGTTCACTCTGTGCGAGGTGAGATCTGAGGCAGAATCGCCCCCAAAGTGTATTCAAGATAAGCTTAGCAATGGATCTTTTTGCCGGATTTTTTATTATTTTAGACGGATCTAACTGGATCCCTTCTTTCTCCAGGTAATCAGCTACGTAAGATTGTTTTTCTGTCTCTGTCATTACATCGGGCGGATACCCCGAGGCTTCTTGTTTCAGTTTAAGGAATGTTTTAACATATTCTGTGAATAATGTGTCGGACGTGTGTGGGTAATGCCAGACCTCGTGTATTTTTATTATCCGATAGCCGTGTTGAACTGCCTTTTGGAGCTCAATGCTCACCCAAGTCCCTGCAATACATCTCTCAGCCTCTGTGTGGCAGCATTGTGTGTCCTGAATCTGATTTTCGGCACAGGTTCTACACAGAGGGAACATCAACTTATCCCTGCACCTGTAAGGTAGAACCGGATGATACAATCCACGCGGTGGAAGGACTTCAGCCTTTATGAGGCCAAAATAGCTCTCTATCCCTTCAAAGTCCTTGAATATAATTTTAGGATGACCTATAGGATACCTTTTACTCGACTGAACGAACGGGTATAGCGATGTGAAATCAAAGTAGTCGATCCTCTCATCTTCAGCTGTTTCGTGATACAATTTGTAGGCATTTGTGCGGCCGCCATATAGACCATCACGAGGGTTGAGCCTCACGGCTCTTTCGTAAGATTGCATAAACTGTTTGACGTCAGGATCTGTCTGTTTTAACCCCTCCCACTCACACTCCCAGATTGAAATGACACGCAAGTCGTACACTTTTCGGAGGGTTTCTAGTTTTGTATCCGACTGTCTTCTGAGATCACCAAAAGTCACTTTCGATAAAGGTTGAATTTCTTCTGGTTTAAATCTACAAGAATGCCCATGAAAAAAGCACCCTAAGTACTCAAAGGCTGTCTTTATTCCATTAGCATCCTCATAATAACCATCAAGGTGATATGGGCCGATGGCCCGCTCACCATAGTTTAGTGCATGTTCTATCTCCACATTTTCACTTTGCTTGAGAAATTCAAGCCATTGGATAGATGCGTTTGAAAACGTCTTGTGTTGTTTAATATAGGCATGGCTGTGTGTTAGAGCCAACGTGTCGCGCGAGAGAAAATTTGTTTTGAATGTTTTCATACACACACCTGGTAATGTTATTGACTTGAACGGGTCGATGTTTGTGAAACTTATAAATTCCGTTCTGTAGCGTGTACACGCTTCGCGTAGAATAATTACATCATTCCTACAGTAGAAAGCGAGTTCTTTCTTGAAGTCAAAGATATCACCCCATACATGTGAATACCATGTGTCAAATCTGACACGCTCGGCTTCACTCATTGTCTCATAACCGTAAAACTCCTTTGCAGGATAGGGACCGATATATTCTGCATTTTGTGGTTTATTGAAAAGGTGCGGAAAATACCCCTTCTCCTGTACATCTAAGTTAAGGGCCGCTGGTATTTTGGCAAGCTTGAATGGGATAAATTGCCATGAGTCAATGAAACGCTGTTTAAACACATGATCATACATGTATAGAATTCTACAGCCCTGCATAATAACTTTCGGAGTCAACCCCTCCCCGACAAGATAATTGAGGAGTAAATATGCATCAAAGCCGGACGAGTTATGGGCTATGAACGTATATCCTGTATATTTAGGACGTCTGAAGTGTTTAATCAGATGTGCTACACAATCCAACCCCCCGGCTTCAAACGTCTCTCCTGCGTGTGTGATGGCGCAAACATAATTTGCTATGTGTCTGCCATCTTGAACGAATGTTTCAAAATCATAATAAATGTATTTATCGTCCTTTGGTTCAGGTTTTAGAGGCTGAATGTAACATTCGTGAGTACCTCCACTAGTCAAAATCTCGTAACAATGTACACAACGCTCTGGAGAGCATTTGTGAGGTTTTATTTTTTCACCACCAGCTGGCGTTCTATAAACGACATGGCATTTTGAACAGAATTTCACAGATTTACATTGAGATCGTCCACCGGGTGCTTGTGATTTTTTATGTGATTCGTAACAGAAGTTGTTTTTACAGAATCTGAGACACTCTGCACACTGTCTTGTTGTTCTCGTATACGAACGACACTCGGATCTCATACATATCTTACAAACAAACTGACATTCGTGTGTTTTTTTGTCTTTATGGCCTTTGAAACAATACTCACACACATAGCTTGTGCCTAAGAAACCTTTCAAATTTTTTATTAGATGAAAATGCCCCTCGTGGAGAAATAGATGGACTGTCTTTAGGTGTAATTCGTCTGTGTTTTTGTAGACCTGTAGCTTCCCACCGGAGTCTCTGTGAAAAACTACGATTTTTATGCCTAATTTATTTTCGAAAACAGATAAATTGTGGAGACCTATCTCCTCATCTATCCTAAAACCACATCCTGTATGAATCTCCTTCGCAGGGGCCTGTAATTCTTGATCTGTGTATTTTGGATTAAAGAAATATGCTAGACAGTAACTCAAACACATTTCATTATCGATATTAATGGGGCTAAATAAATGCATTTTATTACGAGTGATACTCTCACTTATAGCTACGTCACTAATCTTTCTACGTGCTCCTCCTGTTTTATCTCGCACAATTGAGATTTGTAATGTTAAGGTCGAATCACTGGTTACATCACTATTACTCTGAGTAACTTGCTCAATCTGATTTATGAATGATGATGGGTCGTGGTGGCTATCAGGCGTTAATACTGCATTTATGGATCCCGGTAAACTTTCTCCGGCCAGAGATATGTTTATGAATCCTGTTTGTCCAGCTAGCTGTTGTGAAAAGTCAACCACCTCATTTAGGATATTATGGAGGCGTGAATTATATTCTACAAAATCGGTGGTCTGTATTTGTCTAAGATCTAACGATCTTTGCAACTCTAAACCATTGAAACGGGGGCGTGGTGTTATTGTGAAATCACCGATAACCCCGCCGTGAGCCATCAGTGAATCTATCTGCCCACGACTTAACTCCGTACGCGTTCGGGATGTATCTATTCCACCCCCCATCTGCAGACTCTCATCTTCATCATCTATCCAGCCATGTTGGTCTATTATGATATTATTCAATCTTTCCGCATTAGACAAATCGTTACTATTTAAACCTCTTAACTGTTCACGTATTAAAAGATTGAGTCTCTCGTTATTCTCAGACCTAGGATTTGATCTTGAGCGAGTTATTTCATCACACTCTGAGTCGATTCGTTGCCTTTTAGGAAACATTTTGATATGTTTTTATTTTTAAAATTGTGTGAAACAGAAGCGTACCATCAAATATAGTTCATAATATTGTTAATGGTATACATCATAACTATCAGTAAAACATAATCACACACATACACACACATACACACCTAAATAAAAAAACAATAACAGAAATAGATTTTTTAAAAAACTTTAAAAAACAAAAAAAAACACAAGATCTCACACACCTAGATAAAAAATAACAGACAAATGCTTTTCAAACAATAACAGTGAAATGGATTTTTTTTAAACTAGTCAACCATTCTCATGTATCCCTCGATTGTCTTTGCATAATATGTAATCTTTCAGAGATTAAAGACAGAACAGTAATTAACAAGGAATGGTCGTTCCTCACCTCCGAAAGCTCTTGCTGTAGTGATAAGACCGTGTTACGCAATTGTCTGTTTTCTTCCAAGACGCGGTCTTGGGAAACAGCGAAAAATTCCACCGTACTTCTTAAATCGGTGGTGTGTTGATTCTGTGTATCAATGAGTCTATGCAGTAGGTCCACAATACCATTCTGGGCTCCTGAAACTATTTCCACTGTCTGATGGTAAGTGAGCGGCAATGTGGCGATTTCCAGAACACGTTGGAAGCTTCTGTTAGCCGTTCGTAAAGTCGCGTAACTCAGGCCAGCGAGATCTCGTGGGTTGAATAGAGGACTGAAGCTCCGCTCATCTTCATCGCTACTATCTGAAGTTCGCCGTTCAGAGTTGATGGTGTTCAGTACGCATTGCTGAGATTCAAAAAACACTTGGGCCTCTCTTTCGTTGCGGGATTCTTCTAGAACAAAATATATATATATATATTACGATTTTATTTAATATAGATAAAATATAATGAAACAAGGAATATATCTTTACCTTCTTCCGAAGAATTAGGACTCTCATGAGAATATTTCCCAAATCGTTTTTTTCCTCGAGTTGTGGATGAGACAGATGGACTTTCAGTGTTTTGTCCTAAAAAACAAAAACAATATTATGTAGAAAATAGAGTAAAAAATTCAACGCGTAAAATGATATAAATAGTTTTCTTTTTTTCCTTTACCTCTCTCCGGGTAAATTAATTCTTTTCCATAAATTTCTCGAAGTCGTTTGACCCCTTTCTGTGGAGCCTCAATGATATTAGCTGCTCCGGTGATTTTCGATGGGGGAGATAGGGTCGGAGGGGAAGATTCTACAGCTTCGACTTCTGGTAAAGTCTGGCTTTTGACGCTCTCTGTCTCTCTGCAGGCTTCAGTTCGAGGGGTCGTGTTTGGTGTAATGTCCTCGTAAATCTGATTGGCTGGGGCTGGATCGACAACCAATGGGTTGTTAGCTGGCTCCGGTGGCGGGGCGGGGCTATAAGACGATGGCCCCGCTGTAATCTCTGTTGAAATAGGTATATGAGTTGATTTTTTTCTTTAAAACAAATATTAAAATAGTAAATATTTAAAAAAAAAAGGACATAAGAAAATATAGCCCCTTACCTTGCAAAAAATCATCTGCTGAAACCCCTTGTGGAAACGATGTATCATCTGTAAATAAAACCATTTATTGAGATATCTTTTTCAATTTTGTAGGGTAAATTTATAATCAATGATAAAATACGAATAAAAAAAACTTACATAGATGATTAAGAATTTCTCCTATTTCTGATTCAAAATAATGATCCGGGTCTCCAATTTGGTTATTTTCAGCCATTGCCTCGACTCAATGTTGCGTCTCCTTCGCTGACTTGGTGCACGAATGAATCAGTTACCTCCTTTTAAAGATTACGATACAACGCGTTTTAAAAAAACACTTTTTCCTACTTCATTTTCAAAGAAAACCCTTTATCTCTGCATGTGGTGGGGAATCTGATACCTGAAAAAAAACATATGTCGAATTTCCCCCCGTCTTCAAATAAGCTCTGTAATAAAACTAATTCACACAAATCCGTCAAAAAGAGAAAAAATAAAATATCCAGGATGTTATCACACGTCATAACACCTCGTGTAGACATTATGACGCCGTGTGTGTGTGTGTGTGTGTGTGTGTGTGTGTGTGTTGTATGAAAGTTGAGAGACTTTAAAAACTATATGTTTTATTCTTTAAAATAACTTTATTTAGCAGATTTCATATCCATGTTCAAAGTGGTTTACAAAAAGTAGAGTTAAAACATTTAGAAAAGGAAAAAACCACAGATAAAAACAAGTAGTGTTAAAACATTTAGAAAACGAAATAAAAAATATCTAAATGATGCAGAAATAAGTGTGTGTGTGTGTGTGTGTGTGTGTGTGTGTGTGTGTGTGTGTGTGTGAAATATTCCCTTATGGAATAGTTTTTATAAAAGAATAAAAATCAAATGTTAAACATCTCATGTGACTGTGACGTTGTGGGGAGGGGGGGAGGGAGGGAGGGAGGGAGGGGTGGGGGATTCCCACGTGACGTCATTTTTTACACACCCTTAAATCAAAATTGACCTCTCAGCTTTGAGAGGGGTGTGTTAGGGGGTGTGGTCTCTTCGAGCCGTTGCATCGGTTTTCTTTGGTCATTTAAGTTCGGCCACCAAGATGACCGGATGTGTTTTCAATTTGGGAGCTTGAAGGGAGTGTGGGAGATTCCCACGATGACATCTGTTGTGGGTGGGATAGGGGCGGAGTTTGGGTCTGTCTCTCTGGAAGGGTCAGAGAGCTTCATTTCTGACTGGGCTCCGGAGTGAGAGGACGCTGTCCACTCTGCTCCACTACAACAAAACACTT
Source organism: Scardinius erythrophthalmus (assembly GCF_964197995.2). NCBI lineage: Eukaryota > Metazoa > Chordata > Actinopteri > Cypriniformes > Leuciscidae > Scardinius > Scardinius erythrophthalmus. Next base: position 4,274,404 of record NC_138225.1, read on the forward strand.
TTGTATCTTTTAAACTCTGACTCCTTTAACAATTGGTATGTAAAAACGTAACACTTTTTAACAGTGTTTGTGTTTTATGTAAAAAGTTTTACAAAATACTGTGTGAAAGTTAAATGCTTACAAGTCAACATTTTAAAAATTATCTTTTTGTCAATGTTGTTTTAATGTTTTAACATCTCATTTTTTAATAACTATTTTAGAGAAAAAAATGCAATTTCAACTCATTTCATTAATGTTTTAATGTTTTTTAACCTTAAAAGTTTAACGTTTAAAGTGATGAATGTACATCTGTCTTCTTTAATAAAAAACACTGATCTCACACTCTGACTATGTTTTTATTTCTTAAAAAAAGTTTTAAATATACACTGTTTAGAACTACTGAGCGTGGGAAATTTCTCACGCTTCAGATGTTCAACCCATAAGGAGGTGTGGCGTAAGTCCGATTTTCCCACGGTGTGTACGTACAGCCCATAAGTGGGAGGAGCTAGCGTGGGAAATTCCCACGGTCAAAGGGGGCGGGGCTTAGAGGGTCATAAAGCAATAAACCTGTCAAAAGTTTGATTGAAAGGACCCTCCATTCTCTCTCTCATAGCCCAATCAGTACGAACATAGTCTGAAAGTCTTGATAATTCACAAGATTTAACAAGTTGTCAAATTTGTACGATACTCGTAAATATTTGTATGTAATCCTGCAGCTTTTACTCCTACTGCCATTGGCTACTGCCGCAATTCCTGTACATATTTATCACAATAATTTTAAATCAGTTGTGCCCCTTCTTGGAAAGTAGTCATGATGTCCCACACACTGTCAGAAAGTTTATATTAATTGCATTGTATTCTATAAAATGATTACAAATTGGACCCCGTCTGTTTATGTTCCAATGATGCATGATGTCTCTCCACACCTCACAACCTTCCTCTGTTTGCAAGAGTGGAAAAGCTAATTTGACTTGTCACATGATGATTATTCATTATTCAGAATAAATGATTATTCGATTATTTTGTCATAATCAGATCAGTTACACTGCTGATAACTGTTAGCAGTGCATGTAAATCATGTTATTTTTTAAACTAATACATATAAATATTGTTTGCTATTAAATACATACTTTTAATCATGGAAATGCTCACATATCAGTGAACTTATTACATAAAAATGCATTTAACGTTTAATTATGCAACCTTCTTTACAGAAATAAATCCTACAGTTATATATAAACTGACTTGCAAGTAATGTAATGCAATTACCTTCCTTTCTGTCTTGCAGGATTACTTAGTCCTTTTTTTAAGATCTCTACAATATCAAACTCAACAGCTCTTTTAACAGCCAACCCTCACAAGAGCTACTAGTGAGTCGCAGCGAACCTTGCCGTGATCAGCCCTTCTCAGGTAAAGTTTCTAGAATATTTCTATCAGTATTTACTCATCAAATGCTCTCTTCTGAATCATATGGTAAATTAACTTAATTATAACCTTCTTAATTTACATGTTTCAAGACCAATAGTAATTGCACATAAATAAAGACTTTCTTGTTTTACAGAAGAGCTATGTATATCAGTGCAGACGTTCATTTCACTCAAACTTAAAAAAATAATTAAAAACAGTGACGTTGTCTCAATGAACTTTCGATTAATTTTACTAACCACCTGTACTAAAAGAAGAGAGAGAAAGAAAAAATAATAATAATCACTGTGTCTCTTTATGAGAAATGATCTACTCTATGAACCCACCGTCTCCATTCAACACAGCTGATCTGGATAAATTAAAGGGTTAGAATGCCTACCTGCTGTTTGCCGACTAGACCGCTGCAATTCTGTTCGATGCACATTTTTAGGCTTGCAAGATCCATCCACAGGAGCAATTGTATACACCGCTTTAGAGTAATCTGGCTGAGCAAGCACTTTGAAAGGTGTGGGCATCCACAAATTCTAGATCTTATGTCTTCCTGAAAAATTATGATTTTTTCGATATTGATATTTTCAGAATAGTGAGGGTATATGTATGTATATGCATTTATATGGATAGAAGTGTGTATGTGTGTATTTGCGTGCATGTATAGGTATATATTATAATGAAAGTAGTTTTTATTTACAAATTAGGAAAAAGAAAAAGGGGTATCAGATTCAAGTCAAGTCATCTTCATTTACATAGCGCTTTCAACAATGATTGTTTTGGCTTCTTTTCTAGAGTAAAGTTATTGTCCAGCTAAAGTAAGTTTTGATTGTTTTTTTCAAATGTGCTATTTACACATTTGATAGCCACAAAACTGGCACGACCAACCAGGCACGGCGCCAGGATTTCAGTTTTGGATAAGCCAGACCAATTGTGGGTGGGCCTTAAATTAAAAACGTTAAATAAAAAAATAAAAAACGTTATCCAATCACTGCTTAACTTAATAAAAAAAAATTGACTAATATAGCTGTTATTATCTGTGCGTGCGTATACATAATATAGATTTTAATAGCTTGATGCTCTTTAAATATTTTGTTGCATTGTTAAAAGTTTCGGTGCATAGGATAGACCTATCCGCGATCGCTCTCCATGGTTCTGAATCTGACCAAAGAAGAGCGCTTTGGAATCTCCATTACGCATCATACCTGGGCTGCATTTTCCGAAAATATTGTCTATTAGCGCGCTACGAAGACTCTTACGGTGCGTTTCCACTACAGCGGCAAAAGTCCGCTCAGTGCCGCTGGCAACGCTATAACGCCTCCGCTTTGGGGTGTGTCATTGCGAGTGTGTTTAATCGAAGTTTTTTTCAACACACGGACAGTATAATCACCAGAAATGCACGCGATTACATTTACAAATAGACAAGCTTTGTTTCCAAATGCATCAAGCAAAGATCCTTTCAATTTTATAAACTTTTATAAACCCAGCCAATATAATCACAATGAACACATCCAAAATAAAATCTTGAACATATATAACAACTGCAAAGCGTCTAATTTGTAAACAAAATGATTTACGCACTAAATCCAGCATAAACTCCAGCATAAACTCCATATTTTTAAACTCTCAAAACAGATGTCACATCACGAACCTCACAGCAATTGGCTGCCGACCGCGTTTTTCGCTTGATATTTGCATAAAGTCAAAAACTGCCCAACCTTTTTGACGCTCTCGGTCGCTCTCAACGCTTTCTCCGGTCCGCTGGCAATCCCAAAATGCACTGCGCAAGCGTGAAGCTCAACTTCCATAGGAATGAATTGAAAACGCTCGCTCCGCTCCGCTCGCAACGCGCCAGTGGAAACGCACCGTTAAGGTATAACTTAACTAAAGGTACTACCACTAATGTATAGGCTATCATTGCGTCTTCAGGGCTATCATCATCCACTCGCGAGGCAGAGCTGCTGAGAGGCAGAAGCGCTGGCGCCCTCCTAGCAACGGCGCTGTTTTTGGTAAAACATGATTTTGACGACGTTTTGTTTTATTGAAAACTCTTTTTAAAAGATTTTCGTTTTGTATAAATTGTATCTTAATTTTGATCAATGTTTTATCAATCAATTGTCTACTTTTAAACGAAAATATTCAAACCAAAATAAATAGGCTACTCTATGTAATCCAAATGAAATGTTCATTTCTCTCTGGCGTTCATGGCGAGTCCGAATTGTCAACTTCATCTTTGCAGCGACACAGAAAACACCAGTTTATTACTAAACAATTAAATGTCTCCTTGCTAATTTAGACACATTCATAATCATTACTTTAACCGGTTCTTTGTGGCAAGCTTTATGCGTGCGGTCATAACGCTTATTATCCATAGGCTATAGCCTATTTAAGTAGGCTAATTAAATTAATATAAAGGGGCGATTTGTCCACGAATGGCTTAAATGAACAACTACTAGTCGACTAGAAAAAAAAAATAATTAGTCGGAGGTAGCCATTATTCCACATATTTTCGAACCAGCAGGCCATTCTGGGTTGAGCGAGCGACCCTGCGGAATGAGTGAGCGGAGCGGAATAGGTTCAGCTCTCCGCTCACGAGCTCGGAACAAACCCGAACCTCACTGTCTGCTGAACTTGCACAGAAACATCAAAATAGACATAGCCAGCTTTTTAAAATTGTTGTTAAAACTAAACATTTAGACTATTTACAAATTATGAGCTTATTGACGATTTTTTATAATTCTTGACAAAATTAGAATAGCCTAGGCTATATTCTTTTTTTCCCAACGACGCAACGAAGAGCATTTACTACTTTTAAAAAATGCGGGTCAGGAAGCGGGTCGGGTAAAATTTTTTCTATTTCTTTTTTTTTTTGCGGTCTGAGTTGCGGGCGGGTTAGTTTAAAACGTCGGTCGGGTGCGGGTTGTTTATACATTGACCCGCGCATCACTGATAGGCATAGCATCACTGCTGGTGGGAGGGGCCCCGTCGCCTTCTTTGCGGGGGGCCTCAGAGATGTGCGGTACGCCACTGACTACAGGAGCGAAATGACGTAGTCAAGCTAGGGGAAAGCCCCAGTGCTTCACAAAGCTTCATATTTCACCATCACTACGATCAACTACTGGTTTCAATAAAACATCAGGTCTGGGGTGTAAGATGAGACCTCAAGGCTGCTACTGCACACAGTCAAGCCACCACCAACATGGCTCTGATGATGGTTGCAGTTTAAAGTGTAAGTTGCAGGTTACATTTTTCACCAAGTAATGCAATGTGTTTATTAAACATAAAGATAAGAATTGTTTTTTTATACCAAAATGCTGATATAATATGAAAAGTTGGCACTTTTAACAGTGGTTTTAACCGCTCCCGCTCCCTTCCACTAGATGGGGCGTGACGTCATAAGAGGAACTCACAGAATTACCGTACGCTAGCAGCTATAGATGCATTACATAACTTCAGAAAAGTTGGTTGTATGTTTTATTTGATAAAAAAAAATATATGGATAAAATAACTCCATTGTAAACATACTCGTGTGTGCTGACTTCAAGGGGACCGTGATCCTGCCTGAAATAAGAATACGCTATTCGCAAAACAAACGGGTTCAGGCACGTCAGATCAGCCAGTCGCAGGTCGAGCTGTTCCACTAAACTCCAAAACGCGTTCACCTCACGGCAGCACATACTCTCCACTGCTGATTCAATTGGGTGGCATAGCCCACACAAACAAAGTGATGGGGACATCGATCTCTCTTTTTCTCTTCTGACAATAGACATTGCTAATTAAATCGTGAGAAATTGATAACGCGTGGATTGAGGAAGGGTATTACATGATGTTTGAGGCGCCGATGAGACTATCGATTGATGCCTGTGCAGTGTGTGCATCTCTACAGCTCTGATTTGGACTGACTTACTGTAAGTAAATAATGTCTTCAGTCGTTGTCCCTCCTTGCTATTCTACATGACGGCAATATTTTGAAAAGACTCGCTTGTTTCGTTATATTATCCGGGTTAAGTTTGCACCAGGCTAGACTAGCTCTAACGTAGCTAACGTTACTCACCTGGCCAACCCTTCACTAATTCTCCTCACACCAAGCATTAATAACTCTTTGAGTGCCATGGCTGCCCTCTCTCACGCCTGACCAGTTAAAAATTGTAGGGCTGTGGTCCATAAAGAATTTGATGGTTTCCCACATCCTCAGTTGTTCTCCAAATAGCCATAATACAATAGGAATCTAGCAGAGTATGGGTTGCGAGTTCCTCTTGTGACGTCATCACCCAGTAACTGAAAAAACATGCTACCTTTGAAGAAACACCAATAAATGTTATTTTAACGCATTTTAAGACAAAAATAATAAAATATATACATATAGAGCACTTTAATTTACACATTAATTGGCTGTGGTGGTTAACCTGCAACTTACACTTTAAATACTCTCCTTCCCCTCCCAGCATCCAATCACAGCAGGGCATTGATTATTTGCATCAGGTGGAAACCATTTCTCCTACGAAGAGAGACAGGGATAGAGAGAGAAACAGCACAGCTTGGGCACACACAAACAAGGCCCGTTCTTCGTACGTCGCTAACTCAGTTAGCTGGATTTGATTGTTGGCGATTTGGCATGATCTTGGATTGTTTGGTTCTTCGAAGCTCATCCTGGACTTGCTGTCATAGCAACAGGTGCGCAAGCTTAAACCTGCTTGGGAGCAGGCTTATTTCATGTAAAGAGGATTAGATCGCGGCTTCATAAGCGGAGCTGATGCGGGAAGTCCAGCGCAGCGCTATAGTGCACTTTCTGAGATATATATTTTCGTGAGATTGTCGTTTACATTATTAATTTGTTGGAAACGCACATTTATTTTCGACTTGTTGTAGTCGGGCTTTAACTATAGCCAAGGGTGTAGATTTGGTTTGAACATTGGGGGGGTTGAAGTTTGGGTCTGCATATTTTTCATGTGATCATGGTATAAATATTGGGGGGGGGGGGGGGGGGGGGGGGTTGTAATGCATAGATTTAAATATTGGGGGGGGGGGGGGTATCTCCCCCCCAACCCCCCCACAAACTACGCCCCTGACTATAGCACAAACGGTTTGCATTGCCCTATGATTATTTGCAAGTGGCTTTCTTTACACTATTAGAGATGCGGAGAACTGGATGGAAATTGCTGTCTATCGTGTCATTCGGAGTTTACCTGGCGCTTTTAGGTTTAAAAAACAGTTTTAGTTTTTTTTTGTAGCATTTCCAAGCCACTTAAGTCCCAATGTTGTAAAGCAGTTTTTTTTTAAAGCAGTTTTTTTTTTTTTTTTTAGGCTATCATAATTTATGAAGATCATGCAATCATAACCATGCCGATTACAGTATATGTCACTCAAGCCTGGTTCACACCGGACGCCGAAGCGACGCGTAAGCGGCGCGGAACGGAGGCCGCTTCCTTTCGGTGCACATGTTAATCAGACCCGCGCCGTGAAGCGCCAGTTTCTGCGTCTAGTCTATTTTTTGCGCGAGCCGCGAGTGATCCGCATCAATTCCGGCAGAAAGTCACACCAAGAAACACGAGACAATCCGGTCAATTGTCAAAATATAAGCAATTTTCAAAAATTAAAATACCGCGAGTGACAAATGCGATCATATTTGTGTATCTAAACAGACTAAAAAGATGAAAACAAACAAAGAAAAAACACAACAAAATAGATTTAATAAATTTGAAGAGAGGATGTATATTTCAACGGTAGGCTATATCTACACTACTACTGTCTACCATATTCTCTCTCTGGCTGCGTGTGTGTTTTGACAACGGATTAATAATAGAAGTGTACAAACTTCTTGGTTACAGAAACATGGTGTATTCATTTTATGAGGTTATTTACTTACCCATGATGTAAAAAATAGCTCTGAATAAACAACAACTGAGCAGAAGCGCTTGTCGACCGCCGCGGAGAATACCGCGGAGAATACTGGTGTGAACAGGCAGGCGCCGGACCGCGCGTGATTGTCCGTTCCGCGTCGCTTCGGCGTCCGGCGTGAACCAGGCGTCAGGCTTCACTAACGTGATTGATACCATAGACTATAGGCTAGACCATGAACTGCCATCAAGGCCTCAATGAAGGGGATTATGTGAACAGAAAGGGGGTTCACAATCTAAATGTGCAGCCCAGTTACTATTTTGATTCTTAATATTCCAGATTAGTAATATTATATTAAATTAAAAAAAGGCAGTTGACTAAAATCTTCCATATCACAAATGTGAAAGCAAAATGGCCAGGATCTGTGCATGACTTAAGAATTGTCAGAGATTCACATTTATGCACATTATTTGAAAGTGGTAAGGAAAGTTCCACAATTAAATATCAAGCTCACTGTATTACATACACTTATGCTGATCCTAACAGAACTGCATTTTTTCATAGATTATGACATGTTCCTGCCTGCAGACAGGTGTGACATTGTTGCATGTGCCATATTACACAACACACAACCCCCCCCCCCCCCCCCACACACACACACTTTTCATTAAATGTTTATAATAAAAGATAAATATGCTTAGTTCCTTGAGTTTTATTTAAATTGTTCTTTGTAAAGAAAAGCCAGTGGTCAAGTGCCTGCAACAAAAGATATTAGACACATGCCTCATGCAACAAATAAAAAGGAAAAGTTGGCTATACACTGCCCACCTGTAGGCCTATGTCTCCTCTGTCTGTGCAGACTCTTCTGTAGGCCTTTCTGTAGATGTGGAATCCTTCAACTTATATTGCAGCCATAAAGCATACAAGTGTAAATTAAGTAAAGTTATTTATGCACTTGCAGGTAGGCTAGTTCCTCCATATATGGCATATATGACAGTTATCTGAGAGGGTTTATTCACTGTCCAGTGCAATGGAAACAAATGGACATTACAAATTCTTATACTTTCTTTCCTTTGGAAAGTTAGAAAATGTCCACTTACTGCACAAATTTCAGCCACCACTTTCTTGGGAACAGATACAAGTGTTGGTGTATTATGTAAAAGTGCACAAAAGAGGAAAACACAATGTCATTACAATGAACTACACTCTGGGAAAAATATGATCAATAACTCATGGCAAAATATTTTTACATTAACATAAGTTTATCAGTTTTCACTTTCACAAGTCAAAGCAATTCATCATTACTCAAGATTTAACAGCTGAAATGACTATACGGCCTTAATTTTAATGCAGCAAAAATTATTTTACAGTGTAGGCTACTAAGATATTTTCTAATTTTTTCCTCAGCCTTTTTCTTGGTTGCTTTTATAAACAGACAACCACTCGTCAACAACACGAGCTTTTGCACCACCTGCTGGTGAGGTTGTCTAACAGCAGATGGAGAGTATCTCGGTAATCTATTGCTTTTCCTGCAGTTCCGTTGAATTTACTGTCGAATTTGAACCACTGAATTTGTGGAAGCGAATTTTGCAAAGCAAAAAAAATGGACCAAAAATTGCCTGTTGAATATTATAGGTTGTATTTTTAAAAAGTTTGAATATTTTGGAAGTGAAATATGAAAGGTGAATATGGATTATTGAATTATTAATAATGAAAATGTGTTTGAAATGTTTTTAATTGAAATATTCCCAGCTTAAATATTCAACCATGTTGAATTTCAGCCCATAAAAATGCAAGCCCTAAAAATACAATGCATTAAAATGCAAGCATGGTTAATGCAATGCCTATTTTTTTTTCAAGTAGTGCAATTCAACAGGCTTTTTGTTTCAAAAACATTTGACATTATTTTACTTCCATAGAGTTGTACACATCTGCCATTGCTGCAGCAATGCACTCACGATAAGCGTCGAAGCATCTCCCAAGCATTGAAGGTGTTGTAGCTGGATGTATTCATTCACATAGCTCTCTCTATTTACTCTTAAAATCTGCCAGCCACTGAAGACGAGGTGGATTCATTTTGTTTTCAAAGAAAATGCTCCCTCAACTCTACAGAAATTTATGTAAGTTACTTATGCACTTCTTATAGCCTACTGTTTACTCAGCTCTAACAGTGATTTTCTGAAGAAAAACTGATGCTTCATATTTTGCGTGACAGTAAACTTTATTAAACTCATCAGTATATTTTGTGTCATCATTCAGACAATTCAGATCGTCAGACGGAGTCCTACAGCAGGGTTGCATTAATAGTGTATACATGCTGATCTATTTGCTCTCAAGGCTTTTTCTTCCCACTCAATACCCTTGAATCACCACAAGTATATACTCTAATATGGGTCTGTGCTGTTCTCTGCACTTCGCTGGATAGTTTATACAGCTCACACTAAATCTGTTCTTATTTAGATTTAGCCAATCTCTACTACACGTATTCAAACTTCCTTTAGTTTGTCACAATAATTCTTATCTGAATCATTTTCTGTATTTAATCTATAGGAATTCTATTTTTCCTATTTTAGATTAAATATTGTAGAGATTATAGTAGTGTTCGTGCATGCACTAATAACTCTCTCACTTTATTTAAATAAATTTCTGTGAAGTTCTGAGTTTTCCTTTAGCATTTATAGGCTTTTGAGTGTATTTTGTCACACCCCTTTTCTAAATGACCCTGTTACAGCCCCAAATGCAAAAGTTCAACTTTTTTTCGATAACTATTGATCTAGAGAGTCCAGAGAATTGTCCTAGACTGGTCTGGTTCCGATCGGGCGAAAAACCAGGGGCTAGTTTGCAAAAGTAGGTTTTTAACATATTAGCAATGAACGGTTTGATTGACAGTGGTTCTTGAGGCCAAATTTTTCAGCATGAGGAGATCTATCAAATGATTTGCATATTGTGTGGATGTGTACAACACTATGTGATTAGAGTCGTAAAACTCGTTAAAATTCAAAATTCTCACAGACCTCTAGGGTCATGAGTCGAACATGCCCACCGAGTTTCATTCCGATCGGCCTCCGTTTACCTTGTCTAATAGGTGCTCAAATTTCATTGGCCGATGGCGGCCATGTTTTTTGAGATATGCCAATGTCCTCATAGACCTTCATGGAATCTTGGACCAAGACACTGCATACCAATTTTCAAGTCAATCAGACTAACAGTCAGGAGGTCTTAGCCCTTTTTGTTATGTTATAGCGCCACCTAGTGTTCAGTCGTCGCGATTTCTGCGTTTGCCCTCGCTCCCGCGCCACAGCAGCAGCCTCCACCTAAGTGGCGCCATGGAGCCAGTCGCATATGGTAACCCTCGTTCCCTGAAGAGTGGAACGGAGACGGACGTCCCGTCGCCACATCTGCTGCTGCCTGCCGGCGCGGCCATCTTATCAGACTTGGCTCCTCAGCAAAAAACTGAAGTGCAATCCCACCTGCTGCTCGTTATATACCCGCGCTGCGTGGCTGAACAGCTGATGCAAATGATTGCACGCCAATATGCATTGGCTCATTTAGTTTCAGTCAAAGTCGATTGGCCTCTTTAGTGAGATTCCTATTCGTCGGTCACGACTTACATATCCGTTCCTTCCTTCAGGGAACGAGGGTTACCATATGTAACCGAGATGATTTTCAGATCATTTTAAAGCAAAAACTCTAGGCGACAACATCCATTAGTCAAAATGGCTTGTGGACACATATTTAGTATGTGTTTTGTGGCCTTATTTCAGAAACTTTAATTTTAGTTTTTTTCAATAACCATGGGGGGTGTACAAGGGAAGAGTTTGGCTGCTGTCACTTAATGTTGTCCACATTCTGTGATGTGTGTGCCTCATATGTTGGATTGATTCTCACCTGTGTGTGTGTGTGTGTGTGTGTGTATGAGTAGTTAAGTGTGGTGTAGCAACTGAGGGTTACAGCAGTCCATCTCCCTCCTTTAAATTTTTTTTGTATTTGTATTTATTTATTTGTTGTACATTTGCAGTTGTTTTTGTTTTTTCTTTGTTCCTTTTTTGTGACTTGTGAATATAGACCTGTCTCTCTACTCGCCCACATATTGGTAACGAACCTGTGTGCCCCCCTGTATATGGCTGATATTTCCCGGTGGCGTAGTCGAGTCTGGGGTCTCTATTTTCCCCATTCCCTGACGGTCCTGCCACATATGCAATGTTTAATATTGAAGGATTGTACTGATTAATGTCACTAGATGGCACCACAGCTGTAAATGTCATAATCCACAAGTAAAAAAATAAATAATGCACCACACATTAAGCAATACCTTTCACATTATTTTTATTTTCTCTGAAAGGCAACATCCATGACTCACTTTAATTTATTTTTGCTTTGGTCTTTATTTTTATGGACAAAGCTATAATAGAAAGACAAATGTATTAAGGACTACTGTATCCTTTTAAATGGCTACACTGTTGTCCACATTTTTGGGGTTCAGATAGGTGTAGGGAAGCTCCAACACCTTGTTCCGCTTCTCGATGAGATCTGACAACTCCCTCAGATCCTCTTGAAAATCATCAATGAGCTTGCAGGGAACCTCTTCATCATACAGATTTTCAGGGAAATCTCCCAGAGGGTACTACGGACAGTGTATCAAGATTGTAATCGTAAATAACATGTTGATAAGAAACATGTTTATAACAATGTTTAACACACTACGTATGACAGCACTAATACTCATAAGAGCCCACTGCAACACTATGCTTACAGTTTGCTAAATCTCATTTGTAAGGTAACAGTCAGGTAATAGAAACTAGAAAAATGAAAGCAGTGTAAGTAAGCCATTGTCATCCAGAGTAATATGACAATTTTTTTGTGGTGTGATGGTGTGAAAACTCACATGGTCTGCAGAGTCGTTGCTCAGCAGTGAAAGGACAGCCATCCCATTCACCGTCGTGCTCACATCAGGTAGGGTCTCCAGGATCGTGTGCTCAGTGGTCTGGCCTTTCTCCTTGGGAGGGGGCTTTCGGAGGGCAGTGGGGTAGTTAGGCATCCAGCCGCCAAAGTCATACTAGGGGGAAAGAATTTGTGAGAAATGTGATATATAAGCCAAATATTCATAAAGAATAACAAGAGCACATAATTAACATTACTTAGGCCATGGAAAGTGTATATGGACAGGTTTTTCTTGTCATCCTGGGCTACTTGCTCTAGGGCAGTGGTTCTCAAACTTTTAGTAATGTCCCCCTTAAACACTTAAAGAAAATCTGGTGACAAGTCAACAGTCTTAAGAGGAACGATTCAGTGGAATTGGCGATTGGTGCTGCTTTATAGCGCCAACCAATATTCATGCACTTGAAAGCTGTTGTAACGTCTGTTTTCTGTTTTTCTGCTGATCTCCTGCGCCAGCTCTACAGTATCCGTGCGCCCCCACACTTAAGAGAACCGCTGCCCTAGGGGGTTAAAGTATCTTGAGGTAATGTTAATAACAGATAACAGTTTAAAGCAGAGTCTGCAAATAGGGGTTTGTGAAAGGTTGTTGACATTTGAGCTCAATAGCCAATCAAGTGAATACCCTCCCCTTCATGCTGCTGAAGCTTGATTGGCTGGGATTGTTTATGGCTTGGTCCAAACCACTATGTTTGTTTCCCGTTCTCAGAGCCAGAACAACAGAGGGTTTTTTTGAGCTCGAACACTGAATGTCACTGTAGGTTGCAGTAGAGATGAAACAAGATGTAAGTGCAGCAGTCTTAAACTTTAATTTCAAGAACAAACTCAAATCTTGACAAAACAGAATGTCATGATCAGGAATAGAACAACCAACTAAACAAGACGTTAGAACTGACAACTTGATATGACTAAACAGGGCTTAAAGGTGCAGTGTGTGATTTTTAGCGGCATCTAGTGGTGAGATTTGCGAATTGCAAACAGTCTGTCACTCATGGCCCATCCCTCAAATTGCAAACTCGAAGGAGAAGCTATGGTGGCCGACGTAGGATCGGAAGATGTCGTCGTCTGAGTCAGCAGAGAGTAGCAAGTCAAGCAATGAGGTTTCTTTATATTATATTATATATTCAATTATATTTACTTAATTATTCAGTAAAACCACATGTTATTGCGATTTTTCTTTTTTTACTTGTTCATCATTGTGTTAGTCTTTTATTCACTGACTTTACCATATCCTGTTTCCATGCTAGTTAGTATAAGATAAGAGCTATGGATAAGAGCATCAAAGCACCTAGGTAAGGGGAAATAACTAACGTTACGATGTCCGAGGCGTCGTTCAGACAGCATGTTTTTTCCACGTTTGCAGAGTCAGGGACAACCTGAGTATTCTGCTGCGTCTTTTTCTGATGCTTCTCATTCAAGTTAGTGACGAAACGCGCTCTGTAGCGCTGTTTGTTCGCTTTCGGATACGGTAGAAGCATGAAGTCACGATATGTCGACCTTCATTGAAGGGGGGCGCCCGTGGTTATGTAGATATAAATGACTCATTCTAAGATAATAAAAACATAACGGTTCATTAAGTAAGGTCTTTATACACCACTGAAAACATATGGATCTTATATTGCATTTCTGTCAATAGATCCTCAGAAATATCACACATTGCACCTTTAAGTACACCACAAACAGGAACTAATGAGACTAATTAACAAGACACACCTGAACTAAGGACTCTAATCAAATCTGTAATGGAGGAAATCATGGAACGGAGGAAGACTGAACTAATTAAAGCCAGGTCAGTGGTATCAAATGCAGCACTAAGATTGAGTAACACTAAAAGAGAGGTACAACCACGATCGGATGATAAGAGCAAATCATTTGTGACTTAATGAGAGCAGTCTCAGTACTATGGTACGGTCTAAATCCTGACTGAAAATCCTCGCAGATATCATTTCTTTCTAAAAAGGAACATAGTTGTGAGAATACCACCTTTTCTAGTATCTTTGACAGAAAAGGTATGTATTAATATGTATTAAACCTAGTACTGTATTAATAATGGGGATGGTACAAGAATAAATGTTGTAAATGGGAAGGAGACAACAGATGATATTACAGTAGTATCTGAATCAATAGCAGGGGTATGTTGGTGGGAAGTTAAAAAACAAAACACGATTGGGAGTACAATAAGACTACCGAACAAGCCACTGAACTGCCCCTCCAAACCCCCCACAGGCTATCTGCTACAAAGAAATCTCTAACGTTAATTTTGGTCACGGCTTGTCTTAAAAAAAAAAAAAAACAATTTGATGGTCGTCGTAGCAGAAGTCACACTGCAGGACTGAGATTCAAATCTTCTGACACTGCCAGAATTCCGTCGGTGGTAAAATGTGATCACAGCGGTCATATGTGAAACTAACGATCAAAGACTTCAGATTTTAGCCAAAGATCAGAGGAATCTTTTAGGATTTGCTAAATTTCTCCCAGACAGCCAAATCGTGGCCAAAATCGCACAGTGTGCGCTCGGCTTAACACACAGACAGCAAAATACTAGAACAGAACTATACAGAATCAAAATACATGAATATGTGACACTCAGCGTACAGCTAGTGGAATGTGTGGCGCAATTCGCTGGATTTGAGGAAAAGAGTATGAGATTAGGATCACGGACTGCAGCTTTAATGGCTCTGTGTGATTGGAAGTGAATTGACTTGTACTAACTGACCTGTCCACTGTTTACAGCGGCATGTTGGGCTGATGCAGTGAAGATCACCATGGTGACAAACTTGATAAGCTCTTTCAATGTCTGAAAGGATGATGGTATTCCTGTGAAGAAGAATAAAAGGCTGTTTCTGTGAGGAACTCAGTTTAGGATATTTATACATGCACACTTGGTTAAATTATTTTCCATAAAGCAGTGAATTACAGTGTGGTTTACAAAAGAGGTTGTGATCATAGATTTTTTTTTTTAAATTATAGATTTTCCAATAGATTTTCCATCTATCTATCCATCCATCCATCCATCCATCCATCCATCCATCCTAATACTAATCTGAACACACACAGACACACACAAAAGAAAGGAAACATTTGTTGGATTAAATGTCCTAATATGGCAACAATTCAGTTGGAAATGCATACTTATTGGTTCCTAATACTAAATTCTGAAAAAACAGAGTTTCTAATTATTGGACAAAAAACTTCCTCACATAATAATCTAGAATACTGTCTAACACTTGATGGCTGCTCTGTCAAGTCTTTGTCGTCGGTTAGGAACCTGGGTGTGCTCTTTGATACCAATCTATCATTTGAAAGTCACATGTCTAGTATCTGTAAAACCGCATTTTTCCATCTTAAAAATATATCTAAAATTACGCCATATGCTCTCATTGATAAATGCATAACAATTAGTTCATGCGTTCATGACCTAAAGGCTAAATTACTGTAATGCTCTACTGCGTGGTTGCCCTGCACGCTTAATAAACAAACTACAGCTGGTCCAAAACGAGCGAGCTCTTAACGCATTATAGTCCTTCACGTCTACTGCGATCTCAAAATTCCGGCCAGTTAATAATACCTTGAATATCAAAATCGACTGAAGAATGGCATCTACGCTAATTTTAGTGTTTTTGTTTATCCCGAGGTTTTCCCGCAGCCTGCCGGATCCAGGCCGTATCCAGATCTGACGAAGGACCTTCGCCTGGACCCGATGTCATAGCGGGGTGCTAAAGTGCCACCTAGTCTCTCCTTATACTCCAGATAAAGCGTTGTTGGGAAAATGCAGTTCACGTACCTAACCCGAAGTGATAAAATTCTGTATCAAAAATGTTAAGGCCAGACAAGTTTTTTAAGGCTTGGTTTGTAGGGAATTACAAACCTGCGCACATATATTTAAACGCACATATCTATAGAACCAAATCTTAATGCGCATGTGCACACAATCAGCGTTCTCACAAGTTTAGTATTCAAAGTCTGTGTAGAGTTTCCTGTTAAAACGGTGTCGTGTTTGCGGCCCCTAAGTTAATAACTATTGATCGTTGTGACGGAAGTGAATCAATCAAATGAACTTTAGCTGGAAAATAACTTTATTCAAGAACTGCTATAAAGCTAAAACAATCTCTGTTACTTTAAACTATCCTTGTATCTCTGTAAAGCCGCTTTGGAACAATCTACATTGTTAAAAGTGCTATATAAATGAAGATGACTTGACTTGGTCTAGACACATTTTTATTCCACCAGAAATCACACTTGCAGCATCTTCAACTGCAACAACCCTGATAATGGACTGATAATAGACCTGAGGAATCTCTTCCCAGGAAGCCATTGGTGAATATCTCAGTGATCCAACACTGCAGCTCTGTGTCCTTCTGCACGTGTGCATCATGTTGATAGTAGTGTGACAGGAAAGCTGCAACAAACCTGTAAGCAACCTCACAGTCAGATGTTTTCCAGGTTTACATATTTGCAGCTTTACTTTTTTTGAAGATTTGCTTTGCATTTATTTCTTAAGCAGGAATTTATTCAAAGCGACTTACAACACAGTACATGTGCAGCATGTGCTTACTGACTACACCCATGAACCTGTGTAATTGACACTGTATTTGTTGAAATATGAATCAAAAATTGCACCGAGAGAGAGAGAGAGAGAGAGAGAGAGAGAGAGAGAGAGAGAGAGAGAGAGAGAGAGAGAGAGCGCATAATCAATTCATACTTTGCAGTCACGTGACTACCATGGATACCAGGCGGGTATTTTCAACGTAGAGTCCTGTAGTTCCAGGTCTTTCTAGTAGCTATCAAGTTTGTTAGCGAGCTAGCTGCATAAATGGACTAGGATTAACTCCATAGCTAAATTGTGTAAAGCAGACAAGTTTTTTTTAAGATAATCGAGCAGTAATAATTCCTCCGTAAATAATCTAGCTCTACTGTTGGGTCATCTCTGGTTCTCATTTAAAACCATAGATCACAAACCTCAGAACAACCTACTGTATCACACACTTTTGTTGTTGTTAGCAAAAGACGACGGCTGTTACTGTGCGTTCACACCGCCACCGGCGAGAGCGTCAAAGTGCCCAGAAGTCATTCATTTTCAATGAATTTTGCCGCTCTCACTCTCACTTGTTGATAATATCCCACAGTTTCATCCCATCATCTCTGTAGTAGTAGTGGGGCACAGTCTCCAGGCCTCTCTCAGAGATGTTATCGTGAAGACAGAGGGCACTGTAGGTCATTGAGGCAGTAGCACGCTTCAGCAACCTTTCCAATGACTCTCCACCTACTCCTGCATACTAAGAGTGGTGTCATTAATGAAGAGAAGACATGACATAAAGTTAGGTCAAAGACTACTGTATAACAAAGTTCTGTCACCACAAATCCCATAATAATTTCCACATTTTTAAATAAAAAATAATACATTTAGTTAAGGCAATCTAGCAATCTTTTACTAGCAATCTAGCAATCTACTGTTCAAGAAGTCAGTCATCACAGAAAACATTAAAGAGCCATTAATGTATTTTTTTGTACCAATCTTACAAGATATGTTTGCAGGTATATAGGGTAGTGAACTGAATTCAACAGTGTATTGGATTATAATTGAAGACTGAACCTTTAGAGCTCTTTAACCATGACATATGCATACCATGCTAAATACCCCATCCATGGATATCAGTCGACTCCGGGCCATGATGTTGATGTGGAGCGTGTATCGGATATGGGGGAAGAGGAGCTACAGAAGGAAAAGTAAGTAAGAGATTTGCATTCACTGCCTTCACATTCTTGGAAGATAAAAATATATGAATAAAGAATGAATTTTAATTTCTTGTCTGTGAGTGCGTGCGTTAATTGCACCTGCGTGTGTGTACCTGTACCTGCAAGCCTGCTTTTGTATGTGACTTCCTTAATTCCATTCCAGTTATTCTTACATGAATTACAGAATAATTACATTTTTTGAGAGAATGGTAAGAGGGAGGTGAATGGGTTTGATTAAGACATTACTTGTACGTAATATTCTGTGTAGTCTGTGACCACAGGCTTTAGATATCTCAGTCTCGCTCTCCAAAAGGCAAATAATGGAAGGGCAGGCTTTTTCACAAAGCCACATCTCTGAGGTAAAATAAACAGCTGTGACCACAGACTACAGCTGAAAAACTCCCCTGCCGCCAAATAGAATAGAAGTAACCTACATTATTTAACTCTCTATCATTCTCTCTCTCTCTCTGTCTTTCTCTGTGGATGTGGCATGTCTGGAACACGCCCCTGTTGTCAGTGTTGGGAAAAGTTACTTTTAAAAGTAATGCATTACAATATTGCGTTACTCCCCAAAAAAGTAACTAATTGCATTACTTAGTTACTTTTTATGAAAAGTAATGTGTTACGTTACTTTTACGTTACTTTTTCTTCTCACCTGGGCTGGGCTTGCTTGTTTGTTTTTTTTAATAACAAGACCAACAAAAAAGTTATATTTTTGGCAAATGTTAAGGCCCTTTCACACCAAAAGTGAACTGAATAAGCCTCAGGCTGAAGGAAATGTATATTTACGCTTGTACAGTAAAGGGTGCCGCTCAAACTAACCTTTCAGCTGCTCTGCTGTTCTGGATTAAAGAACAAATAATATACAGGAGAAGGAAGTTCAACACTCTTATTTCTAAATCTTATAAAGTAATTTTTGCTTATTAGTATGGTTGAATTAGATCATTGAAGGTCAGCAGCAAAGACATTAATAAAGTGAGATTAAATTCACAAAGTATATTTGTGTAATTTAATAGTTAATTATAAAAGTTGAGTAAAATTCTGAGATTGCATTTTACTGTTTTTATTTATTTTGAGCAGTGAGATGAGTAAGTTCACATTTACTCTAGAACTACAATAACCATCATGTTTACACAGCGCACACACCACCACCTCACTTTGTTTCTCTCAACATGGGGACAGGAGAGCTGTCAGTCAAGAAATGTGAAAAAGTAACTAGCGTTACTTATTTGGAAAAGTAACTTAGATATTTTATTGCAAATTGAAAAAGTAATGCATTACTTTACTAGTTACTTGAAAAAGTAATCTGATTACGTAACTCAAGTTACTTGTAATGAGTTACCCCCAACACTGCCTGTTGTTCTATCTTCGCCGTTCACACGTCAAACCAACTCATGCGCAACAGATTCAATACCTTGTGGAGAGGATGTGAAGAGGGAAGACAGAGCAACGTGGCCAAGGTGAACACCTCCGCCAGCAGGTGAGTCCTCAGCAGGTGAAAGTCCACCTCGTGAACGCCAAACTCTGCGTTTCGGACGAAGATCTTGGCCAGTTTCCAGTCGGCCTTTGAATCCGTTGGGAGGAAAATGGGATTGTCTTTGCTGGGCTGTTGCCTCAACTGTGCAGATTAAATTTGAACATCCGTGAAAAAGGTACAAACGGTTTCTGAGGAAATCTGGGTATATATTTTTAAAGACATTGACATCTTAAAAAAATGGTTTATTTAATGTTTAATCATTCAGACATGTTTGCCTACTCATCAGTTGTACATTATATATCACCTTTTCTTTTTTTCTTTGTAATAATTCAGTTATTTACCTCATCTTTCAAGATTTATTCATCTGTATTTAATTTAATAAAGACTGACCATGTAGTTCTGTTTCGGTCAAAGCACTTCGATGTCACCCTGGGATATCGCTTCTTGAGCATTTCCCAGCTGAAGCCAATTCTAATCCTTCTACATGCTCAAGGAGCGATGTCCCATACAGCTTGATGTCTTGTGTTTTCCCTCAAAGAGTCGAGGTTTTATTCATAACCTGTGGATTTCTGCACTTCGGATGCAAGATACGCACCTGAATGGCGATGGGCTGCATCATGCCACGAGGGTTGCAGTACAGCAGGACCAGGGGAGCCGTGAGATACTGCTGCCTGCCACTGACAACATTCCCCACCAGCCCGTCCAACATCTTATAGTCAGACAGGAAGATGTTCCCTTTCTGGGCATGGGGGTAGATCACACCAAATAATGAAGAAACACAGGAAATTAGGCAAAAACAAAGCAAACCAGTCCCAGTCATTCCTAATCATTGCCAGTAGCAAGTAGCGTACCTCCATCTCCTGCTCCAAGGTGCTCCTTCTTAGAGAGTCTTTGACCATGTCATCTGTGACGGGGAAATTCTCAGGCAGAGTTGAGCAGCGCTGGATCATCATAGGATTGAGGCCATTCAGAAACTGGTAGCCAAAGAACTCGTCCTCATGCCAGTGCTCCTGACAGTATTCTGCAAAGCATGCTGTGTCAGAACATATCCCTTGCGTAACATAACAAAAATATATTTCCAATATATGAATGATCAATACAGTATATTAAATGGTTTAACAGTATATTTGAAAATACACAGAATAATATAGTGTGTTAATATATTACAATGTATTGAATAATACATAAGGAATTGCCACTTTTCATTTATTGAAAAATATCGGACAACATATGTACTAATATATCATAATGTATGTAACTTAATATTCAGTAATACACTTCATAATATATAGATGTATACGTGATTAGATATGGTACTGCATCTGCAAAAAAATACCCCCCCCCCCCAAAAAAAAAAAACCCAATAGCTTTTTTTTAACGTGTTCCTATAGGTGTCTAGTAACACCTCCCAATTTATCCACGGCCAAATCCTCGGGGACACGCCTGGAGAGCCGATCAAAGTTGGGGTGCCCAAATTTTCTTGGCTCTGATGTCACTGAACACATCCATGGCCCCCTCTGCTATGTCAGTCTTGCAGAGCTTGGTGAACAAAGTTGGTTTGCTAAACCCAGAAATTGCTGATACGGTATCGCAGCCAGAGAAGCTGTGTAGGAAGATCAGGTATTTACGGTATCTCTCCTGGAGGGCCTCCCGGATCTTTCCGACATCGTAAGATGTGTCTTACAATGTCGGAAAGCAGAGGGGGCCATGGATGTGTTCAATGACATCAGAGCCAAGAAAAGTGACATCATCAAAGCTGGCTGCGAACTGTTCAAGCTCATATTCTGCGTAAATCCCCCTGAAGATTTGGAAGACTTAAGATTTGATATCTTTAGCAAGTGGGCCGCAGCTGGGAGCATCAAGCCTGAGAAACTGCCTCCGACTACAGGAGCTGCAGCACAGCACTCTCTGCGGGCATATCTCCAGACCAGAGATTGGCTACTGCTACAAAGTCCATCACTGGATTTCCTTGAGTATGGATGGAAACGAGGAGAACAAAGTTATGCTCCAATCTCTACAACAGATCCCATTGCACTGGACTAGCTTCTGAAGCTGCAACTGTGCAGGGGACTGTGACACTCTCAGGTGCTGCTGTAAAAAGCAAGGCGTCAAGCGTAGTTCTGTTTGTGGGAACTGTCATGGTAACTCTTTCCAGAACATCAACCAGCCAGATGATAACAGGAGTGAGGAAGATGCAGGGGAGTTGGATGAGGTTTGTTAAATTTTAAACTGATTTCTGAAGTTTTGTTTTGTAATTGTTCAATAAAACCACTTTTTATGGATTTCTGTATGGACTTGGAGTCATTTTTACTCAAAACTAATGGCTGGGATAGATTCAGCACCCCTAAAAACCCCCTAGTTAGACATCTCAAAAGGTAAAATTGGTTTAAAAAAAAAAAAAGCCATCTGGGCATCCCAACTTTGATCGCCTCTCCAGGCGTTTCCCAGAGGATTTAGCCGTGGATAAATTGGGTGGTGTTACTAGACACCTATAGGAACACATGGTTAAAAAACGCTATTGGTAAGAATTTTTTTTGCAGATTGGCAAAAAAAAAAAGCCTAACTTTCCCTAACTATAAGAAGCAAAGCATGCTGGGAACTAGAAATCTGCTGCAACTCATTCCATGAATGTGTGTGTGTGTGTGTACAGTATATATATATATATATATATATATATATATATATATATATATATATATATATATATATATATATATATATATATATATGTATATATATGTGTGTGTGTGTGTGTGTGAACATGCATTCACATTTATATGAGAACATGTATGTGCAATATACGTACACAATATAAAGGATAAAACTTTGTGAATATTACATGTAATGCTAT
Organism: Scardinius erythrophthalmus; assembly: GCF_964197995.2. NCBI lineage: Eukaryota > Metazoa > Chordata > Actinopteri > Cypriniformes > Leuciscidae > Scardinius > Scardinius erythrophthalmus. Next base: position 4,296,633 of record NC_138225.1, read on the forward strand.
TTTTGTCTTCATTTATAAATATTTTATATTCATTAATATATAGCTATACATGGTCAATGCATATATTTCAGTATATTGAAAAATATAAGCACTAGTTTCCCATATACGGGAATTTATTATGTAATATATTGCATTATATTTTGCAGTATATTCCTATATAATTTTGTTCCGTAAGGGTTGCTACATGTTATTTGCAATACAGTCATTTTGAACAGTTCATTCATTTAAGATGAGTACCAATGGTTTTGTTTCCATTTCCACAAAAGAGTGCTTTCAGTTTGCTGATGCTTTCCCACGATGTTCTGCAGTCAGCTAATCCAGTTAGCTTCAGAGCAGCTAACCTGCACACACAGAATACACAGTTACACAGTGCAAACATTAATAGTGTAACTAGCCTTGATATACTACCTATGGTCCATCCTAGCTTTAGTTGTGAGCATCTTTGTAGTTACTATTAGATATTATATCATTACTGTCTTCGAGACTATCGAGGCTATTTTGCGAATGCCATCCACTTCCATGCAGAATACACTGAATATACATGGATCATGTTTTTAAAACACCACAGTTAATTTTTAACTAAAGTATACTTAAAGTTAAATCTAGCTTAAATATTCAGCATTTCCACCAGTGCAATTAAAGCACACCATATGGCTAATCTACAAATAGAAAACATTGATACAGTCCATTGTCCTAACAATAATGGGGAAACGGTTAAGCTTGCTGTCGTGGGTTTACTAATGAACTCTCTAAATGCGTCTCTAGAGTTACCATTACATTGTAGCCTGGATGCCAGCCGAACTTAGCCCCGCCCACAATATTTGAGGTCGGGAAGTTTGGTCTGGACTTGATCCTTTGTGGAGCAACTATTCTTGAACCAGAGCTGTTCGGACCAATCAGATTGTCAGGGTGGGCTTTATACGATGATGGACAGATGATCAACAGTAACGTAATCATCCACGTCACCAAAGAGCGCGGTTGAATTCATGACTGGTCGAGACTGTTTTCTAAAGATGGCTCCTGCCTGTATACGCGAAGTGTACTATCTTTATAAAGTATCTTCTTATTAAACTGTCTGTACACTTACAAAGTTCTCAATGCTTCGGTTTGCATGTAGGGACCCTCATTATGCTACTGAGTTTGGGTGGGGCTATTTTGAGCCTTGTTAGTGGTAGTAACTAGCGATTTCTTTATACTTACTCTATGCCCTATATACTAGCGTTATAAGCTAATCAGTGGTTCGAGCTAAAACTGGGTACATTCGATTAGCATGAAAAGAGAGAACGGTAGATACCCATGTGTCATTAATCCCTAGGTTCATTTTGCGCCGGAATTGTCCTTTAAAGCTGCCGTTGGCAAGATTTTTTTGATCACAGAACAACATAAATCAGCCGGTTTTAGAGAAAACCCACGCTTCTACCTCCACCTGGAGCCTGTTATTTGTTTTGGAAAAATCCACCGCTCCCGGTTCTTCTGGTCCAATCAGCGCAGGGCTGTGTGAGATCTGTCAATCACAGTTCGTGCACACACCACAGATCCCTCCTCCCCCCCGCACGTTACAACATCACATGCACACGCCTGAAGTTCGCAGCTGTGTTGGATTGGACGAAGCGTGATGGCAGAGAGAAAATCTACTAACAAGCTTCCAATTCCTCGGTTAACAACCAGAGCTAGGTGGTCCAAAACAACCAAGGAAAAGAAAATGATGCTTCGATGCTGAAGAGACACAGAAGATGCACACACTGACGAGCACCAACTCGATGGGAGGGTGATCGCTGGTGGTGGGGGAGGGGCATGAGAGATGTAAACATTCAAGGTTAAGTCGACTCAATCTGCCAGACTTGCCGACTGCAGCTTTAAGCACGAGAATATGTCTTCTCCCTAATTTTTATGCAGAGTGAAACTACACCTGCTGCTGCTACCAATAATTGTGATCTGGAAGAGGAAGCCTATATGGCAAAGATTGACCATGAATAGGCCTACTGTCCATATTGCTTGTAATTGAAATTAAAATAGAGTCGATACCTGTTCAGTTGTTTCCCTAAATTCTTATGGTTGTGTTTTTCTAAAAACTCAATATTGGGTCCAGCAGACCCGTGAGTGTGTAACAAAGACATGAACACTACAGGAGGGTTCAAAAATGACTTGGTCACTTACTGCTTTGCTGCACTGAAGTAAAACTCGGTTTCCTTTGTGAAAGAGAATCGGACTTCAGGTGGCAGAGAGAGGGGAGTGTCGTAATTGATAACTTTAGGGATGCCCTCAGCATACACGTGCCACCTGGGGGTAGAATATTCAGCTGTATTTCAACGGAAGGAATTTAATTTCTCTGAATTTATTTTAATATAACACTTCGCTATCACACCCGACCCGACCAACACCCCACCAACCTAAATAGCTTTTGTTGCTCCTCTATCTCCCTCATTCTTTGTCTTTGGGCTATTGTGTTGGTGTCCTGGAACACAAGTGAAGCTGAAATGCAAATGCCAACATTAAAGGAATTATTCTGCAATATACAAAAGTGTGTTTGTGTGTGTGTGTACATGTTTTTCTATCCCGGTGGGGACTTTAACCACAAACAAGCACCAATGCAAAATTTTTCTAAATATCATAATAATTTGTTAACAAGTATTCATTACTTTAATGAGCTCATTGTTTCCACATTAAATTATGACATTGTTTAAATTAATACATTTTTCGCTAACTGCAATTTTGTATGTACTTTTCTGAAATCCATAACTTAGACAGTTTCCTCTGAGAACACATCCCTCTAAATTGTAATATGGACTTTCTGTAAAGCTGCTTTGAAATTATGTGTATTGCGAAAAGCACTGTACAAATAAATGTGAAGTGAATTGAATTATAGATCATACATTTTAATGTAAAAATGCAAAAAGATTTGTGTGTTTGGTAGGGGACAGAATATACAGTTTGTACAGTATAAAAACCGCGAAACAGACTGTGTGTGTGTGTGAGTGTGTGAACTTTCAAGTACACTGGTAAATGTGAATTTTGTCCATGACTTGAAACTGGAGTGCCTACCTTTAGCAGGTCTTAAATAGAGCTTCTCGTTCCAGTCAAGCCAGCAGTAGCACGGAAACAAAATCTTGTCATCTTCTGGCGTGTTGATCGTGATCTTATCGCAAAACCACTGGTCATATATAAGACCCATAAACGGCTTGGAGTAGAGCTTGACAGATATGAGCTCTCCCAGGGACGCTTCACAGTGTATCTTAAATTCTCGCCCCTAAACAGACATATGTACAATGGCGTATTAGGGCCATTGTAGGTAAAAAAAAATAATAATAATAATAATATGCAGTTGGGTTTAAAATTCAGAGAAGAAACTCCAGAATTTCCAAGAAAAAACTTTTTTTGTTTTTAAATATATATATATATATATATATATATATATATATATATATATATATATATATATATATATATATATATTTTATCATTACTCCATAAAACTTTTATACTCACTCTTTCAATTATCTTCCATTAAATGTAGCATTGATTGATAGTTTTTAGTCCAAAACTCCACATTGTTGGTTTAATTGGGTGCACTTACCGATCCTCGCCAAAACCACTGAATGTAATTTAGAACCTTTTCCTCACTCTCAGCCTCAGTACCATGCAGTTGGATGTAGATATGGCTGTAGGTGCCTGCCAAATATCTATCTCCTGTGTATACCTTCACTGTGTAGATCACCATGGCTGTTCTGCAAAGTAAAGGACAATGATTTTTAAGAAATAATACAAATACGATGAGACCACCAAAGAATATCACCATGTCCAGAGAGGGAGAGAGAGAGTGCGTAAGTGAAAGAGAGAGTCTCACCTCTTACTGTAAGAGAAGTCACAATATTACTGCTGCAAGAATTGCAACAACTGTTGTAACTAGATTGGTTGTAAAGAGAGAGCAGTTTATGTCATGGACATTACAACAAAAAAGAAATATATTTTAATTGAACACTCCATTAGAAAGATCTTCAAAGTTTTATTACTAGGTTTTTGCCAAAACAAGGACCTTGTTCCTTTCAAAATGACCTGAACAAGAAGAGGCCAAGCATTTTATAACTTCCTTGTAATGTATTCATTTCCGTCATGGTCCAATCTAAAGAGTAACACCTTCTTTTGTACAAATAAGGAAACGTCTTCAAATTTAAGTTTATGATTGCTTGGAATGTTTCATAACAATGGCATTTCCCCCTCATGGGCCTGGAGGTGTTCTGACATGCTCTGTCATTTGTGTTTTGTCATCTCTGTTGACATTTTCATGACGAAAGTCTGATTACACTGCACTGCATTAAAAGGGTAGAATCTGGAAATATCTGGCCATGGTAAACTGCAGTGTAATTTCAGGTTTGCCGTATGTATGTGAAAAAATCCTGAGCCAAAGTACACAGAACAGTCAATTTCCAGAAATACCCAGATACTTAGTGTACCAGACCAAGCGGCAACCTCCCCATCTCTCTCTTGAAACCAACACGGAAGTGAGTTAAACTGCAATTCATCGACTGGCCGCTTGAGGCTGGCTGCAGAAGTGAGTCAAATCTGTATCTCCCCCATGTTAAAATTACCAACTTTACAGCAGAAAAAAACATGTTTACAGCCTGGTTCTCTCTGTGGCTTTGGTCTATACAGCTAATTTTGGCCTTTATAACAACTGTGAGGGGGGTGAATTTTTTTTATAACTCATCCGTTAGTTGATTAATATTTAAAGTTCTGCATAATTAAGGGTGTGGCCACTTGAGTGACAGGTGGATTGCCGCTGATGTCAGCCGTTTGTCTGCTGTTACTAGCCGTCACTTCACCTCAGCAAATGTTAGCAGTTGAACTTGCCATCTCTGCAGTGTTTTGTGCTTTTTTCGGGATTATTTCATACAATTTATTACACCCCTTACTTCGCCCACGGCTTAGGATTCCGTCGTTGTCGTCGTCGAGTATCGTTCGAGAGAACAACCAGCGCTGTAGCCTATTTTAGTTGTTTTCCTCTGTGAACATGCACTAATGGATGTCTGACAATTTCGTTGCTTTTTGGAGTTTTCAGATTTAAAAACGTCAATAAAGGCTCGTTCGTTCTGCTCTCACGGAACAGATATATTATAATGCCTATGTACTGTCAGGTGAAATCCTGCAGGTGTCTGTTTACTTGAACTTCATAGGCAATATATCTATGGTTTAACCCATTTGAGAGGCGGCCAAAATCAGAATTTAAAATGGACTGAATAAGCTCTCTACGAACTGGACGAGCGATGCCGCGCTGATGGACCATAGACAAAAAAAAAAAGTGACTGACATGTAACGTTATGCACATAAATCACTGTCACACACACTCTCTCAGAGTAATATTAAGTTAATGCATAATACATTTTCAACTAGCAGAATAGTACAGAATCACGATACATAGTCTCTCTTGTAGCCATGTCTTTTCTATTATAATATTTCAAAGGGCAAAAATAGGAACTTTTAATTGGCTTTACATCCTCAACTGTCTCTTTAGCGCGAGGCCCTGTGCAGTCGCAGACTTGGTACTGTCAGTAGCATTACGTTATAGATCACGTCGAGCTAGATGTGCGTGATTTCAGGCTCCTTAGCTCCACTCACGCCCACTGATCTATATAATGACATTGTCATTCTATATAGATCAGTGCTCACGCCCCGCCTCTTTGCCCATTTTCTGTTATCCGGGAGTGACGCAAGGCCAAGATGGCGACGGCCGGCTCCGCCCACTTTAGGCTTCAAAAATGCTCTTCAGAAACCTACGGGTGATGTCACGGACACTACGTCCATATTTTTTTACAGTCTATGACACAAACATATACAGGAATACATGAAGTTTCATGGACATACACAGCTAAAACACTGATGGCTGTCAGGTGTGAAGACCTTTCATATGTTAATGACTGGCAGTTAATTTCTATAAGGTTTACTCTGTGTCTTAAATTGTCTGTGTAACCAACTGCTTGTTTGATCTCATTCAGGAATGATTTGAGACAGCACTTTCACTAAATATCTCTTGATCTCTCTGATTCTTTTTTAAATAAAAGAAAGTCTATCTTTTCTGATTTTATATTAAAACATATAGGAAAAATGTATAGTATGTGTATATGTATATACAGAATTTTCATATCTTACAGTAATTCTTAAGTTGGCTGCTGATGCAACAGAAACCAGCTGCACCATGTAGAGAATGATTGGGTTAAGGACCTATCAGCTTGCGTCATCTAGGGTACTTCTCAATATCCCTCCTCGTCTCCTCGCTCCCCCGTCCTCCATCCTATGACCTGGAAACCGATCGAGCTAAGCCATCTTGAAGAAAATCTCAATTCTCTAATCACACCGTGAGGAGTCGAGGATCAATCAATCAATCAATCAAATTTTATTTGTAGAGCGCCTTACAACAACCAGAAGGTATCTTTACCTTGTAGGGCGCAACAGAGTCAATAATCTGGGAGCAGATGGTGTGGAAGGAGGAGAGGAAAAGGTCAGGACATACGTGACATGCCAAACACAGCGGCGCCATCCCTCAATTGCTGATCATCGATAGCTAGTACTGATTTGAACTTAGGAATGACCAGAGAGGTGTGTTCAGAGGAGCGCAGAGTTCTCAGGCCGGACACAACATGAAGACATCAATCTCTCTCACTGACTTTGATTTTGCAGTTGCACAACTCTTCTGAGTGTACAGGAACATGCTTTTCATTTAGAGTTTTTTTTACTGTAACCCTTTTGCAGTTGGGTTACTGTATTTTCACAGTATGCAAGTGCTGAATATGCAGACATTCAATACTATACAATATTCACTACAATACTATAATTGCAGTGCATACAGTATACAATTTATTCATCTTACTTATTTAAGTTGTCATTAACTATGCTTTTTATGTAATTGCAAAATTTGTTTGCATTGATAAAATATACTTTTTTCTGTAACTGTATGCTTTGGATTCTGTGTTCTCCATTTTTTTTTTTTTTTTTTTTTTGATGTGTTAGGTTTTCCTCTGCTTTCTGCAATGTCATTCTTGCTTTAGATGTTGTCACGACAGCATCAACATTTACTTCTTTCACTTCAGACTTTTCTTTCTTATTATTGGCTGCTGACGTTTTATGTCCTCATTTTGTCTGCCCTGAGTTATCGTTTCATCCCATGTCAAATTTGGATCTAGTTGCAGTCTTTCTGAGAGCTTTGCATCTCTTATGCCCACTACAATATGGTCTCTGATCATTTCCTCATGGAGGTCACCATACCTGCAGTGTTTTGCAAGCTTATACACGTCCATGATAAAACTCTCTGCTGATTCACCAGGCTGTTGAAATCTGCTGTTGAATTTTTCTCTCTCATACTGTAAAAGACACTATGTCTGCCAATAAAGTGCTCACTTAAAGCCTTCTTGATGTAAGGACTGATTTTCCTGCTAAGACAAAACTCACCCTGCAATAAAGCCATAACATGTCCACTCCCTGGACAGAAGATATAGATAATAGCAAAGACAGAGCACACGACCTTGCCCTGTCCAAACTTATCTCCTTGTCTCCTTGTTTGACTTCAACTCATCCCCCCTCTCCCTTCTCAAGTCACTGAAAGTTCATTAAGAATGTCTATATATCGCATATGGTGTATCTTGTGAATATGTTGTTTTTCCTTTTCATGTTTGGTATCATTTTAAGTGTCTCAGTGCGATTGGTAAAATGGTCTTAATTTCATTGCAGTCATTGGTTTAATGAGAAAGATTAAGAACTTAGGAGAATCCTGTTCTCCTCTCTGGGTGATGTCTCTTCAAGATATCTCCCGAAACCAGGTGTTACCCCATGGGGTACATGAATTGACACAAAACAACTCTAAACAATATTTGTATAACCCTTTTGTTCTGGTCTGGGTATTTAAGGCTAGGTGACAGAGCAGTCTTAATTATTTTAATAATTTATTTTCAGCATTACAGTCTTGTCAACTTCCTGTAAATAAATACTGTGCTGTGCATAGGACGTGCATGGATATGGTCACACATCAATTGATTTAAATCCACAAAAAAAAAAAAATAAATAAATTTTTTTAAATAAATAAAATAAAATAATTGAGACCTATTCATCAATGCAACTGGTCTTTGGACAAAATATTTATCATGTCCAGTCGTGAGCATTGTTGCAAACCAGGAGGGGCCCCTAGTTTCCAACAAATGACTAATGACAATAAAAAATGATCTAAACAGCTAAATCTAAAATGCAGGCATTTCTATTGGTCAACTTTATAATTCCCAGTCAGACCTGCACTATTGAGTGTGACCTAGCCTGTACATCAAATGCACAGAGGGTGATTACAAAAGTTAAACTAGAGAATTTAAATCTCTGTTTCTATACATTTCATTCTCTAATTGAATGTATTACAACCTTAGGCTTCATTAATGATTTGCACTTATAACAACTAATGTAGGCAATTTTATAATGATGACATTGTGTATTTCCATGTTTAATTATGTGATATCTAATTATGCATACCGCTAGTAAATATACTAGTTATGGTGACTTTCTGCTACCATTCCTTGATTCATCCAGACCAAGTCTAAATTCCACTACCAGATCACTGCGGTAGTGAAGAATTTGGTGATCGAATGACACCTGCTCACTAAATATATGATTCTAAAAAAGAGACCTTATTTACCACTCGCACTTTTGACTTTTGAGTTTCACACTTTTGAGTACATCATGTTTTGTTATCTTGTGTTCTTGTGTTTATCCAATAACTTTTTTCCTCATCTTACAATAACCACAAATACATCAGTGTTCAATTATTGCATGGCCATTCAGAAGTTGTTCAGGTGTCTCACACGCAATGGAGCGTCATCAGTGAAATAATTCCTTCAGTGATGGAGTTCGACCTGCCCGGCAAACCAAACCTTCTGCTTGAAGGTGACCGAGGACTTCTCAAAGGCTCAGTTAAACATCCTTGGGAGAACACAGATGTTTCCGCAAAGCATTATAATGACACTTTCCACTGACACTTTCTGATCATGCTGACCAACGCAAACAGACTTGATACAACTAGTCATTCTACAGACTGAATACCACCGCAACCAAGTGCAGGTGGAAGCAAACCCGACCAAGAGGGTCATGTGACACCCTATCCAGCTGCTGCAGCATCCATGCATTCTGCCATGCTTTCATTTTAATGTTCCACCTGTCTTAATGCTGTTATTTCAGGTGACGACTGGATTCCTGCACCAATCGACTAACGTTGCAAACTACAGTGGTCAGCCCTATGAACACTCAGAAAATAACACTGAAAATGTGGAAGCAGGAACATGTACAAAAATGTCCCATTAGGCCAATCTAAATCATTTATTTCACATTTATTTCACATTCACGTACATGTATTCATATGCATTTGTGATAAAATAAAGAATAAAGAAATGATCATGCATGTGAACTGGTCCCCAAAGAAGCTATCTAAAGCTTATACTAGGAGGCCATGACGAACAAAAAAAAAGAATGTGTGGCCTACATATAACACATTTCATACATCCCATTCATACAACAAATAGTGGGAGATCCCATTTTACAAGTACAATTTTGTTTAACGGTTTACCTTAAGTTTGAAAGATTAGTACTGACATACATGCAGGATGAAAAATAGTACGTACATCAGGAAGATATATACAAGCTTAGTAATTGTTTCTTGAGATTGTGCTTAAAAGAAAAAATGGAGCTTGAGCTTTTCAAATTTTCATCTAGCTCGTTCCAAATCCGCGGTCCCCGGCACACTACACTCATACCAGTGCATTTTAATCTCTGTTTTTTACCTATAATGATGTGCGTGTTTCTGGTGAGGTAAGTGTGTCCCAATGATAAATCTCTGTCCCAATGGGCCAGGGGCCGTCTGTAAGAACTGATTTTCCTGCTAAGACAAAACTCACCCTGCAATAAAGCCATAAAATGCACCCACAGAAGATAGCAAAGACAGAGCACAGGACATTGCCCTATCCAAACGTTTCTTCTTCCTTATCTCTGCACCCCCCCCCCCCCAAGTGCGGGTTCAGTGTTTTCCCGTTAAAAAGCACTGACACACCACTGTGTGTCAGGAATGCATTGCTTAATTTTAGAGTAATCTTTGAGTAAATTATGTCATGTATTTATTATTCCTGAATTGGCTTTTAATCATTTACTTGTGTAATTGGCATGTTACATTTTACCTGACAAATAAATGTTAGTTAGTTTTCTGAAATCCTTATTTTAGTAGACTATGACGAGGCTGGTGCTCCCGCAGCTCTGTGTCACGGATAGGTCAAACTAAAGGCGCATATGAACGGAGCAGTAGGCACGTCATCTGAAGACCTTTTGATTTCTGTCTATCACTTGGCAAGTTGTACGGAAGTGGCTAAATAAACTACACTTTTTGTATGAGTGAGCAGTAGGCAACCGACTTAAGAGGTATTAGCAAACCCTGCACCCTCTGACCAAGATCAGACTGGCAAAGCTGTGTCCGTGAGATCCACGTAAACCCGGGGCGTGTGACTCTGTGCGGCATTGGGTCCCTTAGTGAATTAATAATTGAAAGTATGGGATACTCAGAATATTCAAAGATCTAAATTAATTGTCATCAGCATGTCGATGAATTATAGCTGGGGTTATCCCACAACCTATGTCATTGATATAAATAGAAAATAAAATTGGTGCTAAAACAGAACCCTGTGGGACACCTTTTTTAATTGTTTGTTCTGCTGAAATAAAATTTTCAACTAAGACACTGAGTTCTTTCGGATAAATAATTATTAAACCAATCTAGTTTCACTAAAACCCACACAACTAAGTCTCTGCAACAGTAGTTTATGTTCTACAGAATCAAATGCTTTGGAGAGGTCTACAAATAAAGCTGCACAATGCTGTTTACTATCCAAACATTTAATAATATCATTTGTGACCAGCATGGCTCCTGTTATAGTACTGTGTCCTGATCTAAAGCCTGACTGAAATTCATTTAAAATTTTATTTTCAGTTATAAAATGTTTTACTTGATCATTTATAAAAGATTCAAATACTATTTGCTGTCACCGACAACCTTGAAATGTCCTTGAGTTGACTTGAAGGACAGATAAGAGATTTGTCATTGTCATATTATATAACCATTGTTTGTTTGGGACATATGGGGCCAATTTATGTTTCTGCCTGTGGGTGCTCACACTCCATACCCACCCCCTGCGATGGCAAATGCACTGCAAAAAATGCTTTTCTTACTTAGTATGTTTTTCTTGTTTCCAGTCCAAATATCTAAAAATTCTTACATTAAGATGCATTTACTATAGTAAAATGCCATAAGATATTGTTTTCTGGGGGAGAAAATCCAAATGAAGTGAATTTTTGCTTAAAACAAGCAAAATTATCTGCCAATGGGGTAAGAAAAATAATCTTAATTCAAACGGAAACAATATAATTTTTCTTACCATATTGGTAGATAATTTTGCTTGTTTTAAGCAACAACTCTAATTTGTATTTATTTCCCCAGAAAACAAGGCATAATATCTGATGCCAATTTTACTCATCTAATAAATGCATCTTGATTTAATTTTTTTTTTTTTTTTGATATTTGGACTGGAAACAGGGAAAAAAAATACTAAGTAAGAAAAGCATTTTTACTCATACGTCTCTTATTTTTGTTTATTGGAAACTTGCAAGTGCAAATAAATTACCAACCAAATATGAATACATATTTATTCACTTCTGTTTCTTCAATCAAATGATAAATGGGCTAAGAAAGGTGACACATACAAACAAATGCTGCTTTTTAACATGCTCATTTCTTGTGGTGTTCCTCAAGGCTCAATTTTGGGTCCTCTATTATTTAACCTATACACGCTTCCTTTAGCTGGTGTAATTAATTAGTACAATATTTACTTTCACAATATGCAGATGACATGCAACTTTATATCTTTCACTTGCACCAGATACCCACAGTTCAATCTCCACCCTGCTGGACTGCATAGAGAGCATACAATTGTAGATGTCACATAACTTTCAAAACCAGGGGTGTCAAACTCAGTTCCTGGAGAGCCACATGCAGCCCTGCCGAGTTAAGCTTCAACCTTAATTAAATGCACCTGATCCAGCTAATCAAGTCCTTCAGGCTTATTTAAAATAAATAAATAAATAAAACTACAGGTATGTGTGTTGAAGCAGGGTTGGAATTAAACTCTGCAGGGCTGCACCCTCCAGGAACTGAGTTTGACACCCCTGAGCTAAACAAAGATAAGACAGATGTACTGACACATAGAGATCATCTATTGATTATTGTTACATCTAGTCTACTGCACTAGTGTTTTTTCTTTCTTTCTCTAGGCTACCAAAGAGCTCTATTAAACACCTACAAAGAGTTCATAATGCAGCAGCAAGAATGATAACTCGCTCTAAAAGGAGAAACCACTGCTGTTATTTATAGTCATACAGATAATATGACATCATTCGAAACAGTAAAATGTATATTTTTATTTGTGTACATTCAAAATGACTACAAAATATCATGTAATTGAAAAATAAATAAAACAACAGGATGAGCTGCTTTAGCGCGTCTCGGTCTCTTTAGATCTTTCTGGCGCTCACCAAAAATGAACCAAAATACAGAGAATAGCCTTCTTGGCGCGCCTACTTTTGAAAGTCAACATTTAGATTATTTAACGTTATAACGTTGCATTATATATGCCTGAGTCACTTTGGAATAAATCACAGCGTGTTTCATGATAAAACGTGACTTAGCCTATACAGTCCGGAAAATAGCCAATTCAGACCAACTGCTGGTCTACACAGAGAAAAAGCCCTTTCTAAGCTCTTCTGTTGTACCGAGCCATTCGTTAGTCTAGTTGTTTGATGAGAAAATGAAATGTAGCCTATAGTTGCAATACACGCGTTTTGTAAGCTCCGTGCAACTGCTGCAGCTGTCACATTCACTGTCTGTCATCGTCCTGTCTGCACTACAGTTCCCAGAATCCTCCTTGTTTCCACACCTGAACTCACTCCCTTCATTACCCACCTGTTCATCATCATTATCTGCATCACCTGTCTTGTGTTCATCTGTGTGTGTATTTAAGTTCCTGGTTTTCACTCTTCACTTGTCGGTCAATGTTTAATGTTAGGTTATCTTTGTTCTGAGCGCACGCTCCCTTTTTGTTTGTATTTGTTTATATTTAGAATTAAAACCTTGGAATTCATAATCTTCGTGTTCGTCTCCTACTTCAGCCTACCCAAGAAGCCTGACAGATTGACCGACCAAAAGATGAGCTGGGAGCTCGCTGGACAGATCGCGGCTTTGGCTCGGGATAGCCGCGATCTGTTCCAATTCACCTGGGGGTTTGTCCCTCTTGCTGCCTCATGCTCGCTGGATGACGATATAATCAAGGCGTGTTACCGGCTTGGGGCCAAGGAAGTCGACCCGAGGGAGCTTCCAGATCTCTCCGGTCAGGACTGGAGAGAGGCACTCTCCTGTTGTCTGGAGAGCTTCCTCCCGTGGCACGCCATGTCACCGTCTGCACTTCACGCCAGTCCAGCCGAGCCTGCACTTCACGCCAGTCCAGCCGAGCCTGCACTTCACGCCAGTCCAGCCGAGCCTGCACTTCACGCCAGTCCAGCCGAGCCTGCACTTCACGCCAGTCCAGCCGAGCCTGCACTTCACGCCAGATCTGCCGAAGCCAAGGCAGTATGCGTTATGCCCGCTGCGCCTGTGACAGACAGCGTCATGCCCGCAGAGCTTTTGTTTTCTTTTATTCCGCAGACCTTGAAGCTCCCTTCGCCGCTGGTTCCGTCCAGCTCAAAGCCTTCACCGCTGGTCCCGTCCAGCATAGAGCCTTCTTCACAGCTGGTTCCGTCCAGCAGAGACCCTTCACCGCTGGTTCCGTCCAGTTCAGAGCCCTCTTCGCCGCTGGTTCCGCCCAGTTCAGAGCCCTCTTCGCCGCTGGTTCCGCCCAGTTCAGAGCCCTCTTCGCCGCTGGTTCCGCCCAGCTCAGAGCCTTCTTCGCCGCTGGTCCTGCCCAGCTCAGAGCCTTCTTCGCCGCTGGTCCTGCCCAGCTCAGAGCCTTCTTCGCCGCTGGTCCTGCCCAGCTCAGAGCCTTCTTCGCCGCTGGTCCTGCCCAGCTCAGAGCCTTCTTCGCCGCTGGTCCTGCCCAGCTCAGAGCCTTCTTCGCCGCTGGTCCTGCCCAGCTCAGAGCCCTCTTCGCCGCTGGTCCTGCCCAGCTCAGAGCCCTCTTCGCCGCTGGTCCTGCCCAGCTCAGAGCCCTCTTCGCCGCTGGTCCCGCCCAGCTCAGAGCCCTCTTCGCCGCTGGTCCCGCCCAGCTCAGAGCCCTCTTCGCCGCTGGTCCCGCCCAGCTCAGAGCCCTCTTCGCCGCTGATCCCGCCCAGCTCAGAGCCCTCTTCGCCGCTGGTCCCGCCCAGCTCAAAGCCCTCTTCGCCGCTGGTCCCGCCCAGCTCAAAGCCCTCTTCGCCGCTGGTCCCGCCCAGCTCAAAGCCCTCTTCGCCGCTGGTCCCGCCCAGCTCAAAGCCCTCTTCGCCGCTGGTCCCGTCCAGCCCAGAGCCTTCACCGCTGGTCCCGTCCAGCCCAGAGCCTTCACCGCTGGTCCCGTCCAGCCCAGAGCCTTCACCGCTGGTCCCGTCCAGCCCAGAGCCTTCACCGCTGGTCCCGTCCAGCCCAGAGGCTTCACCGCTGGTCCCGTCCAGCCCAGAGGCTTCACCGCTGGTCCCGTCCAGCCCAGAGGCTTCACCGCTGGTCCCGTCCAGCCCAGAGGCTTCACCGCTGGTCCCGTCCAGCCCAGAGGCTTCACCGCTGGTCCCGTCCAGCACAGAGCCTTCTTCACCGCTGGTCCCGTCCAGCACAGAGCCTTCACCGCTGGTTCCGCCCAGCACAAAGCCCTCGTCGCTGGATCCGCCCAGCACCGAGCCCTCGTCGCTGGATCCGCCCAGCACCGAGCCCTCGTCGCTGGATCCGCCCAGCACCGAGCCCTCGTCGCTGGATCCGCCCAGCACCGAGCCCTCGTCGCTGGATCCGCCCAGCACCGAGCCCTCGTCGCTGGATCCGCCCAGCACCGAGCCCTCGTCGCTGGATCCGCCCAGCACCGAGCCCTCGTCGCTGGATCCGCCCAGCACCGAGCCCTCGTCGCTGGATCCGCCCAGCACCGAGCCCTCGTCGCTGGATCCGCCCAGCACCGAGCCCTCGTCGCTGGATCCGCCCAGCACCGAGCCCTCGTCGCTGGATCCGCCCAGCACCGAGCCCTCGTCGCTGGATCCGCCCAGCACCGAGCCCTCGTCGCTGGATCTGCCCAGCACCGAGCCCTCGTCGCTGGATCTGCCCAGCACCGAGCCCTCGTCGCTGGATCTGCCCAGCACCGAGCCCTCTTCGCTGGATCTGCCCAGCACCGAGCCCTCATCGCTGCCCAGCACCGAGCCCTCTCTGGTACCCGGGACTTTTCCCAAGTATTTTTTGGGGGGGGGCCATAGGGCTCCGTCCTGGCCACTCGAGGGGCCATGGCCACCTGAGGGGTCCTCACCACCATGGCCACCTGAAGGGTCTTCTCCGCCGTGGCCACCTGAAGGGTCTTCTCCGCCATGGCCACCTGAAGGGTCTTCACCGCCGTGGCCACCTGAAGGGTCTTCTCCGCCATGGCCACCTGAAGGGTCTTCTCCGCCATGGCCACCTGAAGGGTCTTCACCGCCGTGGCCACCTGAAGGGTCTTCTCCGCCATGGCAACCTGAAGGGTCTTCTCCGCCATGGCCACCCGAAGGGTCCGCACCGCCTTGGCCACCCGAAGGGTCCGGACCGCCATGGCCACCCGAAGGGTCCTCACTGCCGTGGTCGCCTGAGGGGACATCACCGCCTTGGCCACCCGAAGGGACCGCACCGCCGTGGCCACCCGAAGGGTCCTCACCGCCGTGGCCGCCCGAGGGGTCGTCTCCGTCCTGGCCACGCCCACAGCCTGCTCCACCGTGAACACACCCACAGTCTGCTCCGCCCTGGAGGCTTCCTGCCTTGTCTCCCTTGCCTTGTCTTCCCCGTCAGCCTCCAGGGCGCCCACCCTCCCACCCCTTTGGTCTTTCTACGGCGCGAGGACGCGCCTACCGGGAGGGGGGAGTAATGTCACATTCACTGTCTGTCATCGTCCTGTCTGCACTACAGTTCCCAGAATCCTCCTTGTTTCCACACCTGAACTCACTCCCTTCATTACCCACCTGTTCATCATCATTATCTGCATCACCTGTCTTGTGTTCATCTGTGTGTGTATTTAACCTGTTAACCGTTGCCAGAGCGCGGGCGCACTGAAGCGGTTTTTTTTATAAATAGTTCAAAGTTACTATCAGATTTAATGTTATACCTTGACAAACTATACATCATTACAAAGATATAAGACTCAAGTTTCAGAATTTGACCACTATTGTATTCTGAGAAACTTATAGCGACAGTTATTTCTTAATTTGTGTCAGGAGTTATGAAATGAAAAAATGAGTCGATACCTTTGATATGAATTATGCGCGTCAGCCGCTTTCATTCATAAAAAAACTCCCGTGCCGTCGTCATGACAGCGATACACAAAACAACGTCCTTCCGGGCTTTTAGCTAAAAAATGTGCAGATTTGGAGAAATATTGATATATTCTCATAGGTTTACATCAGATTTCTATAGACAGGAATAATATTTATTGAATTTATACCCAAATGCGTCGATGTAATCATTATGAGCGTTTGTATACTCTGTTAATGCGTTTTCAATTCATACCAATAGCATGAGGGCGCCCTCGCCGCCCTGTGCACAGTATTCGCTCCGTGCACAAAATGGCGACCGTTGACGTTTCGAACTTGAGTGTGTGGGCCAGTACTTCCGGTGAAAACTTCCGGTGATCTGACAGCCAGAGCGGGAGGCAGGGAGGCAGCGAGAGCGAGAGACAACAGCGACCTAGGTCCATTACCACAGCGATGTTTTTCACATTGAGTGTTTTTAGGATTCAAGAGAGGTGACTTGCCTTTCAGAGGGTGACAGCCTCAGCACTTCATCGCTGTGTGCCGTTATGTACCATGTCGTCACGTTATAACAGAGAAGTCAGCTTTCATGCATTCCCCGTTGACGCTGCGGAACGGGCATGAGTGGATACAGAAGATCCGGAGGGATGACTTCAACCCGACCAAATGTTTAAATGCATATCATTTTCAGTGTATTTCACCTGTGCGTTTCTATGCTTTCTATTACTGCATTTATTTTGTGCAAGTGAGATGAGTAAAGACCATCTGTTTAATAAATCATTATCTGTCTGGTGTTTATATGCAGCACATACAGTATTTTACTACGTGTAAAATATACACAAACTTACCCATAAAACGTTTTGTGGTACCTACAGTTAAAAATGTAAAATATGTGATAATAATATAAATCGAGCAATTGATGCAAGTAAAAATATATGCGCAGAATTGAGAAAATAGTATATGGAGATAAATTGTAGAGAGCCTATCACAGGGCAAATATGTGAATGTTCACGGTGCATTTTATGCAAACAACTCTAATCGTAGTTATAACTCTATTGGGTCATTGACGAATAAGGTTTTTAAAAGTGTAAAAAAAAAATAGAATGGAGATATAACTATATTTGAAACCATTTTTTAGTTTACTTAGTTTTTTTAGTTTAAGATTTTGTGGTTTGTACAATCAATTAACACTGTTTTTTGTCATTTTTTACAAGATGGAAAAAATGTCACCAAAAAAGTCATTCGGTTTAACCACTGATTTGAAAGTTAAAAACGGATTTGACATTGAGATAGTATATAGTGTGTACCACAGAAGAAATTAAAACAAATTATCACTGATCTCATAATGTAATCATTTATTGGACTATACTCTAAACACTCCAACATATTCAAGTAAAACATTGCACAGGGAAAGGAGAAAAGGGGAAATGTAAAAAAAGAGCCTTGTATTTGTATTATTGTAGTTCCTTTAGTTATTAAAAGCAATATTATTCCATTTAAATATTTACTATATCGGTTTTACCGAATGACTTTTTGACACTTCAAAAGTACTGTTTTTACTTGCATCAATTGCACGATCAATATTATTATCACATATTTTACATTTTTAACTGTATGGTACGACAAACAATTTAATATGGGTAAGTTTGTGTATATTTTACTCATAGTGCTGTATGAGTATAGTAAAACTGCTGTAGTAAAATACTGTATGTGCTGCATATAAACACCAGACAGATAATGATTTATTAAACAGATGGTCTTTACTCATCTCACTTGCACAAAATAAATGCAGTAATAGAAAGCATAGAAACGCACAGGTGAAATACACTGAAAATGATATGCATTTAAACATTTGGTCGGGTTGAAGTCATCCCTCCGGATCTTCTGTATCCACTCATGCCCGTTCCGCAGCGTCAACGGGGAATGCATGAAAGCTGACTTCTCTGTTATAACGTGACGACATGGTACATAACGGCACACAGCGATGAAGTGCTGAGGCTGTCACCCTCTGAAAGGCAAGTCACCTCTCTTGAATCCTAAAAACACTCAATGTGAAAAACATCGCTGTGGTAATGGACCTAGGTCGCTGTTGTCTCTCGCTCTCGCTGCCTCCCTGCCTCCCGCTCTGGCTGTCAGATCACCGGAAGTTTTCACCGGAAGTACTGGCCCACACACTCAAGTTCGAAATCATAGACAGTATATAAACTGGACACAGCGACCCCATAGGTTTCAACGGAGAGAAGTTGAAGCACATAAGGAGCAGTCATTTCCTGATTGCCAGGCGTACTGCGCAGACTCAAACTGAGCTTGACGACGGGGATGTGACGTGAGCAGCCTGCCTGACAGTTGTAAGTTTTCTAGCAGCTGTGCCTGACGAAATCGGAACCATTCCCTTCCGAATCTTGCAGAGACGGAGAGTGTGAGAAGGAGCTGTCCATGAGCTAGGAGCAGGAGCAACGTCATGACTCTCTATGGGCTTCTCCTTTGACTTTATGCCTCCGCGTCCCCCAAATTGCCCGCGAGCTTCTCTTCCTGTCTCTACGGTAATTTCCAGAGAGTCGCGTGGTTTTGACGCAATCGTTAGCCTACTTTTACAAAAACTGCTTCTACGGGGCCATAACGTAAGATACAAGGTAATGGAGCCTTTTATACATTGTCGTGTTTCTTTAGAAATAAATAATGGACAAATGGAGTCTTTAAACGCCTCAGATGTAAAGTTATTCGCTGTCAAAGTGACGCCAAAATGAATGGAAGTCAATGGGATGCTAACAGCAGGTGAAGGCTTGTTAGCCAATGGCGGCTCCCGGGGGTACCTTCAAACTAATACGAAACGCTTACCCACTGTTCGAAATTCAACGGTCGCCATTTTGTGCACGGAGCGAATTAGAACATGAAGAAGTGCCATAATCATGTGACAATCCAGGAAGCCTCGAACACACACACAGCTAACAACAGATCGCGCTGTAACATGGAGAAACAGTCGTTTTGAAGACAATAAACATGTTTGCTATGATATTTGAGTTACCTGTGTTTTTCAATCCATGCCAGGTATTTCCATAATAATAGATTATATTTATAATGTAATGCTAATCTATATAGACTATCATTGTGCAGAACAGTATACAATAGTATATTTTCTGTCTGATTTTTTTATCTGAAGCCAAATTAGATCACAGAAAATTATTTAAAATACTCGATTTGCTTTATAAAGTAAGTTTATAAGCACAAACATGGTTTTAATCTCATAAATTGTCGTGTATTGATGGTGTGCTAAGCTAACATGCTAGCCCTAGGTGCACCTGCCACCTAGAAGTTATATTTTTATTATTTTTTGAACGCTTACTGAAATGTTTCTTTATTCAAGAAATGCATTTAAAACAGTTTAGAATGTAAGGGTGAACTTTGAGAAAATAAATTAGTGACTGAAACCATATGAATAGCATGTGAATAGCCAGTCGTTAGTAACTAATGCAGACAAAAGAAATGCATATTTAGAGCCATAACCAGGCTGGAGAGGTGTGAATGTGTTCAGGGGGAGACTGAGACTGAATGGGGCTCGTTTGCACCACAAAACAATAAAGACAATATACTGCATAGATGGTAAGAAGATGACACTAAATATCAGTAGCATTTTAGCATCAAATCAAAATAAAGTCACATGACATGGTCTTGAAAAACATTTCACTAAATACAGAGTTTTGGACTTATTATCTTAAGATTTTAAACATAAAATGTTTAGACATGTGGCATTAGCTGTAGTGCATTTCTAGACTGCTCCAGGGCCAACTTCAATTTTATTTTCATGAGGATGTTTCATAAAAAATAATTTCTAATAACTTTACAAAACTTTGAAGCTATTTATAACAATTTTTGTCATTATGACAATAATTAATTCTACATTACAATAAACTGCCAGGTGTCAGCTTTCAAATGAGATCATACTTGTGCTTTTAGTACAAAGGGTTCATGAACTGTATCTGTTTCAGTTTGGGTATGTCATTTCTTGGGATTTTTCAAAAGTGGGGTTGCAGCTTAACAGGTTAAGTTCCTGGTTTTCACTCTTCACTTGTCGGTCAATGTTTAATGTTAGGTTATCTTTGTTCTGAGCGCACGCTCCCTTTTTGTTTGTATTTGTTTATATTTAGAATTAAAACCTTGGAATTCATAATCTTCGTGTTCGTCTCCTACTTCAGCCTACCCAAGAAGCCTGACAGCAGCGGACTATTAGAAATCTAATACTCAAGCTGTTTTCTCATTTTTCTACTCTTAATATTAAATAAAAAACGACTGAACGAAAGATACACGGATTCTCTTGAACCACCACCTCGTTTGCGGCAGAAAACTACTGCAGTGCAGCCAAAATGCTCTGTTCGACTTTACTGAGATCCTTTACTCTTCCCTGTGGATGACCTGTGACCTACTTTCTGTAAGATCTGAATTTTTTAACTTGAATTTTTGAACTTGAATTTTTGAAAACTGAATTTGAAGTTCCGAATTTCTTCATCTTGAAAACTTGAATCTGTATTTTTTTAAACTGAATATTTGCAGTATACGAATTCAGAAAAAAAAACTAGCTGTTTGAAAATACATGTCTATAAAATTCAGCCATAAAAACATTTCAATTTGTTAAATTTCAAATGTTCGTTTTAAAAAAAATCAAATTCAGAACTATTTAAACTACCACCTAAAATTCAATTTTGTTAGATTACACTTGCAAATAATTCAAATTTACACAATTCAAATTCAAATCGTTTTGTCATATTATGAGCTCCATACATGTGGGAGATGCTTTTAGCCAAAGCAATTTACTGTGAAGTCCATAAGATTTATTATTTATATGCATTAATATGAATATGGTACCAGTCAAATATTTTGATTGAAATTGTTTCTCATAAAGAGACTGAGGAGCAGAAGAGCTGGACTCTAAACAACATTGAAAAACAAAAAATGATTTGTATTTTTGTTTATTACATAATTTTCATACTTCCATGTGATTTCATTTTAGTATTTCGTTCAGACTGAACAAGTAGAGCCAGCCTGGTCTTCCTTTTTTCTCCACTTTATGCATCAATATGTTTTAAAGCAACAAAGAGTTGATTGTTTTTACAATCAACTTGGATGTTTAAGGCAGCAACTTTTTTTTTTTTTTTTTTTTTTTTTAAACAGTGAAAGTAATCATAGTTTCACATACAGTATGCTCTTAATTTTTGTTATTCCATAGAATTTTTGGAATGGAAAAGTTCCATGGATGTTAAAGATTCTTTATGGAACCATCGATCCCAATAAAGAATTTGGATCATGAGGCTAACATACACTCTTAAAAATACAGTATAAAAAAGCCACATAACGGAGATTCAAAAAAGATTTTATTGGTCCAAGAACTCATGAAGAAATGATAGTAAATGATGAAAAGAACTTTAAGAGGGATAAAGGGACTGCTATGAGAGTGTAACACTAGAGGGCACATTAAATGTTTCACTACAGTCATGAGTCAGTCAGGAATCAGGATTCAGAGAGGATCTTCAAATCAGCACATTAAGGGCACTCGTCTAGAGAGAAAAGATGGACAGGTCAGGTCTGAAGAGGTTATTCATCAGCTATTTGATTACTATAGACACAATGTTTTACCATTTTTAGGCAGGAGGGCGATGTTCTCCGGCAGAATGCCTTGCTCCAGAGAAAAGGCAGTGAACTTGTCCAAGACATCCTGGCTCAGGTCGGGTGTTCGGCCTACAAAAAACAGTACAAACACATCGAAATGTCAAAAACTATTCCAAATGAATCCATAATCATTACAAACCTTAGTAAATAATTTAATTATTTGAGCTTATGTTTTTTACAGTACACATTCCAGGCTGAAATTTAAGTTAACTTAGAAAACGGCATTTATAATCCATTTTTCTTCCGTTACATGTTTCAGAGAGGAATAAAATGTTCAACGAGAAACATTTTACAAGATTCCATTGGTTAGCATTAGTTAACATGAACTAACCATGAGACATACTTCTAAAGCATTTATTAATCTTAGTTAATGTTAATTTAAGTATTTACTAACACATTATTAAAATCAAGTTTTACCCGATAACTTGAGCTAATATGAACTAAGAACAGTTTAACTAAATGTAAACAAAGATAAATAAGCCTGTAACAAATGTTTTGCTCATTGTTAGTAAATGCATTATGATGGGACCTTATTTTAAAGTGTTACCAGAAAGTAATTTCAGAATTGTACTGGTTATTACATTTTTAGTAAATTGATAAAAGGAAAACATGACTAATTAACAGTCAGTTTGGATTTCATGTTTACTGCAAGCAAGAGTGTTGCTCAAGGGCACAATGTGTGTTGCTCAAGGGCACAAGTGTTGCTCAAGGGCACAATGGTTCAGGAAATGCATTTTTACCTGACTGTGCATCATCACATGAGTTACAATGCCTTTCTCTCATTATGATCAGGGGTTGAAGCCAAAAAGAATATTTTGACTGAAAAATTTTCCTCGGCCAAACCCCATTCCACAGAATGTCACACACCCAGTTTAAGATCAGTTTCTTCTTCTTCTTGTAATTAGGAGTATATTGAGTACATGCTTTACCTTCACAAATGAAAAACTCAAAGAAAATTTGCATTTAAAGAAAGAGCATTTTGAACTGCCTTTCTATTATTTACACACTTTATGAAATGTCAATGTTTTCAATCTAATGCTTTAACAAGACTTGACTCTTTGTGATGTAGTCATACAAATAATTAACCAATTGCATAACTTTAACACAAGTTTTTCTTTCTCAAATAATAAAAGCCAACAGAGCTTTTGCCGAAAAGTGAGCTAATATCACAAACTATACACAATATAATATCTGTTTTTAACCTAGCCATTATAAATAAATAATATAATGTTATAATATAATGTTAATTTTTAACATTAACATCGCTTTGGATAAAAGCGTCTGCCAAATGCATAAATGTAAATGTTAATTTTTATCTATGTTGATTATATGAAATGTGAACAGCATGAGCAGGGCTGTACACAGGATTTTATAAATCCCTAGGTCCTTGCTATAGTGATCCTGCTATGGGTCGTGGGTATGCGCTCTCTCTTTTCCAGCACTTTAGACACAGTTGCTCCTTTGGGCTTAAAAAATAGTCCAACGCCGTGGTACAACGAGCACACTCAGGCCCTTAAGAGAGCAGCCAGAAAAATGGAGTTTGCATTGATTCTGGTTTTAGTCAGAATTGTTTCTGTGACATTTCGATGTGTTTGTACAGTTTTTTGTAAGCTTACAAAAAACAGTACAAACACATCGAAATGTCACAGAAACAATTCTGACTAAAACCAGAATCGATGCAAACCTTAGTAAATAATTTAATTATTTGAGCTTATGTTTTTTACAGTACACATTCCAGGCTGAAATTTAAGTTAGATTAGAAAATGGCATTTATAATCCATTTTTCTTCCGTAACATGTTTCACAGAGGATAAGATGTTAAACAAGAAACATTTTACAAGATTCCATTGGTTAGCATTAGTTAACATGAACTAACCATGAGACATACTTCTAAAGCATTTATTAATCTTAGTGCATGTTAATTTCAGTATTTACTAATACATTATTAAAATCAAGTTATACCCGATAACTTGAGTTAGCATGAACTAACAAAGAACAGTTTAACTAAATGTAAACAAAGATAAATAAGCCTGTAACAAATGTTTTGCTCATTGTTAGTTAATGCATTATGATGGGACCTTATTTTAAAGTGTTACCAGAAAGTAATTTCAGAATTGTACTGGTTATTACATTTTTAGTAAATTGATAAATGAATAACATGACTAATTAACAGTCAGTTTGGATTTCAGGGTTACTGCAAGAGTGTTGCTCAAGGGCACAATGGTTCAGGAAATGCATTTTTACCTGACTGTGCATCATCACATGAGTTACAATGCCTTTTATCTCATTATGATCAGGGGTTGAAGCCAAAAAGAATATTTTGACTGAAAATTTTTCCTCGGCCAAACCCCATTCCACAGAATGTCACACACCCAGTTTAAGATCAGTGTATTCTTCTTGTTGTAATTAGGAGTATATTGAGTACATGCTTTACCTTCACAAATGAAATACTCAAAGAGTATACTTGAGTAATACTCAAATGTTCATCATTGAAAAATCGACGGTGGCGAATGACGGCAACTCAGGTGGACACAAACCACGATCACATGACTCTTTTCAGTTAACGCATTATAGTCCTTCACGTCTATTGCGATCTCAAAATTCTGGCCAGTTGATAATACCTAGAATATCAAAATCGACTGCTGGCGGTAGATCCTTTTCCTATTTAGCACCAAAACTTTGGAACAATCTTCCTAACATTGTCTGGGAAGCAGACACACTATGTCAGTTCTAATCTAGATTAAAAACACATCTCCTTGGCCTAGCATTCACATAACACATTATAGACTTCTATAATTCAATGTTAGGTTGCATAGATTAGGTCAGCTGGAACCGAGAACAGTCCCCATAAATCCTGTACTTACTACATCATAAGAAGAATGGCGTCTACGCTAATATTAGTCTCTCTGTTTATCCCGTGGTTTACCACAGTCCGCCAGATCCAGGACGTATCTAGATCTGATGAAGGACCTGCGCCTGGACGTGACGACAACGCAGTCCTGAAGTGTCAACTAGGCTCTTCCCTGTGAAGGCCTCCCTCCCCTCCCTTTACCCTTTATGAGAATCACTGACTTTAGCGGACGCAAAGCGATAATGAATTGACTAGTCGCTTTTTAGAAGGCTCACTGGGGTACTCATTTCTGCGGGGCCTCACCAGCCGGAGCTAATGTCTGACCAAGGGACAGACCTGCCCAGCTGGACGCCTGGGGATGGAGTCTCCACTCTCCCTGGCCATAGGCTGTCATGAGGCTCGTAGGTGGCACGATTGAGGAGGCCGAAAGAAATAGTGTAATGAAGCGACCTCAGAAGCTTCTGACTCCAAGGAGGAGGTGATTGGCAAGTTGTGACATGCGAAGGAAGCTCAGCGCAACGGTCGCTATGTGTTTTTTAGACCAGTACCAGCTCACTGAGCAGCGATGGCTCAAAGTGAGGTGAACTGCAACAACTCAAGGTAATGGATACCAATGTTAAAGCATGCCCCTTGTACGTGGCCCCTCAGTTGGTGTTAATGGACCTCGTTCTTAGGGCTGTGACCCGGAGAAACAAAAGGACTGAATACGGACTGAGGGTTTTGCTGCAGGCCGGAGTGATCTGTTGTCAAACCGGGCATGCTGTTCTGCCACGGTCACCTCGGGACTCAACCTTAAGCCAGTGCTGAAGTGGTCTCCATATGGAGGAAGCCATGTGGCTGCATCTACCAAATGCCCCAGAAGCCTCTGAAAATTTTTTTCAGTGGGACCCTTTCTCACTTCTGTCGAGCACCGACCAGACACGCCATCTTCTTGAAGAGGCATGTTGGATCGAGTCCATCTACTTACTGGAAAAGAGATACTCAGCCAATGGGCGAGATTACTCTCTCCCAGTTGACCTGAAGACCCAACTGGCTATGGAGCACTCGAAGGGTAGGAATCTGTACTTGATACTTCGAACCCTCAAACGCACACACAAGATGGCCCGTGGTGCGGAAGGCTAGAGATCTGAAGTACATGTCATTCAGGTCGAATGCTGCAGACCAAACTTGGTGCGGAGCATCCTGAGACGCCTGACTGTGTAGTAACTTGGACGGAGGCTTTCGAAAAAGGGCCCGTTTCAAGTGACACAGGGCCAAGATGGTCACGACCCACCTTGTACTAGGTACATGAAGGACGAGTTCCTTAAAAACTGGCCTTCATCTGGAGGCAGCGGCACTATCGTGTCCTTCGCCAGTAGGACAACGACATGCACGCACAAGAAAGGAGCACGTCTGCTCAACGTCTACTTCTCTCATATCTGCCAGGTTGAGCCAGAGATGGTGTTCCTGGACCACAAGGGTGGACATCGCCGTACCGATCGCGCGAGCTGCAACCTTCGTGCCCCGGAGGGCGAGGTCGGTTGCAGTGCGGAGCTCATCCATGAGCTCACGGTCCGGACTACCCTCGTGCATTTTCATGAGTGCCTGGGCCTGGTGGACCTGAAGCAACGCCATGGCATGCAGGGAGGAAGGCCCACAGGCTTTGTAAGCCTTGTCAGTGAGAATGGACGAGAACTTACAGGCCTTGCATCGCGACAGACCACTCCACTGGAGGGATAGCCTCGGAACCCTTCACCGCTCCCCCATCAAGGGTAGTGAGGAGGGAGGAGCTACTCAGGTGGTTTCTGGCAGAGAAAGGTGCCGTCCTTACCCTCATAAGCTCCTCATGCACTTCAGGAAAGAAAGGTACCAGGGCGGAGAAACAGACCGGCCCGCCCCGAGAAACCAATCATCCACACTCTGGTTCGGCACACTCTGGAGGGTTCCACTCATTTACATTTATGCATTTGGCAGACACTTTTATCCAAACGACTTACATTGCATTTCAAGGTACACATTTACATTACGTTCTTATTACGTTCTTGCTTTCCCTGGGAATCGAACCCATAACCATTGCGTTGCACCAACGCTCTACTGTTTGACCTACACTCGAGCCCTACCACCTCAGCTTTCAACATAGTTGTCATCTCTGGATTCGGCTCGGGCAACGCTGGTCTCCCAGAGGGAGGCAGTGCAGCCGAGTCATCATCTCCAGAGCCCAGCTCCCCTTCCGATGCTGCAATTGACATCCTGTTCTCTCTGACGTCCTCCTCTGGGAAGGTACGCTTGCCTTTTGTCGTAGGCAAGTCTCGATTGCAACACCAAGATGGTCATGTTCCCGCTGTCAGAGGAGGACAGAGCCATACCGCACCCAGAAACGACCCGTGTTGCTCTTTTAGGAAATGGGACTGTCACCAGTGCCGGAGCACACAGGGAATGACCGCGGCAACACTGAATCAGCGAACTGAAACAGTGAAGCACTCACTTCTCGCTCTCTAACCAACCGTCAAAACACACAAACAAACAGAAATGTGTTGCTGTTAAAACAGCAGTTGAGAGCTCAAGAAGCTTGCGATTACCGCTACACTCACACTGTAGAAATACCAACACTGGGAGGTCTTCCTGCAAGAACACAGACACACTCGCTTGCTGTTTAAACAGTAGTAACTTCAGAGACATCCAATTGACTCCGAAGTGAAAGGCAACAGGTGCGTGTGACCACTTCCGTGTTTATACCCGGGCTGCGGGGCGGAGCATGTAATCACGCACGCCAATGTTGAATTGGCTTGATTAAAAAGTAGTATGAAGAATTATAATATAATATCTGTTTTTAACCTAGCCATTATAAATAAATAATAATATGTTATTTTTTTATTTAATCTATGTTGATTATATGAAAAGTGAACAGCATGAGCAGGGCCGGATTTTATAAATACCAAGGTCCTTGTCATAGTGATCCTGCTGTGTGGGTTCGGGGGTTCAGGGGCATGAAATATAACATATTCGAGGACCATATACAAATATTTATATTTATACAATACTACTATTTTGGCATTATAATTAATAGGTGCTTGTGTTGTTAAATTGAGCTTATATTTTCCCCTGTAATTAGCAAAGAACATTTATATGTGTTAAATAGGAATACATTGTAATGATGTAAATCTTATGGGCACAGTATGCAATACCTGCTCTTCCTCTCTCATCTCCATCACATTCTCTCTTTCTTCTTCTCGCAGTCTCCTAATCTTAACCTGTATATCTTATCTTCCCAAAGCTAAACTTTGATTAATACAGTCTTTGCAAACTGATTGTTTCTGTTACTCGTTTAAAACTTCTATTGTAAACAGTTGTTTGGTTTAGCTATTTACATCTCGGCCAGACTCGCACTATATGACCGTTAACTAAAAGCGTGTCATGCAGTGTCGCTCTGGAATTCGCGCTCGGCCCGTAGCTTCTGTGAACATAAAGCCCTAAAGCCTACTTTGATTTTTTTTTTCACCTTGCCTGGGAAAACAAGTGAGCGTTGAGACGGTCTCACTCTCTATTTGGGTGCACTTTTCGCGCATCTACATATTACTCATCTACAGAGGATTGAGGAAAAAAAAAAATACAGCATGACATGAGGAAAGGTGAGGAGAAAAAAAAGGCAACCCCCAGACTATGCTCCTGTAAGGAGTACAGTTTGGGAACAGGAAAAAAACACCTCAGCAACATTAGCACATAATCAGTACACTCAACATGAACACACAAGACTTGCAACAGGGGAGGGGAGTGGGGGATGGAGGTAACCCAGCACAGGCAAGCAGCAATCCGGTCCTGCAGCCATTAAGGCGAGGGATGGGGGTGGGGGGGGGGGTTGATTGCATATCTGTATATATGTAAGAGTTTGTGTATGTGTAGGCCTGGAGAGTTGCTACGCCTGGCATCATAATCTAGGGACAGAGTTAGCTATAGGGAGAAAATAGTTGCTCGAATCAATGCGTAAGTTTACATTTTAATTACTGTTATACAGTGATGGGTGTAATTAATTATCAAGTAATCTAAATACTGTAATTGAATTAAAGGGATTACTCTTAATTCTTCTGTAATTTAAAGTTAAATCTGATGTAATTGCATTAGACTATAGAACAATTCTGTATATTTAACATACATTTTTAAAAGGTATATTTTTAATGTAACCTTGTCCCTCTACACACTTTGGTCAATTCAAGAATAATTCATGCAATTGTATATTGTTTATTTGAAAGCATTAAAAGTGCAGTTTCTTGTCTCTCCTTGTATTGTTCAAGTGGTTGAGGTTTATATGGGATTTAGTCATTAGCAATAATTAGACCAATCATTTCTAAAGATAGTCATTATTACATTAATCTAATTACACTGTTGAAGATGTCATTTGTAGTTAGTAATACAAGTAACTTGCCCAACTGTTATAATATCAGAGGTGAAACTGGAAGAACAGTAGGCCTATGTTATTCAACCTAATTTTAATTTTCATGTAGGTGCAATCCTGCAGGTATTAAAAGAACATGGCAGCAGCTGAAAATTAAATATAAAAACATAATTCAATCAAGTAAGGCATATCATGGGTGTAGGCTACCTGACTTTACAAACATGTGACATATTAAATAACTAAATAGCATCCAGTGTCTAGCAGTGCAGAAGCATTTACGGCTGAGGGAATTCCTGGAGGGACTTCAGAGCCAGTCCCAAAGATCTAAGGGCCTCATAAAATATAAGAGGTTTACCTATGTGTTATTTTTTATATAGGCTATTTTTGATATTTCCATTTATTGTACTTTTGGGTTAGATTTTTGTTGGTCCCAATAGATTCTGATGGTAATATCTGTCTTTTGGAGCCTCCTGTCCCAACAGAATCCCAGGCAGTTGTAAGTCGCCTACTCAATACACCAGAAATTATGACAAATAGTGTTATAAAGTGCACTCAACCAAATGCTCATCACATGGGGATACAGAGTTTGTGCTGCCACAGAGAGGCCTACAGAGGTAATGTTAATATTATGTGTCTACACATCAAACAATCTACACATTCACATTTTTATGTGGAGTAGCCTATAGAATCAAAGTTTAAATCTAAGTATAAACAGGTATTCGTATCTCCCCCCGTAGGATTTGTTCAGAACTACATTATGTAACTCTAATCTACTACTATATTTTCAGTTGCCAGTTAAGGAGTTATATAGACTTCATCTTCATAAAAAAAAAAAAAAAAGCAATATTTTATTTATTAATAAAAGGTTAATTTTATTAATAAAAATGTACTGAAAGAATGAATGAGGTGTTTAAACACCACTTCCTCTTTAAAAAAGGGGAGGAGACCGAAAGAAACTCTGGGTTTACTGAAGAAAACCTGCTCCCGACCAGGTTAGGTTCACAGAGTAAGTTACCATGGTAACTGGCTCTGAGTATAAGTTACCTCTCTTTCAGAAACGGGCTTGACTTACTCTGCTTTCTCAGGTTTAACATACCACCCATTCTGAAACAGAAAACCCAGAGTTTCCCTCATTTCAGGGTTAACATACTCAGAGTTTTCACTTAACCTCCTTTCTGAAACAGGCCCCTGGAAGTGAAGACGTCAGTGGTGTGTTTATGTGTGGATGTGAGCGCCTGTAAGCGCAGCTTTCTATTTCATTTTAGAGATATTAAGTTTATATCTGTATTTTTTTGCTGCTACACTATATTGTTGAGATGATTTCTCATAGAAGGAATAGTACAGACGAATGATATCATTATCATTAGTCATCATCGCTATCAGGATACTGCCTAGGCTACTCGTGGTAAGTCTGATTTTTATTTTTATTTTTTAAATTAATATCACAACGATCATTAGTTATTAACTTAGGAGGCGCTAACACAACACCGTTTTAACAGAAAACTCTAAAGTTCTTTCTGCGCAAAATTCAAAAACGCGAACCAGTGAGAACGCTGATGGCGTGCACATGTTTGAATATATGTGCACAGGTATGTAGTCCTTCCAACAAACTAACCATCAATACTTGTCTGGCCTTAAAATTTATAATACTGAATTTTTATTGCTTCCGCGTTGCCAAAGGGAGATAAAGGGAGGGGAGGGAGGCCTTCACAGGGAAGAGACTAGTTGACATTTCATGACTGCGTTGTCGTCGTGTTCAGGTGCAGGTCCTTCATCAGATCTGGATCCGGCCTGGATCCGGCGGACTGAGGTAAACCTCGGGATAAACAGAGAGACTAATATTAGCGTAGACGCCATTCTTCTTATGATGTAACGAGTACATCAGGATTTATGGAAAGTGTTCCCGGTTCCGGCTGACCTGGGCCTCATTTATAAAACTGTGCGTAGGAACCTTACTAAAACTGTACGTGCGCCCGAAAGCCAAAAATGGCGTACGCAAAAAAAAAAAAAAATTCAGATTTATAAAACCGTTCGTACGCCAGAACCTGCGCAGAATTCACTTTATAAATCCCAGTCAGCGGAAGATTGTGTGCACATGCGTCTCCTCCCCGAAATAGCCATATATGGAGCTTACAACGCCTAGTTTTACTATGCAGATCCTCATCTGCATATCATTTGCATATGATTATTCATCCACATGATAACGTTTATCGGTACAAGACACATTACATTAATAAAGATCAAGTAGTTGCCTATCCTTGCCTTGTTTTTGAATACATAAATCAAATAGTGTAAAATACATTTCAGAGAAAGTTTTTCTCAATCTTTTCCACTGGCCGAATTGTATTTTTAATTGATTTATATTTTTAATGGAAACAGATAGGCCTTGGGCATTATTTGCACGAAACTATTTTCTCAGACAATCTGGTATTATCATGATAAGCAATTATCTCTGTGGTTAAAACATTAAAGCACGCCACAGGAAAAGTGTTCAAAAACATCGCATCCACAACAAATATTTCTATTGATTGAATCTGAATATAAAAAATGTTGTAACTTCTCAGTAATGATTTCATGTTTAAGTGTTTAACTCCATTAATTTGAATGGCATATTTAATCTAAATGTTTATATCAGAAGTAAAACATAGTTTAAATCATTATTTTATTTATTTAAACTGTTATTTGCGTCAGTTTCACTAAACGGCCCAACGCGCTCGCTGGCGCGGACATTTAAGAAGGGATGGATATTTGCTTCAAGTGACAGGCTTGGTGAGTGAAATTATATTTGTATTATCTTTCTGTATATGTTTAATTTTCTTTAGATTTTCTGTCTAAAAGTGACCAAAAAGACACTTAACTCCAGCTCACCATCGGTGTCGCCAATTCCCTTTGTCTCCAGAATGTGCGTACGCACGGCTCAAAGTTTGCTTAAAGGTGCGCACATTCTCCCGTCAAGTTTGTTTTTTATAGATCACAACCTTTGCGTGGGAACTGGCGTACGTACGTTTCCAGCCCTGTTTTGTGCGTACGCACGCTTTATAAATGAGACCCCTGATCTATGCAGCCTAACATTGAATTATAAAAGTCTTTAATGTGTTATGTGTATGCTAGGTCAAAGAGATGTGTTTTTAGTCTAGATTTGAACTGACAGAGTGTGCCTGCATCCCAGACAATGTTAGGAAAACTGTTCCAAAGTTTTGGTGCTAAATAGGAAAAGGATCTATACCGCCAGCAGTTGATTTGATATTCTAGGTATTACCAACTGGCTGGAATTTTGAGATCGCAATAGACGTGAAGGACTATAATGCGTTAAGAGCTCGCTCAAGTATTGTGGAGCTAAACTATTGAGTGCTTTGTAAGTAATCAGCAATATTTTAACATTTATACAATGTTTAATAAGGAGCCAATGCAGTGTTGACAGAACTGGGCTAATATGGTCATACTTCCTGGTTCTGGTAAGAACTCGAGCTGCTGCGTTTTGAACTAGCTGTAGTTTGTTTATTAAGCATGAAGGGCAACCACCCATAATAGCATTACAATAATCTAGCCTTGAGGTCATGAATGCATGAACTAATTGTTCCGCATTTGTCAATGAGAGCATATGATGGTAATTTAGATATATTTTTAAGATGGAAAAATGCAGTTTTACAGATACTAGACACGTGACTTTCAAATGAAAGATTGGTATCAGATTCAGAAGGGGCATTGCCAAAACAACAAACATAATCAGTCTAACTCCTTATTAACCAAACTACTTAAACTAAAAGAAAAGAAAACAAGAGTACAGCAAAATAAGCTAACTCACTTACTAACATAAACAGGAGAAAAAGGTCAAATTCAAAATAAATGGCACCCTACTAACCCCACAAATAAAGACATAAATGATTAACTAGCTAATTTCAAATAAACCAAGAGAAAAACAGATTAATTAAACCATACAATAAATAATTATTAAAGTTAACACTCACTTCTGCCTTTTAAGTCTCAATCATAGTGTAATCAAAGAGACTAAGGAGAGAAAACTACTTCAATAAGTAGAACACAGCATGAGGTAGACATACACTACACTGTAAAAAATGTCCCCGTTAATTTACAGTAAACTGCAGGCAGCTATAGATTTACCTGTAGAATGCTGTAATTTTACAGTGGACCTGCTGTAATTTGAAGCAACAGTTTATTACTGTAAACATTTTCCCGTTAATTTACAGTAAACTACAGGCAGCTAGATTTACCTGTAGAATGCTGTAATCTGAAGTAACAGTTTATTACTGTAAAAAATATTACAGTACTGTGCTGTAGAAAATATAGGCTGCACAGTATAATACTGTCAGGTGTTCGGCTGCATATACACAAACTGTGCATTACTATAAAGTGTATTAAAGTACTCTAAAATGTGATCTTTACATTGTAACACTACTAGAATCTGACAATTTAAAATTTGCATTCTCAAATAAAAAACACTGAAAATTGCTTGCAAACAAATGACTCAAACAAAAGATTACCTTAAAACATGCTTTTATTAAAGCTAATACCTTTAAGAACCCCACAACACTAGATAAACTTTTAGATTTATTCTCATACAACATTAGATAGACTTTTACCATATGCCTTAAAACAGGCATACATAATTACATATACATACATAAATACATTACCTATTCATAAAATACAATACTGCTCTCTGCTTATGTAATCTGTATGAAATGTGCATTTCTCTCTGGCGCGTTCACTACTGCGAAGATCCCAAGTCAGCATCGTCAACTTCATCTTTGCAGCCGACACTCACACAGAAAACACTTGTTTATTAATAAACTATTAAAATGTCTCCTTGCTATATTTGACATGTTCATAATCATTACTTTTGCCGGTTCTTTGTGGCAGCTTTTAGATGCTTTATTGGCAGTGCCACCCTAACATGTTACATGAACGTGTCACCACCGCATCAGCACCGAAAACGTGATTTTTTTTCAAATCTAAAATCAAATATTGTGATACGAACCGAATCGTAGGTTTAGTCTATCATTTCAGCCCTAGTAAGATGAGAAAGCAGGAGTTTAGTCATTTGTCATGGTTGTAAAAAAAAACAATGGCTATCTGAACATCTTTGCCAAGCGCAAAACAGTACAAAATTAATCAATAAATTATCGGGGAGGGTCGTGCCTTTTTTCACAATCATTTTGGAGGATCATAGAAAAATGTATTGCTGGCGAAGGGAGGGTCAAGTCTTTTTTGACTACATATCTCAAAACTCCTCTGGTAGCCCCTTAAATAAAAAACGAACAGTTCCTAAATAAATAAATGCAAAAAAAGGTAGGTTTTTACTGGACGTATGAATATTAATATTGCTTTTGCTTATTTTACATAAATTTATATACAAAGTTGATATAAACATTACATCAGAATGGCAATAAGCAATTAATAACTTATTAAACATTGCTAAAGTCATCAAGCACTTATTCAAGACAAACTAATAAAATAACATCAAAAGACAAGAAATTAATAAAATAATAAAACAATTATAATAATTAATATAAAAAGTAGGCCTACCAGCAATACAATATAAAATGTATTTCCAGTCAGTTGTGTATAACAACTGTGTAAAATAAAACAGCCTACATTTTTCATGGTCTTTGCTTTTGATGAAGATAATGAAAAATTGTGCTAAAATAAACCGGACAGTGATATGATCCATCCACGGCATCCCATCACATTGACATT
Source organism: Scardinius erythrophthalmus (assembly GCF_964197995.2). NCBI lineage: Eukaryota > Metazoa > Chordata > Actinopteri > Cypriniformes > Leuciscidae > Scardinius > Scardinius erythrophthalmus. Next base: position 4,331,719 of record NC_138225.1, read on the forward strand.
CCTACACTGACTGCACTCACCTGTCTTGATGAACATTTTGATAGACTGATTGATTAGTTATCCTGGCCTCACTCTCCTTCGTTTCATGACGTTTCCGGTCAGTCTCACTTCCACTGTAACTTCACTTTTAACTTAAACTGTTCTCGGAGCAGCATCAACTCTGGTTGGTTCTGTTCACTAGCTGGGGTGTGACTTGCAATTTAATTGGATCCCTCTGCTGTGCTGACTGAGCTGAAATAATTCATAACCATCGGACTAAACCATTTTAATGGAGGGGAGAAACAGAAGATATTTGGAAAACTTCTTTAACTAATTGCATGTTTTTGTGGTTTTCATTAAACTCTCAGGCATAAGCTGCTAATTTAGTATACTATACTGATTCATAAGAGTAGGGGAATATATAGCAAAACTACTCAATTTAGCGGTAATTGTCACCACCTTTCACCCCACTAGCAATGGCCCTGCTTGTTTTACTGGCACTTTTTTATTCATACTATTTAAATCCCACATTTCTTTGATCAGACCTTCTTTGCTTTTGCCCTTAAAAAAACGTTCAAATGATCTTACATGTAGGCGTACTTAGCTACTTTTCAAAATTAATAATAAAACAATTGCTCTTGGGGATTAAACAAAATACTTACTCTTACATGAGTCATATTATTTTTCCAGTACTTCTACTTGAACTCAAGTAAATTATTTCTTAAATAGCAATACTTTTACTTAAGTACAATTTTTACCACCACTGTGCAAAGTTTAGCTCCAAAACCCCAATAAACACCTGAACCAGTTAATCAAGGTCTTACTGGGCATTCTAGAAACTTTCATACAGTTTGAGACACTGGTGTGAGGAAATATTCAGACATTAGAATCTAAAAAATCCAGAAGATCATCACACATTACATTAAATATTAACTGTAAGATAAAAATGCATGTCATATTTTTATGGTTATACCCTTAGGCAGATCAGAGCTATAAAAATACAATATCATGCCAAATATTGTGTGAAAGTATTTGCGTGTTTTATTAATTTCATTTTCAAAATGCTCCTCCTCTTATGAACACTGACTGAAGAAGAGAAACTGTGCAGGTTTGTAATGACGTAAGGTTGAGATGAACAAGATTTCAGTTCATATAATAGTAACTAAATAGTAATTAAAATTACATTCATTTAGACAGTCAGTGCAGTCTTAAATTTAAAAAAATGAATGTCATTCACACTTAACTGTAAAAAGTATTTTTTATGTTATGTTTTTTTTAATTACCGGTATTTCAGCATAAAACAATTTTAGTAAAGTAAAGTGAATCTGGTGTTCACATAAACACACTGACACGGGCACTGAAGGTTTGAATATTGAGTTTAATCTTGAGGAATGAAACAGTTTTCAATAGTTCCTCTATACAGTATGGCAGCTCGTGTGTCTCTTATTAGATCAGACAGTGTATGTGGCCACTGGAGGCCGCTAGAGGCAATGCATTCACAGTCAGGTCATTCATGTGACTTGATTTGAGGAGCTTGAGCTGGAGCAGACAAATGATCACTTGTGGATATTTATAGGGCCTTAAAGGAGAACTCCGGTCAATTTTAACATTGAGCTCATTTTTTTTGTACATTTGGAGTGCTGTCAATACAGAGAACAACGACAAAAATCGGTGTTGCCTACACCGTGTTATTCTATTTTTAAAATTTGCACCCTGTTGATTTCAATGGGGCAAGTTTTAAACCTGCTTTTAGCCTCTTAACATCCTTGATGTGTCATTACAAGTGCACAGAAAATGTGAGTGATTCCTTCAGAGTGAACACGAGTGAATCTGACTGCAGTAGATGTGAAAGATATTAATAAAAATGATGTTATTTAAGCCAGCGCAAATACCTGTGTTTACATCCTGTTTTTCGGTTGAAGTCCAAAGTAGTCGATTGCCGAGTTCACGCGCGTGATCATAGGTATTAAACCTATGCGTGTGAACTCGGCAATCATTTCTTTCACATCTACTGCAGTCAGACTCACTCGTGTTCACTCAGAAGGAATCACTCACATTTTCTGTGCACTTGTAATGACACATCAAGGATGTTAAGAGGCTAAAAGCAGGTTTAGTACTTGCCCTATTGAAGTCAACAGGGTGCAAATTTTAAAAATAGAATAACTCGGTGTAGGCAACACCGATTTTTGTCGTTGTTCTCTGTAATTGTAATATCTATAGTCAGTTATGCTTTGCTCTTAATTATTTAATTGGCTAGAAAATGCTCTTCAAATATTGCTATTAAATGATTTTTTTTATGACTTAGATCCTCATCCGATAATCACAAAGATAATTAATTGGATTCATCCTCACTTACTCACAAACGACAAAAGTCAGGCATCCGTGTCTCTGTTTGTCTCTCAGGGCCCGTCATTACGCTGGAGGATTCATCGAGTGGATTCAGCGGGAAGGTCTGTGAGCAGAAAGAGTCGAGCATGAAACTTGACAACAGAGGAATGAAGCTTATTTCAGCTCCGTCAGGGACCTACAAGACTATGACAATGAATTTATACGGCACTTGACTGTTAAAGTGACAACACAGACCAAAAATGTATTCATCACATCTCACAGATGTGTCTATATATTTTGCAAAGACTCAATAAATATTGCATTGTTTATGATACACTTTGTTTGTTTTTATGCCATATGATTTTGTCACTATAAATGGACCCAGTGACACATTAGATGATTTGATGCTCGTGTATATTTTTCTGAAACAAACACTGAAATAGACAATTACACTATAAATTCATGATTGAGCATTGACCACACTGATGATGGTTGGATTTACAAAAGTGCTGTTACTTTGCAAGAGCTTACATGAACTTTGTGGTCTGCAACCAATTAAAATTCATAAAAAAAACCATAACCTAATTGCAATAATTTAAAATGAATATCCATGTGATATGTTGTGAGATTTGGTGACAATTTACTTTTATTTTTGTGATTTGGAGTGAGAAATATTTATGTTCTGTTATTTCAGCATAGAAATATATTTTTTATTTTTATAAAAGTGAAGTGAATTTGGTGTTGTCCACATCTCCATATAAACACACTTACTCAGACACTGAGGGTTTGAATATTGAGTTTAATATTGAGGAATGAAACAGTTTTCAATAGTTCCTCTATACAGTATGGCAGCTCATTGTGTGTCTGTTATTATATCAGACAGAATATTTTCTGCATGCGGTTAGAAGTGTTCCGAAGGGGACCAGAGGGTCACTGAGCGTTTTAGGGAACTGGACTTTATTCACAGTCAATGTCACTTCAACGCTGCAGAGAGTTGCAGATTTCATTGCGTGAACACACACATCTCCTCCGATGCCTACCTGAGAGAGAGAGAGAGAGAGAGAGAGAGAGAGAGAGAGAGAGAGAGAGAGAGAGAGAGAGAGAGAGAGAGAGAGAGAGAGAGAGAGAGAGAGAGAGAGAGAGAGAGAGAGAGAGAGGAATCCACATGGGTTTAAAATACACAAACATTTAAGTTCACTTTTAACACCTTGTCCTAACTAGACGTGACACAATAAAGCAGCAAGTGATAAAACTGATCTTTTCCAGTGAACTTCATTCACACTGGCAGTGATGTAAAATTGTCCATGATAGGCAACATGAGGTTTGCAGAGTAGATCTGTGTGTGTCCAGCAACACTACACAGTTGAGAGTGAACTGTGTAGTTCATTCGCCAGAGAAACCAGCGCTCAGCGATCTTTATAATTTTGTGTTTGAAATTCCATTTTCTGCTGTAGCTCTGTATATTTCTGGCATCGCTGTCGAAGAGTAATTCTCTGGTGAAGTGGATTTACTGGTAACACTTTAGAATAATGGTCCGTCATTAATAAGTAACTATGCAGGAAGTAATGCAGGACTAATGAGTAGTACATTAACACTTCAGCTACTACTATTAACTAATATGGAAACAAGTGTAGGATGGTGAAGAATGTAGTGTATAATATGAGACCCCCCCTGTGTAATTCTGTATCACCTAGAAGAATCTTTATTTTGTTATCTTTAATTGAAATCTCACCCCAGATGTTTTTCTGTTTATATATGGTATAGAATGTTTTATACTGTAAAAATGTTTCAAATGTATTAATTTAGGCATATAACCTCTACTCATAGACAGTACTGATAGGTACGAGTTAACAGCTAAGGGTCGTGGATGAGAAGCGCATGCGCATTTGCTGTAATGTGTTACCATGTGCCTGCGTGAGCAATGCCATCTCACAATTTCAAATACATGCACAAACTGTTGTATGAGGTGAAGGAGTAAGGCATACGTTAAATATGCTATTACAGCGGTGAATCGCTCAATATAGTGTTAATCAGATCAATCCGTAACTCTATGTGAGAAGGTGTCTTTGATATTGATGCACTATGTCTTTAAGACGAAAACAGAAATGTGCTCAGTTGTTAATGTCTATATTGTGAAGTTTATGGTGTCAATTAGACATGACTGGATCAAAGGAAATATTAAAGCTACACTGTGTAATTTTTTTAGTTGATTCTTAGCAAAAAACACTTAGTTCTTTCAAAAATATATGTGCTCATTAATGTATATTTACTTCTTTCAGGTAATAAAGTATTCTCGCAAGTTTATAATCTGCCATTGAAAGTACATACGGGTGAGGGGTTCGAATGCCGGTCGCCATGTTGCCCCTCCATCTTGAAACTACATTCGCCAAAGAGGGACATACCTGTAAATTCAAGCTTCGCCTTTTGCGTTTTTCACTCAGTGACACCGTGACGAATGCGAGGGGGAGATTACTCGCGAGCCGCGACTGTCGGCTGATTTGAAAGATAGTGTGGTGTGTGTGTGTGTATGTGTGTATGTGTGTGTGCGCGTGCGTGTGTGTGTGTGTGTGTGTGTGTGTGTGTGTGTGTGTATGTGTGTATGTGTGTGTGCGCGTGCGCGTGCGTTCACTCACATTTGAAAGAGAGAATTAAAACGTCAACGCGACAGGCAAATCAACAAGACCAAAGTCATTATTGGAGTAACTTTTCCCCAGATGGAAAGAGCTCATGAGGAGCAATTTGCAAAGATTTTAAAACGGACGCCGAAGTTGCCTGCTTTCTTCTCGACAGGCAATTCAGCCTATTTGTGTAAATTCTAAGTTTTATAGTTGCTTGTCTAACCATAGCATGGTTGTGCATAACGCCAGAACGACCTCTAGTATAACTTCATCCTCGCGTCAATGGTGAAAAGTATTGTTTACCTTGTAACATAAATCTGTGCTGCGACGGATCACAGGAAATTAATAGTTTTAAAGGTGCAATTTTTTAAGCTATAGGGGAGAGCGGGGCACAAAGTAACGCTTTTTGACTTTCTCAGTTTGTGTAAATCTAATGGTTCAGAGTATTTATTTTTTCCCACATTCATTTCCCACATGTCTACTACAATTATGTGTTTTTGTTTTATCAATACAGTGTATACTTTTTTCTTGATATACCCCGAAAGAATGGAAGTGAAATGTGACAACATGCCCCATAGGTGGGGTACATTGTAACATGTGCAGGGGCACATTGTAACATGACCATATGACAGCTTAAAATGTTATCTGATCTAATAAAAAAAATATACAAAACAATCTAAAATATTTTCTAAATAAAATACAATTAAAAAACTTTTTCATATAAAATAATGGCAATTTTTAATAATTAAATATAAACTCATTTTTGAGTTTTGACAACGAACACATGAAAACACAGCTATACAACATAGTTCAAAACAAATAAATAATTAGTCATTTCTGAACATTGACTCTCAGTCTTTATTCACATTTTTCTCACGTTTTCTCAATAAAATTAATAAAAGTATAGAATATAATAGCATATTTCTAATAGGGGCACATTGTAACGCAGTGTTACAACATGCCCCCGCCTGCACAACTGGGATTTAAACCCGGCTAGTGTCTTCTGCTAGTTAGCGAAACATTAAATAACTATCTCAACTGTTAAATAACATCTTGGAGATTAAAATAATATCAGATTTGTCTTATTTTAAATAAACACAAAAAATAGAGATGAAAAATTAACTTAAGTAAGAAATTTACTTTTGCTATGGTTTAATAAATGTCTATGAATATCTTCCAAAATAGAAATAATTTTGGCGGATTTTTTTTTTTTCTATGTAGTGTTGATATGGCAACTAGTAAATACACAAAGTTCCGTCATCCAAGCATGTGCGGAAGTATTTAAAACAAGCGTGTTACAACTAACCCCGCGTTAGGTTGTGCCCCGCGCTCCCCTATATATAAAAAAAGGACACTGGAAATTTTAGTTATTTTTAATTGATTTTACTTTGTACACATTGTAACGTTAGCCTAATCTGATTAGGCTGGGATAGCCGATTCCAAGGGTGACGTTTACCTCCTGACATCTGTCCTGTAGTTTTATTCATTTTAGAGGTTTTATTGTTTATTATTGTCATGGACGAAGTCGATAACTGGAAGCCATGTTAATCTTGGAATAATACGGCCACCGTAGGAGTTAAAACGCCCTCGGAATTGAAAGGAACAGAAACTAATATTCACTGGGTAGTCATATACAATTTCACCGCTAGATGGGGGAAAAAAATCACACAGTGTAGCTTTAAAGTAAATCGAGATGATAGGCGCATGCGCATTTGTTGTAATGTGTTACCATGTGCTGTTCATGTTTTGTAATTTCAGTTTTAGTGTCAGACAGTAAAAGAACCTTGATTTCAACACGCTCTGCAGTTAGTGTTATTCCTCGAGTGTGTTACACAAGCTTAACTAATCAGCTAAAAGTAATATCAAATTTAGGAGATAGTTCCTTACTTAATGAGATTAGCCTCATTAGCCTATTTACTAACTGACAAATTATAAAGAACATTAATGTGTGTCTGAGACGTAATCAGTCATAATTTTTACGCATTGCATTTTATGCATTTTATGACCACGTTGAGAGTAAAAAAAGACAATTTTGTCTCAGACATTTAATGTTGTGATTAATTCATTAGTAATTATTTATAATTTGTCAATTTAATTACCTATTAGTTCTTAATGATGCCAATCTCATTAAGTAATTATTGATTACCTAATAAGGAACTATGTTAGTCCTAAATTTGATATTACTTACTGATTAGATAAAGCAAAAAGTAGAATCTATGATTGCGAATGCCAGTATCCACACCAGCGCGGTGATTGACAGACAGTCACATTCTCCTCAAAACATTGGATTCATCCACGCAGTGCTGTGCAACTCACGTAAAGTTGATAATTCCGCGAATAACTGTAATTGCCGATTTCGAACAGAGATGGCGACAAAGGTAAAAACTGCAGACTGCAGCTTTAAGCTTGTTTCCATATTAGTTAATAGTAGTAGCTGAAGTGTTAATGTATACTTGTAACAGTCACCAGCTTGAGTGCCCTTGAGAGCCACTCCACACCAGACTATCATGTTTCACTCACAAACTACATCTCCCATCATTCTCTGCCTGGACTCATCAGCACTCATTATCACATTCACCTGTGTTTCATTATCTTGTTTAGTTCACTCCATATAAGCTTGGTTCACCCCATCACTCACTGTGAAGTCTTGTTTTAGGGCCCCGTTTACACGTACATGAGTCATGACTATTTTGAAAAACGGAGACATTTCCCTTCGTTTGTGCCCTTCGTTTACACACAAACGGAGAATTCGCCTCTGAAAACGATTCTTTCTAAAAACTACGGCCAGAGTGGAGATTTTGGAAAACTTCGTTTGCACGTTTGCATGTAAACTGAGAAAAACTGAGTTTTAGGCAGCGACGTCACAGAATGTGACTATTTTCGGGATTCTGATTGGCTGACGTGGGCTTGAGCTTTTCGTTACACTGCCATCTACAAGTTTGGCATGCTCTTGACAGCATATACACGGGTTCGTGTGCGATGTTATTTTTGAAAATGAAGAGGGGTGAAATGTCCGTTTATGAAAATAGCCATCCACGTGTAAACGTAGCCTTAGTGTCACACTGCAAATCTGAGCATTCTCCCGGTTTTCATGTCTCTTGGTTTTGAATTTCTTGCCCTGTTCCCTGGATTACTCTTTTGCCTCTGACCCCTGCCTGTTTTGTGTGTTTGTTTGTACGGACTGCCTGCCTGTGTTTGACCTTGCCTGTTCTTTAGATTACCCCTTAATAAAATCTGCATTTGGATTCTCCACCTTCGTGTCTTGGAGCAGTTCGTAACAATACTATTCATTAGTCCTGCATTACTTCCTGCATAGTTACTTATTAATGACGGACCATTATTCTACAGTGTAACGAAAGTTATCATGAGATATGCAATGTTGTATCCAGATGTTTGACTATTGATTGTAGGTGTCATGATGAGTTTGTATGTTAAGATATTTAAAGACATTTGTCTTTGTGGTCCCTTATTTTATGTAACATTGAACAAAAGTCTAAGGAATAGGTGATGCCAATTCCAAATCCATAAAAAAACACTAATTTACCTTGACCACAGGGTGTTCCTCCATAAAGCTTCTGAGAAGCAAAGCTTATAGGAGTGTAAACATTAAAATCAGTTCCAGACAGCTTCTCTATGTCTGACTTCACCTGAATAAATAGACAAACATATTATATTCATCTATATTATTAGTTAAAAAAAAAAGACAGCAGAAAAAACACAAAATGAATTGGCTTTAAGTGAAAAGTACCAACTCTCTCTCATTTCCGCTTAATTTGGAGATAAGCTTTTCTTTCCTTTTTAATAATATATGCTCCCTGCTGCCCCTAAGGGGACGTAACACTAACTAAACAAGTCTTTAAGTGAGCTTTACATAAAAATGTTTTATAAAAGTGGGACAGTCCACTAAAATATGTTTAATGTAAATGCAGAAACACAGAGTTGGTTTTTCACCTTTAAACAAAAGTGCATGAGTCAATCCTGTATGACATATATAGGACATCTAGTGAACACACTTGATCAAACCTTGTTTTAAAGGAGATCAAAAGTCTGTTGGGAATTTCAGGATGGTTTTCTTATAACTTCTAGAATGTGTGTTCAAAAGCACGACACTTTTACCTCTAACTACTCATTGTCGAGAAGATCCTCCTGAACCTTCTTCACTGAAGCAGATCTCTTATTTTTATAAAGCTTTATGCTCTTATGGTAGAGTTAAAACACTGAAGCACAGATTGACCGGGAGAGGGAGTTTTGGATGGATGTTTCAGGAGAGGAAAGGGAGAAGGTTTGGACTCTCTCTATGCAATAGGACAAGAGTGATTCAGCTAAAGATCTTACACAGCTTACATAATATATCACACCTTATAAATTCAGTTCATTCTCCACTCTTCTTCAAATACAAGCCACAGGGTACAAGGTCAAGTTGTACGTATGGCAGATTCATGCCTACCGAAGCAGGTTTTTTTATGGACAACTCCAGAGTGGCATGCGCTCTCAAGGTGGGCAACTAAAACGCTACAAGGACGGCCTCAAAGCCAATTTGAAACTATGCAACATGGACCCAAATGACCTTGAAGAGATGGTTGCAGACAAGACATCATGGCGAGCTCAGTGCCATACTGCCATACACTCCTTTGAGCTCAGCCGCATCACTACTGCAGTAGACAAACGAAGACGCAGAAAGCACAATGCCTTAACATCTAGAACAACATCTAGCCAGTTTGTGTGCGACGCCTGTGGCCGGCCATGTGCGTCAAGGATCGGCCTCTATTCACATTGTAGGACGCACCAACAACAACAACTGTGACGAGATCTGTCGTGTCGACAGCTCAGACCAATAATGAGACTGTTACATAATTAAAGCCTATTGGTCCAAAGTTGTCATTGAATTGAGTCACATATTCCTTGTAAATTAAAAATTAAAAGACAGATTACTTTTTAACTTGTTAACTATATGGAAAAATATTTTGATGTCTTGGATTAGTGATAAGTCACCTTGTATTTTTCATTTATTTATTTCCCCTTTACTATGTCTCAGGCAGTGTTTTCTCTTGTAATGTGTTGAACTTAAAGGGGGGGTACAATGGTGTTTCATGTATTCAGAGTTGTTTACAGTGTTAAAGAGATAGATTCTCATGCTAAACATGGGCAAAGTTTTAAAAAAATATTTTGGACGAATAACGGAGAATTTCTATGCTGAAAATCTTACTTCCGGGTTGGTACAAGTTTCGGCTGTTTTTTTTTAGATCGTGGATCTAATGACGTAGATCAGAGTGCAACTCCTTATATGAGCATTTCTCTCGGAAAAGCTCGCCCGCGAGCACGTCGACTAGAGGAGAGCGAGACCGCGCACATCAACGCGCTTCAACAGGAAATCATCGGCAGCCAGCACTACATAGGATTTGTTCAAGAATGTCTCCAAAAAAGTGTGTATTTGGATGTGAGGGAAAGCTTACCGTGTTCAGTTTTCCAAAGAACCCAGTGTTACAGGAACAGTGGATGCCGTTTGTTTTTCCGGGGCAGCAACGGAGTGTAGGAAGTGCGGTTGTGTGTTCTGGTCGTTTCAGTGACGAATGTTTTATTAACAAGGCTCAGGTCGACGCTGGATTTGCAAATCGTTTGCTATTAAAACGTGGAGTGGTCCCAGTGATAAAAGACCCCATTCATGTAAGTACAACTGGTTCAGATTTCTGTCTTTTGCTGGAAATCAAGAACTACCGCTTGACTCTATAGCTCCGCCTCCAGGACTTCGGCTTTTTCCGGAGAGAATCGGAAAGCTGTATTTTTCTTTTATAAATGTAATAAAACTAAACACTTTTTCGAGATATTAAGGATGCACTACTACTCTATAGGTACTCAAGATTAACATGAGATTAGGTGAAACTGTGCATGTTATGTACCCTTTAAATATCAAATATTATTTAAAAAAGAAAATATTTTGAGCAATGTTATTTACTCTAAAATGTATTTCTATAATGTTAGTAAATTAATTAATTGTTTATTTTTAAACTCTTTTAAGTATCTACTTGAAGATGGGGACAAAATGTTCCTAGAACAAAAAGTCCCAAATTGTATTAAATCTACACTGTGTCATTTTTAAAGTTGATTCTTAGCAAAAAAACACTTTATTCTTTCAAAAGTAGGCTATATGTGCTCAGTTATGTGTAATTACTTCAATCAACTATTAAAGTATTCTCGTAAGCACAGAATCTGCCATTTAGTAGGCTATACATATAGTGAGTCGCTCGAATGGGGGCAGCCATGTTGCGCATCCATCTTGAAACTACATTAGCCAAAGAGGGACATACTGTGCATTCAAGCTTTGCCTTTCGCACTTTTACACTCAGTGACACCGTGACGAATGTGAGGGTAGATCGCCACTGCTGGCAGATTTGAAAGCCTCTTGAAGATGGAGGATCACGCCTATTCTCGAGGACATGTAACACAGTCGCCAAGGAAGCGAAAGAGAGAATTAAAACGTCAACGTGACAGGCAAATCAACAAGACCAAAGTCAATATTGGAGTGGCTTTTCCCAGATGTAAAGTTCTCATGAGGAGCAAGGATTTTAAAACGGACGCCGAAGTTGCCTGATTTCTTCTCGACAGGTAATTCAGTCTATTTGTGTAAATTAGAAATTTTATAGTTGCTTGGTTAACAATCCTTTGTCATAATTTACGAGAGGAAAAGTATCCTAGAAGTCATTCTAGCGCTATGCATAATCATGCAGTTTACCTTGTAACATAAATCTGTGTACTGCGACGGATCACAGCAGATGAATAGTTTTACTGGCGCCATTTTTTATATAAAAAAGGGCACAGTAAATTTTAGTAATTTTTCATTGCTTTTACTTTGTACTCAATGTAGCCTAATCTGATAATGCTGGGGTAGCCGATTCCAAGGGTGATGTTCACACCTCCTGACATCTGTCCTGTAGTCTTACGGTGCGTGTCCACTACTTTTTTTACAGTCTATGGTCCACTAGCTGCTACAGCTAGCCTGGAAATCCAGACCTAAATCTAAAAGATTAAAGGTCTGGCGTCAACTAATGAAAATCGGCCAGCTCGAGGGGCGGCACCAAGCATGCATTTGAAAATCTTCTTACCACAGGGAGCTCGCTCACTCATAACATGGTGCATGTACTTTTAAATAACCATAACTTGCTCAATTTTCTACCGATTTTCAAACGGTTTGGTTGGTTATAAATGTCATAGATGTAGTTATGACACTGCATACATATGAATAATTATAACAATGGACTTCCATATGAAAGAATTGTAGCCACGTTAATAACGTTTGTAAGAAACCAAACCATTTGTAAATCCGTCAAGATTTCAGCGAGATAAGAGGATTTGTGTGCGTGCTGATCACCCTTTATTATATCACAGCGCTGTCATTTTCTGTTTAGCTCGCCTCTGGCCCGTCTATATCAGATAACCCGATGTGATTGGTGCTGCTCAGATCGAGTGGAATATTTAATGAGCTCCATTGCTCGACACCAGAGTAACTCGCTGAGCAAATTCAACTTGTGCTCTTGCGAGAACTCTGGAATACCAGGGTACACTACAGCAGCAAAACTCCGCTCAGTGCCGCTGGGAACGCTATAACGCCTCCACTTTGGGGTGTGTCTGTTGCGAGTGTGTTTAATCTGTTTTTTTTCAACACACACACATAATCATCAGAGATGCACGCGATTACATTCGGAAATAGACAAGCTTTGTTTTCCAAATGTCCCAAGCAAAGATATCCTCTCAATTTTACAAACCCAGCCAGTATAATCACAATGAACACATCCAAAATTAAATATTTAACATATATACCAACTGCAAAGCGTCTAATTTATAAACACAATGATTTACACACTAAATCCAGTATAAAGTCCGGCACAATTAGCATATTCTTAAACGCTCAAGACAGATGTCACATCCCGAACTTCCCAACCTTTTGACGCGTTCAGCGCTCTCTCCGGTCTGCTGTCAATCCCACAATGCACTGCGCGAGCGTGAAGCTCGACTTTCATAGGAATGAATTGAAAACGCTCGCTCTGCTCCGCTCGCTTCATGCCAGCTGATCTCTGATTCTGCTCACGGAGAAAATTATGAAGCCTACGCTGTAAACATTGCCTTACACTATTAATCTCGTACAATATATAACGCCATATGATACTTCACTAACAAATTGCATTAATTTGGGAACATGATAGTTAGGCTATATGTATTTATCTTTAATTTCAGTTTTAAATGTTATGCTGCGTTTACACCGAACGCGAATTGAGCGTCGAATTCGCTTTTATCGCTTCTAGTTGGATGTTTGAACATTATGAATCCACTCGTGCGTCCAAAAGAGAATTGGATTGCGTTCGAGGCGAAATTGTCACATAGTTAACATAGCTGAACAATGTCATTCCTTCTTTGATGTCCTGAATAATTTTATAGGTCTGTGCCATTTCTTTGTTCAGGTTATACTGTAAAATAATCTGTAGCTAATTTATTTTTGTTTTGATGATAAATGGAGCCAGCCTCCAAAACTAATGTACCTGTCCTGTGATTTATTGTATTTATTTTCCTCACACAACACTGTCCAGAGACAGACTATGTTCTTGACCCCTGTAGGCCTACCCCTAGACTATCTTGGGGGTCGTAACAGTTAGGTATTATATGTTGAAGTAAATACGTGTGTGTGTGTAAGGGGCGTGTGTTTAGGCTATGTAACGGGTGGCTGCGCTATATAAGATCGTGTCGAGGGACTCCGCTCAGAATTCACCCCTCCAGGCCCAGATTCACACACACATACTCCGGACTGAGCTCTGCCGTAGCCATGCCAACCACCGTACTGGGATTGCTGGGAGTTTTGCTCTGTGCCGTTGCCGTTACTTCTGAGGTCACACCACAGACAGACTTTGACATCAAGGGGGTAAGACTACAAGACGGGTGTGTGTGTGTGTGTGTGTGTGTGTTACACTGTGGAGACCAAATGTCCCCACAAGGATAGTAAAACATGAGATCACCTGTGGGGACCAGCCAGCGGTCCCCATGGGTACAAAAGTTTATAAATCATACAGAATTAGTTTTTTTGAAAATGTTTTGTGTAATGGGTAAGTTGTAGGGTATTGTAAGGGGACAGAATATACAGTTTGGACAGTATAAAAACATTACGTCTATGGATAGTCTCCACAAAGATTGCAAACCACACGTTTATGAGATATTATTAATATAATGTTTATTATTTGTAGTAGTTCTTTATCTCAGATTCTCGAAACTCTTAAACATTGCTCTGTATTTTGCTCACTAAATACAATAAGAAAAACATTACATTTTGGGGGGTTGTTTTAAAGGGATAGTTCATTCAAAAATAACCATTTTGTCACCCTCATGTTTTTTCAAAGTTGTGTGACTCTTCTGTGGAACATATGTATTTTTTCAATTATGTTTTTTGTACATACTGTACAATGTAAGTCGAGGGGCACCAATATTGGTTATACTGGTTCCACAATGTTCATCAGAATATCTTGTGTGTTCCAAAGAGGAAAAGTCGTACTGGTTTTGAACGGGTGAGTGAATGATGACAGAGTTTGCATTTGTGGGTGAACTGTACCTTTAATCTATTAGTTCTTAAGTGATTCCCAAACAGGGACATTTTTAATGTTGCTTTATTAAAGCTTAAAAAAAAAAAAACACACAAAAAAGAACATATGTGACAGATACAAGTAAATGTGCATTTACTTGTGTGACTTTAATGATAATTCTACATGATATCCAGTGAGAAAACATGAAAATGTGAGGTTTGGTGTTGATAACGACAACGCAGTCCTAAAGTGTCAACTAGTCTCTCCCCTGTGCAGGCCTCCTTCCCTTTACCTCTATACAGATAAAATGTTGTCGGGATAATACCGGTTCGCGTGGCTTTGCAGATGCGACAATTTCTGAATTATACATTTTTAAGGCCAAACAAGTAGTTTGTTGAGGGTTGATTTGTGAAGGACTACACGCCTGCCCACATATATATTCAAACGCATACCTATCGACCGAACACATGATGCGCATGTGCGCGCCGTCTGCGTTTTCACAGGTTTGCACAGAGAAAACGGATAATTGTTTGCACCTTCGAACCTATTTCGGGGAGTGCGTTCTCGAGACACCAGGCACTTTTTGTGCGGATGGGCGGCCTGTTAAAAGGGTTTTCTGTTAAAACGATGTTGTGTTAGCGGCCCTCAAGTCAATGACTAATGATCTTCGCAACTTCACTGTTACGCTAATGTCTATTATCACTGTAAAGCTGATTTGAAACAATTCATACTGTTAAAAGCGCTATATAAATGAAGGTGACTTGACTTGATAAAGGGAACTTGAGCTGATGGGACTGTGGAGGCTGGGAAATGGCTATATACAAAATAACCAAGAAATTAGGAATGACACAGAATACTCACCTATAGCTTATTTACATTTTATTAGGGCACAGATACATCTGTTGTTGTTTATTTCAGGCATTGTTGTAGTTGACACACTGCAGTACTATAGTCATCTGTAATGACAAATGAAATAAAGTTAAAGACATCAAAGAGTAAAAAAACTGTATTAGCCTAAACTGGCATATGTTATTCACTCATTGTTTGCTCTGTTGAGTCCTTATTTATCTGAAAGCCTGTAATCAATCAGGTAAAACAGCTCTAATGATTTATCATATTACAAAACTGAATATTACATTTAATAATCCATTAAACAAGGAGCAAATATTTTCAGTTCCATTTGCAGTTTGGAGAATGGAGCTTAGAGGCGCCTGTCACTGAAGAAGTGAAGAACATCTGTATTGCGGTAGGAGACAGAAAATCACTCATGTTGTAAATGTGTTTTTGTTCAAACACAGCCTAGTAAAATTATCTATTTTGATGCTGTAAAATGTGTTGGGGAAATTAATTGTTGTCATTTTTAAAACAACTATTTTACTTTTCACGCAGTCACAAAACATTTCACATGAGTTTTCTGATTTCTGAATAATAGACGTAACTCCCTAGAAAGTAATAAACTTAAAAAAATAAAAATAATATAAATATATATATATATATATATATATATATATATATATATATATATATATATATATATATATATATATATATATATATATATATGAATATATAAAATGTGTGTTTGTTTATTCAGGTGAAGCCAGACATAGAGAAGGCGGTTGGAACCATTTTTCCTGATTACATTCCAATAAGCTTTAGGCTTCAGGTTGAGAAGGAAACAAACTATGTGGTCAAGGTAAATGAGTGTTTCTCTGCATTTGTATAAGATAAAACTTTTCTCAACTTTGCAGCATTGCTGGACACTCAAATCTTGTCTACAATGTCACTGTGTTGCAGAATTTGATGGAATTTGTTTGCTTTCATGCAAAATGTATGTGTTTTGGTCGCTATCAATGTGAACAGGCTTTTGGAAGAGATCAATTATAAATCCATGTGGATTTCTCTCTCTCTCTCTCTCTCTCTCTCTCTCTCTCTCTCTCTCTCTCTCTCTCTCTCTCTCTCTCTCTCTCTCTCTCTCTCTCTCTCTCAGGTGTACATCAATGTAAATACGTGCGTTCATGCGATGATATATCAAGCTCTCTATGGAGGGGAACTGACTGTGACTGGAGTCCGGTACCCTACAACCGCCTGTCAGCCTCTGGTCCCCTTCTGAACACTTCTAACCGCATGCAGAAAATAGTCTGTCTGATCAAATACTGTAACAGACACAAAATGAGCTGCCATACTGCATAGAGGAACTATTGAAAACTGTTTTATTCCTCAATATTAAACTCAATATTCAAACCCTCAGTGCTGGTGTGTTTATATGAAGATGTGAACAACACATTCACTTTACTAAAAAATGTTTTATGCTGAAATAATAAACATTACATTTTTTTTTTCAAATCCTCATTTTTAAATCTTTAGCAACAAGAAGTAAGATAAAATAATGTAAAATGACACTTTTTAAAAAAATCGTAAGATTTAATTGATTGTCTGAATGACTTTTTTAAAAGGAAAAATCCTTTTTTTAATATAAAGCGTGAATAAATAATTTTTTTTAAAACTGCACTGACTGTCTAAATGTATGTAGTTTTAAAACATTTCTCAATAAACACTGTATTTTCAAAATGTATTATATGATCTTGTTCATCTCAACCTCACGTCATTACAAACCTGTAGTTTCTCTTCTTCAGTCAGTGTTCATGATAGGAGCGTTTTAAAAAAGAAATTAACAAAACCCAAAAATACTTACACAAAATTTTTCACATGATATTCTATTTTTTATTTCCTGTGCTAAAGAGAACCCAGCAAACATTGGTCCGACGGCAACGTCGTGTCCCTGGCCAAAAATAGTCGCGGTATGACGGCATATAAATCGGTAAAAATATGTAACAGAACATTTCCTAAAAATGCATTCAGATACATTTGTACATGTCTACAGTTCTCTGGGGTTGCATGTATAATTGTTATTTTGACTTTTAGCTACGTGTAGTTCAATATAGTGTATCGGGTGAGAGGACGTCACCTGGCGACGTCTTTTACACGTGCATTTATAGTCCATCATGACCCTCCATCATGGAATCCTTGTGAAATATGCAAAAGCTGTGCTTAATCCTTGCATGGTTAATACTGCAAAAATTAATTTAATTGCCCAAGTAGTTTTTAAGAGGTTGTGAAGACGTCCACTGACGTCCTTTACACGTCAAGGCTGTGAATAGACGTCCACTGATGTCTTTTACACGTCTAGTCAAGCAAGACAGAAAAAAAAACAGGAATTATCTTTATGAAATACACGAATTGTATACAAAGTAAATATATTTACTTTATCTTGTTTAAATAAATTATAATCACACAGTTCCTATGTGGTTAAGTGAATGCAAAGCCTCTGCATTCTAGTCATTATTTCAACCTGTAGCCTACCTGATACGTTGTGTGGTTTTTTTTATGGAATGTATGCATATACATGTAAAACAGAAATATATCGTTGGATGTAATTGCCAAAACTGTGCTGCCAAGATGTAACAAAAGATCTCCCGACATTACCAAATCCCGCGATAGGTTAGATTATCTCACGAGATGTTAACGCGTTTTCCCCATAGACTCACTCCGGAGAACACTGAAGTTTGAACAACCACGGAGAGAGGAGGAATTGAGGCCCATATTATTAGAAATCTACTGTTGAGTACGTACATTTTGTATTATTAGATTCACGTGCTAGAGTTTTACTTGTTTGACATGAATGAACCGAAAGAAATGATGCCCACAGTGTCAACTGAAATTGGCTAACTGAGTTTGGCTAAAATTAGCTAGTAGGCTAAAAGTTACTTTGACTGTATCATTAAACATACTTTATACTATGGTATACCGTTGTATAAGTTCAAAGTTATTACTGTAAATTATTAATGTAGCCTTTTGAGAGTTTCTTTCAGAAAGTAAATTATCTGAAGTAGAATGAAATTAGCTGGATTTGAACGTATGTTTTCAGTAACTGCTTTAAAAATATTTTGTAATTTTAGAATTGCTAAACATGTCTTTTCAGGGGACATCACAGCCCACCTGTCTTTATCAGAAATGTCCTGTTCACTTTCTCACTGTTACACACCTAGTTAAGGGTCTTTCTCAAGGGCACCACAGTGGTATTGAAGAGGCAGGGGACAAATGCTGTTTTGAATTTAGCTTGAAGACCATAAAAATATTTTGAAAATAAGTGCATGGCATTTACCTCAAATTTTAAATTTTCATTTATTTTAAAAAGAAATATATTCTCTTCCCTTAGATGCTGTGAAGAGGTGGAGCCCACATGCTACAGACACTGAAATTGATGCAGCAATGGCAGAACACCTGAAACACGCTCCAGGAAGAGCTGGGGGTGGTGGATACAAAAATGAGCCAAACAATGTGTTTAAGGGATAGTTCACCCAAAAATGAAAATTGTCATCATTTACTCAACCTCATGTTTCAAACCTGTATTCTATGCTAAACACAAAGATATTTAGAAGAATGTTTGTAACCAAGCAGATGTCGCTTCCCATTAATAATCATTTTTTCTCCAATAATGGTAGTCAGTGGATGCTCTATTTGCTTGGTTACAAACATTCTTCAAAATATCTTCTTTTGTGTTCAGCAGAAGAAAGAAACTCATACAGGTTTGGAATTTGGTGAGTAAATTACATAATTTTCATTTTTTGGGTGAACTATCTTTATATAATAATTCAGTATTTTGCTATTGGTATTTAGTTTGGTTAACAAATCGAGAGCTTAGAATTATAAGGTTCTATCTCCGTTTATTGTAGTTTATTGAGGATCAAAGTTTTTAAACTCGGTTTATGTTTTGTGAGATGGAACCTTTTATTTTATTAATAACTACTAACAAAATATTTTTTTTACAAAAATAACACCACACAGGCATTAATAAACACCTAATGAATCAGATTGTCAAAAACTCAATTTCGACCAAAAGTGGAGATAGAACCTTATAATTCTAAGCTCACGAAATGTTAAACATATAAAAAATAAAGAGAAATTTTGGCTGTTCAAGATCAATAAAATGTTGTGCTTAATCAGAACATGCTTCTTTTTTGCTTATGTCCACAAATAATGTGTTATTGTTTTTGATGTACACGTGATTAAAACGTTTTATTGACGTTCAGGTCTGACTGGACCAATTTTGGACCTTTTTAGAACCTTTGTCAAGATGTGTAGGCTAAACCTCAAGACTTGATTGTCTTTCACGATGTTACACAATAGGTGTGTGATTATTTTATATGCAGGCTTATACACTTAAATTATGCAGCAACACATTTAAACACATATGACGACGCATTTAGACGTCCAGGGACGCGCAGAAGAGACGTGGAATTCACGGCCAGAAAAGACGTGGAATTCACGGCCAGAAAAGACGTGGAATTCACGGCCAGAAAAGACGTCGGTTCAACTTCCATTTTGGAACTATTTTTCAACCATGACGGGACGTCTCGGACGGACGTCTTTTCAACGGTCATTAAACGTCCAAATGTTTGCTGGGAAGCGTTGAGCTCTGAAATCTTTTGCAGCGATTTTTGAGTGAGCATATCAGTGAACACCCCTGACCACTCGGTGAGTTTCACGTCTTTGTAAACGAAAGTTTAATGTGTTTTAGGAAGGAATGTTCCAGTGCACCTAGACAACCATTGTGGGGGTGGGGGGGAAAGCGAAATAAACCTAAAATTCTCGGGACAGGAGCATGTGTCCAAATTTTAATCTTAACCGTTCTATTTCATCAGATACAATCTGTAAACAGGGCTTTAAGTGTAAAATACCGAACTTGTCCTTTAAGCAACTTTTCATGTTAAAAATACCCGTTTTCTAACCCATACATGCTTAAACAATTGCCTGATGGGCTGAATGAGCCCTTCTCTGATCACTGAGATTGTCTCTATAATCCTGTAAAGTAAAATAAATAAGAGGGATTCGGGCCGGAATTTTAGACTGGGCGTGACGTCACGGCACGCTCACATAGCGTCTGGCAGGTTTGTGTATTCGCCGGCATTCTGCGTAGAAGATTGTAAGAGACCTGCTTGTAGTTCATTTCAAACACCAACGCAAACTCCACGTAAGATAAAAAAAAAGAAAACTTTTGTCTAGTCTAAATTGGACTCAGACAGGCGTCGGAATAAGACGAGAGTAAACATAGGGAAGGCTGATATATAAGTTAGATAATTAGACACAAATTTTGAGCAAATTACTGCTTAATTAGGAAGTATTGCTATTGGAATATGCTACTTAGCAGATCAATAAAATAGGCTAAACCCCCGCAAATCTTCGGCGGATTAGCCTGTTTGGCTTTTATGGTAACGTCATAGTGCCATTTAATTGTTTATTACCTTGAGACAATTGAGTGTACTTTTTTGACCGACTGTGTAGCTTTGAGCTTTTACAAAGTAACAACTTATATTGTTCATGAACGTGTTTCCATAATAATACAATCATAAGTGGATACAGTAAACACATAACACAGTTCAACATGGAGATAGATGGAAATAAAAAACGAAGTTCTCTTTCATCATCTCGTTTCGAGATCCACCTATGGGAAGGGCATCCGTACCTGACCTCTGCAGAAGCATCCAATTGCACCAAGTCTGGCTAGACAGACAGAAGCGCGCAGCCAATGCCCGGTAAGGCCACACCCCCTTACCGAGGCATATAACTTCTCCGCGCGCTGCTATTCCTCAGTTGACATTCGCTTCTCGCGATCTCTGCACTGACACAGTTCGGTTGGATTAATGTTACGCTGCTCATTTTCGAGTCTTCAGGAGGACATATCGCCAGATCAGCCTCCGCCAGACGTGAGTGACAGTCGTTTCTTCAGCCTATCCGCTGTGTTTTTTGCATCCGGAGCCGCCCGCGCTCTCGCTGTCCTTCACCTGCTCCTCCTTACATGGCTGCCCGCCAAGGTTTTTTCCGAGTTCTTCACCGCTGGCCCACCCATGGCTATGTGACCGTCTAAACCGCCGCTTCTCCGGGGAACTATCACAACGAGCCTGCCCGGCCGCGTGTGGTGCTCTCATCGCCGCTAAGGACCCTCTCGTTCTGCGCGGTCTGCTTGGGCTTTACACGCTCAAGAAGCTTAGGAGAACCCGGAGAATTGCGGTCATTGTAATTGCTGTAACGTTAGCTTTTACTAAGCCGGTTTTTAGTTGCACGATCCCAAACGCCGTGCTAGGCCTTTCTGACTCGGATGGAGGACACGGTGATGATGACGCGCTACCGGGGGACTCCCGGAGCGCCACCTCTCTAAAATATTTGAGCTGACATCAGCCCAATCCGCATTCCCTGAAGAGGACATCTTCGCGGGAAAACCTCACTCTCGTTGACGAACCGGCCGGTTCCGATGACGAAGCTCGTAGCGTCCCTCTAGACTGTTAACACGGTCTCACGGGCCTTGATGTGTTACGATCACGTGTTGAGGTTTTCAATTTACGCCTTCCTAGGAAGGCGGCCCCGAACGCAAGCGGCCTGCCTGTTGTTCGACCGTTGGGAGTATCGAGGCCGCCTTCACGGGCCACGAGCCCTCCGGATTCTCTCCCGGTCCCGGAACCCCTGTCCAAAAGACATAGGGTCTCCCGCGGACGGTCGGTTAATCCCGTCTCGTGGCTGCCCAGCCCGTGTGTTTAGTGATGCTGTCGTGAGGAAAGTACATAAGCAGTGTAACCACACCGCACGCACTTGGTTCCCCTCACCCAGTTATAAAGGCTTCGGCCCCAGTGTTTTCCCAACACAAAACACACACATCACTAAACAACACATTTAACAAACGAATCAGATGAATTTGTGCAGAATTATATATCTGCCAAGTGCCAACATAGAGAGCAAATCTCTCTGATCCCATGCATGTCGCCCTGAGTCTGTCCACAAGACGGCGCCATTGCCTCACAAATCAACCAGCTGGGCTCACACAGCTCAGTTGCGGCTGCCCAGCCCGTGTTTTTAGTGACGTTGTGTGTGGAAGACTTCGGCCCCTGTGTTCCCCAACACAAAACACACACATCACTAAACAACACATTTAACAAACGAATCAGATGAATTCATGCAGATTTATATATCTGCCAACATAGAGAGCAAATCTCTCTGATCCCATGCATGTCGCCCTGAGTCTGTCCACAAGAGGGTGCCATTGCCTCACAAATCAACCAGCTGGGCTCACACAGCTCAGTTGCGGCTGCCCAGCCCGTGTTTTTAGTGACGTTGTGTGTGGAAGGCTTCGGCCCCTGTGTTCCCCAGCACAAAACACACACATAACTAAATAACACTTTAAAACAAACAAATTAAATAAATCCGTTACAGAGAGAGTATCTCTCTCCGTGGATATTATTTTTCTGCCTGCACTTGTATGGAGCTATTCTTGTGCCAATAAAAATGAACGTAGCTTTTCAAGAAACTAATGAAAATATAAATTGAAACTAAATAAATTATCTCTAAAACTGAAAAAGAATAAATCGCAGGCAATTTTTTTGACTTCGTTTTTAATACACTGCATGTTTTTCTAACTATTTCTCATATTCCAATCGCTGATCTGAACTTACAAATGCGCTTCCAGAGTTTTCATTTACGCTTCTGAAATTTTCGTTTATGCTCCCAGAGTTTTCGTTCGCCTTTCTGACACATTTCTCTTGTGGGGGCGGGGCTAGTAGCAGTGTGTTCTCATTGGTTACTGAGCTTTTGATTGATAGCTTCGTGACCTGGAAGTGAAGACGTCAGTGGTGTGTTTATGTGTGGATGTGAGGGTCCGTGTAACGCTTTGCAGTTCTTTGTTCAATTTGAAATTTAATAATCAGAAATGAGAAAACGGCCCCTTTATTCGTTTTTTCGTTTTTTCAAAAAAACGAAAAAACGAGATTTCGGCTTGATTTTTCGTTTTTTGGTTCACAGGCAAAAAACAAATAAATGACTTCAAAATTCGTTTTCCACATCTGGGCGGCCTGACACGCCCCCTTCCGCCGATTGGTCAAGCAAATCTGAGCATGTGACGTCATCAGTTGTCGCTCAGGTCAGGTCTGTTCAACAAAATAATAGTCCTCTACTATGGCTACAGATTCTTAAACTGTACAGGGCAGGTCCGGGCTTTCTTCTGTGCAACTTTACACGTTTCACAGAAATCATTACATCAGAAATATTAATTATTAGTCTGCCACCAGCCTGTTTTATTTAGCTGTGTGTGGTGAAGCTGCGCTTGACAGCGCCGAGCGGGAGAGGCTCACTGACCAATGTCCAGTCAGCAGTCAGAACTTTTCTTTTAGACGCTCCGTTTTGCCACGGGATGGTGATTGCAAATACTGTAATGCCAATCGGCTGATGGTGAAATACATTTTTACTGAAACTGTAATCATAGCCGCGACCCGTGAGAATGAGACAGATGATTGACAGGACGATAGCGGAGGCAATTAAAGGCGCAAGATAACTTATGTTAACAAAAACATAAATAAAAAAAGTGTTTAATATAAGTGACTTTGTCTTTGTTTTATTGTTTTTGTTGTTTTTAATCAAATAATTGTGAACCACAAACTGAGCCTTCGTTTTAAAGGGCAATTTCCAAATATATTTTATTTATTTGTTATAATATGCATTTTATAATACAGCATAAATAAAAACAAACACACGTAATATGTATGCCTATAGGCAAAACACCACAGTTTTTTGGTTTTGTTTGTGTGAACTTTCATCCCATATTTCTTCATGCTCCACGCTCAGCACCCCTACTTCCCATGGTAGGCCTACTAACTGTAATTAACATGTAAAATCTTTGGTATATCTATATGTAATATTTAAAAACACTTTACAGTGTGATGGAAATAAACTTTTCTTAAAGCGTGTTGTATACTGTAATAGACAATTGTCCTGCAGAATGATGAGGTTTTTTGTAAGAAAAACATTGCGAGCAAATGTCGAATTGTTGTTTAAAATATAAATCAACAACATAAGAGGCTTTAGGCTGTTTGATGAACTCTGTATGAACAAACACACAGCTTTGCAGTATAGGTGGCACAGAAGCAGCATCTGACCCTGCATTTTTAGATGTACATTACACACTGTCTAATGCAGCTCAAAGGAGGCACTGTGAATTTGCATAGCAATTTCATTCTAAGCGGCCATTAAATGTGAAGTGACAACATGAAACACTACTTTCAATAGGCCTATATAAAAAAGCAAGTCAGCCTGATAATGATTGAATACCAATTTACTCATTTAGGCTCACAATAAGCAGATTACATAATTATACCATGAAAAAAAAAAAAAAAGGCTATATATATGTGTGTGTGTGTGTGTGTGTGTGTGTCCTTGTTTATATTACATTGTGGGGACCAAATGTCCCCATAAGAATAGTAAAACCTGAGATCACCTACATTGTGGGGACCAGCCAGCGGTCCCCACTTTTCAAAAGGCTTATAAATCACACAGGATGAGTTGTTTTGAGAAAGTAAAAATGCAGAATGTTTCCTGTGATGGGTAGGTTTAGGGGCAGGGGCAGTGTAAGGGGATAGAATGTACAGTTTGTACGGTATAAAAACCATTACGTCTATGGAGAGTCCCCACAAAGATAGTGAACCAGACATGTGTGTGTGTGTGTGTGTGTGTGTGTGTGTGTGTGTGTGTGTGTGTGTGTGTAAAGGTATGTCACTTACTGGTGGAACCCAAACAGAAGTCCAGTTCTGGCTGTATAATCAAACAATAAAAACGAGAAACAATGCATGCCATCAAGAACATTTATTGATTCCACAGGAACTTGATCCAGTTTCCCCCATTTTTACTAATAACTACTTTGTGTTAATTCAGAGGACAGTAAGGCAAACTATTAAGCATGAACTCGATGAACAGGATCAATTAACATTTTCAAAGCATTTTGGAACTCTTCTTGGTGGAAATTGACAGCACGTTCAAAAAGAGATGAAATGTCAGGATACTGCATAGAAAACGTATGGAGTTCAATTGCCTTTGCAATATTTTGCATTTATATATTTTTGTATAGGCTATATTTTATAGTTTTCAGATGATTTGATATAATTTAATTGATTAGTTTGTTAAATACACATACTTTATCTGTTTGATTATTGTATTATATTTAATACAATATCTCTTCAGTTTAAACCATAAACGCCTGAAAATCTGAAAATCTCTTTGAAAAATTTGTAAAATGAAAAATAAAAAATAAAATCTTGTTTTCCATGCCCTAAGAGCAATAAAAACACATAGGAAAAAAATCCTGACTTAGGTTATCATAATTCATGCATGAAATGGTTAAACACTTTTTTTATTTATGTTTTTGTTAACATAAGTTATCTTGCGCCTTTAATTGCCTCCGCTATCGTCCTGTCAATCATCTGTCTCATTCTCACGGGTCGCGGCTATGATTACAGTTTCAGTAAAAATGTATTTCACCATCAGCCGATTGGCATTACAGTATTTGCAATCACCATCCCGTGGCAAAACGGATCGAGCGTCTAAAAGAAAAGTTCTGACTGCTGACTGGACATTGGTCAGTGAGCCTCTCCCGCTCGGCGCTGTCAAGCGCAGCTTCACCACACACAGCTAAATAAAACAGGCTGGTGGCAGATTAATAATTAATATTTCTGATGTAATGATTTCTGTGAAACGTGTAAAGTTGCACAGAAGAAAGCCCGGACCTGCCCTGTACAGTTTAAGAATCTGTAGCCATAGTAGAGGACTATTATTTTGTTGAACAGACCTGACCTGAGCGACAACTGATGACGTCACATGCTCAGATTTGCTTGACCAATCGGCGGAAGGGGGCGTGTCAGGCCGCCCAGATGTGGAAAACGAATTTTGAAGTCATTTATTCGTTTTTTTGCCTGTGTGAACCAAAAAACGAAAAATCAAGCCGAAATCTCGTTTTTTCGTTTTTTTGAAAAAACGAAAAACGAATAAAGTAGTTTGTTTTCTCATTTCTGATTATTAAATTTCAAATTGAACAAAGAACTGCAAAGCGTTACACGGACCATGTGAGCGTCTGTAATCGCAGCTTTCTATTTCATTTTAGTGATATTAAGTTGATATCTGTATTTATTTGCTGCTACACTATATTGTTGTTGAGATGATCTCTTATAGAAGGAATAGTACTGACGAATGATGTTTATCATTAGTCATCGTCGCTATATCAGGAGGATACTGGAACGTTAGCCTACTCGTGGTAAGTCTGATTATTTTATTTTTTTAATACTATACTAATACTATTTATAATACAGTACTGGCTTTTTTCAGGTGGAGAGGCATTTTAGAGCTCAGTGAGAGCCCATAACATTATACAGCTGAGCTGTGTTGTCTTGATTTAACTGTTAGCCCAATCATTACATGACTTGTTTATCTACATTCGGTTACAGTCTTCGATTAGATCATATTTCCCCACAGCCACCCCAAACAACATTGAGCTAGAGTACTGTACAGTAGCCTATCTGTACTGTATCAGTCAATGACTGATGCCATAGGACCAGAGCGCTGTCAATCACTGCCTGATTCAACTTTGGCAATGTAAAGCCTTTTTTACCATGCCAATAAAGCTATTTAAACCTGAATTTCTCAATTGCTGATTAATTTGCGATGCAAAGTTTTTGAAAGAGGAGAGACACGACTTGACCACAGAACACGTCTCTGTTCGTAATATGTAAACACTCAATTATTTTGAAGTTTCGCCCTGGTTGCAATATTTATTCTGATTACTTTTGTGTGATAAAGATGACTCATAAAGCTATTATATGTATCTAGTATTCGTAACAAATTGCTTTTTCTGTGTCCATATTTGACTAATAATAATGAAAAAAAGTGCACTTCAAATGAACATTTCTTTGACAAATGTTAAATCTTTAATAGTCTTTAATAATAAATATATGTCCACATTAAAAACTTAATACATGCAAGTAATTATGACTGAAAACATCCAGCAACTAGGGAATACACATCCATATGTTTATATATAGGGCAATACAGCCATCTACTGGTTACACAACAGTATTACAGATGATAAATGCTGCATGACTCAGAGGTAAATATTTAGTACTGTAAAATCCCTTAAATATATATATAATAAATATTTTAAGTCTGCAACTTGTTACTGTATGGGGAGTTCAAAGCAGTTTGTATTGTTAGATTATAATACATTTCTTCTCTCATTTTCCAGGGAGTGGAGCAACTTTTCCATAAACAAAATTCTGATGCTGACACAGAGGATGGAGTGATACTACCAGAGATCCACTGTCCCTGTCAGACAATAATCTTACTTTGTTCAGACACATCACCTTTGAATGACTGGGATCTTGATCTTCAGACACCTGATTTATTTTAATATAAACTAGCAAATATTTCAATTTCCTCTAGATTAAAACAAACACAGTTCACAAGTACACAAGAGGTTTCAGTTTCACTTTATTCTTATTAAACTATGCTGATCTTGGATTAGCATACCAACAGCATATGAATGATGAGGGGATGGTTCACCCAAAAATACAATTCTCTCTTAGTTTACTCACCCTCATGCTGTCCCAGATGCATTTTACTTTCTTTCTACAGATAAACACGAATCAAGATTGTAAGGGAAGTAATCCATCTCTGCGAGTCCTAAAGACGCTTTAAAAACCGCACACAGTGAGCGTGAAGGTAATCCATGCGACCTCAGTGGATGAGTCAATGCCTTCTGAAGTCAAACAATAGGCTAGATAAAATAATAATAATAATGTAAACTGTTTTAACTATTAAAAATCTTACGTACATGGGTTACAATACACTTGTATTATATGGACTCACAGAGATGGATTATTTCCTTAAAACTCTTTGTCTATGTTTATATGAAGAAGAAAGTCATATACACCTGGGATGGCATGAAGGAGAGTAAATGATGAGAGAATCCTCATTGTTTGGGTGGACTATCCTCTTACTGCTTGTGTCCAGTCACTGCTGTGTTACTTGCACTGCAACAGGAACTGCTCAAAGAATCATTGCAACATTTAAAATGTATATGAATTTTTAAAATGTATTCTGTATTTGTAATTGTGCATTTTGTATAGTAATGTATATCATGAGAATACTGTGCATTACATGTATATTATGCAGTTAATGTTTTGTGGATTCTGGTCTTTCCTGTCGCAACATAATTGCATCCAAGACTTCTTCGATACTTGTGTTTAGTGACAATAAAGAATATACATTTATTTGAATTCATATTTTCAATTACATTAATTTAACTGGTTGTATAAGTCACAATTGAAACGGTTGATGATTGTTAAAATATATTTAAATTAAATGAAAATGTTAATTAAATGAAATAACTAAATATAATTATCAATTTAAAAAAAAATGGCAATAAGAACATTCTTTGTGTGACTTATGTAATGAAATGCCCTTTGAGGTCTGTATCTGACAGCAGGCCACGACTGTAATTTTCATATTGTTTAAATTCCTCTTATTTAAGTGATCATTAATTTTGATGGTGTAAACGTATATCATGCTAACAATGAGTAGTGATGGCCATGGCTGCCAACCTTGATTACCTGGTTGAAGTTTGACTTTCTTGACGGCTGAATATATCACACACGTTTGCTAATATTCTCTTTAAATTGTAACAGCTCAACCTAATCAGAGCCTAACATGCAAAATAATCATCAGGGATAAACAAATATTCTCCGAAAACATTGGACACTACAATATTTTAAGTATTATATACAGACAGTACTTTAATGTGCAATTACACCTGAATAGACTGAATAGATCTCTTGTGCTCCTAAAAAGCTTCTGCCAACTAAGTAGTAGCAGCAGGTAAATAGGCCTACAGATAAAATAAAAAATAAAAAACATAACTTATCACTAAAATGAAATAGAAAGCTGCGATTACAGACGCTCACATCCACACCACTGACGTCTTCACTTCCAGGTCACGAAGCTATCAATCAAAAGCTCAGTAACCAATGAGAACACACTGCTACTAGCCCCGCCCCCACGAGAGGCGAACGAAAACTCTGGGAGCGTAAACGAAAACTTCAGAAGCGTAAATGAAAACTCTGGAAGCGTATTTGTAAGTTCAGATCAGCGATTGAAATATGAGAAATAGTTAGAAAAACATGCAGTGTATTAAAAACGAAGTAAAAAAAATTGCCTGCGATTTTTTTTTTTTCAGTTTTAGAGATAATTTATTTAGTTTCAATTTATATTTTCATTAGTTTCTTGAAAAGCTACGTTCATTTTTATTGGCACAAGAATAGCTCCATACACTTGAGACTGCCCAGTTCATGTGTTCAGGAGATGTGTGTTTTCCCCCCCACTTAAAAATCAGGGGGTACTTTGTGAGGGAAAGTTTAGCACAGTGGACACCACACTATGTTCCCCTCACTCTGTCAATAAAGGCTTTCGGCCCCAGTGTTTGCCCAACACAATACGCACAAAGTTACGAATCAAATGAGAAAACTTCTTACTGCAGAGAGAGGAAATCCCTCCGAACCCCTGCATGTCGCCTCTAGTGTGCCCACTAGATGGCGCATTTGCAAATGAACCAGCTGGGCCCATACAGCCCCGCTCCGGCACGAGCGGGGGCGCTCGCGAGTCACGAAGCGGCTTGGCAAGCCGTTTCAGCGCCCGAGTGGGTTTTGCGTACCGTAACCCAGGGTTACAGGCTGCAGTTTGCAATAAAACCTCCAGGTGTTCTCTCTTCTCACACAGAAGAAAACGCCGCACACATTCTGAAAGAGGAAATTTCCTCCCTCCTAAACAAGGGAGCGATTCAGATGGTGCCACCCAATCTGATAAACCATGTTTTTTATTCCTGGTACTTTCATTATCCAAAAGGCGTGGCGCCCCCCCGCTATATATTTGACCTTTGAGTGTTGAACAAACATTTAAGGAAATACAATTTCAGAATGTGACACAAGGCTCTCTCGCCCGTGCCATAAAGCAGAACGACTGGTTCACATCAGTCGATCTAAAAGATGCTTTCTTTCACATAAGCATCTACCCTCCACACAGGAAATATATTCGTTTCGCCTACCAAGGCAATTGTTACGAATTCACAGTTCTTCCGTTCGGGTGCAATTTGAGTCCCCGAACTTTCTGTGTGCGGAGGCGGGCGTGGCGCCCCTGAGACTATCAGGGCTGAGAATTCGTACTTTCATAGACGATTGGCTCATCATAGCCAAATCAAAGGAGAAGGTGTCGCTGGTCACCGGCCGGGTGCTCGCGCACATCACATCCCTCGGGTTCAAGATGAATGCGAGCAAAAGCAATCTGACTCCCAGTCAGAATGTTATTTTCCTGGGCTTGGAATTGAACTCAGTCTCCATGCAACGCGTCTCTCTCAAGAGTGCGTTCGCTCGCTGATGGACTGTCTGTCCCAGTTCAGAGAAGGGGCGAGAGTACAATATCGCACATGCCTCAGGCTGCAGGGTCTCATGGCTTCATCTATCCAAGTTGTGCCGTTGGGTCTCCTGAGAATGAGAGCGTTCACGAAATGGGTTTTGTCACTACATTTCAGCCCGATTCGTGATCTCTGCCGCTCGGTAACGGTGACGTGCGCCTGCTCGGCGGCCCTGCGCCATTGGGAGAGCGAGAACTTTTACGCACGGGGAACCCCCCTCAGGACGGTTACGATGCGGAAAGTTGTGACGACAGATGCGTCCTTAACAGGCTGGGGAACCACCCAGGAAGGCAGAATGCTGAACGGTCTGTGGCTGAGCAGACCACGTTCAGCGCACATTAACTATTTAGAGCTTTTACCATTTGGAAAGCTCTGAATCATTTTCTGCCTCGCCTGCAGGGACATCCCGTTCTAGTACGGTACGATAATACCACGGCAGTGGCTTATATCAACCGTCAGGGCGGCATGTGCTCGTCGAAACTCCACGCTCTAGCTTACAGGCTTTTGATGTGGAGCAGACGGGTTTTTCTGTCATAACGCGTGACTCATGTTCTGGGCATTCTGAACAGAGGCGCCGGATCTGCTATCGAGGGGAAACCCAATCTACGGAGATTGGCGTCTTCACCCGCAGATAGTTGAGATGTTATGGATGAGATTTGGACAGGCAGTTGTAGATCTTTTCGCCTCGCGCGAAAACCACCATTGTCCTATGTTCTTCTCGCTAAAGGACATGAACGCGCCCCTCGGGGCAGACGCACTGGCCCACCCATGGCCCAGAGTGCTCCTGTATGCTTTTCCTCCCCTGTGCCTGATGATTTCACACTGGCCAGGGTGAGAGAGCACGGCCTGTCTCTCATCCTGATAGCACCCAGGTGGCCCAAAGCCCCGTGGCTGGCAGAGATAATCCCTCTGTTATACGCCGAGCCATGGCGCCTCCCCCCTCGCACGGACATACTGTCCCAAGCCAACGGGGAGATTTACCACCCCCATCCGGACAGGGTGGCTCTCTGGGCCTGGCCCGTGAGAGGACGAACCTAAATGCACTGGGGCTCCCGCCGCGTGTAATCGCCACTACTCAGAATGCCAGGGCCGTTTCCACACGATCCCTATATGGCTGTAAGTGGCAAGTGTTCGAAGGGTGGTGTGATGGGCGTGGTCTCACATCTTATCAGTGCTCTGTGCCTGATATTTTGTGTTTCATGCAAGACCTCATGGAAAGAGGCAGGTCCTTTTCCACCATTAAGGTCTACCTGGCTGCGATTTCAGCCTGTCATGTGGGTTTTGAGGGCTCCACCGTCACACCCTCTAACCCGCAGTTTTATGAAGGGTGCACGCCGCTCTTTGCCGGTCATCAGGAGATCTGTTCCAGAGTGGGACCTCTCCATGGTGCTGGAAGCGCGGCCTCTGTATCTTTTGAGCCTCTGGGGAGTATTTCCCTTAAGCTGCTGTCCCTCAAGACAGCTTTGCTCTCGGCCTTGGCATCTGCTAAACGGGTCAGTGAGCTACATGCACTCTCGGTTAACCCCTCGTGCGCCAAATTCTCCCTAAGTGGAGATAGGGTTTCCCTTAAGCCTAACCCGGCCTTCATGCCGAAACGCTTCCCTGCGTTCACTTCGGAGGTTTTGGAGCTATCCGCTTTTCACCCTCCACCTTTTTGCCTCCCCGGAGGATCAGAGGCTGAATGCTCTGTGTCCCGTCCGTGCTCTGCAAGCATATATGACCAGGACCAGTGCTTTCCGCAAGTGCTCTTTGATTCAAGGGCTCCGCACAAGGGGAGTCCCATTCCAAAGTAATGCCTCTCACATTGGCTTGTGGACGCTATACTATGGCTTATGAAGCAAAGGGAGTGCAGCCCCCAGGGGGCATCAGAACTCATTCCACAAGGGGCTTAGCCGCCTCTTGGGCTTTGTTCAGGGGAGTGCCACTGCAGGACATCTGCTCCGCTGCCAGCTGGGCCTCTCCTCATACCTTTGAGCGTTACTACCGGTTGGATGTCACCAGAACCTCGGTGGCACTCTCAGTCCTAGAGGTAGGGTCCTCTTAGCCCTTTCCCACAGCCCCGTTGGGTTAACCAACGAGGAGTGAATAGGCCGGCTGGCCATGTTCATTCCTGTCACCAAGCATTTGCATTCCTTCTTGGGTTTAGCTATGTGCATTGGTGGTGCGGGGGCTATTATCATGTATGTGTCTCATGCATGTTTCATGCCCTGCTTGTCCACAGCAGTTTAGCGTGGCGTCATCCTTGCAGGGTCATGTTTGTGGGACGTGTCAGGCACCGCCTCTCTGAGGTGACCGTCCTTCTCTGGCCTTCAGAACCTCACTGTGAGTGTATTGGACAATCGGGGAGCTGTCCATGTCTCTCCCATAGGTGGATCTTCGAAACGAGATGATGAAAGAGAACAATAGGTTACTGTCGTAACCCCGGTTCTCTGAAACATCGAGTGGAGAGATCCACCAGCGTTGCCCCGCTTGCCGCATGAGAAGCGAATATACTTACTGAGGAATAGCAGCGCGCGGAGAAGTTATATGCCTCGGTAAGGGGGTGTGGCCTTACCGGGCATTGGCTGCGCGCTTCTGTCTGTCTAGCCAGACTTGGTGCAATTGGATGCTTCTGCAGAGGTCAGGTACGGATGCCCTTCCCATAGGCGGATCTCTCCACTCGATGTTTCAGAGAACCGGGGTTACGACAGTAACCTATTGTTTTCTACTACCCCCGTTTTTCCCTCACACATAAGTGTGTAATTTACTCAATTGCCTTTCCTTTCACATATTTAAAATGACTTGCAGATTTATAACTTTATTACCTCTGAAGACATGATTGTAAACAAAAGATTTGCGGCTGATGCTCCTTTGGTTATGAACAGCTCGTGCTCGTGCAAGCGTGCGTGTGCGTGTGGTCCATGAGCGTGCACATCTCTGGCTGCAGTTTCGCTTGCCGCCAGAGGTGGCATAGTTCTGCAAAAACTCAGAATCTTGCGCTATGCACCTTTAATAAAACAAAAACACATAATTGTACTAGACACGTGGAAAATTAATGTGGGAAAAAATAAATACTCTGAACCATAAGTAGATTTACACAAACTGAGAAAGTCAAAAAGCGTTAGGTTGTGCCCCGCTCTCCCCTACATTATGTTAAGAGATTAATGTTTTAAATGTAAACATTTTAAAGGGGGGGGTGAAATGCTCATTTTCACTCAATCTCCTGTTAATCTTGAGTACCTATAGAGTAGTATTGCATCCTTCATATCTCCAAAAAGTCTTTAGTTTTATTATATTTATAAAAGAAAGATAGGCTGTACCGAGTCTTTCCGGAAAAAAACGAGCGTCTGGAGGCGGGCCGTGTGGGCGAAGCCAGAGCCATAGAGAGAATCCGTCGATCTGGGCTTTGTTTATAAAACATTCATCGTCGAAATGCAGGGAACAAACAGTCTACTCTACACAACTCGTTTTTGCCCCGGAAAAACAATCTGCATCCACTGTTCCTAACGCTGGGTTCTTTGGGAAGCTGAACATGGTAAGCTTCCCCTCACATCCAAAAATACACTTTGGAGACACATGCAGCGCTGCCGATGATTTCTTGTTGAAGCGCGTTGATGTGCGCGGTCTCGCTCTCCTCTGGTCGACGTGTGCGCGGGCGAGCTTTTCCGGGAGAAATGCTCATATAAGGAGTTCCACTCTGGTCTACGTCATTAGATCCACGGTCGAAAAAAAACAGCCGAAACTTGTACCAACCCGGAAGTAAGATTTTCGCCACAGAAATTCTCCGTTATTCGTCCAAAATATTTTTTAAAAACTTTGGCCATGTTAAGCATGAGAATCTATCTCTTTAACACTGTAAACAACTCTGAATATATGAAACACCATTGTACCCCCCCTTTAATGTAGAAATATGAAATGATTGAAAAAAATAAATCATAAGTCTACTTTTTAACTATGAAACTAACACCACCAATAGATGGTGGCAAGTCTCCATCTTAATGAGGGAGTTGAATCCTTTGTTCAACCGATTCGTTCAAAAATTCTAATTTGTTTAACCCATAGATATCATATAATACGGCGGAGTCACTTCCGGCATCACCGGCGGCTATCTTACCACATGGAAGCTGTGAATTTAAGTCTGCGTGAACCGGAAGTTGCAAACGACTTTTCTCCAGTGTTGTGACGTATTTCCCAGTGAAAAGGAATATTGAACAGAGGGCAGGGTTTTACTCTAGCGCTCCTCCTCTCCATCTCTCGCTCATCTCGGACTAACGGTTTGAGGGGAGTGGTTAAGCGTTTCCCAACCCAAGCCGTCAAACCTACATCATCAGAGAAGGAACGCCATTCCAGACCAGAAGTAACTTTTCAGACTTTGATTAAAGATTACGACGGCAAACGTAATCTTCTGTGTATTTTCTGTGTATTAACTTGCACAGATTAATTTTTCACCACAAGTCTAGTAATATGCGCTAACAAAGTAAATAGGGTCAATTTTGATTTCAGTTGGACTTTAAAGGGACAATATGTATCTTTTTAGGTATTTTATTATCTAAAATCAATATTTTTATTCATAAATATGTCCTCAATGGTGTCCAAATACCTCTGCCAATGATCTGACTTGTCCTCGTAAACGAAGAATTTATTATCTTTATATACATGGGACGGGTAGGTCCACGGAGGCTTCCATGTAGTTCCGCCATCTTGAAAAACTATAACAACAAGGCTGCTGAAGAGGATCGACGAGCTTGTGGGCTGGGCGAGGATGAAGATCAAACCCTCCAAGTCACGCAGTTTGTCGATCAAGAAAGGAGTCAGAAATGACAACACCATCTTTGTCGCAGGCGGTGAGAATATCCCATTGCTGAAAGATCAACCTGTTCGTAGCCTGGGTCGTACCTACACAGCAGAGCTCTCAGACAGGCAGATGGGGGAGACGGTGAGGAAGCAGCTCGCAGATGGCCTGGCCAAGATCAACCAAAGCCAACTCCCTGGAAAGTACAAAGTTTGGTGTTACCAGGCCATACTGTACCAAAGGGTGATGTGGCCACTGAAGATGAGCGAAATCCCCTCATCAGTGGTAAACAAGATGGACGGGCTGGCAAACTCGTTCATCAGGAAGTGGCTGGGACTACCAAGATGCTTCTCGGAGGTAGGCCTCTTCGGGAGGAACACGCTACAACTACCACTGCGATCCATCAGCGTGGGATACAAGCAAGAGAAGGCTCGGCTGGTTCTGGAGCTGAGGGAAACCACTGACCAGCTGGTGAGAGCAGCGGGCACCCAGATAAGAACGGGAAGAAAGTGGAAAGCCCAAGAAGAGGTCGACAGGGCAATCGGCAGGCTGAAGCACCGCGAGGTGGTCGGCAGAGTCCAGGAGGGTCGAGCAGGCCTTGGGAGGGGCGATATTCCCTTGTTCTGGTCAAAGGCTTCCAAAGAAGACCGGAAAGCCATGGTGGTGGCGGAAGTGGCAAGAACTGAGCACGAACGCCTTAACATCAAAGCGGTGTCCCAGGGCCAGCAAGGACGTTGGACGTCATGGGAAGGTCTCACAGACAGGTCCATGTCATGGTCCGATCTATGGAAGATCCCCCAAGCTAGGCTCAGCTTCCTGATCAGAGCAACCTATGACACCTTGCCTTGTCCCCGAAACCTCCACCAATGGTTTGGTGCCGAAGAGACCTGTTCCCTTTGTAACACCAGCAACACAAGCCTCCAGCACATCCTGTCGGGCTGTACGACGGCATTGTCCCAAGGCCGCTATAGGTGGCGACATGACCAAGTACTGAAGAAGCTGGCAGAGGTGTCAGAGTCATGCAGAAAGGAGGCGAACAGCAGACCTTCCGCTCGAGGACGACATTCCATCCAGTTCGCGAGGGCTGGAGAGAGTGTCAGACCCTCCCGCCAGAGAGATACAGCAAGGCTCCTCTCACCGGGAAGTGAGTGGACCATGAGGGTCGACTTGGGAAAGCAGCTCCAGTTCCCCAGGGAGATAGTGGAAACATCCCTGCGGGCTTACCTCGTCATGTGGTCAGAGGCTTGCAAGACCGTCCTCCTTGTGGAACTCACTGTACCTTGGGAGGGAGGGGTGGAGGCTGCGTATGAGCGGAAGCGAGCCAAGTACTCTGATCTGGCGGCAGAGTGCAGGGAGGCGGGCTGGAAAGCCGTTATCTGCCCTGTGGAAGTGGGGTGTAGGGGCTTCGTAGGTTCCTCAACCGCTCGCCTACTCCGCGACATGGGATGCACAGGAGCGAGGCATCGGAAAGCCATGAAAGAGCTGGCGGAGGAGGCAGAGAAAGGCAGCTTCTGGCTGTGGCTAAGGAGGAAGGAGAAGGGTTGGGGGGCAAACACCTAGGGCATCAGCAGGGGGTGGCAGGGAGTGATCCCTGCCATCGCTCCGCCACCACGAGACGTACTGGGGTTAAAGGAGCGAAACGTCGATGAGTGGTGGTCCCCAGCTGATGACCCGCTCAGGCTCACAGAAGTGTTCAGTGAGGTGTCACGGCACACCAGTTCAAAAGGCACTGGAGGAGGTGCGTCAGGCAGTGATGTTCAGCAGGAAAACCAACACCTGTATCTTGATATTTGTTTTAATTACGGTCCAAGCCCTGAAAGGGCGAAGGTCCTATTGTTTTCCTAAGTATTATTATTAGGGCCCAAGCCCTGAAAGGGCGCAGAGCCCTATTGTTTTCCTAAGGATTATTAGGGCCCAAACTCTGAAAGGGCGAAGGCTCTATTGTTTTCCTAAGGATTATTATTAGGGCCCAAGCCCTGAAAGGGCGAAGTTTTAGTTTTATCTACAGTAACAAAACTCGGTATGTATATTGTTCTCATCAAGCCGGACAACTTTCTAATTTACAGTCATTAGCTCCGACCAACAGGAAGTCAAGTATTTTGGTTTGAATGTGGATTTTCTGGAGAATTTTCTCTCTCTCTCTGTCTCTGTGTGTGGGGGGGTGGGGGGGATTTGTCTATTGCTTTTAATGTTTTTCAAGGTTTCAGGGGCTTTTGGGGCCCTTAACGTGCTCGAAAACTCTTTAAACTTTGCACACCGGTCAGAACCCACGGCCATCAGGGCTGGGTTGAAGCTGGTACCCGGGCGTGGCAGGGGGGCTCAACAGCGCCCCCTTGAACGGGGTCTGAAAACTTGGTCCATATATCAAACACACTTGCATGAATTAATATGAAACTCGGTACACATATAGATCTCATCGGGTCGAAATATTGGTAGCTGTATTTTTTGACGTAGAAAAAGCATATGATATGCTCTGGAAAGAAGGGTTACTTATTAAGTTGAAGTCATTGGGTATTGGTGGTAGAACATATAATTGGGTTATGAACTTTTTATTTGACAGGGAAATACAAGTAAAAGTAGGCGCAGAATACTCCAGTGTATATAAGGTGGAGAATGGGACTCCGCAAGGTAGTTCAACATAATGATAAATTACATCTTCTCTCAGGTTGAACAAAGCATAGGGAAATCTTTGTACGCAGATGATGGGGCTCTGTGGGTATAAGAGGCCGAAATGTTTTGTATGTCAATAAGAAAATGCAAGCTGCAATAGTTGCTGTGGAAAAATGGGCAAAATAAATGGGGATTCAAATTATCTGTAGCAAAAACACAGGTGATTTGTTTTTCAAGGAGGCATAAAATCACACCTATTTTCTTGAAGTTATATGAACAACCACTTGAGCAAGTTAAAACAGTTAGATTTCTTGGGGTTTGGTTTGATGAGAAGCTCACATGGAATACTCATTTAGACAAAGTTAAGAACAAATGTAAAAAGGTCATCAATATACTTTGTTGTCTGTCACGACAAGAGTGGGGAGCAAGCAGAGCAGCTCTACAAAATATATTCTGGGCACTCATGAGATCCGTCTTTGACTATGGATGTGTAGCGTACATGTCAGCAGCAGAATCAAATCTTAAGAAGTTGGATGTATTACAAGCTCAGGCCTTGAGAATTTGTAGTGGATCTTTCAGAACATCTCCGCTATCAGCAATGCAGGTGGAAATGGGAGAAATGCCATTAGGAATCAGGCGAATAAAGTTAATGCTGGCATATTGGGTTAATCTCCAGGGGCAATGTGAGTCCCATCCTGCCAAGAGTATTTTGATAGATTGCTGGGAACACAATGAGACAAATGTCACAAGTTTTGGGTGGATTGGTGATGCAAATGCAGAAGTCATAGGATTAAGACAATTAGATTACAGCTCTACAGTGTCACAGTCTTCCATACCTCCCTGGTTATTCCCAAAACCAAGTGTAGACCTAAACATACAGCAGGAATTGAAGGATATGTCAAAGAGACTTCCAGAATGCAGAATTAGTACAGACTTATTTTGATTTGCATTATTCAGACTCCGTGTTTATATTCACTGATGGCTCCAAAGATCCTGATACAGGGCAAGCAGGTGCAGCAGTTTATATCCCAGCTAGTGAATCATATATTAAGAAAAGAATATCTGATCATGTGTCAGTATATACCACAGAATTGACTGCCATATTATTGGCCCTGCAGTGGATAGAAGAGAGGAAAACAAATGTTATTGCATCTGGTAGTTTGTCTGCACTTATGAGTATTAAATCTGGCAAATCATGATTTAGATCCAATATCATCAATTATATATTCCTTATATTATACAAGATGGAGCTAAAGGGTTTATCCACATGCTTCCTTTGGGTTCCTGCTCATGTTGGTGTGGAGGGAAATGAGCAGGTGGATATTCTGACCAAAGCAACACTCAAAATCAAACATGTTGACCTAAAAACTCCATTAACTTAAGATGAAGCTAAGATATTTATCAGGACGTATGCAAAGTC
The DNA here is from genome assembly GCF_964197995.2 of Scardinius erythrophthalmus. NCBI lineage: Eukaryota > Metazoa > Chordata > Actinopteri > Cypriniformes > Leuciscidae > Scardinius > Scardinius erythrophthalmus. Next base: position 4,371,332 of record NC_138225.1, read on the forward strand.
AGTTTGGCAGGAGCATTGGGACAATAGTGAAACTGGAAGGCATCTATATAGTGTACAGAGACAGGTTGGTGCTGGGAGAGTGGTGGGCTGGAAACGTAGGGAAGAAAATTGAATCACTCGTCTGAGAATAGGACATACAGGTCTCAACCTTTCGTTATATAAAATAGGCAAGCACCCAACTGGGAAATGTATATATTGTAATCAACCAGAAACGGTTGAACATGTTCTCCTTCAGTGTAGGAGATACACTATCGAGAGGGAACGCCTCTTTCAGTCATTAAGGAAGGCAAAACATCATGATGTCTCACTGTTAGGTCTCTTGGGGAAAACAGCAGGCCATATATATTGTCAGATAATTAAGTTTCTTTACGAAACTGATTTAGATAAAATAATTTAATTATTATTTATTTGTTTGTTTATTTATTTATTTATTTATTTTATTTATTTATTTTTCTCCTGCTTAATCTCTCGTTCCACACTCCAGTCCAGTTGGTGGCGGTAATGCACTGTTAAACTGGTTTGCCAACTGCCATTAAACCCTAAAGAAGAAGAAGAAGAAGAAGAAGTTCATTGTCTGTGATTGTTTGTGTTAAATCACACCGTTTCACACCTAGTTCACTATTGTTGTTAGAAATAAAGCTTCTTGTTATTTTGTTACCCGTTGCCTCCATCGTCCTCATTTGAGAACCCAGCGTGACAGAATCACCGACCAAACTACCAAATGGATCCTGTGGTTCTTCTGATTCTCCTGGAGCAGGACCAGCTCTCTCTCGAGGCCCATACCACGGCTTTTCTCAACCTGGCGTGCCTTACTTCCTTCCCTGACTTTCATTGAGTGTTTTTTTTTTTTACACAGGTCTCAATGGGAAGACAAAGGCACGCCTGCCTGGTTTCGGACCTCAAGAGAACTTTGAGGCCTTCGTTGAGTGGGTATTATTCCACTGTGGTTCTCAGTTCACCATCGGCCCTTCCAACAGCGATGAACTTGAGACCACCCTTCCTGAGTCCCCTGTTCCTATTCTAGTCCAGAAACAAGAGTCTTCACATTATATCAACCGAGCCTGAGAATCTTCACGTCATATCGGCCTGCGCTCCACGTCAGTCCTGCCGAGCCAGAGACTGTTCTCGTCATGCCCGCCGAGCCAGAGACTTTTCATACCTGGTCAGCCGCGCCGCCTAAACCCTCTAAGCCTGTCCCCGAGATTAAACCCCTTATTCTGCCCAAGAACATTTTTTTTATTGGGGGGGGGGGGGGGGGGGCTATACATCTCGAAGGGACGTCTCCGCTGTGGCCGCCTGAAGGGACGTCTCCACCATGGTCGTCAGCTCAGCCTGACCTGCCCTGATCTCCTGAACTGCCGGTACCGTCCTGGAGTCTTCAGTCCTTGTTCACCCAGTTCACCCCCCTGTGGAAGAATCTAGGACGCCCACCACCCCTCCCTAGTTTTGCCATCTGCGGCGCGAGGTCGCGCCTGCAGGGAGGGGGGAATAATGTCACGATCACTGTCACTGTCAATGTCAATGTCATCGTCACTGTCATCTGTTTGTCTCCGTTTGCACTACAGTTCCCATGATCCTCCTTGGCCCACACCTGCACCTCCTCTACTATTACCCGCACCTGCCAGTTATCATCGTCATTGTCTTCAGCTGTTGTCTCGTTATCTTCTGTGTATTTAGTTCCTGCTTGTTTTCAGTTCATTGTCGGTGATTGTTTGTGTTAAATCACACTGTTTCACACCTAGTTTACTGTTGTATTACAATGATGAACAGTTTTTCTCCTTCTGACTCTAACCTTCTCCTCATTCTTGACAGATCATGATCATCATCACACACTGCTATTTAATAGTTGAATTTCATATATTCTTGATTTGAATACAATTTAGTCTAATGTTCATTTTGAAGTTATTCTCAGAATAATCCAGTTTGTCATAGACATTAATTGTGTAAGTAATGCAGCAGTGTATGTAATGAAGTGCACTGCTTAAATGTGCAGGATTAGCTTCCCTGGAGTTTGGATGCACTCATCTATAAAACAGAAGAATTAATCAGTTAATCAAAATAGCAAATCAGTAACTTCTGGGAAAAAAAAAATGAAATTTAAGGTCAACATTACAAGTACAAGTGAATGCAAACCTAGACTAATGGCCAAAAGTAAATAAAGGAGATGATAAGCTTAATATAAATGTTTCAGCTTAAAAAGCTGTTAAACAATTTAATTGTTTAATTACTGTTATTAAAATATAAACATGATATGAAGAGTTTATTTGAACAATAATTAAGGTGACTTTTAAATAATAATAATAATAATAATAATAATAATAAAAAAATATTATAAATAATATTAAATGGCCATAATACAGCTGTTGTCACTTTAATTTTTTTTAATTCTTCGACTGGTTTATGTTCTGATTATTGGTTCAAACTTGCAGCAGTATGTTTCAGACACAGTTATTTATAGAATATTTAAAGGGTAACTAAACCCCTGGTCAGAGCCTGACTCCACCCACTGGCAATATTTGAAAAATGCTAGAAAAGTGGGCAGACCCCAGCGGAGATAGAGGGGACGAACCGTGAGCGGGTGGGGGGGCGTGCACCTGAGAGTCCTGCTGTCAGACTGTCTAAAATGGATAGTTTGCTCACAGGGTCGCAAGACGACGTAAATATGCATCTGATGAGTTTTATCGAGTTTATGTCAATAGCGTGCGCTCTCTATAGGCATATTCATATTTTGCCGCTATGTGAAAAAATCCAGCAAAATGCGCCAACGCGTTTGTCGACCCCAGAGGATTAACTTTAGCCTAACCATAAATTGTGATTAAAATATATATGATCACTCACATCAAGACGCCGCTGCGGTGGTGGAGTCCATGCAGGATCGAGGAGCAGCGTTTGGCACTGCGTCGCTGTTTAGCGCGAGCTGTGTGGAGAAGCCAATTTCCACCTCTATTGCGTTGGAAAAGCAATTCCGCTTAAAATGCAGGTTGTACACTCACGGTCTTCCAGGCCAAGTGCATGCAAACACTGGCGCCTAATTTCCAAGTCTGCTGGAAAGCTATGCAGTTCAGCAGTGCTGTTGCACCCAGCAACAGTACACCTACCACTGTACTAAATACAGATAAATCTACGCTAGCTCATCCAAGGGCGTGGTGAGCTCGTACCAAGGGAGGGCGTGGTGAGCTGGAACCAGCCTACGTCACGCAGTACCGCTTACGTCACGCAGTACCGCTTACGTCACGCAGTACCGCAACATCCAATAGGAAAATTCAACTGCAGTAGCCACCGTTCAACCTGAAGAGGGCAGCACTCAGACGTTTTTACACCATATATTGTAGAATTAAAACACTTTATACCCAAATGTCAAAAAAGTTACTCGAATCAATGAACAGCATTAATAAAGCCCCATTCTTACAGATAATTAACTAAAAAAAAGTTGGTTTAGGGTTTAGTTATACCCTTTAAGTAACATCCTGATTTTTCACCCTCATACTGGTTGTGAATTTGTGCACATTTGTTAGTGTGCAGATCATTGTTATGTTATTTAATTGGTATTAGATCTAATTTCTGAAAAAAGCTGGATTCATTCAAGCTACTGCTGTCAAGTTCCAATTATAATGACATTAAGCCTTTTAATTGCTGAAAAGACATTATAGCTACATAAAGCTTTAAATGATATACTCACTATTCCTGTATAGTCTTGTGAATCCTGAGACTTCATCAGCATCACAGCAGCCGTTTTCTCTCTGACAAGGCAGAAGATGCCCGGTAACACTTTAGAATAATGGTCCGTAGTTAACAGTAGCTATGCAGGAAGTAATAGGTAGTACTGCATTAACACCGAACTTAATAATATTAACTAATATGGAAGCAATATTAACTAAGCAGTAAGTAATATCTAATTTAGTACAAAGGTAGTTCCTTGGTAGGTATTTGATTATTACTAAAGAAATATCCTCACTGAGAACTACTTGTGAACTAAGAAAGATTAATTACTAATCACAAAAGTAACATGTCTAAAATGTGAACAATTGTGGGTTTTTTTTTTTTTACTCTTAACATGGTCATAACATTTCAGAAGCTTGTGCCTCAAATGGGTTCTTTGTGGATACCAGGTTATGAATATTATATTCCCCCAAATACTAGCTACATGTTGAGATTGTGACTACTACTCTTGCCAAAGGATGGACGTATGTTCTCTGTTTATTTTCAAACATGGCTGCATTTATGTTGCGATAAACCACGTAAACTGAAAAACATGCTAACTCCTCACTAATTACTCAAGCGTTACCTTGTCATCCCGCAGGAAGTACTAGTGATTCACTAGTAGTATAACCAACGCATTGCGTTCACACCGCCGGCGACGAGAGCGTCAAAGTGGCCGGAAGCCATTCATTTTCAATGAGAGCCGGCGGCGAGCTCCGGCGAGAGCGGCGCGGCGCGTCTTGGACGGCGAGAGCGGCGAGAGGAGTTGAAAACAAGTCAACTATGGCAAGCCAAAAGGCTCAGAAATACGCCATAGATTAATCGCGTTTAAAGCCAAACGGCATCAAATACGGCGTTTTAAACCGTATTGGACGCCGTAAAATACGCCATTGTAATTACAAACGCTGTAAAAGACGCGCGAAATACGTCAATCTCGCAATATGACGCCGTAAAAAACGCCGTTTTGGTTGCACAGAGCGCGCGCTATTTTACAGCGTTTTGCTTATAGTATAATGAGACACGCCCACTGATTTCCACAGCCAGTAAGTTTGAACTGTTCTCTCCCAATCAATGATGAACTGAGTCAGACCAGACGAATTCAGCACGGATCATTTAATCCAATTCTTATGCTCATATATGAGGAGTTATTAAACAAGGAAAAGAATCCAGGTCGTATTGGCTTAACTCGGCACATTTCCATCTAAGTGCTGAATAACACAAAATATTGATATAACCCATATAATGCCCTATGAATTTGTGTTTTAAATAGGCCTATTTGAAAAAAAAAAATAAAAAATAAGACGAATGTATTTTTTGCCATTTCTAAAAAATGTGGCAGGTTTGTTGGTAGGTCTATAAGCTTCTCCTTCCAGAATTAAATAGTGTTCCGCTTTTTGTAGGCTAATTAAATTCGTGTTTTATTCATATTACATTGATTATATATTCATTAAATAGCCTAACATTATTACATTTCGTTATATCCAATATATTTTGAAAAATGAAGATTCAAATATTTTGCCCTTTCGATCGTCCAGTTCATAGTGAAATAAACGACTTGGGGAAAAAAGTCAACCGTTTGTGGGTATAGAAGTTCAGTGAAAGCCGTTTTTAAAATACGAATTTTGAAATAATTTCCGTCATTTTAAAAGATAAAACATAAGGTGCAAGGGAGCAAACTCGGCAAATGACAATAAATAAATAAATAAATAAATAAATAAATAAATAAATAAAAAGAACATAGCCTAGTTATTTCTTTCCCACATTTGAGTCATTATTCTTAAAATAAATGTAAATTATGCTTGCAACAATAGCTGTAGGTTAATTGGCCTGGATGAGTGTGATTGGCCTAATATTGTGTCCCAGACCGGCATTATATAATTCGTGAATGTTTGTAAAAATTCGTGGCTTGAAAGAGTTGGAAAATTGACAGTTCTGTCGATGTTTTACCCAGGTAGGGTTAGTTAAGTAAATCTAAAACTATTAAAAACATTTAAATGCTAATCGAAATAAACCTGAAATAAAGGAAAATATAGCCTAATTATTAGTTGAAAAACTTAAACTAAACGGAAAATGAGAAATGTTTTTTTTTTTTATCAACAAACTGGATTCATTTCGGGGTTTGTTTCCTGCCACCTTCAACCGACGCGATCTTCCATTCATTAACCGACAAGATTATGTTACGGTAAATTAAAATTAAATTAAATTAGAATGAACAAGTGACTGTGACCCATTAAAAAAATAAAAAATAATCCAGGGGTTTAGTTTTAGCCTGCATGTAAAATAGCAGCCCGGTCTCACCCCAAAACGTCATGTAGTGACGGGTCTTGACCATACGGCAATATACGACGAAAAGGGTACCCCTAAAACGTCCATATGAGACGAAGACATACGCGCACCAGCAGCGCCTCTTAGCGGTACCCTAACGCATACCTAAACCTACCCATAACCCGAATCGTCACATATGGACGTTTTAGGAGTACCCTTTTCAGTATGTGACGTTTTGGGGTGAGACTGTGTTAAAAATAGCAGCAATAGAATAGGTCATCGTCATCGTATTCACCTGTAGTGCTTCTGTGAACAGGTAAAAAACAGGGTAACATCCATAACTCTATACTCTCTGTTTCTCAACTGGTTTTGTGACAGTGTTTAATTTGTAAAGTGGGAGGTTCCGGAGCACAGAGGTAACGGAACAAAAAAAATTACAAGCTTCTCTGCAGGGGCGGCGCCAGAGAATTTTTAACGCATGTGCTGAGGGGGTGCTAGATCATTGACAGGGGGAGCTGCGCAAAACTTGGCCACTAAATATTTAATATTCAGTTATTTTAATGATCACAATTAAAGTTTTATTAAATTGAACAAGCGGAACATTCAGCATTCAACAATCAAATAAAAGATGTAGACTATTATTAATAATAATGTTATATCAACATAATATCTCGTTATTTCGACATAATATGTGTGCGTGCAACAAGCAAGATGTGCATTTGTAAATCCGGTGACGCATGCATTGATTTTTATTAGTAGTGTTTTCTGACTGTCTCTGATGTTAGAATATTGTCACAGCTGAAATGTGTAGAGATATTTCTGTTTGTGTTAGTTGGTGAATGTCAGATGATTGTATAATGTATAATTTCATGCCATCTGCTGTAGCCATCAGTACCACTGCCAATCTAAAAACAAGCACTCGACCTTAACTGACAATGAGAGTAATAGGTATTATCCTGACAAAGACTATTAGTAAAATTCATCCAAAATAAACTTCAAACAAAATAAATAAAAAAAAGAAAGAAAGAAAATTACAATTATTTATTTATTATTTATTCAATATATTTATTTCAAAGCCCTTTATGACACAGGGACACTCTGCTACACACTGATGATGGCTTAGGCCGAAACGCGTCTGCGTGGACATGGTTACAATACATTTATGAAATTATACCTTGAGAGTGTGGTTTTTCGTCTTTATTTTTGATAACTTTTTTATTACTCGCACCCATAAATGATTTGGGAGTTGAGCGCGCCTGTTCTCAATATTACAGGACACTCTGCTGACAGGACAGGTTGAAGATGTTTCTGTTCAAAGGTTCCAAAACATGTAGCATGCATTCTAGCCTACTTTACCATTTTTTGTAATGTCTAGCATGTTGTGTTGTGTGTGGACGTGTTTATGAAACTGTTGGTAGCCGGGTCACGCTCTTAGACCAACAGCCTGCGAGGTTTAATAGTTTTGGCGGTCCGCGGCGTTCTGCTCATCAGTTTCATTGGACACGGGCAGGTTGCCTCAACAATTTCCCACTTGTGGTCCATGCTCATTTTATTCATGAAGTTATAGTTCATCCTTAATTTTAATAACATTTAATGTATTTTCTTAATAACAACAAGTGAAAATTAAAAAGTGATGGTCAGCAAACCAGAAAGTGCATCATATTCAGTTTATTAACTTGCCATGAATTATTACACAAATGTTCAGTAAATGCAAGAGGTAACAGTTATGCCTAAGCTAAATATTGTTTTGACAGTGGCATCATAAAATGCTTGATATGACTCATACCATATGGAGGCTACAGTAGCCTAGCTAAAGTGAACGATAATGCTAACTAACGTTGCCATCTCCCTGCCATCTCCCTGCAAAACTCACCACAACTTTGTAGGTCTTATCCCTCATGCTGGCCCTTACAAAACCCACAAGCTGACCCTCGGACACGCTACACTCAACTACATGACCCGATTTGAAGTGGTTTTCACCCCTTTTAACACTTTTATTTTCCTCCTTGAAAAAAGCCATCATGGCAGCCAAGGAGATCATGATTGCACTGATAAATCTACCGTGCAAAAAACGCAACACAGGTTTTTTTTTTTTAAATGATCTTCAGTCTTCACAGACTTTCGCAGGGTTTAACCAGACAGTTACACGAGCTCCACCAATCAGATGCATCACTGTAGGATTGTGGGATTGTTCAGGATTGTGGGTAATGAAGTAGGGGAGAGCGGGGCACAAAGTAACGCTTTTTGACTTTCTCAATTTGTGTAAATCTACTTATGGTTCCGAGTATTTTTTTTTTCCCACATTAATTTCCCACATGTCTAGTACAATTATGTGTTTTTGTTTTATTAATACAGTGTATACTTTTTTCTTGATATACCCCGAAAGAATGGAAGTGAAATGTGACAACATGCCCCATAGGTGGGGTACATTGTAACATGTGTGGGGCACATTGTAACATAACATATGACAGCTTGAAATGTTATCTGATCTAATAAAAAAAAATATACAAAACAAACTAAAATATTTTCTAAATAAAATACAATTAAAAAACGTTTTCATATAAAATAATGGCAATTTTTAATAATTAAATATAAACTCATTTTTGAGTTTTAACTATGAACACATGAAAACACAGCTATACAACATAGTTCAAAACAAATAAATAATTAGTAATTTCTGAACATTGACACTCAGTCTTTATTCACCTTTTTCTCATGTTTTCTCAATAAAATTAATAAAAGTATAGAATATAATAGCATATTTCTAATAGGGGCACATTGTAACGCATTGTTACAACATGCCCCCGCCTGCACAACTGGGATTTAAACCCGGCTAGTGTCTTCTGCTAGTTAGCGAAGCATTAAATAACTATCTCAACTGTTAAATAACATCTTGGAGATTAATATAATATCAGATTTGTCTTATTTTAAATAAGCACAAAAAATAGAGATGAAAAATTAACTTAAGTAAGAAATTTACTTTTGCTATGGTTTAATAAATGTCTATGGATATCTTCCAAAAATAAAATAATTTTGGCGGAATTTTTTTTCTATATAGTGTTGATATGGCAACTAGTAAATACACAAAGTTTCGTCATCCAAGCATGTGCGGAAGTATTTAAAACAAGCGTGTTACAACTAACCCCGCGTTAGGTTGTGCCCCGCGCTCCCCTACTTCTCCAAGACATCGCGAATAAAAGGCATTTATCCCAAAACAAGGTTAGTGCCCCATGAACTTTTGGCGGTTATATGAGCATATACAATCGCTTAGTACAGCCGTAGCTGGTTTTAAGTCTACCATGTATGGTTACGTTTTTATGGCTTATATCCCATCTGTCAATGGAGAAATTGTATTGAATTTTTACTTCCGGCACCGGCTGTGGGCGGGACTGTGATGCTCTATAGCCTTTTTCTTTTTCTTTTTTTTTTAATTTTGAATTATTTCGTTTAAAGACATTTCAAGCTTTGTGTATTTGATGTATTTCTCATGTCTTTGTGAGGCATACACTGAGTTTCGTTAAGTTAGGATGAGATGCGCTCCAGTTAACGTGCAATGCAAGTGACCGCGCGGGCGCCTCCATGATTATATTGCCCATTATATTTGAATCCAGGCATTAAATACAGGCAATTGGTTGATGAAAAATTTATTAAAATTAAGATACAATTTATACAAAACGAAATTCACTTTAAAGAAAGGCTTTCTACAAATCAAAACTTAATGAAGTGGTCAAAATCATGTCTGAACCACTCCATGTCTCGTATTGCGCATCCTATCTTATTGGTGCTGTTCACTTTTCATAAATCAACATAAATGGAAAAAATAACATTATAATATTTTAACAAATATGAAACTAAATGCGCTTATTTAATGGCTACAACAGTATAGTAGGCCTACAGACTCTCTATTTGTACAAATTGCTGCACATTCATTTAATTCTGAATTTTGCATGCACAAGTTAAAAAGGCATTTGTTCAAATCAAGTTCACGGATAATTGTGCGTGCATTTATTAATCATTATGATACTAAAATCATAACAAAGTGGGCTATGCTATGTACAAAAAAAATCAGATGAGCCCAGAACGCAATTACACGTTAAGTATTTCCCCCCCATAGAAAACCATTATAAGAACGCTTAATGTGGCTTAATGCAGATTAGAATGTCCCCTTATTATGGCGAAATAACGAGATATTATGTCTATACTGCTGTTTCCACCATGGTCTACACATTCTTGATCAGCGGAAACGATTTTTGCTTGTTTGGGATCTGACTGGCCAGCGTATTTGAAAAAGTTAAGCAAACTTTGCTGTCTTTTTGACATTTTTCCCCTGAGTGAAACGATCGATTAAAATTAAGCCCTGTGTAACACCCTTTTAAAATGTAAAAATCCTATTAATTTTGCTTTATTGATTTGAATGTTCTTTAATATTTTATTTAATTTCAGTTTATTATTTAGCTTGGATTATTTTAATAGCCTACATAAAAATAATAATTCCTTGGGAGCATACGAATTGGATTACCACAAATAATCCGTGCTGAATTCGTCTGGTCTGACTCAGTTCATCATTGATTGGGAGAGAACAGTTCAAACTTACTGGCTGTGTAAATCAGTGGGCGTGTCTCATTATACTATAATCAAAACGCCGTAAAATAGCGCGCGCTCTGTGCAACCAAAACGGCGTTTTTTACGGCGTCATATGGCGAAAGCGGCGTTTTCCATCCACACTAAAACGCCGTCAAATACGGCGTCATTGACGTATTTCGCGCGTCTTTTACGGCGTTTGTAATTACAACGGCGTTTGGCTTTAAACGCGATTAATCTATGGCCTATTTCTGAGCCTCTTGGCTTGCCATAGTCAACTTTATAGTAATAAGCTATGACGCGGTTCGGCGGCAACCAGCGGCAACCAATCGGAATGTAGAAGTCCTCCGCCTGAGAGGAAAAAAAATCACGCATTCTAATCTATGTCAGAGCGTCAGAGCGTCCCCGAATCTTTCTACGGCGTCGGTGGCAGGGCTGTGAGAGCGAATTTTGCCGCTCTCGCCGGCGGCGGTGTGAACGTACAGTAATAGTGAAGTGTTTAAAAACACTAAGTGTTATAAAGTGTTTTTCAGCATAAAGTAATGGGCCACATCACTAGTTCCTGCGGGATGACAAGGTAACGCTTGAGTAATTAGTGAGGAGTTAGCATGTTTTTCACAAGTAATACAAGTTATTTAATTTTATATTTGACACTGTACAGGCATACATTTCTGTGAGGCACTAGTAATATTCTAACAAACATTGTAATCTGGAAGATGTGGTTTTACGATTATCGCAACATAAATGCAGCCAATTTCTTCATTAAGGATGCAAATTGTTTTTGACAAGAGAACATCAATGTTTATATTCATATCCTAAAGAGAAGTTCTCCTCAGGCGGCTACTGTAACATAAAGGTAGGTCTTTGGAGTCTGAGATATACTGAACTGACACTCAATAGAGCTCATAATAGTGAACTAATCCAATCATGAGTGTCAGCATCACTTCCTAATTATTTAAAATTTTAAACAAATTATCATTATTAGTATTATTCTATGTTTAAGTTTGAAATAAACAGAGAACATACGTCCATCCTTTGGCAAGAGTGGTAGTCACAATCTCAACATGTAGCTAATGTATTTGGGGGAATATAATATTCATAACCTGGTTTCCACAAAGAACCCATTTGAGGCACAAGCTTCTGAAATGTTATGACCATGTTAAGAGTAAAAAAAAAAAAAAAACACAATTGTTCACTTTTTAGACATGTTACTTTTGTGATTAGTAATTAATTGGTTATTCTTTCTTAGTTCACAAGTAGTTCTCAGTGAGGATATTTCTTTAGTAATAATCAAATACCTACCAAGGAACTACCTTTGTACTAAATTAGATATTACTTACTGCTTAGTTAATATTGCTTCCATATTAGTTAATAGTATTAAGTTCGGTGTTAATGCAGTACTACCTATGACTTCCTGCATATACTTGTTAACTACGGACCATTATTCTAAAGTGTTACCAATGCCCTTATAGGGCTCTGAAACTAAACTACATCATTAGGGGTGGAGATGGTTTGTCGTGGAAATTACTTTCACAACTTTAAATAATAATTGGAAGACAGCTGGAGATTTCAAAAGTTATAAAGATCTTTATTTCTTGCAAGAAAGGCTGTTCACCCAGTCAGAGTCTGATAAGAGAAGGGCGCCGACTTCTCCTTTTTGCCCAGCTTATATACTCTTAACACATCCTGGTCTGTCTCAAAAGATCGCCTTGGTTTACCTTAAAAGGCAACGTCTTTGTTCAAGACCTCTTCTAACATAAATTCTATCTAGACAGAACAATATCACGTCTGCAAAAGTTTCCTGTTTTTAGCTGCTTCATTTTCACACATTTTGCCTATCTTTAATTTGATCAAAGCTGCGCACATACTTTTCACACTTGAAGTACAATAGGTCACTTTGGGTACTCATAGTCTCTTTGTTAGTCTTCTAACCCAGAACATTTTGTCCTTGCAAGCTTATCTTAACTTATACATTTCTAAAACTTGGTTACATATCTTTAATAATGTACTTTAGCTTATATGATTATATTTCTTTAAATGCTTATGAGTAAAAATAAATGTTCAACGTTAACACAAGTTGCACACATCTGAAAGTACATCTAAATGTAAAATTTCCATTACAGGTTCTCATACATTTGTAAAAAAAAAAAAAGAAAAAGAAAAAGAAAAGTAAAAAAACACAGATAGGAAAAGTTTGACATTACATCCTTATAATTTGTAATTCATTTACCTTGTGCTTACTGCATGGCACTTCACCTTTGATATACATGTAGCTAACTTGCAGAAGAACAGAAGGTACATTGAAGTCAATTCAACTTTATTCCTATAGGGTTTTATACAATACAGATCAAATCAGCTTTATAATGATAACAGGAAAATGATTTGATGAATCAATAGTTCATTTCGGCTGTACAGCAGCTCTAAAAGAAAATAGCCTCATTGTTCAGCTGAAGTCAGTTAAGTCAGTTAATCATCAATTATTAAATTAGTTAATTTAATCTATAAAGCAGTTCTGCAGAAAAACAGTGATGTCATCATCCAGCTCAGGTTAGTTCCCATCCAAGTGTAGGTGCAATCAGTCCAATCTGAATATTACATTCTTTAAATCATTTATACTAAAGCCACTTGTTTGATGGTAACTGTCACATCTGTAAAAATAAGTTTGCATTTTCATGCATTACATGCGTAAAATGTTAACTGAAATGTTTTTTTCAAGTCATTCTGGTAGCTTTTAACACTTTAAAGGTAAAGCCAACATCAACGTGATCCTGAAATCACTGAGTTAAGCCTTAAATCTACAATAATGAGGCAATCGATGCACCTAAATAGACAAATAGTCTCAAAATGTAATGTGCAAATGTATCTGGCATTTCCAATACTTTTAATAGTTTTGTATTTAGTTTGTGTTAGCAAAATATTTTAAATGTCTTTGAAGCCTTCTTTTATGTGCTTGGGATATTTGATATAGACATAATGGTCTTTATTCACATGTCAGGCGTTCATAACGCTCTCCTCTGACACTTTAGCTGCACATGCAATAAAAGGTGTAAATAAATATTTTCTGGTGGTTAGTGCTAATCTGAAACTGATACAATAGAAATTATTGAAAAGATGAACGATTGTTTTTAATGCTCACTTTAAATGTGCACATTTAACATTATTTTTCATAGTGTATGAAAGTGCAAATCACTTTGAAACAATGTGTATTGTGAAACATGGTACACAAATAAACCTTAAACAAGAATTTGAAAGAATTTCATATAGGTCTATGTTTCACATGTTTTTTTTAGTTAATTTGAAAGGTGAAGGGGTTCCTTCAAATGTCTCGAATCGGGCCTCAGTAAATGTATGGACTATTTCAGATCTTTCAATCTGATGGATGAAATAAGCTCACGCAATTGACATATAAATGTGAAATAATGGACAAACATACGGAGAGCAGCAACTTTAGTTTCTGCTCTGACAGCCATAAGACCAGCCGAACGCTGAGTGTGTGTGTTCGAAATCAGAAATGGTTTGGTTTCATATTTAACACTGTCAGACTTTTCAAGGGTTTTTTACAGTAACTTACTGGCAACACTGTTAAATGAAACCATTACATTCATAAAACTGCAGAATATAAATACATTTTTAAGCAGTCAAAAAGGAAATGTCCAACACAGGACAACACAATTCTTTTCACAATACATGACACATAACCCCACCTTCAAAATAATTTCACTTATTTACAAAAAAATGTTGGATTCATGTACACTGGTGGCCAAAAAAAGTATTTAATTGTCTTAATGTTTTTGAAAGAAGTCTCTTTAATGCTCAAGAAACATTTCTTATTATTATCAATGTCTGACTGTCTACTCCTCCATCTTTTCTACAACATAGGAGTAAAAATCATCATCAAAGAGAGAGAGAGAGAGAGAGAGAAAATAGTGTCAAATTATTTTTAACCTCCTTTTTTAATTTTTATTATTATTTTCACAAAAACATAAGAATATATATTTGTAAACAGCTTTTGTCAATAAATAGCATACAAAAAAACTAAATTAAATTATGCCAGATTCAATTTTAATACTTACAAATCCTAAATTCTGTCCGAAAATGCTGAGATCCATAGAGAGAAAGACTGAAATTGATGATTAATTTGTTGTGTAATAAATATTAAGTTAGACATGATGCAAAGGTCACTTATTTGATATAAAGTTAGCCAATTTTATAGAGATTTTATAAGATATTGTAAGCTACCTAGTCTGCACCAGTGGCTCCAAAGCACTTTTCACATATTGCTAATTATTTTAGCAAACTTATCTCAAAATATATGGCCTACCTCAGGAATCTTGCTACAAGTCAATTGCGTGAATTGGCGCTTTGTTGCAGTTGCCTTTAAACACATATGGAAGTAAATATTACATTTCATAAAAAAAAAAAAAAACTATAATATGTTATAGTTTGCAAACTAATGCTAAAACTAAAGGTTCTTATCAGTAGGCCAACATTATCTACAACCAAAACAGAATTTCACATTAGTTTATTTATTGTTAATGTAAACTAAGAGTTGCTCGTTGGCATATTTTTAACTCGACAATTCAATAATCTAACAAAGTCTGTAAAATGAAACGTTAGCGCAGTTTACCGTGGTAAAGTTCATTACTACCATGTTGACGAGTAGGCACACGTTATAACATAGGTTAAACTGGGCACAATCCTGTCAACACACACAAAATGTTTTTTTGCTTGCTTGCCTACCTTGCTTTACGACACGACAAATCAACAGAAAATTCCCATGATGCAATGGGAATCACAGTTATTTACTGTAAAGAGAAATACAAGTATAATACTGGGGGATTTAAAGTAAATAACTAGAAATTACAGAAAAGTCTAACAGTGTACTGTATCTGTACAAAAAAGCAGTTTTAAATGTTTTTATTTCTTACTCTATAAATGTATGATCTGTAGAAGTTACTGATTCTTTTAAGTTTGCTTTATTTTTTTATTCATCAATTCTTTGAAGACTGGTGTAATGATGCTGCACTTTCAGCTTTTATCACAGGAATAAATTACATTTTACAAAATATTCAAACAGAAAACATGTAATCTAAGATTCTCTAAACTGTTAAACATTGCTCTGTATTTTGTTAACTAAATAAAGAAAAACATGATGCTTTTGTGGGTCAATTTTAAAGGGATAGTTTATTCAAAAATAACAATTATGTCGCACTCATGTTGTTTCAAAGTTGTGTGACTCAGGGCACCAATATTGGTTCAACTGGTTCCCAATGTTCTTCAGAATATATTCTTTTCTGTTCCACAGAAGAAAGAACAGTTTTTTTCTGAATATTACACAACACCCCAAAGTGACACTCCGCCTATTCATTCAGTCTCTTTTATCTGAGACTTATTGATTACATGGAATTACAATGACGACTGACGTCATGCGATTTTGGCAGCATAAATAGTGGATCAGAATCAATCTGTAAGACAAACTGCCTGATAATACAGTTTATTATCCAGCTTTGATCACCAGCACAATGACTACAGAAGCGGCAAAACTTGGAGGATGGAGCACAGAGGAGCCTGTCACTGAAGAGGTGGAGAACATCTGCATTAAGGTAGGACACTGAAAACCACTCTTGTAGTAAATGCAGTTTTTGTTAAAACACAGTCTAGTAAAATGATCTAGTTTGATGCTGTAAAATGTGTTGGCGAAATTATTTGTTATTTTTTAAAGAACTGTTTTACTTACCACTTAAAGTCATAAAACATTTCACATGAGTTTTCTGATATCTGAATGATAGACGTACCTCACTAGACCAATAAACAAAATCTTTTTAAAGTAATAATAATAATATAGATGAATATAAAATGTGCATTTGTTTATTCAGATGAAGCCAGACATAGAGGAGAAGGCTGGAGTCCCTTTTGATGTTTTCATTCCTAAAACCTATAGGTCTGAGCCACAGTGTGGTGGACACTATCTGGTCAAGGTAAATGAGTTTTTTTTTTTTTTTTTTTTTTTTTATGGAATACCTCTGGTACAATTTGTTTCCTATATCAGCAAGCCAACTGTGACAGTGTGTCCTAAATGGATGTGATGTGTCCAGTAATTTTTCAGTCCTCTCTGAAAAGGTTAAGAGAATCAAGTATAAAGTTTCTCTGCATTTGTATAAGAGAAAACTTCTCAACTTTGTAGCATTGCTGGACACTCAAATCTACTCTGCAATGGTCACTGTAGCAGAACTCGTAGAAATATGATTGCTGTCATGGAAAATGAATGTTTTTAGGTCTTTATGTGAACAGGCTTTTACATAGATCATAAATAGAGATCACTTAAAATTCAAGTGTGAAAATCTCTCTCTCTCTCTCTCTCTCTCTCAGGTGAAGGTCGGAGTAGATGATAAGTTCGTTCATTTTATTTTATGTAGAGTGAGGCCAGATGGTAAAGTGACTGCAGACACTTGCCTAACTGTGAAAGGAGTCCAGCACAAATCCAAAAGTGACCCTCTGGAACCCTTCGGAGCACTTACAACCGCATGCAGAAAATAGTCTGTCTGATATAATAACAGACACAAAATGAGCTGCCATACTGTATAGAGGAACTATTGAAAACTGTTTCATTTCTCAATATTAAACTCAATATTCAAACCCATAGCCTGTGTCAGTGTGTTTATATGAAGATGTGAACACCACATTCAATTCACTTTACTAAAAATGTTTTATGCTGAAACAATAAGCATAAAAAAATTAACATAAAAAACAGTATAAAGTGTGAATGACATTGATTTCTTAATTTTAAGACTCTACTGACTGTCTAAATGAATGTAATTTTAAAACATTTCGTAATATACAGAATGTATTTTTACACTGTTATATGAACTGAAATCTTGTTCATCTCAACTTCACGCATTACATACTTGTACAGTTTCTCTTCTTCACTCAGTGTTCATGAGAGGAGCATTTTTGAAAATTTAATTAATAAAACCCACAAATATTTCACATGGTATTGTAATTTTTTATTTCCACTAAAAGAGAAGCGTTTAGCTTTGATCTGGCCCAGGAAGTGCAAATGTATGGCCAGGTATAACCATAAAAATATGACATGTATTTTTATCTTACTGAGAGAGACACAGAAGGAGGGGAGAAAACACCACTAGATATTACGTCACGGGACGTAACACCCCCACCGTTAAGATTATAAACAACAAAAGTTATTGATAATAAACAGTCACCAATTCATTTTCACTATTAGAAAATAAAGAGCATTCACAATGTTATGGTAATCATAAATTATTAAACCATTTATGACCTAGACAACAGTTAAAGATTCTCATTAAAATCATTCCAAATCTTTAAAATCAAAAAGTAAAATAAAATAATGTAAAATGACATTTTCAAATTTTATGATTTAATTGACTGTCTGTATTCTGTCCCTCTATGTTCAATAGTATTGTATTAGTTCGCTGGTGCATTTCTTTATTTTTCCACTAGGGGTCAGTATCTGTGTTTAGTGTTTTCTAGGGGTTCTTCTTCGATTATATATTGCGTGCACTCAGTGGTTAAATTGGCTTTTGTAGGGAGGGGGAGCCCTTATTTACAGTGGTCATCATTAAAAATGACAAAAAAAAATTGTAATGCTAGATAGGCCTATATATAACCACCATTTAGCATTTAATGTTTTGAGGTTAATTTTGAATTGTTAATTTTGAATTTGCAGAATTGTATTAGGTTTAGTAACAACAATTTATATTGTTTACATGGTACAATTTCTGATAAGCTACTTTTTTTTATTGCTTGACGCATATGATTTCAATTCAGTTCAGTGCTTGTAATTTGATTCAATATTGACTCATTTGGATAAATATTAGGTAGGCTACACAAGATAGGCATTCATTTTTCTCAAAACAAAAAAAGGTGGATTCCAGGAAGAAAATGTAGTAAAACTTTAAAATTGGTCAAAAATACAACATTTGTATCATGTAATATACACAGACACTCATATTTTTATTTTGCTTTTGATTAGTTTAACTGTTAAAGTAATACATTAGAAGTAGACATTAGGCTACATACTGTATTAAGTCTTTCGGTAGCCTACTGTAAAGAAAAAAAGAGAATTTGGTGCCATTAAATAATCCCCAAACAGCTGTAAAAATCAAACAAAAATATTATATTTAATTCAAAGTGTTTTATTACTGTTTCTAAACTACATTGGCACAATCATAAGAGATGAACCAGTCAAAAGATCTTTGCAAGCAAACACAAAGTTTTTTTTGGTGAATGCTATACGAAACTTTTCTGAGAGAACGCAAAAGCATTGAAATATTTTTTTTCCCTAACTCATATTTTTTACATGACCATGTCCCTTTGGGGCTTCCGTAGATCACCAGTAATCCAGGGCTGCGTTCAGCCCCGACAAAACGTTGCACAACGTTTTTTAAACAGAAACAGTGATGCATTGAACACACTGTTCTGATGACGCAAGAGTTGCAACTATGGCAGCTGAGAAGGCCATTCTTTGTGAAGAATTTTCGGAGTCGGTATAAATGTGTTTTACTCAGCAGTGATGCGCTGGTTGATCCGAAATGAGCGGGTGCCTGCGGTCACCCGCGGTTACCCGCGGTTACGAGTCATCCAAAAATATTTTTAATGATATTCGGGTCGCGGTCGGTCGGATTGTTTGAAATAAAGATGCCAATTAAACCTTTGTAATATATAGTACTAGAGAGCATATGAGCGGAGTGGGGCGGTGAGAATCTCCGCTCATCGCTCACGGAAATGTTCACCTCTCCGCTCCCCCGCTCAAAGCTATACATCAGGCCGCTCCTCCGCTCATCACCGCTCAGCGCTCAACGCAGTTTGCTCCGCGCTCCACTCAAATCGACCCGCTCGCTCCAAAAAAAGAAAAAAAATCTACATGTATATCACTTTTAGCTTAGACCACAGCCTTACATCCTAAAGAACTAATGAGCAACAACAACATTTTTCAAAGAGAAAAAAAAATTCAAATTCAAATTTAAAAAAAATTCAAATTAGGCTACAAATTAGGCCTAGGCTATGTAAGAAAGAAGGAATATAGCCTATACACAAAGTCCTGTAAAATTAAACGAATAAATGGGCCTAATAATATAAATAACAATTATAAACAAAAATATAGCCTACATACATTTTTTTAAAAGTAAATTTATTAGGCCAGAATTTTGATAAGTGAACTTTTGCGCAATGCGCACGATTAAAATTTAAATGGGCTTATATCCATTGTACACACAAACTGCTGTAAAATAAAACGAAGAAATGGGCCTAATATAAATAAAATTTATATAAACAAAAATATTTAAAAAAATACATAAACGTTTTAAAAGTAGGCTAAATTAACTATTAGGCCAACATTCTTATAACTGAACTTTTGCGCAGAGCCCAGGATTAAAATTTAAATGGGCTTGTATCAATTGTTTGAATATTACGCTATATTTAATTTACACTTTGTTACAAGTTACCATATTCAATTTGCTAACCTTTTGCTTTCTTCCCAGCGTGTTCACATCACACTGCATGTTTTTTCGAGAGATGTGTCTTTTTAGATTCCAAAATGAACCTTTACTGACTGAAACGATGTCTCCACAATCACATTCGTTTTCTTCTACCACATTATAGTTAGTTTTATATTATAGTAGGCTACACCTGTATGACTTCTTATTTTCCTTTTTGAAGTAGCCTACTTTTTTAACTCCATTATTGAGCCGAATTTTGACTGAAAATAGAATCCATCTTGCAGTCATCAACAGTAGACTGAGTCAGGCTTGACTGAGCATGCTTCAGAATCGTGGTGTGCGCGGAGCGAAATTGGAGCGGGAAACAGGGCGAAGCTCCGTCCTTTTAAAAATGCCGCTCTGCGCTCTGTCCAAGATCCGCTCGCTCCCGCTCCACTCCGCTCACATAGGCCTACACTTTACTGGCTGAATAACCATGACACACGAGCTCAGTCTGCAGGTAGAGATGGAGGCGGCAAGAGAAAAGGTGAAGACTGGGGAGTGGAAGCTACTTTTAAAAAATGCGGGTCAGGAAGCGGGTCGGGTACAATATTTTCTTCTTTTTTTTTGCGGTCCGAGTTGCGGGCGGGTTAGTTGAAAACGTCGGTCGGGTGCGGGTTGTTTATACATTGACCCGCGCATCACTGTTACTCAGTCTATGGTTTTACTACAAAATATGCCCGATATTACAGTTACTGCACTTGCCGCCTAGAACAAAATAGAACATCCCAATCGACTGAAGGGGTTGCTGAAACTGAAATGGAAGCACACATCTTACCTAATACAGACTAAAACACATCTATTTAGCCTCACATACTGATTTTATTTGTAGTTCATACTGTTTTAATACCCTGTATTTTCTTTCTAATTTTTAGGAAAAGCACTTAATTACCATTGTTTATTTCTATACCAAATGTCATACACTTGCAATGAAGCTAAAAATATAAACAACTACATCATTATGTTGATATCCTATATTTTTACAATAAAACTTACACAAACATGTCTTCTAATATCCTCAGTTGTTGCGTATAGAGCTGGTAAGTCCCGCCCCTTCCGCTAATCCCCCTGGACCTCTAGGTTGAAAAATCGTCAATGCAAGTGAATGGGAGAAAATAATTATTTTCTGGTCCCGTTTGAATTTTGCCATGAATGTGAACATATGTTGTCTGTGATTTTTTTATATAACTTTTCGTGTAAAGAATGCTACAATTTAGCGTGTAGAAGTTTGATACGGTTAGACTTTGTGTGTGAGCACTTTGTGGACTACAACTCTTCGCTGCTTTCGACGCGTTTGAAACGTCACCACCACTCGCACACGGACACTAGCTCACGGATCCCGCTAAACATGGCTGTGTCTTTGGTGCACTTCACCGCCTTCTTTCAGGGAGAGGACAAAATCGTTGAGGTTGGCGAAAACCACGGGTTCAACTTTATGGGGTGACGTCACAGAGGCGACATGTAGTCTTTCTCGTTATGTCTTTTCCACAACTGCTAGCCGAAGAATCATACCATATACTGTCAAACTTGTAACATGAAAAGTTATATAAAAAATTCACAGACAACATGTTCACAATCACATTCATGGCACAATTCAAACGGGACCAGAAAATAATTATTTTCTCCCATTCACTTGCATTGACGATTTTTCAACCTAGAGGTCCAGCGGGGTTTTACGGAAGGGGCGGGACTTACCAGCTCTATTGAGAGTGAGGAGTTGTCGTCACGGTATAGAGCCCCTCCCCTCGATCCGCCATGTTGGCAGGATTCCAGCGGCAAAACATCATTGTTTACGTGTGTTGTTAACTCGGTAGTAGAGGAGGTTTTCGCAATTCCGCACTGTTTTACCATGCCTGGAAGTAAAAACTGCTCCAGTGTTTGTCACAAGAAGCCAAGCGCCGACATTAGGCATTTCTCAATAGCAAGTACGCAAAGTTTGGACTTAAATGCCAAGTCCAGCTCAGAATGACTCCCGAGGACGCGCGTAACTCAGCTCGCTCTGCAGACTGCTAAATCTCTGTATGTACATTTTAGGCAACAATAAAACGAAATATGTTATAAAACACTATACTGCCTCTTTTCGTTTTCATTTAAAGAAATCTTAAACATTACACAAATGTGGTTCAGGCAACGCATATTTATTATATTCACTACATGTAACGTTAGCATATTTATAACAAAACTTTTTTTAAAATTGTTATATTTAAATTGTTCTTTTCGTTTAAATTTTAAAAATATTAAACTTATTAATATGGTTCAGGCAATATATTATGTGCATTTGTACTCTGATCATCACTGTAATAAAAAAAATAAAAAAAATACAAAACTAAACCCTGTCTCTTTTTGTTGAATTTCAGTTTTATCAATAATAGCCATTATAAAAGTAGCCTATAAGTAAAAAGTACAAGAAGCTATACAATAAGAAATAAAGCAAACGATTCAGTCAAACATACAAAGTCAGCGCTCTAGTCTAACATTACAACAACGGTAAAGTTAAATAGCCTAAATATAAAGTTATGAAATTTCACTTAGCCCTCAGTTTGGCCAGGGAACAAGATTCACAAGACCAAAGATCGCCCGTTAGGTCAACGCAAGACGAATTATATCTCATGTTATCTTCTCTAAATACCGCTGTTTTGCGCTTGGTGTGAGCTTGTTCCTGTAAGGTCCCTTTTCTTTCGCCTTATCTTTTTGCATTGCTTTACTTTCTTCCTTTTCTTTTTCGATTTCGTAGATCAGTCTGTGTCCCGCTGAAATAATAAATAGCCTAATAATAATAGCCTAATAAATGCGCAAAAATGAAAGAGCTCTGGAATGTTTAGTCGCGCTTCTTTGTAGTTCTGAAGGCGTTGCCCCTGGCAACCGATAGCGTCTCCTTCCATCATGGCCGACAGGCTCAGACCCCGCCCAAATCAACCCAAGTCGGCACGTGACTCCTCACTCTCAATACCGAGCTGCAGCGAACACATTTGTAAATTACTTTCCTTGAACCCATTGTGCGAGTTCACTTTAATACCGCGTGCTTTATACATGTTGCTGCTGATTGGACTGCAGTTCTGACACACCCACCAAAGAGAAAACGTATCTCAAACCCCGTTGCACACCGGTGCACGCCGTTTCCAGGAAACATGACGTTCAACCCGGAAACCGTAGCAAAATGTTGCGCACCGTTTTGAACTTGAACGTGCCCCAGATTTGGTAATCGGAAAAAGTTTACATCCAGATCAGGGTGATCCAATCCAATTTTGCTTTGAAAAACTGGCACAAAAGTAAGATGGATTACCTGATCCTGGATAGCAAAACATGGGATTTCCAGAATTGCGAGATATAAAGTCAGAATTGCATGAAATAGTCGCAATTGCGTGTTATAAAGTCAGAATTGCGAGATATAAAGTCAGAATTGCGTGTTATAAAGTCAGAATTCAGACTTTTTTTCTCGCAATTGCAACTTACGCAATTCTGACTTTTTATATCACATAATTGCGAGTTTATATCTCGTAATTCTGACATCTTTTCTCAGAATTGTGAGATATAAAGTCCAAATCTAAGGGGAAAAAAGACGGACTTTTTTTTTTTACCTCAGAATAGTTTATATCTGACAATTCTGACTTTATAACATGCAATTGCGACTTTATATCATGCATTTCTGACTTTATATCTCCCAATTGCGACTTTATTTCTTAGAATTGCGACTTTATTTCTCACAATTCTGACTTATCTCGCAATTCTGAGAAAAAAAGTCAGAATTGTGAGATAAAAAGTCGCAATTATTATTATTTATTTATTATTCAGTGGTGGAAACAAGCTTCCATACTGTCACGTCACATTTACAAGCGCCAAAACGGTATTTATTGCTTGAATTGCGAAATAAAATTGACAGAATCTGAGAGATGAGATTATTTTTTATAACATAAGTATCCTGCTCTGTCTTGTCTGTCGGTCTCTGTGTCTTCTTTGCTTTGCGATTTTACTGTGCGTGAGAAAATTGATGTGTGGCGTCACGTGAGAGCATGAATGCGTGAGAGTTGGCCTTAGCAGCAGACAAATCAAATGAAAAACTAAACAGTGCGAGCGAGGCTACGTTAGTCACATTAGAAAATGAAGTTGTAGGTTGTGTTTGAATAATTACGTATCTTATTTATCTGAGATAAATTAAACCAAATACTCACGTATGCTCTAAAGAATTAGACAGCACAATGAGCCCATCGGGCGGTTGAATTTAAAAGACTGATTTTACTAGCCGTTCGCGGGTTTCCATGGTAACGTCGCTGGTGGGCGGGGTGCTGAACCAGAGAACGCAGGGATTAATAAATTATGACGTCTGATAATTCCATGTAGCCTGGGTGTATCTGTGTAGTCTTGCTAATTATTCAGTCTATGCCATGTATTTACCAGGAGATGAAAAATAATTCAATTGGAATAACAATATTTGGTGCTGAAGGAGACGGAGCTGAGCTCCGGCATGGTGTGTTGTGGCCCCGAGGAGGCGGAGCTGCGCTCCGGTGCGCTCCGGCCCAATTTAACCTATGCGTGCACTACATGGCGCTCTGTGGTGATGTGCTGAGTAGTGATGGGCATTCTATGGAGAGAGAATTGTGTCTTTATTACATGCAAGAAAATAAATTATCTGAGAGAGAAAAAAAAGTTTGAGAGAAAAAGTTATCACACTGATAGCAAAAAAGCATTTTATGAGAGAAAAAAAAATATTTGAGACTAAAAAAAAGTTTTGAGAGAAAGTATTTTCTCAGAACAAAAAAAATATATAAATTTGAATTTTTTTAAATTATTTCTGAGAAAAAAAATCTCTCTCAAAATACTTTGAAAAAAACTCTCAAATATATATTTTTTGCTATCAGTGTGAAAACATTTTCTCTAAAAAAAAAAGAAGTGTTTCTCTCAAAACGCTTTTATTTGCTCTCGATGCAATTTCTTGCTCTCGTGTCAGGATTCTGTTTTGACTGTGAGAATTGTGTCATGGGCGGGGCCACGATCCTATTGGCCAGTCGGGTGAGCATCGTCTTGTCTTGGGAGTCAAACTGAATCATTATACCATTGTTCGGTTCACCGGCATAGATGACGCCTCTGCCTTAGTAGGTGAGCACGGACACTCCAATGTTTGGGTAAGATGATTCATAGTGATCTTAGATGATCACGGACGTATTGCCTGCGATAATTAATGCGATATTGCTCAGCTTGTCAGTGAACTACGACTATGTGTTAATGCCGCTTCATCTGAAAGCAGGAGATGGCGATTTACTACTAATCAAGGAACCGGCTTTACTGACGAGATGCGCATAACAATGTCATCCTATATATCGCCCAGGCCCAGCCCTAGTTACACAACCTCCTGTACAGTTTTACTCGGACTCAGAATAAACTATTTTGTTTTAAGGTCAATATGATACATTTCCTGTTTGAACCTATAACTTAACTATAACCTAAAATGATTTTTATTCATGTGTTTAGCATCTGTATCTCAGATGCTATTGAGCACTATTGTTGTGCCTGAACGGTTCATTGAACGATAGTTCATGAACTCGTTCATATTTTGGGTGAACGTGAACTGAAAGTAGCATACTGTATTACTGCCTGATGAACGTTATTGTAAGCTCGTTCATTCTGGTGTTTGTGAACGTCACGCTCTCTCAGTTTAACTTCGTTCAACAGAGTGCCAGATTTCTATAGAGCTTTCCAGGCGAAACCCCGGCACAACGGTCCTTGCTCGGTTCCGGGCGACGGGTTCCGCCAAGAGTGACTATGTGAGTCAGAGTGAGTGCAGCGAGTGTGTGTGTGTGTGTGTGTGTGTGTGTGCGCGAGTGAGCGACAGTGAGTGAGTGAGTGTGTGTGTGTGCGTGCGTGCGTGTGTGCGAGAGCAATTGTGTGTGTGCGAGTGAACGATTGTGTGTGCGCGAGTGAGTGAGCGAGCTACAGTGTGTGTGAGTGTGTGTGCGCGAGTGAGTGAGCGAGCGAGCTACAGTGTGTGTGTGTGTGTGTGTGTGTGTGTGTGCGCGCGTGAGTGAGTGAGCGAGCGAGCACAGTGAGTGTCTGTGTGTATTTGAGTGAGTGCGTGTGTGTGCGTGAGACGGCTCGCGGTGACTGGTCGGAAAGCAACGTGTATTTCTTGTCCATCCACGACATGACAAGATTTTTAGGAGTCAAAATCGTGTAATCTGACACCGTGACTATCGTAACAGACACAAAATTCTTGTAATCTGAACCAGGCGTATGATCACCGTTAATCATCTTACCCAAACATTGGAGTGTCCGTGCTCAACTAGCAGAGGCGGCATCTATGCCGGTGAACCGAACAATTTTATTTTTATTTTGGCTCCTGCGATGGGTAGGGGGGCGTCCCATCCCTGTGCGTTGAGCCGACCAGATGAGCCAGTTGTTTCCAGTGCTGACGGTCTTGTGCCAGCTGCTCTGCATCCTCCATAGCAACTCCATGTTGTTGGAGGTCGCCCGCAAGGACGTCAAGCCATCGGGTGCGGGGTCTACCTCGTGGTCGTCTCCAGCCTGCAGCCTTCGGATCAAACTGGAGAATGGCTCTTGTCGGATGGTCAGGAGGATGGCGGAGGACATGGCCAAACCAGCGGGTGCGACGTTGCGCAGCCAGGCAGGATGCTCTGGGCTGGCATGTGCGGGCTCTAAGCACTTGATTGGAAACCCGCTGGGGCCACCTGATGTTCTCGATGGTTCTGAGAGCCCTGCTATCAAAGCCATCTAATCTTGCAGCCAGTGTCTTATTTAAGGGCCAAGTCTCCGAGCCAGAAAGCAGGATGGAGAGTACTGCTGAGTTGTAAATCCGGATCTTCGTCTTGCGTGAGATGGTCTGGTGCCGCCAGAGTGGTTTCCAGAGAGACTGCAGGGCTGATGCAGCCAGGGCTCTTCTGCGGGTAATTTCTGGTTTTAGGTCCCCGTTGTCTGTCACTATGGATCCCAAATACACAAAGTTCTTGACAGGCTCTACAATGTTATTGCCAAGCCGCAGGGAAGGTGGATGCGGTCCATCACCGACATACATGAACTTGGTTTTCGTCCAGCTCACCTGGAGGCCAAGCTTCTCAGCCTCTTCACTGTATATGCCCAGAGCGTCTCTCAGCTGACTGTAGGACGTGCTGAGCAGGATGGTGTCGTCAGCGTACTCCAAGTCAGTCAGGTGGTAACTGCCGAAGTTCACTCCGGGGACCCGCTCACAAACCCTGGACATCAGATGGTCAATGATGCAGTTGAAGAGGTCAGGAGCAGCCACGCAGCCCTGGCGAACGCCACTGGAGATGGGAAACCAGTCTGAGTCTCTGCCGTTGATACGGACACAGCTCTGAGCGTTGC
Source organism: Scardinius erythrophthalmus (assembly GCF_964197995.2). NCBI lineage: Eukaryota > Metazoa > Chordata > Actinopteri > Cypriniformes > Leuciscidae > Scardinius > Scardinius erythrophthalmus. The sequence goes on from NC_138225.1 coordinate 4,398,724, forward strand.
TATAAAGCAACTTGAACAGGGCAACGATCTTGGGTGGTGCTCCAAGGGCATGTAGGATACTCCACAGTGAAGTATGGCAGACGGTGTCAAAGGCAGCCTTAAGATCTATGAACCCGATATAAAGATGGCGATCTTTACGGAATTCATAGGTCTTCTCTATCAGCAAGCGAACGGCGGAGATTTGGTCTGTTGTGGAGCGATTAGGCATGAAGCCAGCCTGCTGGGGACGGCGGCTGCTTCTGATGGCTGGGAGAGCACGGGTGAGCAAGATCCTGGTAAAGAGCTTGCCGGGGATGGAGAGAAGGGTAATGCCTCTGTGGTTGCCGCAGACTAGCCTGTCACCCTTACGTTTCCAGAAGGGCAAGATGACTCCTCTGGTCCAGTCGCTGGGAATCCTCTCTGTCTCCCACACCTCATTGAATATGTGGGTAAGCCACTCGACGATGCTTTCACCGCCTGATTTTAGCATCTCAGCGGTTATTGCACAGATGCCGGGGGCTTTCCTGTTGTTAAGTTTTTCCAGAGCGGCTCTGACTTCCTCAGGTGTGACAGGGTCTGTACTGCAGACAACACTAGGGGCTGCAGCGTTAGCGGCCGATGAGATGGCGGGATCAGCCGGGAAGGTACCGTGCTGCAGAAGGAGGCTGAAGTGCTCTTTCCAGCGTTCGAGGCAGTTTGCTTCAGTTGCTATAAGGTTGCCATCAGAATCTTTCACCAGGGCTGTCTTGATGCGTGGGCCATTACGGGCTTGGCGCAGCAGACTGAAGACACGGCTCATGTTGTTGTTATTGGCCGCGGACTCTAGGTGTTTAGCTTCTGCTTGCCAGAACTTCTCCCTATCCTCAGCTATAGCCACATTGCGCTGGCGGTTCAGTCGCTGATACAATGAAAAACCGAACAATGGTATAATGATTCAATTCGACTCCCAAGACAAGACGATGCTCACCCGACTGGCCAATAGGATCGTGGCCCCGCCCATGACACAATTCTCACAGTCAAAGCAGAATCCTGAAATTGAAAAAGAAATTGCATCGAGAGCAAAGAAAAGCGTTTTGAGAGAAACACTTTTTTTTTTAGAGACAAAATGTTTTCACACTGATAGCAAAAAATATATATTTGAGAGTTTTTTTCAAAGTATTTTGAGAGAGATTTTTTTTCTCAGAAATAATAAAAAAAAAAATCTAATTTATATATTTTTTTGTTCTGAGAAAATACTTTCTCTCAAAACTTTTTTTAGTCTCAAATATTATTATTTTTTGCTATTGCTATGAAAACTTTTTCTCTCAAACTTTTTTTTCTCTCTCAGATCATTTATTTTCTTGCAAAGACACAATTCTCTCTCCATACATTCCGGCTCTTTTTCGTGAGCCGGCTCGTTTGACTCACAAACGGCTCTTTAAAAAATATATGTTTTAACTCGCTTAAAGTCCACCACACAACTGTGCAACGTGAATATTCACATTTTTAATTGTCCATAACAACCCAAAAACTAGCCTGCTTGCCTTGCACATCTAATTAATTGGCAAAGTTATGACTGACTATTTTTCTTACCTTCTTTTTTTTTACTTTTTAATGTGGATATTATTGAGCTTGTATAAGTTTAGCTCTTGCGTTCTTCTGAACACCTTGCGCTGCAATTGCCCGATGTCATTTCTGAGTCATATCAGACCATAACTCTCTTTTAGATGCCTATTCCACAGTGGTAGGCTACGATTGGCTGTTTTAAAATAGAATTAATATTGAAACAAAATAACAAAATAACCCAGGCGTCTCATCTAAGGGACGTTTAGGGGCGGATCTAGAAAAATATTTATGGGGTGGCGAGAGGGGGGCAGGAATTTTTGAGGGGTGGCAAAATATGGCAGACGTATATATACTAAATTTAATCACAGTTAAATTGGCCATAACTTTTAATTTGTTGCTGCCAATATGGATAGGTATCATTCGATTCACATTAATGGAGCAATCGTCAGCAGGTTTATTAGACTGCTGCCTCTTTAAGACCAAATGCAGATCTAATCATTATTACGCATCATATTTTCTCCCAACTATTAACGCCCATTCTTAATCCTATTGTATTTGTTATTTCCCCAGTTGTAACCTAGTTTCATTGCTGTGATATCTGAGAGGAATTGGATTTAATAGGACTGCTTAGCTAATCAAATGATCGATCTCCTAACTGGCACTGTATTGTGTGTTGTAACGTAACGTCGGCGTAACGGCGACCATCAATAAACGTTATGGATACAAACAATATTTTATATTTTTTATTAAGCTGTTCTTGTCTTTACTAAAATAAAAATTAGGCTAATCAAAGGGAAGAGTGCTCTTACAAATCACGAGGGAGCGATTTGACCGCTGATTTTGGCTAACGTTATAGACTCGCTGTTTTTGCTGATGCTGAATCGTCTTTAGCATGCAATACATTCATTACAAATGTAACTTTAAGTTAAACGTGTATTTAAACTACACCTGTGGAAACTCACTTCACCTTCAGAGGCTCCGGGGCAGCTCAGTCTCTCCAGTCGGGTTGCAAGACACTGCGTACTGCAGACAGATGCACTGTGCTGCTGACTGCCCTGTGCCCTGCTGCCACTGGTGAAATTTCATTTTCGCGGGGGTCGCTGCCGTGCGAGTGATGGGTGAAACCATTGTGAGGGGGAGGGGATTCTAAATCGGCGATTTCTGTTTGAGATGAGTTTGTTGCGGGTCTCCTTGGCCTTCAACGTGTAGCTATGAACATAAAATATACTTAAAAAATATTATCTGATTTATAAATGGGGTGGCAACAGGGGTGGCAAGACTGTATCCCAGGGGTGGCAGCTGCCACCCTTTGCCACCCCGTAGATCTACTAGCAGTGGATAATAATATAATAGTAATATCGGCCGATATTAGGCATTTTCCTAACTATCGGTATCGGCATTTATTATGGCCGATAAATTAATATTTAAAAAAATGCAGCGTGCGGCAGAGCATATGAGCGGAGTGGAGCGGTGAGAATCTCGGCTCATTGCTCACTGAACTGTTCACCCCACTGCTCCCCGGCTCAAAGCTACATCAGGCTGCTCTGCTCATTTTCGCTCAGCGCTCAACGCAGTTTGCTTCGCGCTCCACTCAAACCGCCCCCCGCTCGCTCCAAAAAAAGGAAAAAAATCGACATGTAGGCTATATCACTTGTAGGTCCCCAACCTTTTTTGCGCCACGGACCGGTTTAATATCAGACAACCGGCCTTGAAGGTGTGTGGCGGATAAATACAACAAAATAAAATGATACGACTGGCATAAAAACTGGGGTATTTTTTTAAATAGCCTATAATAATAAATGTGAATCCAATGTGTAGGCCTACTCGCAACTTTATTAACAGCGTCCGTCCTCTAACATCGCGCAGGCAAATGAGAAAGTCTGAACACAAACAAAATGCCCCCAAAAGAAAAAAAAATCTCTATGTTTTCAGTGCTGATGCGTTCATGTAACATGTAAGGGTGGCGCTGCCAATAAAGCACCTAAAAGCTGTCACAACGAACCGGCAAAATTAATGATTATGAAAAATATAGCAGGAGACATTTTAATTTTTTTTTATGTCTGTCGGCTGGAAATGCTGACTCGTGATCTTCGCAGTAGTGAACGCGCCTGAGAGAAATGCACATTTCATACGGGAGAGCAGTCTGTTTTCTTTCGTTTTGAATTGTTCCGTTTAAAAGTAGACATTTCAAGCTTTATATGTCTCAGGTGTGTGAGGCAAGTAGGCTATACGCTGAGTTTCGGTTCATTCATGAGACAAACTCCAGGTTCACGCCGGCGTCTTCGTATCGTGGTTATCTATTTTCTAATATATTTACTTCTTATTAAATTCAGACAATTGGTTGATGAAATATTGATTAAAATATAATAAAATAAGATACAATTAATACAAAACGAAATTAAATTTAAAGACAGGCTTTGTGCTTTCTGTTTGAGGTCTCAGTAAAAGTTTTAAAGCAGTTTTAGTGCCGCTTTCAGAGTGCTCACGTCCGTAACGGAGAACTGTCCCGTTCATAACACTTTTTTTTTTTAATACATTTCTAAATAAATGCGACTTATAGTCCAGTGCGAGGCTAGGCCTATATATGTTTTTTCTTCTTCATGGCGCATTTTTTGACTGATGCGACTTATACTCCGGAGCGACTTATATTGATAGACTACACCTGTATATGAATTCTCATTTTACTTTTTGAAGTACTTTTTGAACTCCATTATTGAGCCGAGTTTTGCCTGAAAATAGTCTACTGTTGATGACTGTCCAAGACAAATGGATTCAGGGTCAGGCTTGACTGAGCATGCTTCAGACTCGTGGTGTGAGCGGAGTGAAATTGGAGCGGGAAATGCGACGCTCCGTCCTTTTGAAATTGCCACTCTGCGCTCTGTCCAAGATCCGCCCGCTCGCGCTTCCCGCTCGCTCCCGCTCCACTCCGCTCACATGCTCTGGCGTGCGGTGATGTATGTAAGGCTGGCGCTGCCAATAAAGCACCTAAAAGCTGTCACAAAGAACTGGCAAAAGTGGCAAAAAATAACGTCCGCGTCCGGTGTAGACACAGTGTTAAAGCTCATTCTGCTACATTACAACATCAAGCAATATTCCAATAATTTATATAATTATAACACTTTATAGGGCCATTTTGCATTAAGAGTAGCCTAGTTTCACGTTTAGTACATTTTGCTTACTACTTATTTAAAATAGTATAAAACTACTGTACATATGTAATTATAAACGTTTTCATTATGATATTATTAATTTTACTTTACTAAAAAGATCTGAGTTCTTCCTCCACTGGTAGATATTAGAGAAATTAAGATTAAAAATAGAAGATAAGGTTTTGTCAGTGACACTTTTGATATATTTATTGATACAAGTTATGTTTTAAATAACGTGACTAAATTAAAAGACAAAGTCGTTAGTGAAGATTATGCAACAGTATTTATAATATAATATAATATAAAATGCAATGCAAACTAGTTTGGTTACAGCTCAAATTCTCATTCTATCATTCACCCTGCCTCCATTACATATCTTTGCCACACAAGTGTTTGATCACCATTTGAGTGATCATTGCAAAACGTTTATATATTTATTCTGTTTATACTGTGTATTCTATATACAGTACCCATCAAAAGTTTGTACACACCAATTGGAAAGTGTGTCCAAACTTACTGTACTATAATACACATAAATAATATTGCTACTGTATTATAATATACACATAAATAATATCGGCCGATATATCGGTATCTGGCTTTTTTTAATCGGTATCGGCATCGGCGCCCAAAAAATCCATATCGGTCGGGCTCTAATATTTTTATGGTTAGCCTATACCTGGCCACACATTTGCACTTCAGATACCATGAGCTAAATGCTTCTCTTTTGGAGGGGAATTTAAAATATCATGTGAAATATTTTGTGTAAATATTTGTGGGTTTTATTCATTTCATTTTCAAAATGCTCCTCGTATGAACACACTGACTGAAGAAGAGAAACTGTACAGGTTTGTAATGACGTGAGGTTGAGATGAACAAGATTTCGTTTCATATAATACAGTGTAAAAATTCAGTCTGTATATTGAGAAATGTTTAAAATTCCATTCATTTAGTCATTCACGCTTTACTGTTACAAAAATGATTTTTCCCCATTTAAAAAGTCATGCAGACAGCCAATTAAATCTTAAAATTTGAAACATGAATGTCATTTTACATTATTTTATTTTACTTTTTGTTTTTAAGGATTTGGAATGAGTATTTTTAAAACGAACAGTTTTTATCTTTATTATTTCAGCATAAAACTATTTTAAGTAAAGTGAAGTGAATTTGTTGTTGTTCATATAAACACACTGACACGGACACTGTTGATTTGAATATTGAGTTTAATATTGAGGAATGAAACAGTTTCCTCTATACAGTATGGCAGCTCATTGTGTGTCTGTTACACAGTATTAGATCAGACAGACTATTTTCTGCATGTGGTTAGAAGTGTTCAGAAGGGGACCAGAGGGTCAGCCACGGTTTTAGGGTGCTGGATTCTGAGCACAGTCCGTGTCACGGTAGTGCCGGCAACAGTGACAGATATCATTGCATGAACGCACTCATCTGGTCCGACTTCCACCTGAGAGAGAGAGAGAGAGAGAGAGAGAGAGAGAGAGAGAGAGAGAGAGAAATCCACATGGGTTTAATTTACAACTTTTAACACATTGTCCTCACCAGACGTGACACATCATAGCATTAAGTGATAAAACTGATCTTTTCCATCGAACTTCATTCACTCTGGCAGTGATGTAAAATTGTCCATGACAGGCAACATGAGATTTGCAGAGTAGATCTGTGTGTGTCCAGCAACAATACAAAGTTGAGAGAGGCCTTATGCGCCAGAGAAACAAGCGCGCAGCCATTTTTAGAATTTTATGTTTGAAATACAAAGTTCTGTCATGAAACTCTAGATGACGCAGGTCCCTAACTCAGTTAGTTAGCGATCACATCATTATCTACATAGTGCATCGTATTGGTTGCTGTGGCATCAGCGGCCAATGCTCATCATACAAATACTTGGCATTGTTTGCCGTTAGCAGTGCCGTGTGCTTTCAGAAACCCTCCACCTTCCCCAGCTCCACCTGTATAAATGAGGTATAGGGGTTATTTTATGTGTGTTATATATGCAGCAGCAGCAGCGTAGCAGATCTATTTCGCCAAGACCAAATACATTAATATTGCCAAATCCATTCCCATGCCAATCTCTCCGAGAGTTGTCATGACAGAACCTCCGTGTTTGTGATAACTCTGTATATTTGTATGGCATCGCTGTCGAAGAGTAATTAAGCTGGCAAATTATTAGATTTACTTGTAAATAATTTTGAGATCGTAAAAGGAAGAGTAAAGAGGTTGAAGAGTTAAGCATTTGTGTATAACTTTGTATAATACACTCATAACTCATAAACGGGATAAGTGTTACAAATTCTCAAGTTCAAAAAAAAAAACTGTCATTTACCTTGACCACATATTCTGTTCCTACTTCCAGGATCTGAGAAGCAAAGCTTAAAGGAATATAAACTTTATATTTGGTTCCAGCCTTCGCCTCTATGGTGTTCCTCACCTAAATAAATAGACAAACATTTTATGTTAATCTACATTATTATTATTATTTTAAAAAGGTCTGAGTTTATTAGTTTAGACAGCAGAAAACACATATAAAAGAATTAACATTAAGTGAAAAGTAAAGCCGAGTTCTCGTAAAAATGACAAATAATTTCCTCAACACATTTTACAGCACCAAAAATTATGACTTGGCTGTGTTTTAACAAAAACTGCATTTTCTGAGTGGTTTTCTGTCTCCTACCTTATTGCAGATGTCAGTCACCTCTGGAGTGACAGACGTCACTGGGGTCCATGGTACTGACATTGTTGCAGTGTGCTGGTGATCAAAGTCTGGATGAAATAAACTGTATTATCAGGCAGTTTGTCTCACAGACTGATTCTGATCCACTATTTATGCTTCCAAAATCGCATGATATCAGTCGTCATTGTAATTCCATGTGATCACATCAAAGAGACTGAATGAATAGGCGGAGTTTCACTTTGGGGTGTTGTGTAATATTCAGTTCCTGTGGAAAACTGTATACATTAATATCATGATATTTCCCCTATTGTGGGCGTGCCCTTGAGACAACATGCAAAAGAATGGAACTGAAATGATAAATCAAATCGCAACTTGCTTAATGGATTATTTCCAAAAAGTTAATGAAGTTTCGATGTTAAACGGTTCACATTTTCAAATATGTAATAAATCGTCTGAGCTGTGTTACCTGATTGATTACAGGCATTCAGAGAAATAAGGACTCAACAGAGCAAACAATAAGTGAATAACCTATAGGTCAAAAGGTTAAATGTTTGTTTCAAAGGAACCCAAATGTCTTACACCAACCAGTTTAACAGCTCTTCTGATCCCCTCAAGGATTAAAATGTCAGCATTATAATGGACAACGTGAACATTATAAGAGAGGCAGACATTGACATGATACAGGCTATGGAATGCCTGTTTGCAGTCTTTTTACTTTTCAATGTGCAATACCCGGTTGACATTAAGCACACAATGACTTTTATTTAAAAAAAATATGCTTAAACTTGACATGACACAAGAACACCAATATGTATAGTCAACTTTTGTAAATTTTAGTGCTATTTAATTGATGTTTTAATTGTTCATGTATTGTTTTTTATCTGCATTGTGATTTGTTTTTCCTCATTTCAGAGATACATGTAAAAGTTAAGTACTGTATATGTACATACAGAACATAAACAAACGTATGTATGTTTATTGCAAAGTGAAAATGCTTAATTGCTTGTATGCAGTGGCGGTTCTATATTGAATTACACCCTGGGCGAGATCCCCTTCGAGCACAATTTTATTTCTCAATTGCACAAATCCTTCATTAGAAAATTTGTAAAACACACTTAAGAGAATCCAGTTATTTAACTATTGCAACTACAACAGGAAACACACTTTTTAAGGTGCACAATCTCCACCTCCAACATTGCCAAAAGACAATGAACACAATTCTGCACATGATATGACAGTATAAGTTATCAGAACTTCAATAAATATTCAGTAAATGTGCCAAAAATATATACAATCATATATATAAAAATATAGGCTAACAAGAGCATAGTAACAAAATCAGTCAACTAACTGATTTTAGTTGATCATAGTTGATCATAACTAGAGGACTACATGAAATGGCATGCAAATTTCATTTCATGATTATAGTGACCAAAATTATCACGGTTATCACAGAATCCTGTTCAAAAAGTACTAATACAGTGAAATCCATTTACCAAGTTTTATGTCGAAAACCAGCAAATAACAAATACAATAAGCATCAATTTGCACTTTTTGTTTACATAAACATTAAAATAATAACATTAAAAATGATGGACAGATTTTAAAGTAGTGTCTTGCAACATGTTATCTACTAACATGTACAAGTTTAAATACAGTTTGGACCAAAAAAAAAAAAAATAAAAAAAAAAAATATATATATATATATATATATATATATATACACACATACATAGTCAAGTCAAGTCAAGTCATCTTCGTTTATATAGCGCTTTTAACAATAGAGATTGTTCCAAAGCGGCTTTACATTGATAATAGGAAAATAAAGTAACAGAGATGGTTTTGGCTTTATAGCAGCTCTAGAATAAAGTTATTGTCCAGCTAAAGGTAGTTTTGATTGATTCACTTCTGTCGCTCGCAACGATCATTAGTTAATTAAGGAGAACTTTGGGGAGCAGATAAGCAGTTAAATTTAAACATGGACCGTTACCGTTATACACACACCAGACCACATGAAGAGTTGCAAGATGTAGATGTTGACCATGTGAATGTTACTCCTCTGAATGTTGCTCCAAGGTTACCAAGGGTTTCAACCAGTTTAGGGCGGGGGGCATTATTGAATAGTATGCTAGAGCATGACATGATCGCTACCCCAGTAGGGCCCCCACCCATCACGAACACAAGTCAGTCAGGTGTAAGATGTGACTCACCAGCCTTTCATAGCGAGATACATGGTTCTGTTGGAGGTGACCAACCAAACCAGTGGCAGACTATGGCAGACCTAATGAAGCAGTTAGGCAGTGAAATAGGTAACCAGATCGCTGCCAGCTTGTCATCAGCAGGGCAAAATGCCCAGAAAGAAAATGCCCAACAGTCCTCAGCTCAGCCTCCTGACTGGTCAAACCTCAATCTAGTTCTCAGACATCAGGATATCAAAGAACCTCCGACATTCAGAGGTGACAAAACTGACAGATGCAGCCCTACGGAGTAAACCCCTGGAGAGTTGGACTGCTAGGGAGGTTCAAGCACTGATAGAAAGCCATCATAGAGACAAGCAGTCAGCCAGTGTGGAAAGAGTATTACAAGTTGAAGAAAAGCCCTCTGGTGCCTGGTGTATGACACAGCAAAAAGCTTCTGGCAGTAGTCAGTCCAGTGGTCTTGATCCAGCTCTGCTTGGTAGAGCGGTGTCTCTCCTAGAACAGATTCTCATCTCACAGAAGGGGCAAGATCCAAAAACAGAGCAAGTCAAAACCTCGTCTGGGGAGTCAAGTGAATATTCAGGTTCCTGTAGAGTTTGTAAGGCCCTTGATCACACAACAAAGACACACTGCTTCAAAGAAGGACTGTGTTTCAGGTGTTATGAGACTGGACACAGAGGTTTCGAATGCCCCAAAAGAAAACCAATCAAACGGGAAACAACCAGAATGCCTTCTGATCCCGAGCGGCCTTTAAACTAGAAAGCCCACACTGCGAGGGGAATAGTGTGGGTACCAGCCAACCAAAATCCCCAGAGAATTTTGTTAATGTACAGACCAAAATTGATGACAGCCTGACTCAAAAGGCAGACAATGAGAGTGAAGCAAGTACCTTTGAGAATAGTTGTTCACACTTCCTTCAAGAACCGATCTATACAAAAGTGAATGATGAAGATGATCTTTTCCGTGCACCTGCGTTAGTCGAGGGAAAAGTAGAACTCTTAGCCCTTGTAGACAGTGGATCTGTAACCTGTACCCTGAGTGAGTCAGCTGAGCGCATACTTCAGGATCACAGTCTTATTTGTGATAATTTGAGTAAACCCACAAAGAAAGTGCTGACTGGATGTGGAGGCAACCAGACAAAGCCAAAATGTGCATATGAGCTAAATGTAGATTTGCTTGGGTGCAAGATGACTGTGAACTTTTTAGTTGTTCCGGGTCAAGAGGATGACATGATAGTAGGCTCTAATGTTTTAAGACACGTGACTCAGCAGGTCAAGAATACAAATTGGTACTGGGAAAAAATCTCACAGCCTGTTAAAGAAAACAGTAATGACCCGCTCCTCAGTCTACTTTCTAATGTCGACCGTTGGCACGGAGACAGGATGCCAAAAAGAGTTGGCACTGTGTTATTAAGACAGTGTGTGACACTGGAGCCGCAACACGAACATATAGTCTGGGGAAGGTTGAAAGAAGAAGTTCCATTGTCTGTTGGGAGTACTGTAATGGTAGAGTCCTCAACTTCCAAATCTTCCCCACGGAACATTATGATTGCTCGTAGCGTGTGTCCATTGTGGGCTGATAAGTGGATTCCTATAAAGGTGATAAATATGTTGGATCGACCAGTAGTGTTACGTCGGAATGCAAAGATTGCTCAGGTGCACCCGTGTCTTGCTCTCGAAGAGTTAGAGCTTAGAAAGTGCATGAATGGAGAATCAAGAGAGGTCCTTCAAAATGTTGTTCATGTTCACAAACCTTATGAAGAAGACAAGATGTTGCTAACAGACTGTGCAGCTGAGTTGCGAGAGCTGGGACTGACACAGATTGATATCGATTCATGTGAAGTAAATGACTTCTGGAAAAGGCAATTGGCAGATCTCATTGTGCAGTATGAGAGCATATTCTCCCGTGATAAGTTAGATTGTGGAGAAGTCAAGAATATTGCCCACCGGATACGCCTGAAGGACGAAAAACCGTTCCGACTGCCTTTCAGAAGGGTTCCGCCGGCTCATTACCACAAGTTGAGACAGACCCTGGATGAAATGGAGGCACGCGGTATCATCCGGAAGTCCAACAGCGAGTGGGCCTCACCTTTAGTCCTGGTCTGGAAGCCCTCTGGAGAATTGCGGATATGCACAGACTTCAGGTGGCTTAACCAAAGAACAGAGAAGGACGCATATCCACTGCCTCACCAGGCTGACGCCCTTGCATCCTTGGGGAATAACTGCTTTTTCAGCACCATGGATTTAACATCGGGATTTTATAATATCCCAATCCATGAGGAGGATCGCAAGTATACAGCGTGCACAACGCCAGTGGGTCTTTATGAATACAACCGGATGGCTCAGGGATTATGCAACAGTCCTGCGACGTTCTCTAGAATGATGACTGCGATATTTGGAGACCAGAATTACCTGTCTCTCCTTTGCTACCTAGATGACTTACTGGTGTTTGGGAAGACTGAGAAGGAGGCACTCGACCGCCTCGAGATGGTATTTTCTCGGCTTAGAGAGCACAACCTCAAATTGTCCCAAAAGAAATGCTACTTCATGAGGAAGACTGTGAAGTTTTTAGGTCACATTGTATCAGAGAATGGTATTGCAACTGACCCAGCAAAGGTATCTGCAATCAGTGAGTTTAGGGTGGCGGATTTGATGGAGCAAGATGGAAAGACTCCATCACCCACAAGGATCAAATCTTTCCTCGGAATGGCTAATTATTATTCTCATTTCATAGAGGGTCTCTCAGCATTAGCCAAGCCACTGTTTAAGCTGACCGCTGGGCAGAAGACCAGAAAGAAAGGTGGGAAAGATCGCTCCTGTTTTCCCAAACCCAAACGTTTGAGTCCTGAAGACTGGACTGCAGAATGTGACCTTGCTGTGGAAAAGATCAAACAGTCGCTCACAGACACAGCTACTCTAGCACATCCAGACTTTAAGAGACCATTCCTCTTGTCCACCGATGCATCTATGGATGGGTTAGGTGCGGTTTTGAGTCAAATACCGGAGGGAGAGAAGAAGCCCCGACCAGTAGCCTTCGCGAGTGAGGCCCTGTCGAGGGCTCAGTCCCGTTATCCAGCTCATAGATTAGAGTTTTATGCTCTAAAGTGGGCAGTTTGCGAAAAGTTCGCTCACTGGTTGAAAGGGACTACGTTCACAGTGCTAACGGATAACAATCCTTTGACGTATATCATGTCTAAGCCTAAGTTAGATGCCTGTGAACAAAGGTGGGTATCCAAGCTGGCCCCCTTTGACTTTGACTTGAAATACATACCCGGAACCCAGAACATTCCTGCTGATCTATTGAGTCGACGTCCCTTTGCCAGAACTCTGGAAGTCTGTGAAGCCTTGGAGAGTAAGGCTCATCATGTAACCTTGGAATCGGTTCAAGAAGCTTTCCGATTGTCAGTGAATGTACTCCATCAAAATTCCGAGGATAGTGCTCAGAGTGTCCAAGTTGGGAGCTTGAGTCAGATAAGAAGTGAAGGTGTGAAAGCTATTTTTGAGTCCTGTCTAGATTGGGAATCCAGCAGACCTGTACGTGGTGTTCAGCTGACCCGCTGTGCCAGCAGTTTGGTTCATGGAGGAGTGGATACACTCTCAGTCTTTTCGATGGAGGAAATACGGGGAAAACAGAGAGCTGACCCCACCGTCGCCCGTGTGATATCCTTTGTTGACAGAAGACGAAGACCATCACGAAGAGAGAGGGATAATGAATCCGCTTTGGTATTGAGACTGCTGAAACACTGGGAAAAGTTGGAAGTCAAGGACAGTGTTCTTTACCGCAGATCCAAGGACAGGGTGGGAAAAATCGAGCCCGATCTCACGGGAAAACGTACAAATTCTACGAGGTGGCTTATTCGTACGAATTCATACGACCTGGCTCGTACGAATTAGTACGATTTTTGCAAAATCGTTCATATTTTACGAATTGGCCAATTCGTGTGAATTCATACGAATGACCTACCCCTGACCCCGCCCCTAAACCTACCCATCACGTGGGTTTAGACAAATCGTACAAATTCGTACGAGCTAGGTCGTACGAATTAGTACGAATTAGCCAACTTTTTATCATTCGTACGAATTGGTCGTGAGATAGCGTTGGAAAAATCAGGTACCAGCTTGTACTTCCTCATTCTCTGAGAGCTGCTGCCCTGAAAGGGACTCATGATGATGCCGGTCATCAAGGACAAAGTAGAACTCTCCACCTGGTGCGTCAGAGATTCTTTTGGTCCGGTATGGATGCAGACGTCAAAAGATATGTCTCTCACTGTAAGCGCTGTGTAGTCGGGAAGACTCAGGAACCCGAGGCTAGAGCACCTCTTGAATCGATCAAGACAAGTGTGCCGCTGGAACTTGTATGTGTAGATTTCTGGTCTGCAGAAGGGAGACATGGGGAAAATGTTGACGTTCTTGTTATAACGGACCACTTTACGAAGTTAGCCCATGCGTTCCCTTGCCCAAACCAGACAGCTAAAGTTGTGGCTCAGAAGTTGTGGAATCAGTTTTTCTGTATATATGGTTTCCCGCAGAGGATACACTCAGACAAAGGAGCCAATTTTGAAAGTAAGTTGATCGCTGAGTTGCTGTTGGTGTCTGGTGTCCGCAAGTCCCATACTACTCCTTACCACCCGATGGGCAATGGGCAAACGGAAAGATTCAACCGCACACTTGGAAATATGATTCGCTCCTTACCCCCTCGGTTGAAAGAGAGATGGCCTCAGATGATACAGACACTTACGTTTTCCTACAACTGTACCACTCATGAGACAACGGGATTTGCACCATTCTACTTGATGTTTGGCAGGGTGCCTAGGTTGCCTGTAGATATCATGTTTGGGAGTGCCCTGAGGAATGAGGATGTGCAGACTTACGATGAATATGTGGAGACTCTTCAGAAGGATCTTGGGGAGGCGATGAGGATTGCTCAAGGAAACACTACAGGAGCCCAGAGAAGGCAAGCAAAGGAGTACAATAAGAAATCCAAAGGTGTTGCCTTGGAAGTTGGAGATCGAGTCCTTCTGGTGAATAAGAAAGAAAAGGGAAAAAGAAAGCTTGCGGATGTGTGGGACTCAGTGGTTCATGTGGTGACATGGAAAGACCCTATGTTACACATCTACAGGGTTGAAGATCCAACCACAAGGAAAAGTAAGGTGGTTCACCGTAACTTCCTCCTTCCTGTAAACTTTTTGCCCTTGGAGGAGCCAGGAGTTGAGTCCACAATGTTCTCCACAGTCTCTGAAGAAGAAATAAGTGAGACAAAAGACCAAGGACATAGATCTCTGTTAAGTTCTGAAAGGGAATCAAGGAGCAACAGGATAGCTGCTTGGGTCTTACAAGGCCAGGGCCCAAAACCATCTCAGCCTGTTAGGGCACATTCTGTTCAAGGACAGGGCACTTGGCAAGTCACAGGGGTTCATGCTTCGGCCTCAACAGATCACATGAGACATGGTGGCCCTTCGATCACCAATGAGGGGAGCAAACCCAGCAAATTGTCTAGTGATTGTGATACAGATGACGTCCAAGAAAGTGAGTGGAGTGCAGACGATTTGAGCAGTGCATCCGAGTCAGATTCGGCCAGTGAAGGCATTGATGAAGAAGAAAGGCCTGGAGGGTCTGTGAACAGTCACAGTGTTCAAGCAGAACCAGTTACCATGCCAAGGGAATCTAGCTCTGATAACAGATCAGATCATTGCTCAAGGGTTCAAGCCTCAAGTAGTAGATCTAGAGTCACACTGAAAGCTTCCCCAAGAAAAGTGACAGGGTCAGACACAATCCCAAAAGCAAGTGAGAGAACTGTGAGAACCAGGTCAGGCAGGTTAGTGAAACCTGTTAAAAGACTGCTTGAGTGCATGAGCATGATATTATCTGAGCCAAATCAAAGAGATCCATTAGCAGAATTGTTAAGAGTTCTTTCCAGTTTTGTGGGGAGTTAGATTAAGCTCTACAAATATATGTTTTATTTTCGAAAAGTGATTAGAATTATGTAGAGGAAAACTTTAAGAGGAATTGAGAAGTACTTCATTGAGGAATGTATGTTTATATGTATAAGGGCATATTTCTCCCAAGCAAAATGTTTTGCTATTCGATTGAATGACTGACGTCTGGGTATCCCTCTTTGAAGGAAAATATCTCACCTACGGCTTTAAAGTTTGCTGAAATTTAGGAGGGGAGAGTGTAGTGTTTTGAGTTTTGTGAACATTCCAGCAAACTTTGTCCTCCCTCCCAGAAATATATAAAATCTATTTCTATTTTATTTTTGTGTTTCTGGACACGTTTTACTGTTTGTATCCTATACAGAATCTAGGAAAAAATTTACGTTTTTGTTTTAAAATGCTGTATTAAGTTTTATAGTTGAGTGATGTCATTTCCACTGCCGAGTCATCCAATCGCGTCTCGCTCAATGCTCAGAACAGCTTTGGATTTGAGCGAGACAGGTATGTTATAAATGAGCTCTGAAGTAAAGTGTTTAAATGTAAGAAATTAAGTAAAATTGTCGACCAATATCGGTGGATGACTTGTTTTAATGATGGATTGAGTCACTTAGTGTGCTGGAATACTAATATTTTTGTGCATATTCTGAGTTTTGTGTTAATTAGCTCTTAATATGTTGGTTCAAATTGCCGCCCGCATGCCATTTTGAACGGCGGGTTTCTAACTAATATAGTTCATAAATATTACTAAAAAGGGTGGATTACTTTCATAGAATATCATGCAGTTACCTTTGTCGAAGTATATTGTCTTTATCTGTCTAGTATTGTGTACTGTGTACTTGAAATTTTAGTTTAGAGCAGATGCAGTTACAGTGTTAATGGGGGAGGAGTTCACTATTCTCTTTTCACACTCCTCACAGAGATCACAGAACTGAGAGTGTGTCGAGTGTATTAACCCTGTCCTGTCTTTAATAAACTGCAGGTATGTAATATTGCAACAGAGAAAATACCACTATACGATCATATGTCATTGTAATGTTAGATTGAAACATATTTAAATGTATTTTCAAAGTATTTCCAAAGTATCAAATATATACATTGAACATTTTATTATATGCATTTATTATATATATATTGTCTTGATTTGAATATGTGTCTGAGATGTGTTATATGTAATTTGTGATGTATGTTACGAAAGAAAACAAACAAAAAGAATGTTTTGTTAATGCTTTATTAGTTAATGTGGAGAACAGCTTTGGATTTGAGCGAGACAGAGATCACAGAACTGAGAGTGTGTCGAGTGTATTAACCCTGTCCTGTCTTTAATAAACTGCAGTGATCCCCCGAAGAGCCTGGTGTCGGTGGTTCTTTTGTGGTGCCGGGTGAAATCCGCTACACCAGTTGTAGTCTTAAATAGAGTCAGATAAATGCATTAAAAAAATTCTTTGTTTTGTTTATGTTCTGATTATAGGTTCAAAATTGCAGCAGTACGTTTCAGACATACAATTATTTATAGAATATTTAAGTAACATTGCACATATGTGGATCAATGGAAATGTGTTTTATCCTGAAAATAAAATCCCCCACAATATTTTTCACCCGCAAACTGACTATGTACTTGTGTTAGTGCAGATCACTGTTATGTTATTTAGTCTAATTACTGAAAAAGGCTTCATTGATTCATTAGATCTACTGCAGTCACATTCTAATTATAATTTATATAGCGCTTTTAACAATATAGATTGTTTCACCATAAAGCTTTAAATGATATACTCACTATTCTTGTATGGTCTTGTAAATCTTGTAACATCGTGATTTCTTCAGCAACACAGCAGCCGTCTTCTTTCTGACAAGACTCTGAAACTAAACTGCATCATTAGGGGTGGAGATGGTTCCCATAAATGTATAAACACACACACACACACACACACACACACACACACACACAAAACAGGGGCGTAGTTTTGGTTTGAACATTGGGGGGTTTGAAGTGTGAACCATTTAGCGGGTTCCCGGGTCATGCTCCATCATGAGCTTTATATTTTTTTATCTATTTTTTTATTTTTAGGAAATGGTGTTTTGTAGTATCATCTTGCGTTGATAACATAACTGCAATAAAGTAATTGCCTAGTTAACAAATACTTGTTTACATAGGATATGATGTATTTATTTTATTTAAGCACCTAAAAACTTCAGCTTGACAGAACTTTCTAAATCAAAGTGCCATGATAGGTCAAACTAACTTAGTTCATTTTGGTTATTTGGGGGGTTAAGCCCCCTCGATTCAAAGAGAGTCAGCATTGAAATGGGCCCTGACACTGACTGATTACATAGAGATGCCAGAAGTGTCTACTTTGCTCAGTGTCAGTGTGGAGTGTCAAAAATGTAACAAACTATTAAAGTATTATATAACAGTGGAAAAGATTCAGGAAACTCCAAGGCACTCTCTTTAGAAAGGTTTAAAAGCCTTTATTGTTATGGCTTGGTCATTTTAAACCTTTATTAAAACACTCCGACGCGTTTCGGCATACAAGCCTTCGTCAGGGAGTTGACGATTTGACGATTTTTTTTTTTGCCAAACACAGTTACAGCAGACAGAGAAAATGTGATCAGATGGTGTTGGTTACTTGTTGATCATAAAGATAATGTAGTGACCTGGGGCCCGTTCTTCATATGTCGCTAACTCAGTTAGCTGGATTTGATTGTTGGCGATTTGGCATGATCTTGGATTGTTTGGTTCTTCAACGCTCATCCTGGACTTGCTGTCATAGCAACAGGTCCGTAAACTTAAACCTGCTTGCGAGCAGGCTTATTTCATGTAGATTAGATTGCGGCTTTGTAAGCGGAGCTGATACGGGAAGTCCTTTAGCACAGCGCGATAGTGTACTTTCTGAGAGATATATTTTTTTTCTCGTGACTCGTGAGGGTGTGGTTTACATTATCAATTTGTTGGAAACGCACATTAATGTTCGACTCGTCGGAGTCTGGCTTTAACAACAGCACAAACTGTGTGCATTGCCCTAAGATTCTTTGCGAGTGGCTCTTTCCTTTTCACTATTGGAGATGCGGGGAACTTGATGAAAATAGCTGTCTGTCGTGTAATTTGCAGTTTACCTGGCGCTCAAAAAGTTGTATGTGTTTTTTTTTTTACCAGCTGAGGGACACTGGGCTTTCGCCTGACGTTGTTGAGACCATTCTAAGTGCTAGGGCTTCCTCCACTAGAAAGAGTTATGCCAACAAATCTTTGAAAGGTGGTGTGTTGTACATAATGCAGATCCGGTCAACTGCCAGATTGCTTCAGTTCTGGATTTTTCTGCAGGAAAAATTTTCAACAGGCACATGCCACGCCACTCTCAAGGTTTATGTGGCCGCTCTTTCAGCTTGCAACGCCTTGGTTGACGGGGTGCCACTCGGGAGACATCCTCTGCTCGCTAGTTTCATTCATGGGGCAAGACGACTGAGGCCTCCTGTAAGAACCAGGATCCCTTCATGGGACTTGGCAATAGTCCTAGGGTCTGGTTGAGACTCCTTTTGAACCTCTAGAATCAGCGTCTGACAAACTTCTGACTTTAAAGATGGTTTTTCTTATGGTAATAACTTCTTTAAAAAGCAATGTTGTTTTCGTCAACGATGACGATAACGAAATGATTTCGTTGACGCACCTTTTTTTATGACGATAACGCGACGATAACTAGCTAAAAATGGCTCTAAGGTGACTAAAACATGACGAGACGTTTTCGAGTTTTCGTTGACGAGACGAGACGGAACGAAAATGATTAAGTCTGACGTTCACAATGCATGTCATTTCTGCCTGTTTTGCGTGAAATCTGTCTGTTTTGAGCTAAAAAAGTATCAGCAATGCTGCCGCTTCCTATCCTTGTTTTGGGTACGCCCACCACCCGGCTGCCGCCATGCCGCACACCAGATTCCACACAACAACAACACACCTGCGGCTGCGGCTAGTCACTCGCCACACATCTTCGATATGAGGCGCCAGACTGGACAAAAGCGAAACGAACTGCGCAAGCGAGCGACAGTGCGCGAGAGAGACCGAAAGTGCGCGAGAGAGACCGAGTGTGTCTGCGCACGAGAGAGACCCGAGTGTACGCGAGAGAGACCGAGTGTGTCTGCGCGCGAGAGAGACCGAGTGTACGCGAGAGAAACTGAGTGTGTCTGCGCGCGAGAGAGACCGAGTATGCGCGCGCGAGAGAGTTTAGTAGGCTAATTGGTACAAAGTAATATAGAATTATTATATAACTTAGATTAAAACATAAATTATAACATAAATTATTTAACTAATTATATAATAAAGCCACAATTGCCAAAGTAAGAATGTTTTTATTCCTGGCTTTTTTGGAGTAAAACAGTGATTCCACTGTTACCACTTTATCTGTGTGTAATGTTGTAGTAGCTCAAAGTTTTTTGCTGTTTAAACTGTAAACCATTCCTTTATTACTGTGATTACTGGTGAAAATAGCCAATGTGCTGAAATTTTAGAAGAGCATCAATTCATGGAAAAAATATAACTTGAAATATGGGGATAAAAGGTTTCTGCCCAATGCGACAATGAAGTACAGCTTGGCAGCACTGCATCTCCATCAATGAGAAAGTCTAGTTTATTATGCAAAGGTTTTAAGGTTAACTGTTGTTTTATGAATTGCAACACTTGCTACAACCTGTCAAACCTAAGCCCATTTCCAATACTTTTTAACCTAAATTAATTTGTTAAAGACTACTTTTTTTTTTTTACTAAAATTGACTAAAACTTGACTAAAACCTTTTTGCGTTTTCGTCGACTAAAACTTGACTAAAACTATCAAGTTTATAAGTGACTAAAATGTGACTAAAACTAAAAAGCATTTTCGTCCAAAAGACTAAAACTAAGACTAAAACTAAAAGGGCTGCCAAAAACAACACTGTTAAAAAGAATTGGGGATATGCAGGCTCTGTCGATCTCGCCATCCTGCTTACACTTTGCCCCAGGAATGGTGAAAGTGATTTTACATTCTCATCCTGACTGCCTGCCTAAGGTTCCTTTTTCGACTGTACATCCTTTCACACTTGAGACCTTCTGCCCTCCGCCGTTCAGAACGCCGGAACAGGAGAGATCTCACAGACTGTGCCCAGTCCGTGCTCTTCAGGCCTACGTCCACCACTAGCCATTGGCACTAGCCATTGGTGTAAGTCAGAGCAACTGTTCGTCTGTTATGGGGGTTGCAACCGAGGAGCAGCTGCCACTAAGCAGACCATGTCACATTGGGTCAGGGATGCTATTGCTCTTGCCTATGAGGCGCGCCGTCAAGTTTCGCCAACGGGTTTAAGGGCTCAGTCCACCAGAGAGGTTACCTCCTTTACTGCTTTGGCAAGGGGTGCCCTCTTACAATTTGTTTGTGATGTGGCAGGCTGGTCCTCTCCGCACACGTTCATAAGCTTTTATAGTTTGGATGCTCATGCCACTCCGGGCTCTCACGTCCGTGAATCGACATCACAAGCTAATGTCTGAGGTCTTCTTGCTTATTCATTAGATACTAGTACCTATTAATTAGATACTAGTACTTATTAATTAGCTACTAGTACTTATTCAATAGATACTAGTACCTATTTATTAGATACTAGTATTTATCCAAAATGTTACTAGTACGATTTTTAATTGAACTCTCCAGTGGCCGTTCTGACTAGTCATAACATAAGACGAGTAAAAAAGCAGTTGTGACTAGTAAAATAAGAATAGTTACTAGTAACAATTATAAAATATACTAGTGTCTAATAAATAAGTACTAGTATATATTGAATAAGTACTAGTAGCTAATTAAAAAGTACTAGTATCTAATTAATAAGTACTAGTATCTATTGAAAAAGTACTAGTAGCTAATGAATAAGTACAAGTATTTATTTAATAGGTACTAGTATCTAATGACTACTAGTATTTATTGAATAAATATCTAGTAATAGGTACTAGTATCTAAAAAAAATAAGTACTAGTACCTAATGAATAACTACTAGTATCTAATATATATGTACTAGTCACAACTGGAATACATACTAGTCAGAACTGAATAGTTGATATCTGAATGACAGATCCCCATAGAAGTCAATGGCAAAAAAAGAAAAGAAAAAAAAGATGTGTTACTAGTACCAAAAGAATAGTTACTAGTAGTCACTATTGAAATAAGTACTAGTATCTAATGAATAAGTACTAGTAACTAATGAATAAGCACTAGTATCTAATACATAAGTACTGGTACCAATATAATAGGCACTAGAATCTAATGAATAGCTACTAGTATCTTTTAAAAAGCTACTAGTATCTTTTAAAAAGGTACTAGTATCTAAAGAATAGGCACTAGTACCTAAAGAATAAGCACTAGTAGCTAATATACAAGTACTAGTAACATGAAAATAGAGACTAGTAGGTTTTAAGGATTACATTTTAAAATGCCATATACACTTAACCCTCTGGGGACCAAAAACGCGCCTGCGCGTTTTGCTCGTTTTTTTTTTTAGCGATGAAAATAAACATTA
Source organism: Scardinius erythrophthalmus (assembly GCF_964197995.2). Lineage (NCBI taxonomy): Eukaryota > Metazoa > Chordata > Actinopteri > Cypriniformes > Leuciscidae > Scardinius > Scardinius erythrophthalmus. Next base: position 4,420,732 of record NC_138225.1, read on the forward strand.
ATGCTCTGTTAATTTTGATCTTTCATTTTCGTGTAATACATCAATCGATCCTGTTCAGTTTCTATTTTTTTTCTGTATACTCACAATAAAAATAGTGTTTTGCTTTTTTACAAATAAAGAAAAATTAACATGATGCGATTTCTGCCTTCTCTCTGTCAGTAAACTCCCATTTGAAACGCGTTCGAAAATGATCTATAACTCCGCGAAAATTCAGTCAAACAGGCAAACAGACCCACGGGCATAAAGCTTGAGATCGCATCTGTTAAATGAAGTAACTTATATAAAAAACAAATATTCTCAGCTTCTGTAATCTGTATAAAAACAGAGCGACTCCAGTCGAGCTCATTACGAGCTAATTCACAGTAATGTGACCACTCCCCGGAGAGCGCGTGCTATTCAAACGCAAATTCTGAGAACTATTTCAGAGCTGTGAAACGCCCACATCAGCTGTAAACAAAGCGCGTCGCGACTCCTCGCGAGTGAGACATTATAGCCTACCTTATGGAGAAAAGATTCCTCAGAACAGTGCTGATATAAGGAGCAATATCTCCTGATATGAGGAGCAGATCCCGCTGAGGAGTGAGGTAGGCTGTTTTCTTTTCTCAAGTGTGGAATACGTTAGTGTAGGCCTATGCAAACCGCAAAAAGATGAATCGCATTTCTATAATATGACTCACCTTTCTGTGAGATGAATGAAGGGTACATATTTGTAAAGACTGTTTACATATTTGTAAAGACTAAATATAAATCGCGCGTCTGTGTGTGAAAGAATAAACTGCTTTGCTATAGCCTACTGAGATGAGTAAAAATCGACTGGAATATGTTGAAATAAAATGTATTTGTATAAGCAATGTATTAAACTGCAAATTAGCATTTATATGCCCTAATATTTCATAAAAACAACATTACAGTCAGTCACTTGTTGACTAAATTTGGGTACAGTTTTTAGGCTACTGTAGAATATACTGCCACATCAAATAAGCTTTTGTTTAGCAATTTCTGCTCATATCTAACGTTATATATATATATATATATATATATATATATATATATATATATATATATATATATATATATATATTTGTCAAAAATAAAGTCATAGACTAAGATGTTAGATGTTCCAATGTTGGCTATATTCAAACTAATGAATACATATGATAAAATGTAGGCCTATAATCTTTTTTCTTTTTCTTTTTTACAAAGAAAGAGTACACTTGAAATTTTGTTGAAATTGTAATTATTGTTGTAATTGTAACATTTTTAATAAAATAGCAAAACATATTTACAAGAGAGATGTAAGCGAAATCTTAAATGGTCAATATAAGTCTTCTTCTAAATACATCTTTTGTCCTTGCATTGTGGCTCAGTCAGTGTCACACCTGAAAGAATGGCTCATTAGGCAGAGTCATTATGCAGAGTGGGTGGGACATTGTAATCTAAGGTGTAAACTACTCCTCCCCCTCGCATATTGGCTTTCCAAGCAAAACCTGTTTTACACCATTTAAATCAATGTATTTTTTTTTGTGAACGATAAAGCAAGACTGTTTTCACATAATTTTGAAGCTAGAACTCAAAGGGACAACATCCATTAGTCAAAAGTCTTGTGGACACATATTTAATATGTGTTTTGTGGTCTTAATTCAGCAACTTTCATTTTAATTTTTTCCAATAACCACGCATAAACATTATTCTCTTAAAAATACAAACATCTACATACAAGTTGCTCGCATATTATGGTAGCCCTGTTTGTGCTATATAGAGTGAATTTACACCTTTGCCATTAACATGTTTATAAATAACTGAAAAAAGCACAAATGTCAAGGCATGTCAGAACATCTCAAGGGCCCCAAAAACACCTTGGTCCCCAGAGGGTTAAGTAACCCCGAGCGTTCCTCAGAATGATGTTAATGTTTTTAACCCTCTGGGGACCAAAAACGCGCCGGCGCGTTTTGCTCGTTTTTTTTTTTAGCAATGAAAAATAAACACAAAATGCTCTGTTAATTTTGATCTTTAATTTTCGTGTTATACATCAATCGATCCTGTTCAGTTTCTATTTTTTTCTGTATACTCACAATAAAAATAAAGTGTTTTGCTTTTTGACAAATAAAGAAACTTTAACATGATGCGATTTCTGCCTTCTCTCTGTCAGTAAACTCCCATTTGAAACGCGTTCGAAAATGATCTATAACTCCGCGAAAATTCAGTCAAACAGGCAAACAGACCCACGGGCATAAAGCTTGAGATCGCATCTGTTAAATGAAGTCATTTATATAAAAAACAAATATTATCAGCTTCTGTAATCTGTATAAAAAGAGAGCGATTCCAGTCGAGCTCATTACGAGCTCATTGACTTTAATTCGTTCACGCCTACTCACGGAGCGCGCTATTCACAAGATAATGTGCTAAGCCATCTATGCAAAACAGGTAAACGCCCCCAAGCAAATGCATTAAACGCTTCAAGTTTCATCATTTCGTCACCTGCGCGTTGGGAAGATGACACGGTACACCGGTGCGGAAGCCCTTCAGTTCGTCCTGGATACTAGCGACGAAGAGTCCAGATTTTCATCAGAAGAGGAGCGCGACTACTCTGATGACGACCGTTTGTATTTTGAAGAGCGACTTGATGCAGCCGTGGATAGAATTTCGGATGAGTAAGTATTTATTCTTACTTGCATTAGTTGACAAGCTATTCAAAACATGAGCTTACATATTATACTGGGTGGACTTGCCATCCAGAGTACTGACATTTTATATCTACCTATATTCAACACGATCTAATGAAAGTGCATATCTATACCATGAATTTAATATCTCGTACCATTTCAACGTTAAAAATGTTTTGTTTTGTTTTTTTGTGTACATATGCTACACCCCTTGGTTAGGAAATTTGTATTTGTATGTGTAGCCTAAATGATATGTTTAGATCATTATGTATGAAAGATAGAATTTAGAAATTATTTGAGAAAGTAGGCCTAGTAGGTGTTTAGATTATATTTTGACTATATAAATGCTGCCTCATTATCATTAACGATGCATGCTCGCAAATATCAGTTGTAAATGTGTGTAAATGTGCTGAAATGTGTAAATATACCCAGTTAATGAAGTGCACAAATGTGTTAGGCTAATGTTTGCGGTGTGCCTCTCCGGTAATGGCCCATTGACACGCATATAGGCTTATTGCACGCGTCTAAAATTATTTACATCAGTAATTCATTATAGACTAATGCTACTATAGTTATATTTATGTAATAATATTCTTCAACTTTTTTAAAAGGAATGTAGCTTCATCACTACCTCCGCCTGCAACTCGGAGTGCGCTTAGCAACACAGTCAGAAATCAGAAAGAGTAAGTACATATTTACCCACTATTTTACAGGTGTTAGTTCAATTTTGTTTATACTTAGTGTTAATAATATGAGCCTGTATGACTTTATTATTTATTTTTGGAGATTGGTTGATGTTACATATGTTTTGTAACTTTTTTTAAAAGGAATGTAGCTTGTTCACTCTCGCCTTCCACTGCAACGAGGACACGCAGCAACAAAAATCAAAAAGAGTAAGTACATATTTAGCTACTATTTTACAGATGTTAGTTACATTTTGTTTATATACTTTGTGATGATACAAATGTAGCCTATATGTGCCTGTGTGGCTTTGCAACAAATGTGTTGTTATGCATGCACAACATAACAATTATTGATTGGTAATGTTAATATAAAAGGTCATATATATGCAATATATGGTCACATTTGATTTGCTTAGAGCCCACATCAACGGGGCATAAGCATTTACTGTGAGATACCTGCCTTTACTTTTGTTTTTACAAAATTACAATAAAACAGATTGAAAAACAAAACATTTGAATCTCCTCATTCTTTGTTCAGGCTGCCTCACTGATGGCCCATTAACACTTGGGGGAGCGTCTATGTCACACCTCTGGTCTGAATCTCATTAATATTAATGACCCATTACCACTCCCACGCATAAACCTCTTCTGACAAAAAAACTGTTTTACAATGTTTAAATCAATGTAGTGTTTCATGTGAACAATCAGGCAGGATGATTTTCACACAATTTTGAAGCTAGAATTCAAAGGGACAACATCAATTAGTCAAAAGTCTTGTGGACACATATTTATTATGTGTTTTGTGTTCTTAAATCAGCAACTTTCGTTTAATTTTTTTCCAATAACCACGCATAAACATTATTCTCTTAAAAATACAAACATCTACATACACGTTGCTCACATATTATGGTAGCCCTGTTTGTGCTATATAGAGTGAATTTACACCTTTGCCATTAACATGTTTATAAATAACTGAAAAAAGCACAAATATCAAGGCATGTCAGAACATCTCAAGGACCCCAAAAACAGCTTGGTCCCCAGAGGGTTAAGGAACATGATTTCATAAATGATAAATATCCCTGTTCCTTAAAAACATTCACTTCCGCATCATCTTGAGGTGTTTTTATTTATAACACTTTCTATTTGATGCAAAAATAAACTGTGTGACAAACAGTTAAACCAGGTCACACTTCTTTGCTTGCATGATCTCCATTAAATTCAATAAGAAACTCAATAAGATCTACCAACTAAAGAAAACATAGTTTCATAAAAATACAAATGCTTGTTAGGACTACTGCATGTATCCCTACATGAAATTCATCTTCTAATTAATTAAACATGTTGGTAACACTTTACAATAACAGTACATGAATAATAAATACCTGAATTAATAGTTACTTCAATTAGTGGGCTTCAATCACTTAACTGGGCTGAATACTGGTTGTACTAGTACATGAGTATTTGATGGTAAGTTTATGATAAATCATGAGCTGAATTTGTGAATTAATTATGATGTGCCCCATCAAGTAAAGTCATGACAAAATAATGCATTAACAAGCCATTATTTGATGTTAGTATATGGTTAGTGGTCCGTGTATCTTTTGGTCATTTGATTTTCGTTTTAGAAAGAGAATTTTAAAAATTAAAAAGGACTGTTATTTTAATTGTCATCTAATACTCCAGAATCAAACTACGGAAAAAATAAGCCATTTCCCCCTTTTTCCGTTGATGCATGGAAATGAATGTATAAAGTAAACTAAAACAGAAAAAATGCTTTGATTCTGTAATGTTTGAATGCTGAACCACAGAGCCATACTTCACAGCAGTTTCAGGACAGCACCAGGCTTAAGAGTTGCACTATACGCAGTGGCTATCTGTAGTGTGAAATTTGTATATATAAGCAGATTATTTGCAGATATAATCAACAGCATCTATTTCTATGAATGCAACGTGCGGCACAGTCACTGATTCGCGCTGATAATTTGTTCATACTGTGTGGCGGTTTGTTTAATTTCTAGAATGATTATTTATAAGAACAACATAGTCTTAAGATCTGTGGATAAACAATTTCTACAAAATGAAATGATGATGGCAAGGATATTAAACCGAGCCGTAGGCCTATAAGGCTTGGTGTCGTTTGATTCTAGAGTATTAGATGACAATTAAAATAACGGTCCTTTTTTTTTTTTCTCTCTAGAAAAGGTTTTCTTCTCATGGGTTCGACAATGTTTTGGACCAGCTGTAGTTTGTTTATTATGCATGCAGGGCAACCACCCATTAGAGCATTACAATAATCTAGCATTGAGGTCATGAATGCATGAACTAACTGTTCCGCATTTGTCAATGAGAGCATATGTCGAAATTTAGATATATTTTTAAGATGGAATAATGCGGTTTTACATATGCCAGAAAAGTGGCTTTCAAATGAAAGATTGGTGATATTATACCCGCGTCCAGACCTCTGGAAACTCCATGTATGGTCCCTGGACTAGATGACCTACCCCAGACAGTAGTTGACACCATCACTTCCGCTAGAGCCTCTCTAGCAGGCGAACCTGTTCGTTGAGTGGTGTTCTTGATCAGAGCAGTGCTTTCCTTCCTGCAAGAATAGTTGGAGCGAAGGCTGTCTCCCTCCAGATATATTTTTAAGATGGAATAATGCGGTTTTACATATGCTAGAAACGTGGCTTTCAAATGAAAGATTGGTGGTAGTAAAGTCAGTGACTTATAATGGGATGATTTGGTAAAGAGCAGGTAAGCAGCAGCATGTCTTACATGCTCGCAGCAATGTCTGTGAATGTGTTGACAGTAGCAAGTCTCTCTACTTAGTGGTTTAGTGTTTTTCTTGCAATAACAGCATTGCACTTGTGACTGATGTTAAGGGTTAGGATTTTTAGCACCTTTTCCTTCTGCCAACCATTGTGTTGTTAAAACGGAACAAGCTTTGGTTTGTTTGAGCCTAGTTTTTATTTTGGAAGCCCAATCCACCAGTGACCAGTAGGTATTCTCGGATGGATCGGCTCCATGGACTAGACTCTTTGTATGTCACCCATAAGCGTTCAGCATAGATTTCAAATGGCTCTTTGTTGGCTTAGCATATAGACGATTGTGACCAGAATTTTCAGAAAAAGAGCTTTAGTTTATAATTTTTGGCCCTCATTAGCATACCAGGCTAAAAATGTTGTCATTATTCCAATCAAAATATATTCCCTTGTTACGCAAATGAAAAAGGAGATCTTTAATTTGCGAAGCAAGAGATACCATTACATCCTTGTCTTCAATCGAACTACCATTTTCCTAATAAGCCATGTTCCCTTTCAGTCGGTCACTTTCAACATTAAGTCAACATGCCAACGTAATTGGGATCACTTCAGGTAGCCTTCAAGTGTCATCTTCAAGTGTCTACAGAACGAGCCAATGAACGTTGTCGTACGTGAATCGCCCTCTGGGCCAGCCAGCCACAGAAAGTCGGCCCAGCCTGTCCAGGTCGCTGCCAAACCAGGTGGCAAGCGGAGGTGCAAACAACCCTGAGACGGGCGACCCAAAGGTGGATCAGACTGCTCTTCAGGAGACAGTGAACGCACCACTCCTTCCCCGGAGGAGGGCCGGGTGGAGAATCTTTTGTTTCCTTTTCTTTTTGTTCCACCCACAATTTCAATAAAAGAGTAATTTCTGAAACCTCTGGGTCCCAAGAGGGTGCGCTTGGCGGTGTACAACGCTATGCTTTGTCACCCTCAGATCCCTCAGTCAGGAAGGACGAGGAGCAGGTCTTGCTCGTTGTGCCGTATTGGCCCAACTGGACCTGGCCTCAGGACCTCAGACCAGCTCTTTGTTTGTTACGGAGGCCAGCAAAAGGGAAAGGCTTTCTCCAAGCAGAGGATGGCCCACTGGATAGTGGATGCCATCGCCTTGGCTTACGAAGCCCAAGGCGTGTCCTGCCTGTTCGGCTTGAGAACCCACTAGGAGTGTCGCTTTTTCCTGGGTGCTGGCACACGGCGCCTCACTGACAGATATCTGTAAAGCTGCGGGCTGGGCGACATCTATCACGTTTACCTATCACGTGTTGAGCCGGTTTCTTCCTGTGTGCTCGCTTCAACCAGCCAGTAACACCGAAGTTCCCACTCTAGTGTCTGCTTGCTGCGCCACTCTCCTTCACATGGATCAGATACGTGCGCTTTTTGCTCCAGTCGAGTTCCCCACTTAGGCGAACCCTGTAGAGTTCCTCCGCACCCCTCGGCAGGCCTAGTACTCGTATGCTTGTGTAACCTGTGCTAGGCTGGGTCCCATATGTTGTGATCCCTGCGGCAATCCCATATGTGTATTCTTCCACGATCAGCTCCCTGCGGTGAGCCTGTGTCTTTCCCTTGGCAGAGTCCGCTCTGCTGTCACTGTCCTGTGTAGTCTCCCCCTTCTCAAGCTGGAGCCCCCCCAGTGACATTCCATATGTTGTACTGCCCCTATCCGGCCAGTCCATATGTGTATTCTTCATGTGTTACACCAGGATGTGGCTTCCGCAGCATCTCTCTCCTCTGGAAAGGCACGCTTTCCCAGTGTTATCCAAGAGTTCCACTGTGTGGGTTAAACGGAACAGCAGTTTGAACTCCCTCTACCCAGGCTCCTCAGGGAAAAACAAAGGTGCGTCTGTCCGCTTCCATGTTTATACCCGCACGGCGGGGTGGGGCGCATGACGCGATTCACGCACGCCAACATTCATTAGCTCGTTCTGTACATTTACATTTATGCATTTGGCAGACGCTTTTATCCAAAGCAACTTACATTGCATTTCAAGGTACACATTTACATGCTTATCAGTTCTTGCTTTCCCTGGGAATCGAACCCATGACCTTGGCGTTGCAAGCGGCAACACTCTACTGTTTGAGCTACGTAGCTCAAAGTGTTCTGTAGACACTCAAAGATGATAGGGCTCCCTGAAGTGATCCCAATTACATCGGCACGTCGTGTAACGTCTCCTGTTCCCTCCTTCAAGGAATGAGGGTTACATATGAAACCGAGATGTTTTTCTTGTAATCTCAAATTATACCGGATTTCTTTTGGTCTCCGGTATATCCGGTCTATCCTGGGTATATCGACCTGTTCTACAAATGTGTCTATATGAGGTGCGTCTATGTTTTCCCTTAACACTTTCTAAAAGATACAGAAAAAATGGACTTACCACATCGAGACAGAGAAGGAGAAGCTCAAACCTCATGCTCTGTTTGGATCTGAATTGTCGTGCCAAAAGACGTCCCACTGGCCCAAAAACGGAATACAATGTCATGGTCGAAGGTACTCTGCATGTATGTCTTTTCGGGCGCTTCTGGAAAATCACTTGAGTTTTATTAAAACAGTTTATTTCAAATTTTTATTCTGACTCCATGAATAATTTAATCTCCAATTTTAAGTGACTCTGTTTTTACAAATTTTCTATCTTCACAGCTGATCATAAAATTAGTTGTGATTAAATTTAGATAATTGATTATTCTGGGTATCCCATTATTTCAAATATTCGTTCACCTTTTGTCACATCCACACTAACTAAACTGAGTCCATTACATCCACACAAACTGAACTGAGTCACTTGCATTGCACTCAGACTTCAGTGTACACATACAGGTTGATTCTTTTTTAATTTTTATTTGATTGTCATTGATGAATGATATATTTTGTTTTCAAGTGGTGATTTGTAAAGGACGAAGATAGTCTCATGTGATGTGTGCAAAGTGATAAGTGCGTGTTGAATTGAAGTGAGAGAAATTTCAGTGAATACAGTTACTGTTCAGTGAACTGTTCATTAATTCATTTTATTATTATTCATTAATTCATTTTATTTCATATTTTATTTTATACATTGGTTTAATTATATATATTTTTAATCTAGTTAGTACTGTAGATAACCATTTAAACAAGTGCAGACACACATTTAAAATGATTAATACATTTTTTTTCTTTTGATTAATGCAAGGTGTGAGACCCCGAACCCGGGACTCCAGATACTATTATAATAAGGTGTGATTATATGTATTTGGTGAGCTCAGACCAAAGGAGATATTTTTCCTCCTTTTCTTTTTCTTTTTCGGTGTTGAATTCTACTAATGGGTTACACTGCACCGCACTGCATACACTGTAAAAAATTTCTAACCCTCCCAAATCAAAAATTTCAAGTGACCGATAACATCTACATTTTTCAATTGGCCCAAGTGAAATTATGTAAATTTCAATTGGCCCAAGTGAAAATCTGTACATTTAATTTTATAATTTACAGAATTTCATTTGGGCCAATTGAAAAATGTAGATGTTATCGGTCACTTGAAATTTTTTGATTTGGGAGGGTTAGAAATTTTTTACAGTGTAATTACTCTCTTATTTAAATCGTGACTACACTTTGTTATAATGAGAGGATATGTGAGCATGCAGAACTTATTGCTGTACAAATACTCCGGCGTTTTGAGTGGTGAGTGGATTCTGACTAACTTACACCTTAGACCACTTACACCTTTGATTGGCCATTGCGTTCAAGAAATCAGCAGACATGTCTGTGATTGGCTTCATTGCTCAATGCTGCAAAAACACATTGTAAATAGAAACTTTTGACGCTCTCCAGAAGGCAAACACAAATACGCACTGGAGAATTTGTAAATCAGTTTCTCCAATCTGATATTATTATAGTATTAACCTGAGGGTGCTCTTGCTTTTGTTTGAGGGTGCTTAGCACCACCTAGCACCGGACCTGTCTTTTGTGCGGCGCCCCCCTTCCGTTTTGCACCCAACCAGGCGCCTATGCCACAGGCTGCCCTGCTCAGCTCCTGGAGGGCCACAATCCTGCAGAGTTTCTTTCTAACACGCATACATTTAGTTTTAAAATAACCCTGAAGGACTTGATTAGCTTGATCAAGTGTGTTTAATTAGGGTTGAAGCTAAACTGCAGGACTGTGGCCTCCAGGAACTGAATTTGAAACATATTGTGATGACGGGTGTTAAGAGGACGTCATCACTGCTGAAATCTTTACAAACTGTTTATAGGATTATTTTTCTTTACATTTATTATTTATGATTTAGTGTCTTATGACAAGGGTACAGTTCATTAGATTCATTATTACATTACATTCATTTATAATAAGTTTAAGATATGCTGTTGGTGTTGATTGCGGATAGGTGCACATGTCAGCAGCCATCACAACATGTTATCTCTATTATAGTTATCTTTTGATTTTCTCATTAACCACACAGAGTCAAGTTTTGTTATGCAGTTTTTGTTATTTATTATTTCAAATCTGTAATTATTTTCTCTTTGCAAACAGTCACCCCACATGCTGTCTACTCACCATTTCCTGTTCCTGTGACTCCTCAAAGGAGGGGGCGGGACTACGGCATGTCTTTTTATTGTGTTGGGTTAAACCATTTCCGTTAATAGGGAAGGGAAATTAACCCCTGTTAATGTAGGCATAGATAAATGTTTTTCGGTGTTGAGATTGTTTAATTTGCTGAATGAGTTTATTTTAATTATTTTTGTGGAAGTTAAATTGTTAACTGGTCATATGTTTAAGCTACAAAGATTTTTGGTATTGATACCCCTGCAGTTGGTACGGTCTTGAATGTAATGAGCATGTCCTAGGCTATATAAGTCAGTCCAAACTGAACCTTGGGAGGTAAAGGTGTGGTCATACTTCTGAAAGTATTCTTGAAGGTTTTGCTGCCTAAAGCAATTTGTTTATCTTTGTTTGTGAATACAGCAAAGTTTGCACTGCTTCAAGTGTATATTTTTTTTTCTTTAAATTCAGTATTTTTTTTTCTTGGTATTTGGCACATCCCTGTGAATATGTCCACCTCTATTTATCCACTGGCACTGAATAAAAAGATCTTCTTTGGATGCAATCTGAGTCCTTAGCCTATCTACCACCTTCCCTTGATCTCTACGGTACACGTTATGACAAATGGTGGCAGCGGTTTTGTCCAGTGCAGTAGAAGGCTTCAGTAAACGTCAAGATGCCACCCAAGAGGCAGATTAATCAGAAAACGGTGGAGGATGATGAGGATGGTGCTGTGTCAATGCCTGACCAGGAAGCTACAGTGTCAGGGGCCACTGCTTCACAGATGGCAGACTCAACGGGTGAGAAAATGGACCAGCTCAGAAAGACTATGGAGAGCTTTATGCAGTCACAACATGCCAGAGAGTCACATCAGGAAAAGGAAGCACAGCGTCAAGAACACAGGTGGCGCACTCTCCAACATCAGTTCGGGCAGTTGCAGATGGAGGTGCATAGGGAGCGGCAAGAGCGACGAACATTGGGAGGTGTGGCAGCACAAGCCTTTTCCCCTTTGACTTCCGTAGGCAATACAGCCCTTCCCACTCATGTACTCCACAGAAGACGGAGCGATGAAGAAGAGGGCCAAGAGACAACACCACCTGTGTCCATACATGGAGTTGCTCCACCGCAATGGATGGGCTGGCAAGGCCCAAAGATGTTACCTCTTCAAGAGGATGATGACATTGAGCACTATTTGACAACTTTCGAGCGGATTGCTCAAGCCTGTAGATGGCCAGTTGAGGACTGGGCATTGCATGTAGTGCCATTGCTAACAGGCAAGGCAAGAGCGGCTTATGTTGCCATGGACCTTGATGACACTTTTGATTATGCTAGAGTGAAAGAAGCAATCTTGGAGAAATTTGAGATTAATGCAGAAACCTACAGGCGACGTTTTAGGGCTAAGGCCCTACGGCAAGAGGAGACTCCTAAGGAGCTGCAGGCAAGATTGAAAGACCTGTATGACAAATGGATGACACCCAGGCAGCGGACCAAAGATGAAATCGGAGAAATGATAGTGCTAGAACAGTTTCTTACAGTGATTAACCCTGAAATCAGAACCTGGATTTGTGAGCACAACCCCACCTCTTCGAGACAAGCAGCTGAGCTGGCTGAGACTTTCATTGCTGCTAGACGGTCAACGTATCAGCTGGGTCACAGTTATGGAAGTGCCTACAGTACGACAGGTAAGTCTGGGAGGGGGTTCGGTAGTGGTCAACCTTATAATGTCACAAAAGGCTTTAGTTCACATTCACAGACTCCCCAATCCAAATCTTACCCTAAAAGTTATCCACAGTCAGAGGGTCAATACAAAGAGAAGTCAGTCCTTATATGTCATGGATGTGGCCAAGCAGGGCATAAGAAGGCAGAATGTACGTTACACAGAGTCAGTAATACACGTCTTTGTTATGTTCCCAGACCATCTCAAATAGTAAGTGAAGCAGATCAGAATATAGACACAGTGGTTCCAGTGAGAATAGGAAGTAAGCAGTTTATGGCTTTGGTAGACACTGGATCTAGTCAGACGCTGGTGAGAAAGGAGTGCATTGGAGATCTACAGATGTCCAGTCAGGGTAAGCTGAGGGTACGTTGTGTTCATGGTGACGAGAGAGAGTATACTACTGTTGATTTGAAGATGGAGGTTGAGGGTCAACTCTACCTGTTGACAGTAGGCATTGTGGACCAAGCCCCTTATGCAGTTATTTTAGGTAGCGATGTACCAGTACTTGTTGACTTATTGCAAAGGCAGAATGCTGTAGCAGAGGTCCGAGCAGTTACAAGAGCAAAAGCGAGACAGATAGAGGAACATAAACAGACTCTTGATTTGTTACCTTTTGCAGAGGAGCCCAAAGCTAAAAGGACCAGGAAGGAGAAAAGGCAGGAAAAAGTCAGGGGAACGGTTATAGTGGAGCAACTCCCTGAACCTGATGCAAATAACTTTTACGATATACCCCATGATATTGTTGATTTGCAGCAGCAAGATGTTACACTTAAAGGGCTATTTCAGAAGGCTGGTAGTTCACAGTCAGGAAACAAATTTCAGGACAAAGAAGTGTTTGGGTTGAAGGATAAACTGTTGTATCGACAAACAGATAGTGGTGATCAGTTAGTTGTCCCACAATCAATGAGGGCTAAAGTTTTGCATATGGGCCATTCAATTCCTTGGTCAGGGCATCTAGGCCAACAGAAAACTCTGACAAGAATTTCAAGCAGGTTTTATTGGCCCCGGTTGTACATGGATGTGATTGACTTTTGTAAGTCATGCCCAGAGTGCCAGTTGTCAGCCCCTGTTAAGAAAGGTGATCGAGCACCTCTGATCAGCCTACCCATAATTGATGTACCTTTCACGAGAGTAGCTATGGACATAGTAGGCCCTTTAGAGAGAAGTAGGTCAGGGAATCGTTACATTTTGATCGTTTGCGATTACGCAACAAGGTACCCTGAAGCCTTTCCTCTTAAAAAGATTAAGACCAGGCAGATTGTGAATGCGCTTGTGCAATTATTTTCACGGGTAGGGATACCGTCAGAAATCCTTACAGATCAAGGCACAAATTTCACTTCCAGACAGATAAGAGAAGTCTATTCACTGTTAGGCATACAAGCCATTAAGACCACTCCGTACCACCCCCAGACTGACGGCATGGTTGAACGGTTCAATCAAACTTTAAAGGCAATGCTTCGCAAGTTTGTATCTGAGACAGGCTCAGACTGGGACCAGTGGCTTCCGTATCTCCTCTTTGCCTATAGAGAGGTTCCCCAAGCCTCAACAGGTTACTCACCATTTGAATTGCTATACGGTCGCCAGGTACGTGGACCGTTGGACATCCTGAAGGAGGCCTGGGAGGGAGGCAAAGCAAAGGAACAGGTGAATGTGGTTTCATATGTCCTGAGAATGAGAGAGAAAATGGACTCTATGTCAGAGTTGGTTCATACCAATATGGCCAAAGCACAGCAATATCAGAAGTCATGGTATGACCAGTCATCTAGGAAAAGAGCATTGACCCCTGGCCAAAAAGTGTTACTTCTCCTTCCAACGTCAGACAGTGGACTGCTTGCCAAGTGGCAGGGCCCTTTTGAGATACTGAGGAAGATGGGGCCTGTCAATTACGAACTATACCTGCCTGAACGGCGGAAAAAGAAGCAAGTCTTTCACATCAACTTGCTAAAACCCTGGCAGGATAGACCAGGGCCACCATCCGACCAGCTGTTTGCACGGAAGGTCGACGAGGAGGAAGAAACCAACGAGCAATATTTCCCTACAGCTGTGAATTCTCCTGTCGTCCCTCAGTTGAGTCATTTGACATCAGAGCAGCAGGAAAACCTCCAATCACGGGTTCCAGAGGGCCTATTCAGTGACAGGCCAGGCCGGACAGAGGTGATGCAGCACGACATCCACCTTCTATCACAGGGTCCAGTTCGACAGACTTGCTGTAGGGTTCCTGCAAGACTCATACCCGAGTTAAAAAAGGAAGTAAAGGTAATGCTGGAGATGGGGGTGATCGAACCTTCCAGGAGTGAGTGGTGCAGCCCAGTCGTCCTGGTGCCGAAAAAGGATGGCACATTAAGATTTTGTGTAGATTTCTCCAAGATGAATGCTATTTCTGCCTTTGACCCTTACCCTATGCCAAGGGTTGATGAACTCATAGAGCGTTTGGGTAAAGCCAAATATCTGAGCACACTGGACTTATGTAAAGGTTATTGGCAGATTCCTTTGACTGACACTGCCAAGGAGCTAACTGCTTTTAAGGTCCCAAGTGGGCTCTATCATTTTACGGTCATGCCGTTTGGCCTTCATGGGGCCGCAGCAACTTTCCAGAGGACTATGGACTGTGTACTGAGAGGTACTGAGGACTTTGCAGCAGCCTACATTGATGATGTGGTTGTTTACAGCTCATCATGGGAAGACCATTTGGAGCACCTGTCAGCTGTATTTGCTAGAATTCATGATGCTGGACTTGTGGTTAATGCCACTAAGTGCCATTTGGCAAAGCCTGAAGTGTCTTACTTGGGATATGTGCTGGGCGGAGGAGTAATTAAACCTCAAGTGGACAAAGTGGAGGCTGTGCGTTCTTGCCCACCTCCAACGACCAAGAAGCGGGTGAGGTCCTTTTTAGGTCTGGTGGGCTGGTACAGACGTTTTATTCCTAACTTTTCCACCCGAGCAGTTGTGCTCACTGACCTCACTCAGAAGGCCAGCCCCCAAAAGGTCGTGTGGACTCCTGAGTGTGAAGCAGCCTTCCAAGATCTGAAGGGCTGTTTATGTCAGGGGCCAGTGTTGCAAAGCCCCAACTTTGACCTTCCTTTCACAGTACAGACGGATGCATCAGGAGTAGGTCTAGGAGCTGTCCTGTTGCAAGGTGACAGTGAAAATCGAAGGCCGGTGCAGTATATTAGCCGTAAATTGTTCCCACGTGAAGTCAGATATTCTACTGTAGAGAAAGAGGCACTGGCCATTAAGTGGGCATTAGATACTCTGAAGTATTACCTCATCGGTAAAGATTTCACCTTAGAGACTGATCACCGGGCCTTACAATGGCTCCACAGGATGAAAGACAGTAATGCTCGCATAACTCGCTGGTTCCTTTCACTGCAACCTTTTAAATTTCAAGTGAAATACAGAGCTGGAGCTCAAAACATTGTTGCTGACTTTTTTGTCCCGTCACTATGATGAGTGACTGGCTTAAGGGGTGGGGTGTGTGATGACGGGTGTTAAGAGGACGTCATCACTGCTGAAATCTTTACAAACTGTTTATAGGATTATTTTTCTTTACATTTATTATTTATGATTTAGTGTCTTATGACAAGGGTACAGTTCATTAGATTCATTATTACATTACATTCATTTATAATAAGTTTAAGATATGCTGTTGGTGTTGATTGCGGATAGGTGCACATGTCAGCAGCCATCACAACATGTTATCTCTATTATAGTTATCTTTTGATTTTCTCATTAACCACACAGAGTCAAGTTTTGTTATGCAGTTTTTGTTATTTATTATTTCAAATCTGTAATTATTTTCTCTTTGCAAACAGTCACCCCACATGCTGTCTACTCACCATTTCCTGTTCCTGTGACTCCTCAAAGGAGGGGGCGGGACTACGGCATGTCTTTTTATTGTGTTGGGTTAAACCATTTCCGTTAATAGGGAAGGGAAATTAACCCCTGTTAATGTAGGCATAGATAAATGTTTTTCGGTGTTGAGATTGTTTAATTTGCTGAATGAGTTTATTTTAATTATTTTTGTGGAAGTTAAATTGTTAACTGGTCATATGTTTAAGCTACAAAGATTTTTGGTATTGATACCCCTGCAGTTGGTACGGTCTTGAATGTAATGAGCATGTCCTAGGCTATATAAGTCAGTCCAAACTGAACCTTGGGAGGTAAAGGCGTGGTCATACTTCTGAAAGTATTCCTGAAGGTTTTGCTGCCTAAAGCAATTTGTTTATCTTTGTTTGTGAATACAGCAAAGTTTGCACTGCTTCAAGTGTATATTTTTTTTTCTTTAAATTCAGTATTTTTTTTTCTTGGTATTTGGCACATCCCTGTGAATATGTCCACCTCTATTTATCCACTGGCACTGAATAAAAAGATCTTCTTTGGATGCAATCTGAGTCCTTAGCCTATCTACCACCTTCCCTTGATCTCTACGGTACACGTTATGACAATATACACTGGATCAATTAAATGGGACACATTTAAAATTTACTGCTAATCTTTGGCTAAATAATAGATAGTAGTTGTACATGTTGGCAAATCAACAAAGTGCATAACCTAAAGTAGACATAACATAACTGTTATGATGAAAATGTACATGCAAAAATGATTATTTAGCACTTTTCCTATGTGCGTCTCAGTAACAGAATACCTAGAGAATCATCTGAATATCAGTTCCTCAAAATGATGTGGAAGTGCATGCTTTTAACTAAGTATAATTTATGAAATCTTGTTCTTTAAAAACATCCACTTCCACATCAACACTGTCTATTTATGTTGTGTTTTGGTGTATATTATGGTTCTGTCAGTCACTGTATAGGAGAAAATGCCTTTTGTGTCTCACAGCAAACAAGCTAGATATTACAAAATTGTTAAACGATTATAAAAATGTTATTCATTTAAGGCCTGGTTTTAGATTAAGCCAGGAGTAGGCCTTAGTTCAATTAGGATATTTAAGTAGCTTTTATAAAACATGCCTCAAAGCTTAAAACAGCTCAAACATGCATTTGAGGGTACGTTTACACACTAACGATATGCTTAAAACTGAGAAGTTTTTCCTTTGAGTGTTCCGTGTACAGACGACTGAAAACGACCCCCGTTCACACGGATCCACGAAAACGACTGAAAAACCCTGTATTTCGCTGCCAGGCCATTATATGGCGATGAAAATTATAGACTGAACATGTTATACGCATGTGCATGACGTCAGCGTCTTCAGAGATTCACGTTTTTGTTTTTGTCTCTTTCATATTCAGTATTTTTGCATAGAGCTTGTTGTTGGTGTATAACAATGATTATTAAGGAAGTTGGGAAAATAATCCGACGCCTTGCATTTGGCAATTAATGCGTTCGAATGGCCGACCATCACAGGTGCAATGTCAGTGCTGATTGACACCAATTTAGACATTAGTAGCTTTGTTTTGTCTAAATTTTGTTTCGAAGAGGACATCGTGGAAAAAAGTCTACCCACTCTGCATGGAAATTGTAAGTTTTGGGCCTCTAGACTAGATTACTGTAATGCATTACTGATTGTCCTTCATCCTCAATAAACAAACTAAAGTTAGTCCAAAATGCAGCTGCTAGAGTTCTTAATGGGTCAAGAAAATGTGATCATGAAACACGAATTTTACCATCTCTACACTGGTTACCTATTAGTATCGATCATTAAAGTTTTGCTACTAACCTATAAGGCTCTAAATGATTTAGCTCCTGTATATTTAACTAATCTTCGATTGCCGTACAATCCATCACGTTCTTTAAGATCAGAAAACTCTGGGCTTCTGATAGTGAATATATAAGACCACTAAAGGAGGGACAGCGTTTTCACATTTGGCTCCTAAACTCTGGAATAGCCTTCCTGATAATGTCCGTGGATCAGACTCACTCTTCCAGGTTTAATCTAGATTAAAACGCATTAACCTTGCATAATGTTATGAACACCGGGGAAGGTATTTTACTACCTTAAACAACACTTTTAAAATTAATTGGCTTAAAAATTCCCTTAATAATCCCTCTTTACTTTGGAATATTATCCCTAATTATATTTTCTCAAAAGTAGGTGGCCTGAATTTTCTCCTATTGTGTAACTATAATGTTACAAAGATCCGTCAACCCCTGTCAAATTTTCATAAGCAGATGCTCTTGGCATGGTCCCTAATATACAAACACAACTTTTCCCCACGCAGATGTTACTTATGGAACAATAAAGATATTCTCTACAAGAATAAATCACTTTTTTTTTTCTTTTTCTTTTTTGACAACTGGTTAAAAAATTACCTTCTTTTAGTTGGACAGCTTTTTAATTCACAGGGCAGACTTTACAACTATTTAGATTTTTTTATAGAAATATAAAATTCCTATATTCTTTCGCCCTGGACTTCTTGTTTAAAAAAATATTTTTGTTTCAGCACTACATGTCTTGTTTTTTTGAATGCATCAAATATCAGATGAGATAAATACACATTAATTGGGAGCTTAAACAAGGGGTAAGAAAAAAATAATAATAGTGGTGATAATAATAGTAATAATAAATAATAAAAAAAAAAATTTAAATCAAATACGCAGGATAAGTGTGGCATGGGCATGGCGACCTGGGGTTTGCACAGAGCTGGTTCCACGCTGCATGTCTCGCTTTTTTATTGCAACACACTAGCTGACATACATATGTCTATCACGAGCAAAAAATAAATAAAAGGGAAGAAGAAGAAAAAAACAAAAAAACACAGCAAACAAACAGGGTAAGCATGGCATGTGCGTGGCAGCCGGAGGTGGGGAGTGTTCTTTGGGATGCGGGCTCAGCTCCTCTTCTTGGTGGCCCATTGTAGTGTGGCATGGGCTGGGGACTAAATTAAGCCATGGCCAAGGAGGGATTGGAGGCAGCCTTTTTAATACCATATTAGTAACCTTACTATTGTTATTATTATTATTTGTCCTCTTCCTTGTCGTCCAACCTCCCCCTTATTCCTGATGAAAAGTCTAGTTGCTATTATCGCTACTACCATTAATATTATTGTATTATCATATAAGACTATTATCATATCTTCCATATATTATTTAGTTAAAAAAATTCTGCAAGATGTTACTCTGTTAAGATACTTCCACTCACACACCCAGTTACACTTGCGCAAACGCACACACACACACAATGTTGGTTGTTGTTATGTATGTTTTGTTGGCCTTGGTGTTTTTTGTTGTATCTGTCACCTCTAAGTATTTGATTGCATAATAAAAAAAGTCACAGTCGGTATCTTTAGTCATTCTCAATCCGAGTGACCAGAGACTCTAGCGGTCTTCCACCATTCATAGAACCACGGTTACGACCAGTAACCAGCGTTCTATTTCACTGTTCCAGACTGCCAGACACGGTCAATACATGGTGGAAGATGAATGTCATGAGGATGTGAAGCTCAAGCATTTTCTGGCAATATAGCAGAACTAAAAGTTGTAGGAGCCACATTCATTCTATAGAAACTTGTGAATGTGCACGGTGATGCCCATGTAGCTACTGCACATATCTCTGAGAAAGGCACACCACGTAATGCTGTCCAAGAAGTGGCAGCATGAGTCGAATGCCTGAGTCGAATGACATTTAACAGATGTAGGCAATATGTGGCCTGTAGAACGATATGCCTCACCAATAGTGTCCGCTATCCAGTGAGAGAGCCTTTGCTTTGACAAGGGTGCACCTTTCCTACCGGTCCCAAAGCAAACAAAAAGCTGGTCAGTGGTACGCCATGGGGCAGTCTTTGATACATACTGCCTCAACATACGGAAACGCCTCTAGCTGAATGGGATGGTTTGTGAATTGAGGCAACAATACCTTGGGCTGAAATGCTGGGTTCGGCATAAGTGTAACTTGATTGCCGTCTGGCCCCCACCTAAGACACTGTGGACTCACCGACAGAGCATGTAACTCACCGACCCTTTTGGCTGATGTTATGGCTAACAGAAATGCTGTCTTCATAGAAAGGCTTTTAATATCTGCCTGTTCAATAGGTTCATAAGGTGCTGAACACAACCTGTCCAACACCACCCATATATCCCACTGGGTACACACTACCCGTACTGGTGGCTTAAGCCGTACAGCTCCTTTGAGAAAAGCTACCACTAGCCTATTTGCACCAATTGACGCCTGCTCCATAGGATCCAGATAAGCAGACAGGGCAGCCCCAAACACTTTAAGTGTGGCTGGCGAACAAGTATCCAACAAGTACTGCAGGAAGTCCAGCACCACAATGATGGAACAATCAACTGGGTTGAGGGCACGGTGCACCAAGAGACGAACAGTTTCCGCTTACTGGCGTAAGTACGACTGTCACGGTTCATGAATTCACTGTCTCTTCCTTGTCTCGTGTGATTGTGTAGTGTGTATGATTAGTGTGGGTGTGTCCTCTGATTACTGCTGATTATCAGCGCCAGCTGATTCCACTCTACTCAGCTATATATTCTCAGTGACTGGTGTCTTGTGTTGTCAGATCGTTGTGGTGTTTCCGGTGTTTGTTCCTGTTCCCGTTTGGCATTCTCTCATGGTCTCCATTCCTGTTGGATTGTTCGTTGTGTCTTCGTCTCCGTTCTTCGTCTTCACTCTCTGGAACTGGACTCATTCATCCACCATCCACCTTGAGCCCGGTTGCCGGTTGTCGAAGTCCCTGCGTCACTCTCCCGCCCCTGTGTCGTATTTTGTGTGGACCTGACCTTCTCTGTTTATTCTCGAATAAACGTGATTTGACCTGCTTTTGCCTTCTCTCTTTCGTTCATGACAACGACGTGTTGAAGGTGCTCTAGCACTCATAACTGTATTCCTTACTCCCGCTGAACACTGAGAGAGCACCCTCTCAACCCCAGGGGCCAGATGCACAGTTTCAGCCTGTTTGGGAAGGGATGCTACAGTGCCACCCCCATCTGTGACAGCAGATCCTTCCACGGTGGCACGGGGTGAGGTGGCCTCATTGTTAGAGTTGATAAGAGACTGAACCAAGGCATTGCTGGCCAACAAGGAGCCACTAGAATGAGCCTGTGATGCTTCTCCTGCACTCGTCTCAGGATGGACCAAAGGAGTGGAATTGGGGGAAAGGCATAGAGGAGAAGATCTGGCCATTCGTGGGCCATGGCATCCTGGCCCAATGAACCTTCCTCCTCCTGTGCTTAAAACCATAGCGGACAGTGAGTTGCTGTCCTGCTGGCGAAAAGGTCCACGGCCGCTATTCCGTAGCTCCTCCAAATTGACTGAACAACTTCCTTGTGCAGACACCACTCCCTTGGTCTCGGCTACAAACAGGAAAGTGCGTCTGCTACACTGTTGCAGCGACCGGGGATGTGAGTAGCTCTGACTGAAAGAAAGTGGTTGTTTGCCCACAATAGAAGTCTTCTTGTCAACTGTAGACAGGGTAGGGACCTGGTGGCCCCTTGGTGATTGATTAAAAATACCACTGTGGTATTGTCCATCCTCACCAGAATGTGTCTCCCTGATAGTTCCTGCTTGAAATGTCTCAGGGTGAAAATACTGCCCACAGTTCCAGCAGATTGATATGAACAGCCCTTAACTGTGGGTCCCAACTGCCCTGAATACCTTGGTGATGCCAAAGTCCTCCCCAACCACTGAGGGGGGCATCCGTGGTTACCACCTCCCTGCTGGAGGTAGCCCAATTGGCACTCCATTCAGATGAAATTGGTCCCTTCTCCAAAGTCTCAGAGAGGCTGCACAACTGGTCGTGACCCCAACCAGTATGTGTTGATTGTGAACCGGTGACAAACGTTTGGCTATCAACCAGCGTTGGAACGGACAAAGATGCAACAGGCCTAGCTGAATGACTGATGACGCCGCTGTGAGAAGACCTGTCAGTCTTAGGAAGCTGATAAAGGGCAGCTTGCAATGGACCTGAAACTTTAACAAGATTCTCTGCAACACCTGCCTTCTGCCTTCCATGAGGGTAGCTCTCATTCCCCTGGAATCCAATTGCATGCCCAGAAAGCACACTGAGACAAAAAGAACCCTGGTTAACCAATAAGTTCTACAACACTCACCTCAACTCCAGTGGCCGGAACACTGCGTTTGTAAAGACCATGGATAACCAATGGGTCTGAAAACAATCCAATAGTCCAATGCGAAATTGCATATCTTTGTTTTTCCTTGACACAAAGCTACAGTGAGGAGTAACCCAAAAGCAGTGCAGACTCAAGCGAGATCTCTCCGCGAGAATGACAAAGAGACCAACCGTAACGTATTCAGAAGCTGACTCACTCTCCTCAGCCGGCGACTCACTCTCCTCAGCCGGCGACTCACTCTCCTCACACAGCGAGCGACTCACTCTCCTCAGCTGGCGACTCATTCTCCTCAGTGAGCGATTCTCTCTCCTCAGCCGGCGACTCACTCTCCTCAGCCGGCGACTTTTTTATTTAATTTTTAATTTTTATTAAACATTACAATGCATTAAAGCAATACAGATAAACATGGAAAAAAATTGTGAATCGCCAGCTGAGGAGAGTGAGTCGCTCGCTGAGGAGAGTGAGTCACCAGCTGAGGAGAGAGAATTGCTCACTGAGGAGAGAGAATCGCTCACTGAGGAGAGTGAGTCGCCAGCTGAGGAGAGAGAATCGCTCACTGAGGAGAGTGAGTCGCCAGCTGAGGAGAGTGAGTCACTCGCTGTGTGAGGAGAATGAGTCGCCAGCTGAGGAGAGTGAGTCGCCAGCTGAGGAGAGAGAATCGCTCGCTGAGGAGAATGAGTCGCCAGCTGAGGAGAGTGAGTCGCTCGCTGTGTGAGGAGAATGAGTCGCCAGCTGAGGAGAGTGAGTCGCCAGCTGAGGAGAGAGAATCGCTCGCTGTGTGAGGAGAATGAGTCGCCAGCTGAGGAGAGTGAGTCGCCAGCTGAGGAGAGAGAATCGCTCGCTGAGGAGAATGAGTCGCCAGCTGAGGAGAGTGAGTCGCTCGCTGTGTGAGGAGAATGAGTCGCCAGCTGAGGAGAGTGAGTCGCTCGCTGTGTGAGGAGAATGAGTCGCCAGCTGAGGAGAGTGAGTCGCCGGCTGAGGAGAGAGAATCGCTCGCTGTGTGAGGAGAGTGAGTCGCCAGCTGAGGAGAGACATTCGCCAGCTGAGGAGAGAGAATAGCTCGCTGTGTGAGGAGAGTGAGTCGCCAGCTGAGGAGAGTGAGTCGCTCGCTGTGTGAGGAGAATGAGTCGCCAGCTGAGGAGAGTGAGTCGCCAGCTGAGGAGAGAGAATCGCTCGCTGTGTGAGGAGAATGAGTCGCCAGCTGAGGAGAGTGAGTCGCTCGCTGTGTGAGGAGAGTGAGTCGCCAGCTGAGGAGAGTGAGTCACCAGCTGAGGAGAGAGAATCGCTCACTGAGGAGAATGAGTCGCCAGCTGAGGAGAGTGAGTCGCTCGCTGTGTGAGGAGAATGAGTCGCCAGCTGAGGAGAGTGAGTCGCCGGCTGAGGAGAGAGAATCGCTCGCTGTGTGAGGAGAGTGAGTCGCCAAGCTGAGGAGAGAGAATCGCCGGCTGAGGAGAGTGAGTCGCTCGCTGTGTGAGGAGAATGAGTCGCCAGCTGAGGAGAGAGAATCGCCAGCTGAGGAGAGAGAATAGCTCGCTGTGTGAGGAGAGTGAGTCGCCAAGCTGAGGAGAGAGAATCGCCAGCTGAGGAGAGAGAATAGCTCGCTGTGTGAGGAGAGTGAGTCGCCAAGCTGAGGAGAGAGAATCGCCAGCTGAGGAGAGAGAATAGCTCGCTGTGTGAGGAGAGTGAGTCGCCAAGCTGAGGAGAGAGAATCGCCAGCTGAGGAGAGAGAATAGCTCGCTGTGTGAGGAGAGTGAGTCGCCAAGCTGAGGAGAGAGAATCGCCAGCTGAGGAGAGAGAATCGCTCGCTGTGTGAGGAGAATGAGTCGCCAGCTGAGGAGAGAGAATAGCTCGCTGTGTGAGGAGAATGAGTCGCTCGCTGTGTGAGGATAAAGATCCACCGCCGGCCTATCAGTGGGGAATATCAGTAGCTAGTGGCTATAGTAAAGTGACATCCCACAACAAGTCATTAGTCCTATTTTTGGATAATTTGATGTGAATTGTACATAATTGTACATTACTTAACTTACATAAAAGTTTTTTTTTTTTTTTACAGATCAACTGTTATGACTATATATGTTTCTAAGATGTTTAATGATCCATTACAATCAGTGTGTGTGTAAATGCTTTTAATCCACTATGAACTTTGTGTGTCTGAAAGCAGTTGAAGGAAGTGTCCAGGTTTTATTTCACCAATGTTCCACATAACTGGTTGTTCCAGTAGTCCAGGTTATGTGTTTGTTAGGTAAGTATTAACAGTGTCTTTAAATTACCATTTATATTTATTCATTTGGTAAACACTTTTACTCAAAGTGACTTGCATTATTAATATTCCAGGTATACATTTAATCAGATCATGCATTCCCTGGGAATTGAACCAATGACAAAGTCTTTGCTAGCCCCATGCTATACTGTTTAAACAACAGGAACACTATACACTATTCACCAAAAGGCATACACCTGTCATCTAAAGTGCCACACACTGGGTGCATTTTATCTACAAAAAGAGTAACGTGTTATCCTTGAAATGAATAGTACATATGCCTTATGTGCACAAAATGGAAGGAACTTGAATGTGAATTTCATTCATGAAGTCAGTTTTAGGTTTAAATTTTGTGGCCAAAAATACTTTTGTCTTTCTGTGTGCAAAATACCGGGGATGTATTGAACAGATAATATGAACTTTATGATATGATTTTAATAAAAAATTTGACAGAGTGCTGAGGTGACATAAACACGGACCATCGCTCAAGTTAGGATGTCTTTATAAACAAAAAATCCACAAAGAAAAGATTAATTTAAATGTCCTTGAGTTGACACTGTAAAGGACAGACCAGAGATTTGTCACAATTAATACAAATCATTGTTTGTAGGGAATATCTGATATAAAAGCAGTTATCTTTACTCACATGTCAGGTGGCTGTTTATGCTTTCTTCTGCCATCTTAGCTGCACACATGCAATAAAAGGGGTAAATAAATATTGAAACATGGTTTACATGTCAGTCAAATAGTCTCTTCCTGTCTTAGTGGCGGTTCTTGGTTGAAATGAGCTGGAAACAAAGTTGATAGTCATTAACCAGGTTACACAAGACTAATATTTTACTGAGCTCCAGATTCAGATAACATCACGAGGGAAGCTGGAAGAGAGACTGAAAATAAAATTAAATAATGTTTAATACATTTAAATTGAGCTAGCATTATAAACAAACCAAAAAATAAAACATACCATCAATCTTCTCCAGTCCATACATTTCTGCTGCAAAGGTTTTTATCTTGTATTATCATGTCATAAACATGCATATTGCAATTATAGGAGTAACTGGTAAATCTACATGAAAAATACCTTTTATGATATGCCTATAAAACTGAGAGGAACTGTATAAGAATTAATGCAATTTTCTTTTTTCGCTATTGTTTTAGCAGATTGCACCAACATGCCACTCGAGTGCACTAACCACCGATAAATCCAATAACCACAGATCTTTTCCATTCTCATAATCTCAAACCACAAACAAATGGTCAATGTTAACTTCCTACAGAAATTAAATGAAAATGAAGTGTAGACCAAGGCAAACCTGTGTTCACTGCATTTAATGTTTGTACAGAAGAATCAGCCTTTTAGCTGATAAACCACATGTTCCACGATGGCAAACAAGAAATAATTTAGCAACATATTTACATGGCAACACAACAAGAGTGAATTCACAGTCATAACGTACATGCAGTGCATCTGTAGGCTACATGTGTGTGTCTGTGTGTTTTATGAAAGCGATCGCTCGGACAATACAGAAATAAAAACATGTCTCTTCAACAAAAACAGTTTAATTCATACACAGAAAGGCAAAACTGATGCCAGATATATAATACTCGCAACAAATAACTAGTCAGTTTGCTGTGTGCTGAAATATTATTAGACTCAGAGTAGTGTCTGACAATTCACTGTAAAGGGATAGTTCGTACCAAAATGAAAATTTTGTCATTATTCACTCTCCCTCATGCCGTTCCAAACCTCCAAATGGTCAATATATGGAAAAACTCAAATATGCCCTTTAATAATAAATCAGCATACTGGATCAATCACCATGAGGTGTAAATAATGACAGAATTTTCCTTCTGAAGAGAATTATTCCTCTGATTCTGCTTTTTGTCAGATTTCTGAAGCTGATATGAATGTACAAATTTGAGAAATTAACTTACAGACGACTACATTATTACCCAGTGTTGATCTTTCACTCGATCTGAATGAGCATCTCAAATCAACACTGTTAGACTTTTCAAGGGTTTTTTACAGTAACTTACTGGCAACACGGTTGCCAGTAAGTTACTGTAATTAAGAGTTACAGTACCAAACCGTATTTCAGTTTTGTGTAATACAGTGCATTACTGTAAAAACGAAGCTAATCAGTACAGTGCATTACTGTAAAAACTAAGCTAATCAGTACACTACTGTATTATTTTTATTTGTACTAAATATAAATTAGATTTGATAATTTTGATATATGAATAATTTTATTTTTATCCTACATAAGTACTACTTTCATACAAACCAATCAGACAAAGTTATCACAAAATATTTTTTATTTATTTAAAACATTTCATATATATCACAAAATAAACATGCCAATGCTGGAAATTATGTGTGAAATTTTTACACATTAATGGGTGAGTTTAGAGACAACATTTTTTGTGTTAATTTTAACTCATTCATTGTGTTAATGATTTTAACAAAGTAAATATGTCAGAGAGGTTAGCACAAAGATGTGTAAACGTGTTAAATTAACACATCATCGTATAGAGACTGTGTCTGTTCCCCGAATTTGGAAATCCAAAAAAACGTTTTAACCCATCTAAGGTTAAAAATTTAATTGATGTTCAACAAATAAAAAACAGCTATAATATAGACGAGCAAATGCTAAAGCTTGGGTTGCTGAATATTCGATCGCTTACTTCAAAAGCACTCATTGTTAATGATATGATTTCAGATAATAACCTAGATGTGCTGTGTTTGACAGAAACCTGGCTAAAACCAAACGATTACATTACTTTAAATGAATCAACCCCGCAAGATTACTGTTATAAACATGAGCCTCGTCTGAAACGCAAAGGGGGTGGTGTTGCTGTAATTTATAGTAATAGTTTCAAAACCACTAAGAAATCAAGTTTTAAATATAATTCTTTTGAAGCATTGGTGCTTAATGTAAAAATATATAGTGTAAACGATAAATCACGTTTGAGATTTGTGCTGGCTACTGTATACAGGCCACCAGGGCACCATACAGACTTTATCAAAGAATTTGCGGACTTTCTATCAGAATTAATATTGACTGCAGATAAAGTACTAATTGTTGGTGATTTTAATATACACATCGATAATGAAAAAGATGCATTGGGATTGGCATTTAAAGACATTGTAAATTCAATTGGAGTTAGACAACACGTGTCAGGACCTACTCATCGTCGTAATCATACTCTAGATCTAATATTATCACACGGAATAGATGTTGATGCCGTTGAAATTCTGCAGCAGAGCGATGACATCTCAGATCATTATCTAGTCTTGTGTAATTTGCATTTAGCCAAGGCTGCAAAGCCGACTCCGTGTTTCAAATATGTTAGACCTATCACTTCTGCCACTAAAGATTGCTTTATTAATAATCTTCCTGATCAGTTTCATCATCTCAGCATCCCAGATAGCTTAGAAGAACTTGATATTACAACAGAAACGTTTAACTCTCTCTTTTCCAGCACTTTAGACACAGTTGCTCCGTTGCGCTTAAAGAAGATTAAAGAAAATAGTCCAACGCCGTGATACAACGAGCACACTCAGGCACTTAAGAGAGCAGTCAGAAAAATGGAGCGCAACTGGAAGAAAACAAAACTAGAGGTATTTCGCATTTCATGGAAGGAGAGCTCGATTGCTTACAGAGAGGCTTTAAAAGCTGCTAGATCTGCTTATTTTTCAACCCTATTAGAAGAAAATAAACATAATCCTAGGTATTTATTTGAAACGGTGGCTAAACTAACGAAAAATAAAGCTTCAAGCACCGAAGTTTCCAAGCAACACAGCAGTAATGATTTTATGAACTTCTTCACTTATAAGATTGATAATATCAGGGACAAAATTATAACTATGCAACCGTCTACTACAGTATCGCATCAGGCAGTGCTTGTAGTCTCCCTGAGGAAAAATTTGATTCATTCGTTGCTATAGGAGAGGAAGAATTTACTAAACTCGTTAAATCATCTAAATCGACAACATGTATGTTAGACCCTATACCGACTAAGCTACTGAAAGAGATGCTTCCAGAGGTCATAGATCCTCTTCTTAATATCATTAATTCATCTTTGTCTCTAGGATACCAAAAAACTTTAAGCTGGCTATGATTAAACCGCTTGTTAAAAAAACGCAACTTGATCCTACAGAATTAGTCAATTACAGGCCGATCTCGAATCTACCTTTTCTGTCAAAGATATTAGAAAAGGCAGTATCCTCACAACTGTGTTCCTTTCTTGAAAGAAATGATATCTGCGAGAATTTCCAGTCCGGATTCAGACCGTACCATAGTACCGAAACAGCTCTCGTTAGAGTCACAAATGATTTGCTCTTATCATCCGATCGTGGTTGTATCTCGCTATTAGTGTTACTCGATCTTAGTGCTGCATTTGACACCATTGACCACAACGTTCTTTTAAATAGATTAGAACATTATGTTGGCATTACGGGAAATGCACTAGCATGGTTTAAATCATACTTATCTGACCGTTATCAGTTTGTAGCAGTAAATGATGAGATGTCTCATCGATCACAAGTTCAGTATGGCGTACCACAAGGCTCAGTACTAGGACCGCTGCTGTTCACTCTGTACATGCTACCATTAGGAGATATCATTAGGAAACATGGAATTAGCTTTCACTGTTATGCTGACGATACTCAGCTGTATATTTCTTCAAAACCTAACGAAACTTATCAATTCACAAAATTAACGGAATGCATAGCGGATATAAAAAATTGGATGACTCGGAATTTCCTACTACTTAATTCTGAAAAAACAGAGTTTCTAATTATTGGACAAAAAACGTCCTCACGTAATAACCTAGAATACTGTCTAACACTCGATGGCTGCTCTGTTAAGTCTTCGTCGTCGGTTAGGAACCTGGGTGTGCTCTTTGATACCAATCTTTCATTTGAAAGTCACGTGTCTAGTATCTGTAAAACTGCATTTTTCCATCTTAAAAATATATCTAAATTACGCCATATGCTCTCATTGACAAATGCGGAACAATTAGTTCATGCGTTCATGACCTCAAGGCTAGATTATTGTAATGCTCTACTGGGTGGTTGCCCTGCACGCTTAATAAACAAACTACAGCTGGTTCAAAACGCAGCAGCTCGAGTTCTTACCAGAACCAGGAAGTATGACCATATTAGCCCAGTTCTGTCAAAACTGCATTGGCTCCCTATTAAACATCGCATCAATTTTAAAATATTGCTGATTACTTACAAAGCACTAAATGGTTTAGCTCCGCAGTACTTGAGCGAGCTCTTAACGCATTATAGTCCGTCACGTCTATTGCAATCTCAAAATTCCGGCCAGTTACTAATACCTAGAATATCAAAATCGACTGCTGGCGGTAGATCCTTTTCCTATTTAGCACCAAAACTCTGGAACAGTCTTCCTACCATTGTCCGGGAAGCAGACACACTCTGTCAGTTCAAAGCTAGACTAAAAACACATCTCTTTGACCTAGCATTCACATAATACATTATAGACTTCTATAATTTAATGTTAGGCTGCATAGATTAGGTCAGCCGGAACCGGGAACACTTCCCATAACTCCTGATGTACTCGTTACATCATGAGAAGAATGGCATCTACGCTAATTTTAGTGTCTGTGTTTATCCCGAGGTTTTCCTGCAGCCTGCCGGATCCAGGCCGTATCCAGATCTGACGAAGGACCTTCGCCTGGACCGATGACAACGCAGTGCTGAAGTGCCAACTAGTCTCTCCCTATGGAGGATCCCTCTACCACTATACAGATAAGGCGTTGTCGGGAAAATTTGTTTCGCGTTCCTACCCCAAAGCAACAAAATAAAATAAAATTCTTTATCAAAATTTATAAGGAAAGACAAGTACTTTGTTTAGGCTTGGCTTGTAGGGAATTCCAAACCTGCGTATTTTCAAATGCACATAACTATAGAACCCATTCTAAATGCGCATGTGAACGCCATCAGCGTTTCTCACAGGTTCGCGTTTAAAGTCTGTGTAGAGGGAATGGTGTCGTCTTAGCGGCCCCTAATTTAATAACAAATGATCGTTGCGACGGAAGCAAATCAATCAAAACTAAGTTTAGATGGAAAATAACTTAACTCTGCTATAAAGCCAAAACAATCTCTGTTACCTTAAATTATACGCTTATCTCTGTGAAGCTGCTTTGAAACAATCTACGTTGTTAAAAGCGCTATATAAATGAAGATGACTTGACATTATGTGCTGTCATTCACTGCAAACATTTTTGCAATCATACATAAAACCATAAACAAAACATTAGCATTTGACTAAATAAATGTAGAGTCATTGGTTGTTTAGCTTATACAAGTATTATAATGAAATATCAACCATTACATTCATAAAACTGCAGAATATAAATACATTTTTAAGCAGTCAAAAAGGAAATGTCCAACACAGGACAAAACACAGTTCTTTTCACAATACAAGACACATAACCCCACCTTAAAAATAATTTCACTTATTTCCAAAAATTTGTTGGATTCATGTACACTGGTGGCCAAAAGAAGCATTTAAAGGGATAGTTCACTTTGAAATAAAATTTTGGTATGTTTTAGCTAAGTGTCTTAATGTTTTTGAAAGAAGTCTCTGATGCTCAAGAAACATTTCTTATTATTATCAATGTCTGACTGTCTACTCCATCTTTTCTACAGCATAGGAGTAAAAATCATCATCAAAATAATCTTTAAAAATCCAACACAATGTTTTTGTCCACCTTTGTGAATAAATTAACTTCTCCAAAGATTGGTTCCTGTTCAGAACTTGATTGACAACATCAGAGTGTTCCCTGGTCTGTGTGCGTGCCCACAAACACAAATGTGCTCAGTCCTTCAGAGGAGATCCCAGTTCCAAAACTATATGAGAGAGAGAGAGAGAGAGAGAGAGAGAGAGAGAGAGAGAGAGAGAGAGAGAGAGAGAGAGAGAGAAAAAGAATATTAGTGTCACATTATTTTTAACCTCCTTTTTTGTTAATTTTTATTATTATTTTCACAAAAACTTAAGAATATATATTTGTAAACAGCTTTTGTCAATAAATAGCATACAAAAGAACTAAATTAAATTATGCCAGATTCAATTTTAATACTTACAAATCCTAAATTCTGTCCAAAAATGCTGAGATCCATAGAAAGAATGACTGAAATCGATGATTTTAGCCCATTTCAGCTTGTCTGTTTTACTGCAGTGCTTACCTGGATACATTTAATCTGGTGAGACTGAACAAAGACAATGGTCCATCTTCTGATTGGTTCATTTGCTGTGTAATTAAGTTAGACATAATGCAAAGGTCACTTATTTGATATAAAGTTAGCCAATTTTGTAAGCTACCTAGTCTGCACCAGTGGCTCAAAAGCAATTTTCACATAGCGTATTGCTAATCATTTCAGCAAACTTATCTCAAAATATATCACAAATGGGCTGGCCTACCTCTGGAATCTTGCTTAGGTCACTGGCGCGAATTGGCGCTTTGTTGCAGTTGCCTTTAAACACAAAAATGGAAGTAAATTTTAAATTCCATAAAAAATAAAATAAAAAAACCTATATGGTATAGTTTGCAAACTAATGCTAAAACTATAAAGGTTCTCATCAGTAGGCCAACATTAGGCTATAAACAGAATTTCACATTAGTTTATTCACATTTATTGTTTATGTAAACGCGTTGCTCGTTGGCATATTTTAACTCGACAATTCAATAATCTAACAAAGTGTGTAAAATGAAACGTTAGCTCAGTTTACCATGGTAAAGTTCGTTACCGCCATGTTGACGACGAGTAACGTTAGGCTAACGTTAACGTTATAACATAGGTTAAACTCGGCACAATCCTGTCAGCACACACAGAATGTTTTTTCTTTTTGTTTTTACCTTGCTTGCTGATCTCTCTCTCTCGAAAGTGAAAGTGAATTCCGTCTCTTCCACGGGCCAGACACGAACGTTGCGATCCAACAAAAGACAGACCCCAGTGATATTACCTACACTGGACTGGATGCTCTGACGCGACACGACAAATCCCAGACAGTGTAGTGATGCGCCGCGGCCGTTATATTTCTGACGTAGTCCGATACGAGTCCAAGCGCTCGAGCTATTTCTGACAAGGGATACACAGGTTTGCATTTAAAGGTCCGGTCGCTTCAATGTGTTCAATATAGACAGTCTCTGGCTATTATAGCATTGTAGACACGCGGTGTAAGGCAAAAATTAGGAAATAAAAATCACGATGGAATGGTGCCAGCCAGAGAGGCAGTTACGTCAAATACAGTAGTATACAGCAAATTTAAAAAATACAGTAAGTCTCTGTATGTGGTGTTAGACGTCACAGAAAATTCCCATGATGCAATGGGAATCACAGTTATTTACTGTAAAGAGAAATAGCAGTATAATACTGGGGGATTTAAAGTAAATAACTGTAGAAATTACAGAAAAGTCTAACAGTGAATACTAAACGCTAAAACATCGTTGCCTGCCGTCAGATGCTTCACATTCTTAACTAAACTGATATAATCAGACATAAAAGAATAGATATCTCTTCAAAATCAAAACTCTTTTCAGTTAATTACAGCCGTCATATCTGCACGTGTTGTGGCGAATTCATGAGCTTTGGTTCAAGTGTTCAAAATCTGGTTCAGGTCTCAGAAGAAATCTTTCAGAGTCTAAGTTTCAGGTCTCAGGAGAAATAACTTTATTGACAAACAATAAAGTGAGAAGCCGGCTGGCCATCCAGACATCTGATCTTACAATGGTCTGCACTCATGTTTTATACCTTTTTTCTCACCACTTGGTGTCCAATTACCTCACTTAGTGTCCAATTAGCGTTCATATAGTTATCTTTTTCTTTTTGCTCCTCCTCGTCACTTCGCCACGATTAGAAACACCTGCATTAATGTCCAATTGCTATTGGTGGCCATACTGGCGCATGTGCTTTTCTGACAATGACTTTGCATATGGTTTTTGGGTACTTTTCCATCCCTATCCTCATTCAACCTTTTTCCCAGTTTTTCTGTCTTGTCCTCGCACGACTCTTATCCTCACATGCACTTTTGACATGTCCTGTGTTTCCCATCATTCTTTGTTTTCTCTTTCTCCCTTAGTTGTAGGCCTCCCTTATCCTAGGCCTAGTTCCTTCAATGTTTGTATCATGCATTTGGACTCATGTATGAGACAGATATAATTCTCCAACATAGACTCATGTATAAAATTCTCCAACACATCCCCCCTTTGGGACTAATTCTAGTCCCACCTTCAACTATTTTCCCAGAATGTATCTTCATGACTAGGTCACTCTTCTTTCTTAACCTATTCTATATGGTCAATATAGACCATCCATCTTTTACCAAATTGACCTCATCACCAAGGTACACCCTGGAGGAAGAATGAGACCAAACATCTCCGCCCCCGCTTGGCTAGAGCGGAGTAAAAGATCTCACCTTCCTGTCAGACCATCATTTTAAGGGATGTGTTACTTCAAACATCAAGCTTTCAATCAAACTTTAAATACATTCAACTCATCTTGTTGTATTAACTTGGAGCTTTAATATCTGTCCATCGGTGCCAGAGGAACTGCGCAGGCGCTTCCGGTGGCCTGGAGTGCTATCTGGGTTGCTCCATCGTTGCCAGAGGTGCCCTAGTCTCGCCTAGGGCGCTATCTGGTGTTGGAGCTGACAGCGGGTTTTTAAACCACCAGTTGAGTCAGCTCATGTTTCTTCAACAGTCAACAACCGCGCTTGCAAATAATTCCTCTTTTGCACTATAACTATATACATGTTCCAATGGTTCAATGCATGTAATTTCCAAACTTCTAACTTGTTACAGGATATATTCAAAATATAAAAGTAAAAAGTGAATAAAGTGATTATTAGTAATAAAAACATTCTTATCTTTTCCCTTTATGTCTGGTTGCATTACCTCGTACCACGGGCAATGACCTGCTTTAAACCTTCTAGCGTCCCCTCTCATTCACATATTCATATTTGTGACAGTTAATGTGATTATATGCAAAAAATATTCTCAATAGGATTATATAGGCATAATATCCAGGAAGATTATATGAGTAAAATATTTTCAGGAAAAGGGCCCTTATAAAAAGAATAAAGAAATACAAAAATCCCTCTAACTAACTCCCTACTCTACCCACATTCTAATTATTCTGTCTATTTTTAGCCCAAAATAAAATACACAGTGGGGCTATCTCCCTCTCTTACCAAAAACAGAGTCATACATGTATTAAAAGTAATTAGGTACCCTTTTCCTTATTTTTCCATCCAGACCCTTACAAAAAGTCATCCAGCTCATCCATGCCTGGGCCAAGTGGATGCATTTCTGAGTTGGTGCCTCCAATATCAACTCCCGATCGTTTTACTGACACATTGGTCATCTGCTTGGCAGCTGCGTTGGCTAGCATGGATCTGAGAAAAGGCACAACACAACAGAACAACAAAAGAAAACACAAAACACAAAAGAAAAATAACAACAGCCACAGCTATTATTATTCCCACCTTAATGAACCATTCATTCCAGGACCCAAATATAGAGTCAAACCAGTATCCAATGTGTCTGTTTCTCCCCGCATTTTCAGTGATCTCTTGTCTCAGGTCCTTCAGCTTCTTCATGGCCCTAGTAAAAGCTCCATCAGAGGCTGTATTATTTGGAATAAAGGTGCAACAGTCAATTCCAAACATCACACATACCCCTCCTTTTTCTGCCAGTAGCATTATTATATTAACCTGAGGGTGCTTTTGCTTTCGTTTGAGGGTGCTTAGCACCACCTAGCACCGCTGTAGAACCGGACCTGTCTTTTGTGCGGCGCCCCCCCTTCCATTTTGCACCCAACCAGGCACCTATGCCACAGGCTGCCCTGCTCAGCTCCTGGAGGGCCACAATCCTGCAGAGTTTTTTTCTAACACGCACACATTTAGTTTTAAAATAAATAATCCTGAAGGACTTGATTAGCTTGATCAAGTGTGTTTAATTAGGGTTTAAACTAAACTAAACTACAGGACTGTGGCCTCCAGGAACTGAATTTGAAACATATGCACTGGATCAATTAAATGGGACACATTTTTAATTTACTGGTAATCTTTAGCTAAATAATAGATAGTAGTTGTACATGTTGGCAAATCAACAAAGCGCATAACCTAGACTATGTACATGCAAACAAGTTGTTGTTTTTTTAGCACTTCTATGTGCGTCTCAGTAACAGAATTACCTAGAACCCTGAATCATCTGGATATCAGTTCCTCAAAATTATGTGAAAGTGCATGTTTTTTAAGGAACATGATTTCATAAATGATAAACATTTATGAAATCTTGTTCCTTAAAAACATCCACATCAGCACTTTCTATTTTATGCAAAAATAAACTGTGTGAGATACATTTAAACCAGCCCACACTTTTTTGTTGTTGCTTGAACTCAATAAGATCTACCAACTAAAGAAAACACAGTTTCTTTAAAAAAAAAAGTAAATTACAAATGCTTGGTGGGACTACTGCATGTATCCCTACATGGAATTAATATTCTAATTAGTTTAATAATAATGTTCAATGTTGATATCATTCAGTTTTAACACTAAACTCAAAACAGCTACAGCACAATAGATTACAATAGCCAGGGCATTTACATTATATTCTAATGACTTGCACTGAATGAAATCAGACAGTTTTGTATAATACGGGCAGTAGCTGCTGACGGCTATAGTCTCGAACAGGTCTCCAGATTGTCATCATTAGTAATACAAATCCTACCTTTAAACCTACCCATAACCATTTCTTTAAACTACGTGCAGTTATGAAGAAAAACCTAACAGACAGACAAGTGTAATAACCACAATAATTGAATTCTTGCAAAAATGTAAAAAGCGGTACAAAAAGTAATATAAAAATTATGTGTTTGTCCTCTTTGGCAGTATGATAATTTTGTATGAGGTACAGAGCGAAATTTAAGTAGTTAATCCATAAAACTCTCCATAATCCGACTTCACTCCGTGAATGGCGCACATTTCCCAATTTCAAATATTGACTGAAACACGGCTGTGACGAAGCAGGCGAGAGCCAATGAGCGATTGATATCACTGCAGTAAAACATGTAGTAAATTCATTTTTGGAATTTGAATTCATTGTAACGAGTGTGGGATTTGACGTTTACGGTCGCTGCTGATAATGGAGATGAAGATAAACAGCTGAATCTGGATCTGTTCCTCACAAACATATGGATTCTAAAGATTTGGCGAGCAGCGAACAGTGATATCCAGTTGTCCATTAAAAGATATTATTTATTGACTATTATGGCATGTTTATTTCACTCTTTGTTCAGATTATCATAGTTTTAAAAATGTAATCTTTTTTTTTTTTTTTTTTTATCTGGAAAAGGAATGTATAATATTCAACAATATTATTGATGTGATTGCACTGACACAATTGGATGGGAACTGAACTGAGCTGGATGATGACATCACTGTTTTTCTGCAGAACTGCTTTATAGATGAAATTAACTTTTTTTGAATTGATGATTAACTGACTTCAGCTGAAAAAGGACACTTTTCTTTTAGAGCTGCTGTACAGCTGAAATGAACTGTTTGCATCAAATCATTTTTACTGTTATCATTATAAAGCTGCTTTGATCTGTATTGTATAAAGCACTATATAAATAAAGGTGACGACTTGAATGTTAAATGTTGTGCAACAATTTACAACGTGTTCTACTGCAAGTTTGCTATATGTATATCAAATGTGAAGTGAGATGCAGTAAACACAAGGTTAATTACAAATTACAAGGAAGTAATGTCAAACTTTTCCTATGTCTTATGTGTGTGTTTGTGTGTGTGTACTAATGTATGGCCACCATCTCCACCCATAATGTAGTTTAGTTTCAGAGCCCTATAAAAGGCCATCTTCTGCCTTGTCAGAGAGAAAACGGCTGCTGTGTTGCTGGTGAATTCTCAGGGTTTATAAGACTATACAAGAATAGTGAGTATATCATTTAAAACTTTATTTAGCTGATGTCTTTTCAGCAATAGTGGGGCAATTAAAAGGCTTAATGTCATTATAATTGGAATGTGACAGCAGTAGATTAAATTAATCCATGCAGCCTTTTTAAATTAAATAACATAATGATCTGCACACTAACAAATGTGCATAAATACAAGATCAGTATGAGGGTGAAAAATCAGGATTATTTCACATTTCCATACATCACCATATGTACCATTCAAATAATTTTTCAAATGGAGGAGTTTAAGTGGCAATAGCTGTATTATGGCCATTTAATATTATTTATAATAATATTATTATTTAAAAGTCACCTTAATTATTGTTAAAAGAAACTAAACTATTTAATATGTTTATATTTCAATGACAGCAATTAAAAGATTCACTTGTTTAGCAGCTTTTAACTTTTAAGGTGAAACACTTATATTTAGCTTAACGTCGTTTTTTAAAAAAACTTTTGCCCATTAGTCCAGGTTTAGTCCAGGTTTGTATTCACTTGAGCTTGACGTGTAATGTTGGAGTTTTTTCACATTTACTGTTTTTTCGCCTGTGATTTTTTTTTTTTTTTTTGAAGTTACTGATTTGCTATTTTGATTAACTGATTAACTCTACTGTTTTATAGATGAGTTCATCCAAACTCCAGGAAAGGTATGTAATCCTGCTCAGATTCCTATGATGAAGCAGTGCACTTCATTACATATATTGCTACAGTACTTATAAATTTAAAGTCTATGACAAAATTGATCATTCTGAGAATAACTGTTCAAAATGAATATTAGACTAAATTGTATGCAAATCAAGAATATATGAAATCCAAATATATTGAATAGCAGTGTGTGATGATTTTCATGGTCTGTCTGTGTGATCGCTGCAACAGTGAGGTGAGAATCGAACACTCTCTGAATAAGAATGAGGAGATGTTTAGAGTCAGAAGGAGAAACACTGTTCAACAAAGCCTGCAGAAACTTGCCATACACTGCAGTGAGGTAAAACATCTTATACTTTATATATCTGCCTGGCTATACCTTCTTGAAATAACCTACTAAATGGTTTTGTAGCTGCTTAATATCAAATGTTTGCAAAATTAAACTCTGTGCGTTTAGGATAAAGTGCCAAACATTGCATTACTTGGTTCTGGAGGAGGAGAAAGAGCCATGGTGGGTTTGCTGGGATCCCTGGTTCAACTCCAGAAAGTAGGTCTTCTGGACTGTGTCCTTTATCTGAGTGGAGTCTCTGGATCTACCTGGTATGAACCCTGAGAAAGAACAAACACAGATACACGCACGCACGCACACACACAGAGATGTGGTGAATGTCAAAAATGACAGCAGTATGTTGTTCTTCTGAAGGTGTATGGCCTCCTTATATCAGGAACCAGACTGGTCCACCAAACTAGAGGCTGTGAAAGACAAGATCATCCAGAGACTCAGCGGTCCTGGAGTCAGCTGGGGAGATGCATTTGCCAAACTGAAGAAATATTACTATGAGAAAGACTTCTTCAGCTTGACTGACTTCTGGGCAACGATGGTCGTCACGACATTTGTGAAAGAGGTCTGTTACTATTCATAACACAGCTTTCATGACTTACGTGATTTATTTATGAGGTGGTCACATTCAGGTAAACAAGTTGTGTGTTGAATATTTTAATAGATTGTAATATAAGTATTTAATAGCAACAATATTGTAACATTGTTTAGATTACAGTACTACAAATCTACCTGCCATCCTCTGGTATAGGAAACATACATGCAAAAAATCTAAATATGGGATCTATAATCTAATTTTATAATATTAGAATATAGATTTTAGATTGTGCACTTATAGGTCACTAAACAAATAAGTAAGAGAACTGTAAAAGAATACCTGAATGAAATTGTGATGAAATTTACTCAAACATGTTCTCTTTTTGGAAAGTCCATAGTACCATTTTGTTTCAGACAGAACCCCCAATATCCTGTTGTGAACTCAAGGAACCTCAGTATATTTCAAGTGTCTCAAAGCCTTTTCTTTATGATGAGGTCACTGGAGGAACTGTTGACCATTTTTAGAGCTCTTGCAGGAACATATGGACAAGTTCTTCAGAGATGTTCCTCTTCAGAGGCTTCCACCAGTGAGGCAATCTGAGGAACCCAAAATGACATTTTTTTTTCCTTTTTACAGTGAAAGCCTTTACTATACATACTTTTCTTAATAATGTTCTAATTGTCTATGTCTCCACTACAATAACGTTCTCTATAGATAGATGAACAACCATTCACAAAGTATTGGAACCAGCAGAGTAAAGACCCATTTCCCATCTACACAGTGATCGACAAGCAAGGCAAACAGTTAACCCTCTGGGGTCTGGGGTGTTTTTGGGGTCCTTGAGATGTTCTGACATGCCCTGACATTTGTGCTTTTTTCAGTTGCTTATAAACATATTAATGGCAAAAAAAATTATACACTATTTAGCACAAACAGGGCTACCATAATATGTGAGCAACAAGAATGTACATGTCTGCATTTTTGAGAGAATAATGTTTATGCGTGGTTATTGAAAAAACTAAAAACTAAAGTTTCTGAAATAAGGCCACAAAACACATACTAAATATGTGGCAATAAGACTTTTGACTAATGGATTTCATCGCCTAGTGTTTTTTCTTCAAAATGATATGAAAATCATCCTGCCTAATCATCCACAAAAAAACGATACATTGATTTTAGTTTTGTGAAACACTTTTAGTTTGGAAAGCCAATATGCGGATGGGGCGTAAACGCTCCAACAGCATCATGCATATGTAGTAGTTCACACCTGGTGAGACTACGTCCCTGCATACTTAATGAGCCATTCATTCAGGTGACGTGTCACCCGATAGCTAACTTAAATATACAAGCTTCATAAAAATGATCATTCTAGGAGAAAATTTCAGATGGCATTTAGAGGCTTTTGCATCTGAACTCTTCATACACACACACATATATATATGCATGCACATACATACTTTATAATCTTTTCAAAACTAGTCAACGTCTTTCAAAACTAAAGTATACATTTTATCATACGTATTTCAAAGTAAAGGATTCATTAGTTAGTTGATGACTTTATTTTTGACAAAACACATACAGTATATATTCCTCATCTCAGTATAGCAATAAAGTTTGCTAAAAGCTGTTCATTCAATACAGCAGTATTTGAAAATCGATCATATTTTGTAAAATTACATTTATATTTGCATTTATGTCAAAACCTAGACACTTTTAAACATCAAAAGGACATTTATTAATATGTATTCGTGTCAAAATGACAAATAAACAGATTTTCCTATTCAATTTTGCATGGAAACGCTTCCAAGACGCTTGCGTGTCGCGTGAAAAATAGGCGTCGGTTCTATTTCTAGAATGCACGCGTTTTCCACGCGGCTCGTGCCGCGCCTGAGACGCGCGTCTCACACAGGCAGTATGCAAACTCTAAACTGTTAACATGGATGGGAGCCGAAATAAAAACGGACACGCCACGCAGCTGAGACGCTTACGCCACGCATCCAGTGTTTCACCGGCCTTATCCAGCGGATGTGGGCGTTTCACAGGTTTGTATGGATCGCCTCACATTTGCGTTTGAATAGCGCGGTCTCCGTAGGCGGAGTCACATTAAAACTTAATTAGCTGAGATGAGAACGACTGACATCTCTCTCTTTACATACATATTATATAAACTGTGAATATTTGTTTTTTATAAAAATTACTTCATTTGAAAGAAGATAATTCAAGCTTCATGCCTGTGTGACTGTATGCCTGTTTGACTGAGTATTCGCTGAGTTACAGTTCATTTGCGTTTCAGAATTGACTTCACTGACGGAGAGTAGGCAGAACTCGCATCATGTTTATTTTTCTTTATTTGGCGAAAAGCACAACACTTTGTTTTTATTATGAGCATACACAAAAAAAATACACACTAAACAGGATCGATTGATGTATAACACAAGCATATAAGATAAAAATTAATATTTTTTTGTAATTTTTTTTTTGCACTCATACGAAAAAAAACGAGCCTATCGCGCCGGCGCGATAGCCGACCTCAGGGGGTTAAAGGAAGGAGGTCTGTGTGTTTGTGTGAAAGAAAGAGACAGACAGTAAATGTGCTTGTGTCAGCTGTTATATGGATGTGTTTCTGTCTGCAGACCCCTGGTTCGAGTTCACTCCACATGAAGCAGGTTATTCTCTCATTGGAGCGTTTGTGGGAGTCTCCAGCTTTGGGAGTTCGTTTAAAGAAGGCTCCATGATCAAGAAGCAGCCTGAAATTGACATGCTCTACCTGCAAGGTAACAAACTAATAGATCAATAGTTTCTGTGATCAGCTGGTGATCAGGTCTGTAGTAGTTGCTAATTTCCTATAGTCAAAACAATAACATTATGAGTAGAAATGTTCAAAAATTGTTTAGACATCAATTTCAAATGCACATTGAGTATTTAGAGAGGAGTTTTCTCATGTCCAATATATTATTAGGGGGGGAAAAAATGAAAACATATGCTAATTTAGTAATTGCTCAAAATTGAACATCTCAAAACAGGACCATATTGCCTCACTAATAGGGGAAACTAACATCCTACCTATAGGGCAAGAAGCCACCTGGGGTAAACCTATCCCTATCATCTGATTTTTGTAGAATATCTAAAATACATGTGATACTTTTAATGATTTATTTCTTTAAATGTATGTCATTCATGTAAAATACTACATCAAAGTCAGATAATGTTAGACCAATTAAATAGCTAACAGAATAGCCTCTTACACCAAAGATCTTACACTAAATAATATTTGTTACCTGTTGTGGGGTGGCGCCAGGTCTCAGAGAGGTGTTCATTTAAATGTCCAAAATAGGGTTAAGAGTCCAAAATAGGGACATAAAGCAGAGGTGGTGTCCTTGCCAAATTTGGGAATTTGTTTCAGCACACACAAGGGAAATAAATAGGGCAACAAATTAAGAGGGTAATAAGAGATAACTGGTGAGGCAAATTAACTAATGAAAAGGAAACGAGGAGGTGGGGTAAAGACATTACAAACAAAAGAGCACATGGTAAACATAACAAAGAGAAGCACACAACCACAAAACACTAACAGTAAAGACAGAACCGGGCTGGGCTGCGTTTCCCAAAAGCATGGTAAGACTAAGTTGATCGTAAAAACGATCGTACGACTGATCTTAATATTACGGTCTGTTTCCCAAAAGCATCGTAGCTTAAGTAGCACTTGAAAATCTTCGTAGATCTACGAGTGCTCTGGAGTAATCGTACATCCTCAAGTTCATCGTAAGAAGACAGATTTATGAGGACACCTGCAGGACAACCGGCAGATTACACCTTTAACTTTATTCAAATGCAATGTGATTATAATATAAGGTTTTGATCATACTTTATTGTACACTTTATTCCTTTTTTGTTGTTGGTTAAATTAATGTATAAATTAAATAATTAAAAAGGTCAGAAAACAAAACAAAAAAATTGAAATAATTTAATCTAATAATTTTAATCAAAATTAAATGAATGAACAAAAAATAAATAAAAGTAATACTTTAAATCTGCTAAAAATTGCATCTTTGTTTCGCTCTATCTCCTCTAAAAGGACATTAATTTCATCTTTTTGAAAGGTATCTTTTCGTGTTTTTTTTTTTTTTTTTTTTCAGCCATTTTGTCAGTGCCTCCGCCTGTAGGTGCTTTATATAGACTTGTCTTGATTGCTAATCCACAACAGATGACAATTATTAGGTTAAACGTTCAGAATACGATTCCATATAAGGTTATGTTTAAGCACTTCGCGAATGGACAGCGATTCTTAAGTAGCACGTAGAGCGCGTTCTCGCGCGTTCATGTTAAGTGCATTTTTGGGAAACGCTCGTGGAATTGCTGCG
The DNA here is from genome assembly GCF_964197995.2 of Scardinius erythrophthalmus. Lineage (NCBI taxonomy): Eukaryota > Metazoa > Chordata > Actinopteri > Cypriniformes > Leuciscidae > Scardinius > Scardinius erythrophthalmus. Next base: position 4,464,287 of record NC_138225.1, read on the forward strand.
AGCGTTCGTAACTTTGCACGCAGAAAGCGCTCTTAAAGGAGAACTCCGGTCAATTTTAACATTGAGCTCATTTTTTTGTACATTTGGAGTGCTGTCAATACAGAGAACAACGACAAAAATCGGTGTTGCCTACACCAAGTTATTCTATTTTTAAAATTTGCACCCTGTTGACTTCAATAGGGCAAGTACTAAACCTGCTTTTAGCCTCTTAACATCCTTGATGTGTCATTACAAGTGCACAGAAAATGTGAGTGATTCCTTCTGAGTGAACACGAGTGGATCTGACTGCAGTAGATGTGAAAGAAATGTATAAAAATGATGTTATTTAAGCCAGCGCAAATACCTTTGTTTACATCCTGTTTTCGGGTGAAGTCCAAAGTAGTCGATTGCCGAGTTCACGCGCGTGATCATAGGTAACTAAACCTATGCGCGTGAACTCGGCAATCTGTGTAGGCAACACCGATTTTTGTCGTTGTTCTCTGTATTGACAGCACTCCAAATGTACAAAAAAATGAGCTCAATGTTAAAATTGACCGGAGTTCTCCTTTAAGAGCTAAGATACATTGTTATCGGGAAACCCGGCCCTGATCAGTCCGGAGTCCTGAGTCTAGCATCTGGTTATGGTTGCTGTTGAAGTGTTGCTCACATTATCTAACTGCAATTATAGTCTAACTATCTATTATCTAAAGATAAACATTAACTATAAAGTGCTACATAAATACCATTACTGGCTAGATTACTGAGAGGACAACTAATGTGTTAAAATGTCAAAAAATGCAGTAATTTTATCAATTACAGCAGTGCTCAGATAAACAATATATCGATATACAATTTAAACTCACTCATACTTTCAAAAAACTGACAAATAATCAGTTTTATTGGCCCGAATAATGAATATTATGCAGAGGAAACTGTTTAAATATGAACTGCAGCAGTGTTGAACTGGTCATTGCATCATATAATTAACATGGGTAACACGAGGAGGCCCACTAGGAGTAGGTGCACTAATATGCATGCATTGATGATGCATTGATTCATATTAGTAATAGTGCACCCATTTTGTTTTTGTGTTTTGTGTTACCTTAACAAAAACTATCAATGGATGAATCAAACCCACTGAGACTGCTAACAGTTTCTGTTCCACGCATCATTTTATTATATTTATGCATGTGGTTACAAACAGATAGAACATAGAACAGTGAAATTGCTCCAGACATTCTCTGCCCTATCTTGCCTGCACTTGAGAAATAATGTGAACTGGGCTTAAATGCGTTAAGTGTCCCCAATTAACAAACTGACATAAAAACCTGTAATAATATTAGCTCAAATGGGAAATTTTAATAATAATCCATAATTACCAATTATGATTAATTATTAATATTTGGGTCAGTTAATTAGATTAACTTTGAGGTAAGCCAAATTAATATTACAATCAATTGATCAGTTCCAATGAACTCTTTGATTATTCATTTATTCTAAGGAAAATGTATTGTTCATGGTCACTGAAAAATAATTATTCCTTATGTACAGCAATTAGCATGTAGCAAGATCAAAATCGTAAAAGGGACTTTGTATGCAAACAGAGGATCAGAAACCAAATTCATAATTGTGCACAAGTTTTATTAACTAAATCACAAACATAACTAACACTAAACAAACATAAATACATTCATACATCCATACATACATGCATAGGTAAAGGGGTGAGTTATGTGGAACCGGAAACAGGAAATAGAACTATGGAATACGATCTATTTCAGTATGGAAAGAAATGAAAGAACCATCAGCTTATTTCATAGCAATCTCATCAAAGAATACTTGCATGGCAGTTGCAATCGTGGAAAATTCTTGAAGTGGATGAAGATTGGATTCGTTGATGGGTCTATGGCCTTGAAGAAAAGCATGGTGGCTTCAAGCACATGGCTGTTGTGAGTCCAAGCCTGCTGTCCTGGCTTGAAGACCAGGGGTGGATCGTTGAGTCAGTGATGGTAAAGTTGCAGTTGTTTTCTAGACTGAAGAAAAGTCTAACTCCCTTTTTGGAGTATGAAAGCATGGCAGGCATTGCTCAGGCCTGTTTGGGCCCAGGGAGCTGGGCCCAAGTGGGGGGGGGAAGGGGTCCAGCCCCTCCCCCAGTAACAGCAGAAGCTGCCTTGTTGTCGGATGAGAAGCGTTGAGAAGAGAGGGCGGTCACTGTGGTCAGTCTCTAATAAAGCCTGAGAATGGCCACCCCTCTCTGGGTTTGCTGTACCAATGAGAATGGTGGACTGTCTGCAGGGACGTGCAGTCAGGGTAGGCAGGGTAGGCAGTGCCTCACCAAAGGAAATGTTGACATTACATTTATTAATTCCAAGAACTTTATTAATTCACCACATTATTAATTGCATTTATTTTATTCCAAATATACATTTTTGTAACAAAAATGTTCAGGAATACACACATAATATACTAATTTTGCCATTGTTTGCTCCTAAAACCATTGTTTCATGCAGGAAATTCAAAGCCATGGCCATTGAGGCAGAGGTTAGCAGTGCCTCTTTGGTCCATATAACGTAGTTTACGTAGGTTTGCGCATGCATAGTCAGTTCTCATGCTGTCTTGAATGATCAACATTGAGGCAGAGACCGAGCTTGCTTCATGTCACGTGACCCACTCGCTCTCGGGCTTGGCAACCGACGTCACTGCGCAGTGCATTCTGGGACGTAAACAAGAGTGCGCCGCCATTTTGTGAGGCCACATCGGGCGAGATTTAAAACAATCACTTACTACACGAAACAATGTTGAAAAGTCGATTAAAAGAACGAAATGTACTATACAGAGACAAACTTCTACCTGACGCAAGAAAACGGTACATGGAAAAGATGTCATTGATCGGAAATATGGATCCGTATGAGGTGCCTGCAAGAGAATATACTCGAGACCCCGACGATTTACCTCCTCTGACATTTCCAGATATTTTTGTTTATTTAGTCTGTGGTGTGAGTGCTTATTCCGAGGCTCAGTTTCGTAATTATAAATCTATGGAAGCCCACGTTCAGTTCACAAATGGCTGGGTTTATGACTTGGAAGCCTACAAACCGCCGAGTTGTGAAAACACTGTTGTTATTACAAAGGTGCGTATCATCTTGCTTACCTAGTTGTGATTAGTAAAACTCCTGACTACCTGCTATAGTGTTTTGTCCTCTGTATAGGACATTATGTTTTAGCGATTTCTCTGAGACATTACATGTCCTGTACAGAGCACATTCAGGGCTTTTCAGAGATAAGTTACCAAATGATTGTATGTTTCACCATGACAACTGCGTGTCGGTGTGTGCGCGTAGCGCAGTTTGTAGGAGCGAATAAGCTGTTTTTGTACTTTAAGGCTGTACTGCTGACACAATGTTTTCTGACTGTAGCCTATTCAAATCCTGGTGCGCCGTCACCAGACCAATAGTGTGTTTGTGTGGCTGTCTGTGAAGGAGTGACTAGGCTGGTTGTCGGTTCGCTGACACCGCGCCGCCTCCCTCTCTTACTGTGTCCCGCACAAAACATTTGTTTGTTGTATAAGTCATAAGATAGATGTGTCCATTAATTTGATTATTAGATTTGATTCTGCATTAGCCTCACATATGACTGACTTTGCTGTATGCAGGCAGCGATGTGATGATGCCTGATATTGAACTTGGGTTGCTGAATGAATATATGAACATATATGCCACATTGATAGGTCACAGCCTACCCATGACAAGATTTCACCGCACGTTACTGACTGTCTGGCGGGAGTTTCTTCTGTCACCAGGATTTACAAGCCTTTGTCTTAAGCGTGCTCACTCGGACTGGCATGCTGGATTGGTGTTTAATGACACTACTAAGGAAGATTCTTAGTAATTCTAATGTGTTGCACAGCTATTGGCATATCATGTACACAATCATTTCGATCTTCAAAGTACCAATTTATCTTGACCAAACATGGTATAAGTGGGGTTACATAGACAGTTGGTCCTGTAATAACTACATAGTATCAAAGAGATCATAGTATCAACAGAATTATTAAAAGACAAAACACACAACAGTAAATCATTCTCAAAATGTTCTGGAATGCCTGTTCATTTCATGTCAGTCAGTTCATCAATAAATGAATGCAGGAGAGTTTGTTCTGATATCTGTGGCAGAGTTAGTTACTTGTTAGCATTCCTGAGATTCATAAAACATCTTATCTGATCGCGGCCATGGCAACCAGGCCCCTTTCGCCCCGCCTGGGGGGTTGGGACCCTGCTCTCGGATGGAAGTTTTTAAAGATTTGTGTGTGCATATGGCAAATAATTGTGTCTGATTTGTCTCAGTCGCTACAAACCTTTAATGTCCAACATTAAATCAATTCCCAGATCAATGATAGTGTCATGTTTCCCTGTTTTGTTCATGTCTGAGTTTCACCTGTTCCTTTGTTCAGTTTCCATGGTTACCGTCATTATTAGTTTATTGGTTTGAGCTGTGTGTCATTTTATTAGCTGGTTTCAGTTTGTTATTTAAGCATCACCCTTGCCTTCACTCTTTGTCTCTGTTATATTTAGATGTGTTAACACTTCCTGTTTGCTTGTATTTTGTGTAAGAATTAAACTTATTAGTGTTTTGTGAGAACTTGAGTCTTCTGTTTTCAGCTTCCCTGCATACATCGTTACAGACAGGCCTATCCAATGAAAAAATAAATAATAATAATACAAAATTATCCTTTAACCTCAAAACTCTTCAGATGAAATAAATGTCACAAATGTTTAGATGAAAAGTCAAGCATAATTATTCAATAAGTATTTAGAAATTAGATTTCTTACTCCACCTTACCTAATCTGATCACAGCAAACTGTTATATATACTGTATATACATATTTTATATATATATAAAAAAAGATAGGCTTTTGTTCTATTTATTTTAATCTTTCTGTTTGTTGCTGATATTGTGTGTTTTCTGCAGCTCTGTGTGGCAGCGCTTTAGCTGATGGAGACGAGAATCTGAAATTCATCTGGCAAAAGATAAAAGGTGCTGCTGCATTTGTTCTGAAGAATCAGTTCTGCCTAAAACTGACAGTCAAATCATTGTCATATGAACTCTGTTTTTTTCTTTAGATTTATTTAATCATTTAACATCCCTTGAGGAAATGGGGAAAGGTAAAACATTTATTGTTGCATTTATTTATTGATAAGTAATGTGGTAAAATATTTGATGAAACATTTTTCAGTGTTTTCATGTTTGTTCACTGTGTGTTTTCTTCAGAAGATCCAGACTCCCACAAGTGTTTACAGGTGCTCTTGAAACTTGTGGACATGAATCTCTGTGTTTTGGATGGCAAAGATCCTTCTGCTCTTGAGGAATGCATCAGAACAACAGTGAAAGGTAGACCTTTTTAAAGCTAGAATTTATATATAAGGGTTTAATTTTTTGAGGAGACACAAACAAACAAAGAAAGGTTATTGAACATTTCCACTGTTATTGCCCAACAAATATATTTAATACTGATGCCAATGAAAATGAAAATGGGGGACAGACGTACAATCTGTTCAGTGGGTTATACTGTCAGTGTCAGATCACGTCTAATATCCACAGTGCATGTTTTCAAGAGTTTTTGTCCTCTTGTTTTGTCGGCTGAATGATTGACACAAAGTGCACAACAATACAACCCATTGACTGGACAGTATGTCCCTCACAGCCAGTTCATGTCAAATGAAATATGTAATCTGCAGTAGGTAAGTCACAACAGGAACCTGCTGTTTATTGACACTTATTTAAGAATAATAATTTTTTTAAAGACTATTTCAATTCAAATAGACCCTATATGTTTAAAATGAATTGTAGATATTATTATGAGACAGATATTTAATGGCTTTTCAGCAAAATTTTAAAAATATTATGAAAAACTAACAATTCAACAGCGAAAATTGAAATGGCAACATGCAAAAACCCCTCCTTGAACTGCCACCTTAACGTGGTGGAAGGGTTTGAGTACCCGAATGACCCTAGGAGCTATGTTGTCCAGGACTATATGCCCCTGGTAGGGTCTCCCAAGGCAAACAGATCCTAGGTGACGGGTCAGACTAAGAGCGGTTCAAAAGCCCTTTATGAGAAAAATTATATCGAGGACCGTGACGTCGCCCGGTATGGCGCAGCCGGGGCCCCACCCTGGAGCCAGGCCTGGGGTTGGGGCTCGTATGCGAGCGCCTGGTGGCCGGGCTTCCCTCCACGGGGTCCGGCCGGGCTCAGCCCGAAGGAGCGACGTGGGGCCGCCTTCCCGTGGGCTCACCACCTGCAGGAGGGACCGTAAGGGGCCGGTGCTGAGAGGATCGGGCGGCAGTCGAAGGCAGGGACCTCGGCAACCTGATCCCTGGACACGGAAGCTAGCTCTAGGGACGTGGAACGTCACCTCGCTGGCGGGGAAGGAGCCTGAGATTGTGCGTGAGGTTGAGAGGTTCCGACTAGAGATAGTTGGGATCACCTCTACGCACGGCTTGGGCTCTGGAACCTCACTCCTCGAGAGAGGATGGACTCTTCACTACTCTGGAGTTGCCCATGGTGAGAGGCGGCGGGCTGGTGTGGGTTTGCTTATAGCCCCCCAGCTCAGCCGCCATGTGTTGGAGTTCACCCCGGTGAACGAGAGGGTCGTTTCCCTGCGCCTACGGGTCGGGGATAGGTCTCTCACTGTCGTGTGTGCCTACGGGCCAAACGGCAGTGCAGAGTACCCGGCCTTCTTGGGGTCTCTGGGAGGGGTGCTGGAAAGTGCTCCAACTGGGGACTCCCGTCGTTCTACTGGGGGACTTCAATGCCCACGTGGGCAACGAAAGTGACACCTGGAGGGGCGTGATTGGGAGGAACGGCCCCCCTGATCTGAACCCGAGTGGTGTTCAGTTATTGGACTTCTGTGCTAGTTACAGTTTGTCCATAACGAACACCATGTTCAAGCATAAGGGTGTCCATCAGTACACGTGGCACCAGGACACCCTAGGCCGTAGGTCGATGATCGACTTTGTGGTCGTTTCATCTGACCTGCGGCCGTATGTCTTGGACACTCGGGTAAAGAGAGGGGCGGAGCTGTCAACTGATCACCACCTGGTGGTGAGTTGGATCCGATGGCGGGGGAGGAAGCTGGACAGACTCGGCAGACCCAAGCGTGCTGTGAGGGTCTGCTGGGAACGTTTGGCCGAGTCTCCTGTCAGAGAGATCTTCAACTCCCACCTCCGGCAGAGCTTCGACCAGATCCCGAGGGAGGCTGGAGATATTGAGTCCGAGTGGACCATGTTCTCCACCTCCATTGTCGAAGCGGCCGCTCGGAGCTGTGGCCGTAAGGTCTCTGGTGCCTGTCGAGGCGGCAATCCCCGAACCCGGTGGTGGACACCGGAAGTAAGGGATGCCGTCAAGCTGAAGAAGGAGTCCTATCGGGCCTGGTTGGCTTGCGGGACTCCTGAGGCAGCTGACGGGTACCGGCAGGCCAAGCGAACTGCAGCCCGGGTAGTTGTGGAGGCAAAAACTCGGGCCTGGGAGGAGTTCGGTGAGGCCATGGAGAAAGACTATCGGCTGGCCTCGAAGAGATTCTGGCAAACCGTCCGGCGCCTCAGGAGAGGGAAGCAGTGCCCTACCAACGCTGTTTACAGTAGAGGTGGGGAGCTGTTGACCTCAACTGGGGATGTCGTTGGACGGTGGAAGGAATACTTCGAGGATCTCCTCAATCCCGCCGTCACGTCTTCCATTGAGGAAGCAGAGGCTGAGGGCTCAGAGGTGGACTCGTCCATCACCCGGGCTGAAGTCACCGAGGTAGTCAAGAAACTCCTCGGTGGCAAGGCACCGGGGGTGGATGAGATCCGCCCTGAGTACCTCAAGTCTCTGGATGTTGTGGGGCTGTCTTGGCTGACACGTCTCTGCAGCATCGCGTGGCGGTCGGGGACAGTGCCTCTGGGATGGCAGACCGGGGTGGTGGTCCCTCTTTTTAAGAAGGGGGACCGGAGGGTGTGTTCCAACTATAGGGGGATCACACTTCTCAGCCTCCCTGGGAAAGTCTATGCCAGGGTACTGGAGAGGAGAATACGGCCGATAGTAGAACCTCGGATTCAGGAGGAACAGTGTGGTTTTCGTCCGGGCCGTGGAACACTGGACCAGCTCTATACCCTCTACAGGGTGCTGGAGGGTTCATTGGAGTTTGCCCAACCAGTCCACATGTGCTTTGTGGATTTGGAGTATGGCGTTATTTTTTAGTCAAATGTTATGAGCGTGTAAGACATGCTCACGAGCACATTATGTTATTTCACACGCGCAAAAATGAACCTTCAGCTGGCATGATAAAAGTACTCGCGCACAAATTCAACAACCGAGAGGTGTACAGGTAGCTGCGAGCGAGCGCCTGGCATACTCTCATAGGTTAACTCTGCTTGTACAGTGGAATCCTGCTCGCGCGCAGCGGGCTTCTGCTCGCGGAGTGCTGTTTTGCTCGCGCAGTGGATTTCTGCTCGCTCAGCTGATTTCTGCTCGCTCGAGTCTACATGACTTTTGACAATTTGGGGGCGGAAACCAAGGAGGGCACTGACCCTCTTATGATTGGTCACTTTCACCATGGAAAATCTTGGGAAATCCTAACCCCGCCCACCTTCTGACGCAGCACGCGTCACTCTCTGCTACTCCGGTTATCTCTTTATATATGTGTATATTTTAGGCAACGAAATATGTGATAAAACACCATACTAACTATTTTCGTTTTCATTTAAAGAAATCTTAAACATGATAGCCACACAAATGTGGTTCAGACAACGCGTATTCACTGCACATAACGTTTGCCTATTTATAAAAAAAAAAAAAATATATATATATATATATAAAACACAAACCTGACTCTTTTCGTTTTAAATATAATATAAAAACATTAAACATTTTAATATGGCCCAGGCAATATGTGCATTTGTACTAAACAACAGATTTTGCAGTAAACTTACAGTTTTTAAAATTTTTTAAAACAATTATTACAATTTAAAATGACAAAACTCAACCCAGTCTCTCTTTGTTAAATTTCAGTTTTATCAATATTAGCCATTATAAAAGTATAAGTAGATATAAGAAGCTATACAAATAAAGCAAACAATTCAGTCAAACATACAAAGTCAGCGCTCTAGTCTAACCATACAACGATGACCGGGCGCTCGGCGCTCATATACCCCGCCTGGAACAGCCTTTCCTCGGCTATAGTCGTTCTGACGTTCGCCGCTTTCTCTGGCGTCTCTGTAGTGGTTAAACAGGAGATATAATTCGTCTTGTGTATCTAACGGGCGATTTTTGGTCTCGTGAATCTATAATTTATTCCCTGGCCAATCGTTTTGGCTGAGGGGAAGTTTCATAACTTTATAAGCTATTTAACTTTACCGTTGTATGGTTAGACTAGATCGAGCGCTGACTTTTTATGTTTGACTGAATTGTTTGCTTTATTTGTATAGCTTCTTGTACCTTTTACTTATACTTTTATAATGGCTAATATTGATAAAACTGAAATTTAACAAAGAGAGACTGGGTTGAGTTTTGTCATTTTAAATTGTAATAATTGTTTTTAAAAATTTTAAAAACTGTAAGTTTACTGCAAAATCTGTTGTTTAGTACAAATGCACATATTGCCTGGGCCATATTAAAATGTTTAATGTTTTTATATTATATTTAAAACGAAAAGAGTCAGGTTTGTGTTTTATATATATATATATTTTTTTTATATAAATAGGCAAACGTTATGTGCAGTGAATATAATCAATACGCGTTGCCTGAACCACATTTGTGTGGCTATCATGTTTAAGATTTCTTTAAATGAAAACGAAAATAGTTAGTATGGTGTTTTATCACATATTTCGTTGCCTAAAATATATAAAGAGATAACCGGAGTAGCAGAGAGTGACGCGCGCTGCATCAGAAGGTGGGCGGGGTTAGGATTTCCCAAGATTTTCCATGGTGAAAGTGACCAATCATAAGAGGGTCAGTGCCCTCCTTGGTTTCCGCCCCCAAATTGTCAAAAGTCATGTAGACTCGAGCGAGCAGAAATCAGCTGAGCGAGCAGAAATCCACTGCGCGAGCAAAACAGCACTCCGCGAGCAGAAGCCCGCTGCGCGCGAGCAGGATTCCACTGTACAAGCAGAGTTAACCTATGAGAGTATGCCAGGCGCTCGCTCGCAGCTACCTGTACACCTCTCGGTTGTTGAATTTGTGCGCGAGTACTTTTATCATGCCAGCTGAAGGTTCATTTTTGCGCGTGTGAAATAACATAATGTGCTCTTGAGCATGTCTTACAGGCTCATAACATTTGACTAAAAAATAACGCCATATTGGAGAAGGCATTCGACTGTGTCCCTCGCGGCGGCCTGTGGAGGGTGCTCCGGGAGTATGGGGTCCGGGGTCCTTTGCTAAGGGCTGTCCGGTCCCTGTACGACCGAAGCATGAGCTTGGTTCGCATTGCCGGCAGTAAGTCAGACTTCTTCCCGGTGCATGTTGGACTCCGGCAGGGCTGCCCTTTGTCGCCGGTTCTGTTCATAATTTTTATGGACAGAATTTCTAGGCGCAGCCAGGGGCCGGAGGGTGTCAGGTTTGGTGACAACACGATTTCATCTCTGCTCTTTGCGGATGATGTTGTCGTGTTGGCCTCATCAAATCAGGACCTTCAGCATGCACTGGGACGGTTTGCAGCTGAGTGTGAAGCGGCTGGGATGAGAATCAGCACCTCCAAATCCGAGGCCATGGTCTTCAGTCGGAAAAGGGTGGCTTGCTCACTTCAGGTTGGTGGAGAGTTCCTGCCTCAAGTGGAGGAGTTTAAGTATCTTGGGGTTTTGTTCACGAGTGAGGGAAGGTTGGAACGGGAGATTGACAGACGGATCGGTGCAGCTTCTGCAGTAATGCGGTCGATGTACCGGTCTGTCGTGGTGAAGAAAGAGCTGAGCCGCAAGGCGAAGCTCTCGATTTACCGGTCAATCTACGTTCCTACTCTCACCTATGGTCATGAGCTTTGGGTCATGACCGAAAGGACAAGATCCCGGATACAGGCGGCCGAAATGTGCTTTCTCCGCAGGGTGGCTGGGCGATCCCTTAGAGATAGGGTGAGAAGCTCGGTCACTCGGGAGGAGCTCAGAGTAGAGCCGCTGCTCCTCCACATCGAGAGGGGTCAGCTGAGGTGGCTCGGGCATCTGTTTCGGATGCCTCCTGGATGCCTTCCCGGGAAGGTGTTCCGGGCGCGTCCCACTGGGAGGAGACCCCGGGGAAGACCTAGGTCACGCTGGAGAGACTATGTCTCCCGGCTGGCCTGGGAACGCCTCGGTGTCCCCCCGGAAGAGCTGGAGGAAGTGTCCGGGGAGAGGGAAGTCTGGGCATCTCTGCTTAGACTGCTGCCCCCGCGACCCGGCCCCGGATAAGCGGAGGAAGATGGATGGATGGATGGATGAACATGCAAAAATATCAGCCCTGTGTCTGAGGTTTTAATTTGTGCAATAAATAAAAATTTGTGTTGATTCGAACCAGAGCATGTTAGCGGAGTGGAGCGGGAGCGAGCGGGGAGCGGGAGCGGGCGGATCTTGGACAGAGCGCAGAGCGGCATTTTTAAAAGGACGGAGCGTCGCCTTATTTCCCGCTCCAATTTCGCTCCGCTCACACTACGAGTCTGAAGCATGCTCAGTCAAACCTAAACCAGGATCCATCTGTCTTGCACAGTCATCAACAGCAGACTATTTTCAGTCAAAACTCGGCTCAGTAATGGAGTTCAAAAAGTAGGCTACTTCAAAAAGGAAAATGAGAAGTCATACAGGTCAGGTGTACACACTATTAATATAACTAACTAACAATGATAATGTGGTACAAGAAAACGAATGTGGAGACATCGTTTCAGTCAGCAAAAAAGATTCATTTTGGAATCTCAAAAGACACATCTCTCGAAAACATAAACGTGAGCTATACGCGAACACGCTGGGAAGAAAACAAAAGGTTAGCAAATTGTATTCGGTAACTTGTAACAAAGTGTAAATTAAATATAGCGTAATATTCAAACAAATTCGTTTTTTCATTCAAGTAGACCTAATGGTTCGTTTTATTTAGCCGAATTTGTGTCGTCCATAATAATATTTATATTATTAGGCCCATTTATTTGTTTAATTTTACAGCAGTTTGTGTGTATGGAAGCCAATTTAAATTGTAATCGTTCGCGTTGCGCAAAAGTTCACTTATCAAAATTCTGGCCTTATAGTTAATTTACTTTTAAAAAATGTATCATATTTTTGTTTATATAATTTTTATTTAGATTATTAGGCCCATTTATTCGTTTAATTTTACAGGACTTTTTGTGTAGGCTATATTCCTTCTTACATAGGCCTGTAATTTGAAATAAAACATTTCTATTTGAAAAATGTTGTTGTTACTCATTAGTTCTTTATGAGGTAAGGCTGTGGTCTAAGCTAAAAGTGATATACATGTAGATTTTTTTCCTTTTTTGGAGCGAGCGGGGGGCGATTTGAGTGGAGCGCGAAGCAAACCTCGTTGAGCGCTGAGCGATAATAAGCGGAGCGGCCTGATGTAGCTTTGAGCGGGGGAGCGGAGGGGTGAACAGTTCCGTGAGCGATGAGCGGAGATTCTCACCGCTCCACTCCGCTCACATGCTCTCATTCGAACCCCTGCAGACAGTTGATCAGAACTGTGTAAAGACATTGAGTTGAGGAAATTCACTCTCCAGACTCCAGAATCTCTTTCAGTGAGTTTACTGATGATAATTCAAATGCAAGTATGTGTGTTTTTTATATGCACACACACTATATTACATCAGTAAGCTCAAGATGCTGCCAACAAACATGAGATGAAGCTGATTAATCTGGAAAACTAGAATTATATGTTGTCAGATAAGAATAACTCAGTTATGTTCTCCTCTTTTTACAGACCTCGCTGCAGACAAACATCAGCTGATTTTTCCAGTGGGGAAACTGGATATCACTGATAAGGAAGCTGCAAAACAGTATATGGAGCTTTTCACCACGGATGTATGCAACAATTTGAACAAGAATATTCGGTTCAGTTTCTGGCCGTTAGGTAGGTTGAACTGATACAATGTACTTCACTTTTGATTTTCAAGCCAGATTGATGAATAAGCCACTTTCCCCAACAAAACATTTTCATCTTTTAAATAGCCTTAACTGAGCTTCCAGTTTGAGCCAGTGTGATTTAATGCCAAATGCCTAAACTTTCTCATACTAGAACCCTAGAGTGGTAATTCTATATAATTTATCTTGAGAACTGCTAAACACGTTGTGAAGAAAAAACCTGCATTTGTTCTCTTTTGGTTAACATTTTTATTTTCCTTGCCATATTATTAGATAGAGCGAGGGTTACTTATTAGTTTCATTGCATTAGCATATAAGGATTGTTGTGGCAAGCTATAAAAACAAGTGTGTGAGGAATACAGGTAAAGAGAGAATACATATTTTCTTTCTTGGTGCTTTACATGTTTATCAGTAAAATGATTATCAGACTGATTCAAAACGTGAGTCTGAATAATTCAATAAAAGAACCAGCTCATAGTTAATTTGAGTGATTTGTTCATGAATCGGACTATACGGGTCACGCTGTACATTTGTTTTGTGTTCAGTCCACGAGGAGTCGCCTAGGGTTGATATGCGAAACACTTGTTGTGTGTCATGTCTGAAATATGTAAATACAGTGATGCTTTTTGATATTTTTAAAATATTTTTCCTATTTCTGGAATGGCACAAACGCACCAACATTCACACATTTTGCGATATCACTGTCTTGAAAACCATTGCTATAAACAAATCTTTTGAATTTCCAAGAACTTTTTATTTTCTTTACAAAACCATCTATGTACTAGTTCTTTAAAGCTAAAACAAAAACAAAACTCTGATCTGAAGAAGGCGAATCATCAAGAACTTCTTGAATCTCCAAAGAACCTTATAGTCAAGTCAAGAAAGTCTCAAAGACTTTCCTAAGAACCATTTAAGGAACCAAAGAACCACTGAAGAAACCTTATTTAAAAAAATGTATTTGTTGTACAGATCTTTGCTACAGCATTTGTAGATGCATGGCTCAGTGGATTTGGGGCAGGAAATATGACTTTCTCCACAACATGACAGGTGAGAAGAGACTTGCTGATTACTGGCAATTCAATGTGAATAATACAAAACTAATGTCTCGCTGTGATCTCTCCCTAAAATACTGTCAGCTAAAGCAGTGCCCATCCCTCTACTGGAAAGTGAGATGAGAGACTATGAAGATGCTGGACTGTTGCTCAACTCACCCTACTTCTCAGTGCTGAGAAAAGAGAGAAACATTAACCTCATCATTTCCCTGGATTTCAGTGATGGTGATCCTTTCACGGTATTATATATACTTCTCTCTAATATAATAATGCACACATCCTCTCATATCAGCTAATTTAAAGGAATAGTTCTCCTAGAAATGTAAATTCAATCATTCTCTCACCCTCATGTTCCAAACCCGTATGACTTTCTTCACAAAAGAAATGCTTTGTATCATTTTGACTGGGGGGAAAAAACAAGAAAGAAAACCATTTAAATATGTTTTAATTTCACCATCTTTATGTGGTAGCCTATATATAAAGAAAATCGAATACCCGGAGAGAGCTATCCGTTAGCATTCCCATTCATCTGAGTGTCGGTTTCTTGGCTGACTGGAAGTACTTCCACTTTTAAAAAAGTGATTTGCAATGCTTTTCCACTGCAGACAGTGACAGAAGCTGCCAAGATGTGCAAGGAACGAGACATCCCTTTCCCTGAGGTCATCATTCCCAATGGAGACTCAGAGAAACCGAAGGACTTCTATGTGTTCAAAGGCATAAAAGTTCCAACCGTGATTCACATCCCTCTCTTTAATGTGGTCAACTGTGGAGGCAAGTTATGATCTTACATTATCCTGAATAAAACTGAAATATCAACTGTGTTCTGATTTAAGTGTGTCAATGTTTCTTTAGAAGATATTGAGGCCTGGAGGAACAAATATGGCACGTTTCAAGGTGCTTACAGCGCTGAGATGATCACTGATCTAATGGAGGTCGCTGGAAAAAACATCACAAATAATCAAGCAAAACTGGTGGAAGAGATTCGTGCGATCATTGGGAAATAAAGACCCTGTCGCTAACATGACTAAATTTAACACTGTGCTACTTAATACACAACTTGTAACAATCTAAATACAGATTAAACTGAACTACATAGATGATTTAATAATAAATTGCGTTCCATTTATTTTTCTCTCTTTAAAATAACTTAAAAGTGATAGATATTATTACTTTTTCTGCGAAATGTGATTTGTGTGCCATTATAAGATAATCAGAGGTTGGTAAAGTTTGTGCTTCATTTCTGTTTAATGTTAAAAATGTTTCTGCATGTTTCAATCTGTTTCTTCATGATTGACCTTTATTAACAGCTGATCATTAATAAGAAAATCAGCAAAATATTGTATTAACTACTTTGACAAATATAGTATTCTTGTCAGTTATTGTTTCTGTTCCAATTAATTAATAAAGTGCTCTTGAAAAATAAGGTTTTGTCCTGTTTGTACCATATAGCAAACAGCACAAATGCTCATTATGACTAAACTGATAGTTGTGGTCCTGGATGCTGATTGGTCAATCCAGAGCTCCAGTCATACTAAAATACATTAGCTACTATAAATTAATAACCCTTTATCACTTAATGATTTTAGACGCATTTGAAATGGGTGGTCAATTAGAAATGTCTGACATAGACCTAAACAGAGTTCAGTACTATAATGGCTGTTTACAGTTATTTACTGCACTGTTAAAAAAAGTTTAATTTTACAGGTAATGGTCAATTTTTTTTTTTTTTTTTTTTACAGAATTTTACCGTTTTGTCATTATACAGTGAAATGCCTGTTATTATACATATATTTGCTATACTTTAAAGTCCACTATTCAATTTACAGGTAATTGCTTGTATTTTGGTTTTAAATCAATTTTATGTTTTTTAAAAGAAAATTGTCTGCATTTTTACAGAGTTATGTGTAATTCTTTCTGTGAAATTAGAAAACAAAGAAAAGAAGGTATAACTGCATAAATCAGCAGTCATTCAACATGTTTTCCTTGCAAATCATTAAAGGTCCTGTTCTTCGTGATCCCATTTTTCAAACTTTAGTTAGTGTGTAATGTTGCTGTTAGAGCATAATTAATACCTGTAAAATTATAAAGCTCAAAGTTCAATGCCAAGCGAGATATTTTATTTAATAGAAGTCCCCTTTCAAAGCCTACATCGAACGGCTTGTTTGGACTTCCTTCTTTAATGACATCACTAGAACAGTTTTTTGACTAACCTCGCCCACAGGAATACACAAAAAAGGGGGCGTGGTCTTGTTGGCTCCCACGGAGAAGAGGAAGAGTTGCGTTTGTAGAGTGTGTTTGTCGCCATGTTGTCGAGACGCTGTTATTTTCATCCATAATTTAAACGTACAGTATGGAATTTTTCGCCACTAGGGGTCGCTAACGTCTTACAATAACAAAGGCGTAGTTTGATGACGCAACACATGCTAAGAATTATGGTTCTTGTCGTCAACGTCAAGCCGGCCGATCTAATAATGTTTATGGATGACTGAATACATCGATGCTTTTATCATGACTGTGATATGAAGCAGTTCGGGATTGCTAAGAGACAGCTATCAGCTCCAAACGCGACGCGAGCTCCCGCGGATATAAAAGGAATATGGACATTTCATTCAACCGAACTAACGTTACACGCGAGTGCAGAATTACTACCCACAGGTCAGTTTATTAGACAAATTAAACTTGTGAGGTAACGCAGCGCTGTTTCACTTGGTCTAACATTACATTTAGCACACTAAACTGCATTTCAATGTGTTGAAATTTATGTGTTAGTTTGTTGTTCATCTGTATGAGACTAGCAGTAAGCTACATCAACATTAGAATAACATACAGATCATATTATAACATTTTATCATTGTTGAACTATATAACATTGGTTAGTTTTATGTAAATGTGCTCACCTGTTTAATAAAGTACATGTAGAAGCGGTCGAAGTCTCGGACGTGGAGCTCTCGTTTATAAACTGTCAAACTGAGCAAACACCGCGCTGATATTGATTCTCGTTTTAGTTCTCCTTTTTTATCCAAAGTCTGCTTGCCATGGTCCATAATGTTTGAACGAAACAACATTGCGAACTCCACAGTTGTCTGCGTCTGTCGCTTTGGTTAATCAGAGGGCTCTGCTCATAGCTCTGGTTACCATGGCAGTACGAGCGGAAACCATAGGCGGAAACCAGGGACAACGCGGATATGACGCCATTGACTGCGACAAAACGGAAATAAAGACACGGTCCGTGTCTTCGAATTAAAATATTAATTTCTCTGGATTTAGAAGTTAATTGGAACTGTCGGGATAATGTAAATACACAACTTTAAAAAATATATAACATAGATATAGTGATTTTTTTATATTTTTAAAGCAAAAAAAATACATATTGTGCCTTTAATGTGCAGTCACGTAACATTAAACTTTTAATAAATAAATTATTGTAATGCATGGCAACGATTTCTTTTACACAACATGGCAGCTTTTAATGCTATATTCATGGTGAAAATAAAGTGTATTTATATAAAGTTGTTTGGATGAAAACAATTTCAAAAGAACTATACACAACAAAAAATTATTTATTTAAAAAAATATTTAATTATTTAATTAGGAGGTGTTACAGTACTTTTTGTATTTCTTTGCAGCAGATGTTTTAAACTTCCGTTGGCATTTTGTCACAGTTACCACGTACACCTATAAAACATATAGCCTATTACTAATCAAAACTCATGCTCACATGTAACTAACATAGCGCTATTTTTTTTTATGAAGTGTTACCAGGCAATTAACTAAAACTCTTTCTCTCATATACAACACAAAGACATCTTTCTGTATCAAATACAATTTAGTATCATAGCAAACATTTGCTAAATGTCGTCTTCCGTTCATATTCCATGTCCATTTTCATGATTTCTTCACAACTATCAGTTTTCTGATAGACCATCATAACTTTTGCAGTCACTTGCTTTCTAGAGAATCCAAAACACATTCAAAAGAGCTCCTGCAATGACAGTAAACAGGGCATTAGTGTATAATAACACAGCACTTTCCGTTCCTCATTTCAAAGGACATTGACCTGTAACAAGTGTACTATAAGTTATTCTGCAGAAACACATCAGCTAAATGACTAATTAAAACTGCTTGCTCAGTGTTTTCAGCATCATCTGTTTTCACTCAGTTTCACTGTGGTTTGTCTGCCTCTTGTTTAAACCTTCACCCTTGACCATTTACCCATAATTAGCATGGTCAAAATTAATATTTTGGTGCGGAAAGATCTCTGGTTTTGATTAAAGGGGTTTATTTATTTTAATTTTTATTTACAATTGCTTTTATCTATGGGAGATCATTTCTGCCACATAAGAAAATAAATCATGCTTTGTTAAATCTTAAATATGACAAAAAATTAAGACATTCTAAGATAAAAAGAAATCGAAATTATTACAATCATAGTTATTAAAATCGCAAGTTATGACATACTAAGTCATAATTAGTATATGAGAATAAAAAGTGGAAATTTACATGGCAGTCATGATATGCTTATGTATGCGATTACAAACCTCAAATTTATTAAATACTAAATCAAAATTATGATAGGCCTATAAAAAGTGGAAATATCGAAATTATGAACTCCTAATGTTTTTTTTTATTTCATTATTTCATAATTTCATAATTTTTACTTTTTTATGTCATAATTTTGACTTAGTTTGTCAATTATGATATGACAAATTATGATTTACCAAAGCATTTTTTTCTTATGTTGCGGAACTGGGCTTCCATATTTGATCTTATATGTACCTGAATTTCAGTGTCACTGACAAGAGAACAAATTCCTTTTTTTCCCACCTCCTCAACTGTCCTATATTTTAAAAATCATCGATTTACTTGAATTATTAAACTTTTAAGTTGGTTTATATGAGTGAGGACACACATTTTACACATACCTTTTATATGTCATATGTTGAACAGCATATGCTGCCATTGATGATGCGTGATATCTTCTCAGATGCCACAGATCTTCTCCCTGTATCACCTCGTTTTTCATAGAGGTCCATTTGTCCCTCACCTCCATTTCTGCCATCTAGCCTAATACAATAAACACAGTTGTTAATGTAGATGTAATGCACAAAAAAAAAAAAAAAAGCATTTATTTAACTTATTGTACAACCCAAAACCTGTCACAGTGTCTGATTTTGTGTATCCCGGGTAACCACTAGAGGTCCTCTTCCCTCATGGTGTCATTGATCATTGATAAAACAGACAAGGATGATGGGAAATGTAGTTCATGAGTGAATGACACCGTGGGGCAAGAGGACCTCTAGTGGTTACCCGGGATACACAAAACCAGACACTGTGACAAAACCCCACAGTTGTTAGAGTCAGCCAGCCTCCACTGTTCTGGGTACTCAACAGTCCATTTTCCCAAGTCACTTATGGCAAGCCGTTTTAACATTTAATAATTTAAACCGACTAGTCTCTATTTTCATGCTACTACTTATTTATTTAGATACTAGTATCTATTCCATTAAGTATTAGTTCTTATTCATTAGCTACTAGTGCTTATTCTATAGGTACTGTTGCCTATTCTTTAGATAATAGTGCTTATTCTTTAGGTACTACCTTTTTAAAGATACTAGTACTTATTCATTAGTTATTAGTATTTATTATTAGATACTAGTACTTATTAATTAGAAACTAGTGCTTATTTCACTAGTGACTAGTAAATATTCTTTTGTTACTAGTATTATAAATAATTATAATAATAATTATTATTATTATATTTTTTGCCATTGACTTCTATGGGGATCTGTCATTCAGATATCAACTATTCAGTTCTGACTAGTATGTATTCCAGTTTTGACTAGTACATATATATTAGATACTAGTAGTTATTCATTAGGTACTAGTACTTATTTTTTAGATACTAGTACCTATTACTAGATACTAGTATTTATTCTATAAATACTAGTACTAAGTCATTAGATACTAGTACCTATTAAATATATACTAGTACTTATTCAATAGATACTAGTACCTATTTATTAGATACTAGTATTTATTCCAAATGTTTCAAGTACACTTTTTTATTTTACTAGTAAGATTTTTAATTGAACTCTACAGTGGCCGTTCTGACTAGTCATAACATAAGACGGGTAAAAAAGCAGCTGTGACTAGTAAAATAAGAATAGTTACTAGTACAAGTACAAAAGATACTAGTGTCTAATAAATAAGTACTAGTAGCTAATGAATAAGTACTAGTATCTAATTAATAGGTACTAGTATCTAATGAATAAGTACTAGTATCTATTGAATAAGTACTAGTAGCTAATGAATAAGTACTAGTATCTAATTAATAGGTACTAGTATCTAATGAATAAGTACTAGTATCTACTGAATAAGTACTAGTAGCTAATGAATAAGAACTAGTATCTAATTAATAGGTACTAGTATCTAATGAATAAGTACTAGTAGCTAATGAATAAATACTAATAGCTAATTAATAGGTACTAGTATCTAATGAATAAGTACTAGTATCTAATTAATAGGTACTAGTATCTAATGAATAAGTACTAGTATCTATTGAATAAGTACTAGTTGCTAATGAATAAGTACTAGTATCTATTTAATAGGTACTAGTATCTATTTAATAGGTACTAGTATCTATTTAATAGGTACTAGTATCTAATGACTTAGTACTAGTATTTATTGAATAAATACTAGTATCTAGTAATAGGTACTAGTATCTAAAAAATAAGTACTAGTACCTAATAAATAACTTCTAGTATCTAATAAATATGTACTAGTCACAGTTGGAATACATCTGAATGACAGATCCCCATAGAAGTCAATGGCAAAAAAAACAAAACAATTATTTGTTACTAGTAACAAAATAATAGTTACTAGTCACTATTGAAATAAGCACTAGTATCTAATGAATAAGTACTAGTATCTATTTAATAGGTACTAGTTTCTAATTAATAAGTACTAGTATCTAATACTAATAACTAATGAATAAGTACTAGTATCTTTAAAAAGGTACTAGTACCTAAAGAATAAGCACTAGTATCTAACAAATAGGCACTAGTACCTAATAAGCACTAGTAGCTAATGAATAAGTACTAGTACTTAATGGAAAAGATACTAGTATCTAAAAAATAAGTACTAGTAACATGAAAATAGAGACTAGTCGGTTTAAATTATTAAATGTTAAAAATGGCTTTCCATAATGTTCCAAGTATTTCGGAAGGCATTGCTTTTGTACAAAAGAAAAAAGAAATTAAGAAATGTACATTAGTAAATAAAGATAACAATTTTGTCATTTGCAAAGCACAAAATACCATAGTATAGCCAGGTCCATCGCAGAAATTGACTTGTAGTTGCCAGTGGGGTCGTACACTTGAATATGATTCAGCAAACCATACAAGACCTTTAAAAAATAAACAGAAACCTGTTGAGCAAAAATGTATTTTTTTTATTCACACATACGCACAAAATGAAGTGGTTTCCCTTTTAAGGGCTCTGTCCACCAACAATTCTTGGAATAAGGACCATGTCATTCTCATCAAGGTCCTTTAAAGGGGTCATGACATGTTTTTTTCTTTTCTTTTATTGTGTTCCCTTAGGTGCAATTATAGTATTACTGTAGTTTTTTGGACAAAAAACGTTTAAAATTTAGTGATTTATGACCTTTTCCCACCCTGTTTCTCATGCTCTGATTCAAACAGTCTGTTTTGGGGGTGTTTCCCCTTTAAGAGTTCAGTGTTAACACCCACTGTTATGATTGGATAACGTCAGTGCCTATGCATCAATTGTTAACGCCCCTTTGTCAAAATGTGCGGATTTTGCGGAGCTGTGTTTACCGTTACCATAGTAACGGGTGATGCGTGCGAGGCAATGGTGAATGCAATGATGTTTGAGTCAGAATCAGAGGAAATGAACCATCAACACAACTAAGAATGCATCAGCCCGTCCACATAGAAAGTGTGAAACTATTTTGTCAGTTTAACAGCCTACATCTTTTAATAGCCTACGGGGCATGAACATGACGGTCATAAAACAATAAGTAGGCTAAAAAACACGGTGATTATTCATAATGAATTAAACTGCAATTAACGTTTTAAAAAAGTTTTAAGTTTTAAATAGCCTACATTACTTACAGTTTGCGTCGTCGTTGTTGAGCCCAGAATAGTCTACACGGCCTTATCTTGTACAAAAGTTTTCTGGCAAAGCCAGCATCATACTGCGATTGTTCTCAACTGTCACTCATCCTTGAAATGTGGAGAACACACGCTTAAATGAACACTGCTGTGACTAGGACGTCCGCGAAAAATAAACTGCATCCATCTTCCCCTGACGTCTGGATCTTTCAGCAGCGAATATTATTCAAACATGTTGTTTGTCCACAGCCAGGAACAGCACATCTGCGTGTCGTGACATCGCAATCTTCTTGTAAATAGACCCACTTGCTGCACGTCAACTGAACACATGTGAAGCGCGTGACAGATGCGATGATGAAATGAGGCGTAGTTATCTTGCGCTTGAAGCGTCGTTGTCTACGCTGGAGGCGGTCATATGCAAACGACTGCCACGTCACTTCGTACCGTGACGTCACTTCATACCATGGATCCAGAACGAGCTGTATTTAGAGCTTGATTAAATAAATGATTCGTTTATAATGGGGAGGACGTCTTAAGCTATGAAACTTGCAGGACGTTTTAATGGTACAAAGACCTCTTATATACCAAAAGATCAAGGCAAATTTGGTTTCTCATGTCATGACCCCTTTAAAATATTTTAGATATTTTGGGTCGAAAAATAAAGTTTCTTGGATATTCTTGAAACCTTGGATTCTGTTAGAGGGTGCTGAGACATAGACATGATCGCAAGATTGGAGGCTCTAGAGCCTTCCCGAGCTGAGATATGGAGATCCTAAAAAAGCCTTTATTCCATTGTGGCAAATAGAGACTCGCAGACAGTGACATTTTGGGATGAAACTTGGCGCTTTTGCAGCTTTTTGTTTGGACGTTTTCTGGAAACCGGGACTAACTAGAGATATTACAAATATGTCTCAAAAATGTTATCAAATTGAAATTCTAACGTCGTCATTCAGCGATGGGAATCTTTTCTTCTGTGGACAAAGTGTCTCGAAATCTTCAACTGTGGCCTGGCATCTCGAAAACTGAATGAGTGGCCGCTTTCTGTCGGTTTCCTCACTCAAAATTCTTGTAGATGGTGAAAAAAAAAACGTTATCTCTAATACGTTTTTTTGTCATGTACAAACGGCATGGCAATATAATTACATCTTTGCATTAGAATATACAGAACAGGTGCATTAAATAAATAAATGGTGGTGGGGGGGGGGGGGGGGGGGTTATTACACTTAAAAGTCTAAAGTGTCTTTTAAATGTAATATTTCTGTTTCTACTAGGGACAGAAAAATGGACATTAGTAGATCGCCCTGGAGTGGTCACTTTCCATTATTAAATGTAAATGCATGGGTAAGATGTCATCTAGCCTAATAGATGTAAATGCATAGATGTTGCCTAATTTATTGTTTTCTATACCAGTTTATGACTGTTTCCTCTTTATTTTTTGTGCAGCTGTGGTGCTTTTGAGTGACAATTCTTCATTTGTCCTTAAACCCTCATTGTGTTGCCTTTCAATTAAAATATTTTGTTATGGGCGTGCTTGTTGTTCATTTGTCTTAAAAGTATCTTAAGATTAAAAAAAAGAAAAAAAAAAGAAATAAAGCCCAATTTCAAAAGGAAATATTAGTGCTTGCTCCACACTTTAGTTGAGGTGGGAAGAATAACTGATAAAACAAATTAAACAATACATTGCAATATGGTTTCTTGCATTACATTTTCAATACCCTGGCACTTATGCAGATTGCAGCTTGCTTTACTGCATACCAAAACAAGTATTTCGGTTCTTGAACAGCTAAGAGTCAGTTTAATCAACTCTAGTAGGCTATGTTCTGTTTATGTTACAGTACACTCGTGCGAGAGAGATTCAAAAGCATATAGAATGTTCTCTAATCGCTTTCGCGGTACTTTGATATCATACACCGACCGGTCTGTGCAGCGCTGCTTTAAACAGTGAGCAACTTGAAGTGGACATAACTTGAAGGGGCATAACTTGAAGGGGCGTAACTTGAAGGGGCGTAACTTGAAGTGGGGCGTAACTTGAAGGGGCGTAACTTGAAGTGGGGCGTAACTTGAAGGGGCGTAACTTGAAGTGGGGTGTAACTTGAAGTCTTGCAGGATGCAGACAGACTCTATTGAAAAATCACACGACCTCCATTCATTCTGCACTCGTCCTGTGAGCGCCCTCATATGGAACCAGAGTGGAACTGCAACCAGTTAAAGGGGTGGTAAAACACGATTTCACTTTTCTAACTTTAGTTAGTGTGTAATGTTGCTGTTTGAGCATAAACAACATCTGCAAAGTTACAACTTTCAAAGTTTAAAGCAAAGGGAGATATTTGCTTTTAAAGAAATCAATTTCTAAGAACTACAAAAAACGGCCGGTAGAGACTACACAACATTCCTGCGGGCTTGCTGACATCACTAAGCCCAATATTTACATAAACCCCTCCTCCGATGAAGGATTCGCACAACGGCTAGTCCTGAAAGATGGAGCAGTTCCAACTTTAAAAACAGAAACTGTTTACGTGCCACAACCTGTAAGTATGATTTATTTTTCGTCGTTGTGTTTTCCTGTAATAGTTCATATTGTTAATTGTACGTTGTAGCAAGAAAGTAGGCTAAACGAAGAACATAGCTGTTTGGCTCCACAAACCAGTTTGTTAAATGCTAACGTTAATTCATACTTATCCGACAAACACATACAAACTTCTGTTTAATATCACCAGCGCAGCGAACTTGGAATGTTCGTGGTTGTTGTCGCTTATGTGATCAGTGTAAATTATTCTTTGATTATAGTTTTTATGTATTATCTACATGCTTGTTTATCTACAGGCATGCTAAACATGGTTTTGTGTTTAATTTGGCTACTGTTGTAAAGCTAATGTTTAGTGTTCGTATTGGATTAATAGTTCAGGCGACATATATTTAGCTACAATCGTTCTAAATATACAAAAGTAACAGTGTCATATAGCGATCTGCAGTCTTAAAAAACATACCTTTCTGAAACGTCCTTTAACAGCCGTTCTTGAACAGGTTCTGCTCGATCCTCTCCACTAACATTCTCTGGGTCTGATTCGGGCTCAAACTGGTATGGCAATATTGACGCCGTTGTTTACTGAAGCACAAACACCGGTAAAGATAAGGGGGCGTGACCTTTCCGAACAACGTGCACTTGGCGGTTAGCGAATCACAACACACTGGGCCAGCTAACCAATCTGAGCCCATTGCGTATTTTGAAGGGGGGGGGGGGGGGGGGGGCTTCATAGAACCCGGAAATCATCCGACCGTTTTTACAAGGAGGGACAGAGCAGTGTAGAATAATGGTTAAATATGTGAAAAATAATGGGAATTTTTAAAAACGAAGCATGAACACATGTTACAGTGCAACCCACAAACACAATCAAGCCTTCGAAAAAAGGTGTTTTACCACCCCTTTAAGAGGCCGGAAGTTTACTGAGAGTGGAAGTTCTCCCCTTATTAGACATTCTCTGGTACAAGCCTTGAGTGTGTGTAAGGGGCGTGTGTTTATGTAACGGGGGGCTGCGCTATATAAGAGCGTGTCAAGGGACTCTGCTCAGAATTCACCCCTCATGGCCCAGATTCACACACATACTCCGGATTGAGCTCTGTCGTAGCCATGCCAACCACCGTACTGGGATTGCTGGGAGTTTTGCTCTGTGCCGTTGCCGTTTCTTCTGAGGTCACACCACAGACAGACTTTGACATCAGGGTGGAAAGACTACAAGACCACATGTCCCCACAAGGATAGTAAAACCTGAGATCACCTACATTGTGGGGACCAGCAAGCAGTCCCCATGGATACAAAAGTTTATAAATCATACAGAATGAGTTTTTTTGAAAATGTAAAAATGCAGAAAGTTTTGTGTGAAGGGTAAGTTTAGGTGTAGGGTTACTGTAAGCCCGAATATACAGTTTGGACAGTTGTTGTGGAAAAATTAATCTTTTCTATATTTTATTTTCAATGATTTAAGAAATGAATGCCATACATTCATTTGTCTGTATTTTGAGTTTCTTTTATGATGATGGTACAGCTGGAAGGGTGTGTGTGAGACTTCAGAGGTGGGAAGATTCCCGGGGGTAGGGGAGCCACAGGGGTTCCCCTGTTTCTTTTGTTTGGTGGGGGCTGTAAGAAATAGCTTTGAGGAGAACATTATAAAACTGCCAGCCAAACACCTCTGAGGGGTCTCACTCCGCCTGCAGCTGGACTGTGGATGGACTAGGAACATTATTGCAAGAATAAATATCTTTAAAGGACAAGACATTGAACGTTAGACAATGTGTAAAATATGTCTAGGGATGATTTAATTGGTTTCAGGCCCTAGTTGAATTTCTCTGTCTTTTTTTTATGTGGGACTTTTATGTTTGGTGGAGAAACATCCTGTAGTAGGCAAAATTGACTTTTATTTTGACAGGAGGGCACCTAGGGGAAGGAAGGCCTTCTTTAAGAGAAATGGCCAAGCAAGTTGAGAGAGGGGCATGTGATTTGATCCTGTTTGAATCAAACGGATTGGTGTTTTTTTTAGCCTTCTCCTTTGAAGTCGCTTATGGATTAATTACCCATCGAGATTCAAGAGAAGACTTGTTTTTTGGGGTTGTTTTTGCTATTTCATCACGTTTGGAGGAGTATTATAATTTTTCTTGGACATTTTAATTCGTTTTTTGGGGCTCAAGGAGTAAGGATTCACACATAAGGACAGTACTTCTCAAGCATGGACTATTTGATCAAGGACTCTCGGATAAGTGTCATTTTTTTCTGATTTGACTATTGAGTTATCAATATATTTTGTTGGTTAACCTGCTTATGCCTATCTTTGTCTGATTTCAAGTGTTGATTCAGTTATTCCCCTTATTCATTAATGCCTTGTGAGTACCCTGAACTTTTAAGTGACTACTGGTTTATTTAAATTGCAAGTCCAGTTTGTTACAACGTCTATGTCTCCACAAAGATAGCGAACCACACGTTTGTGTATGAGATATTATTAATATAATGTTTATTATTTGTAGTAGTTCTTAATCTCAGATTCTTGAAACTGTTAAACATTGCTCTGTATTTTGCTCACTAAATACAGAAAAACACGACATTTTTGGGGGGTTGTTTTAAAGGGATAGTTCTTTCAAAAATAACAAGTATGTCGCCCTCATGTTGTATGGCAGAATAGCACTTGGGAGCACTTTGACCGAGTCGAAGTGCTCCCAGTGCTATTCTGCCATACATTATAGTTATCCTTTTTACCCACTTAGAAAAGCGCCACGTTTTATTTTGTGTCACCATACTTGGTCGTGTAACTACTCGTGGAACTGTATTTAAATAGGGAAAACGTGGAGGTGTTTGGTGGCTTCTAGCTTCATCTCTGTTTGGATCCTAATGAATGAACTGCTAAGTGTTATTAAAGTGTTGCCGCGCACCAGAGTGATTGAGTGCACTCACTGAGACGAGAGAGATATGTATCAACTCGTCTTAGTTAAGGGAATAACATAGGTTAATATGAAAAAACGGTGGAGTGTTCCTTTAAGTAGTTCCCAGTTAATATTGTAGGATTTTTCCTTTTTAGCCTTGTTGTAAAAAAAGAGTAATTAACTTAATAATTTCAGTCTTAACCTTTTCATGCTTTAACAAGGAATTGTTTAATTTCCAGTAGCAAGATCGAACGTATTAGAAGCACTAAATTGGATGCTTATATGAATTGATCTATGGTCAGTAAGGATATTTACTGTAATTTTCTCTTTATCAATGCTACTGGATAATAGCCAAAAATCAATGCGAGACTGGCTGGATCCTGGCCTGTTGCTCCAAGTAAAGGATCTGTCATCAGGTAATTTTTCTCTCCATACATCCACAATGTTAAATCTTCCCATAAGTCTTTTAAGGTTTGTGCTGATAAAGGAGGGCCGCCCAGGGGGCCACCTGTCAATAGTATTATCTAGCGCAATATTAAAGTCTCCACCAATTAAAAGAAGAGAGTTTGGATATCTGGTGAGACAAAATGTAATTCTTTCCTCTATTGAATCATGTAATTTATCATTCTCAGGTTTGTTATTGTAACCGTAAAGATTTATAACTATGATAGAAATGTTGTCAACTCTAATTATAAGACGTAGTGTCCTAGGCCTGAGTGTAAGACATCACCTGAGAAAGTATTTTTAAGCGTGGTTACTCCAGCAGATCTCTCTGAGCCCTGAGAGAACCAAATATCGTTACCCCATTGAGATTTCCAAAAATTGACATCAGCAGATGTGGAATGACTTTCTTGAAAAAAACAAAAATCGTACAAAGTTGTTTGGCAAATAAAAATAAGGCTTTCCTTTTACAAATCTGTCTTAGTCCCCTGGCATTTAAAGAAACAATAGATAAAGACAAAGTTATTAATGAACGCGAATGAGGAATAAACTAGAAAGTGATCAATAACCAGTTAGTTAGAAATGTATTACCAGATAAGGGGACCGAGTGCTGCTTCATATAAGAAAAATAACGGTAAAGAAGAAAATAAATAGTTCCGGCCAACTAAAAGGATAGTTAGTCAAAATCATCCATGGCTGTTATTTTATTGGGCATATTTTCTTCCCTGTGGGGTCATATTTTACCATGTGTGTCATATTTTAACCTGTGACCCCCCTTTATAAATTTAGATACAGCTGTTTTGATTGACAATTTATTTGTCTCTGTGTTTCTCAGGACACCATCTTTCACAAACTTTCATACACTTTCATACACCCCTCTCTGACCAGAGAATTATACCTTTTGTCTGCTTTAGTAGTTTATGAACTGAATGGGGAAGATATATATTATTAGGAGTGGAATACCACCAAATCCAAACGGTAACAACTACGGCGAAGCTACTGAACATAGACACACTGTGGCATTCCCCTTGCGACAGTGTCTAAACGTTAGGATATTTATTTTCAATTGTCCGATGCAGTCGCCATGTGTTTAAGTTTAACACAGTGAACGTAAACCTTTTCAAAATCAAATAGATTAAACACATTACCTTTTCAAAATATTCCATCAAACTGGCTTATTTGAGAATCGTGCACTAATATTTTCAGTTCCATTTAAGCTCCGTACTATTTAAAGCTTCTGCTTTTCGAATGCAGAAGTGTGGGCCTGTATATATATATATATTTATAATTATTCTTTGATATTTCCATATCACTCAAAACTGAATCAAGAGTAAACTTCAAACTCTGGTTTAACTGAGTCATGTTGCTGACACACCAGTGCGGATACAAATCCTCCTGTTCAGCACAAATCCTTACCATATTCTCCAGGACAGATATGACATAGATCAGGGGTGTTTAATCCTGTTGCTGGAGAGCCACTGTCCTGCAAAGTTTAGATCCAAATCCCCAATTTAACACCTGAACCAGCTAATCAAGGTCTTACTAGGCAAACTAGAAACTTGCATTCATTTGAAACACTGGTGTGAGGAAATATTCAGACAGTGTCTGTGGGATTCAGAAAAAAATCCAGAATATCATCACAAATCACACTTCATATTCAATTTAAGATAAAAAAGTACATCATATTTTTATGGTTATACCTGGCCACACATTTGCACTTCATATACCAGAGCTAAATGCTTCTCTTTTAGAGGGGAAATTAAAATATCATGTGAAATATTTTGTGTAAGTATTTATGGGTTTTATTAATTTCATTTTCAAAATGCTCCTCGTATGAACATACTGACTGAAGAAGAGAAACTGTACAGGTTTGTAATGACGTGAGGTTGAGATGAACAAGATTTCGGTTCATATAATGCAGTGTAAAAATTCAGTCTGTATATTGAGAAATGTTTAAAATTTCATTCATTTATTCATTCATGCTTTACTGTTGCAAAAATGATATTTTCCCCCTTTAAAAAGTCATGCAGACAGCCAATTAAATCTTAAAATGTCATTTTACATTATTTTTAAGGATTTGAATGAGGATTTAAAACAAACAGTTTTTATCTCTATTATTTCAGCATAAAACTATAGTTTAACGTAAAGTGAATTTGTTGTTGTTCATATAAACACACTGACACAGTCACTGAGGGTTTGAATATTGAGTTTAATATTGAGGAAGGAAATACAGTATGGCAGCTCATTGTGTGTCTGTTACAGTATTAGATCAGACAGACTATTTTCTGCATGTGGCTAGAAGTGTTCAGAAGGGGACCAGAGGGTCAGTGAGGCTTTTTATCAACACACCTTAAACCAACACACAATAACAGATACCATCAAGCCTCACAAAAGAGGGGGACATTACAAAGAAAAAACTAACTCATCTTCAGAAATAACACACAATGCTCCATTACAACACCAAATCGTCTCAAAATTAGACAAGTCATCCATACTTTTATAAAATTTAAAATCAATCACCACCCTTGATTTCACCAGCATTAAAAAAACCTCAGTGATGCTTTGGCAAGGCTTTTGCTCAATTTTCCTTTTCCTGCTGGTATATATTGCCAATTTTGCTTGTCCCAAAACAAAATTCAAAAGTTGACAGGCATACCTCTTGTTCCGACTATATTTAAAACCCAGAATAAAAGTTTTTTCAGAAAAAATCTCTTTACAACAGTTAAATATTCCTTTTAATAACATAAATAAAAGTTGTAATCTAGAACATTGCATAAACGCATGAAACACTGTTTCCCTTTGCAAACAAAAGGGACATTCTGAACTAACTTCTGGATTTAAAACAGAAATAAAAGAGTTTACAGCAATGATACCATGAAGGATTCTCCACTGTAAATCCCCTGCCCTCTTTGATAATGGCGGCTTATATAGCGATCTCCACTCAGGTTTTACATTTTCATCTAGCCCCAAAAAAGAGCGCCATGGTGTATCAACCTTTCTTTCAAAATATGTCTTATTAAAAGCCATAACACAAGCTCTATACAACAAATTACCTTTAGTTGACAATAAATCCAACCACAAAGATTGCCAATTCTTTAAAAAAACACCTGTACACCCATCAAGATTAGGTAAAAACTCTAGACAGGGAAAAAGGTCCTGAGCATTGGGAGTATATGTCCCAGAGTTGTAATCTTTTAACATTTGGTTCTCTTCATCTGTGAGAGCTGATCTCAGTTTAAACAAAAACAAAGAAACAAGGCGAACAGATCTAATACCCAAATATTGGGATGCCATCTCTGCATTCTCCAAATTTGAGCCAGCCAAAGTCAACATCTGTCCTAAAGTGACAACCCTGGATTTTTGGAGAGCAGAACTGAACCCATGTAAATTACAATTGTTCGTTATATCCAGACGTGCTCCAAATATCAAAGGTTCCTCTAACAGCCAATGAAGAGAGTATGAACTTTCAGTCTTTTGAATATGAAACAAACTCCACACTTTAAAAAGGTTTTTATAAAAGCACGGCATCTTTGAAAAGTCCATTTTTAAGGGGTTTATCAAAAAAAGATGTTTATCCAACCCAAACCCCCCAAAGTTTTGCAATATGGCAGAGGCAGCAGCCCTCCAACTCACATCAGACGCACCATCAAAAAATCTCTGTAGAAACTGCAACCGAAACGCAGCGGTCCTGCTTTGTAAATTCATGAGTCCTTGTCCTCCTTCTTCCTTGGGCAGGTATAAAACACTCTGTTGTACCCAGTGTAATTTGTCCCAGAAAAAGTCCACAAGAACAGCTTGAATTTTCGCTAGAAGTTGCTTTGGAGGATCCACACAAGCCAACCTGTGCCACAGAGAGGAGGCAACCAGATTGTTTACAACAAGAGTTCGTCCTCTATAAGACATATTTGGAATCAACCATTTCCATTTTTCCAGACGCCCCGTAATTTTTTCACACACCCCTTCCCAATTTTTCTGTTGAGTTACATCATCACCCAAAAAAACACCTAAATATTTAATCCCTCTTTTACCCCAAACTAACCCATCAGGAAGGTTTGGTTTGCCATCAACCCACTGACCAACCAACAGTGTCTCACATTTTGTCCAATTGACTTTAGTGGAGGATAATAACATAAAATCTCTAATTAATTTAAGTAAAATTTGTACATCATTTTGTCCACTAATTAAAACCATCACATCATCAGCATAAGCTGACAAAACAATGTTATTCTTACAAATGGATAAACATAAGCCACACACCTTTTGTCTTATTCGTTGTAACAATGGTTCAATGGCCAAAGAATATAGCATCCCAGATAAGGAGCACCCTTGTCTTATACCCCTTTGAACCTGGAAAGGAGCACATAAGCCGCCATTTATCTTCAGTACACTCTCAACTTTACTATAGAGTACTTTGACTTTGTCTATAAAATCTTGACAAAAACCAAAAGCTCTCAAAGTCCCCCACAAATAGGAATGTTCGACTCGGTCAAATGCTTTTTCTTGATCCAAAGAAATCAAGCCCACGTCTAACTTTAACAATTTTGAAACTTCTAATACATCATGAATTAGTGAAATGTTATCAAACATTGATCTACCACGAACACAGTAGGTCTGGTCCGGATGGATGACCTCGTCCAACACTCCAGCCAGTCTGTTAGCTAAGGCCTTGGAGAGCAGTTTGTAATCGCTGCACAGAAGTGAGACGGGGCGCCAGCTCTTTATTTCAGTGAGATCCCCTTTTTTCGGTATGAGGGTGATTATTGCTCTACGACAACTCAGCGGCATCATACCTTCAGACAAGCTGTCATTCAGTACCTGTAATATATCCACTCCCAGCTCCGTCCAGAATGATTTATAAAAATCAACTGGGAGACCATCCACTCCTGGAGCCCTCCCAGACTCCATGCCTTGAAGGGCCTTATGCAGCTCTCCCAAGCTCAACGCACCTGAAAGGGCTGCATTACCCTCTTCAGACATCTGGGGTAAGGAAGTGAAAAAGGCATTTCCTTCATTGCTCCCCGACTCAGACTCACTTCTGTATAGATTCTGATAAAAACCAACTGCTCTCCTTCGGATATCACCAGGTTCTACTAACAACTCCCCATTCTCAGAGCGCAAAGCTTGAATTAAACGTCTTTGCCCATTCTTTTTCTCAAGGCTGAAAAAGTATTTGGACGGCGCATCCATTTGGGCTATACTCTGAAATCTTGACCGGACCAGTGCCCCTTGTATTCTATACCCCAGCAAATCATCTAACCGAGCCTTTTTCCTTAACCCGATTTCTAAATATTGATTATCTCCAGTGGATTCCGCTAACTGTTGACATTCACTTATTTCATTTTCTAAATTCTCCAAAGATCTTCTCATCTCTCTAGTAACATTGTGAGTGTACTGCTGACAGAACTGCCTAATTTGAACCTTGCCAAAGTCCCACCACTGTTGTACTGATTGAAATTCGTGCTTTGTATTTCGGTATTCTTCCCAAAAAAAAATTAAAAGAGCCCCTAAAAAAATTGTCACTCAACAGAGAAATATTAAAGTGCCAGTAAGCACTTCTAGGTTTGAGAGAGCTTAAAATAAAACAGCATTGCACCATTCCATGATCTGAGAAGCCTATAGGAATAATTGAACATTTATTAAAAATATTAAGATGATGCTTAAATCCATAAACTCTATCCAATCTAGCAAGCGACACTACGTTATCTCTTGTATGAACCCATGTGTATTGTCTCTCAGTTCCATTTAATTGCCTCCAGATATCACATAATTCATACTTCTTTATTATGTGGATGAGACGTTTTTGGGATGGCAAATGAGGTTTAATGTGGTTTCTGTCCAATACGTGTTCAGTACAATTAAAATCACCCCCCAAAAATAAATATTCTTCAGAAGAACAACTTTGCAAGATAGAACATAATATGTCCAAAAAAACCATCCTTTCAACTGCAGCAGTTGGAGCATAAACACAGATGAAAACAAACACGTTATTTTCGAAACAAGCTCTTACTTTTAAAAGTCTGCCTTTTATTATTTCATCAACAACATATGAAATTGGACTAAAACTTTTTGCAAACAAAACAGCAACTCCAGCACTTGTTGAAGTATGATGGCTCAGTACCGAAATACCAATCAGCAGCATTTTTACCATCACTGTGTGTTTCTTGTAGTAAGATAACATCTAGATTCTTCTGTTTCATCACTTCATTCAACATGGCTCTTTTCCTAATGTCTCTGGCACCGTTCACATTCAAGGTAGCCAGGCGTACTTCACTCATGACAAAAGTAAGCAGAAAAAAGAAGAACAGCCCTCCAACACACAACAAGTCATTAAAAGTGGTATCTCTTAATTTTTTAAACATCATTATACAACTCCTTGTCCAAATTCCTCACAATCTTCTTCAAACGATACACTTCTCTATTAGTAAAACAACCTTCTGCCATTAGGCTTCTCGTTTTTTCAACAAACTGCTTGATGTCAGGGAAATATTCTTGAACACAAACACCTCTTTTGTTTTTTGTTGCCCTAAGAAACATCTTTATATCCTCATTATCGTAACTTCGACCAGAAAAATCACTTTGAGAAAGCACTACACTGGAATCAGATAACTCGCTATCACTTTCAGTCTCCTGATCCTCACTAACTTGTACATCCATTTTTTTGCAAGCTTTTTCATCCTGCAATTGACCAGGCTTTTTCCTTTTTTTGGGTACTTTGAACATATTGTTTTCCATCTCTGTAACAACACAATCCGCCTCACATACACTCTGCAAAGTCATACTCTCTGCAACACAAGATGATTGTTTGCCTTCCGTGTTCCCAGAAAACTGTACCCCAATCACTTTTCCATCATTGCAAATAGTTGTTTCAACGCGTGTCATACTTGAGTGCTCTCGATGCGTCGAAGTTGAACCAGCCTCGGCGAAGCCAGCAGCATCCAGCCCCTCACCGGGGGGTTCCTTCCCCGTAACCACCGACTCCGGCTCGGCCCGACTCACCCCCGGCGCCTCACAGTTCAACAAAACAGCCTCGATTGCCTCACTCGCACCGGGAACGGAATTAACATTATTTTCTTTATTAGCATCGGTTTCCTTTAATTTATCCGGACAATTCCGAATTACATGTCCTGATTTGCCGCAACCGAAACACTTTGCTTTCGCGGTAGTAACAAAAATCACGTAATCAAATCCCTCAACTCGAAAATTAAGTGAAAATTCCAACTCGGCATCATCTTTAACTACCATATATGCGAAACGCCTAAAAGAAACAACGTGTTTCAAAAGAGGGGATTCACTACTGATCGCAATCTTTTTGATTGGGGATACCAGTTTTCCGTAACGAGACAATGCCTGAGTTAATATTTCATCACTAAGAAAAGGGGGAACGTTGGATAAAGTCACTCTTTTTGATGGTAGTAAGAGGGGAAGCACAGTAACAAACTCATCGCTGATCACAATTCCATGCTCAACTAATTCGTTTGCTTTTTCAATACTGTTGACGAAAATCACCATGGCATTATTCATCCTCGAGGCGGAAACAATACATTCATGCCCCACAACCACTCCGACAGCCATGCAACATTCCTCAACACCTGCAGCGGACGCCACTTTAACCGCATGGCGCCGCGTGAGTGAACCCAAACCCTGCGCACTTTGGGCCGTCATGTCTCCCTGATAAAATAGGTAGCACGAGGCCCCAAAGGCAAAACCAAAAAAATAAGAAACACAAACAAACAAACAACAAAACAACAAGAAAGAAGAAAGAAAAAAAGATCCACTCGAGTAAACCACCCACGCTCACAACCGTCCACTCGCACCCAACACTCACGCCGGAAGGAGAGAGAGAGAGAGAGAGAGAGAGAGAGAGAGTAAACTGCCTGGAGTGACACAAGGAAGAGATTCGGGAGGCATGCTTATTTGGTACAAATCAAATCTTGCCCATGCCATCAAAGTAACTAAAACAGGACAATTCTACACATGGTTAGAAATTAATAAGACAGTCACCGCAACAGAGAAAAACATCTTCCTGTGTGCCACTTATATCCCTCCAGCAGAGTCTCCCTATTTTAATGAAGACAGTTTCTCCATTCTTGAAGTAGACATTAATTACTTCCAGTCACAGGGAAGTGTGCTGCTCTGTGGAGACCTGAATGCCAGAACAGGTGAAGAACTGGACACACTTAACTCTCAGGGGGACAAACACCTGCCTGGAGGAGACGTCCTCCCCACACCTATACACACACAGAGACACAATTATGATAAAACAACAAACAAAAGCGGAACACATCTTCTTCATCTGTGTCGCACACTTGCTTCGAGGAGATTCCTACGGTAGATACACCTACAGCTCATCCTTCGGAAACAGTACAGTAGACTATTTTCTGACAGACCTTAACCCAAACTCCCTCAGAGCGTTCACAGTCAGCCCACTAAACCCTCTATCAGACCACAGTAAAATAACCCTCTACTTAAACAGAGCAATGCCCAACCAAGAAGCATCTAAACAAACCCAGCTCCACTCACTTAGAAACATGTATAGATGGAAACAAAACAGTAAAGATACATATCTAACTACAATTAAACAACCGAAAATTCAAGCCCTATTAGATCAA
Source organism: Scardinius erythrophthalmus (assembly GCF_964197995.2). NCBI lineage: Eukaryota > Metazoa > Chordata > Actinopteri > Cypriniformes > Leuciscidae > Scardinius > Scardinius erythrophthalmus. The sequence continues at coordinate 4,500,989 of NC_138225.1, forward strand.
TTCCTTGCCACTCCTTTCCCGCACAATAGTGAAGGTACAAACCTAGCAGTAGACAAGCTGAACAGAATATTTGAGGTATCAGCAACATTATCCAACTTGAAAACCACAAAAAGAAAACCAAAAAGACCACATACCACTGAGAAATGGTTTGACAACGACTGTAAAAAACTTAGGAAAGAATTAAGAATCCTATCCAACCAGAAACACAGAGATGCTGACAATGAGAACATCCGTCATCTCTATCACGAAAAACTTAAGCAATATAGGAATACTTTAAGAAAGAAAAAAGAACAAAACACAAAAAGTCAGCTCAGGGAAATTGAAGAATCCTTAGAATCCAACCACTTCTGGAAACATTGGAAGACACTAAACAAAACTTACCATCAAGAACTAGCCATCCAGAATGGAGATGTTTGGATGAACCACTTCTCCAACCTCTTTAGTGATATAAACAAAAATCAGGAACAAAATGCCCTGTATGACAAACTAAGGGTTTTAGAATCAACCATCAAAGACTACCAAAACCCCTTAGACTCTCCAATGACACTAGCTGAACTATTAGACAAGATACAAACCCTGAAACTGCAAAAAGCCTGTGGTGTCGATGGCATCCTAAATGAAATGATTAAATACACAGACCACAAATTCAAATTAGCCATTCTCAAGCTCTTCAACATCATCCTGAGTTTAGGTATATTCCCCAACATCTGGAACAAAGGTCTTATTACCCCAATCCATAAAAACGGAGACAGATTTGACCCTAATAACTACCGTGGTATATGTGTAAACAGCAACCTAGGCAAACTCTTCTGCAACATCCTAAACGGCAGACTAGCCCATTTCCTCAGAGACAGAAATGTCCTGAGCAAATGTCAAATTGGCTTCCAACCTAAATATCGCACATCAGACCATATATACACTCTCCATACCTTAATCGACAAACAAATCAACCAAAACAAAAGTAAAATTTTCTCATGCTTTGTTGACTTCAAAAAAGCTTTTGACTCCATTTGGCATGAAGGTCTTTTCCTTCAATTAATCCAGTGCGGCATCGGAGGAAAAACATATGACATCATCAAATCAATGTACACAAACAACAAATTTGCAGTTAAAATTGGTAATAAACACACAGAATTCCTCCCTCAGAGCCGTGGAGTGAGACAGGGCTGCAGCTTAAGTCCCACGCTGTTCAATATCTACATCAATGAGCTAGCGAGAGCTCTGGGTCAGTCTGCAGCACCTGGCCTTACTCTACTGGACACTGAGGTCAAGTGCCTTCTGTTTGCTGATGATCTGGTGCTGCTGTCTCCCACTAGAGAGGGTCTACAGCAGCATCTAGACATCCTGCACAGCTTCTGTCAGTCATGGGCACTGGCAGTTAACCCCAAAAAGACAAAAATAATGATTTTCCGAAAAAGACCCAGCCGCCAAGACCAACATCATAGTTTTACATTGGACAACATGCTCCTCGAACACACGCAGGACTACACTTACCTTGGCATAAATATTAGCAACACAGGAAATTTTAAAAAAGCTGTTAACGACTTGAGAGACAAGGCACGGAGAGCCTTTTACGCTATTAAGAGAAATATCCAAATTGACATCCCAATCAGAATCTGGCTAAAAATAATCAAGACAGTAATCGAGCCCATCGCGCTGTACGGGTGTGAAGTCTGGGGTCCACTCACAGACCAAGAGTTCACCAAATGGGACAAACACCCAATAGAGACTCTGCAGACCGAGCTGTGCAAAATCTTGCTTCGAGTTCAGCGCAAAACCCCAAACAATGCCTGTAGAGCAGAATTAGGATTATACCCCCTTGTGATAACCATTCAAAAAAGAGCCATTAAATTCCATGCCCACTTAAAAAATAGCGATGAACAGACCCTCCATCACAAAGCCCTGACCCACCAAGAGCTAAAGCCAGAGAGGAACGCCCTCGGCCGATTGGTCTTAGAGCTGACGTCACAAACTGACAATAAAAACATAGCCAGACCAAACCAAATCATTAAAACACAAAAAGAAAAATACCTCAAACATTGGACAGACGCAACAGACAAACAGAGTAAACTGGAATGCTATTTGGCCCTAAACAGAAGATATGAATTGGCAGGATACCTGAGTGAAGTGAGCGACCCTAAACTGAGGAGAGTCCTGAGCATGTACAGACTCAGTGAACACAGTCTGAGCATAGAGACGGGCAGACACAGGCAGAGCTGGCTGCCGAGGGAAGAGCGACTGTGCCCTCACTGCTCAGAGAATCAAGTGGAAACAGAGCTACACTTCTTGACTTCCTGCCCCAATTATACAAACATTAGAGACACTTTCTATCCCCTTTTCACAACCCACCAGAAAGACTTCCATCAGAAATCAGACATGGACAAACTCCCACTCCTGCTTGGAGAAAGCCCAGCGAGCTCAGCCCTGGCTGCCCGGTACGTGAGGTCCTGTCACGACCAAAGAGCCTCCAGCAGGACAGAGCTACGAACTGTATAAATATTAGAAGATTAGACATTTTAGTGCTATGTTTATTTTCATGTAATTTCTATTTTCTTTTTATTATTATTTATTTATTTACTTTTATTGTATTATTTATTGTTATGAATGCTTTGGCAATGTAAAGATTTCCTTTCACCATGCCAATAAAGCTACACTCTTAAAAATGATGTGTTAAAAATGAACACAAAATATGTGTAAAGGATTTGTAACACATTTTGTGTTACTACAGACACATGATGTGTTAATATTGTGCTTAACTGTTTACACAATTACTGTGTTAAACACGTTTAGTAGTACATGTTTATAAAAGGCACCTATTCTGTTGCAAATACTCAACGGGCGATGTCAACTTTAACGATTGGATTTATGTATCATGTTGCAAATGTGAATAAAGCATTTTAACTCGCTGGGGGGAAATAACTGTTGGGACTACGCGACGCGAATATTCTTGCTGCGCCTGCGCAGTGGCGTTCTTTTCCAACCGACGCCGACCTAGCCAGCCATCAGAAATACGTCCGTCTGCTCGTCTGCCTGCCTCAGGTGAGTGAATATAATTAAACGTGTAAAATAATAAATATTTCGCCACCTAGCATGAGAAAGAGTTGTGTTAAATGTCCAGGAAACATAATTTGTTTATTTTGACCGTTTTTATGCCGTTTTCATGTTCCGTAGCCGAATAACTTGTTTTGTGTGTTAACTAATGTTAACGTTGGCAACCGAGCTCTCACGCTTTGCAAAGCTGATCAGGTATTTATTTATTTATTGGGTATGACTGTTAATAATTGTTTTTAAAAAGACTTAAAGGTTAATATACATGGCACCTTAAGTTTGAACTCCTAACAACAGTCATTTTACCAAAAACTATGCAGTGGTTAACGTTAACCGTTGTTTGGTTTAAAAAGCTCGCCACTTTGTGCTAACGTACCTTGCTTGTCACTGACTATTTAAAATGTATTGATAACGCGATACACTTAACGTTTACATTTTCTCATTATTAAATTGTGACTCTTGTATGATTACGGGATTATAATATGGTGTTATTATATATTTTATCTAGGTAATGGAAGACGGGGGTCAAATCACGTTTACTCTTAACAATTTTACACAGAGTTCTCGTTCGCGACTGTCTTCATAGACGGGAAGGAAACATGGAGAAAACTATTCACAGTTGGAAGTGTCCCATTCGGTGAAAATGAAGGACATGTAAGGATGTGTTTACATTATTAATTTGTGAGTATGAAATTACTTGGCAGTGCATATACAAACTGCAAAAGCATACTTGAACTTTTTATTTGTCCATTTCTCATGTCAGGAGCATTTTTTTTGATGGGCCATCACACAGTGAATTTATAGAAATGAGACTATGGAACATCAGACGGAAACTTCAACAAAAGCTGACAATCAGCAGGATGGTACGATTTTCTTCTTTTATTTTTGCGGCATGTGCACTCATTTCTAACTTGACATGTACATTTTATCATTCAATTCATGATTTAAAGGTAAATCATTTCAAATAGAATTCTTTTGCATGTGACCTGCATATTTACTCCATCAAGATGAGCTGTGTTACACTATGTTAAGGATCCTCATTCATCTTCTTCCACCCTCGGCATCTGGGAGAAGCGTCGCCGGCAGTAAATGCTGTGTCAATTCTGCTCTCTCATACTTGTTGGAACTGGTGCCGATATGCATTGTTAGCTTTTTATAAAGTTAAAATGTCACATGCAACAACATTTTCTGATGCTTTTCATTGTTTCATTTCTATAGGCTGGTACCATTGTGACGTCTTTGCTTCGAGAAGGCATGAACGGGTCTCTAAAGTCAACACAGCCGCAGCTAGTTTCCATCGGCTCTCCAGGACATGAAGCCCAGTATGTAATTGTGGCAAAGAATGACTCTTTTGCTTTTTCACTTGATGTTGAAAACCTCACTTGTGCCGTAGACAAACTTTTCAAATTCTACTAGCTGTGTAATCTTCAATATCCATGCCAACTGTCTTCAGTTTTCTAATTTTTTGAGTATGTATATGACCTGCTTTTGTCCCAGTCCACTTGCAAACGATCAAAGGTTATGGAATTGATTGCCAAATTGCAGTCTTGTGTCTAATTGAAACAGACCATGTATACCTATCCAAAGTGCTTGCCAAAATATTTTTGTCGAAACAAAACAGTTGATTTGGCATTTAAGGGAAGTACATGCACTCGCTGATAGCCAAAACCTAACATTAATCTGTAGTCAAAATGGTTGCCCCAGAAAATATCATAGTTTTAATAAATTTTCTAAACATCTTAGCAGAGCTCACTCTAATTCAAGCCCTACCGTAGAGTCAGGTCACACTGAAAAAACTGATGTATTCTGTCAAATTGATGAAAGCAGAACAAATAATGTCGAAATGTCTAAAACAGTTTTTTCAAAGTGTTTGATGAATGTTTTATGATTAATGTTTTGAAATGCTTATTTTTTTATCAACAGTATTTTTTACAGTATGAATTCCATGTTAAAACCAGGAAAAAATGCAAAATAAAGAGTATGTGAACCGTATTCGATGCTTCAGTGTGATTTCATGATAACTGTACACATTGTATTCTGATCTAGCTTTTTCAATAATATTTTATAATAAAATAAATCTATAACACACAGTTGTGTTAAATCTGTACAAAAAGGACACATTAATGTGTTAACTAAAGTAACACATTTGTCTGTGTGTTTTCACAACACATATTCTGTGTTGTATTTTAACACAACATGTGTTGTCCCTGAGCACACTCAGAACATGTGTTGAAAACGACACATGTTGTGTTGTTTTCAACACATTTGTTTTAAGAGTGTATTTGAATCTTGAATCTAGAGAGAGAGAGAGAGAGAGAGAGAGAGAGAGAGAGAGAGAGAGAGAGAGAGAGAGAGAGAGAGAGAGAGAGAGAGAGAGAGAGAGAGAGAGAGAGAGAGAGAGAGAGAGAGAGAGAGAGAGAGAGAGAGAGAGAGAGAGAGAGAGAGAGAGAGAGAGAGAGAGAGAGAGAGAGAGAGAGAGAGAGAGAGAGAGAGAGAGAATTGAATTTAAATGACTCTTTATTACAAAAGACAAAAACAGATTAACAATAAACCAATGGATTCAATAACACATGATTATAAGAAATGTGCAAAGACCACTTCTCCTTCAACAACAGAGCACACTGCTCCTTTGTCACACCATTTCAAATCAAAACAAGCAAGATCATTTACTGACTTATAGAAATTAAAATCAATTAAAATTCTGGCTTTCACAAAAGCAAAAAACAAAACAACAACATTCTGTCCAACTGTCCGTTCAATCATATTTTTTCTGCTCATGTACACTGCTAATTTAGCTAGACCCACAATAAAATTCAGTAATTGACATCTATTACATTTCTTCCTTACATATTTAACACCTAAAATGAAACTTTCATTTGACAAGGTTTCATCCAAACAAGCAAAAATACTCCTTAATACACTGAATAAAGGACTTAACCTGGAACACTCCATAAAAGCATGAAAGACTGTTTCCCTCTTAAAACAAAAAGGACACTCAGAACTCACTTCAGGGTTTAGCACAGAGATAAAGGCATTGACTGCAATTGCACCGTGGAGAATTCTCCACTGCATATCTCCAACTCTTTTTTTCTAACGGTGGTTTATACAAGATTCTCCATTCAGGCTTTACCTCCTCATCTAATTTTAAAAAAGAACGCCATGGCGTATCCACCTTGTTATTCAATAATTTCTTGTTAAAAACCAGAACACAAGCTTTGTACAAGTTTTTTCCATTAGTTGAAAGAAAATTTAAACACAATGATTCACCTGTTTTGAAAAAAATCCCCATACAATCATCTAGTTTAGGTAATAAAATAGTATCTGGAAAGGAGTCCTCAGCATTAGGAATCCTTGCCCCTGTATGAAAGTCTGTTAGAGATTCCCTTTCCTCAGCTGATAAAACAGACCTCAACTTTGTCAATAATTCATCAACTTTACGAGTGGAAAAAAAACCAAGATGTAAAGCAGCTTGCTCGGAGTTCATGAAGTTGGGACCAGCCACCTTTACCAAACGACCTAGTGTAGTGGTCTTAGATTTACATAGTAAATGACTTAGTCCAGGAAATTTTTGGTCTCTGAAAGAAATGTCCAATCGGCCTCCATGGATTATAGGCTCATTTAACAACCAAAAAAGAGAGTCCGAAGATGATGTCCTCAGATGATTAAAAAGACTCCAGACTCTAAAAAGGTTGCGATAGAACACTGGGACATTGGCAAGGTCCAGTTTAAGAGGGTCCATCAAAAAAAGAGCTCTGTCCATTTGAAAACCACCCAAACTCTGTAAAATAGCACAGGCAGTAGCTCTCCAGCTGACACGAGTTGATCCAGACAGAAGTTTCTGTATAAATTGCAGACGAAACGCTGCTGTCCTGCTCTGCAAATTCACTAACCCCTGACCACCTTCCTCTTTAGGCAAATATAAAACACTCTGAGAGACCCAGTGTAACTTATCCCAAAAAAAATCTTAATAAGGCTTGAACATCTGATAATTTTTTTTGAGGTGGATCAATACAAGCTGACTTATGCCATAAGGATGAAGCAACCAAATTATTAATAATTAAAATTCGCCCCTTGTAAGACATTTTTGGGGCTAACCACTTCCACTTTGCCAACCGACCTTTAAGTTTGTCAATAACACCATCCCAATTTTTCTGTATGATACTCTCATTACCTAAAAAAATTCCTAAGTACTTTAAACCTTCTGTGTTCAAATGTAGCCCTTCAGGGAATTTTAACCTTCCTCTCTTCCATCTTCCACCAAAGCTTCGCTTTTTTTCCAATTCACCTTAGCAGAAGATAAACCTTTGAAATCATCAAGTAATTTCATTAAAATATCTATATCTCTTTGGCATTTAACCATCACAATCAGATCATCGGCATAAGCTGATAAATGAACAGTGCAATTAGACCCAGTTATTTGTACCCCACTCAGATTACTCCTTATCTGTTGTAGTAGCGGCTCTATGGCTATTGAATAGAGCATTCCTGACAAGGAACATCCTTGTCTTACACCTCTTTCAACCTTGAAAGGAGTGCATAAACCACCGTTAACCTTCAGCAAACTCTCAACATCAGGGTATAGTACTTTTATCATATTCACAAAATCTTGGCAAAACTCAAAAGATTCTAAAGTTTTCCACAGGTAAATATGCTCGACACGATCAAATGCCTTCTCTTGGTCTAGAGAAACTAGAGCACAATCTAAATCAAATATCTTGGAGACATCTAAAAAATCCCGCAATAAAGAAATGTTATCGAAAATAGACCTGCCAGATACACAACAGCTCTGGTCCGGGTGAATGATCTGTCTCATCACCACTGACAATCTTTTCGCCAATAGTTTAGAGAGTAGTTTGTAATCTGTACATAAAAGGGACACAGGCCGCCAATTTTTGATCTCTGTCAAGTCTCCTTTCTTTGGGAGAAGTGTAAGGACTGCTCTGCGGCAGCTCAAAGGCAGCCGCCCTTCGGTCAAACTTTCATTGAGCACTGCGAGCAAGTCCTCCCCCAACACTGTCCAGAATGACTTATAAAAGTCGACAGGGAGACCGTCAATGCCGGGAGCCTTTCCCGACTCCATACCCATTAGGGCTTCATACAATTCCTCTAGGCACAAGGCCTTGCTGAGTTTCTGGTTGTCTTCTTCGGACACCCCTGACAAGTTTTCCAGAAAACCACTACCAACAGCAGGCTCTGAGTCACATTCACCTTTGTACAGTTTTTCATAAAAACAAACAGCTCTCTTTCTAATATCAGTGGGATCTGTTAATAAAAAGCCAGCTTCAGAACGCAAAGCATGGATTAACCTTTTCTGACCATTATTTTGCTCTAAATTAAAAAAGAATTTAGTCGGCGCATCCATCTGATCAATTTGCTGAAATCGGGACCGAACCAGAGCTCCTTGTGCTCTTGCCCTTAAAAGATCACTAAGCAGAGTCTTTTTAATTGAAAGAGCTTCCAAGCATCTATTCTCCCCCGTTAAATCGACTGATTCTTGAAGCTTTATTATGGATGTCTCCAAGGTTTTCATATCTCTTAACGTCTGAACAGTGCTGTTTCGAGTATGCTGTTGACAGAATTGTTTAATCTGAGCTTTACCATAATCCCACCACTGTTTCAAGGATTGAAAGTGACTTTTTGTGGCTCTAAAATTAACCCAAAAATATTTAAAAGATTCCACAAAATTCTTATCATACAACAGGGAAGAATTTAAATGCCAGTAGGCACTCTTTGGTTTGATAGAATTCAAAAAAAAGTTACAACACACCATACTATGATCAGAGAAACTTACAGGTACAATAAAGCATTTACTAAAAATACCACATTGATGTTTAAAAGTGTAAAACCTGTCTAATCTTGCTAGAGATAACACGTTATCCCGATTATGGGACCAAGTATAATGTCTCTGATTGCCATTGAGATGTCTCCAAATGTCACTCAACTCATGTGTTTTAATCACTTGAATAATTCTCTTACGTGAGGGTTCGTGGGGTTCGATATGATTCCTGTCAAGTTCTCCCTCAGTGCAAATAAAATCTCCTCCTACAAATAACCACTCTTCACTCTTACAATTTTGCAAGATTGTATTAAGCTGATTTAAAAACAACATTCTTTCAATTCCTGATGTTGGAGCATAGACACAAATAAATATGAAGACGTGATTTTCAAATAAGGCTTTAACCTTTAAAAGCCTACCTTTTATAATTTCATCAATATCATAAGTAACTGGTTTAAAACTTTTAGAAAATAGTATAGCAACCCCTCCACTTACAGCAGTGTTATGACTTAAAATTGAGATTCCATCCCATTTTCTTGTCCACTCAGTCACATTATGTACATAACTATGAGTTTCTTGAAGAAAAACAACATCTAGTTTTTTTTCCTTAAAGACCTCATATATCACTGCTCTTTTCCTAATATGTCTTGCACCATTTACATTCACAGATGCAACACTGATTTCAGCCATAAAAGGTAAAAAGGAAAAGAAAAAGAAAAGAACAGCTAGCTTCACTAAATTCTTATTTTTCAGCACCATCACTCAATTCAGTGTTAATTTTTCTCACAAGTTTTTTCAATCTGTAAATTTCTTTATTGGTAAATGAACCTTCAGCCATCAAATACCGTGTCTTTTCAATGAACTGTTTTAAGTCAGGAAAATATTCATCCACTCTCACTCCTCTTCTGTTTTTAGTTGACTTAAGAAACAGTTTAATGTCATCTAGATCATAACAATGACTCATGTTTTCAATTTGCGATAGCGAAACACTACAGTCCGACTCACTGTCACTCCCTGACTCGCCCTGACTTTCACTTTCGATTTTGTCCATTTTCTTGGCAAATCCTAAATCCCCGGTAATTACACTGCTCTTTCTTTTACGCGGCACCTTAAATATCAAACTCTCTTCACCACTGCCCGTATTCATGCTTGTTTCACCTATTACAGTCTGTTCCCTTCCAATACCGTACAACGGGACATTTTGGTCTTTAACGGGCTGTATAGTCTCCAATTCATTTGGTTTCTCATTGACAGATTCTCTCTCTACGCTTACATCTGGCTGAATGTTTAGCGGTTCCTCCACAACTAATCTCTCCTCGGTTTGCTCCGTCACTAGCGCATCCGATTCAGCATACCCCCCCACAGCTCCCGCTGGCTCGGGAGGACCAGTCGTGTCATCCGTAATAATTAGCGTTTCTTTTCTTTTCGGGACAATCCCTGATCAAGTGACCCACTTTATTACAGCCAAAAACACTTAACTTGACCAGTTGTCGCATACAACATAATCAAAATCATCAATCCGATATTTAAAAGTAAGATCCAGCTCAACATCGTCTCTCACAATCATATAAACAAATCGTCTAAATGAAACAACATGCTTTAGTAATGGGGATCCGCTTCCAATTGGGATTTTTTTGATCGGGGATACTAATTTGCCGTGACGAGAAAGAGACTGAATTAACACTTCATCGCTGATAAATGGAGGCACAATGGAGCGTAACTTTTTTAGACGGCATTGCAAGAGGAAGAACATGTATAAACAAACCATCGACAACAATTCCTCGCTCAACTAACTCATCTGCTTTTTCTACTGCATTTAAAAAAATGACAGTAGCACTATTCATTTTTGATGCCGACAGAATGCTCTCATGCCCAACAATTTCTCCTATGGCCAAGCAACAGTCCTCTACACTCACAGCCGACGCCACCTTCACTGCATGACGCCGCGTGAGTGTATTCAACACCCGTGCACCTGGGGCCGCCATGTTTCCTTACAGGTAGCACGCGGCCCAAACCGCACCCCCAGCACAGATTAGCAAACACTAAAATAACCCCACAATGAAGAGAAAAGAGGAGAAAAAAAAAAAGATAAGAAAAAGAAAAAGAAAAAAGACACCAAAAAACTATGTGACTTCAAAACAACAAAGAGTACAGAGGGAAAACTCCACGCACTCACCGCTCACTCCCGCACTCACTCCACAAACACCCACGCATGCGCACGAGAGAGAGAGAGAGAAACAAGTGCACAGCCATTTTTAGAATTTTATGTTTGAAATACAAAGTTCTGTCAGGAAACAGATGACGCAGGTCCCTAACTCCATAACTCAGTTAGTTAGCGATCACATCATTATCTACATAGTGCATCTTATTGGTTGCTGTGGCATCAGCGGTAGGGTGACCACCTGCTAATAAGCCCAAGGGGGGACAAGGGGTATGTTTCTGAGGGACAATGTGGGACACTGCCTGGCGCGGCGGTGCCCCCACCCCACGGGCAGACTCACTGATAGTGGTTTACCCATTTCTAGCACATACCACCTTACATGGTATATTAATAATGCCCTATTCCCCTAAACATGTGTAATTGCTGATGTATGCTCATGAATAGGCCAACGGATGTGTATTTTTTTCTAAATAAAGATTCATAATATTTTGAACATTCAATGAATTGACAGATGCACTTCCACTTACGATTTACTATTTCACTTTAAATAAATTGTAATATAAAATTATAGGATTAACAGGAATTGAAGTTGCAACACCACAGGAACAGTAAAAAAAAAAAAAAAAAAAAAAAAAAACTATTTAAAAAAAAAATTACTATTGACATCGTATTCCCCTCCATGTCCCAAAAAGCCCTCTCGGTATCCCCCTCAACAGCTTTCAGCCACAAATATTCATTTTCAGAATTTTTTCCATTTTTCGAATTGGAAAGCGCGCATTTACAAGTTCCTTCCCAGTGTGTCTGCGCTGACGTGCGTGCGCTGTCATGACAACAACGAAAAAGTTGACAACAACCTAGTTAGAAGTTCAACTAAGGGGTGGGTGAGGCAACAATAGCGTGCTGAACTGTCAAGTAATGTTCGTTTGGCTGCCTGAGGCTCGAGGATATAGAGCGACCAGTTTTTTTTTTGAGCAAGCACAGATTATGCGTGACACGGTCTCAATTTGCGGGACGCATGAATTGGGCTTCAAACGCTGTGCGCGCACGCGCTACGCGGGACGGGTGGTCACCCTAATCAGCGGCCAATGCTCATCATTCAAATACTTGGCATTGTTTGCCGTTAGCAGTGCAGTGTGCTTTCAGAAACCCTCCACCTTCCCCAGCTCCACCTGTATAAATGAGGTATAGGGGTTATTTTATGTGTGTTATATATGCAGCAGCAGCAGCAGCAGCGTAGCAGATCTATTTCACCAAGACCAAATACATTAATATTGCCATATCCATTCCCATGCCAATCTCTCCGAGAGTTGCCATGACAGAACCTCCGTGTTTGTGATAACTCTGTATATTTGTATGGCATCGCTGTCGAAGAGTAATTAAGCTGGCAAATTATTAGATTTACTTGTAAATAATTTTGAGATTGTAAAAGGAAGAGTAAAGAGGTTGAAGAGTTAAGCATTTGTGTATAACTTTGTATAATACACTCATACCTCATAAGGTGTTACAAATTCACAAGTTCAAAATCCATTAAAAAAAGAAAAACTGTCATTTACCTTGACCACATATTGTGCTCCTGCTGTCAGGATCTGATAAGCAAAGCTTGAAGGAGTATAAACTTCAAATGGGGTTCCAACCATCGCCTCTATGTGTTTCCTCAACTAAATAAATAGACAAACATTTTATGTTAATCTACATTATTATTATTATTATTATTATTATTATTATTATTTTAGAAAGGTCTGAGTTTATTAGTTTAGACAGCAGAAAACACATATAAAAGAATTAATTTTAAGTGAAAAGTAAAGCCAAGTTCTCTTAAAAATGACAAATAATTTCCTCAACACATTTTACAGCACCAAAAATCATGATTTTACTTGTCTGTTTTAACAAAAATTGCATTTTCTGAGTGATTTTCTGTCTCCTACCTTATTGCAGATGTCAGTCACCTCTGGAGTGACAGGCTTCACTGGGGTCCATGGTTGTGACATTGTTGCAGTGCTGGTGATCAAAGTCTGGATGAAATAAACTGTATTATCAGGCAGTCTGTCTCACAGACTGATTCTGATCCACTATTTATGCTGCCAAAATCGCATGACATCAGTCGTCATTGTAATTCGATCACATCAAAGAGACTGAATGAATAGGCGGAGTTTCACTTTAGTGTGTTGTGTAATATTCAGTTCCTGTGAAAAACTGTATACATTGATATTCATAATATTTCCCCTATTGTGGGCGTGCCCTTGAGACGACACGCAAACGAATGGAACTGATATGATAAATCAAATCGCAACTTGCTTAATGGATTATTTCCAAAAAGTTAATGAATGAAGTTTCAATGTTAAGCATTAACTACAACGGTTCACATTTTCAAATGTAATATGTAATAAATCGTCTGAGCTGTTTTACCTGATTGATTACAGGCATTCAGAGAAATAAGGACTCAACAGAGCAAACAATGAGTGAATAACCTATAGATCAAAACTTAGTACTTCAAAACAAGTACTTGTAATACAAAAAAAGTACACTTTAATATCACTAATCAAGCATGTTATTCCCAGGCATATACTTAAAGTATATTGAGTATACTTAAAGTTGATCTAATTTAGTACACAAAAGTACACTAAATACACTTAAGTTGACTGAATTACTATTAAATATACTTTTAGTAACTAATTAAAATTAGTTGTTTCAAAATAGCACATTTCAAGTTAACTAATCATTAACACACTTGAAGTATACTGATAATTAGTCTGGCTGGAAGTATACTTAGCATATTTTTTTTCCCACCAGGGTGTGTATAAGTGATGGTGAACAAAGAGGAAGAGGATGAGCACGATGAAGAGCAGATGTGGAGAATGTTGTCGAGGCTCGATCTGCTTTAGGGTTTTTCCCTTTGCCTGCAGAGAAGTCCTCAGGCCGGACCCAACATGAAGACATGATACTGAAGCAGAATCAATCTCTCTCACTGACTTTGATTTTGCAGTTGCACAACTCTTCTGAGTGTACAGCAACATGCTTTTTCATTTAGAGTTTTTTTTTTACTGTAACCCTTTTGTCTTTTGCAGTTGGGTTACTGTATTTTCACAGTATACAAGTGCTGAATATACAGACATTCAATACTATACAATATTCAGTACAATACTATTATTGCAGTGCATATACAGTATACAATTTATTCATCTTACTTGTCATTACTATACTTTTTATGTAATTGCAAAATTTGTTTGCTTTGTTAAAATACACTTTTTTTCTGTAACTGCATGCTTTGGATTCTGTGATCTCCATTTTTTTGATGTAGTGTCATGAATGATCTGTAGTGTTTATAATATTGACTCATGTGTGTATGATCTGAAAGCCTTGTTTGATTTTGAGCACAGATAAAATAGTTTTGAGGCAATTGTTTGATTTTGCCAGAAGAGTCAGAGGTTCTCTCAATGTGGCTTGAATATTTGGTTTTGTGTTTAAGGTTTTGAGAAAGTTAGTGATGGTTTATTATTAGGAAGGCCTAGGCTACTTTTATTATTAAACTGATAGGCTATTATAATTAATTTGCCACGCAATAATTTCATAGCGCATCACCGCATAACCAACGTGCTGTGAGGATGATAAAATATTACAGATAGAAGCTTTTTGTCTAAAATATTTAAGTCGATTACAATGAATTATAGGCATATAATTAATTATTAACAGTTTATAATATGTCCGAACACTGCAATAATTAGTCATCAATGAAAATTAAAAACAGCTTTATTTCAAAAACATTGTTTAACAAATTAATAAAAAAGGCACGGTGTAGATACATCGCAGGTGGCTTGGAAGACGTGGGTAATGGTTAATCCATTTTGCAACACAAACTGGAAATAAGCAACAGTAATTTGTAGCTAGTTTGAAATATAGAACTTAAAGATATCCCTCTTTTCTTTTTCTTTTTTTTTTGCTGCAGATTAAATGGTTAAACTTATTTTCGCGCAGGCACAGTGAGGGAAAAAACACTGAGTTTAGGGCAATCGGTTCGTAGCTCTGCTTCAACTGTGCGATATAGTCACGAGGAGAGACCAAAATTTCTGACATGCCAGAAATTCATCCGACCATCTGATTGCCGGTCGGGAGAGGTTAATTGCCTCTCGTTTCCGCCTCTACACTGCACGACAAACGACGCACGACTGCTGAAAATCGGCCCGACCCGAAAAAGAGTCGCACGAGTCAGAATTCGGCTCAAAATCTGAAGAAAATCGCACCGTGTATGCCCGCCTTTACTGGTAAGTTTTAGTTTATGTTTGCATAAATAAATAGATCTCTGTTTTGTTTTTTTTTCGAGGTGGATTGGGCTGCTATCACTGATCTATAAAATGACTGGATAGCTCATGACGTTCTAAACTGCCAGCCGGTATTGAAGCCACCGGAAGTGTTTGAGGCGAGCGGCCATCTTACGATTCCCTACCAGCAGAGGGCTCCAACGGCCGTTATACAGAGATTGGTAGCTCCGACAGCACTTAAGATGATCCAGTGCACCATGCAAGCAGGGGGGTAATCCAGCACCCGGAAAGCGTACCATCCCCGGGGGCCTCCATTGGCTAACAAGCCATCACCTCCTGTTAGCATTCCACTGACTCCCATTCATTTTGGCGTCACTTTGACAGCAAATAACTTTACATCTGAGGTGTTTAAAGACTCCATTTGTCCATTGTCGTGTTTCTTTAGAAATAAACAATGTATAAAATGCTCCATTACCTTGTAGCTTCCGTTATGGCCCTGTAGAAGCAGTTTTTGTAAAAATAGGCTAACGATTGCGTCTATGGGTACAAGCCTTGAGTGTGTGTAAGGGGCGTGTGTTTATGTAACGTGGGGCGGTGGGGCTGCGCTATATAAGAGCATGTCGAGGGACTCCTCTCAGAATTCACCCCGCGAGGCCCAGATTCCCACACACACTCCAGACTGAGCTCTGCCGTAGCCTTGCCAACCACCGTACTGGGATTGCTGGGAGTTTTGCTCTGTGCCCTTGCCGTTACTTCTCAGGTCACACCACAGACAGACTTCGACATCAAGGGGGTAAGATTACAAGATGGTCGTGTGTGTGTGTGTGTTACATTATCCCCACAAAGATAGTAAAACCTGAGATCACCTACATTGTGGGGACCAGCCAGCGGTCCCCATGGATACAAAAGTTTATAAATCATACAGAATGAGTTTTTTTGAAAATATAAAAATGCAGAAAGTTTTGAGTGATGGGTAAGTTTAGGTGTAGGGTTATTGTAAGGGGACAGAATATACAGTTTGGACAGTATAAAAACATTACGTCTATGGATAGTCTATACAAACATAGCGAACCACACGTGTGTGTATGAGATATTATTAATATAATGTTTATTATTTGTAGTAGTTCTTTATCTCAGATTCTCTAAACTGTTAAACATTGCTCTGTGTTTTGCTCACTAAATACAATAAGAAAAACATTACATTTTTGGGGGGTTGTTTTAAAGGGATAGTTCATTCAAAAATAACAATTATGTCACCCTTATGTTGTTTCAAAATTGATTAATATTCATTCAAAATTAATATAATCAAGGGGCACCAATATTGGTTATACTGGTTCCATAATGTTCTTCAGAATATCTTTTGTGTTCCACAGAAGAAAAATTAGTACTGGTTTAAAACGGGTGAGTAACTTATGAGTTTGCATTTGTGGGTGAACTGTACCTTTAATCTATTAGTACTTGGTAAGTGATTCCCAAACAGGGAAATATGGAAACGTATAATAATGTTGCTTTATTAAACTTAAAAAAAGAAAAAAAGAACATATGTGACAGATACAAGTAAAATGTACTTGTGTGACTTTAATGATGATTCTACATGATATCCAGTATAATATGAGAAAACATGAAAACGTGAGAGTTTGGTGTTGATAAAGGGAACTTGAGCGCTACTGATGGGACTGTGGAGGCTGGGAAACACCAGCTATATACAAAATAACCAAGAAATTAGAAATGACACAGAATACCCACACCATCTGAAAGCCTGTACATCAGGTAAAACGGCTCTAATGATTTATACAAAATATTACATTTAAATAATCCATTAAACGAGGAGCTAATATTTTCAGTTCCCAGAAGGAGGATTTACCCCATGAGCCTATCATTGAAGAGGTGGAGAAGATCTGTATAGAGGTAGGAGACAGAAAATCACTCATGTAGTAAATTGTGTTTTTGTTCAAACAAATGTGTTGAGGAAATTAATTGTCATTTTTAAAATAACTGTTTTACTTTTCACTCAAAGTCACAAAACATTTCACATGAGTTTTCTGATTTCCGAATAATAGACATATTGGCCTGGAGAGTAATAAACTTTTTTATTTATTTTTTATGTAATTTTTTTTTTAATATAATAATATAGATGAATATATATAAAATGTATGTTTGTTTATTCAGGTGCAGTCAGTCCTAAGGATTATTATTAGGGCCCAAACCCTGAAAGCGCGAAGGTCCTATTGTTTTCCTAAGGATTATTATTATTTTTTAGGGCTCAAGCCCTGAAAGGACAAAGGCCCTATTGTTTTCCTATGGATTATAATTATTTTTTAGGGCTCAAGCCCTGAAAGGATGAAGGCCCTATTGTTTTCCTAAGGATTATTAGGCCCCAAGCTCTGAAAGGGCAAAGGACATATTGTTTTCCTAAAGATTATTGTTATTCGGGCCCAAGCCCTGAAAGGGTGAAGGCCCTATTGTTTTCTCTATGATTATTATTAGGGCCCAAGCCCTGAAAGTGGCTTCAAACCCGATTATTTTTTCAAACGCAAATTATTTTTACCCGATTTGCTTCATACTTTGTGTATAATGTAGACACACGGCAGATGTAGACCTGTGAAAGGATTATTGATATCTTAGATACTGCCGTGGCAACGCATCAAACTTTAATATTCTTTTTTGATGCTTTTGAGACTCTTAGTATACTTGAAATTGCATGAAAGTCAACAGACACATCACATTTATTAGCCAGTAGACATGTGCAAAGTTTCAGAAACGGGCACGGTGAGGGGCTCAGTGGCACCTTTGATAAAAGTGTGTGCGTGTGTGTGTGGGGGAGGGGGGTAGTTTTATCTACAGTAACAAAACTCGGTATGTATATTGTTCTCATCAAACTGGACAACTTTCTAATTTACAGTCATTAGCTCCAACCAACAGGAAGTCAGATATTTTGGTTTGAATGTGGATTTTCTGGAGAATTTTCTCTCTCTCTCTCTCTCTCTCTCTCTCTCTCTCTCTCTGTCTCTGTGTGTGGGGGGTGTGGGGGATTTGTCTATTGCTTTTAATGTTTTTCAAGGTTTCAGGGGCTTTTGGGGCCCTTAACGTGCTCGAAAACTCTTTAAACTTTGCACACCGGTCAGAACCCATGGCCATCAGGGCTGGGCTGAAGCTGGTACCCGGGCGTGGCAGGGAGACTCAACAGCGCCCCCTTGAACAGGGTCTGAAAACTTGGTCCATATATCAAACACACTTGCGTTAATATGAAACTCGGTACACATATAGATCTCATCGGGCCAAAATATTGGTAGCTGTATTTTTTGATGTAGAAAAAGCATATGATATGCTCTGGAAAGAAGGGTTACTTATTAAGTTGAAGTCATTGGGTATTGGTGGTAGAACATATAATTGGGTTATGATCTTTTTATTTGACAGGGAAATACAAGTAAGAGTAGGCGCAGAATACTCCAGTGTATATAAGGTGGAGAATGGGACTCCGCAAGGTAGTGTGTGTAGCCCGCTGTTATTCAACATAATGATAAATGACATCTTCTCTCTGGTTGAACAAAGCGTAGGGAAATCTTTGTACGCAGATGATGCAATAGTTGCTGTGGAAAAATGGGCAAAATAAATGAGGATTCAAATTATCTGTAGCAAATACACAGGTGATTTGTTTTTCAAGGAGGCATAAAATCATGCCTATTTTCTTGAAGTTATATGAACAACCACTTGAGCAAGTTAAAACACTTAGATTTCTTGGGGTTTGGTTTGATGAGAAGCTCACACAGAATACTCATTTAGACAAAGTTAAGAACAAATGTAAAAAGGTCATCAATATACTTCGTTGTCTGTCAGGACAAGAGTGGGGAGCAAGCAGATTAGCTCTACAAAATATATACTGGGCACTCATGAGATCCGTCTTTGACTATGGATGTGTAGCGTACATGTCAGCAGCAGAATCAAATCTTAAGAAGTTGGATGTATTACAAGCTCAGGCCTTGATAATTTGTAGTGGATCTTTCAGAACATCTCCGGTATCAGCAATGCAGGTGGAAATGGGAGAAATGCCGTTAGGAATCAGGCGAATAAAGTTAATGTTTGCATATTGGGTTAATCTCCAGGGGCAATGTGAGTCCCATCCTGCCAAGAGTATTTTGATAGATTGCTGGGAACACAATGAGACAAATGTCACAAGTTTTGGGTGGATTGGTGATGCAAAGGCAGAAGTCATGGGATTAAGACAATTAGATTACAGCTCTACAGTGTCACAGTCTTCCATACCTCCCTGGTTATTCCCAAAACCAAGTGTAGACCTAAACATACAGCAGGAATTGAAGGATATGCCAAAGAGACTTCCAGAATGCAACATAGTACAGAATTATTTTGATTTACATTTTTCAGACTCTGTGTTTATATTCACTGATGGCTCCAATATCCTGATACAGGGCATGCAGGTGCAGCAGTTTATATCCCAGCTAGTGAATCATATATTAAGAAAAGAATATCAGATCATGTGTCAGTATATACCACAGAATTGACTGCAATATTATTGGCCCTGCAGTGGATAGAAGAGAGGGAAACAAATAATACTGTTATTGCATCTGATAGTTTGTCTGCACTTATGAGTATTAAATCTGGCAAATCATGATTCAATATCATCAATTATATATTCCTTATATTATACAAGATGGAGCTAAAGGGTTTATCCACATGCTTCCTTTGGGTTCCTGCTCATGTTGATGTGGAGGGAAATGAGCAGGTGGATATTCTGACCAAAGCAACACTCAAAATCAAACATGTTGACCTAAAAACTCCATTAACTTAAGATGAAGCTAAGATATTTATCAGGACGTATGCAAAGTCAGTTTGGCAGGAGCATTGGGACAATAGTGAAACTGGAAGGCATCTATATAGTGTACAGAGACAGGTTGGGGCTGGGAGAATGGTGGGCTGGAAACGTAGGGAAGAAAATTAAATCACTCGTCTGAGAATAGGACATACAGGTCTCAACCTTTCGTTATATAAAATAGGCAACTGGGAAATGTATATATTGTAATCAACCAGAAACGGTTGAACATGTTCTCCTTCAGTGTAGGAGATACACTATCGAGAGGAAACGCCTCTTTCAGTCATTGAGGAAGGCAAAACATCATGATGTCTCACTGTTAGGTCTCTTGGGGAAAACAGCAGGCCATATATATTGTCATATAATTAAGATTCTTTACGAAACTGATTTAGATAAAATAATTTAATTATTATTTATTTATTTGTTTATTTATTTTATTTATTTATTTTTCTCCTGCTTAATCTCTCGTTCCACACTCCAGTCCAGTTGGTGGCGGTAATGCACTGTTAAACTGGTTTGCCAACCGCCATTAAACCCTAAAGAAGAAGAAGAAGAAGAAGAAGAAGTTCATTGTCGGTGATTGTTTGTGTTAAATCACACCGCTTCGCACCTAGTTCACTATTGTTGTTAGAAATAAAGCTTCTTGTTATTTTGTTACCCGTTGCCTCCATCGTCCTCATTTGAGAACCCAGCGTGACAGAATCACCGACCAAACTACCAAATGGATCCTGTGGTTCTTCTGATTCTCCTGGAGCAGGACCAGCTCTCTCTCGAGGCCCATACCACGGCTTTTCTCGACCTGGCGTGCCTTACTTCCTTCCCTGACTTTTCATTGAGTGTTTTTTTTTTTTACACAGGTCTCAATGGGAAGACAAAGGCACGCCTGCCTGGTTTCGGACCTCAAGAGAACTTTGAGGCCTTCGTTGAGTGGGTATTATTCCACTGTGGTTCTCAGTTCACCATCGGCCCTTCCAACAGCGATGAACTTGAGACCACCCTTCCTGAGTCCCCTGTTCCTATCCTAGTCCAGAAACAAGAGTCTTCACATTATATCAACCGAGCCTGAGAATCTTCTCGTCATGCCCGCTGAGCCAGAGACTTTTCATACCTGGTCAGCCGCGCTGCCTAAACCCTCTAAGCCTGTCCCCGAGATTAAACCCCTTATTCTGCCCAAAAAAATTTTTTTTTTGGGGGGGGGGGGGGGGGGCTATACATCTCGAAGGGACGTCTCCGCTGTGGCCGCCTGAAGGGACGTCCGCCTGAAGGGACGTCTCCACCATGGTCGTCAGCTCAGCCTGACCCGCCCTGATCTCCTGAACTGCCGGTACCGTCCTGAAGTCTTCAGTCCTTGTTCACCCAGTTCACCCCCCTGTGGAAGACTCTAGGACGCCCACCACCCCTCCCTAGTTTTGCCATCTGCGGCGCGAGGTCACGCCTGCAGGGAGGGGGAGTACTGTCACGATCACTGTCACTGTCAATGTCAATGTCAATGTCATCTGTTAGTCTCCGTTTGCACTACAGTTCCCATGATCCTCCTTGGCCCACACCTGCACCTCCTCTACTATTACCCGCACCTGCCAGTTATCATCGTCATTGTCTTCAGCTGTTGTCTCGTTATCTTCTGTGTATTTAGTTCCTGCTTGTTTTCAGTTCATTGTCGGTGATTGTTTGTGTTAAATCACACTGTTTCACACCTAGTTTACTGTTGTATTACATTGATGAACAGTTTTTCTCCTTCTGACTCTAAACTTCTCCTCATTCTTGACAGACCATGATCATCATCACACACTGCTATTTAATAATTGAATTTCATATATTCTTGATTTAAATACAATTTAGTCTAATGTTCTTTTTGAAGTTATTCTCAGAATAATCCAGTTTGTCATAGACATTAATTGTGTAAGTAATGCAGCAGTGTATGTAATGAAGTGCACTGCTTCAATGAGCAGGATTACCTTCCCTGGAGTTTGGATGCACTCATCTATAAAACAGAAGAATTAATCAGTTACTCAAAATAGCAAATCAGTAACTTCTGGGGGGAAAAAAAAAGAAATTTAAGGTCAACATTACAAGTACAAGTGAATGCAAACCTAGACTAATGGCCAAAAGTAAATAAAGGAGATGATAAGCTTAATATAAATGTTTCAGCTTAAAAAGCTGCTAAACAATTGAATTGTTTAATTACTGTTATTAAAATATAAACATGATATGAAAAGTTTATTTGAACAATAATTAAGGTGACTTTTAAATAATAATAATAATAATAATAATAAATTATTATAAATAATATTAAATGGCCATAATACAGCTGTTGTCACTTTAATTTTTTTTAAAGGTCCCGTTCTGCGTGATCCCATGTTTCAAACTTTAGTTAGTGTGTAATGTTGCTGTTAGAGCATAAATAATATCTGTAAAATTATAAAGCTCAAAGTTCAATGCCAAGCGAGATATTTTATTTAACAGAAGTTGACTACAAAAAACGGCTCGATTGGACTACACCCCTCTACTTCCTTCTTTAATGATGTCACTAGAACGTTTCTTGACTAACCTCCGCCCACAGGAATGCTCCCTCAACTCTACTGGCTACTTGCCACTTCTTATAACTTAGGCTACTGTGTTTACTCAGCTCTTACGGTGATTTTCTGAAGTAAAACTGACGCTTCATCTTTTGTGTGATGTACAATAAACTGTAAGGACTGATTTTCCTGCTAAAACAAAACTCACCCTGCAATAAAGCCATAAAATGCACCCTGGACAGCAGATAGCAAAGCCAGAGCACAGAACCCTGTCCTGCCCAAACTTATCTCCTTGTCCCTTTGTTTGACTTCAACTCATCCCCCCTCTCCCTCCTCTTCTCCCTCCTCAAGTCACTGAAAGTTAAATTAAGAATGTCTATATATATCGCATATGGTGTATCTTGTGAATGTGTTGTTTTTTCCTTTTCATGTTTGGTATCATTTTAAGGGTCTCAGTGCGATTGGTAAAATGGTCTTAATTTCATTGCAGTTATTGGTTTAATGAAAAAGATTGAGAACTTAGGAGAATCCTGTATCTCCTCTCTGGCTGATATCTCTTTACGATATCTCAAGAAACCAGGTGCTACCCCCCTGGGGTACATGGATTGGCCCAACCAACTCTAAACAACATTTGTTTAACCCCTTTTGTTCTGGTCTGGTATTTAAGGCGAGGGAATAGAACACACTTTGGGACTCTTTACCAGGATCATCCCCCATAGTAATGTTTCAGTGCTTTTCAGTTGGAAAGCCCTGACACATTACTGTGTCTTTGTCAGGGAAACATTACTTACTTTTAGAGACATCTTTGAGTAAATGATGTTATGTATTTTCTGAATTGGCTTTTAATCATTTACTTCTGTAATTGGCATGATACATTTTTACCTGACAAATAAATGTTACATCTTGAATTATTCTGAAGTTTTAGAAATCATTCATTTTAGTAGATTAATGTGTAGTCTGGTGTTTCCGCAAATCTTTGTCCAGGATAGATCAAACTGAAGGCACTTTGAATGGACCATGGGGCACATCTTAGAAAAACCTTCTGATTTCTGACTATCTCCTGACTTAGCATGTTGTACGCTGCAAATATTATAAAAAATTACACCTATGGGTCTGTAGTGCGCGACTGCATAGGGTAAAATACTTGCACTGCACCCTCTGACTATTTCAGGACTGGCTAGTTTGTGATCGTGAGCGCGCAGTTGCGACGTGACGTCTCAAAGCGACACTATGTCCGTAATGAACGAATATTGAAAGTATGGGATAATCAGAATAATCAAAGATCTAAATTAATTCATAATCAATATTTATGATTATTTTCTAATCAGAAATACGATCTAAATTTGATTATCATTTGAAATTGGAGTCAGATTAAGCGTAGAGCTGAAGTAATACTAAAACTAAATTCCAATAAATTAAGTGAACTTCACTGGATCGCTGAAAAGACATACAGGCTTTAAACCTTCGCCAGGCCGTTGGATTCCGTCATTAGGCCAATGGGTGGTCCTTACAAACTTTATTAAACTCATCAGTACATGTTTGATCATCATTCAGACAGCAGACTTGTAGGCTATTAATGGATACATAGCCTACAAGCAGATGACAAATACGTTATAATAACCGTAATTAAACTACTAAACCATACCTGTTTCATCTCTATACAGCACTCTGACTCTGTAGGCATTATTATCCGACTCGAAATGAACGCCGTTACTGAGAGTTTCTGATATTATCATCTTTCCGTGAGATGAAATTGTCCTGAGAGACTGAGCGCGAGCTCATGAAGCTCCGCCCCCTGTGTCGTCCAGCAGCAGCTCATTTGCATTTAAAGGGCACACACTGAAACAGCTCGTTTTTCTGAGCCCCAAAAAATGTCAATTTAAACATGCTGTAAAAAATGATCTGTTGGGTATTTTGAGCTCAAACTTCACATACACACTCTGGGGACATCAGAGACTTATTTTACACCTTGTGAAAAGGGGCATATAACAGGACCTTTAATTCTTCGACTGGTTTATGTTCTGATTATTGGTTCAAACTTGCAGCAGTATGTTTCAGACACAGTTATTTATAGAATATTTAAGTAACATTGTACAGATGTTGATGTATGGAGTGTGAAATCATCCTGATTTTTCACCCTCATACTGGTTGGGAATTTGTGCACATTTGTTAGTGTGCAGATCATTGTTATGTTATTTAATTGGTATTAGTATTATTTAATTATACTCTTAACATGGTCATAACATTTCAGAAGCTTGTGCCTCAAATGGGTTCTTTGTGGAAACCAGGTTATGAATATTATATTCCCCCAAATACATTAGCTACAGGTTGAGATTGTGACTACTACTCTTGCCAAAGGATGGACGTATGTTCTCTGTTTATTTTCAAACATGGCTGCATTTATGTTGCGATAAACCATGTAAACTGAAAAACATGCTAACTCCTCACTAATTACTCAAGCGTTACCTTGTCATCCCGCAGGAACCACTAGTGATTCACTAGTATAATAGTGAAGTGTTTAAAAACACTAAGTGTTATAAAGTGTTTTTCAGCATAAAATAATGGGCCACATCACTAGTAGTTCCTGCGGGATGACAAGGTAACGCTTGAGTAATTAGTGAGGAGTTAGCATGTTTTTCACAATACAAGTTATTTAATTTTATATTTGACACTGTACAGGCATACATTTCTGTGAGGCACTAGTAATATTCTAACAAACATTGTAATCTGGAAGATGTGGTTTTACGATTATCGCAACATAAATGCAGCCAATTTCTTCATTAAGGATGCAAATTGTTTTTGACAAGAGAACATCAATAGCCGCGTTTCCACCGCAGGAACTTTCCCCAGGAACTAGGAACTTTGGGCTGGTACTCGATGTGTTTACACCGCAGGAACCAGGGTCTAAATGAAGTTCCGGGTAAATATTTCCCCCTCCGATAGTCCCTGCTCACGAGGTAGTACTTTTTCAAAGTTCAGGAACTTTCAGGGGTGGGACTTGTGCGCTGCACAAGCTGATTGGTTGTGTTCACGCCGCATTTTGGTTGGATGACTCCACGCAGCATTTTATTTATTTTTAACCTCCCTTTTTAAAAAATCTATTGCGGTTCGTGTCGTGGCTTCATGCAGTAAGAGTTGTCTGTCTGCAAATATGGAATTTAATAAAAAAAAAACTGGTGGACTGTCGACGAGTTTCAGCCTTTATTTTGTGGAAAAGGAAAATTTCTGCGCGTTCGTCCCAGCCATCTCACTGTCAATGTCCGCAATAGCTGATATTAACCAAGCGGCAACATTCTGATCTGAAAAATGAAGCCTACCCGGAAGTGCGAAAAACTGCAATACATCGAAAATCCGCTAGAGGGAGGTCCCAAAAGGGAGCAAATGTCCATAGCACCCATGTTAAAATGTCTGTTTTCACAGCATAAATTCATGTTTTTACAGGTTGGTCCCATGGACTTTTATTGTAGATTTCGATAGCTTCCGAGTGCCTGACAACTGTGAGGGGGGTGAATTTTTTTCTAACTCGTTAGTTTAGATCGTATTTAGATATAAAATGTATGACAATAAGGGCGTGGTTAACTTTGATTAACAGCTTGATTGACAGCTGACAAGGCAGCGCCACGGAGAATGACAACATAAGAAGCGCCATTTTTTAAGACAGTTGACATATAATACTACTGTTTCTGTATCATGAAATGTAGTTTTAAGAGTTTTTCAGACGAGAATGTAGTTGTTTAAAGCTCAAATCTGTGGTTTATTTAAAGATTTATGACAATTTTATCCAGTTGATCCAGCGATGACCGGGCGCTCGGCGTTCATGTACCCCGCCTGGAGCAGCCTTTCCTCGGCTAGACGTTCTGAGGTTTGCCGCCAATGCCGCGGACTCTTGGCGTCTCTGTAGTGGTTAAACATGAGATATAATTCGTCTTGTGTATATCTAATGGGCGATTTTTGGTCTCGTGAATCTATAATTTTTTCCCTGGGCAATCGTTTTGGCTGAGGGGAAGTTTCATAACTTTATAAGCTATTTAACTTTACCGTTGTTGTATGGTTAGACGAGCGCTGACTTTGTATGTTTGACTGAATTGTTTGCTTTATTTGTATAGCTTCTTATACCTTTTACTTATACTTTTATAATGGCTAATATTGATAAAACTGAAATTTAACAAAAAGAGACTGGGTTGAGTTTTGTCATTTTAAATTTGAATACAACGAAGATGATATGTAATGTTGTTTACTGCAAAATCTGTTGTTTAGTACAAATGCACATATTGCCTGGACCATAAAATGTTTAATATTTTTATATTATATTTAAAATGAAAAGAGGCAGGTTTGTGTTTTATATTTTGTTTTTTCATAAATAGGCAAACGTTAGGCTATATGCAGTGAATATAATCAATACGCGTTGCCTGAACCACATTTGTGTGGCTATAATGTTTAAGATTTCTTTAAATGAAAACGAAAAGAGTTAGTATGGTGTTTTATAACATATTTCGTTGCCTAAAATATACACAGAGATAACCGGAGTAGCAGAGCGAGCTGAGTGACGCGCGCTGCGTCAGAAGGTGGGCGGGGTTAGGATTTCCCAAGATTTTCCAAGATGGCGCCGCCCATACCCCCCATAAAAGGCTTCAGCTTCAAACCCGTTCTTCAGAAAGTCTATGGGTGACGTCACAGACGCTTTGTCCATATTTTTTACAGTCTATGATATTAACATACAAATTTTATATCTAACGTTATTAGCATTACGAGCTTACTGAACACGCTTTATCAGTGCTCGGCTCTTTTCTGCCACAGCTTTTATTATTAAGTCATTATGTTTACACATTGTCATCTATTGCAAGGCACTCCAAACCATGTTATAAATTTACTATAACAGGATTTAAATAGCGCTTTGAGGTTAGTAACAAACAACTATTTACAAGACTGTCACTATTTATGATTGATAGATGCCGGGGTGCAGGCTTTTTTTAAGCGTATTTGCGAAAGAGGAAATTTTTGCGCGTTCGTCCCAGGCATCTCACAATAACTGATAACATACGTTGTCTAATTTTATACGCATACGAGTTTTCTGAACACGCTTTAGTATCAGTGCTCGTCTATTTTGTTTTGTTAATTACCTCGCTAGTAAACGAATACATAACTGCAGCACAGTTTGAATCTCCTCCATACTTATTATAAATGTGGCGCTCAAAACTGATTACTGTCCGTCGCAGACTGGGAGGAGCAGTTGCGCGCAGTTTACCTTCCCGGTACTTTAGACTGCGGTGTAAACGCAGAAAGCAACCAGTCTGGGGCAAAAAAGTTCCTGGGAAAAATGTTCCGGGGGACAAATTGTTCCGGGTAATTTCGGTGGAAACGCGGCTAATGTTTATATTCATATCCTAAAGAGAAGTTCTCCTCAGGCGGCTACTGTAACATAAAGGTAGGTCTTTGGAGTCTGAGATATACTGAACTGACACTCAATAGAGCTCATAATAGTGAACTAATCCAATCATGAGTGTCAGCATCACTTCCTAATTATTTAAAATTTTAAACAAATTATCATTATTAGTATTATTCTATGTTTAAGTTTGAAATAAACAGAGAACATACGTCCATCCTTTGGCAAGAGTAGTAGTCACAATCTCAACATGTAGCTAATGTATTTGGGGGAATATAATATTCATAACCTGGTTTCCACAAAGAACCCATTTGAGGCACAAGCTTCTGAAATGTTATGACCATGTTAAGAGTAAAAAAAAAAACCCACAATTGTTCACTTTTTAGACATGTTATTTTTGTGATTAGTAATTAATTGGTTATTCTTTCTTAGTTCACAAGTAGTTCTCATATATTTCTTTAGTAATAATCAAATACCTACCAAGGAACTACCTTTGTACTAAATTAGATATTACTTACTGCTTAGTTAATATTGCTTCCATATTAGTTATTAAGTTCGGTGTTAATGCAGTTCTACCTATTACTTCCTATAGCTACTTGTTAACTACGGACCATTATTCTAAAGTGTTACCAATGCCCTTATAGGGCTCTGAAACTAAACTACATCATTAGGGGTGGAAATGGTTCTCATACATTTGTAAAAAAAAGAAAAAGAAAAAGAAAAAGAAAAGTAAAAAAACACAGATAGGAAAAGTTTGACATTACATCCTTATAATTTGTAATTCATTTACCTTGTGCTTACTGCATGGCACTTCACCTTTGATATACATGTAGCTAACTTGCAGAAGAACAGAAGGTACATTGAAGTCAATTCACCTTTATTTGTATAGGGTTTTATACAATACAGATCAAATCAGCTTTATAATGATAACAGGAAAATGATTCGATGAATCAACAGAGTTCATTTCGGCTGTACAGCAGCTCTAAAAGAAAATAGCGGCATTGTTCAGCTGAAGTCAGTTAAGTCAGTTAATCATCAATTATTAAATTAGTTAATTTAATCTATAAAGCAGTTCTGCAGAAAAACAGTGATGTCATCATCCAGCTCAGGTTAGTTCCCATCCAAGTGTAGGTGCAATCAGTCCAATCTGAATATTACATTCTTTAAATCATTTATACTAAAGCCACTTGTTTGATGGTAACTGTCACATCTGTAAAAATAAGTTTGCATTTTCATGCATTACATGCGTAAAATGTGACCTGAAATGTTTTTTTTCTAGTCATTCTGCTAGCTTTTAACACTTTAAAGGTAAAGCCACTAGATTCTTAGCATCATCACATCATCAACATACATGTGATCCTGAAATCACTGAATTCAGCCTTAAATCTACAATAATGAGGCAATCGATGCACCTAAATAGACAAATAGTCTCAAAATGTAATGTGCAAATGTATCTGGCATTTCCAATACTTTTAATAGTTTTGTATTTAGTTTGTGTTAGCAAAATATTTTAAATGTCTTTGAAGCCTTCTTTTATGTGCTTGGGATATTTGATATAGACATAATGGTCTTTATTCACATGTCAGGTGTTCATAACGCTCTCCTCTGACACTTTAGCTGCACATGCAATAAAAGGTGTAAATAAATATTTTCTGTATGAAAGTGCCAATCACTTTGAAACAATGTGTATTGTGAAACACGGTACACAAATAAACCTTAAACAAGAATATGAAAGAATTCCATATAGGTCTATGTTTCACATGTTTTTTTTAGTTCATTTGAAAGGTGAAGGGGTTCCTCCAAATGTCTCGAATCGGGCCTGAGTAAATGTATGGACTATTTCAAGGCAAGGCAAGGCAAGTTTATTTATATAGCACATTTCATACACAATGGCAATTCAAAGTGCTTTACATAGAAGAAATTAAAATAATAAAAAGAAATAAGAATAATTAAAACAGTTTAGAAAAATAAAAAATAAAATACAGTACAGTACAGATAGTCGGACGAGCATTGGCACAGTGCTCATTCATTAAATGCATGGCTAAACAAGTGTTTTGAGTCTGGATTTGAAAGTGACTACAGTAGGAGCACGTCTGATCTCCTCTGGAAGCTGGTTCCAGCTGCGGCTGGCATAATAGCTAAAAGCAGACTCGCCATGCTTAGAGTGAACCCTTGGTATTTCTAGCTGATATGATCCTAGTGATCTGAGTGGTCTGTTGGGTTTATATTCAGTGAGCATATCTGCAATGTATTGAGGTCCTAGGCCATTGAATGATTTATATACCAGTAACAATACTTTAAAATCAATCCTAAATTTAACTGGGAGCCAGTGTAAAGACCTGAGGACTGGTGTGATATGTTCATATTTTCTAGTTCTGCTCAGAATCCGGGCGGCAGCGTTCTGTATGAGCTGACACTGTCTTATGGTCTTTTTGGGAAGGCCAGTGAGGAGTCCATTACAATAATCCACCCTGCTGGTGATGAAAGCATGCACAAGTTTCTCTAAGTCTTGTCTGGAAACAAAGCATCTAATTCTTGCAATATTTTTCAGATGATAGTATGCTGATTTAGTTATTGCTTTGACATGACTACTGAAACTAAGGTCTGACTCTAGTGTCACACCGAGGTTCCTGACTTGATTTTTAGTTGTTTGACCCCTAGAGTGAAGGTATGCGTTCACCTTGAGAACTTCATCTTTGTTTCCAAACGCAATGACTTCAGTTTTGTCTTTGTTTAACTGAAGAAAGTTTTGACACATCCAACTGTTGACTTCGTCAATGCATTGGCACAGGGAGTCAATGGGGCTGTAATCGTTAGGCGATAGGGCTAAGTAGATCTGTGTGTCGTCTGCATAGCTGTGGTAAGCAATTTGGTTCTTTCTCATTATTTGGCTCATTGGGAGCATATACAGGTTGAACAGGAATGGCGCAAGAATTGAGCCTTGAGGGACTCCGCATGTCATGGATGTCCACTCAGACTTATGGTCTCCGATACTCACGTAATAACCTCTCCCATCTAAGTATGACCTGAACCATTTTAGGACTATCCCAGAAAGCCCCACCCAGTTTTCCAGCCTGTCAAGAAATATGTTATGATCGATTATGTTATGTTATGAAGTATGTTATGATTTCAGATCTTTCAATCTGATGGATGAAATAAGCTCACGCAATTGACATATAAATGTGAAATAATGGACAAACATACGGAGAGCAGCAACTTTAGTTTCTGCTCTGACAGCCGTAAGACCAGCCGAACGCTGAGTGTGTGTGTTCGAAATCAGAAATGGTTTGGTTTCATATTCAACACTGTTAGACTTTTCAAGGGTTTTTTACAGTAACTTACTGGCAACACTGTTAAAGGTATAGCGGAGGATGTTTTACTTCCTGGTGGGTAACCTATACTATTGGTCCTCCTAATTGTCCTAATTGTCAATCATTCTGGTGAATCAATCAAACTTTTCAAAAAGTGGAGAGGGCGGGTCTTATCTAAAATTTGGAAAGATCCTCCGCTATACCTTTAAATGAAACCATTACATTCATAAAACTGCAGAATGTAAATACATTTTTAAGCAGTCAAAAAGGAAATGTCCAACACAGGACAACACAATTCTTTTCACAATACATGACACATAACCCCACCTTCAAAATAATTTCACTTATTTACAAAAAATTGTTGGATTCATGTACACTGGTGGCCAAAAAAAGTATTTAATTGTCTTAATGTTTTTGAAAGAAGTCTCTTTAATGCTCAAGAAACATTTCTTATTATTATCAATGTCTGACTGTCTACTCCTCCATCTTTTCTACAACATAGGAGTAAAAATCATCATCAAAGAGAGAGAGAGAGAGAGAGAGAGAAAATATTAGTGTCAAATTATTTTTAACCTCCTTTTTTCATTTTTATTATTATTTTCACAAAAACTTAAGAATATATATTTGTAAACAGCTTTTGTCAATAAATAGCATACAAAAAAACTAAATTAAATTAAATACTTACAAATCATAAATTCTGTCCGAAAATGCTGAGATCCATAGAGAGACAGACTGAAATTGATGATTCATTTGCTGTGTAATAAATATAAAGTTAGACATGATGCAAAGGTCACTTATTTGATATAAAGTTAGCCAATTTTATAGAGATTTTATAAGATATTGTAAGCTACCTAGTCTGCACCAGTGGCTCCAAAGCACTTTTCACATATTGCTAATCATTTCAGCAAACTTATCTAAAAATATATGGCCTACCTCAGGAATCCTGTGCATATCTTATCTGCTTTCGGCCCCCCTCTACCAACACTGGCCTTGGCAGAGGCTGCTGCTGGAACAACAACTCCTCCAGAAGAGCACTGCAGCGAGACGCTCTTGCGTTCCTTCCCCCACTCCCCACAGACACCTGCTGATTGTTGACTCTGTCTGGGACCTGATCAAGGTTGACTCCATGGCAACTGCTGTGTATCGCTATGACATCCTGCGGACTGAGGCACCTAGATTAGGATGTCAGGCGTAGCGACTCTCCAGGCCTACACATACACAAACTCTTACATATACACAGATATGCAATCACCCTCCCCCACCCCCCATCCCTCGCCTTCGACGCTTTGTACCCCCAGTCTGACAGGCGGGTCTGACCAGCGCCGTAATGGCTGCAGGACCGGATGGCTGCTTGTCTATGCGGGGTTACCTCCATTCCCCACTCCCCTCCCCTGTTGCAAGTCTTGTGTGTTCATGTTGTAGAGTGTACTGATTATGTGCTAATGTTGCTGAGGTGTTTTTTACTGTTCCCAAACTGTACTCCTTACAGGAGCATAGTCTGGGGGTTGCCTTTTTTCTCCTCACCTCTCCTCATGTTATGCTGTATTTTTCTCCTCAAACAAATTTCCCCATTGTGGGATAAATAAAGGTTTCTAATTCTAATTCTCAGGAATCTTGCTACAAGTCAATTGCGCGAATTGGCGCTTTGTTGCAGTTGCCTTTAAACACATATAAAAATGGAAGTAAATATTACATTTCATTAAAAAAAAACTATAATATGTTATAGTTTGCAAACTAATGCTAAAACTATATATCAGTAGGCCAACATTATCTACAACCAAAACAGAATTTCACATTAGTTTATTTATTGTTAATGTAAACTAAGCGTTACTCGTTGGCATATTTTTAACTCGACAATTCAATAATCTAACAAAGTCTGTAAAATGAAACGTTAGTGCAGTTTACCGTGGTAAAGTTCGTTACTGCCATGTTGACGAGTAGGCTCACGTTATAACATAGGTTAAACTGGGCACAATCCTGTCAACACACACAAAATGTTTTTTACCTTGCTTGCTGGTCTCTCTCTCGGTGAAGTGAATTCCGTCTCTTCCCCAGGCCAGACACGAACGGCGCGATCCAAAAAAAGACAGTCAGAACCCAGTGATATTACACTGGATGCTCCAGCACGACACAACAAATCACAAACAGAAAATTCCCATGATGCAATGGGAATCACAGTTATTTACTGTAAAGAGAAATAGAAGTATAATACTGGGGGATTTAAAGTAAATAACTGTAGAAATTACAGAAAAGTCTAACAGTGTACTGTATCTGTACAAAAAAAGCAGTTTTAAATGTTTTTATTTCAATGTATGATCTGTAGAAGTTACTGATTCTTTTAAGTTTGCTTTATTTTTTTATTCATCAATTCTTTGAAGACTGGTGTAATGATGCTGCACTTTCAGCTTTTATCACAGGAATAAATTACATTTTACAAAATATTCAAACAGAAAACATGTAATCTAAGATTCTCTAAACTGTTAAACATTGCTCTGTATTTTGTTAACTAAATAAAGAAAAACATGATGCTTTTGTGGGTCAATTTTAAAGGGATAGTTCATTCAAAAATAACAATTATGTCGCACTTATGTTGTTTCAAAGTTGTGTGACTTAGGGCACCAATATTGGTTAAACTGGTTCCCAATGTTCTTCAGAATATCTTCTTTTCTGTTCCACAGAAGAAAGAACAGTTTTTCTGAATATTACACAACACCCCAAAGTGACACTCCGCCTATTCATTCAGTCTCTTTTATCTGAGACTTATTGATTACATGGAATTACAATGACGACTGACGTCATGCGATTTTGGCAGCATAAATAGTGGATCAGAATCAATCTGTAAGACAAACTGCCTGATAATACAGTTTATTATCCAGCTTTGATCACCAGCACAATGACTACAGAAGCGGCAAAACTTGGAGGATGGAGCACAGAGGAGCCTGTCACTGAAGAGGTGGAGAACATCTGCATTAAGGTAGGACACTGAAAACCACTCTTGTAGTAAATGCAGTTTTTGTTAAAACACAGCCTAGTAAAATGATCTAGTTTGATGCTGTAAAATGTGTTGGCGAAATTATTTGTTATTTTTTTAAAGAACTGTTTTACTTTTCACTTAAAGTCACAAAACATTTCACATGAGTTTTCTGATATCTGAATAATAGACGTACCTCACTAGACCAATAAACGAAATCTTTTTAAAGTAATAATAATAATATAGATGAATATAAAATGTGCATTTGTTTATTCAGATGAAGCCAGACATAGAGGAGAAGGCTGGAGTCCCTTTTGATGTTTTCATTCCTAAAACCTATAGGTCTGAGCCACGGTGTGGTGGACACTATCTGGTCAAGGTAAATGAGTATTTTTTTGTTTTTTATGGATTTTTTATGGAATACTTCTGGTACAATTTGTATGTTTCCTATATCAACAAGCCAATTGTGACAGTGTGTCCTAAACGGATGTGATGTGTCCAGTAATATTTCAGTCCTCTCTGAAAATCTTAAGTGAATCAAGTATAAAGTTTCTCTGCATTTGTATAAGAGAAAGCTTCTCAACTTTGTAGCATTGCTGGACACTCAAATCTACTCTGCAATGGTCACTGTAGCAGAACTCGTAGAAATATGATTGCTGCTGTCATGGAAAATTAATGTGTTTAGGTCTTTATGTGAACAGGCTTTTACATATACTGTAAGAGATCACTTAAAATTCAAGTGTGAAAATCTCTCTCTCTCTCTCTCAGGTGAAGGTCGGAGTAGATGATAAGCACGTTCATGTGATACTATGTCAAACCGCTTCTGGAGGTAAAGTGACTCAAGACATTTGCCTAACTGTGAAAGGAGTCCAGCACCCTAAATCCAAAAGTCACCCTCTGGAACCCTTCGGAACACTTCCAACCGCATGCGGAAAATAGTCTGTCTGATATAATAACAGACACACAATGATCTGCCATACTGTATAGAGGAACTATTGAAAACGGTTTCATTCCTCAATATTAAACATTAAACTCAATATTCAAACCCTCAGTGCCTGTGTCAGTGTGTATATGTGAAGATGCGAACACCACATTCAATTCACTTTACTAAAAATGTTTTATGCTGAAACAATAAACATTAAAAAAATTTACATAAAAAAGTATAAAGTGTGAATGACATTGATTTCTTAATTTTAAGACTGTTGTTAGAGAGGTATTCTAGCACGGCTAGTTTATCAAGGTTTTCAGCCAGTAAACAGGATGGTGTATCGGTCAGGACACAGGAATAAAGAGGAGATGTCATTTCTTCTATTAACTGTATTGAGATCCAGCAGTACTCATCAGAACATTCCAATATCCAGTATTGCCATTATAGTCTGATAAAAAACAAATAAATCACCATTAGGAACTATCATTTAAACAGTTACAGTACTTAAATTATTATGCAACGTAAATAATAAATCCACACACATAATACACAAATCAGGATCATCAAACATAAATCTCTCAATAAACATTACTATGTCTCTTTAAACACAATCTACAATTACATAAACGAGGATATTACTCTTTGGAGAAATATAAGGAGCTTCACCAGTTTACATGAACTATAATAAAAGGGGGTTTACAGAAGGAGCAATGGCGACATCCTCTGGCCAGACAAGGCTACTGCACAACAGCGTCCGCACATGGTCTCCTGAGCACGATATTAACTCTATTATATTAGGGTCATGAAACCCTAAACCAAATTTTCTGAGATTTTAACAGAGGTATGTGTGTTGAACACCATTGAAGACAATGTTAGCATCTGTTAGATTTAATAGTAGGGGGGAAATGGTTAAATTTCAGTTTTTTTCCGCTATTTTCGTCTTCCGGGTTTAAAATCTTCATCGTGTCCACGTCACAGGCAGTGACGTGGCAGAGCACTATAGTACATTGATGACTCATCGGTGTCTCATAATTATTCATATACTGAGTTTTCTTATCCAATGAGAAAACACTTTCTCTTAATTATTCATGACACCACGTGGAACTTTCTAATGACAGACATGTCAAACTGTGATATCGCGGAGTAGATGAGAGAGGCAATGATGGGACGCGCGTTTGTTTTCGTGGTGCAAAAGTTCCAGTGCATCTTTCCCCGCGATGCTGCCCGGGCTGGACTCTGACTGCGGGCGGTTGGTTGCCCATCAACCACGGACACATCTATGTGTGTGTAGGCTAGCATAACCATTCAACTGGAGAATGATGGACTTGTACACCAATGCAGGTTTCGTCTTGCGAGTGATACGGTCGCGAGGACTTTTCTATCGCTTCAGAGGTGTGTGTGTGTGTGTGTGTGTGTGTGTGTGTGTGTGTGTGTGTGTGTGGACATGTTTTTCTACACCGGTGGGGACTTAAACCTGAATGCACACAGACTCATGGGGACTTGTGTCACCGTGGGGACCTAAACTGAGGTCCCCATGGGTACAAAAGCTTATAAATCATACAGAATTAGTTTTTTTGAAAATGTAAAAATGCAGAATGTCTCCTGTGATGGGTAGGTTTAGGGATAGGGGCAGTGTAAGGGGATAGAATATACAGTTTGTACAGTATAAAAACCATTACGTCTATGGAGAGTCCTCACAAAGATAGTGCACCAGATGTAACCCTGACCGTTTTACTTGCCTTTTGTTAAATAATCACTCGTTATTAAAATGTATATATTTCGA
Organism: Scardinius erythrophthalmus; assembly: GCF_964197995.2. Classification (NCBI taxonomy): domain Eukaryota; kingdom Metazoa; phylum Chordata; class Actinopteri; order Cypriniformes; family Leuciscidae; genus Scardinius; species Scardinius erythrophthalmus. The sequence continues at coordinate 4,537,950 of NC_138225.1, forward strand.
TAATACCTCAATTGTATGGAACGTATGCTTAATTTGTGCAAACTTTTATGTCACTGTCTATCTTTATTATGTGGGTTCAGGGGGCGCGTAGATCTAGGCTGTAGGCTACGGAACGTTTTTTTTTTAAGCGGAAAATGTATTACTTTCAAATATATGCATTTATTGTGTGTATATAAACTGTTATGTTCGTCACTTATATTAACAGCAATAAATGATGACTTGAATCACGAGATACAGTGAACAACTTCTTTACTGTTCAAGTGCAAATTCAAAACAAATCAATGCGCCAAAGCTGCACTCAACCGGAACTCTTAGTATAATGACAGTTAACTCAAATACAGAAAATAGTGCCATTTTACTTATATAATTTTAGGTATACTTCAGACATTTTGTATTATGTTTCCAAATACATAACAATTCCTCCCTTCCAGCTTTGAAGTACTGTACGCCAACAGCGAACAAAAATATTCCTGCATGTCAAACATAAATAGGCACTTTTACCATTATCCAATTTAAACAAAACCAAGTTACTAAATAATAAAATATTTTTCTTATTTCCAAACAAGTAACAGTTCCATCATCTGTTTTGGAGTCAACAATCAACATTCTCCTTTTAAGCAACTATAAGTCAAGTCTCTCAGGAGGTCTATGGCTCCTTTGAGGGTAACGCCGTTCTGGCGCTGCAGAGACATTTACATTCTGACTTGTACAGTCCATAGTCTCTGTGTTCTGAGTGTCACTGCTACCAGCAGCATAACCTGGTGCTATGGCAATGTCCTCTGAGTCAGGAAGGGCATCTGACTCTTTTGGTTCTGTGATAACTTCTCCATCTGATATGTCCAAAAGTTGGTCAACGTGTCTACGCCAGACCATGGTAGGACCTACACTCACAGTGTATGATAGTGGTCCTGTCTTTGAGAGTATCTCACCAGCCTGCCATTTCTGGGTGGTACTGCGATAGTCTCTGGCAAGTACTTTCTGTCCAACATCAAAGGTTCTTAGTTTCCTTTGTAGCTGGCTGGGAGAACACTGTTTCTCTTGAACATGTTTGCGTATGTCCGGTTTTAATAAATCCAAACGTGACCTCAAACTCCTTCCTATGAACAACATTGCAGGTGTCTGTCCTGTTGTAGCATGTATGGTGTTTCTGTATGCCAGAAGGAAGTTGGCTAGTTTGTGTTGCAAAGGTACATCCTCCCTCCTGCTTGCTTTCATGGACTGTTTAAATGTCTGCACAAAGCGTTCTGCTAGTCCATTTGTAGCTGGATGGTGAGGAGCTGAGGTGATATGCTTTATGCCATTCCTCTTGAGAAACTGTTGAAACTCCTCCCCCATGAATTGACTGCCATTGTCACTCACCAACTGCAGGGGTAAGCCCGTGCGAGCGAAAAGCATCCGCAGGAGGTTCACAGTCTTCGCGGCAGTGGCTGTCTTGACTGGAAAGATCTCAGGCCACTTTGAGTGTGCGTCGACCACAATGAGGAACATGTGATCTAAGAATGGGCCTGCATAGTCAACATGTATGCGTTGCCATGGTGTGGAAGGCCACTCCCATGTGTGAACAGGTGCAGGCTGCGGTTGGCGCTGGTTTTGTTGACAACCCTCGCAGGATTTAGCAAGGTTTTCAATTTGACTGTCCAAGCCAGGCCACCATACATAACTTCTGGCGAGGTTTTTCATTTTAACCACACCAAGATGGCCTTCATGCAGTGCAGTTAGTACTCTGGAGCGAAGCCTCGGCGGCACAACAACGCGTGACCCCCACATGATACAACCCTGGCACACAGAGAGCTGGTCTCGCCGGTTGGCATAGTCATGGAGTGGGATGTCTGTGTTTGCTGGCCATCCATTCACTGTGAAGTCATAAACTTTAGCTAGGAGAGGGTCATTTCTTGTCTCAGTTTGAACCTGTGCACTGGTAACAGGAAGCGGTTCCATCTGTGACAGGTGCATTACCAACGCAGGATCAATAACCTCCTCAGGAGTAGGCTGTGGAAGGCGTGAGAGCCCATCAGTGTTTCCATGACACTTACTTCCTTTATATTGGATGGTGTAAGTGTGTGCTCCCAAGAACAAAGCCCATCGTTGCAAACGTGCACCTGCCATGGCTGGAACACCTTTTTGGGGGCTAAAGATGGAAAGAAGGGGTTGGTGATCAGTAATCAGGGTGAAATGTCTGCCATAAAGATATTGATTGAACTTTTTTACACCCCACACTAAGCTTAAAGCTTCCCTGTCAATTTGCGCATAGTTTCGTTCAGCAGGTGTTAAGGATCGGGATGCGAAAGCAACAGGTCTCTCTGATCCATCAGTCATTCTATGTGATAAAACAGCTCCAATTCCATATGGAGATGCATCACATGCTAGACACAAAGGGAGGTTTGGGTCATAGTGTGTTAACACTTTATCTGAGATTATCAGCTGCTTGGCTGCTATGAAGGCCTGTTCACAGTCCTTAGACCACCTCCATTTGGTGTCTTGTTGCAGCAGTGCATTCAGCGGGTGTAACACAGTTGACAGGTGTGGCAGAAATTTGTGGTAATAATTGACAAGGCCCAAGAATGAGCGCAGCTGACTCACATTTTCTGGCGATGGAGCCCTCAGGACGGCGTCAATCTTTTCCTGGGTCTTATGCAATCCATGTTTATCAATCTTGTGTCCACAGTACTCAATGGAGTCTTTGAAAAACTCACATTTGCTCCTCTTAGCTCTCAGTCCATACTCCTCTAATCTTGTCAGAACTGCGTCCAGGTTTGCTAAATGTGTGTCATCATCTGGCCCGGTAACAATAATGTCATCCAAGTAGCATTGTGTACCTGGTAGCCCTTGTAGCACCTGGTCCATGGCCCGTTGCCAGATCGCTGGGGCACTGGTGATGCCAAACACAAGCCGACTATACTGGTATAGGCCCTATGGTCAGATATTTCCGTGATGATTCCTCCATTTCCATCTGCAGGTACGCCTGAGCAAGATCAATCTTTGAGAAGCGCTCACCATGTGATAACGATGCGAAGATGTCATCTATACGCGGAAGTGGATATTGGTCTGGATGTATGACAGGGTTAACTGTCACCTTGAAGTCACCACAGATGCGTATTCTTTCAGTGTCCTTTTTGCCTACAGGAATTATAGGCGTCGCCCATTCCGACCAATCCACCTTTGACAATATTCCTTGGTCCACCAGGTGCTGGAGCTCTGCATCCACTTTGGGGCGTAAGGAATAGGGAACAGGGCGTGCCTTGTGGAATCGTGGCTTTGCATTGCCCTCGAGTTCAATCCGTGCTTTTATGTGTCTCAGGGTGCCGATGCCCTCATTGAACACTTGTGCATGTTTTTCCAGAATTTGAGTCAGATGTTCATCTGCACACTGTCCGTTCTGTTTCTTAGCAATTTGCATTGCTTTAATCTCATGCCAGTTGAGATGGATGTGCCTCAGCCACTGTCGTCCAAATAGTGGTACGCCACCATCCCTCAGTACATATAGCTCCAAGTTGCATTTCTGATTTTCATATTTCACATTTACTTTCAATTTTCCCAATGGAGTGACCCTCTCGCCTGTGTACGTTCTCAGTTTCACATTTGTGTGCTTCAGTTTCAGTTTTGGGAATTTTTCATTGTAGTCTTTAAAGGATATGATAGACAGTGCTGAACCAGTGTCTAGTTCCATTTTTAATGGTACTCCATTTACTTTAGGTTTCAGCCATATCACACTGCTGCTGTCATCATCCTCTGTTGAGTACAACTCTAAGCATGACAGATTTTCTTCATTTGAGTCATCAGAGTCCGTTTCTGCAACTCCATATACTCTTCTGTCCTTCTTTCCCGTGTACTGTCCCTTTTTGTCACTGTATTTTGATTTACACATTTTCTGTATGTGTCCTCTTTTATTACACTGTCTGCAGTCTTTATCTTTAAACCAGCAATCTGCAGGGTCATGTGACTTTTTACCACATCTGTAGCATGGCTGTGTTTTATCCTTTTTCTTTATGTGTAACTTGTGCACAGAGCACATTTCAGTGTTTTTACCTTGTAACTCGCCTGCATCCTTTGCTGCAGTTTCCACTGATATGGCGATCTCCAGTGCACGAGTTAATGTTAGATTTTCCTCTGTGAGAAGCCGCCTCTGAGTGCCCTCGTTGTGCAGCCCACACACGAACCTGTCTCTGAGTGCGTCCGACAGCCCCTCCCCAAACTGACAATGCTCTGCCAGTCTCCGGAGTTCTGCCATATACTCCGACACGGATTCAGTTTTCAGCTGATTTCTTTTATGAAAGCGGAAGCGCTCCGCAATAACCAGCGGCTTTGGATTGAAATGCTTCTGTAAAAGTTCCGTTATCTCCGTGAACGTTTTATCAGCCGGTTTTGCCGGTACGATGAGGCTGCGCAGCAAGTTGTACGTTTTAGCACCCATAACACTGAGGAGGACGGCCACTTTTCTCTCATCCTCTATTTCGTTTGCCACACAATACTGTTCAACTCGTTCCACATAAGTTGTCCAGTCTTTTACGGTGGTATCAAAACTGTCCATATGTCCCACACTCGCAAACATTTTGACTATGTGCCAGGTGATTTACTCTCGTCACATCCTCTTTTTACCTTGGCGTTGTGTGTACATACATACGTCCCCACCTCCGGGTAGCTAACGTTAGTCCAGCAGACACGCGGGCAGGCCGACGATATAATTCCACACAAAAACAAAACAAAAAACAGGACAATAGAGTTGACTTTCTCTACATGTAGTCCGTCCGGAACACGTAATGGGTCGATATAACCTTGTCGCCAATTCTGTTATGTTCGTCACTTATATTAACAGCAATAAATGTGGGTTCAGGGGGCGCGTAGATCTAGGCTGTAGGCTACGGAACGTTTTTTTTTAAGCGGAAAATGTATTACTTTCAAATATATGCATTTATTGTGTGTATATAAACTGTTATGTTCGTCACTTATATTAACAGCAATAAATGATGACTTGAATCACGAGATACAGTGAACAACTTCTTTACTGTTCAAGTGCAAATTCAAAACAAATCAATGCGCCAAAGCTGCACTCAACCGGAACTCTTAGTATAATGACAGTTAACTCAAATACAGAAAATAGTGCCATTTTACTTATATAATTTTAGGTATACTTCAGACATTTTGTATTATGTTTCCAAATACATAACATAAACAAATATATATTTTATAATGACATAATTATACATATACATGTACATTTATATGTTTAAATGATTACTGTAGTAGGCTAATATGTAGCAGGGCATTCAGTTACTTTTGAAAGGACAAAAACAAGGTGTATTTCATTAGACTTTAACTTTGCCAGCTATAAAGAAAATCTAGCATTTCCTCATGTTTTACCACTGATTTTTAGTGGCAGTTCATATGCATGGGCCACTGGCGATGACAGTTTCCCCCCTCCCCTCTCCCCTGCCGTGCCATACCACACCCACTCCCCTCCCTCCTTCTCACAGCCACCACGCCCATTTAAGTTGCATTTTTCAAAAAGAGTGTGAGCTAGACTTGAGCTGAAAGAGGGGGGTTTCATGACCCTTTAAGCAGGGCTGTTGTGATGTGCGCGCCGTGGCTTCGCGTGAAAGATCGCTTTCTCTCTCACACACTCTCTCTCTTTAGCAAAAATGCATAACAGACAAAGGGTTCAATATTATTATTTATAGAAGTGGCTGGCGAGATTAAATTTGCAAGATAATAATTTCTTTATAGCAATAATATATAGGCTAGCACGTGTACTTTCTTAATTTCTCCAGTACCGACAGCAGAACCGATAACGTCCGAGCTTATCGATCCAGCGGTCTTTCAAAATTCAGCACCGGTGGCCCGTTTGATACCGGGTTTCGGTACCCATCCCTAGTCATTAACGTAAGTACAAGCACAAGCCTAAGTCACTATGTGTAACAGATATCAAAGATACAGCTATTCATTTAGCTGAGGCTATAAGTGAAAGCGACCAGCTGTATTTTTTAACTTACCCTGCAGTACACGTCCATAACGCTAAAATATGTGATGTGAAAGATTACATGACATTCTACTACAACCCCAAATCAGAAAAAGTTGGGACACTGTACAAATTGTGAGTAAAAAAGGAATGGAATAATTTACAAATCTCATAAACTTATATTTTATTCACAATAGAATATAGATAACATATCAAATGTTGAAAGTGAGACATTTTGAAATGTCATGCCAAATATTGGCTCATTTTGGATTTCATGAGAGCTACAAATTCCAAAAAAAGTTGGGACAGATAGCAATAAAAGGCCGGAAAAGTTAAATTTACATATAAGGAACAGTTGGAGGACCAATTTGCAACTTATTAGGTCAATTGGCAACATGATTGGGTATAAAAAGAGCCTCTCAGAGTGGCAGTGTCTCTCAGAAGTCAAGATGGCCAGAGGATCACCAATTCCCCCAATGCTGTGGCGAAAAATAGTGGAGCAATATCAGAAAGGAGTTTCTCAGAGAAAAATTGCAAAGAGTTTGAAGTTATCATCATCTACAGTGCATAATATCATCCAAAGATTCAGAGAATCTGGAACAATCTCTGTGCGTAAGGGTCAAGGCCGGAAAACCATACTGGATGCCCGTGATCTTCGGGCCCTTAGATGGCACTGCATCACATACAGGAATGCTACTGTAATGGAAATCACAGCATGGGCTCAGGAATACTTCCAGAAAACATTGTTGGTGAACACAATCCACCGTGCCATTCGCCGTTGCCGGCTAAAACTCTATAGGTAAAAAAAGAAGCCATATCTAAACAGGATCCAGAAGCGCAGGCATTTTCTCTGGGCTAAGGCTCATTTAAAATGGACTGTGGCAAAGTGGAAAACTGTTCTGTGGTCAGACGAATCAAAATTTTAAGTTCTTTTTGAAAAACTGAGACACCATGTCATCCGGACTAAAGAGGACAATATGATAATATATATGCTGCATATATGCATATATATGCCACATATAGGCAAACTTGAGGTGCATATATGTGCATATACAGGCCATATAGGTCTCCTGTATTGCTTCTTTGTATCCACATATAAGCCCTATATGCACATACAAGATATGTCTCCTATATAGCTCATGGCAGGATCTGGTCATTTTGTAGCTCATATCTCACTTTGGCAACTGTCATACATGATGCCTAGCTCAGATAGGCACATCTATCAATTCGAAGCTCACGGAGCTGAGAAGAGCAAAAAGGTTTTTTTTTTTTTTTTTTTTTTCTTATTTTTGTTCTTGTACTATTTGATTGTAAATAAATAATGTAAATTTCTACATTTTGGGGTTTTATTTATGTTGCCTACACTGTAAAAAAAAGTGTAATTTTACAGGTAATGGTCTGTATTTTTTTTACAGAATTTTACCACCAGTTATTTTATCTATTTGCTGTTAAATTTACAGGTAATTGCTTGTATTTTGGTTTTACATCAATTTTACGTTTTTTAAAAGAAACTTGTCTGTATTTTTACAAAGTAATATTTTACAGATTTTTTCTGTGAAATTAGAAAACAAAGAAAAGACTGTTGTCCTTACAGATTATTAAAGGAGAACTCCGGTCAATGTAAATTTGGAGTGCTGTCAGTACAGAGAACAACGACAAAAATCGGTGTTGCCTACACCGTGTTATCCTCTTTTTAAAATTTGCACCCTGTTGACTTCAATGGGGCAAGTCTTAAACCTGCTTTTAGCCTCTTAACATCCTTGATGTGTCATTACAAGTGCACAGGTCATGTGAGTGATTCCTTCAGAGTGAACACGGGTGAATCTGACTGCAGTAGATGTGAAAGATATGAATAAAAATGAAGTTAATTCGGCCAGCGCTCATACCTGTATTTACATCCTGTTTTCGGTCGAAGTCCATAGTAGTCGATTGTCGAGTTCACGCGCATGATCATAGGTAACTAAGCAACAGTGGAGAACTCGACAATCGACTATATTGTTCTCTTAATTTTTAAGTCACTTTGGATAAAATGTAATTGTAAATGTGTAAAGTAAGTTATATTAAAATATAATACTAAGACTGTATTTCCTATCATTCACATATCTTGATGTTCAGTGTTTGTTTAATGAGTAATACTGTAAATGCAGGCATTCTGTACTTGTACGTTTAGTTAATTTAACAGAAATTGACTGTACATTTGCTATTATTAAGTACTTAATTAGAGATTGGTCAAAGTTGTGAAATTGGAAATGCAAAAATTAAAACTAAATATACAAACTTTGTATTTGAATTCATGTACTTGATGCATTTTTATACATAACTTCATAGTTATTATACACAGAAAAACTATCTATTAAAAGATAATTACTGTAGATAGACAGCATTATTATAAAATAACTTTATAAAACCCTAAATTTACAGTTTAACTTGAAAGTTAAATGTTTTTTTATGTAATTTGACTACATTTATCCGTTTTTCCATGGTTTAATAAGCCATTATCAACAGTAATGTACTGTATTTAATTAATTTTGACCGTAAAGCCAATTCTGTATTTTCACGGTTTTTGCCTGTAATTTTGTGAAATGGTTATTTGCTGTAATTTAACGGAATCCGTCTGGAAACTTTGCTGCCAGAGATTTAACGTTTGTATAAATTTTTTTTTCTTTTTTTTTTTTTTTACAGTGTAGGCCTAGTAGCTATGGATTTGAATAATTTTACTAATATATAGGTAAACATACTGTATAGGTGCATATATAGGTGAACATATAGGTGCATATAGGTGAACATATAGGTGCATATATAGGTGAACATATAGGTGCATATATAGGTGAACATATAGGTGCATATATAGGTGAACATATAGGTGCATATATAGGTGAACATATAGGTGCATATATAGGTGAACATATAGGTGCATATATATAGGTGCATATATAGGTGAACATATAGGAGCATATATATAGGTGAACATAGGTGCATATATGTACATATAATATAGGAAAACGGGCAAATTTATATATGTCACATATATTAAAAACCTATATCAAAACCTATATTAAAACATATATGTTTAGGTTATTTCCATGTGGGAAGACCTTGCATTTTCCAACATGACAATGCCAGACCACATACTGCATCAATTACAATATCATGGCTGCGTAGATGAAGGATCTGGGTACTGAAATGGCCAGCCTGCAGTCCAGATCTTTCACCCATAGAAAACATTTGGTGCATCATAAAGAGGAAGATGCAACAAAGAAGACCTAAGACAGTTGAGCAACTAGAAGCCTGTATTAGACAAGAATGGGACAACATTCCTATTCCTAAACTTTAGCAACTTGTCTCCTCAGTCCCCAGACGTTTGCAGACTGTTATAAAAGAAGAAGGGATGCCACACAGTGGTAAACATGGCCTTGTCCCAACTTTTTTGAGATGTGTAGATGCCATGAAATTTAAAATCAACTTATTTTTCCCTTAAAATTATAAATTTTCTCAGTTTAAACATTTGATATGTCATCTATGTTGTATAGTGAAAAAAATATTGAAATTTTGAAACTTCCACATCATTGCATTCTGTTTTTATTCACAATTTGTACAGTGTCCCAACTTTTTCTGATTTGGGTTGTATTTTTGGCTGTAGAACTTGCATGAAAAACAAGTAGGCTACAAAACGTTCCAAGTGGGCCAAATTATTCAAAACATAGGCAACAATGTTTTTTTTATTGGTGTTATGGACCTTACAAAAAATTATTTTACCGTGGAATTGCGCCTAGTGCTTCCAAACCAACACTAACTTACTGCATAGTCCAAAAGGTAGAGAATGTTTATTTTGAGGTAGCACTTGTACTGTACTGTACATTTTTTATCCGACACGTTTGTAGCTGCAGCTGTGGTAACTAGAGCAGAGCTGGCAACCCGGATGCCGAAACACTACTGACTTCATGATTGGTATATAGGTGGAGGGTCGAGCATCAGGCCAAAACACAACATGACAATATCAACATCAGTTGAGGGCTGCAACTTCACTTTTAAATGACAATATCCTGGCCGGACTACTGTTGTATTTGAAATGAACATGATTTCTTAATGTCTAGTGACATATCAGGGCCATTTTATGATTAATTGAAATACATTTCTTACATACGGTTCCTTTAACTAGATTAGAGACATCAGCCAGCGGCAAACGTCAGCAGCACTAGTCGAGGTAAGGCTGTTCCAGGTGGGATAATTGAGCGCTGAGCACCCGGTGATCGCTTGGATCTCACACCTCCGAAAACGTCAGATCAAAATTTTACATAGGTGCTATCTGTATAAACAAACAACATATTTGACCTTCAAACAACTACATTGTCGACTGAAAAACTCTTAAAACTACATTTCGTGACACAATAACATTTTTTTTTTTTTTATTTATTTCACGGTCTTTCTCCTCTGCTATTGACGCAACTTGAGATTATAGCAGCGGGATTTAGCATTCTGCATAAAAATACCACATAATAACACTAAAACAGCTCACGTTAGCTACAAGTTATCGCGAGAACAGATTTAGATCTGGCATACTAATGGGGTCCTAAACACGGAATCATCTCTTCTATAGGACTAATTTGTTCACCACACCGGTGTTAAATAGCATCTCTACCAAATTATCTTGTGAAGAGGATGCTTGGACTACTTGGTGAACTGGCTGAAAAGTCCAATTACAGTGATGCCATGACTACAATGGCCAAGCAGCTTGAAAAGATGCAGCACAACCCAACCCAACTGGTCTCTGCATTTTACTGTTTTGAGAAAGGGATGTCAGTGTCAAAACATGCAGCAGTGTTAAGACGAGCTGCTAGACGACCAGGTCCCATTATTGGCTGTCAGCCAACAGCAGTGGCCCGAAGATCAACCAAGACTGGTTCAAGGCGTCATTTGACAGTCAGAGCATGACTATAGTAGACATACAGGAAAAGGAGGAAAAAGGGTTGTCAGGGTACGCCACAAATCGTCAGAGTCTGTGGCAATGAATTTCTCGCATCAAGCTTAAAATGCCACAAGTTTGTGTGTGTGTGTGTGTGTGTGTGTGTGTTGGAGGGAGGAAGGGAGGGAGGGAGGGAGGGAGTGGAACTTCTCCCCTTATTAGACATTCTCTGGTATAGCCTTGAGTGTGTGTAAGGGGCGTGTGTTTATGTAACGGGTGGCTGCGCTATATAAGAGCGTGTCGAGGGACTTCACCCCTCGAGGTCCAGATTCATACACACACTCCGGACTGAGCTCTGCCGTAGCCATGCCAACCACCGTACTGGGATTGCTGGGAGTTTTGCTCTGTGTTACTTCTGAGGTCACACCACAGACAGACTTCAGGGAGGTAAGACTTAAAGACCACATGTCCCCACAAGGATAGTAAAACCTGAGATCACCTGTGGGGACCAGCCAGCGGTCCCCATGGGTACAAAAGTTTATAAATCATATAGAATGAATTTTTTTGAAAATGTAAAAATGCAGAATGTTTTGTGTGATGGGTAAGTTTAGGTGTAAGGTTATTGTAAGGGGACAGAATATACAGTTTGTACAGTATAAAACATTACGTCTATGGATAGTCTCCACAAAGATAGCAAACCACACGTTTGTGTATGAGATATTATTAATATACTGTTTATTATTTGTAGTAGTTCTTTATCTCAGATTCTCTAAACTGTTAAACATTGCTCTGTATTTTGCTCACTAAATACAATAAGAAAAACATGACATTTTTGGGGGGTTGTTTTAAAGGGATAGTTCGTTCAAAAATAACAATTATGTCGCCCTCATGTTGTTTCAAAGTTGTGTGACTCTTCTGTGAATCTTCTGTGGAACATATAAGGTTTTTTTTATACATAATTGTTTTTCAGTTATGTTTTTTGTACACAGGTTACTGTATAATGTAAGGCAAGGGGCACCAATATTGGTTATACTGGTTCCATAATGTTCTTCAGAATATCTTTTGTGTTCCACAGAAGAAAAATTAGTACTGGTTTCAAACGGGTTAAATTATGACTGAGTTTGCATTTGTGGGTGAGCTTTAATATATTAGTACTTGGTAAGTGATTCCGAAACAGGGAAATATGGAAACGATTTTAATATTGCTGTATTAAACTTAAAAATAAATAAAAATAATAATAATAAAAATAACAGATGTGACAGATACAAGTAAAATGTACTTGTGTGACTTTAATGATAATTCTACATGATATATCCAGTATAATATGAGAAAACATGAAAACATGAGGTTTGGTGTTGATAAAGGGAACTTGAGCGCTACTGATGGGACTGTGGAGGCTGGGAAACATCGGCTATATACAAAATAACCAAGAAATTAGAAATGACACAGAATACTCACACCAGAGCTTATTTACATTTTATTAGGCCACAGATACATCTGTTGTTGTTTATTTCAGGCATTGCTGTAGTTGACAGGCTGCAGTACTGAAATAACTTGTAATAACTAATCAAACTATTCAAATTCAATGTAGCTTTGCAAATGAAATAAAGCTAAAGACATCAAAGAGTAAAAAACTGTATTGGCCTAAACTGGCATATGTTATTCACTCATTGTTTGCTCTGTTGAGTCCTTATTTATCTAAAAGCCTGTAATACTGTAACACCCCAAAGTGAAACTCCACCTATTCATTCAGTCTCTTTGATGTGATCACATGGAATTACAATGACGACTGATGTCATGCGATTTTGGCAGCATAAATAGTGGATCAGAATCAATCTGTGAGACACACTGCCTGATAATACAGTTTATTTCATCCAGACTTTGATCACCAGCACAATGACTTCAGAAAACCCTGGAGGATGGAGCACAGTGGAGCCTGTCACTGACGAGGTTTCAGAATTGCCAATCGTTGGAGGATGGAGCAAAGAGGTGCCTGTCACTGAAGACGTGGAGAACATCTGCATTGAGGTAGGAGACAGAAAATCACTCATATAGTAAATGCAGATTTTGTTAAAACACAGTCTAGTTAAATTACATATTTTGGTGCTATGACTTGTGTTGAGAAAATTATTTGTTGTTATTTTTAAAATAACTTTTCACTTTTTACATGAGTTTTCTGAATGATAGACGTAACTCCGAGACCAATAAACTATTTGTTTTTTTAAATAATAATAATAATAATTATTATATAGATTAATAAAATGTGCATTTGTTTATTCAGGTAGTGAAGCAGGCTGGAGTCAAGTTTGATGTTTTCATTCCTAAAGCCTATAGGTATCAGATTGTGGCAGGAACAAACTATGTGGTCAAGGTAAATGCGTGTTTTGTATTGTTTTTATGGATTTTGAGCTTGATGTTTTAATCACTGAAATGCTTTCGGCACAATTTGTATGTTTCTAAAATCAACAAGCCGGTTGTGGCTGTGTGTCCTAAATGGGTGCGATGGGTGTCCAGTAATTTATCTGTCCTCTCTGAAAGATAAAATGCATCACTGTATAAAGTTTCTCTGCAGTAGTGGAGATAGCGTGGGTGCTTGGGTGCGGCCGCCCCAGGGCCCCGTGCCAATTAGGGGCCCCTCAAACGCCGCCGATCTTGCGTCACTGGCAGTAGCGGAGATAACGTGGGTGCTTGGGTGCGGCCGCCCCAGGGCCCCGTGCCAATTAGGGGCCCCTCAAACGCCGCCGATCTTGCGTCACTGGCAGTAGCGGAGATAGCGTGGGTGCTTGGGTGCGGCCGCCCCAGGGCCCCGTGCCAATTAGGGGCCCCTCAAACGCCGCCGATCTTGCGTCACTGGCAGTAGCGGAGATAGCGTGGGTGCTTGGGTGCGGCCGCCCCAGGGCCCCGTGCCAATTAGGGGCCCCTCAAACGCCGCCGATCTTGCGTCACTGGCAGTAGCGGAGATAACGTGGGTGCTTGGGTGCGGCCGCCCCAGGGCCCCATGCCAATTGGGGCCCCTCAAACGCAGCCGATCTTGCGTCACTGGACAGGAACGGTGTTCTTCTTGATAGCATTCTTTAAGCGCAAGATGCGAGAGAACACGTCTGCATGCCCGCTGTTTTCTGTGCTGCGCACTCACAAAGCACGAAAAGAGCCGCCTCTCATATAGCGCACGGACATATACACAATTATATCTCAAAATGATCCTTCTAGTTAATTTATAGCATCAAATAAACATGAATAAACATTAGAAGAATCAGTGCACTGACAGCATACTCGCTGCTACCATTAATGTTGATCAAAGAACAACAAAAAAAAAGAAAATCACTCACTGAACTTTTCTAACATTAATTAGCTTAATATTTTATTTGCCTGTTGTTCGGTGATGAGTCTATGCATGCGACCTTGAGATGTGTTCCCTGTCAAACATAATTTATCCTTATTTTCGTAATTTTGTTAAACAATTTTTCTGGATTTCTTGATCTTTATATGATTTTTTTTTTAAATTATTATTAATATTAGTATGCTATTCGTTTTTATACAATTTGTTCTGCAGAAGACCTGTTAATTCAGAATTGCAGAGGTAGCCCATCCAATAATAATAATAATAATAATAATAATAATAATAATAATAATAATAATAATAATAATAATAATAATCAAGTAGTCTAGCCTAGGCCCATTTTATTTTGGTTTGCAGGCTAATAAAAGTTAATCAGAAAAACAAACGGTAACTTTACCCGTTTTCTGAATATTAATTTAAATGTTGCACATAATAAATAGACCTAATCAAAAAGCACAAACATGACCATTCTCTGCATTTGTATAAGAGAAAACTTTTCTCAACTTTGTAGCGTTGCTGGACACTCAAATCTCTGCAACGATCACTGTAGCAGAACTCATAGAAATATGTTTGCTGTGTCATGGAAAATGAATGTGTTTAGGTCACTATCAATGTGAAAAGAGTTTTACATGGAAGAGATCACATATAAATCCATGTGGATTTCTCTCTCTCTCTCTTCTCTCTCTCTCTCTCTCTCTCTCTCTCTCTCTCTCTCTCTCTCTCTCTCTCTCTCAGGTGAAGGTCGGACTAGCTACATACCTTAATGCGATGATATATCAAGCTCTCCCTGGCGATGGAGGGAAACTGACTGTGAAGGGAGTCCAGTACCCTATAACCAAAACTAACCCTCTGGTCCCCTTCTGAACACTTCTAACCGCATGCAGAAAATAGTACAGTAATAGAGGAACTATTGAAAACTGTTTCATTCCTCAATGAAATAAACATAAAAACATCTCCATTCCAAATCTTTAAAAGCAAAAAGTAAAATAAAACAACGTAAAATGACATTAATTTTTTAAATTTTAAGATTTAATTGGCTGTCTGTATGACTTTCTAAAGGGGGGGGGGGGGGGGTTCAATCTAGTTTATTTATAGCCCTTTCCACTACAAAGAAGACCAAAAGCCTGTACAGTTCAAAACAGTCTACAGATAATAACAAATAATAATAAAAAAAAAACGATCAAAAGACAATAGTCAATAACATAACAAACAAACAAACAAACAAACAATAAAAAAATAAAATAAAAAATAAAAAAAGAAGGGAAATACAACTGCCAAATTTCAAGAGTTATAAGCCATATCAAACTGTCAATTGTGGATGCAGATCTGATGTCAGGTGGAAGAGTATTCCACAGTCTCGGGATGGCAACAGAAAAAGCCTGATCCCCTTTAGTTTTCAAGCGAGTTTTAGGAATTGCGAGAAGTGAACAATTTGTTGAGATCTACATGAAGTCATAGGAGTTAAATTAGTGAAATATTCTGGGGCCAGGCCATGGACAGGTTTATAAATATAGAGTAACACCTAATAATGAATCTGATATATAACCGGAAGCCAGTGCAGCTTTACCAAAACTGGGGTAATATGCTCCCTTTTCCTAGTGTTCGTGAGGAGCCTTGCAGCCGCTTTCTGGACCAATTGGAGCTTCGAAATAAGAGATTGACTTGCTCCCAAATACATTGCATTGCAATAATCCAGCGGGAGAAAATAAATGCATGAATCATTGTCTCAAGATCAGCAGCAAACAAAAAAGATTTCATTTTTGCAATAGTCCTTAACTGATTTTTTTTTTTTCTGATCAGCGAATGTTAAGGATAAGTCAAAATTACACCCAAATTCCCTATCTTGGGCCGCACATTTATTGACCATGGACTCAAAACATCTGTTATGTTTCTGTCACTTTGATTTGGCCCAAAAATGATAACTTCAGGTTTAGTCACATTTAGCTGGAGACGATTTTGTTCTAACCAGCACTTTACCTCCTCAAGACATAATAACAAAGATGAATGAGGAGTTGATCCTCCAGATTGAAAAGGCAAGTAAATCTGAATGTCATCGGCATAAAGATGATACGACATGCCGTGTCTTTTAAAGACAAGGCCTAAGGGCAACAAAAATAAAGAAAACAAAAGAGGACTTGAAATGGAGCCCTGAGGAACTCCACAGTCACTGAAAAAGAACTTTCCATCAAATAAGAGGAAAACCATTTTAAAACGGTTCCTCTCAGACCCACAGCATGCTCTAGTCTAAACACTCAATGAGAATATCATGGTCTATCAAGTCAAAGGCTGCACTAAGGTTGAGCATAATTAGAGCTCCTTGACTGCCCGAGTCCCCAATGAGTAGCAAGTCTTTGGTAACCCGTGATAAAGCTGATTCAGTGCTATGTCCTGCCCTGAAACCAGACTGAAAAACATCTAGCACATAATTGTTAGCCAAAAAAGAACTCAACTGTCTTAAGACCACTTTCTCCAATATTTTCAAAATACAAGGCAGCTTTGAAATTGGCCGGTAATTTGTGAGATCCAAGGGATCCACAGTAGACAAAATCAAATCAAACTCATCAAAAGTGTTTACACTAAAAGAGTCATCCTCTACCCTTCCATCCAACACACTCAACCTTGCCCTAATGTCTTTAGTCTTTCTGGTGAAAACACTTAAGAACATATCACAGCATTCTGAAGTTGGAGGTACAGCATTGGAATTAAGAAACCTATTAATAAATTGAAACAGAATTTTAGGCGAGTTTGAGAGCCGCAAAACAATATTTGAAAAATAGGCCACTTTAGTGTCCTTTACAGCTTTCTGAAACCTAAAAAGTGAAGCCCGTAAATTCTGATGAGAGACCAGTGCTTTATTTATCTTTCAAGTCCGTTCTGCCTTCATTGCTGTCTAAAAAGACGAGTATGTTAATTTAGCCAAGGCTGATGATTTGCCATATAACATTTAATATTATAAGTCCAAAACATCAGAGCAAACAGAGTTAAAAACAGTAAGTAACTCCACTGGATCAGCTGTGGGCGGGGCAGACTCCAACTGTAATACACCAGAATCGGTATAATAATCTTACCAAAATCCTGGAATTTTAGGATTTATCCCGGACAATAATTGTTCGGGAACAAGCATATGAAGACTGACTCAGTCTCATTTCATTCAGCATGTTCAAACTAAAAACAACAGGCATATGATCAGAAATGCAAAATGTATCAACATCGACATAAAAAATGGACAAACCTAAGGAAAAAACAAGGTCCAGAGTATGTCCTTTCTCATGAGTAGGGCCTGAGACAGAGACATGCTGAATAATTTTAAGTCTGCGTTCATGCGCTGATACGTCGAGTACCCTAAAACCGCCAGTGACCCACTAATAATCCTCGGTGAAAGTCAGACACAAACAGCATGCAGAAAATAATCTGTCTGATCTAATAAAGTAACAGACACACAATGAGCTGCCATACTGCATAGAGGAACTATTGAAAACTGTTTAATTCCTCAATATTAAACTCTTTATTCAAACCCTCAGTGATTGTGTCAATGTGTTTATGTGAAGATGCGAACTACACCAAATTCACTTTACTTTTATGCTGGAATAATACACATAAAACAACATAAACAAATTCCACATCTTTCCAAATCTTTAAAAACAAAAAGGAAAAAAAAAAAAGGAACATAAAATAATGTAAAATCAAATTTTCTAATTTTAAGATATAACTAATTGAATTACTTTTTTAAAGGGAAAATCATATATTTTTTTATATTAAGACAACACTGACTGTCTTAATGAATGTAATTTTAAAACATTTACCAATATACAGTCCGTATTTTACACTGTATTATATGAAAGGAAATCTTGTTCATCTCAACCTAACGTCATTCCAAACCTGTATGATCTCTCTTCTTCTCTCAGTGTTCACTAGAGCAGCATTTTGAAAATGAAATTAGCCTTATTAGTAGGTATTATTTAATACCTACAGAAATATTTTTTTATTTCCCCTGCAAAAGAGAAGCGTTTAGCTCTGCTCTGCCCAAGGAAGTGGAAATGTTTGGACAGGTATAACCATAAAAATATTAAATGTAATTTCTATCCTAAATTGGACATTAAATGTAAAGTGTGATGATAATTCTGTATTTTTTTTTTCTCAAGCTGATAAAGCGATAATCTGTAACCATGAGCACAACTCGCATATACTTACCAAAACAATGTTCCTCCGCAAGTAACTTGTGCTTCTACCATTAGAGGACCAAAGATCACATAATGTGTTTAAATATTTTTCAGCATTTGCCAATATTTTGTGTATAATGATATTTCTGAATTTGCTTTGAAATGTTGCACACAGCATGTTTTTAGCGCAATTTTCCACCGGACAAATTGCGATTGTTAACTCATGATTTCTGTTCTGTGCGTCTGTGCGCACCAATCTTGCGCTTCTATCTACTCCTCAACCAGACCACCTAGAGACTTCAGGTTTTCGGCATTATGTTAAGGAAGGTCTAATCTCGGGAACGCACAAAAAAAATCCAGGAAAAGATTTACTATCTCTTAGTGTTGTGATCCCATGAGGTGAGAAAATTGCGCTAAAACACTCACTGAGTTTTTATTACTTGTTTTTTTGTTTTGTTTTTTAAATTGCAGCATGCAGATCACACACTAGCAGTGGTTCCCAACCTGTTTTACTCCAAGTCCCCCTCCTCTCCAAAACAATACTGCAAGCCCAGCACAGAATACGTAGAGAAGTGGTGCTTTGTTTTAAATCATTTTTTTAATAATTAAAAACGTGGCAAACAGGTTGGTAACCAGGCAGGGGAATGGAAACATAAATGCATAGCTCTTGATATTTTGATTTGCTGATTTGACAACATTCTTTTAAAGTAAAAAAAAAAGATGCAACAGGTGCTAGGTTTTAGCTTCAATTATATTTGGTTAAAGTTAGCATGAGTTTTCAGGTCCTCACCCTCCCAGCAGGTGTTTCTGTGGCTTTGAGCTGAATAGGTGACTAAACCGCTCCATCTAGTGACCAACATCTACAAAAATAAAACATATAGAGGATATAATCAAACATGCCATGATCTATTTCTGCACAGTCTTATTTGAAACAATGTATCTAAACAGAATTTCCAAAAGATTTCCCTTGATATAAAAATAATCAAGGCATGGTTTCCAATGACATCTTTGAAATAATTTAACACAAAGTATTAATATTGCCAAAAACTCATTGCCAGTTTTGCCCAGCTCTGTGCAGTCGTATAGTTATTTACTGTTCAGTTTGCATCATGCTATGTATGTACGTACACTACCATACAAAATTTTGGGGTCTGTAATATTTAGTCTCTCATGCTCACCAAGAAAAAAAAAAAAATACAGTAATATTGTGAAATATTATTACAACGTCAAAAAACTTTTTTTCCTATTGTAATACATTGTAAAATGTATTTTTTTTAATGTGATCAAAGCTGGATTTTCAGCATCATTACTCCAATCTTCAGTCAAGTCACATTTATTTGTATATAGCGCTTTTTACGATACAGATTGTTTCAAAGCAGCTTTACAGAGATAACAGGAAAATAATGCTAAAAAGTTAGTTTCCAGAAGGAAATACACTCACCTAAAGGATTATTAGGAACACCTGTTCAATTTCTCATTAATGCAATTATCTAATCAACCAATCACATGGCAGTTTCTTCAATGCATTTAGGGGTGTGGTCCTGGTCAAGACAATCTCCTGAACTCCAAACTGAATGTCAGAATGGGAAAGAAAGGTGATTTAAGCAATTTTGAGCGTGGCATGTTTGTTGGTGCCAGACGGGCCGGTCTGAGTACTTCACAATCTGCTCAGTTACTGGGATTTTCACGCACAACCTATTTCTAGGGTTTACAAAGAATGGTGTGAAAAGGGAAAAACATCCAGTATGCGGCAGTCCTGTGGGCGAAAATGCCTTGTTGATGCTAGAGGTCAGAGGAGAATGGGCCGATTCAAGCTGATAGAAGAGCAACTTTGACTGAAATAACCACTTGTTACAACCGAGGTATGCAGCAAAGCATTTGTGAAGCCACAACACGCACAACCTTGAGGCGGATGGGCTACAACAGCAGAAGACCCCACCGGGTACCACTCATCTCCACTACAAATAGGAAAAAGAGGCTACAATTTGCATGAGCTCACCAAAATTGGACAGTTGAAGACTGGAAAAATGTTGCCTGGTCTGATGAGTCTCGATTTCTGTTGTGACATTCAGATGGTAGAGTCAGAATTTGGCGTAAACAGAATGAGAACATGGATCCATCATGCCTTGTTACACCACTGTGCAGGCTGGTGGTGGTGGTGTAATGGTGTGGGGGATGTTTTCTTGGCACACTTTAGGCCCCTTAGTGCCAATTGGGCATCGTTTAAATGCCACGGCCTACCTGAGCATTGTTTCTGACCATGTCCATCCCTTTATGACCACCATGTACCCATCCTCTGATGGCTACTTCCAGCAGGATAATGCACCATGTCACAAAGCTTGAATCATTTCAAATTGGTTTCTTGAACATGACAATGAGTTCACTGTACTAAAATGGCCCCCACAGTCACCAGATCTCAACCCAATAGAGAGAATAGGTCAAACACAGTATTAGTATGGTGTTCCTAATAATCCTTTAGGTGAGTGTAGTGTCACAGTGCAGCTTAAGTAAGTTCAGTGATGTTTCATTTTTGTTTAAAAAAAGTTATCAATTTAGTTCATTAGTCAATAGTAGAGTAAAATGTTACAGTGTTGATTCCATTTTTCTGTAAGAGAATTTCATTAAAGGGTTAGTTCACCAAAACATTTAAATTGTCATCAATTACTCACGCTCACGTTGTTCCTCACCCCACAAGACTTCCATTCATCTTCAGAACAAAGATTAAGATCTTTTTGAGGAGATCTGAGAGCTTTCTGTCCCTCCATTGACAGCTTACGCAACTACCAGTTTCAAGGTTCAGAAAGGTATACAGAAATAAATTAAATCCACGTGACTCCAGAGGTTTAACCTCAAATTTATGAAGTGGCACAAATGTTTTGTGTGAAGAAGAAAAACAAAATTACATATTTTCTTACAAAATATAGATCGCTGACGCACACACACAAGAGCGCCACAATGTATGCGTGCTGTCGACCCAGAAGCAGGGTGAAAATGCATGAGAACACAAGCACTGAGATGCTCATATGAATGTTTGAAGATATTGTGAAAAAGACCATTTTTATTTTATTTTTTCACACACAAAGCATTTGCATCGCTTTTTTGGGGGTTAAACCACTTAAGTTAAAAGGTATATTTTCCATGTCAATCAGTTTTTGTCCTTATATACTGAGTACAGTTGAGACACTTTGATTTTTCACACAAAAATAGACACTGAAAAGAAGTGAATTTCCACAAGACATGCCACATGACATTTCATTAGCTTGTGGACTAAGATATTATCAATAATACCCACAAGTATATTTACACAATTAGATCATAAAAATAAGGTGCTTTTTGTCTCAACTTTGTCTCAACTGTACCCATATGTGGTACAGTTGAGACAGTGCATGGTACAGTTGAGACACCCATTTTTAATGATGTAAAGGTAACTAACCATTCATTGTAAATATAAAAAATAAAGACAAATAAAGAAAATAACAATTGGCAACATTTTTGTTTATTCATCCATTTATATTCATCCATTTTATTTAAATTAGCACTGATTAAAATTTAGAAAGCAGGAACAAGATATGAAACAATATTTATTAATAATACACAGTTTAAATATCACAAATATCTAATTTTATTTTCATTTGCGTCCTATGCGAGCTAATTACGACGTTTAACCTGTTATAATAACACTGAACAACTAAACAGTGTGTTTCGTAATAGAGCTCTATTGGGGGTAGACAGTTGATACACGTGTCTCAACTATCCCCCGCTGGCCACCTCGCACGTTTCTCTCGCCCACGCCCACACACACACCACACCGATATACACACGCTAAAGGTGAAAGGAAGATTGGTAAGTGTCGTGATACAGAGTGAAATTGTTTTTAATTACCTGCTTACCTTTAGCTATACGCTTTCTTGAGGTAAAGGAAAGGGGATATTTTGGTTTGCTATGGAAAACTGTAACTTAGTCTATAGAGTGAACAAGCAAAATACAAGAAATGGTTAACTTAGCAAGCTAATCACAACTCTTTATTCTTTGCCAATAATATAACCTATCTCTATAATAAGCAAACAATATCAATCCCCATAGAATGTTGTTGTCACTGAAAACTAAATGTCATAGGGTCCCTGTTAATGCTATTACCGTTGTTTAATTTAATTAATTGAGCAGATGAGATGGATATTCGAAGATATTTTAGCAGAGAGAAAGAGAAGCAGGCGCAGGAGATTGGCAGGCCAGTTGATTCTGAGGGAGCCGGTGTCATTGAGGTCAGTAATGGTCTAGCAGCTATAGGTCTAAGGATTTTTTTGTTTTCTTCTAAGAATAAGCATTTGTTGGCAGGTCTAGATACCATGCATAGCCGCCCTAAACTAAATAATTTCATTATATTTATTATATATGCTAGCTATACCAATTTAACTTTCTGCATTCATTGGCTGTGATAAATTAAATAAGTAGATGTTACCTAAATGTAGGCTAAAGGTGAGCAAATGACCACAGATACACATGTGAAACTAAAATGATCAATCCTACATACAGTACATATATACAGTAATCATTACTCCAAAATTTGTATTCCTTCCACCATCAGGTTATTTTATTTAGACAGTAGCCACTTTAAATAGGATCCGTATCAATAGCTTACATGATAAAGTATGCAGTGATGCCTATTTTTTTTCTTTTTCTTGTACTGCTATTTGTCATGTGACCAATTTGCATTTCGAAGTCATGTAATTAGCATCAGGTTTTTTTTTTTTATCTTAAAGGATGAGACAGAAGGAGAGGCTGAGGAGGAAAAGGGTCAACAGGCAAGCTGCTTGAGGCAGGATGAGCAAGCGGGTCCAAAGACAGAGGAGCTTGAGCAAATGGAAATAGAGAGAGAGGGAGACCAAACTGATCCAGGGAGAGAGGAGCAAACAGACCTAGAGAAGGAAAATGAAGAAGCAACTGCAGCAACTTCTTCCAGTAATGTGCTTGATTTAGGCAACAAAGATACAGGGCCCCGACAGGTGAAGATGAAGAGCTACCCACAAGATAGCTTTGGTACACAGAACAGGTCGTTTCACCACAGCTGGTTTGAAAAGCACAACTGGTTGGAATATTCAATCAACCATAATGCAGCTTTCTGCTTCCCATGTCGAGTGTTTGGCAAAAACATAAAACATGATGCTTTGGTCAGTAGTGGTTGCAAGAACTGGAAGAAAGCCTTGTTTATATTTGGCAAGCATGAGATGGCACACACACATAAGGATAGTGTTGTTGCATGGAAAAGCTGCCAGGCAACTAGCCGACAGGGAGATGTTGCACATATGATAGTATCTGCAAATGCAAGTGAGATAGCAGAGAGAAGAGAGTATCAAAGGCGAATTGTTGCAGTCACTTCCATGTTAGGGAGACAGGGAATCCCCTTTCGTGGTAATAAAGAAGGTGAAGACGAACCAAACAGAGGCAACTTTCTTGCTTTTATGGAGCTTTTAAAGGAGTTTGATCCGTTCCTTCAAAAATATAAACCTCCATCAAATGCTACCTATATCTCGCCAACATCTCAGAATGAGATTATTGATTGCTGTGCTCAAGAAGTGACCAATGTCATTGTATCTGAGATGACAAAATCCAAAATCTATGCCATTATGGCAGATGAGGCAAGAAATGCACGGTCAGAACAGCTGGCTGTTTGTGTTAGGTACGTGTCAGAGGGGGAAGTGAAGGAACGTTTCCTAGCACTTACAGTGATAAAGTAATTTGATGCCCAGACCATTGCTAACGAGCTGCAGCAGCAGATCCAGAAGAATGGTGTAGCAGAACTTAAGTGTGTAGCACAAGCATACGATGGCGCAGCTGTTTGCACACCTCCAGTGGACCCACAGATGTGTGGGTCCACTGGAGGTGTGCAAGCATATTTTAGAAAGTTCCATCCTGAGGCTATCTATGTGCATTGTTATGCCCATGAGCTAAACCTGTGTTGTGCCATACTTGCAGGTAGTGGTCGACCGATATTGGTTTTTTGATGGCCGATGCCGATATCTTGGAGAGCAGGGTGGCCAATGGCCGATATAAAGCCGATATTTTTATATATATTTATTTTAATCAATATTTAATAAATTATAAATAAATTATAAAACACATTTTTAAAATAAACATGCTTTTATACTTTAGATGGCAACTTCTTAAATTTGCAATCCTATTACAGTATTTTTCACAAAGTAATTGTTTAGAAATATATGAATATGTGAATAAAAAAAAGGTAGCCTAAACACTGTAACAGGGCTCTCAGTAATCTGGTAATTTCGTGCTAGTAATCATATTTTTTCAAATAAAGACAAGGTAACGCTAATTTTACATACAGCACAGTGAAAACGATATGAATATGACACAGTTGGCAACTGGTTATATATCAGCATATTTTAAAATGAAGGATTTAAAAGTTTTTCGATGGCGTCTCCTGTGAAGCTGATCTTCTGTTCGCATTCACTCACTTCGCACTTGCAGACAGTAATGCACACTTTCCAAGATATCACTCACAGCTGGATTCAATCAAATCTGCAAGGTTTGTGAAATTAAATGTTTATTAGATATTCAGAGATTTGTTTAAATGACGTAGATGCGTATTTTCTAAATGTTGACGGCAAATGAGAAAGTATTTTAGCCTGATTGTTTGCCTTTTCTGTTACAAATAACATAAAAGCAAACGCTTTACTTTACTTACTTCGCATAAGTTAATATTTACTTACTTTGTTTACCAGTTCTGTCTAACAAAGTATTAGATATGACTGACAGAGATCGTAAATGAAGACGGAGAATGTGAGTGAGCGCTGTTTGATCTGAGGAGCTGCCATTGCCGTTCTCTTCTCAGGCACCGGTGTTCTCAGCGCCGCCCGTCAAAATAAAAGTCCCGCTTTCAACACATCGGCCAATCAGAAAAACTTATCGGCCGATGCCGATATTTCAAAAATGCCAAATATCGGCCGATATTTCGGACTTGGCGATATATATCGGTCGACCACTACTTGCAGGGCTGTTTCAGAGGCTGTGGAGCTTTTCAGCTTGTTGGAGAGTGTCTATTCTTTTTTCAGCACCTCTCTAGTAAATCATCATAAGTTTATACTGCGGGCGGGAGTGCACATACATATTGCGGGAGCGGGCGGGAGTGTAACACATACGTTGCGGGCAGGGGCGTAGCAGCCATTCTAAAAGTGGGGGGGACAAAAGCTGTATGTGACCATAGGATGTGACCCAAAGGTGATGATCATAACAGGGTTTTTTCCAGGCTCAAATGAGGCGGAGGTGGTAAAATCCTAATAATGAAAATGTGTATTTTTTTGTAGATCATCATATACCCTAATGTGTTTCCCACATTATTTTTGTGGGTGGAGCTTGGTACCTCTAGGGAGGTCTGGGGGCATGCCCCCCCGGAAGAAAATTTTGTACATTTTAAAGATAAATTCATTAATCTGGTTCACTTTGAGTCACCCGAATCCACTGTTAAAAATAAATAATCCACCCGCCAACCACCCATATTCTTTGATTTAGATATCTGCATCTGATCATCACATTACAATTATTCAAATTCTTAGTGTTAACTTAAGCATGACAATATGGTAACATATCACACTGAAGTAGGCTGATTTAAAATGAACATTTATTTAAAGTAAAAGTTCTTCTTTTGGCAAAATTACATTTCCTTAATAGCATAAACAGAAGCTTTACTCCCTTCAAATTGTCAATGTTTCATTACATCACTGTTTGAAAACACTCATTTTTTGTACCTTTATAAAGGGCATTTTCCCCCTAATTTTATACAACAGAGATTTTATTTAAATATAGGCTATCAATAAAACCTAAATCAATGTATTTCCAAAGTTTTAATATTATTTTGGTCACCCGACGTCGCAACCGAAATTTAACCAAATATCAACGTCTTACATTGCGTAAGTTACCTGATGGGAATAATCTGTTATGTCTCATTTAGCAGATGCTTTTATCCAAAGCGACAAGTAGGAGAGCATTTAACACACACTCGGCACAATCCGGCGCGACGTGACGAGGTCCATACGGGTTCTGTTGTCGTACACGTCTTACTCATAGACGGTCTTACTGCGTTACAGTTGGTTAAATCAACAAGGAAACTTTAGGCGTGATTCATGTCATCGCGACATAAAGGATATAATGGATATAAAAGGATATAATGTCCTCTGCTTTTTTCTGGGGTTCATTTTACCCCAGACGGCCAAACACCAAAGTGACTAAACAACGAACGAAAAATCACAAGAGATTTGAAGCTCATAGCAGACACGCCCAAGAGATGATTTGCGCTGTGATTGGCTGAATGTTAGTTCACTCAAGTCTAAGTAACAAATCAGAGAACACGGGCGGAAATAGTGGCGCTGGGTCAAAAAAAATGCGGGGGACAGAATCACCTGTTTCTAAAAGTGAGGGGGACGTGTCCCCCCCGTCCCCCCCGGTTGCTACGCCCCTGGTTGCGGGAGCGGGCGGTAATGGTCAGCAATTCGGCGGGCGCGGGCGGGCGGGAGCGGGATGAAGAAAACAGTCCCGCGCAGGGCTCTACACTACAGCATTGACTTGAAAACGTCTCTGGTTACTTACGTAACCTATGTTCTCTGAATAGGGAACGAGACGCTGCGGATAGCGCAGTGGGATATTCTCTGAATGTGCCGATTGTCTGAAGCCCTATAGAATCACGCCAATTCATTGGCTGATGGCGCTCGCGCAATCTGGCTCCGCCCCGACGCGCTTACGTCGCATCATTACATATTCGCGCGCGCCATCTGCTCCTCAGATTTCTCTGCCGAAAAGAAAACTGTCAGCAGCGCGAGGAGCTTGGCAGCTAACGCAGCGTCTCGTTCCCTATTCAGAGAACATAGGTTACGTAAGTAACCAGAGACGTTCTCTTTCATAGGTTCACTCAACGCTGCGGATAGCGCAGTGGGAACGGACTACCAAACTCGCCAAGCTAGAGCGCTTTCCATGACTGGTACATAAATGAGACAACGACCAAGATGAGTTCAAACAGAAAGAACCTGGGAACCCGGGGTCATGTCAAGATCCAAATTATAGAAACTTACAAAAGTGTGCGGAGAGGACCAGCCTGCCGCAACACAAATGTCCTCCAAAAGTGCTCCTCTAAAAAGAGCTTGAGAAAATGCCACACTTCTGGTGG
The DNA here is from genome assembly GCF_964197995.2 of Scardinius erythrophthalmus. NCBI lineage: Eukaryota > Metazoa > Chordata > Actinopteri > Cypriniformes > Leuciscidae > Scardinius > Scardinius erythrophthalmus. The sequence continues at coordinate 4,565,478 of NC_138225.1, forward strand.
AATGTGCTCTAATGCTATGAGGTGAAGGCAAGCTACGCACCTCGTAAGTCGACGAGATAGCTTCTGTGACCCAGTGGGAAATCCTCTGCTTTGATGCAGCAAGCCCACGGCGACCAGCACCGAAGCAAACCTGGTTAGATTTCCTCCAACCGCCTGAGCGGTCTACATATATATTAAGAGAACGAACTGGGCAGAGCAAGTTAAGCTTCCTATCTTCCTCAGAAGAAAATGGAGGAGGGTGGCAAGCGTTAAGGTTAACCACCTGTGAGCGGAAAGTTGTGGAAGAACTTTGGGGACATACCCTGGTCTCGGCCTCAAGGAAACCTTGACCAAGCCAGGAGCAAAGTCCAAGCAAGTCTCGCTAACAGAAAGAGCTTGTAAGTATCCTACCCGCTTTAATGAGGACAAAGCCAACAAAAGAGAAACCTTGAGAGTCAGAATCCACTCCGGAGCTGACTTCAAGGGCTCAAAGGGGGCCTTCGTCAAACCCTCTAGGACAACAGAAAGGTCCCATGAGGGAACTCTAGGGGAGCGAGCCGGTTTCAGGCGCTTAACCCCACGCATGAAGGCCTAAACTAACCTAAATAACCTAAATTAACCTAACCTTAGTTTCCCCAGGGGAATCTCGTCCGATTCTCTATGTGCTGCAATAGTTGCGACAAACTCTGAGAGTGGTAGCAGCTGCTCCAGAAGCAAACTTCTCCTGCAGAAACTCCAGCACTGAACCAACAGGGCAGTTAACTGGGCTCCTATCATGCGCTAAGCACCATGTCTCAAAAACCTTCCATTGGAAGAATATAGCCTCCTTGTAGAAGGGGCTCTAGCACTCGCAATGGTCTCCTGAACGTCGGTTGGGAGATCAGAACTTAATGCTAACGGCCTCTGATCGGCCAAACATACAGCTTCCACATGTCTGAACGAGGATGCCATATCCCGCCCTGCAGCTGGGACAGCAGGTCTTCCCTGACCGGGATCTTCCAGGGGGAAGATTCCAGCAGAGGAATTGGCTCCGAAAACCATGGCTGTTTAGACGGCCAGAACGGAGCTACCAGGAGGAGGCGGACGCCGCTCTCTCTCACTCTGGCCAAGACCGCCTGGATCAGTTTGATGGGCGGGAAGGCATAGAGTTTCTGCGTTGGCCAAGGGTGAGCGAACGCATCTATCCCTAATGGAGCCTGGGGACTCAGGGAGAACCAAAACGGGCATTGGGACGACTCTTGAGATGCAAAGAGGTCCACTTCCAATTCTCCGAAAACCTCCACCACCGTCTGGCGGTTCAACATCCATTCTCCCGATCAGAGTTTCTGCCTCCACAGAAAATCTGCTGCGAGGTTCAGAACCCCTGGGACATGAACTGCTCTTAGAGATAGGAATCTGCTCTGAGACCACAGGAGAAGGTGACACGCATGCTTGTCTAGGGTGCGCGACCGAGAACCCCCCTGCCAGTTCACATGAGACACCACTGCCATGTTGTCTGTTCTGACAATTACATGGTGTCCCTCCAGAAGAGGGAGAAAATGATGCAGAGCCAGAAAAACGGCTCTTAACTCCAGGCAGTTTATGTGCCAGGAGAGAGTCTCGCCAGTCCAGACCCCACACGCTGGTCTGCCCTCGAAAAACTGCTCCCCAGCCGGTGAGAGAGGCATCCGTCGTAATCATCTGGCGACGAAATACCGCACCCATGCTGACCCCTTTCCGAAGAAAAAGAGGGTCCCGCCAAACTGACAGGGCTCGAAAGCAACTGCGCGATACCTTCAGTAGGCGAAGGGTTGGCCCGGAGGGCCGAACCCCTGAGAGCTTCATCCCCCACATGAAGGGTCTCATGTGGAGCAGGCCCAGCGGTAGCACGGAGGAGGCCGCGGCCATTAGGCCCAGCATCCTGCGGCAAGTGCCCACAGACACATGATGGCCTAGCGAAAAACGGGCCAAGCATGTCGTCAGACTGGAAATCCGTGCAGGAGCCAAGCGGGCCTGCATGAGAACGGAAACCATGTTCACCCCCAAGAAAACGGTGCTTTGAACCGGAGCAAGAACACTCTTCTCCGAGTTCAACCTCAAACCGAGAGACTGGATATGACTCAGAACGATGTCTCTGTGGTGGGTCACTAGCTCCCTGGATTGGGCTAGAAAAGCCAATCGTCCAGGTAATTTAGAATACGGATGCCCTGGAGCCGCAATGGGGCCAGAGCTGCATCCATACACTTAGTGAATGTCCTCAGGGCCAGAGCGAGGCCGAAGGGAAGGACCCTGTACTGGAACGCTCTTTCTCCAAAGGCGAACCTGAGGAACTGCCTGTGTCGCCGTACAACCTGGATGTGAAAGTAAGCATCCTAGGTCTACTGTCACGAACCAATCCCCTGGCCGAATCTGAGATATGATAGCTTTCAGCATCAACATCTTGAATTTCCCTTTTTAAGGGTGAAGTTCAGTCGGCGGAGGTCCAGTATGGGACGCAAACCGCCGCCCTTCTTCGGGACCAGGAAATAACGGCTGTAAAAGCCCCGCTCGGTTTCCCCTGAAGGAACCTCCTCTATTGCTCCTTTGAGAAGGAGGAATGAAATTTCCTGCTGAAGTACAGAAGCCTGAGTGGCGCTGTCTACTACAGTAGGAAAGACCCCGTTAAAACAGGGGGGATTGCGGCAAAACTGAAGAGTGTAGCCGAACCGAACTGTGCGATTTATGCCTGCCTGCCCAGCCGCCATGTAGGATTTCCCAATGAGAGGAAGTAGTCCTACATGCTTTAGAGGGGAGGAAGGGGCGCGACCTCCAGGACGGCGCAGAGCAAGATGGTCGGCTAAGTCTCCTCAAGCTGCCGCATTAGTGAGGCGCGCAGAGAAAGGCTGCATCCAGGATCTGGAAATCTGGTGATGCAGATCACTGAAAAATGGCAGCTTTCTCCGTTGAGGCCTATATATATATATATAAATATATATATATATATATTTTTTTTTTTTTTTTTTACATAAGCGTCGCGCTCATGACATTTGAGGCAGGGGGTGCGCTGATAACAGCGGGCAGATTGCCCGCGCTCGACTCCTCTGCGGCGGTCAACCGAGAGGGGGAGGGCTGGGCGAGTCCCGTAGGGACTGTCATGTCTGTGTGTGGATGTGGGCGCGGGATAGCGGGCACATTTACCACACTGAAAACATTGTCCGCTTGAGTGAAGCGAATGCACGTTGGTTTCGTTTTTATAGAAACCTTGAGACATGCAGAACGTAGTGTTTGTGGGCACTGGGTAGTGGGCACATTTACCACGTTTAATGCGCAATCGATCCGAGTCGATTTTAAGTGCGCAAGCCCTGCTGGGCTTTTTTTTTTTTTTTTTTTTTTTACACATAAAACACCATCGGCCGTGGCCGGGAAACCAGAAAATACACTCTCTTGGGGATTTATCTGGGTAGCCGTGAAAGCGGCATTTGTGTGCAGGCAAGCGGGCAATGGAACCGGCTTGTTGGCTGCAGAAAACACTGGACCAGTCACATTTGCTGGCCAATCAATAGCGAGCTTCTCCGTAGCGCGCAAAAGTACGTCAGCGAGCCCCGCGTAGGCCGCAGTAGGCCGCGCTTCCTGGCCGCTCGGCGGGAAAACCTCGTCGGCGAGAGTAGGCCCGAAAGCCTCGGTAAAAAGTACATCCTCCAGCCCGAAAGAGACCGCGTCGCGTGCTCCCGGGCTGGGGCGCAAATAATCGTGCGAAAATTCGACTGGCATGCCTCGTGCGTGCCGAGGGGAGGGAGAGAGAGAAAGAGTGGGGCTCGTCTGCTCGAACTCCACATCCTCAAGCTCTACATCCGAACCCCAAGTCGCGGATCCTCGAGAGGCCTCGGGAGCGCGACGGGGAGACGAATGATTCCCTCTAAAAAAAAACGCGTTTTAGCCGCGATTTGAGGGTTTTGAGCAACAAATTTTCACAGAATTGCATTTACACGATCCTATGACTGCCTCGCGCGCATGTGAAAACCCAAACATAAACATCACTTACTGCGTGGGTCGTCGTTAGCGATGTAACGAGCACATGGCGGAGTACAGCGTCGGTATTCCATGGCAACTTCACCGTAAGGAGAAACAGAGTTCCGCTTGAACAGTCGCAGAAGCGCCGAGAATAATCCAGAAGTCGTATTTTTCGAGCTCAGAAAAATCACGAGCGAAGGGCAAACGTGACCGCTTCGTTCTGAAGGCAGAGAAATCTGAGGAGCAGATGGCGCGCGCGAATATATAATGATGCGACGTAAGCGGGTCGGGGCGGAGCCAGATTGCGCGAGCGCCATCAGTCAATGAATTGGCGTGATTCTATAGGGCTTCAGACAATCGGCACATTCAGAGAATATCCCACTGCGCTATCCGCAGCGTTGAGTGAACCTATGAAAGAGAACAGAGAAGGTTCTCGTCGCAGAAAACTTTCTTGCCCGCAAAACAGAGGCTGGATGTCCACCCCAAGACATGTTAGCTGTGCACAACCTCCTAGACCCAGACATGTTTCCCTCTCTGAGGGCAACCATCCAAGTTGCCCTTACAGTGCCTGTTAGCAGCTGCTCTTGTGAAAGGTCCTTTAGTGCACTGCGTCGGCTTCACTCCTGGCTGCGTCAAACAACGGGGCAGAAAAGGCTTCACAATCTTGCAGCCATGTCGATTGAAAATGACATACTGAAGCACCTAAGTCACGACAGAGTGATAGACCGATTTGCCGCCCTTAAAAACAGAAGGCATTTTTTGATGCTTCCACCCACGAAGTCAGGGACGGATTATGACTTGTAAAGGCCCTGGGGCCAGTTATCTCCAAAGGCCCCCCCAGCCCCCCCCCCTCAGTTCGATAATAAAATCGTTACGATAAATATAATGCACAATGTTGTTGGTGAAGACAGGGCTGCCAAATCTCACGCATCGTGTTGACACTGTTCTCCGTTTTTTTCACGCAATGAAAAATCCCGAAGCAAAGAGGCCACTGACACCAACAGACAAGACAAGGCAGGTTACTTTTGATCAGACGCAGCGTCAGTCGATTTTGCGGGGGAAACCGGAGAATAGCCTGCTATGTAAACCCCCGAAATCCAAAGTAGCCTAGTTGTTTCATTGGGTTGCTCAGGGCCGGATTAACAATTTCCTGTGCCCTGGGCATCAAGAGTAAGGCCCCGAAGTAGTTAGGGTGGTTCGGGGGCATGCTCCCCCGAGAAAATTTGGATTTCTCTGATCTACATATGTGCAATTTAGGACTTTTGAAGGCCAAAAAATTATAAGAAATAGGCTAGCTTTAAAACCTTGTCATTAGATTATTTTTCAATACCTGCTCTCTCCTCATCTTCATATTTCTTTTTCTCCCAGTCTTCTTATCCTGGCCTATTTCTTCCCCTCCTAAAGCTGAACTTAGTCTTTTCATTTTCGTCTGTGTCAATGACGAAAGTAAACATAGGCTCAACTGATATTTATACGTTCTATGAATCATTTTCTTAGACAAGTTAATTGACTCAAGGCTACCAGGAAAGCTGTAGCCTAAGTCAGTATTGCCATTAGGAACCTTCTGCAAGCTTTGGAATTTGAAAACGTCTGTTTTTAAATGTTAAAAGTAATTTTAAATAATACACATTATAGACTACGTTTACCGCAGTTGGCGGAATTGGCAGACGTCCCCTTAAGCATCGTGCGCTGTGGAAACTCGTCAAAGCATTCTCATGTATAATTATGCAGCATTAATGCACAAATGATTTTGAACGAATATTTTTATCATGTCGATATGCAATGGTCACATAATGTTAAAACTAATCTTGCTATTGATATCTTTGTTAGACTACCAATCTGACTCATTTAACTTACAATAGAGAGAACAGGACTGGCACAAATCTCTTGCTGGAAACTTTGATTAACAGCTGATATTATCATCATAACCTTAAATGCTAAATTAGTATTGCTCTAACTTAGTTATGTTATGTAAGGACATAAGATCAGCAGATCTTATTTAGATTCTTAAATTTGTAACTCCACAGGGCCTTCATATTCACATAGGGCCCAATAGTAAGTTCCAGGGAGCCCTCATAGTCCAAGTGCCTTGTTTAAGAGGCCTTGTGTAGGCTATGGTACACATATATTACAGAATTAATAAACATTTGTTTTCATTGTTAATGGGTTTTCTGAACCAAACTGTATTGCGTGGCCTTAAACCCCAGGGCCCCCCCGGGCTTCTGGTAGGCAAGGGCCCCTGGGCACTGGCCCCATAGGCCCGGTCAGTAATCCATCCCTGCACGAAGTAGACAATAAACAAAAAGTAACTGTTGACTGTGGTTTTGAACATGATTTCATTGTTAATTTTCCTTTATTTGAATACTGCCTTTTTATTGTTGATTTATATCATACATTGTATACATCATTTGGCAGAATAAATCATCTTTAATTGAGAAACGCTCAAACCTGTTTTGTCAAATTTCACTATGACCTTAAAATTCTGGTTCTTGGGTTAAACTGTATGCAACCCAAACTACACAGTGAAATTACACTCTGATTGAACCAATCCACAGCGCAGTTACAGTAATTAGTGTAATTAAATGGCATTCTGTGGACAACTTATCTTAAATAGAGAGGTATTAGATATAGTATGCTATTACTTTATCATACATTTACATGAGCAGACAGATAGCATTTAAAGGGATACTCCACTTTAAAATGAAAATTCTGTCATCATATACTCACCCTCATGTTGTTTCAAACCTGTATGAATTTCTTTCTTATGCTGAACAAAAAGGAAGATATTTAGAAGAATGTCAGTAACCAGACAGTTTCTGGTCTCATTGACTTCCATAGTAGGAAAAAAATACTATGGAAGTCAATGAGACCAGAAACTGTCTGGTTACTGACATTCTTCTAAATATCTTCCTTTCTGTTCAGCATAAGAAAGAAATTCATACAGGTTTGAAACAACATGAGGGTGAGTATATGATGACAGAATTTTCATTTAAAAGTGGAGTATCCCTTTAAGTCATTGCTTATAGAATAACTCATCAGGAGCAAAGTCTGGCCTAAGTAAATTCCCCATGCAGCTTTGATGTGTCTAAAAGCTAACATTACAGTAACTTTTCTTTAATGTAGTAATGTGTTAAAGGTGTATACATTTATGGTATAGATTGTAATTAAAGAGATGTTAAAAGTAAAAAAAAGTCTCTCTCTCTCTCTAATTAATTAAAATAAATGCTATCATTTAAAGTGGGCAGAATGCTGGATCTAGCTCATAGCCAATCGTTTCAATTATACCAGATGACGTATGTAGAGCGACAGAAATTCGACGAGGAAGAAGACGAAATAAACTTGCGTTATACACTACTTAGAACACTATCTAAGGCTGCATCGAAAGCTAACTACGCATCTGATGCCATGTTGGATCCATAGATATAAACAAACTGCTTCGGTGTGTCACATAGACGTCGTCATCGTCTTGCTGCTCCCTCCCCGTTCTGTGATTGGTTCCCTTTTTGAGATTGAGGGGAAATCTGGTCCATGGTGTCCAGACTGACTAGCAGCGTGAATAAAATCCATAGACAGTATATAAACTGGACACAGCGACCCCATTGGATTCAACGGAGACAAGTCAATTAGAAGCTCTTACTTCCTGATGGCTGAGCGTACTGCGCAGACTCAAACTGATCTTGACGACGTAGATGTGACGTGAGCATCCCGTCTGTCTTCTAGTAGCTGTGCCGAGAGAAATCTGAATCATTCGCTTCCGAAACTTGCAGAGACGGAGAGTGTGAGTAGGAGGTGTCCATGAGCGAGGAGCAGGAGAAACTTTTGCTAAGTATTCTGATTAATTATTTTGTCATTTTGCCTCCACGTCCCCCCGATTGCCCTTGAGCTTCTCCTCCTGTCCATACTGTAATTTCTCTACTGTGCAACAGAGAGTCGCGTGGTTATGACGCAATCATTAGCCTATTTTTACAAAAATTGCTTCTACGGGGCCATATCGTAAGATACAAGGTAATGGAGCCTTTTATACATTTTCGTGTTTCTTTAGAAATAAATAATGGACAAATGGAGTCTTTAAACGCCTCAGATGTAAAGTTATTCGCTGTCAAAGTGACGCCAAAATGAATGGGAGTCAATGGAATGCTAATAGCAGGTGATGGTCCGCTAATCAATGGCGGCGCCCGGGGAAGCTTCAAGAAAATATGAAACCCTGCCCCCCGATAAAATCGTGCTGCGCGCAAGGTAGCATGGGGAAACCCAGGCTAGTTTTCAATAGTTCCTCTATACAGTATGGCAGCTCATTGTGTGTCTGTTATTAGATCAGACAGTGTAAGTGGCCACTGGAGGCCGCTAGAGGCAGTGCATTTACAGTCAGGTCATTCATGTGACTAGATTTGAGGAGCATGAGCTGGAGCAGACAAATGATCACTTATGGATATTTATAGGGCCTTAAGAGAGTTTCCCTCTATGATTTGGTGTCCTATTTTTAATTTTCTTTCTTGCATTTTCTATTTGTTTTGTTTTATAGGTAATGGCATTAATTATATGACTGTTCTTTTTTCATGTATAAATGGTTTAATGAATATAATGCATTTGAACAATTATTACTTGAAATGTCAGGCCTGGAAATGAATAAAATCATGAGTCATTGTAATATCTATAGTCAATTATGCTTTGCTCTTAATTATTTAATTGGCTAGAAAATGGTCTTCAAATATTGCTAATAAATGATTTTTTTATGATTTAAATCAAGACAAGATCATTCAGTGAATTCATCCTTACTCACTCACAAATGACCATGTCTCTGTTTGTCTCTCAGGGCCCGTCATTACGCTGGAGGATTCATCGAGTGGATTCAGCGGGAAGGTCTGTGAGCAGAAAGAGTCGAGCATGAAACTTGACAACAGAGGAATGAAGCTTATTTCAGCTCCGTCAAGGACCTACAAGACTATGACAATGAATTTATACGGCACTTGACTGTTAAAGTGACAACACAGACCAAAAATGTATTCATCTCACAGATGTGTCTAATATATATTTTGCAAAGACTCAATAAATATTGCATTGTTTATGATACACTTTATTTGTTTTTATGTCATATGATTTTGTCACTCTAAATGGACCCAGCGACACATTAGATGATTTGTTGCTCATGTATGTTTTCCCAACTAACTGAAACAAACACTCTGAAATAGACAATTACACTATAAATTCATGATTGAGCATTGACCACACTGATGATGGTTGATGAGTATAATAACAGGGATTTACAAAATAAGTGCTGTTACTTTGCAAGAGCTTACATGAACTTTGTGGTCTGCAACCAATTCAAATTCATAAAAAAAACCTAATTGCAATCATTTAAAATGAATATGCATGTGATATGTTGTGAGATTTGGTGACAATTTACTTTTATTTTTGATTTTTAATGATTTGGAGTGAGAAATATTTATGTTCTGTTATTTCAGCATACAAATTAATTTTTGTATACAAGTGAAGTGACTTTGGTGTTGTCCACATCTCCATATAAACACACTGACTCAGACACTGCACACTGAGGGTTTGAATATTGAGTTTAATATTAAGGAATTTTCAATAGTACCTCTATACAGTATGGCAGCTCATTGTGTGTCTGTTATTAGATCAGACAGACTATTTTCTGTGTGCGGTTAGAAGTGTTCAGAAGGGGACCAGAGGCTCTCTGAGGGTTTTAGGGAACTGGACTTTATTCACACTTTCACAGTCAATGTCACTTCAACGCTGCAGAGAGTTGCAGATTTCATTGCGTGAACACACACATCTCCTCTGACGCCCACCTGAGAGAGAGAGAGAGAGAGAGAGAGAGAGAGAGAGAGAAATCCACATGGGTTTAAAATACACAAACATTTAAGTACACTTTTAACTTTTAACACCTTGTCCTAACTAGACGTGACACAATAAAGCAGCAAGTGATAAAACTGATCTTTTCCAGGGAACTTCATTCACACTGGCAGTGATGTAAAATTGTCCATGATAGGCAACATGAGGTTTGCAGAGTAGATCTGTGTGTGTCCAGCAACACTACACAGTTGAGAGTGAACTGTGTAGTTCATTCGCCAGAGAAACCAGCGCTCAGCGATCTTTATAATTTTGTTTGAAATTCCATTTTTTGCGGTAGCTCTGTATATTTCTGGCATCGCTGTCGAAGAGTAATTCTCTGGTGAAGTGGATTTACTGGTAACACTTTAGAATAATGGTCCGTCATTAATAAGTAACTATGCAGGAAGTAATGCAGGCAGTACATTAACACTTCAGCTACTACTATTAACTAATATGGAAACAAGTGTAGGATGGTGAAGAATGTAGTGTATAATATGAGACCCCCCTGTGTAATTCTGTAGAATCTTTATTTTGTAATCTTTAATTGAAATCTCATCCCAGATGTTTTTATGTTTATATACGGTATAGAATGTTTTATACTGTAAAAATGTTACAAATGTATTAATTTAGGCATATAACCTCTACTCATACTAGACAGTACTGATAGGTACGAGTTAACAGCTAAGGGTCGTGGATGAGAAGCGCATGCACATTTGCTGTAATGTGTTACCATGTGCCTGCGTGAGCAACGCCATCTCATAATTTCAAATACATGCACAAACTGTTGTATGAGGTGAAGGAGTAAGGTTATTAAGGTATAAGTTAAATATGCGGTGAATCGCCCAATATAGAGTGTTAATCAGATCAATCCGTAACTCTATGTGAGAAGGTGTCTTTGATATTGATGCACTATGTCTTTAAGACGAAAACAGAAATGTGCTCGGTTGTTAATGTCTATATTGTGAAGTTTATGGTGTCAGTTAGACATGAATGGATCAAAGGAAATATTAAAGTAAATCGAGATGATAGGCGCATGCGCATTTGTTGTAATGTGTTACCATGTGCTGTTCATGTTTTGTAATTTCACTTTTAGTGTCAGACAGTAAAATAACCTTGATTTCAACACGCTCTGCAGTTAGTGTTATTCCTCGAGTGTGTTACACAAGCTTAACTAATCAGTAAGTAATATCAAATTTAGTTCAGAGATAGTTCCTTACTTAATGAGATTAGCCTCATTAATAACTAGCCTATTTACTAACTGACAAATTATAAAGAACATTAACGTGTGTCTGAGACGTAATCAGTCATCATTTTTACTCTGAATATAGTCATAAAATGCATCACTAATTAATTGAGTAATTAGTGATGCATTTTATGACCACGTTGAGAGTAAAAAAGACAATTGCTATGTCTCAGACACTTAATGTTGTGATTAATTAATTAGTAATTATTTATAATTTGTCAATTTAATTACCTATTAGTTCTTAATGATGCCAATCTCATTAAGTAATTATTGATTACCTAATAAGGAACTATGTTAGTCCTAAATTTGATATTACTTACTGATTAGTTAAAGCTCCAGTCCGTAACTTTTTTGGGTTAAAAATGATCCAAAAAGTAGAATCTATGATTGCGAATGACAGTATCCACACCAGCGCAGTGATTGACAGACAGTAACATTCTCCTCAAAACATTGGATTCATCCACGCAGTGCCTTGCCAAGGCGCAACTCATGTAAAGTTGATAATTCCGCGAATAACAGTAATTGAAGATTTCGAACAGAGATGGCAACAAAGAGGAAAAACTGCAGACTGCTGCTTTAAGCTTGTTTCCATATTAGTTAATAGTAGTAGCTGAAGTGTTAATGTATACTTGTAACGGTCACCAGCTTGAGTGCCCTTGAGAGCCACCAGAGGGCACTCCACACCAGACTATCATGTTTCACTCACAAACTACATCTCCCATCATTCTCTGCCTGGACTCATCAGCACTCATTATCACATTCACCTGTGTTTCATTATCTTGTTTAGTTCACCCCATATAAGCCTGGTTCACCCCATCACTCACTGCGAAGTCTTGTTTTAGGGCACCGTTTACACGTACATGGCTATTTTGAAAAATGGAGACATTGCCCTTCGTTTACACGCAAACGGAGAATTCGCCTCTGAAAACTTTTCCAGAGTGGACTGGCCAGAGTGGAGATTTTGGAAAACTTCATTTGCATGTTTGCATGTAAACTGAGAAAAACTGAGTTTTAGGCAGCGACGTCACAGAATGTGACTATTTTCGGGATTCTGATTGGCTGACGTGGGCTTGAGCTTTTCGTTACACTGCCACCTAAGTTTGGCATGCTCTTGACAGCATATACACAGGTTCGTGTGCACGATGTTATTTTTGAAAACGAAGAGGGGTGAAATGTCTGTTTATGAAAATAGCCATCCACGTGTAAACGTAGCCTTAAGGGCCGTACACACTGGGACGAATATCGGCGCGCGTTATTCGCCAGCGTTTTTCAACGCGTTTTTTGTGTTCACACCCAAGCGATTTTCGCTGACGATGAGCCGAGTGAACATGCAAATTCATTCCCTGACATTAGAAGGCGCTTAATGTAAAACAGAAATACCCCGGTACACAAGATTTTTGTAGTCGCTGTCGCGTTTGTCATATAGTTCTTTATGTTCCGACACCAACGAGACCAGCAGCTCTACATTCATTTTGCCTTGCATCTTCCTCGTCTTATTTCTTCCCGGCAGTGTAGACGCTACTTGACGTATATCTTCGCCGTTACGTATGTGTGCTCGGCAAGACCGTTTTGTGTTTGAGCGCCCCCAAGTTGTGTTTTACTGTAACTTCAGAAGCTCCAGACACGTGAGCAAAAGCGCCAATCTCATTGTTCGGATAGTTTTTGACACGGCGCGTCAAACCAAAAAAACGAACCCGAGGTGTTTTTTTTTTTTTTAAATGGCGCTTTTACGCGTGCCATTTTTCACATCGTGTGCACACTCACATTGGCGCCCTTTGTTTAGTCATGAGGCGTTAAACGTCCCGGTGTGAACAGGCCTTTAGTGTCACACTGCAATTCTGAGCATTCTCCCGGTTTTCATGTCTCTTGGTTTTGGATTTCTTGCCCTGTTCCCTGGATTACTCTTTTTGCCTCTGACCCCTGCCTATTTTGTGTGTTTGTTTGTACGGACTGCCTGCCTGTGTTTGACCTTGCCTGTTCTTTGGATTACCCCTTAATAAAATCTGCATTTGGATTCTCCACCTTCGTGTCTTGGAGCAGTTCGTAACAATACTACTCATTAGTCCTGCATTACTTCCTGCATAGTTACTTATTAATGACGGACCATTATCTACAGTGTTACTAACGAAAGTTATCATGAGATATGCAATGTTGTATCCAGATGTTTGACTATTGATTGTAGGTATCATTATGAGTTTGTATGTGAAGATATTTAAAGACATTGGTGTTTGTGGTCCCTTATTTTATGTAACATTGAACAAAAGTCTAAGGAATAGGTGATACCAATTCCAAATCCATAAAAAAACACTAATTTACCTTGACCACAGGGTGTTCCTCCATAAAGCTTCTGAGAAGCAAAGCTTATAGGAGTGTAAACATCAAAATCAGTTCCAGACAGATTCTCTATGTCTGACTTCACCTGAATAAATAGACAAACAAATTATATTATTCTATATTATTAGTTAAAAAAAAGACAGCAGAAAACACATAAAATGAATTGGCTTTAAGTGAAAAGTACCAACTCTCTCTCATTTTTGCTTAATTTGGAGATAAGCTTTTCTTTCCTTTTTAATAATATATGCTCCCTGCTGCCCCTACACAAGGGGACGTAACACTAACTAAACAAGTCTTTAAGTGAGCTTTACATAATAATGTATAAAAGTGGGACAGTCCACTAAAATATGTTTAATGTAAATGCAGAAAGACAGAGATTTAAAGGGGCATTTCACCCATTTGAACATTGTTTTTTATTGAAAGTGGGCCATATATGTAGTCGAAATGTAAAATAAATTTTGAATTTGGTGCCTTGACCGAGAAAAAACAAAAAATAACTTCAGGACGCATTTGTATGAAAGACAACAACTCCCACAATGCACCACACTGCACAGCTCCGCAAGCCACTCCCACTAATCCAGAAAGCGCATATCTACCTATAAGAGAAATCACTCTTCCGTCTACAAGGCTAGCTACCACCAGAGCTTGAAATTCATTTCACATTCACACAAAATGTCTAGTTAGTTGGCGAACTCATTAGTGCATTACTCCTCGTTTGTATTTCTTTCGAAAAGGTGAATTATTGCATGGTACCTGGATGTTCAGTCAGAACATATGCGGTGCGAAACAAGGATAGTTCTCAACACAAACGTCCGTGTCCTCGTCTGATTCAGAGATTTCGTCCAGGAGAAATTGTCATCGTTGAAATTCTTTGCCGCAGACGGACTCTATCTCTGTGTTCGTAGTTGCATCTTACAGTCTATGAATTGCATAGTGAGATCACCGGCGCCACCAGTCCGCCCTAACTCGAGCCAGTCCGGGCTCCTCGTCCGCGGCAGGCAGGTCTTCTGCCTCGGCTGCTCTTCGCTATAATGCGGCTTGTAAAGGTAGCCACAAACACCTGATTCAAGCATCAGACTTCCGAAATCCTCTTCTTCTATATCATATTGAGCACTCTCCTCCGCTATTGTCATAACTGTACATCTGTCTCCACAGCGCCTGTTAGCTTAGCTTCAAACAAGATGGAGGATATTGCTTTCAGTTTCAGAGAGTAAAGTCCCACCCACTGATCTGTAATAGGTCTGTAGCGTGAGCGCGCCCCACCCTGGGAAAGATGAGGAATGAGTGCTTGTAGTCTCAACAGAAATCCCCCCCTCTTACACTTCCTCCTACAATGACGCAAAATGACGATTTTTGCGTCATTGTAGGAGGAAGTGTAAGAGGTAAATAACAGATTTCTCCCGTCTCAGGGGAAAATGAGAGAGTGTTGCACGACCATTCAATAGTATGACTGGTAGAGCCCTGCACGGGCCAAAAACTCCAGCCCTAGCCCGGCCCTGGCCCGTGGTGTTCAAGCCCTACCCGACCCCAGCCCGACAACGCCTGCAATTTTTTCAGCCCGAACCCGACCCGACCCGAGACCAACATCAATCACTTTTAAGCTCTCTCTGACGCGCGCGCTCTCTCTCTCTCTCTCTCTGACGCGCGCTGTCTCTGCTACACACGCAAACACACGTCGCGCGCTCTCTGATGCGCGCTGTCTCTGCTACACACGCAAACACACACACATCGCGCGCTCTCTGGTGCGCACTGTCTCTGCTACACACGCAAACACACACACGTCACACGCTACTAAGAGGTAAACTTTTATTATAGGCCTGAAACATCATGCCCAAAAATATTGGACAAACCGTCCATTACACAGAAGCATAAACATGAAGGGAGAATATAGTGCTACGGGATCAAACCGCAAAAATAAGTAAACAAACGGCCTACCTTTCTTTGCTTTTCAGTAACTGAAGTGTCACCTGTTTAATGCACGTGAGTGACGCGCGCGCGTTCGTGTATGCGTGTTGCGTTTGTGTTACTTTCTTAGGTGATGTATAATATTTATAATATAATCAATATAACAATATTTCATACACACTTCGTGACGTGTGCTCTGCTGCACGTTAATTATATACACAATGAGGAGAGAAGCTAATATAAGCCCGAGCCCGACCCGAGCCCGATCTGTAAAAAAAAAAAACGGCCCGAGCCCGGCCCGAATGGGCTTAGCCTGTCGGGCCCCGTCGGGCCCCGACGGGCTTGCAGGGCTCTAATGACTGGGTTTCTAACAATGCAAAGCTTAATGCAAATGGGTGAAGTGTCCCTTTAAACAAAAGTGCATGAGTCAATCCTGTATGACATAGGCCTATATATGACATCTGAACACACTTGATCAAACCTTGTTTTAAAGGTGATTAAAAGTCTGTTGGGAATTTCATGATGGTTTTCTTATAACTTCTAGACTGTGTGTTCAAAAGCACGACACTGTGTCGAGAAGATCCTCCTGAACATTCTTCACTGAAGCAGATCTCTTATTTTCATAAAGCTTTATGCTCTTATGGTAGAGTTAAAACATTGAAGCACAGATTGACCGAGAGAGGGAGTTTTGGATGGATGTTTCAGGAGAGAAACGGGAGAAGGTTTGGACTTCAGCTAAGTCCAATTGTCAAGAGTGATTCAGCTAAAGATCTTACACAGCTTACATATCACACCTTATAAATTCAATTCATTCTCCACTATTCTTTGAATACAAGGCACACTGTTGTTTATGAGACTTACATAATTAAAGCCTATTGGTCCAAAGTTGTCATTGAATTGAGTCACATATTCCTTGTAAATTAAAAATTAAAAGACAGATTACTTTTTAACTTGTTAACTACTTGGAGTCTGAATGTCTTGGATTAGTGATAGGTCACCTTGCATTTTTCATTTATTTATTTCCCCTTTACAATGTCTCAGGCAGTGTTTGCTCTTGTAATGTGTTGAACTTAAATATTAAATATTATTTTAAAAAAGAAAATATTTTGAGCAATGTTATTTACTCTAAAATGTATTTCTATAATGTTAGTAAATTAATAAATTGTTTATTTTTTAAACTCTTTTAAGTATCTACTTGAAGATGGGGACAAAATGTTCCTAGAACAAAAAGTCCCAAATTGTATTAAAGCTACACTGTGTCATTTTTAAAGTTGATTCTTAGCAAAAAAACACTTCAAAACACACTTTCAAAAGTGCTCAGTCATGTGTAATTACTTTAATCAACTAATAAAGTATTCTCGTAAGCGCAGAATCTGCCATTTAGTATACATACGCGTGAGCCGCTCGAATGGCGGTAACTATGTTGCGCATCCATCTTGAAACTACATGATGTTTTATTAACAAAGTTCGGGAGGAACATGTTCTAATGATCAAACAATCAAGTCATTCCAACCAGCTGTCAGCAATCAGTAATCAACAGGTCCACTCAATGAGCATGATTAAAGGCCAATAAATACTCACAGTCGACTCACCCATAATCCTCGACAGTTTTCAGCATCCCTCCACCACCCCATCTCCTCACACTTACCGGGTTATCTTCCTAACCAAGAGATACGGGGGGGAGTACTCTGGGTTCGGGCCCAATTTCCGAGCTCGGAGCCCTCCCCCCGGACAGCACGCCAAATACGCATAAATATTTATTCTCTGATCATTTGTAAGTGTGAACTCGTGAAATTAGCCAAAGAGGGACATACCTGGACATTCAAGCTTCACCTTTTGCAGTTTTACACTCAGTGACACCGCTACGAATGCGAGGGTAGATTACTTGCGACTGCCGGCAGATTTGAAAGATTGCTGAAGATGGAGGATCACGCCTATTCTCAAGGACATGTAACAGAGTCGCCAAGGAAGCGAAAGAGAGAATTATAACGTCAACGCGACAGCAAATCAGCAAGACCAAAGTCAATATTGGAGTGGCTTTTCCAAGATGGAAAGTTCTCATGAGGAGCAAGGATTTTAAAACGGACGCTGAAGTTGCCTGATTTCTTCTCGACAGGAAATTCAGCCTATTTGTGTAAATTCGAAATTTTATAGTTGCTTGGTTACCTATCCTTTTATATCATTGACGCGAGGAAAAGTATCCTAGAAGTCGTTCAGTTTAGTTTGTTTAGTCGTATAGTTTACCTTGTAACATTAATATGTGTACTGCGACGGATCACAGGAGATGAATAATTTTACTGATGCCATTTTTTATATAAAAAGGGCTCAGTAAATTTGAGTAATTTTTCATTGCTTTTACTTTGTACACAATGTAGCCTAATCTGATAATGCTGGGGTAGCCGATTCCAAGGGTGATGTTCTCACACCTCCTGACATCTGTCCTGTAGTCTTACGGTGCGTGTCCACTACAGCGGCAAAACTCCGCTCAGTGCCGCTGGGAACGCTATAACGCCTCCACTTTGGGGTGTGTCTGTTGCGAGTGTGTTTAATCTATGTTTTTCAACACACACACATAATCATCAGAGATGCACGCAATTACATTCGGAAATAGACAAGCTTTGTTTGACAAATGTCCCAAGCAAAGAAGATATCCTCTCAATTTTACAAACCCAGCCAGTATAATCACAATGAACACATCCAAAATGAAATATTTAACATATAACAACTGCAAAGCGTCTAATTTATAAACACAACGATTTACACACTAAATCCAGTATAAACTCCGGCACAATTAGCATATTCTTAAACTCTCAAGACAGACGTCACATCCCGAACCTCACAGCGATTGGCTACCGACCGCGTTTTTCGCTTGATATTTGCATAAAGTCGAGAACTGCCCAACCTTTTGACGCTCTCAATGCTCTCTCCGGTCCGCTGTCAATCCCACAATGCACTGCGCGAGCGTGAAGCTCGACTTTCATAGGAATGAATTGAAAATGCTTGCTCCGCTCCGCTCGCTCCATGCCAACTGATCTCTGATTCTGCTCAGAGAAAATTATGAACATTGCCATAGGCCTACACTATTAATCTCGTACAATATACAGAATAACGATAGCACTGACACTTCACTAACAAATTGCATTAATTTGGGAACCTGACAGTTTTATGTATTTATCTTTAATTTCAGTTTTAAATGTTATGCTGCGTTCACACCGAACGCGAATTGAGTGTCGAATTCGCTTCTATCGCGTCTAGTTGGATGTTTGAACATTGTGAATCCACTCGCGCGTCCAAAAGTGAGCGTTTGAAGCGAAATAGACACGCGTTCGAGGCGAAATTGTCACATAGTTAACATAGCTGAACGTCATTCCTTCTTTGATGTCCTGAATAATTCTATAGCTCTGTGCCATTTCTTTGTTCAGGTTATACTGTAAAATAATCTGTAGCTAATTTATTTTTGTTTTGATGATAAATGGAGCCAGCCTCCAAAACTAATGTACCTGTCCTGTGATTTATTGTATTTATTTCCTCACACAACACTGTCCAGAGACAAACTATGTTCTTGACCCCTGTAGGCCTACCCCTAGACTATCTTGGGGGTCGTAACAGTTAGGTATTATATGTTGAAGTGCATTTGTGTGTGTGTGTGTGTGTGTGTGTGTGTGTGTGTGTGTGTGTGTGTGTGTGTAAGGGGTGTGTGTAACGGGGGCTGCGCTATATAAGATCGTGTCGAGGGACTCCGCTCAGAATTCCCCCCTCCAGGCCCAGATTCACACACACACTCCAGACTGAGCTCTGCGTAGCCATGCCAACCACCGTACTGGGATTGCTGGGAGTTTTGCTCTGTGCCCTTGCTGTTACTTCTGAGGTCACACCACAGACAGACTTCGACATCAAGCGGGTAAGACTACAAGACGGTTGTGTGTGTGTGTGTGTGTGTGTGTGTGTGTGTGTGTGTGTGTGTGTGTGTGTGTGTGTGTGTGTGTGTGTTACACTGTGGGGACCAAATGTCCCCACAAGGATAGTAAAACCTGAGATCACCTGTGGGGACCAGACAGCGGTCCCCATGGGTACAAAAGTTTATAAATCATACAGAATTAGTTTTTTTGAAAATGTAAAAATGCAGAAAGTTTTGTGTAATGGGTAAGTTGTAGGGTTAATGTAAGGGGACAGAATATGCAGTTTGGACAGTATAAAAACATTATGTCTGTGGATAGTCTCCACAAAGATTGCAAACCACACATGTGTATATGAGATATTATTAATATAATGTTTATTATTTGTAGTAATTCTTTATCTCAGATTCTCGAAACTGTTAAACATTGCTCTATATTTTGCTCACTAAATACAATAAGAAAAACATTACGTTTTTGGGGGGTTGTTTTAAAGGGATAGTTCGTTCAAAAATAACAATTCTGTCACCCTCATGTTGTTTCAAAGTTGTGTGATTTTTTTTTTAAACATATTTTTTTTGTTAATTATGTTTTTTGTACATACTGTACAATGTAAGTCAAGGGGCACCAATATTGGTTATACTGGTTCCACAATGTTCATCAGAATATCTTTTGTGTTCCAAAGAGGAAAAGTCGTACAGGTTTTGAACGGGTGAGTGAATGATGACAGAGTTTGCATTTGTGGGTGAACTGTACCTTTAATCTATTAGTTATTAAGTGATTCCCAAACAGGGACATTTTTAATGTTGCTTTATTAAAGCTTAAAAAAACACACAAAAAAGAACATATGTGACAGATACAAGTAAATGTGCATTTACTTGTGTGACTTTAATGATAATTCTACATGATATCCAGTGAGAAAACATGAAAACGTGAGGTTTGGTGTTGATAACGACAACGCAGTCCTGAAGTGTCAACCAGTCTCTCCCCTGTGAAGGCCTCCTTCCCTTTACCTCTATACAGATAAAACGTTGTCGGGATAATACCGGTTCGCGTGGCTACGCAGACGCGACAATTTCTGAATTATACATTTTTAAGGCCCTGAAAACAAGTAGGTATGGGTAGGGTAACAACATCTGCAAAGTTACAATGCTCAAAGTTCAAAGCAAAGGAAGATATTTGCTTTTAAAGGTCCCATTGCATGAAAATTTCACTTTATGAGGTTTTTTAAAGGTCCCGTTCTTCGTGATCCCATGTTTCAAACTTTAGTTAGTGTGTAATGTTGTTGTTAGAGTATAAATAATATCTGTAAAATGATAAAGCTCAAAGTTCAATGCCAAGCGAGATATTTTATTTAACAGAAGTCGACTACAGCGAACGGCCCGTTTGGACTACATCCCTCTACTTCCTTCTTTAATGACGTCATTAAAACCGTTTTTTGACTTACCTCCGCCCACAGGAATGCTCCCTCATCTCTACCGAAATTCGTTTATGTACTTGCGCACTTCTAATAACTTACTGTGTTTACTCAGCTCTTACGGTGATTTTCTGAAGTAAAACTGACGCTTCATCTTTTGTGTGATGTACAATAAACTTTATTAAACTCATCAGTATATGTTTGATCATCATTCAGACAGCAGACTTGTAGGCTATTAATAAATAATGGATACATACAAGCAGATGACAAATACGTTATAATAACCGTAATTAAACTAGCCTACTAAACTATAACCTACCTGTTTCATTTCTATACAGCACTCTGACTCTGTAGGCATTATTGTCCGACTCGAAATGAACACATTACTGAGAGTTTCTGATATTATCATCATTCCGTGAGATGAAATTGTCCTGACAGACTGAGCGCGAGCTCATGAAGCTCCGCCCCCTGTGTTGTCCAGCAGCAGCTTATTTGCATTTAAAGGGCACACACTAAAACAGCTCGTTTTTCTGAGCCCCAAAAAATGACAATTTAAACATGCTGTAAAAAATGATCTGTTGGGTATTTTGAGCTCAAACTAGAGGTCTGCATTCCCGCGGCTGTCCCGCGGGATCCGCGGGACCCGACCAGATATTTTGCGCCGCGGGATTAAATTTCCGACTAAAAAACGGTAGCGGTCGGTAACTCTGGTGTAATTTGAACGGGAGCGGTCGGTCATTCAATATCACGTTCCCGACGCCGACGTTCTTTCAGAACAGCATATCTTCGCTTTACCTAATCTTAATCTTATCGACCACCCGGTATAGGCTACAGTCTGCCCTGTAGGCTACTCAGGACCGTTATGCACGCGCTGCACGCACGGACCAGTAACGGTTCTTTCTGTCATGCATTGATTGTATTTTCTTAACAGCAAAATGTTACGAATTTTGATAATACGAATAAAAATAATAGCCTACACTTCTTTTTTTTTTTCACTGCGATATTTTTTCCCCTACTGTCTGCAGCAAAATGTTAAATTTTGTATATTGACAAGGCGAATAAAATAATAATAAAAAAATGTTTGTGCAGACTACATTTTTATTTTCTCTGTGAAAATGTACATGTAAAATTCTGGGAGATCTATATTAAAGCGGGATGGTCGGGTCGGGAAGAAAATTATTCTAAGCAGACAGCGGGTGAACAAATAGTGTATAGGCAGCGGGAACGGGTGGGTGCGGGATATAACCCCAGCGGGAGCGGGCGGGAGCGGGACTTAAAAAACAGTCCCGCGCAGACCTCTAGCTCAAACTTCACAAACACACTTTGGGGACATCAGAGACTTATTTTACATCTTGTGAAAAGGGGCATAATACGGGACCTTTAACCTTAAAGCAACACTAAGGGACTTTTCCTCTTCGGTCGCCCTATAGTTTGGAAGCGGATTTGTCCATTACCGCTGTCGTAAATAATTACGCCGCCCACAGCCTACTGTCGCATGCACGCTCGCTGTTTATCTAGCACCTGCTTTGAGTGAATGATGTCCACTGACAAGGTAGAGTATGTTGCATGATTTGATGAAAGTATGATGTATTGCGACATCAGAAGCGAAGAAAAACTAAATACAGTGCTATGCATAAGTTTAGACACCCATGCTAAAGTTGACTAAAAAGAGGAATAAAAAAATCATCTTTTGGAACTTAATGCCTTAATTAAAAAATTTAGGAAAATTCCAACCGTTAAGGACACCAATTTTCTTTGTGAATGAATAATGTATCGTAAATAAATAAATGTTCTTCCTTAAAATACAGGGTGCATAAGTCTGGACACCCCTATGTTAAATTCCCATAGAGGCAGGCAGATTTTTATTTTTAAAGGCCAGTTACTTCATGGATCCAGGATACTATGCATCCTGATAAAGTTCCCTTGGCCTTTGGAATTAAAATAGCCCCACATCATCACATAGCCTTCACCATACCTAGAGATTGGCATGGAGTACTTTCCATAAGATCATCTCTCAATGCAAATCAAACCAGCTATTAGGCTAACTGAAATAAAACCACTGACAGAGCACTGTCAAACCCTGAGCACAGCTTTAAGCCATGATGGACAGCCAGACATTGATGGCAGAGAAGAACTTGTATTAGAAATGCAAAACTTTCCACATCTGCCATCAAAAAATATGACAAACTTTTGAGCTCCTGACTTTCCTGCACGAGAAGAAGTTGATGGAAATTTACCCCAATATGTGGGTCGCTCTGAGAATCTCTGCCACTCTGTGACAGTCGCTGCTGCTGAAAGGAGCTTCTCTAAGCTCAAACTGATTAAAAACTATCTGAGATCTACAATGGCTCAAGAACGTCTCAGTGGACTGTCAGTCATTAGCATAAACCATGTGGTCTCACAACAGCTGTCTTATGATGATATCATAGATGACTTTGCTGCTAGAAAGGCAAGTAAGGCTGTAGAACATTTGCTATACATTTTGCATAGTGCATTCAAATTTGTGTATGGTTATTTATTTTTTGTGCAATGCTCTTATTTATAATTTTTGGAATGTTACATATGCTGTAAGAAAGGCAAGGAAAGCAAGGTTTCTGTAATATAGTTTTTTCTGCAATAACATAATATAATATAAACATTTATATTGTATCTATAATACATTGTGTGTGTTTGTGTTTGTGTGTGTTTCCAAAATATTTTCAAAATAAAAAAAACAAGATAAAGCTGTGCAGTTGGTTTCTGTGTAAGTTTATGAACAAAATGATCAGAACACAATTGTATGTGATTCCAGGGGCACCAGGTGAAAACTTGCCTATAGGGCAGCAAATTGGCCAGGGCCGGCCCTGATGTTGACACCATTACTGATTATTTAAAGGTTAAAAGACATGACATTTTGACATTTGACAAGACATTGCAGTGTCACACGCTGCAATGAAGAATGAATCACTCTTTTGAACTTATTCCATGTTGGCATTGTTGGGGTTTCTTTTTTTTTCTTTTTTTTTTTTGTCAGAATCTTATCTTGTTTCTTTGGTGACTTCTTGAGAGTTTGACAGATCATGTGAAGATGAAGTGCATCTATAAAGACCGCTAAACCTGTGGGAATCTGATGTGCAGATCCAAGCACACAACACAAAGATCACGTGCTCACATTCCAATAGACTCTGCTTCACAATTAATCATACATCAGTGATAAATATTGAAGTGTCATATACAATTGTTGTTGCTTTGGGACTATTTACACACACTCTAAAAAGTTTAACTATTATTTTTTTTGTGAAACATTTTTACACTCAATAAAATTGAGTATAAATAATTTAACATTTAAACATTTAAAAAACAATATTTAGGAGTAGCCTAAATATTAATATTAACTGTTTTTATTTATGATTAATATTAACTTTTTTTAAATTTCCCCTAAACCTTTGTAAAATAGTATTCCATACAACCACCAGTACATGAACATTGGCCTTTATTGTCGATGAGTACAGCAATAACAGCATACACTGTTGTAACATGTATACAATATTGCCTTCATTTAAACTCATTTAACAAACATTTAAAAGTACAAATGAAACATTTAAACATTCAGGTAGCCTAATTCAAGTGTAATAAACCAGTCTGTTATCCAATTTCCACCGGATCAGCGCTGGTTCTAGTGCCGGAGACGGACTCGTGCTCTGCGGGTGAACTTCGAACTTCATACCACTTTCCTGCGTTTCACTTATATAGCCGAAAGATACTGCGAGCGACTGACTCCATAACCTGTCAATAAACAAAAAGTACACAGTTCTAAGGACATTTTATCATCCAAATTAATTATATTCATTATCATGTAAACTCTGAACATCGAAATATTTCATAAATAAATAAAAATGGAATATAAAATTGTTGAAATAATATGTATTCACTTGTGCTTGACATGCATAATGTTAGCGTTTTTCACATTTAGGCTACTTAGCCTGTGAAAACATTTTTTTTCAAAAGTGACTGATTTGCTATTTTGATTAACTGATTAATTCTTCTGTTTTATAGATGAGTGCATCCAAACTCCAGGGAAGGTAATCCTGCTCATTGAAACAGTGCACTTCATTACATACACTGCTGCATTACTTACACAATTAATGTCTATGACAAAATGGATTATTCTGAGAATAACTGTTCAAAATGAACATTAGACTAAATTGTATTCAAATCAAGAATATATGAAATTCAACTATATTAAATAGCAATGTGTGATGATGATGTTCATGGTCTGTCTGTGTGATCGCTGCAACAGTGAGGTGAGAATCAAACACTCTCTGAATAAGAATGAGGAGATGTTTAGAGTCAGAAGGAGAAACACTGTTCAACAAAGCCTGCAGAAACTCGGCATACGCTGCAGTGTGGTAAAACATCTTATACTTCACAACTCTGTCAGGCTAGACCTTCTTGAAATAACCTACTAAATGGGTTTGTGTGTGTTTCAGGATGAAGTGCCAAACATTGCATTACTGGGTTCTGGAGGAGGAGAAAGAGCCATGGTGGGTTTGCTGGGATCCCTGGTTCAGCTCCAGAAAGCAGATCTTCTGGACTGTGTCCTTTATCTGAGCGGAGTCTCTGGATCCACCTGGTATGAACCCTGAGAAAACACACACACACACACACACACACACACACACACACACACACACACACACACACACACACACACACACACACACACACACCACACACAAAGAGAGAGAGAGAGAGATGGGTTGAATGTCATAAATGACACCAGTATGTTGTTCCTCTGAAGGTGCATGGCCTCCTTATATCAGGAACCAGACTGGTCCACCAAACTAGAGGCTGTGAAAGACAAGATCATCCAGAGACTCAGCGGTCCTGGAGTCAGCTGGGGAGATTCATTTGCCAAACTGAAGAAATATTACTATGAGAAAGACTTCTTCAGCTTGACTGACTTCTGGGCAGCGATGGTCGTCACAACATTTGTGAAAGAGGTCTGTAACTATTCATGACACAGGCTTCATGACTTACATGACTTATTTATGATGTGGTCACATTCAGGTAAACAAGTTGTTGAATATTTTTAATAGATTGTAATATAAGTATTTACAGTTTTTTCCAACTGCTTACACACTTTTTCAAAACTATGTCACTTTTTTCAAAACTCTACACACAATTCCCAAAACTGCACACACAAAATGCAAAATGCCTCACATCTCCTTCAAAATGTAACACTGCATACGGCATGCCAGGCTGAGAAGTATTCCTCTATGGGATTTAGAAAAGGTGAATATGGGGGTAGGTACAAAACTACAAATTGTGGATGGGTGGCAAACCAGTTTTGGACCAGAACAGCCCAGTGAAAACTTACATTGTCCCATATAACCACAAATCTAGCAGGATCTGGATCAGGGACAAGCATTGTGTAAATTGCATCCAGAAAAGTGCATATGGCCGGTGTTGTACGGACCCAGTGTGGCATTGTGATGGAGGACCCCGTTTTGAGTGATGGCAGCACACATACTGTAGTTATATTACCCCCACGCTGTCCAGGGACATTGGTAATTTCCCTCTGTCCCATTACATTTCTTCTGCGGTGCCTGATTTTGGTGAGGTTGAAGCCAACCTCATCCACATAAATAAATCAATGGCGAATTACATGGGCATCCATCTCCAATACTCTCTGAAGAGATGTCTGAAGTCCTGGAAGTAGTGTTGCATACATACCTCTACAAAGTCATGTTGCAGATTCTTAACTCTGTCAGAGTTTCTCTCAGATGGCACCTTGCACCTTGTAAAGTTGTTTCATTGTAACTTGGTGCCGTTGGAGGATGTGTTGTATGGTCGACAGGCTTATAGCATTGATGTTGTTAAATATGGTGTCATTATTCAAGATATGCTCTCTTATCTCTCGAATCCTAATTGCATTGTTGGCCAAAAACATATTTATAATTGCAGTCTCTTGTACATCTGTAAACGAGCATCCTCGTCCTCCATGATTTATTTGCCTTTCCACTCTGTAAAGAATTCAAACACAGTATGTGTTCAGGAACTGTAAACAATTTACAAAAAAATGTAGGACAGCATGATAACCAACCTCATTCATTCAATGCAGTGAAATGGATGGCTAAGAGTTACAAAATGTTTATGCAATACTATGCAGTCATACGTATTTTAAAGTACATTACTGTAATGCTAAAATAGTCAATAGTTGCATACCTGTTCTAATTTCTGAAGGTTCAAATTATGGACGCCACTGTAAATCGACTCAAATTGGTCCAGCCTCTCTCATGGTCAAACAGTGGTTGATCACATGATCAACAAGTGTTGCCCTAATCTCATCAGAGATGGTTCTCCTTCCTTCTCTTCTTTGCCCTCATCCTCTTCTTCCTCATCCTCTTCCTCCTACTCCTCTTCCAACTCTTTGTATATAGTTAGTTAGTTAGTTATAAAACTATAAATACTTTTCTTAATAAAAATCTAATTGTCTATGGTCTCCACTACAATAACGTTCTCTATAGATTGATGAACAACCATCCACAAAGTATTGGAACCAGCAGAGTAAAGACGCGTTTCCCATCTACACAGTGATCGACAAGCAATGCAAACAGCAAAAGGAAGGAGGTCTGTTTGTGTGAAAGAAAGAGACAGACAGTAAATGTGTTTGTGTCAGCTGTTATATGGACGTGTTTCTGTCTGCAGACCCCTGGTTCGAGATCACTCCACATGAAGCAGGTTATTCTCTCACTGGAGCGTTTGTGGGAGTCTCCAACTTTGGCAGTCAGTTTGAAAAAGGCTCTATGATCAAGAAGCAGCCTGAAATTGACATGCTGTACCTGCAAGGTAACAAACTAATAGATCGCTAGTTTCTGTGATCAGCCGGTGATCAGGTCTGTAATAGTCGCTCATTTCCTATAGTCAAAACAATAACATTATGAGTAGAAATGTTCAAAAATTGTTTAGACATCAATTTCAACAGCACATTGAGTAGTTAGAGAGGAGTTCCCTTTCAGTCGCTCACGTTCGATGTAACGTCGACGTGACGACGTAATTGGGATCCCATGAAAAAAAACACCACGGTTGCTAATTAACGGTTTAAATATGAACTGCAGCAGTGTTGAACTGGTCATTGCATCATATAATTAACATGGGTAACACGAGTAGGCCCACTAATAGGAGTAGGTGCACTAATATGCATGTATTGATAATGCACTGATTCATATTATTAATAGTGCACCCATTTTGTGTTTTGTGTTACCTTAACGAAAAGGGATAGGCCTACTCCACTTTTTTTGGAAATAGGCTAATTTTACAACTCCCAAGTGGAGTATCCCTTTAACAAAAACTATTAATGTATAAATCAAACTCACTAAGACTGCTAACAGTTTCTGTTCCACTCATCATTTTATTATATTCATGGTGCGTTAAGTGTCCCCAATGAACAAACTGACATAAAAACCTTTAATGTCAGATAAATTCCCAGATCAAGGATAGGCCTATCCAATGACAAAATAAATTAATAATAATAATACAAAATTATCCTTTAACCTCAAAACTCTTCAGATGAAATAAATGTCACAAATGTTCAGATGAAAAGTCAAGCATAATTATTCAATAAATATTTAGAAATTAGATTTCTTACTCCACCTTACCTAATCTGATCACAGCAAACATTTAAAAAAATGATAGGCTTTTGTTCTATTTAATTAAATCTTTATGTTTGCTGCTGATATTGTGTGTTTTCTGCAGCTCTGTGTGGCAGCGCTTTAGCTGATGGAGACGAGAATCTGAAATTCCTCTGGCAAATTATAAAAGGTACCATTGCATTTGTTCTGAAGAATCAGTTCCTCTGCCTAAAACTGACAATCATTGTCATATGAACTCTGTTTTTTTTTCTTCAGATTTCTTTAATCATTTAAGATCCCTTGAGGGAATTGGGAAAGGTAAAACATTTCTTGTTGATTTATTTATTGATGTTACATGTGGTAAAATATTTCATATATTGACGCTCTTGACATTTCGTCTACATCGAACGCACATGGCACCCTTTAGCGTCAATATGAGACGCAGATAGATATGGGCCAGAAGGCGCCTCCTAGCGGTCTAACCCTAACCCTACACTACACCTAAAATGTAGACGAAATGTCAAAAGCGTCAGTATTATGACGCCCAAGGATGAGAATGCGTTGAATATTTCATAAAACATTTTTCATTGTTTTCATGTTTGTTCACTGTGTGTTTTCTTCAGAAGATCCAGACTCCCACAAGTGTTTACAGGTGCTCTTGGACCTTGTGGACATGAATCTCTGTGTTTTGGATGGCAAAGATCCTTCTGCTCTTGAGGAATCCATCAGAACAACAGTGAACGGTAGCCTAAACCTTTTTAAAGCTAGAATTTATATATAAGGTGTTAATTTTTTGAGGAGACACAAACAAACAAACAAAGGTTATTGAACATTCCCACTGTTATTGCCCAACAAATATATTTAAAGGTCCCATTCCATGGATTATTTTTATTATTTTATAATGTTTCCAGGGGTGCCCTTATAATGTTAGTATGTTTTTTAGATAAAAAATTTGTATTATTTAGAAATAAAATGCATATTTCCTAGTAGTTAGGGAAAGCTTTTTTTACCATGTGTTCCTATAGGTGTCTAGTAACACCTCCCAATTTATCCACGGCCAAATCCTCGGGGAAACGCCTGGAGAGGCGATCAAAGTTGGGGTGCCCAGATGGCCTGGGTAAAAATAATGATAATTTTTATTTATTTATTTTTATATTACCTTTTGAGATGTCTAACTAGGGGTTTTTAGGGGTGCCGAATCTATCCCAGCCATTAGTTTTGAGTAAAAATGACTTTACAAAAAAAAAAAGAATGACCACATAAAATGGTTTTATTGAACAATTACAAAACAAAACTTACTAAATCGGTAACTAAAGGGACTGTGACCCTCTCAGGTGCTGCTGTAAAAGCAAGGCGTCAAGTGTATTTCTGTTTGTGGGAACTGTCATGGTAACTCTTGCCAGAACATCAACCAGCCTGCCAGATGATAACAGGAGTGAGGGAGATGTAGGGGAGTTGGATGAGGTTTGTTAAATTTTAAGGCAAGACACGGCAGACAAAAACATCGTTTTTTTATACTGGTCAATTTTGAGATTTTTGGATATTTGTCTTCAATAACATCTCTTCTTTCAGACTTGTGGAGAAAAAGAGTCCGAAATACACATTTAGGTCTTTATTTTTCTACACTTTGTCTGTTTGCGTCTGTAGATTTCTCATAAATTCAACAAAAGTTGGTGTTCTTAATCAACACGCTGCTCCGCGATCTCTGCCGTCACCCTGTCATCACACACACCGCTGGAAAGCTCTCTCTCTCCTGTACAATGCTGTTGGATCCAAATATGGTAATTTCCTTTTTTATCAGCAACCAATCGTGAAAGTAAAAGGGCTGAATGCGCAATCTCATTGGCTAATGATAAATATTTAAAGCCCGTTTTCTCAAAATGACTTTTCTCTCATACTCCAAGTCCGAAATCTCCACTTCAGTAGCACCTTTATACACCAAACTTCCCAGTCTTGTACCTAGTTATATTATGAAGACATATACAGAGGGATTTGTAAATATATTATTCCTAGCCTGATTTATATAACATTTTATTCCAAAAAACATGGCAAAAAATCAATTTTTTAAAGGGGTGGTTTACTGCTTTTTTTCTTTGCATGATTGTGTTTATGGGGTGCAATATAACATGTCTTCGGGGGTTTTTTTTTTAAAAGCCTTATTTTTCATAAATTTCACCTTTATTGTAAGCCGTTTTCTCCTCTGTCATTTGAACGACCGGTTTACTTCCTGATTCTATGAAACCACTCCCTCAGAAACAGGCAATGGGCTCAGATTGGTTAGTTGGGCCGGTGTGTTGTAATTGGCTAAACTGCGTAGTGCACGTTGTGGGGAAACTTCACGCCCATTATCTTTACGGGCGAAAGTTGCATGTACTCCGGTCAAATGTAAATAATGGTGTCAATACTGCTGTATCAGTTTGAGCCAGAATCAGACCCAGAAAGCAGCAATAAAGAGAGTCAAGCAGAACCTCCGCAAACACGGCTCTTACAAAACGTTTCTGAATGGTACATTTTTTTATTATTATTCTATTATACTAGCCTGACTTCGTCATAC
The DNA here is from genome assembly GCF_964197995.2 of Scardinius erythrophthalmus. NCBI lineage: Eukaryota > Metazoa > Chordata > Actinopteri > Cypriniformes > Leuciscidae > Scardinius > Scardinius erythrophthalmus. The sequence continues at coordinate 4,596,238 of NC_138225.1, forward strand.
TCATATTCTAGTCAGAATGTGAGTCTGAGACTGCTCCATAGAGATTTGATTATGGGGCGTGTCTCAACCGAACCAGAAAAAAAAAAAAACTCTGCACTCAATTGGATAGACCTACAACCAATCAGAGCAACGGAGTAAATGACGCATGTTCTTCATTCATATTTTCAACCAACAAAATGTCGCGGCTCTCTGTTCCTCTTTTAAAATGAATGCGCTGTGGATATCTTCTATAACAGACGCGATGGCGGAATCTACACATGATATTTCATAAACAAAGTTCGGGAGGAGCACGTACAAATAATCATACTTGTATCAACTTGTCATCAAACAATACCATGTCTAACGTTACCCCTATCTATCAGCATGAGGAAGCAGATTCACTCTGTCAACTTACCTAACACTCCTTGACAGTTTTTCAGCATCCCCGAATCCTCACTCTTGTCTTGTTCTCTCACAACCAGGAACACGGGGGAGTATGGCTACCGAGCCCACAGCCCTCGGACAGCACGTCATTTACGCATTTAGTCTATCTGACTTATTTGTGTGAACTCGTGAAATCTTATATATGCATTTATTCTATCTGACTTATTTGTAAATGTGAACTCGTGAAATCTCAATTCTCCAGCTGCACTCGTCTTTGTTGTAAACTAATTCAAATCAAGCGCTCTTTGGTGACGTAGGTGATTACGTTACCCTTGCTCATCTGTCCATCATCGTATAAAGCCCGCCCTGACAATTTGATTGGTCCGAACAATTTTTGTTCGGGCATAATAGCTCCTCAACGGAGCGAGTCCAGACCGAACTTCCCGACCAAAAAATATTGTGGGCGGGGTTCGGGCTGGCACCCAGGCTACTATTATACTATTATTATATAAGAATTTCGATGCTCTGTTACTTGAAAATGCTACTGCTGCTTGTTAGCTTTTGAGATACGATTTTCTCCTGATTAAACATTTAATATAGGCCTACATGACTGAGTAATACCGTTTTTTTAAAGTTATTGTTTTATCGATTACATATAATTTTTTTAACTTTATACACGTTTGTCTTATACACACAAAATAGCATCGAACTAACTGGCTACTATAAACAAACAGCGTTGGTTTACGTTCTTGATCAAATCGAAAAATTACGTCATAAAGTATACATGGAAAATACATTTACAAAATTAGTACATAATTACAAATTCAGGTCCAAAATGTTTGTACGCGTTTGTCATAGACACACGAACTAAGTGGCTACTAAAGCCAGCGCTGGCATTTGTTTACGTCCTTGATAAAACTAAAACATTACGTCTGAAATGAAATACATTTAAAATTATTAAGTCTTACTTACTTACAGGTTGTGGCCCAACAACTGCTGCCTCTGGTTTTAAAGTTGGAACTGCTTCATGTTTTAGTAACAGTTTCTTGTTGAATCCGGCATTGAATTCGTGGAGATTCTGGAAGCTGTCTTCCGTAAAATGCGCAGCACAGAGAGCTAAATTACGATTGTAATTTTCAGGAACATAATCAAACATAAATTTTAGCCATTGTTGATGAACTACAGCATCTGTAGGAAGCCTGAACACAGAAGACCTGACATCTGGGTGAAAATAACACACTTTCGACGGCATAGCTACAGCTCTCCACTATAACTCTTCCTCTTCGACAAAGCCGCAGAAATATGGCCATGCCCCCTTTTTTGCATAGTCCGGAGGGAGGGTTGATGTGGGTTAGTTACGTATAAAACCCGGGAAGTATCTCGTTGTAGTCCCATTCGAGTCGTTTTTGTAGGCATTAAACTTCCTGATTTTTAAAGGGTCATGAAACCCCCCTCTTTCAGCTCAAGTCTAGCTCACAATCTTTTTGAAAAATGCAACTTAAATGGGCGTGGTGGCTGTGAGAAGGAGGGAGGGGAGTGGGTGTGGTATGGCATGGCAGGCGAGAGGGGAGGGGGGAAACTGTCATCGCCAGTGGCCCATGCATATCGACTGCCACTAAAAATCAGTGGTAAAACATGAGGAAATGCTAGATTTTCTTTATAGCTGGCAAAGTTAAAGTCTAATGAAATACACGGACACCTTGTTTTTGTCCTTTCAAAAGTAACTGAATGCCCTGCTACATATTAGCCTACTACAGTAATCATAATTGTATTTAAACATATAAATGTACATGTATATGTATAATTATGTCATTATAAAATATATATTTGTTTATATACACACAATAAATGCATATATTTGAAAGTAATAAATTTTCCGCTTAAAAAAAAAAAAAAAAAACGTTCCGTACATAGCCATCTACGCGCCCCCTGAACCCACATAATAAAGATAGACAGTGACATAGAAGTTTGCACAAATTAAGCATACGTTCCACACAATTGAGGTATTATCGAAATATATACATTTTAATAACGAGTGATTATTTAACAAAAGGCAAGTAAAACGGTCAGGGTTACATTCTAGACACAGACACAGACACACACACACACACACACACACACACACACACCTCTGAAGCGATAGAAAAGTCCTCGCGACCGTATCACTCGCAAGACGAAATTGCATTGGTGTACAAGTCCACCATTCTCCAGTTGAATGGTTGCTACACACACATAGATGTGTCCGTGGTTGATGGGCAACCAACCGCCCGCAGTCAGAGTCTAGCCCGGGCAGCATCGCGGGGAAAGATGCACTGGAACTTTTGCACCACGAAAACAAACGCGCGTCCCATCATTGCCTCTCTCATCTACTACGCGATATCACAGTTTGACATGTCTGTCATTGGAAAGTTCCACGTGGTGTCATGAATAATTAAGAGAAAGTGTCTTCTCATTGGATAAGAAAACTCAGTATATGAATAATTATGAGACACCGATGAGTCATCAATGTACTATAGTGCTCTGCCACGTCACTGCCTGTGACGTGGACACGATGAAGATTTTAAACCCGGAAGACGAAAATAGCGGAAAAAAACTAAAATTTAACCATTTCCCCCCTACTATTAAATCTAACAGATGCTAACATTGTCTTCAATGGTGTTCAACACACATACCTCTGTTAAAATCTCAGAAAATTTGGTTTAGGGTTTCATGACCCTTTAACCCTTAAAGGGGCAAGCATAAATAAATTTGATGGAAAAATTATTCATTGCTATTTTTGTATGTATCTAGACTAAAATGACACAGTTCATGCATTTTTTCCAAAATATGACCTTTATTTTCTAAGTTACACTCTGTATCTCCCGAGATACATTGACCATTTAGGGTAACATTTTGCAATGTATTCTTTTTTATTATAGTTCATATGACAACTTTTACACTACACTACGCTACGCCACGCCACGCCACGCCACACCACACCACACCACACCACATTACACTACACTACACTACACTACACTACACTACATTACACTACACTACATTACACTACACTACACTACATTACACTACACTACATTACACTACACTACACTACACTACACTACATTACACTACACTACACTACATTACACTACACTACACTACATTACACAACACACTACACCACACTACATTACTCTACACTACACTACATTGCATTACACTACACTACACTACATTACACTACATTACACTACACACTACACCACACTACATTACACTACACTACTCTACTCTACACTACACTACACTACTCTACACTACACTACACTACTCTACACTACACTACACTACACTACATTACACTACACTACACTACATTACACTACACACTACACCACACTACATTACACTACACTACACTACATTACACTACACTACACTACTCTACACTACACTACATTACACTACACTACACTACACTACATAACACTACACACTACACCACACTACATTACACTACACTACACTACATTACACCACACTACACTACACTACACACTACACCACACTACATTACACTACACTACACTACACTACACTACTCTACACTACACTACACTACACTACATTACACCACACTACACTACACTACACTACACTACACTACACTACACTACACCACACCACACTACATTACACTACACTACACTATACTACACTACACTACACTACACTACATTACACCACACTACACTACATTACATTACACTACACTACACTACATTACACTACACTACACTACATTACACCACACTACACTACACTACATTACACTACACTACATTACACTACACTACACTACACTACATTACACTACACTACACCACACTACACTACACTACATTACACTACACTACATTACACTACACTACACTACATTACACTACACTACACTACACTACTCTACACTACATTACACCACACTACATTACATTACACTACACTACACTACATTACACTACACTACACTACATTACACTACACTACATTACACTTCACTACACTACACTACATTACACTACACTACACTACACTACATTACACTACACTACACTACACCACACTACACTACACTACATTACACTACATTACACCACACTACACTACACTACACTACACCACACTACACTACACTACTCTACACTACACTACATTACACCACACTACACTACACTACTCTACACTACACTACATTACACCACACTACACTACACTACACTACACTACATTACACTACACTACATTACACTACACTACACTACACTACTCTACACTACACTACATTACACTACACTACACCACACTACATTACACTACACTACATTACACTACACTACATTACACTACACTACACTACACTACTCTACACTACATTACACCACACTACATTACATTACACTACACTACACTACATTACACTACACTACACTACATTACACTACACTACATTACACTTCACTACACTACACTACACTACATTACACTACACTACACTACACTACATTACACTACACTACACCACACTACACTACACTACATTACACTACACTACATTACACCACACTACACTACACTACACTACACCACACTACACTACACTACACTACTCTACACTACACTACATTACACCACACTACACTACACTACTCTACACTACACTACATTACACCACACTACACTACACTACACTACACTACACTACATTACACTACACTACACTACACTACACTACATTACACCACACCACACCACACCACACCACACCACACCACACTACATTACACCACACCACACCACACCACACCACACCACATTACACTACACTACACTACACTACACTACACTACACTACACTACACTACTCTACACTACACTACATTACACCACACTACACCACACTACACCACACCACACCACACTACATTACACTACACTACATTACACTACACTACACTACACTACATTACACTACACTACACTACACTACACTACATTACACTACACTACACTACACTACACCACACTACTCCACACTACACTACACCACATTACACTACACTACATTACACTACACTACATTACACCACACTACACTACACTACACTACACTACACTACACTACACTACACTACACTACTCTACACTACACTACATTACACCACACTACACTACACTACACTACTCTACACTACACTACATTACACCACACTACACTACACCACACTACACTACACTACACTACACTACACTACACTACACTACACTACATTACACCACACCACACCACACCACACCACACCACACCACACTACACTACTCTACACTACACTACACTACACTACACTACACTACTCTACACTACACCACACCACACCACACCACACCACACCACACCACACCACACCACACTACATTACACTACACTACACTACACTACACTACATTACACTACACTACACTACATTACACTACACTACATTACACTACACTACACTACACTACACTACATTACACTACACTACACTACACTACACTACACTACATTACACCACACTACACTACATTACATTACACTACACTACACTACATTACACTACACTACACTACACTACATTACACCACACTACACTACACTACATTACACTACACTACACTACACCACACTACACTACACTACATTACACTACACTACATTACACTACACTACATTACACCACACTACACTACTACACTACACTACATTACACTACACTACACTACACTACTCTACACTACACTACATTACACCACACTACACTACACTACACTACACTACACTACATTACACTACACTACACTACACCACACTACACTACACTACATTACACCACACCACACCACACTACACTACATTACACCACACTACACTACACTACACTACACCACATTACACTACACCACATTACACTACACTACTCTACACTACTCTACACTACACTATATTACACTACACCACACCACACCACACCACACCACACCACACCACACCACACCACACCACACCACACCACACCACACCACACCACACCACACCACACCACACCACACTACACTACACTACACTACATTACACTACACTACACTACATTACACTACACTACATTACACTACACTACACTACACTACACTACATTACACTACACTACACTACACTACACTACACTACATTACACTACACTACATTACACTACACTACACTACACTACACTACACTACACTACACTACACTACACTACACTACACTACATTACATTACACTACACTACACTACATTACACTACACTACACTACACCACACTACACTACACTACATTACACCACACCACACCACACTACACTACATTACACCACACTACACTACACTACACTACACCACATTACACTACACCACATTACACTACACTACTCTACACTACACTATATTACACTACATTACACCACACCACACCACACCACACCACACCACACCACACCACACCACACCACACCACACCACACCACACTACACTACACTACACTACACCACACCACACCACACCACACTACATCACATTACACTACACTACTCTACACTACACTATATTACACTACATTACACCACACCACACCACACCACACCACACCACACCACACCACACCACACCACACCACACCACACTACACTACACTACACTACACCACACCACACCACACCACACTACATTACACTACACCACACCACACCACACCACACCACACCACACCACACCACACCACACCACACCACACCACACCACACCACACCACACCACACCACACCACTCTACACCACACTACATTACACTACACTACACTACACTACACTACACTACACTACACTACACTACACCACACCACACCACACCACACCACACCACACCACACCACACCACACCACACCACACCACACCACACCACACCACACCACACCACACCACACCACACCACACCACACTACACTACACTACACTACACTACACTACACTACACTACACTACACTACACCACACCACACTACACTACACTACACTACTCTACACTACATTACACCACACTACACCACACTACACTACACTACACTACACTACACTACACTACATTACACTACACTACATTACACTACACTACATTACACCACACTACACTACACTACACCACACTACACCACACCACACCACACCACACCACACCACACCACACCACACCACACCACACCACACTACACTACACTACACTACACTACACTACACTACACTACACCACACCACACCACACCACACCACACCACACTACACTACACTACACTACACTACACCACACTACACCACACCACACCACACTACATTACACTACACTACACTACACTACATTACACCACACTACACTACACTACACTACACTACATTACACTACACTACACTACACCACACCACACTACATTACACTACACTACACTACACTACATTACACCACACTACACTACACTACACTACACTACATTACACTACACTACATTACACTACATTACACTACACTACATTACACTACACTACACTACACTACACTACATTACACCACACTACACCACACTACACTACACTACACCACACTACACTACACCACACTACACTACACTACACCACACTACACTACATTACACTACATTACACTACACTACTCTACACTACATTACACTACACTACTCTACACTACACTACACTACACTACACTACACTACACTACACCACACCACACCACACTACACTACACTACACTACACTACACTACACTACACTACACTACATTACACCACACTACACCACACTACACTACACTACACTACACTACACTACACTACACTACATTACACTACACTACATTACACTACACTACATTACACTACACTACACTACACTACACTACTCTACACTACACTACACTACACTACACTACACTACACTACACCACACCACACCACACTACACTACACTACACTACACTACACTACACTACACTACACTACATTACACCACACTACACCACACTACACTACACTACACTACACTACACTACACTACACTACATTACACTACACTACATTACACTACACTACATTACACTACACTACACTACACTACACTACACTACACCACACCACACCACACTACACCACACTACACTACACTACACTACACTACACTACACTACACTACACTACACTACACTACACTACACTACACTACACTACACCACACCACACTACACTACACTACACTACTCTACACTACATTACACCACACTACACCACACTACACTACACTACACTACACTACACTACACTACATTACACTACACTACATTACACTACACTACACTACACTACACCACACTACACTACACTACACCACACTACACCACACCACACCACACCACACCACACCACACCACACCACACCACACCACACCACACCACACCACACCACACCACACTACACTACACTACACCACACCACACCACACCACACCACACCACACCACACTACACTACACTACACCACACTACACCACACCACACCACACTACATTACACTACACTACACTACACTACATTACACCACACTACACTACACTACACTACACTACATTACACTACACTACACTACACTACACCACACCACACCACACTACATTACACTACACTACACTACACTACATTACACCACACTACACTACACTACACTACACTACATTACACTACACTACATTACACTACATTACACTACACTACATTACACTACACTACACTACACTACACTACATTACACCACACTACACCACACTACACTACACTACACCACACTACACTACACCACACTACACCACACTACACCACATTACACTACATTACACTACACTACTCTACACTACATTACACTACACTACTCTACACTACACTACACTACTCTACACTACACTACACTACACTACACTACACTACATTACACTACACTACACTACACCACACCACACCACACTACATTACACTACACTACACTACACTACATTACACCACACTACACTACACTACACTACACTACATTACACTACACTACATTACACTACATTACACTACACTACATTACACTACACTACACTACACTACACTACACTACATTACACCACACTACACCACACTACACTACACTACACCACACTACACTACACCACACTACACCACACTACACCACATTACACTACATTACACTACACCACTCTACACTACACTACACTACACTACACTACACTACACTACACTACACTACACTACACTACACTACACTACACCACACCACACTACACTACACTACACTACACTACACTACACCACACTACACTACACTACACTACATTACACTACATTACACTACACTACATTACACTACACTACACTACACTACATTACACCACACTACACCACACTACACTACACTACACCACACTACACTACACTACACTACATTACACTACACTACACTACACTACACTACACTACACTACACTACACTACATTACACCACACTACTACACTACACTACACTACACTACACTACACTACACTACACTACACTACATTACACTACACTACACTACACTACACTACACTACATTACACCACACTACACCACACTACACCACACTACACCACACTACACTACACTACACCACACTACACTACACTACATTACACCACACTACTACACTACACTACACTACACTACACTACACTACATTACACCACACTACTACACTACACTACACTACACTACACTACACTACACTACACTACATTACACTACATTACACTACACTACACTACACTACACTACATTACACCACACTACACCACACTACACCACACTACACCACACTACACCACACTACACCACACTACACCACACTACACTACACTACACTACACTACACTACACTACACTACACTACATTACACCACACTACACCACACTACACCACACTACACTACACTACACCACACCACACTACACTACACTACACTACACTACACTACACTACACTACACTACATTACACTACATTACACTACACTACACCACTCTACACTACATTACACTACACTACACTACACTACACTACACTACACTACACTACACTACACTACACTACACTACACTACACTACACTACACCACACCACACTACACTACACTACACTACACTACACCACACTACACTACACTACACTACATTACACTACATTACACTACACTACATTACACTACACTACACTACACTACATTACACCACACTACACCACACTACACTACACTACACCACACTACACTACACTACACTACATTACACTACACTACACTACACTACACTACACTACACTACACTACACTACACTACATTACACCACACTACTACACTACACTACACTACACTACACTACACTACATTACACTACACTACACTACACTACACTACACTACACTACATTACACCACACTACACCACACTACACCACACTACACCACACTACACTACACTACACCACACTACACTACACTACATTACACCACACTACTACACTACACTACACTACACTACACTACACTACATTACACCACACTACTACACTACACTACACTACACTACACTACACTACACTACACTACATTACACTACATTACACTACACTACACTACACTACACTACATTACACTACATTACACCACACTACACCACACTACACCACACTACACCACACTACACTACACTACACTACACTACACTACACTACACTACACTACATTACACCACACTACACCACACTACACCACACTACACCACACTACACCACACTACACCACACTACACTACACTACACTACACTACACTACACTACACTACACTACACCACACCACACCACACCACACCACACCACACCACACCACACCACACCACACTACATTACACCACACTACATTACACCACACTACACTACACTACACTACACTACACTACACTACACTACACTACACTACACTACACTACACTACACCACACTACACCACACCACACCACACTACACTACACTACATTACACCACACTACACTACATTACACCACACCACACCACACCACACCACACTACACTACACTACACTACACTACACTACACTACACTACACTACACTACACTACACTACACTACACTACACTACACTACACTACACTACACTACACTACACCACACTACACTACACTACACTACACTACACCACACCACACCACACCACACCACACTACATTACACCACACCACACTACACTACACTACACTACACTACACCACACCACACCACACCACACCACACCACACCACACCACACTACACTACACTACACTACACCACACCACACCACACCACACCACACCACACCACACTACACTACACCACACTACACCACACTACACCACACCACACCACACTACATTACACTACACTACATTACACCACACTACTCTACACTACACTACACTACACTACACTACACTACATTACACCACACTACACTACATTACATTACACCACACTACACTACACTACATTACACTACACTACACTACATTACACTACACTACACTACACTACATTACACTACACTACACTACATTACACCACACTACACCACACCACACTACACTACACCACACTACACTACACCACACTACACTACACCACACTACACTACACTACACCACACTACACTACACTACACTACACTACACTACACTACACTACACTACACTACATTACACTACACTACTCTACACTACACTACACTACACTACACTACACTACACTACACTACACTACACTACACTACACTACACTACATTACACTACACTACACTACACTACATTACACCACACTACACCACACTACACTACACTACACCACACTACACTACACTACACTACACTACTCTACACTACATTACACTACACTACTCTACACTACATTACACTACACTACTCTACACTACACTACACTACACTACACTACACTACACTACACTACACTACACTACACTACATTACACTACACTACACTACACTACACTACACTACACTACACTACATTACACTACACTACACTACACTACACTACACTACACTACACTACACTACACTACACTACACCACACTACACTACATTACACTACACTACTCTACACTACATTACACTACACTACTCTACACTACACTACACTACACTACACTACACTACACTACACTACACTACACTACACTACACTACATTACACTACACTACACTACACTACATTACACCACACTACACCACACTACACTACACTACACCACACTACACTACACTACACTACATTACACTACACTACACTACACCACACTACACTACACTACACTACACTACACTACATTACACCACACTACTACACTACACTACACTACACTACACTACACTACACTACACTACACTACACTACATTACACTACATTACACTACACTACACTACACTACACTACATTACACCACACTACACCACACTACACCACACTACACCACACTACACTACACTACACTACACTACACTACACTACATTACACCACACTACTACACTACACTACACTACACTACACTACACTACACTACACTACATTACACTACATTACACTACACTACACTACACTACACTACATTACACCACACTACACTACATTACACCACACCACACCACACTACACTACACTACACTACACTACACTACACTACACTACACTACACTACATTACACTACACTACACTACACTACACTACACTACACTACACTACACTACACTACACTACTACACTACACTACACTACACTACACTACACTACACTACACTACATTACACCACACTACACCACACTACACCACACTACACCACACTACACCACACTACACTACACTAATGTAGTGTAGTGTAGTGTAGTGTAGTGTAGTGTAGTGTGGTGTAGTGTGGTGTAGTGTGGTGTAGTGTGGTGTAATGTAGTGTAGTGTAGTGTAGTGTAGTGTAGTGTAGTGTAGTGTAGTAGTGTAGTGTAGTGTAGTGTAGTGTAGTGTAGTGTAGTGTAGTGTAGTGTAATGTAGTGTAGTGTAGTGTAGTGTAGTGTAATGTAGTGTAGTGTAGTGTAGTGTAGTGTAGTGTAGTGTAGTGTAGTGTAGTGTAGTGTAGTAGTGTAGTGTAGTGTAGTGTAGTGTAGTGTAGTGTAGTGTAGTGTAATGTAGTGTAGTGTAGTGTAGTGTAGTGTAGTGTAGTGTAGTGTACACCACACTACTACACTACACTACACTACACTACACTACACTACACTACACTACACTACACTACACTACATTACACTACACTACACTACACTACACTACACTACATTACACTACATTACACTACACTACACTACATTACACCACACTACACCACACTACACCACACTACACTACACTACACTACACTACACTACACTACACTACACTACACTACACTACATTACACCACACCACACCACACCACACCACACCACACTACACTACACTACACTACACTACACTACACTACACTACACTACACTACACTACACTACACTACACTACACTACACTACACTACACCACACCACACCACACCACACCACACCACACCACACCACACCACACTACACTACACTACACTACACTACATTACACCACACTACACTACACTACACTACACTACACTACACTACACTACACCACACCACACCACACCACACCACACCACACCACACCACACCACACCACACCACACCACACCACACCACACCACACCACACCACACTACATTACACCACACTACATTACACCACACTACACTACACCACACCACACCACACCACACCACACCACACCACACCACACCACACTACACTACACTACACTACACCACACTACACTACATTACACCACACCACACCACACTACACTACACTACACTACACTACACTACACTACACTACACTACACCACACTACACCACACCACACCACACCACACTACATTACACCACACCACACTACACTACACTACACTACACTACACTACACCACACCACACCACACCACACCACACCACACCACACCACACTACACTACACTACACTACACCACACCACACTACACTACACCACACTACACCACACTACACCACACCACACCACACTACATTACACTACACTACATTACACCACACTACTCTACACTACACTACACTACACTACACTACACTACATTACACCACACTACACTACATTACATTACACCACACTACACTACACTACATTACACTACACTACACTACATTACACTACACTACACTACACTACATTACACTACACTACACTACATTACACTACACTACATTACACTACACTACACTACATTACACTACACTACACTACACCACACTACACTACATTACACTACACTACACTACATTACACCACACTACACCACACTACACTACACTACACCACACTACACTACACTACACTACACTACACTACATTACACTACACCACACTACACCACACTACACTACACTACTCTACACTACACTACATTACACCACACCACACCACACTACACTACACTACACTACACTACACTACATTACACTACACTACATTACATTACACTACACTACACTACACCACACTACACTACATTACACTACACTACACTACACCACACTACACTACATTACACCACACTACACTACATTACACCACACTACACCACACTACACTACACTACACCACACTACACTACACTACACCACACTACACCACACTACACTACTCTACACCACACTACACCACACTACACTACACTACACTACATTACATTACACTACACTACATTACACTACACTACACTACACTACACTACACTACATTACACTACACTACACTACACTACACCACACTACACTACACTACACTACACCACACCACACTACACTACACTACACCACACTACACTACACTACACCACACTACACTACACTACACTACATTACACTACACTACACTACACCACACTACACTACTCTACACTACACTACATTACACCACACTACATTACACTACACTACACTACACCACACCACACTACACTACACCACACTACACTACATTACACCACACTACACTACATTACACCACACTACACTACACTACATTACACTACACTACACTACATTACACTACACTACACTACACTACATTACACTACACTACACTACATTACACTACACTACATTACACTACACTACACTACATTACACTACACTACACTACACCACACTACACTACATTACACTACACTACACTACATTACACCACACTACACCACACTACACTACACTACACCACACTACACTACACTACACTACACTACACTACATTACACTACACCACACTACACCACACTACACTACACTACTCTACACTACACTACATTACACCACACCACACCACACTACACTACACTACACTACACTACACTACACTACATTACACTACACTACATTACATTACACTACACTACACTACACCACACTACACTACATTACACTACACTACACTACACCACACTACACTACATTACACCACACTACACTACATTACACCACACTACACCACACTACACTACACTACACCACACTACACTACACTACACCACACTACACCACACTACACTACTCTACACCACACTACACCACACTACACTACACTACACTACACTACATTACACTACACTACATTACACTACACTACACTACACTACACTACACTACATTACACTACACTACACTACACTACACCACACTACACTACACTACACTACACCACACTACACTACACTACACCACACTACACTACACTACACCACACTACACTACACTACACTACATTACACTACACTACACTACACCACACTACACTACTCTACACTACACTACATTACACCACACTACATTACACTACACTACACTACACCACACCACACTACACTACACCACACTACACTACATTACACCACACTACACTACATTACACCACACTACACCACACTACACCACACTACACCACATTACATTACACCACACCACACCACACTACACCACACCACACTACACTACACTACACTACACTACACTACACCACACCACACCACACCACACCACACCACACCACACCACACCACACCACACCACACCACACCACACCACACCACACCACACCACACCACACCACACCACTCTACACCACACCACACCACACCACACCACACCACACCACACCACACCACACCACACCACACCACACCACACCACACTACATTACACCACACCACACCACACCACACCACACCACACCACTCTACACTACACTACACTACACCACACCACACCACACCACACCACACCACACCACACCACACCACACCACACTACACCACACCACATTACACCACATTACACCACACCACACCACACCACACCACACCACACCACACCACACCACACCACACTACACCACACTACACTACACTACACTACACTACACTACACTACACTACACTACACTACACCACACCACACCACACCACACCACACCACACCACACCACACCACACTACACTACACAACACTACATTACACCACACTACACCACACCACACCACACTACACTACACTACATTACACTACACTACACTACACTACACTACACTACACTACACTACACTACACTACACTACACTACACTACACTACACTACACCACACCACACTACATTACACCACACTACACTACACTACACTACACTACACTACACTACACCACACCACACCACACCACACCACACCACACCACACCACACCACACCACACCACACCACACTACATTACACCACACTACACTACACTACACTACACTACACTACACTACACCACACCACACCACACCACACCACACCACACCACACCACACCACACTACACACCACACCACACCACACCACACCACACCACACCACACCACACTACACTACACTACACTACACCACACCACACCACACCACACCACACCACACCACACTACACTACACTACACTACACTACACCACACTACACCACACCACACTACATTACACTACACTACACTACACTACACCACATTACACTACACCACATTACACTACACTACTCTACACTACACTATATTACACTACATTACACTACACTACTCTACACTACACTACTCTACTCTACACTACACTACACTACACTACACTACACTACATTACACTACATTACACTACATTACACTACACTACATTACACTACACTACATTACACTACACTACTCTACACTACACTACACTACACTACACTACTGTACACTACTGTACACTACACTACACTACACTACACTACACTACACTACATTACACTACACACTACACCACACTACATTACACTACACTACACTACACTACACCACACCACACTACATTACACTACATTGCATTACACCACACCGCATTACACCACACTACACTACACTACACTACACTACATTACACTACATTACACTACACTACACTACATTACATTACACTACACTACACTACACTACATTACACTACACACTACACCACACTACACCACACTACACTACATTACATTACACTACACTACACTACACTACATTACACTACACTACACACTACACTACACTACACTACATTACACTATACTACATTACACTATACTACACTACATTACACTACACTACACTACACACTACACTACACTACACTACACTACACTAAACTAAACTACACTACACTACATTACACTATACTACACTACACTACACTACATTACACTACACTACATTACATTACATTACATTACACTACACTACACTACATTACACTATACTACATTACACTATACTACATTACACTACACTACATTACACTACACTACACCACACTACACTACATTACATTACACTACACTACACTACACTACATTACACTACACTACACTACACTACACTACATTACATTACATTACATTACACTACACTACACTACATTACATTACACTACACTACACTACAAGTTAAAGAAAAAACTTTATCCTATTCAATATCTGTAGAGAACAGGCCTCAAAACATAAGAATATCTGTGAGTGATCAGCCCTGTTAAATACCCTTATATGGGCGATGTATCCCCCAGGATACAGACATTCAATGCCTGATAATCAAAGTTGTGAGAAGATTATTTTAAAAATATCCACAAGAACATGTAAAACTATCCTTAAAAAACTATTTTCTAAAACAAAATCACTCTAAAATATCATAATCGTAAAAAATATAAAAACACTTTCCTCATGGCCAGTGTCTTTGTCCATGTATGCTGCCATTTTGGATTTTGATACAAATATTTGGAATGTTGGCATAAAGTCACATGACCTGATTACATGACCCATCACCCCATCAGTGTTTCTCATCAACTACAACCACATAATGCCCCTCCCCCCATAGCCCTCCCCCCTACAGCCTGTTAAATGACTGTATCCCCCAAGATACAAAAACTCTTTAAGGGTTAAAAGAAGATATCTCTGCTTACGTTGAACTTTCAGCGCAGCAACTTTGCAGATACTGTTCATACACCAGCAGCAACAGTACACACTATTTAAAATGAAAAAAGTGAAATCGCAATCAACCACCCCTTTAAGGCTATTGACAGTATTTTCGGATTTACAGGATAACAAAAGTAGATATCCATAAATCCCTCAGTAATTTTTTTCCCATCTAATATGTGAACACAATGAAAAAATAATTTTTAACCTGGCTTTATCCAATACTCAGATTTAGTTTTTTTAAATATATGCAAATTAGCGCATATTTAATTAGATATTGCCTAATTTGCATATTTAAACATTAAATTACAGAAAACTTGTAATACATTTTTTTTCTCATCTTAATATAGGTAATCAACTGGGAAAGTTTCATGGTGATATCTGCTAGTTAAAAATTTGACTCTTTTCAACTGTAGTGAATCGCCTTAAACCGATTTAGTAAGTTTTGTTTTGTAATTGTTCAATAAAACCATTTTATGTGGGCATTTTTTTTTTTTTTTTTTTGTAAAGTCATTTTACTCAAAACTAATGGATGGGATAGATTCGACACCCCTAAAAACCCCTAGTTAGACATCTCAAAAGGTAATATTAAAAAACAAAAAAAACAAACATTATTTTTACCCAGGCCATCTGGGCACCCCAACTTTGATCGCCTCTCCAGGCGTTTCCCCGAGGATTTGGCCGTGGATAAATTGGGAGGTGTTACTAGACACCTACACTCTAAAATTGGCTGGGTTAAAAACAACCCAATTGGCAACCCAGTGCTGGGTAAATATTGGACAGAACACATGCTGGGTTAAATTAACCCAGTGACATTTTAACCCAGCAGGCTGGGTTGTCTAGAAACCCAAGATGTAGTAATTTTTTTACCATTAATGGATTTGCTATTCTGGGTTATTTTTGCTGGGTTATTTTTCTTTTTCTTATAATTTCACCTGTGCTTTACTGTAAAACTTTGAATTAAGAAACAATGAAGAACATGTTTAGACTTAAAATAATTTTTATGCTTGTCAACTGACATTCACAAATGTGTTAAAATTGGCAACAATGACAACAAACTGCACATTAAATTTAAATGCAAAAATCATTTAGTGCTGACATCAAAGTAGTTCAATATTGTCAGTTTTAATAAATAAATAAAGATTAGTTCTAAAACTATTACGTTTAACGGTTTAAATACAGTGACATTGACAATTATATTTTAAATTCAGCAAATGCAAAATCATTTAAAAATACATCAAGTATTAAATAGTCAAATACAATTAAAGAAAGAAAGAAGATTAGTTCTGAACAATGACATTTATACGTTTAACTATTACATGTGTAACGGTCTAAATACGCAGTGAAATCAACAGACAATTCATTTTAAAGTCAGCAAATGCAAAATCATTTTTAAAATATGCAAAAATGTACACAAGTATAGTTAAATAAAGTCAAATACAGTTAAGAAAGAAAGAAAATTAGTTTTGAACAATGTAATTTATACCATTTAATTCTTAGGAAATTAAAGTGAAATTCACAGATGTGCAAAATTGTAGGCCTATTTTACAGTATGTACACAGTGAAATTTACTTTTTTTTTGACTCCGAAGAAGACGACTCTTAGACACGGGTTATGTAGACTCTGCCCAGTTTAGAAATTCCACCATGTGCGTTCCGACCTATAAAAGAAAATAAACACAAAAATACAGATTGTTTAAATGGCAATGGTTTCATTATTCAGTTGAAGTCAGTTCAGTGTTGATTCAATTCAGTTCAATAACTGTGTGAAGTTTATCATGAAATGGAGTTTATCATGATTTCAACAATCAATATTTTTATTTGGCGAAAAGCCATATAATAAGTGGTATGCTTTACATTGTCTTGTTTGATCTTGTTTTTTTGTCTAGGATCAAAGTTGCTTAACAGGAATTGTTTTGAGGTAATGTACATCCAGTCAGTTTTCATCACAAAATAAACTCCTTCAGGGTGATATGAGATCCCTCCACTTTGTGTTGATTACCCTGTTGAAGTTTATTCTGCAATATCAACTGGCTGGATGTACAGTATCCCTTGCGTAATGAACAGGCAGTTCCAGTCAGGTCACAAAGCAATTTAAATAGCAGTTATGCGGTTTTATACTCACTAGTTGAAGATCAATGAAAGCCTTTCTAGCTAGCTTCGTCAATAGATGGCCGATTTACCTTCTGACCAATACACTGTGGCAGGAAGAAGAAGGGGAAGGACCAAAAGAGCAAAATCACCTCTATTCTCTGCAGAAAAGAGACATAACATCTCAGAAACAGGACCAGCTAAAACAAATATACTAAAGTTTGTGCAAAAAGCTACAGACATAAAAATTAAATATGCAATAATGATACTAAATACCTTGCCTTTTATGTTGTATTGAAGATTTAAAACAACAAACATCACCTTGTGGAATATTTTCCAAAGACTGATTCAATTTTTCTAAATTAATTGCAATCCTTAAAATTTTGTTACATAAAATAGGCTAGGCCTATCTCACTTTGGAGTGACTGATTTTTGTAACCTTACAGATCTTTTTTATGCAAACAGCAACACAACACACTAACTAAAGTTGAAAAAATTAAAAAGAATAGCAGGGCCATACTATAGTAGGTTTGAATAGTAGGTTCATTAAAAAATGAACATGTAGCTACTGATATTTATCCAAATGAATCGACATTGAATCAAGATCGGAATCGAACCACAAGCTTAGGTATAAATTGCTAAATTCAGAAGTTGGCAGCCTTGTGAGCTACCTATATTTAAGCACGGATCAAATTTATATGCGTTAAGTTTCGCGAGGTTGAGTTGATTATCACAGGCAGTCAATTATAGATGTAAAAGCAGCAAAAGTGTATAATAAACATGAACTTACCGTTAAACTTGTCGATAAGACTGGGTAACTGCCACTCGAAGAGAAGAGTTCATATCCATATGGTTTTCTAACTAGGAAAAAAAAACGAAATTTTAAATTACATCACTTACCAAAAACGAATTTATGTAGCCTATGTAAAAAATACTTTTTGTACCACACCAAATCACCTCACTGGTCCAACCCACGGCACTGATGTACGGTAAGCATGCACGCACTTTGAAAGTGTTCGCGGTGCTGATAAGTCGATTCATTTCCGGGAATCATTTTGTTTCAAACTTGCAAGTGTGAACCGGTTTATTTGAACCGGATGGTAGTTTCTTTTATACCTGCGGTCCCACGACATTTACGTACTAGGCTACTTTTTATGTATTTTACATGTCGGTAAGGACAATTGCAGGCGTTTTACCTAAGGGCAGCGAGTCATATTACTCAATTGTTTTGTTTTGAGTGACTCGACTCACTTTGTTCAATTCGCTTGTCAGTGACAGAAACGACTCTTTCCTCTGTTTTCACAGATATTCACATATTTCATAATTCCGTGTGATACAGAATCATTAACTGTATTAATCTGTCGTCTCACATTAAAATGACTATGCGAGTCAATATCTGATTCTGAGGTAACTTAATAGCCGTTTGTCGTAAGTTGCATCACCAATTTTAGTTTAATCAATTATTATCAATTTAAGAATTATTGGTGCGAAAAAAGTTATAATTGTGCTAATTCAAACTAATTATTAAGAAAAAATAAAATAAAACATTATATAAACTTACCTTAAAACAGTTGCACCCAGCTGCTTTGCCCCTTTGTCCTCTCAAAATGACAGCTTGGGAGCGAATTTAAACATCTCCAAGGCGGGAAGCTCGTGAAACAACCCAGCGTTGCGACCCAGCAGGTTTAACCCAAAAACTGGAAAATTAAAACTACCCAAAGGTGTTTTAAATGTGATAAAATAACCCAACAAAATTACCCAACAGACTTGACCCAGCATTCTGGGTTAAAAAACAACCTATTGGTAAGAATTTTTTTTGCAGATTGGCAAAAAAAATTCCTAACTTTCCGTAACTATAGCCTGATTTCATTCCCTGGTTTGAACACTCTGTTTGAAGGGGCGTGTCTGCTGTGAGACTTCAGTGTAAACGCCCTCTGCTGTGATTGGCTGACATGCTTGCATATGAAATATCTGGCATTACATGTGGAACTATCTGGAAAACTTTTACTATTACAGCTATTATACCTTTTTACTATTACAGCTATCTGGATTAACGAATCGTGAGAAGTTTTTTAAGTATTTAGATCTATTACTGTAAGAGCCATTTTGTCTTTATTTAAACCTCATGTAAGTGTGTGTCCAGTAGGGGTCTCTCTTTTGATTAATTGGTTGCTGAATATAGGTAGGAACCTTCCTTCAGGTGACATGTGTTGCTGGAGGGAAGGTGCACACAGTTTTTTGACCGCTAAGCTATGCTACACTGTATGCCATGCTGAGGAAATCTGTAATGGTGAAGGACTTGGAACTGTGGATTTATTGACTGTTTGTTGGACTCTTGCTTACTAGAAATGAGGACCAGTCATGGTAAAACAAATCTACAATGTAAGCATATTAACTTGGTGTGGACATTGCAGTGAATAACACCCAAGCGAGCGCGTCCATTAACAAGCACCTTCCAGCAGCCATCAGCTGCTTAAAGTAATCGACTTGGCTGCTTACAATTACCATCACATAAAAGGTTGCAGTGATGATGAGCATTGAGCAGATAACAGTCTGTTGATCGCGTGAAAGATCTTATCATTGCAACGCAGTTTCTGCACTCTCACTAATGATTTCACCAATGCAAACATGAGGTAAGTACAGTAAGAGCTTCGTTGTGCAGTGTAACAGCGTCATTGATTTCATAACGAGTTTTGGCAAGTGTCCAGATAAACTCGCGCTGTGTGATTGACAGCTTGGGCGATTGGAAAGGGATTGTTCTTTGATCGCTTTCTGTATATTAATCACAGTTTAAGTAAGATTATTTTCATCCTACTAAGAGAAACGATGTGAAGTTGATCGCTACTTCCATATTAAATCACTACTTACCGCTTGCTGGAATATAGTTGAAATTGCCCCCTTCGTCAGTATGAAACGCTGAGAGAAGCCTGTGCTTGATATTATCCCAGGTTAGAAAAACAGTCCGTGGTGAAATGGACAGAGCAAACTAACAACTTCGAATTAAACTTTTGCGGTATCCGATTATAGATAAACATCAACCACGTCTGTTGACATTTCGCCATCAATACGCCTGTGTTCCTGTGGGCGGAGGTTACGGTTCTAGTGACATCATTAAAGCAGGAAGTAGAGGGGTGTAGTCCAATCCAGCCGTTTTTTGTAGTCAACTTCTGTTAAATAAAATATCTCGCTTGGCATTGAACTTTGAGCTTTATAATTGTACAGATATTATTTATACTCTAACAACAACATTACACACTAACTAAAGTTTGAAACATGGGATCACGAAGAACGGGACCTTTAATATTAATGCCAATGAAAATGAAAAAAAGGGACGGACGTACAATCTGTTCAGTGGTTATACTGTCAGATCAAGTCTAATATCCACAGTGCATGTTTTCAAGAGTTTTTGTCCTCTTGTTTTGTCGGCTGAATGATTGACAAAGTGCACAACAGTACAACCCATTGACTGGACAGTATGTCCCTCACAGCCAGTTCATGTCAAATTAAATATGTAATCTACTGTAGTTAAGTCACAACAGGAACTTGCTGTTTATTGACACTATTTAAGAATAATACATTTTTATTTTTGAAAGACTATTTGAATTCAAATAGGCCCTATATGTTTAAAATTAATTATAGATATTATTATTATGAGACAGATATTTAATGGCTTTTCAGCAAAATTTAAAAAGTTAAAATATTTGGAAAAACAAACAATTCAACAGTGAAAATTGAAATGCCAACATGCAAAAATATCAACCCTGTGTCTGAGGTTTTAATTTATGCAATAAATAAAAATTCTGGTTGATTCGAACCCCTGCAGTTGATCAGAACTGTCTAAAGACATCGAGTTGAGGAAATTCACTCTCCAGACTCCAGAATCTCTTTCAGTGAGTTTACTGATGATAATTCAAATGCAAAAATGTGTGGTTTTTATATGCACACACACTTATTACATCAGTAAGCTCAAGATGCTGCAAACAAACATGAGATGAAGCTGATTAATCTGGAAAACTAGAATTATATGTTGTCAGATAAGAAAAACTCAGTTATGTTCTTCTCTTTTTACAGACCTCACTGGAGGCATAAGTCAGCTGATTTTTCCAGAGGGGAAACTGGATCTCACTGATAAGGAAGCTGCAAAACTGTATATGGAGCTTTTCACCACGGATGTATGCAACTATTTGAGTGTTCGGTTCAGTTTCTGGCCGTTCGGTAGGTTGAACTGATATATACAATGTACTTCACTTTTGATTTTCAAGCCAGATTAATGAGTAAGCCACTTTCCCCTACAAAACATTTTTATCTTTTAAATAGCCGTAACTGAGCTTCCAGTTTGAGCCAGTGTGACTTAATGCCTAATGCCTAAACTTTCTCATACTAGGACCATAGAGTGTAATTATATATAATTTATCTTGAGAACCGCTAAACACATTGTAGTGAAGAAAAAACCTGCATTTGTTCTCTTTTGGTTAATATTTTTATTTTCCTTGCCATATTATTAGATAGAGCGAGGGCTACTTATTAGTTTCATTGCATTAGCATACGGATTGTTGTAGCAAGCTATAAAAACAAGTGTGTGAGGAATACAGGTAAAGAGAGAATACATATTTTCTTTCTTGGTGCTTTACATGTTTATCAGCAAAAGACTGATCGGACTGATTCAAAACGTGAGTCTGAATAATTCACTAAAAGTACCAGCTCATAGTTAGTTTGAGTCATTTGTTCATGAATCGGACTATACGGGTCACGCTGTACCAATGTTTTGTGTTCAGTCCATGAGGAGTCACCTAGGCTTGATATGCGAAATACTTGTGTGTCATGTCTGAAAATACAGTGATGCTTTTTGATATTCTTAAAATATTTTTCCTATTTCTGGTATGGCACAAACGCACCAACATTCACACATTTTGCGAGATCCCTGTTTTGAAAACCGTTGCTATAAACAAATCTTTTGAATTTCCAATAACTTTTTATTTTCTTTACAAAACCATCTATGTACTAGCTCTTTATAGCTAAAACAAAAACAAAACACCGTTCTGAAGAAAGCGAGACATCAATAACTCCTTGAATCTCCAAAGAACCTTATAGTCAAGTCAAGAAAGTCACAAAGACTTTCCTAATAACCATTTAAGGAACCAAAGAACCACTGAAGAAACTTTATTTTAAAGAGTGTATTTGTTGTACAGATCTTTGCTGCAGCATTGCAACATGCATGGCTCAGTGGATTTGGGGCAGGAAATATGACTTTCTCCACAACATGACAGGTGAGAACAGACTTACTGATTACTGGCAATTCAATGTGAATAATAAAAAAACGAATGTCTCGCTGTGATCTCTCCCTAAAATACTGTCAGCTAAAGCAGTGCCCGCCCCTCTACTGGAAAGTGAGACGAGAGACTATATAGACGCTGGACTCTTGCTCAACTCACCCTATTTCTCAGTGCTGAGAGAAGAGAGAGACATTGACCTCATCATTTCCCTGGATTTCAGTGATGGTGATCCTTTCATGGTATTATATATACTTCTCTCTAATATAATAATGCACGCTTACTGTCATATAACCTCATTTAAAGGATTAGTTCCCCTAGAAATGTAAATTCAATCATCATTCTCTCACCCTCATGTTCCAAACCCATGACTTTCTTCACAAAATAATGTTTTTTTTGAAGAATCTTGCTGACACAGGGGGGGGGGGGGGGGGAGGGGGGAGGGGGGGGAAGAAAGAAAACTATTTCAATATGTTTTAATTTCACCATCTTTATGTGGTATATATAAAGAAAATCTAATACCCGGAGTGAGCTATCCGTTAGCATTCCCATTCATCTGAGCCCCTGGACCCACATGAACCCCTGGAAGTACTTCCACTTTTAATAAAGTGATTCTGCAATGCTTTTCCACTGCAGACAGTGAAGGACGCTGCCAAGATGTGCAGGGAACGAAACATCTCTTTCCCTGAGGTCAACACTGACGGTGAAGACCCAAAGAAACCGAAGGACTTCTATGTGTTCAAAGGCCAAAACGCTCCAACCGTGATTCACATCCCTCTCTTTAATGTGGTCAACTGTGGAGGCAAGTTTTTATAAAGTCTTACAATATCCTGAATAAAACTTGTGTTCTGATTTAAGTGTGTTATTGTTTCTTCAGATAAAATTGAGGACTGGAGGAAGAGATATCGCACGTTTCAAGGTCCTTACAGCGCTGAGATGATCACTGATCTAATGGAGGTCGCTGGAAAAAACATCAAAAACAATAAAGTGGTGGTGGAAGAGATTCGTGCGATCATTGGGCAAAAAAGATCCAGGCGCTAGCATGACTAAATTTAACACTGTGCTACTTAAAGGTGGTATCAGTGATTTCAGGCCCAAAAATATTTTATCACATTCATCTAATCTTTCCTAACGATCCGCTAGCTGCTTGCCCCATAAGTATGCCGTCAAAAAAACGCGTCTCTCTAGGTTCTGAGATATACACACAAAAAAAAAATGGTTTAGCCAAACACTCAACACTACTAGTGTTCCAACCAATCACCGACAGGGGGAGGGTGTTGTGAGGTTTTAGCCAGCTTTTTCTTCAGCTCTGACTTCGCGTGAAGCCATGCACGAGCACAAAACCTCACAGCACCCTCCCCCTGTCGGTGATTGGTTGGAACACTATTTGTTTTTGGTTTTGAGCGTTTGGCTAAACCATTTGTTTTTGTGTGCAGATCTCAGAGCCTAGGCTGCCTACAGAGACGCGTTTTTTTGACGGCATGCTTATGGGGCGGGCAGCTAGCGGATCGTTAGGAAAGATTAGATGAATGTGATAAAATATTTTTAGGCCTAAAATCACTGATACCACCTTTAATACACAACTTATAACAATCTAAACAACTGAACTACTTAGATGATTAAACAATAAATTGTGTTTCATTTCTTTTTCTCTCTTTAATAATCACTTAAAAGTGATAGATATTACTTTTTCTGCAAAATGTGATCTGTGTGCCATTATAAGATGATCAGAGGTTGGTAAAGTTTGTGCTTCATTTCTGTTTAAAGTTAAAAATGTTTCTGCGTGTTTTAATCTGTTTCTTCATATTGACCTTTATTAACAGCTGATCATTAGAAAATCAGCAAAATATTGTATTAGCTACTTTGACAAATATTGTATTCTTGTCAGTTATTGTTTCTGTTCCAATGAATTAATAAAGTGCTCTTGAAAAATAAGGTTTTGTCCTGGTCATTTGTTACCATATAGCAAACAGCACAAATGCTCATTATTATGACCGTAGCTAGCCTAGCGAAAGCAGTCATATAGGGATTGTCAAAGTTTTTTTTTCTTTTCTTTTTTCGTCAATCTACTGAATTTTCCGTCAATGATACCAGGGACACCGAAACACCGGGGAACATGAAATTTGGTGAGCATGTAGCCCCACTAGACTTTTACGGAAAAATTTCGTTTGGTCCCCGGGGGCCACTCCCCCGCGCTGGGCCCCCCCAAACCCCAAAAATGCAGTTTTTCCTAAATAACTACTTGAACCGTGGAACCGAGGATGAAGAAATTTTTATGGTATGTTGCTCTTAAGGGCCCACATCAACCTAGCCCATAATCACTCATTTGTGATTTGCGCCCCTCCCATAAAAAATGAAAATGCAATATTATTCTGCTTTAATCGCCCCTATCTTCAGTTGAGATGTTCAGAACTGCACCATATTTCATGTGTATGATTAACTTGACATCCTCTGGGGGTATGCTAAGTTTCGTAGAATTTCATCCATGGAGGGGGGGGTATAAAATAAATTCATTTATGTGCACATTTAGTGACTGTACACTCATCGGCCTGTAGATGGTGCTGTTGAGCGAAGGGTTGCTGGTTTAGGATGATACTGTCACACACACACATGCAGGAATACAAACAAACGCAAGCATGCACACACACTGACATCCACACGCACAGACACACACCCATACACACACATACAAATCCACATGCACAGACACACACACACAAACACACATGCGCACACACATGTACGCACGCATACATACACACACACACACAGACACACACATACACAAACACACACACATACACACACACACACACAGACAGACATGCACATACTACTACTTTTTTTAGGTATCAGCCATATACCCGATTTACCAATACCCAATGTGCTATGCTTGGGCAGTATACTAATGACGTGGGTGGGACATGTTTCATGTCATGTTAGATCACATCCTGAGAGTCTACGCTTTCAGAAAATATATAGTTTATATAGTTGAATCAGTTTTCTCTTCATGGTACAGACCAAAATGTATTATGTGTACACTTTCTTCACCTAAATCCATAAAATCCCATTAATTTCAATGGGACATTTACTTAAGTGTTCTACTAGGTACAGTGGGAATGAGTTTAATTTTGTTAACATTGTTTTTTTTTAAACTCTGGGACCAGGGCTACAAGATAAAACCACTTTTTTGGGGAAAAAATGTTTTTTATTTCAGTAAAACACAACAGACCCATGCCAAAGTCAGATGACATTTTCACATTATGGATGTTGAGTGTCTAAACTAATGACTTTTGATATAAAACTAAAATAGCAATGGCAAATAATTACAAAACTCTAAATTATCCATGATCCACAGGAATACTCCAGACAGTCTTTTAAAATATACAACTTATATACATAAACACACAATACAGCCAAATTGCTCCACGTCATTTATTTTTGTGGAAAGCCAGTGCAGGCCTGAGCGGCGGTCATATTTTGTACCGCCATGCGGTACATCTAGTTACTAAACTGATAGTTGTGGTCCTGGATGCTGATTGGTCAATAAAGAGCTCCAGCCATACTAAAACACATTAGCTACTATAAATGAATAACCCTTTATCACTTAATGATTTTAGACACATTTGAAATGGGTGGTCAATTAGAAATGTCTGACATAGACCAGAGTTCAGTACTAAAACTGCTGTTTACAGTTATTTACTGCCTGTGATTATACATATATTTGCTGTAATTTAAAAGTCCACTATTCAATTAACAGGTAATTGCTTGTATTTTGGTTTTAAATCAATTTTATGTTTTTTAAAAGAAAATTGTCTGTATTTTTACAGAGTTATGTGTAATTCTTTCTGTGAAATTAGAAAACAAAGAAAATAAGGTAACTGCAGAAATCATTCAGCAGTCATTCATCATGTTTTCCTTGAAAATCATTAAAGGGGGGGTGAAATGCTATTTCATGCATACTGAGTTTTTTACACTGTTAAAGAGTTGGATTCCCAAGCTAAACATGGACAAAGTTTAAAAAAATTAAATTGTACGTTTGAAGGAGTATTTCTGTTCCAAAAATGCTCCTTCCGGTTTGTCACAAGTTTCGGAAAGTTTAGGCTTGTTTGTATGAAGGACTAAAAATGACAAACGAAAAATAAATAAATAAATAAATAAAAGTAGAAATAAATAAATAAATGCAGAAATAATAGTAAAAATAAATACATTTTGGTAATATAAATGGCTATTTCTGTATTTTTACATGTATTTATTTATTTATTTATGCATTTCTATATGTATTTATTTATGTATTTATACATTTATTTATATATTTATGTATTTATATATTTATTTATTTATATATCTATATATGTATTTATTTATACATTTATTTATTCCTACATTTATTTATTTCTGTATTTCCACATTTCTACATTTATTTTTCCCTGTGCATGTATGCTAATTGACCAATGGCTAAGCCACGCCCCCAAACGCGATGAGCCAATCACAGTACGCAGAGCTAACCCAATACACTTGGACGTTATCTGCTTCCTCGTCCATTGCAATGCATTGCGGTTATCAGTTTTCATTCGTTTTTATGTTTTTTTCTTGTCATTTTGGCTTTAAAACAGCGTGTGTGTGTGATTTTGGTTGGGTGACAGTTGTAGGTTACAGTTTGACAAGAGTTTACAGTTTGACAAAAGCACAATGTTGTGTTTTACACAAATATAAGTAGGCTAAACACTTATTGTGTCAATTATGTCCTGTATGAACAAAATGGAGTATGTTTTTATGTTTCCACTGTTCGATCGCGCCCCGGCGCCCGCTCTCTGACACACACACACACACACACACACACGCACACATTCCAGCAATGCAATCTTGACATCGCAGCCTGTTCATTATTCTGCGCTCCCACCAAACGCGAATAGAGCGTCAAATTCGCGCGTATCCGCGTCTAGTTCGACGCTTGAACATTTTGAATCCAAAGCGAATAGGACGCGCGTATAAAGCGAGCGTTTGAAGCGAAATAGCACCAAACTATAACGTTTACACTGTGAACTGTAAATCTTTGTTCTGGAGCTGAAGCTTATCGACCTTCTCAACAATAAAATTATTAATATAACCCTCCGATGCATATTTAAGGCCCTTTTGGTGACATCGAGATGATATATAATCAGCTGCCAAAGCGCCTGTTACCGAATGTTGACTGAGTGAGTGGAGGGGGCGTGGTTAGCCATTGGTCAATTAGCATGCAGGGAAAAATAAATGTAGAAATGTGGAAATACAGAAATAAATAAATGTAGAAATGTGGAAATACAGAAATAAATAAATGTAGAAATGTGGAAATACAGAAATAAATAAATGTAGGAATAAATAAATGTATAAATAAATACATACAGTGCAATGCATAAGTGAATACACCCATGCTAAAGTTGACTAAAAAGAGGAATAAAAAATCATATTTTGTAAATTGAACTTAATGCCTTAATTTAAAAAATTAGGAAAAATCCAACCTTTAAGGACACCAATTTTCTTTGTGAATGAATAATGTATCGTAAATAAATAAATGTTCTTCCTTAAAATACATGGTGCATAAGTGAGTACACCCCTATGTTAAATTCCCATAGAGGCAGGCAGATTTTTATTTTTAAGTATTTTTTTTAATTTTTTTTTAGGATACTATGCATCCTGATAAAGTTCCCTTGGCCTTTGGAATTAAAATAGCCCCACATCATCACATAGCCTTCACCATACCTAGAGATTGACATGGTTTTATTTCAGTTAGCCTAATAGCTGGTTTGATTTGCATTGAGAGATGATCTTATGGAAAGTACTCCATGCCAATCTCTAGGTATGGTGAAGGCTATGTCATGATGTGGGGCTATTTTAATTCCAAAGGCCAAGGGAACTTTATCAGGATGCATAGTATCCTAAAAAATTTTTTTTTTAAATACTTAAAAATAAAAATCTGCCTGCCTCTATGGGAATTTAACATAGGGGTGTACTCACTTATGCACCATGTATTTTAAGGAAGAACATTTATTTATTTACAATACATTATTCATTCACAAAGAAAATTGGTGTCCTTAAAGGTTGGATTTTTCCTAATTTTTTAAATTAAGGCATTAAGTTCAATTTACAAAATATGATTTTTTATTCCTCTTTTTAGTCAACTTTAGCATGGGTGTATTCACATATGCATTGCACTGTATATAAATATATAAATAAATAAATATATAAATACATAAATACATAAATATATAAATAAATGTATAAATACATAAATAAATACATATAGAAATGCATAAATAAATACATGTAAAAATACAGAAATAGCCATTTATATTACCAGAATGTATTTATTTTTACTATTATTTCTGCATTTATTTATTTATTTCTACTTTTATTTATTTATTTATTTATTTTTCGTTCTGTCATTTTTAGTCCTTCATATGTTTGAGGTGCGCCTTGCCTCGCCTGAAATGTATGCGAGAGTAGGCGGCTGCAGTGAGGGGAGGAGTGAAAAAAGCGCAGGCAAGACGGACAGTTCTCTCTTCTCGCAGTGGATCTGACACCTGTGAGATCAAAGACGGATATCGCGGGATTCACGCTCGTGCACAGTGTTGCTATTAAACTGGATGGAATTTAAGTTCTGTTGCTTTTATATGAAAATAAATATAATGAACAAGACACCCAAAGTAGCCTACTTATTAAATTCCATTCCAAATACATGTTTATCAGTCTTTTTTTCTTTAATACAGACATTTTTTTTAATTTATTTATTTATTTATTTTATAAAAATTACATTGCATAACCGGAGATCGCACTGTTAGATAGTTTGGGAATATTCACACATAACGTATACACATAAAACATGATATCAGAGTTTTAAAATCAAACATTTTAAAAAGAGAACAATACATCACGGTTGTTTAAACCAATGAACATTAAGCTGTGTCGTCAGCAAGTCGTTTCCCATCATGCTTTTGATCAGCGCAGTCAGTGGAGAGCAACTGCGCTCGACTGCAGAATCCGACAGGTGTGCCTTGCGCTCGCGAGAGACATCAAAGCAAGGCGGACCGCACTCGGACACATTTCTAACCGGCATGCATCTCACGCTGATCACCGGTGATCGATTCTGCGCAGATTTTGCTCATCTCAAACAAGCCTTTTTTTTCGAGTATAGGCATGTGTGACGTCAGATGTAACGGAATTTCCTTATACGGGTCCTAAGGGCACTTCTGCCGGAAGAACCGCGGGCGCGCGCGCACTCGTAGACCAGAGCAAGAGAGCGAAAGCAGTACGCCATCAAAGCGCTGTGCTCGGCTTTAGGGAAGTCAATGTCACCAAAGAAGTGGGTTTTTGGTTGCCAGGGCAAGACAACCCTGCTTGATTCCCAAAGAACCCGGCGTTAAGGGAGCAGTGGATGGAGTTTGTTTTTCCAGAACATCAACGGAGGTTGTGCAAGTGTTCTTGTTTGTTCCCTGCATTTCGACGATGATTGTTTTATAAACAAAGCCCAGATCACGGATTTGCAGATCGTCTAATGCTTAAGGATCGAGCAGTCACAATGATAAAGGTTCGCGGTCGTGCGTTGGAACCGGACGGTGAGTAAAACTGCTTCTATTGTCTCTGTGTGTTGTTAGCTCGGCGCGTTAGCTACCACACAGCTTTAGCTTCGCCCACACGGCCCGCCCCCAGACGCTCGGTTTTTTCCGGAAAGACTCGGTACAGCCTATCTTTCTTTTATAAATATAATAAAACTGAAGACTTTTTTGAGATATGAAGGATGCAATACTACAGGTACTCAAGATTAACAGGAGATTGAGTGAAATCCCCCCCCCCCCCTTTAAGCATGTGGGGGTTAAAGTGAGTTGTTTTTAAGGTTAAATATAGTATTTTTACATACAGTAGGCTACATACAGTATTGAGTTATTATTTATTGTATAGTCTTTTAATCTTGTATCACAAATGCTCATTTTGATCATCATTTCATTGTCTTATTCTCCCCTAATTTCATATTTTATGTCTTTTATGAATATTTTTCCAAATTGCTGCACATTCAGGGCTTTGTGTGTGTGTTTGTGTGACTCTGTTTGTATGTGTGTGTGTGTGTGTGTGTGTGTGTGTGTGTGTGTGTGTGTATGTGTGTGTGCGCGCTGAAGCAGATTCAAATTAGCCGCCATTACTTTTCCGTTGTTTAGTGCCTCCCGCGAACAACGGTTTGCTGATCTGTTGATTAAGTTTGGATCTGTATCAAGGGCAAGCGGGAGATTTGAATTCAGTCAACGCTCTTGAAGTGGATTGTAATTTGTGAGATTAACTGTGGTGTAGGGGTTGAAACAGACAGGGGGTGGAGGCTATACATTATATAAAAATATCAAAGGATTCACAAACAGAAATAGTTTTAATTGCTTTCTTATTGTGGGAATGAAAGATAGTCTTGATATAATTGCATTTCTTTTTCAACAACCAAAACAAAGGTAGGATTTTATTGTACTTACATTTATGTATATGGAATTTAGCCAAAAATTTAAATTTAATTTATAATATAGTACATTGGCTGAAAGTTTTGGAAAGATTTGTCTAGATTTATAATTGACAAATTTTTATTTGTGTTTAGAAAACGTTATATTTGGTTTTAATAATATTCCCTCAAATAAAAGGAAATATTATTAAAACCAAATGTAACGTTTTCTAAACACAAAGAAAAAGTTGTAAATTATAAATCTAGATACATCTTTCAAACATTTCAGCCAAATGAGCCAATGTATTGCAAAAAGAACAGTTCAGATCAATATCCTTTTAAAATTTAACAAGAAAATGATTTACTGAGTATTTTGAAAATTATTTCCTTTATTTTATTTACCAATAAATATTTGTTTGGTAAAGTCTAGATGGCCTTCCATAACAAACCTTCAGCCAGTCTATTCCAGTAAACAATACAGTTTGGCCTGGTGACAATGTTTTTTTTTTAAATAACGAACGAATATTTTTATTAACATTTACGACTCTGGGGGCAAAACAAATTTTTCCAATTGCAGTATCAAATAAATCAAAGGAAGAAAGGGCCGCAATACTGGTTTGGGTATTAGCTCTGAATAATGCCAAGACCCCTGTGGGAATCGCATCCATGACAATAGAAAACTCCCTGGGCGTCACTGGAATTTTATGGAAATCTAGAAACTCTAGAAAAAGTAAGTTAGCAGCATACCTTCTTGTTTTAGTAATTGATCTACTCGTATTATACCTGCTAAAAACCATCTTTCAAAAAATAAGGATTTATTTTTAAATAATATATTGTAATTGTTCCAAATTAAATATCTATGGGGTGAAAACGTATGCTTATATAAAAGGGACCAAGCAAGCAACATTTGTTTGTGAACACAAGACAAGTTTAGAGGGATTTTCTCAATTTTATAATTGCAAATCAAGGAGAAACTCTGGAAACTCTGGAGAAAACAAGACTGGGTATGAAATTTCAAAGAGAATTTGGATTTAGAATGAAATGTCTAATCCAATTAATTTAAAAAATATATAATTTAAAGTACTGAAATCAAGGAAGTTCAAACCACCTGATTCATAAGTATTCATTATTATAGACTTTCTAATATAATGAGTTTTGTTTCTCCAAAGAAAATTAAATAAAGCAGTATCAATAGCTTTACACATCTCCTTAGAAACAGTGAGTGAAGTCGCAGTATAGACTAATCTTGACAGTCCTTCAGCCCGCCAGGCCAAAGTTGCAAGGATGGTTTTTCCGCTCACAGGCACCAGGTCCGAGGCTCGGGTCCGCATTGACAGCGTTCACATTAGCTATTTTTCATGCGAACCGTGCCCCGTTCCGAACTAAACTGCCAGTGTGAAAGCACCCGCAATGCTTTCTTTAATCTTTAGTTGATTTATCTAAGGCTGTGGCTTGAAGTCAGTTGTTGTTCTTGCGTTTCTGCTCATCTCTTCTCTTTTTAGCGCAATTTTCCACTGGACAAATTGCGATTGTTAACTCATGATTTCTGTTTCTTTGCGTCTGTGCGCACCAATCTTGCACTTCTATCTACTCCTCAAAGAGACCACCTGACTTCGGGTTTTCGGCATAATGTTAAGGAAGGTCTAATCTCGGGAACGCACAAAAAAAAAATCCAGGAAAAGATTTACTATCTCTTAGTGTTGTGATCCCATGAGGTGAGAAAATTGCGCTAAAACACTCACTGAGTTTTTATTACTTGTTTTCTGTTCTTGTTGTTTCAATGATTCTCATTGTTATTATCAGCTGTATTCAATAATGGTCAATTATCACCATGGTCAACTAATCAATTACTTATCTCATTAACTTCAACACTGCTTCATTTTTACTTTTAACACTCTGTAGTGTGGACACACATGTACACTGAGGAGTGTTAATTTAACACTGGGGATTTTGCTGTGCAGGGCAATAAATCCACTTGACCTTAAATCTCTAAATTCCTTAATTTCTGTGTAGTAGTGCAGTATTTGACAGTGTGGAGTTTGACAACTGTCTGAATTTGACAATTAAATCAATTCTGTCATAGTTTTTATTTATTTTATTTTATTTTTTATCTCTGCTCACTTTCTAAAATCATTCCTTTCTTTCGGAGAGGTTCTCTAGAGGTTTCATCACACGTTTCATCACATCCCGGCTGGATTACTGCAACTACCTCTATTAACCACTTCCTGCTCAGCTACTGTTCGAACGCTCTTGCTTACTGCTCCGCGCTTTGCTCTATCGCTTTTATATTTTTATATTTTATCTCCTTTTATCACCTAATTTTAACTTCAGCAAATCAGCACAGAGCTCAAACGCTTGGATTACTACAAAAAAGCAGAATTTTTTTATTCGACCAGCCTCCCACTGAAAGCTTACATTCCGGGGAAGAGAAAACACAACTGCCTAAATTCATAAGGATAAGAGAAAATGCCTCTTCTGGAATCTACTTGCTGCACTAACTGCCACAGACTTTTACAAAGGATTGCAGTTCTTGAAACAAAGTTACTTGCGGGACCACCAAACCAGACGGAACACACAACAGAGCTCCGTCATGGACGCCCTCAGCATACAGGCGGTGAGTCCCATGACTCTAGTGCTCCTCGACAGGCCATACTGAGTGTAGAGAAACAAGCCGATCGACTTACAAATCAATGGCACAAACAGGGAGCGAGACCCAAAGGCACTCGAGACATCAGATTGTCACGAGTATCACATATTACCGCAGTAGCATCCTCTACCCCAGATACGGCTCTGACAAGGATTGCAAACACTGGTCTCCTACCACCGCCTATACATCTTGAGAACAGATTTGAAGTACTAATGAATGTAAATGAGGAATCCCCAAACGTGATGAATGTGATCGAACACAGACTGAATGGGCCAGTGGCTAACACTGATGCTAACTGGCGCTCAAGGTCAAGCAGACAGTGGCACTCAGCTCAGAACACAGCCGAGCCCAGGACTCTGATAGTGGGAGACTCCATAATCCGAAACATAAGTAACAGGGATACAACTACGTGCTGCCTTCCACAAGCAACAACTTCTGATGTAAACTGGGAACTTGAGAACATTCTGATGAAACATAAGACTGCAAATCGACTCATCATTCATGTGGGGAAGAATAATATTCATAAAGAGCAGTCAGAACTCCTTAAGAAGGATTTCAATGAAATTTTTGAAACACTTAAAAGACTGCAAGTTCAAACATTCATCAGTGGACCACTCCCAGCAAGAGGAACAAACAGGTTTTCACGGTTGCTTGGGCTTAATATTATCATGAATGCAAGAGAGGAGACAATAGCAGGTACAAGTGTGTTTATTAATGAATAAACAGAGTGGTCAGAGAGTCCAAAGCACGACACACAGGGGCGGGAGAGTGACACAGGGACCTCGACGAGCAACCAGGCTGGTGATGATTGATGAACAAAGTGATGATCCGAATCCAGGCGAGAGACGACGAAGAACAGAGATGAAGACACGATGAATAATCCAACTGGAACATAGATCACAGGGAACAGCCAAACGGGACAGGAACAACCACCGGAATACACCATAAAGCTCTGACAACAGAAGACACCGGTCACAGAGAATAAATAGGTGAGTAGATGGGAATCAGCTGGCGCTGCTGATCAGAGATAATCGGAGGACACACCCACACTAATTAACACACAACAATCACACAAGACAAGGAAAAGGCAGAATATTCATAAACCGTGACAGTACCCCCCTTCCTAGGGGTACTGGCGGCGGCGTTCCCAGACACCCTTACCTGTCGATTGTAATCATCGATAACATTCCGGACGGCAACCTTCCCAGTCCACCAGGTACTGGAATCCGCGTCCCCTCTGTCTCGAGTCCAGAATACGATTGACCGAATATGTTGATTCCCCATCTACGAGTCACGGCGGAGGAGGAACCGGTGCCGGCGGATTAAGGCGAGAATGAAATACTGGTTTTAATTTGGATACATGAAAGACGGAATGAATTCTCCTGTACGCAGTAGGAAGTTTGAGTCGGACTGCCACCGGACTAAGGATCTTGGTGACAGTAAACGGGCCGATTAATTTGGGAGCAAGTTTATTAGAGACGGAACGGAGTGGAATGTTCTTAGTTGAAAGCTACATTTTTTGACCAACAACGTAAACGGGAGGCTTCGACCGGTGGCGATCGGCCTTGGTGCGCGCCCCCACCTGGAGCAGAGTCTCACGGGCTCTGGTCCATGTGTGGTGACACCTCTGGATGAAAGCGTCGGCGGAGGGGACCGCGACGTCGGATTCCAGGCTAGGAAAAACTGGTGGCTGATAACCTACACTACACTCAAACGGAGATAGTCCCGTGGATGACACTGGTAACGAGTTATAAGCGTACTCAACCATTGAGAGTTGCTGGCTCCAGGAGGAAGGATTCTTGGAAACTAAACATCGCAACACTCTCTCCAGATCCTGGTTGGCTGATGAAATCTAGTGCAATGTGGGACCAGGGTCTAGAACTTTCTCAGCGTTCTCAGCGGTTGGAGTAACCCATCTGGGGGTCGATTGGAAGTCTTACCAGTGGCACAAACCGAGCAAGCCAAAACAAAACTGCGAATGTCACGAGCCATAAGTGGCCACTAGAATCGTTGCCTGACCAAAAAACTGGTGCGATTAACTCCTGGATGACAAGCCACATTAGAACAATGCCCCCACTGAATAACGTCAGACCTTACTTCCTCCCGTACAAATAAACGGTTCGGTGGGCCACCGGGCGGAGGCGTCACCCCTTCTAAGGCCGTCTTGACCTTCGATTCGATCTCCCATGTGAGTGTGGAGACAAATAGGGTCTCAGGTAAAATGCACTCGGGAGTGGACGGGCGTTCAGAATTGTCAAAAATACGCGACAAAGCATCGGGTTTGATGTTCTTGGAACCCGGGCGGTACGAGAGAGAAAAATCAAAACGACCGAAAAAAAGGGCCCACCAAGCCTGCCTGGAGTTGAGTCTTTTGGCGGTTCTGATATATTCCAAATTCTTGTGATCAGTCCAGATGATAAAAGGTACCCCGACCCTTCTAATCATTGACGCCATTCCTCTAACGTTAATTTGACTGCTAACAACTCTCTGTTACCAATGTCATAGTTACGTTCGGCAGGAGATAATCGATGAGACAAAAACGCGCACGGATGCATCTTGTCGTCTGTGGAAGAACGTTGTGAGAGAACTGCGCCTACCCCCACCTCTGACGCATCGACCTCCACCACAAACTGACGTGAGGGATCAGGGGCTATCAAGATGGGAGCTGAAACAAAGCGACTTTTCAGTTTGGCGAATACAGGCAGTCAGAGGAGCGGCTAGTTGGCTGAAATTGCGAATGAAACGCCGATAGAAATTAGCGAACCCCAGAAACCTCTGTAGGGCCTTACGGGAATCTGGGCTTGGCCAATCTACCACAGCCTTAACCCTCTGGGGTCTGGGGTGTTTTTGGGGTCCTTGAGATGTTCTGACATGCCCTGACATTTGTGCTTTTTTCAGTTGCTTATAAACATATTAATGGCAAAGGTGTAAATTCACTCTATATAGCACAAACCGGACTTCCATAATATGTGAGCCACATGTATGTACATGTTTTCATTTTTGAGAGAATAATGTTTATGCATGGTTATCGAAAAAACTAAAAATTAAAGTTTCTGAAATAAGGCCACAAAACACATACTAAATATGTGGCAATAAGACTTTTGACTAATGGATGTCATCGCCTAGTGTTTTTTCTTCAAA
This sequence comes from Scardinius erythrophthalmus, assembly GCF_964197995.2. Classification (NCBI taxonomy): domain Eukaryota; kingdom Metazoa; phylum Chordata; class Actinopteri; order Cypriniformes; family Leuciscidae; genus Scardinius; species Scardinius erythrophthalmus. The sequence continues at coordinate 4,637,130 of NC_138225.1, forward strand.
ATGATATGAAAATCATCCTGCCTAATCATTCACATAAAACGATACATTGATTTTAGTTTTGTGAAACACTTTTAGTTTGGAAAGCCAATATGCGGATGGGGCGTAAACGCTCCAACAGCATCATGCATATTTAGTAGTTCACACCTGGTGAGACTACGTCCCTGCATACTTAATGAGCCATTCATTCAGGTGTGTCACCTATAGCTAACTTAAATATACAAGCTTCATAAAAATGATCATTCTAGGAGAAAATTTCAGATGGCATTTAGAGGCTTTTGCATCTGAACTCTTCATATATACACACACACATATATATATGCATGCACATACATACTTTATAATCTTTTCAAAACTAGTCAACGTCTTTCAAAACTAAAGTATACATTTTATCATACGTATTTCAAAGTAAAGGATTCATTAGTTATTTGATGATTTTATTTTTGACAAAACACATACAGTATATATTCCTCATGCATTGTGCAAACTCTAAACTGTTAACATGGGAGCCGAAATAAAAACGGACACGCCACGCAGCTGAGATGCTTACGCCACGCATCCAGTGTTTCACCGGCCTTATCCAGCGGATGTGGGCGTTTCACAGGTTTGTATGGATCGCCTCACATTTGCGTTTGAATAGCGCGGTCTCCGTAGGCGGAGTCACATTAAAACTTAATTAGCTGAGATGAGAACGACTGACATCTCTCTCTTGACATACATATTATATAAACTGTGAATATTTGTTTTTTATAAAAATTACTTCATTTAAAAGAAAAGAATTTAAGCTTCATGCCTGTGTGTCTGTATGCCTGTTTGACTGAGTATTTGCTGAGTTACAGTTCATTTTCGGACGCGTTTCAGAATTGACTTTACTGACGGAGAGTAGGCAGAACTCGCATCATGTTTATTTTTCTTTATTTGGCGAAAAGCACAACACTTTTTTTTGTGTATGCTCATAATAAAAACAAATACACACTAAACCGGATCGATTGATGTATAACACAAGCATATAAGATAAAAAAAAAAAAAAAATTGTAATTTTTTTTTTGCACTCATACGGAAAAAAACGAGCCTATCGCGCCGGCGCGATAGCCGACCCCAGGGGGTTAACCTTGTCAGGGTCCATACGTACTCCCTCAGATGAGATGATGAAACAGACTGTGCATGAAAATCACATTTCTCCGCCTTGACAAAAAGCCCATTCTCTAGCAACCTCTGAAGTACTCGTCGGACGTGCTGCACGTGTTCCTGGAGAGAAGATGAAAAAATCAATATGTCTTCCAGGTAGACATATATGAACTGATCTACCATATCTCGCAGCACGTCGTTGACGAGTACCTGGAAGACCGCTGTGGAGTTGGACAGCCCGAAAGGCATGACCAAATATTCAAAGTGCCCCCTGGGGGTATTAAAAGCAGTCTTCCATTCATCCCCCTTCCTAATGCGAACCAAATGATAGGCATTCCGTAAATCCAATTTTGTGAAGTCTGATGCTCCCTGCAACCTCTCGAAAGCTGAAGACATCAGCGGCAAAGGATAAGTATTCTTTACCGTGATGTTGTTCTACCCCCGGTAGTCAATACAAGGTCGTAGAGACCCATCCTTCTTACCCACAAAAAAGAACCCCGCCCCCGCAGGTGAAGAGGAAGGCTGGATGAACCCTGATGCTAGAGAATCAGAAATACATTTCTCCATGGCCTCCCTCTCTGGAACAGAAAGTGAGTATAACTTGCCCTTAGGCGGAGACTTACCTGGCAGTAAATCTATTGCACAGTCATAGGGACGGTGCGGAGGGAGAGAAGCAGCACGGGACTTACTGAACACCTCCTTCAGGTCTAGGTACTCAACGGGCACGTTAGACAAATCCACTGCCTCCTCCTGAAACACAGACACAGGTACAGACGGACAGGCACTGAGTGCTCCATGCGGAGATGGAGTTCTGGCACCAGTCCACTCTGGGGTTATGTAACGTGAGCCAGGGGTGACCAAGAACTATGTGTGCCAGGGGTGAGTCCAGGAGGAGGAATGATAAAGTCTCAGTATGATTGCCTGATGTGGTGAGAGTTAAGGGTTCAGTGGTGAGAGCAATATTGGGAAGACTTTGACCGGTAAGTGCGTTGACAGATATGGTGTGAGTAAGTGTGGTGATGGGGATGTGGAGCTTATGTGCGAGCTTATGTTCCATAAAGTTGCCCTCCGCTCCTGAGTCCAGTAGGGCGTGACAGTTGTGAGTGCCGGTTGCCCATCTCAGTCTTACCTGGAGGAGCATGGACGATGGTGATGAGGTCTTCTCGGCGGAGATCCCACCCGATAGTAGCCTCAGGTTTACTATCGGGTTTGGCCTTTTACTGGACAGGCATTAAGGAAGTGCTCCCCCACAGTATAGACAGAGTCTCTGGGATCTCCGCCTCTCCTTCTCCTCCCAGGAAAGCTGAGCTCTACCCAACTGCATGGGCTCGTTATCGCCGACTGGGCTGACCGTGTCCCCGCCGCTGGCCCGTGGTTCCTCCGTCTCTCCAGGACAACGAACCGGGAGAATGCGGCGTTCCATTCTGGAGAGACATGCATCCACTCTGAGTGCCAGTCCGTTCAAACTCGTAGGCAGGTCCAGCGCGTAGGTCTCTTGTTGGACACGCTCAGCCAGCCCACGCAGGAAAATGTCCCACTGCGCCTCCTCGTTCCATTGGCACTCGGCCGCCAGTGTACAAAACTCGATAGAGTAGTCGGAAACAGATCGGTTACCCTGCTGTAAGTCGGCGAGAAATCTGGCTGCCTCTCTTCCTGCCGCAGACCGATCAAACACCCTCTTCATTTCTTAGGCGAGTGCCTGGAACGAGGCGCAGCATGGGTCTTTGTTCTCCCACACCACCGTTCCCCATAACGCTGCCCTTCCAGTCAGCAACGTCAGTACGAAGGCCACCTTCATTCTTTCATTCTGAAAAGTGCGGGGTTGTAATGAGAAGTGCATTGAGCATCTAGTCAGGAACGCTCTGCAAAAGGTTCTCCTCAGTATGCCTCCGGAACCGGAAGACAAGGCTCCGACTGGAAGGGCAACTCCGATGGTGCGGGCTAAACCAGCGGTGTGGGCGGCGCAGCGGGACTCTGTAGATGTTGGAACTGTTGGGTGAGCTCGGACACCTGCGTCACTAAAGCTTCACCATACCTAGAGATTGGCATGGTTTTATTTAGGGCTGAACGATTAATTGCATTTGCGATAATATCGCGATATGATGAAATGCGATTTGTTTAACCGTAAAGCTGCGATTATAGTCTGGTCACGTGACACGCGAGAGTAAACCAGTCTGTATTGCAGATGAAGCATCAACTTGGCACGCGACACATATTAGACCTGGCTACAGGAAATAACAGTTTGTTTAATTTATGTGATATTGTGTTATAGATTCTCTCCAACGATTCTGTATCGATTAAGATCATTTTAGATTTATGTCTGAGCTTAGTTTTAAACACAGACATGACGACGCGCGTGCTTTATAAACCGTATTCTGCTTGCTTCTGTCTCACACACACACACACACACACACACACACACACACACACACGACACCACTCGAACCTTACGAGAAATAATCTTTAATAAAGTTCGGAAAAGTTGAAGCGAATTACAAGGACATTCGCAGGCTTCATTGCACAAGATATAAGATATGAGTGCGCGGTCTCGCCCGCCGGTATTTTACTTATAAATGTTCTAGGCATCATATGTCTTGGAATGCAGTTGGCTTATATATTAAAAATATGAAAATAACCGACAGAAGCTGCTTTCAATTTCAAATACTCACGTGCGTTTTGCGAAGAGCGTTTGAGCATGCGGCTGTGAGCGACTCTGTCTACGTGGTTAAATGTTTGCATCTCAAAATGCTTTTATGACGCAAAAATAATGTGACACAGTCAGTTATTAAACAGACAGGACAAACCATATCTTATAATTTCAAAAGAGATGAAAATGTTCAGACAGCCTACTCTTAAATAGGCTACTGAAAGCACTCTTTGTTTATTGCTTGTAATATTTTTTTCCCTCTTTGTTATTTGTTTTGAAGCTATATATTTTTAAAATTATTAACATGTAATTCTATTAATTTAGTTTTTTAATGTGTAATTATTATAAGTAGGCCTACTTATAATTATGTAATTAAATATTTTAAGTTTTATTAATAAGATCAGTTAAAGAAAAAAAATGTATCGGCTCATGAGGTGCCTAAAGATTCCCTTCCCTTTTTTACAATGATTTATTGCTTGTTTTTGTTGAATAATAGAAAAGATAAAGATCTTAAAAACTAATCGCATATATTAAATCGCAATCGCAATATTGGTAAAAAAAAATCGCAGTTAGATTATTTTCCAAAATCGTCCAGCCCTAGTTTTATTTCAGTTAGCCTAATAGCTGGTTTGATTTGCATTGAGAGATGATCTTATGGAAAGTACTCCATGCCAATCTCTAGGTATGGTGAAGGCTATGTGATGATGTGGGGCTATTTTAATTCCAAAGGCCAAGGGAACTTTATCAGGATGCATAGTATCCTGTATCCATGAAGTAACTGGCCTTTGAAAATAAAAATCTGCCTGCCTCTATGGGAATTTAACATAGGGGTGTCCAGACTTATGCACCCTGTATTTTAAGGAAGAACATTTATTTATTTACGATACATTATTCATTCACAAAGAAAATTGGTGTCCTTAAAGGTTGGATTTTTCCTATTTTTTTTAATTAAGGCATTAAGTTAAATTTCCAAAAGATGATTTTTTATTCCTCTTTTTAGTCAACTTTAGCATGGGTGTCTAAACTTATGCATAGAACTGTATGTGTCGGGTCCCCGCTCTGATAACAGTAACTTTCTCAAATGTTTACAGAACAAGCGGGAACCCAGTGTGCCTGTATCTTTCTCTATTGCTGTTCGATTACATGATAGAAAGTCTAAGGCCTTCAAAAGCCGTACAGAAAACCCATCTAATCTGGTTCCTATTACACGCCAAACTACGATTGCTGTGGGGACAAAAAGTAAGACTGTTAAGTTAGCACTTTTAAACATCCGCTCACTTAAAAATAAATCACTTCTAGTCAATGACTTAATAACCACATACAACCTGGATTTTATGTTTCTAAAACTTGGCTAGAAGAAAACTGCAGTGCAACAGTCCTCAATGAAACATCCCCTCCTAACTTTACTTTTATGAGTGTCTGCAGAGCTGTTAGGAGAGGTAGCGGCTCTTTTTAAAGATGTCTATCAATGTAAGCAAATATAATTTGGTAATTACCCGTCTTTCGAATATTTGGGTATTGTGTTAAAAGGTGCTCCACACATTTTACTTATCATTGTTTACAGGCCTCCAAAATACTCTCCAGCCTTTGCTGAGGACTTTACAGAACTGTTATCAGCAATTACCTCAGAGTTTGACTGTTTTGCTATTGCTGGAGATTTTAACATTCACATAGATAATGCAGAAACCAATATGGCAAAAGAAATCAAAACTGTTTTAAAAACTTTTGATCTGACTCAGCATGTACATGGACCCACACACAATCGTGGACACTCTAGATTTACTTATCAGTAAGGGTCTAAACATTTCATCGATTGTTATTAAGGATGTAGCACTGTCTGATCATTTCTGTATTTTCTTTGATATATTGATCTCTCCTGCCACTGAAGCTAGATCTGTGTCTGTCAATAAGAGATGCTTAAATGAGAACACCAGTGTACTATTTATGAAGGCTATATCTTTAACACCAAGCATATCTGCTGACTCTGTTGATTTTCTCCTTGATTCTTTTAACTCAAAAGTTAAAAGTGTAATTGATGATAATGCTCCTGTGAAAGTCAGGAAGAGTGGCAGACAAAAAGCACCTTGGAGAAACTCAACAGCAGTGCAAAATATGAAAAGACAATGTAGAAAAGCAGAGCGCATGTGGCGGAAGACTAAACTTGTAGTCCATTATAACATCTACAAAGACAGCCTTCATGCTTTCAATATGGAACTAGGCAAAGCTAGACAGACTTTCTTCTCAAATATTATAAACAGTAATTTAAACAACACACGCACTCTTTTTGCTACTGTAGAGAGACTGACAAACCCCCCAAGCCAGATTCCCAGTGAAATGCTCTCAGAGAACAAGTGCAGTGAGATTGCTTCTTTCTTCTCTGAGAAAATCATTAATATCAGAAAGGTGATCAGCACATCCTTGAGTTGCGCTGGGGTCAGACAGATCAAACCACCTGAGAAAGTAGTTACTATGTCTGATTTCAAAGAAATTGATGGCAAAATTTTGGAAGAAACCGTACAGCACCTTAAAACATCAACCTGCGCTCTTGACACACTTCCCACATCTTTTTTCAAAAGTGTGTTAAACAGTTTAGAAGCAGATCTTCTACAGGTGGTAAATGCCTCATTTCTCTCTGGGAGTTTTCCAAACTCCCTGAAAACTGCAGTTGTCAAGCCCCTCCTGAAAAAGAGCAATCTGGATAAGACCATATTAAGCAACTATAGACCGATCTCAAATCTTCCTTTCATAGGCAAGATCATTGAAAAAGTTGTCTTCAGTCAGCTGAACAAATTCTTATGCTCGAATGGATACTTTGACATTTTTCAATCTGGTTTCCGACGGCATCACAGCACAAAGACAGCGCTCATAAAAATAATAAATGATGTTTTATAAACAAAGTTCGGGAGGAGCACGTTCAAATAATCAATCCAATCTACTTGTCATCAAACAATTATGTCTACCCTAATCAGCATGACAAGAAGTATATATATATTCACTCTGTCAACTCACCTAAGATTCCTTGACAGTTTTTCAGCATCCCTCCACCACCCCGACTCCTCACTCTTGGCTCATTCTTTTACAGCCAGGAATACGGGGGTAGTACTCCCGTACTACCCAGGCCAAATACCGAGCCCGGAGCCCTCTCCTCAGACAGCACGCCAAATAAGCTTTTATTCTAACTGACTTATTTGTAAGTGTGAACTCGTGAAACGATATTCGCTTAAATACTGATTCAGGCAAATTATCAGTGCTGGTACTACTCGACCTCAGTGCTGCATTTGACACTGTCGATCATAACATACTTCTTGACAGGCTGGAAAACTGGGTGGGGCTTTCTGGGATAGTCCTAAAATGGTTCAGGTCATACTTAGATGGGAGAGGTTATTATGTGAGTATAGGAGACCATAAGTCTGAGTGGACATCCATGACATGCGGAGTCCCTCAAGGCTCCATTCTTGCGCCACTCCTGTATATCCTGTATATGCTCCCAATGAGCCAAATAATGAGAAAGAACCAAATTGCTTACCACAGCTATGCAGACGACAGACAGATCTACTTAGCCCTATCGCCTAACGATTACAGCCCCATTGACTCCCTGTGCCAATGCATTGATGAAGTCAACAGTTGGATGTGCCAAAACTTTCTTAAGTTAAACAAAGACAAAACTGAAGTCATTGCGTTTGGAAACAAAGATGAAGTTCTCAAGGTTAACGCATACCTTCACTCTAGGTGTCAAACAACTAAAAATCAAGTCAGGAATCTTGGTGTGTCCCTAGAGTCAGACCTTAGTTTCAGTAGTCATGTCAAAGCAGTAACTAAATCAGCATACTATCATCTGAAAAATATAGAATTAGATGCTTTGTTTCCAGACAAGACTTAGAGAAACTTGTTCATGCTTTCATCACCAGCAGGGTGGATTATTGTAACGGACTCCTCACTGGCCTTCCCAAAAAGACCATAAGACAGTTGCAGCTCATACAGAACGCTGCCGCCAGGATTCTGAGCAGAACCAGAAAACATATCACACCAGTCCTCAGGTCTTTACACTGGCTCCCAGTTAGATTTAGGATTGATTTTAAAATATTATTACTGGTATATAAATCATTCAATGGCCTAGGACCTCAATATATTGCAGATATGCTCACTGAATATAAACCCAACAGATCACTCAGATCACTAGGATCATATCAGCTAGAAATACCAAGGGTTCACTCTAAGCATGGCAAGTCCGCTTTTAGCTATTATGCCAGCGGCAGCTGGAACCAGCTTCCAGAGGAGATCAGATGTGCTCCTACAGTAGGGATGGGCATTCGATTAAATTTTCTTAGTCGATCGTCGGGAGAATTAACGATCGACTATCGATTAATCATTAATATTTTTATATTGAAATTCATTATTTCTTTAACTTTTTATAAATTAAAAATGCAATGAAAATACAAAAATACAGTTTGTTTGTCCTCGATGAGATCTTTATTACAAGAAGATCAACTTGTGGCAGTGAAACTGGACGTTCGGTAGACTTGAAGATATGCCCTGTGGTGCTCTAAAACAGCGGAACCTGCAGCTGCGAGCCGGCGTTCTTAAACAGAGACCCATGGCCACTTCATCCGTTTTCTGTGATCGGATGGCTATCCGATCGTGAAAAGACCAAATGTAAATGCCCTCCGAAACGCATTCGAGACGGATTTAAATCCGATTGCTCAAACCACTTCAGGAGGAGATCTGAAACGCATTCCAGACGAAACTGGACAAGAGTAAATGCATCTGGTTGTTGAAACCACATATGTAAATTTGACTTATCCCAAAAATGCTAAGAAATAAACGTGTGAGAGCGTGTTATAGGCTATATGTCATGTTATAGCCAGATATGACGACGCTAACGTTACTTCAACACGCATCACCACAGATGAGCATCTATTCATCAAGCCAACGTGCAAACTATCGCAAATCAAAGTGAAAGTCATTCATCAACACACAATCATCTTCATTAAAAGTAAAGAACCGAAATGATCTTACCAGGGCTGTTGCCGCAATATCTTGTTGCGGTCTTTGATTTAGAAATTTTCTCTGATGATCAATAAAATGCAGCTCATATCAGTTGCTTTCGATGACGTGCAACAATTTAAATATGCATATAGCGCGGGAATTCAAGATCGGATTTATATCCGTTTTGCAAAAACACATTTATGTGACCAGGTGTAAATGGAATCGTTTTGATAAATCAGATAGCTATCCGATCTGAGAAAACGCACGAAGTTCCCATAGCACCAGTCTACTGATTTCTGTTGAGAAAGATAAGCATGTTGACATGATCTGGGATCAGACGCGACCGCAACCTGGTGACAGCCAGTCCAGCCGCCGAAAACACCCGCTCTGAGGGGACTGACGTTGCCGGGATGCACAAGTACCTCTGCGCTAAAATGAATTCCATTGCTTCAAGACTCACACTACGCAACACAACCTGCATTAGTTTAATTGATAACAAAACGTGATCGACGAAATTCTTAACGATCAATTATCGATCGTCGATTAATCATGCCCATCCCTATCCTACAGTAGTCACATTCAAATCCAGACTCAAAACACATCTGTTTAGCTATGCATTTACTGAATGAGCACTGTGCCAGTTTATAATGAACAACGCGTTATGGTTATTGTGTTATTATTTCAAACGGTGTACACACAGAATAGAGGGGTGGGGTGAGCAAAGCTCATTATCATTTAAAGACACATGCACTTAAACGGCATGCTGAAAACAGAGCTGTTTTTGACCAGGTAAAATGAGTGTGAGAATAAATACTAATGAGAATTTTTAATTAAAGTATATTACAAACTTTTAATTTAGACCCTAAAGAATCATATTAGCTTGTACAAAAATGCCATTATATGACCCCTTTAAGGTCAATATAAGTCTTTTTGTGGCAAGTGACCCAGGTAAGTGAGGCAAGTGACTTCAAATTTACCGGTATCGTGTTTAGGCATAGGTTAACTTACTGAATGGACACGAATGTGTTAGTTATTTGGCCCCTGTTTTTTCTACTTGACTTTATGGCTTCTTGATCAATTAGGCCTAGTGTTGAGCTCAAGTTGAACTTGTAAAACAAAAATGTTACTTTTCATATATACTTTCACTGTGTGAGGTTTGATTGTGATAGGAGTAAAGGAAAAAATAAGCCCATTAGGGTGTATTTTGGGCATATTCGATTAGAATATTACTCATTTGCATATTCAAATTCATTTTCAAAGAAACTTCTAATACAAAATGTTTTACTTTTCATGTAGACTTTCATTGTGTAACGTTTTATTGTGGTAGGAGTAAAATAAAAAATTAAGCCTATGCGGGTATATTTTGGGTAGCCTATATTCGATTAGTGTATAGCTCATTTGCATATTCAAATTCATTTTCAAAGAAACTTGTAATACAAAAAAATTTACTTTTCATGGATACTTTCATTGTATAAAGGTTTATTTTGATAGGAGTAAAGGAAAAAAAATAGCCCCATTGGGGTGTATTGTTGTCTGGCCTTACTGGCACCCATCTTGGATTGATGAGAATTAAACATTTCCTCCACTAGGATTTCTTAGGACTTTTAGTATGTTGTTCTGGACACCTCATAGAAATGATCTATGCTGAAAAAAATTATTTTACAATTAGTTCTATTTTTGGCTCTAAAATGAGTTACTTTGCCTGGACTAGGAGGCGATGTCGATGTTTTCTCTATCACTCAATGTGTCAAGGCGAGCCAATCAGGGATGAGTTCCCTAATGAATATTCTTCCCCTACCACCCTGCAAAAAGAAAATTCGCTTCCCGGTGGGCAGCTGGCCAATGTGGGCCGGTCCACCCGGTACACAAATATACTGTATATATTTTTTAAATTACGGAAATCAAAATATTACATCTCTACGCAAATGGATGAGTGAGTCGATCGCACGGGCGCGGCCGACAAGGAGTGTGTTTTGTGTTTTGTGTTCATGTGAGTGTATTGCCCTCCCTCCCTGTTAATTAGTTTGGTCCACTCCATTGCGTAACTTGAAATACGCCCCTTTTCACGTCTCATTTACAGAGAGAGAGAGAGAGAGAGGCTTGTTTGAGATGAGCAAAATCTGCACAGAACCAGAGCCCGTCTACGGAGAGCCTGCCCACTCCCTATTAAGTCCTATTGTACCGAATTTTGGTTGTAGTTCCACTAGAGTTCCACTGGGGGTGATCGCCATGAGTGCAAAATGAATGGGAGTCTGTGGGGCTAGACGGCTAAATTTGTCTCTTTCACCCGACTGCCGTTGAGAAATCTCAGATTTGATTGTAGATTTTGCAAGTTCAACATGGGTTATAGGTCGAAAGTTGAATGAACGAGTACTTATGTCCTTTCGATTTCTTACAGGTTGAGTTGTTGTTGCCCATAACACGCTAGCATTCTGCTAATGAACGCTAATTGGTCAGTGAAGGACTGACCAGTGAAGGACTGATTACGACCAGAGATACCGCTAGATGGCATCGTGGCATCCGAAGCGGGACAAGAAACAAACAAAACAAAAACTCGTCTAGCACTTGCATTTACCTGTGTCAGCTGTGTTGTGTGTTTACCTGTGTCAGCTGTGTTGTCGATGCCTCGAGAGAAAAGAAAGTGCAGAGCGCAAAAGCACCAAAGTGACTGAAGGATTGCCGTAAAGCAGTATCTCTGGTCGTACGATGTGTATGATGTCATTGACACTTTAAAATACTTTTTAAAGCAAATAAGTGACTCTAAAAAATCTAACACCCAGCAATGTGTAATTTCTTTGCATCTCCTTTCGAATACAACATTCAAATTACTAGACAAAAAATTATATCCTGAGAAAAGTGGATTTTGATGGATATAGCGCCATAGACCTCCATTCATTCTGCACCCGTCCTGTGAGCGCCCTCATATGGAATCAGAGTGGAACTGCAACCAGTTCAGAAGCCGGAAGTGTACTGAGAGTGAAACTTCTCGCCATATTAGACATTCTCTGGCAGAACCGATTATAGGTATCCATATAAGGCCTTTATTATATGATATCTATGGAACCGATCACCGGTTATGACCGCGAGATGCATGCCGGTTAGAAATGAGTGCGGTCCGCCTTGCTCTGATGTCATGCTGACGTATGTCAAAAAACTCTCCTGAGCGCAAGGCAGACGTGTCGAATTGTGCAGTCGAGCGCAGTTGCTCTCCACCGACTGCGCTGATCAAAAGCATGATGGGAAACGACTCGCTGACGACACAGCTTAATGCTCATTGGTTTAAACAACCGTGATGTATTGTTCTCTTTTAAACTGTTTGATCTCATGTTTTTATGTGTATAAATTATGTGTTAGTATTCCCAAACTCTCTGACAGTGTGATATATTGGTTATTTGATTGTGGTCATATTTATAAATATATACAGGTGCTGGTCATAAAATTAGAATATCATCAAAAAGTTGATTTATTTCAAGAATTCAACTTAACAGGTGAAACTAATATATTATATAGACTCATTACATGCAAAGTGAGATATTTCAAGCCTTTATTTGTTAAAATTTTGATGATTATGGCTTACAGCTTATGAAACCCACAAAATCAAAATCCCATAAAATCAGAATATTACATGAAATCACACAGTAATTACACACTGATACCATGGTCATTGAACCAGGTTTTGGTTATTTTGGCAGTGTGGGCAGGTGCAAATCCTGCTGGAAAATGAAGTCAGCATCTCCATAAAGCTTGTCTGCTGAAGGAAGCATGAAGTGCTCTGGAAATGTCCTGGTAGACGGCTGCGTTGAGTGGACAGCACAGTGGACCAACACCAGCTGATGACATGGCTCCCCAAACCAACACAGACTGTGGAAACTTCACACTGGACTTCAAGCATCTTGGATTGTGTGCCTCTCCATTCTTCCTCCAGACTCTGGGACCTTGGTTTCCAAATGAGATGCAAAATTTGCTCTCATCAGAAAAGAGGACTTTGGTCCACTGTGCTTTATTAAATCCAGAGTCAACGCAGCCGTCTACCAGGACATGTCCAGAGCACTTCATGCTTCCTTCATTTTCCAGCAGGATTTGCACCGGCCCACACTGCCAAAATAACCAAAACCTGGTTCAATGACCATGGTATCACTGTGTAATTACTGTGTGATTTCATTTAATATTCTAATTTTCTGGGATTTTGATTTTGTAGGTTTCATAAGCTGTAAGCCATAATCATCCAAATTTTAACAAATAAAGGCTTGAAATATCTCACTTTGCATGTAATGAGTCTATATAATATATTAGTTTCACCTGTTAAGTTGAATTCTTGAAATAAATCAACTTTTTGATGATATTCTAATTTTATGACCAGCACCTATATATATATATATATATATATATATATATATATATATATATATATATATATATATATATGCCTGTAATTACAGTAAAAATGATTGATAAACACGTATTTGGTATGTAATTAAATGGGTGTCTTGTTCATTATAATTATTTTCATATAAAAGCAACAAAACTTAAATTACATCCAGTTTATTAGAAACACTGTGCATGAGTGTGAATCCCGCGATATCCGTCTTTGATCTCGCAGGTGTCAGATCCACTGCGAGAAGAGAGAACTGTCCGTCTTGCCTGCGCTTTTTCACTCCTCCCCTCACTGCAGCCGCCTACTCTCGCATACATTTCAGGCGAGGCTAGGGCGCATCTCAAACAAGCCTATTGATCCGTTACAGCGAATTTCTCTGAGCAGATAATTACAAATAATTGTCCATGGATGAAAAGGTGGAAGAAAAGAAAAGGTGGAGCTGAAAAGTTACGCGCTAAAAGCGTCAGTTTAATGTCACATGATAGCCTTATAGTATGCCACGAGGATTCGTGTTATTGCAAAATAGTTTCAGTCTTAATTCAGGAGTTGTACAGCTGAGTGGTGCAGCCTACTCTGCAGAGTAGTGTATCTTACAATGCACCAAGATGATACCCCCTGACTTGCTGATTTGCTGTCTTGATAGTTTTATATTAATAATGTTGTATGACTTAATGTTTTTCTGTTTGTTTTCCTTTGTTTTACAAATATGACCTAATATATGTTGTGTTACTTAAAATAAATGTTTAAATAGCATTTATTTTTGTATTGTGTTTTGTATTTTGTATTGTTGTATTTTTATGCTATAAGTGGTGTTAAATATTATTCTGCACATTAATGAGCCAATGTGTTATGATGTGGGATGTGGTGGGCTGCTGTGGGCCAGAAAGTACAGGGCCACTTTTTGGTCCCAGTGTAACGCTGTCAGAGTTTTAAAGGGGTCATGAACTGGATTGTTTTATTATTTTATAATGTTGCCTGGGGTGCCCTTATAATGTTAGTATGATTTTTACATAAAAAATTGTCATAATTTATAAATAAAAGCCATTTTTCCAAGCCTGATTTCTGCCTCAGATTTGAACGCTCCGTTTTAAGGGGCGTGTCTGCTGTGAGACTGCAGTGCAAACGCCCACTGCTGTGATTGGCTGACATGCTTGCAATGAAATAGCTAGTATTACAGGAACTCTCTCGAAAACTTTTACTACGTTTTTACTATTACAGCTATCGAGATGAACAAATCGTGAAAAGTATCGTTTAAAGCATTATATTTAAATCTATTCCATCACATGAAAGGTTGCAGCATGATGAGCACTGAGCAGATGACAGACAGTCTGTTGATCGCGTGAATAAAGATCTTATCATTGCAACGCAATTTTTGCACTCTCACAAATGCTTACACCAAATCACAATGCAAACACGATGTGAATACACAGTAAGAGCTTCGTTGTGTAGTTTAACAGTGTCAATATTTCATCACGAGTTTGGTAAGTGTCCAGATATATCTTAATATAGAGCTTAAGCTCTCGCGGCTTGCGCTGTGCTGTTTGATTGACAGGTTGGGCGAATGGAAAGGGATCGTTCTTTGATCGCTTTCTGTATATTTTAATAACAGTTTAAAAAATATTATTTTCATAATACTACGAGAAATTATGTGAAGTTGATCGTTTAGTCACTGATGCATAAACAGTATTGAACGATTTTAAGAGAAAGATATCTGAACTTGAATAATTACACATCAGAAATCACTGATCGCAGATCAGGCATTAGAATACACATGGTTACTTACATGTTGCTGGCAGATCCGTCGGGAAATTGTGATTGACTGATTTAATAAAGTTTAACCATGCTGGAATCCGAAGGAAGCTTATGCAGACTGTCTTCTTCCACAAACAGGCGCTGCACAATATTTAGTAAACAGCATGTTTATTGCTTGGAAGTAGCTCGATCCGGTTTAGCAATCATCATGTCGTCCTATGTTATTTAGCATGTTTGGGCGAATCGGTGGGCGGGGCTAAACAGGCCGTGTTGAAGTAGGCGTTGATCTTCTTTTGTGGAGGCGGTGTTTTATCCTCTTTGACGTCATAGTTCCCCACTTTGAAAAACGAGTCGTTTGCTGAGCCTGATGTCTATAAAAGCTTTTATTGGACTAACAAGGTAGTTTTCAGTTTTGAAACTTACAGGATATTATTATAGTATGATGATCTCTTATATGTCAAAAGCTCAAGGAAAATTTGATTTCTCAGTTCATCACCCCTTTAAGTCTGCCCAGGATGAATAGATAAGACAGCGCAAACGGATGGTAGTTCCACGAGTCTTTATATAATTCCTCTCAGTTAAATGCACTCTTCCCATACATGTCATAGAGCGAATATTAACAGGGGAAAAACACTCTGAAAACACGCTACAAATAAGAGTAGAAAGTGAACACAGTAAATTAAAGGAGCAGTCGGTAGAGCGGTCATCTCTCTTTTCTCACAAGCAAAACTCTTCTCTCACTGCGCACGCGCTCACTTGAACAGCGCGCATACAATAACATGTCATCTTAAAGGCATACACAACATTCAAGTCATGAACACTATAACCAGAGCCGTTGCATAGACTGTGCGAACTGTGCAACCGCACAGGGCCTCGCGCCACTAGGGGGCCTTTCAATCCTGCTGTTTTGTTTTTTTTTTTACATTTTTTTTTTTTGTCCCCACCACTTTTTAAAACATCTCAAAAAATATAACAATTCTACAAATAAAACATCTCCAGTTAACTGGCAGAGCATTCATTTCGTTCGTTTTTTTAAATAAGAGACGATCTAGCACTGAAATGTTTTTTAAATCAAGTGATCAAAGTGCTCGTTGCCGCTGCGATCAGTGGCGCGGATACAGTGTTTTCTCGTGAGGCTCGCGCACACACCGCACTAACTTCACTCGGACGCGCGCTTCAATCCGTTGCGGATACTCTATTCGTTCTGGTGAAATCACCAAACATAATGCACACAAATGTGTCCCTGCTTGATATACAACCACTGATGAACATAATCGGTTGTGATGAGGAAAAAACAATACGATAAAAAAAAAAAACTACACGAGCGCGGAGTCGAACCGAGAACCTCTGACATGATAGGCGAAAGTTCTACCACTGGACCATAAAGGTACACGTTACTAAGATAGGCGGATGCACATTGATTTTTGATTTTTTTCCCCTCTGAAATAAATAGCAAAAAATCATAGCTAATTCTGAGATGTGCATGATTATGCTGTATTATTCTACTTGATAAAAACGTATTGCAGCGAGAATTAGTCGAGAATTAGCGTGCAATAGACCTAGAACAGCTACGTCCATCCGTAACTGTTATTCATGCGCAATTGAGCATCCACATCAAAGAGCAGGGCCTCGCATTTCAAGTTCGCACAGGGCCTCGCACCCCACCTGCGACGGCACTGACTATAACATTAGGTGGCCGTTACACCAGTCCGCCCCTGGGTGTGTCAGACAGAGATAATGCACGCACGGAGATGAGAAGGGTATGTATGGACTTATCTAACTGGGCAATACGGTGAATAAGCTAAAGTCCCAAAAAGTTGGCGTGTGCCTTTAATGTCAGACAGTCAAGACGTGCTAAAAAATGCTGAATTTCACCATTTAATCAGCTCATGAGAAACGCAATATAGCTGCTGGTAATACTGAAGGAGCTTATATATGAATACTGTGATAGGCGTCCTGACCTATTCCTATAGGTAGACGTGGATATAAGCTGAGAGTCAGCTGATGCGAGCTTGACTTTCTACCAGAACTGACGTAGCGTCATTGATAATCACTGAACTTGTAGTTTGCGCTGGTAAAACATTTAAAAATAGAAGTCTTGTTTTTAAAATTAAGTTTAAATGTTTACAATTAAGATGTGTAGATCATATCTATATTAAAGTCCATCTGTGATATGTTTCATATGTGTGACGAACAGATTAAAATATAAAACATTGGAGTTCACAAATCTCATTTGTGCTTGAGTTCAATAAAAAAATGGCACTTTTAAAATAGTCATATTATGTTTAACATGAAGTGCTGGGAAGCAGAATAATAGGATTGAAAATCCTATTTTTTGATCAAAGATTAAATACTTTTTAATGATCAATTTAAACACATTTTCCCTCACTCTTCCAAACATACTTTACAACGCATTATACAAGTGGGGGGGTGGGGGAGCGGGGGAGCGGGGAAGACACTGCAGAGTTTCTTGTGGAGATACAGGGAAGTGGCCAGCGGTGGAAGACACTGGACCTAAGGAGATAAGTGACAGTCTTCTTTTACCGAATATGACATGAGGATTCACTATAGTATTATTGGGTGGGAAACCCGCTCTGCCTACCAGTTTATGCTGAAGTCGTGCTGAGCCAGTGAACCGAGCCACATTTCCTCTGCTGCATCCAGTCCTGCATCCAGGAAGAAAGAGTGAGCATACTAATCCACTCTGCCTACCAGTTTATGCTGAAGTCCCGCCGAGCCAGTGAACTGAGCCACATCTCCACTGCTGCATCCAGTCCTGCATCCAAGAAGAAAGAGTGAGCATACTGAATCCATACTGACCCGCTCTGCCTACCAGTCTATGCTGAAGTCCTGCTGACCCAGTGAACCGAGCCACACCTCCGCTGCTGCATCCAGTCCTGTATCCAAGAAGAAAGAGTGAGCATACTGAATCCATACTAATCCACTCTGTTTACCAGTCTATGCTGAAGTCTCGCTGATCCAGTGACTCGAGCCTAATCCTCACGGCTGTTGTCCAGTCCTGTGTTCAGGAAGAAAGAGTGAGCATACTGAACCCATACTGACCCGCCCTGCTCACCAGTCTATGCTGACGTCTCGCTGGTCTAGCGATTCGAGTCCAATCTCCACTGCTGTTATCTAGTCCGGACCTGTTGACGCAGGAGGGCCGGTTGGCCTGTTCTTCCTCCTTGAGATTGCCTTTTAATTAAATAAATAAACTTGAGATTCCTTTTATCCTGTTGTCCGTTTTCCTTGAGCTGCGGGGTAGCTCCTCAGGGGGGGAGGTACAGTAGAAGGAGGGAGTGTCGGTTGGCAAGTGGCACCTCCACACCCCCGGCCTGTGACAATCACTCTTTCAAACTAAATACACACAATGCAACTGACTTACTCAATGTCCTTGAGTTGACACTGTAAAGGACAGATAAGAGATTTGTCATTGTCGTATTATATAACCATTGTTTGGGACATATGGGGCCAATTTATGTTTCTGCCTGTGGGTGCTCACACTCCATACCCACCCCCTGCGATGGCAAATGCACTGCAAAAAATGCTTTTCTTACTTAGTATTTTTGTCTTGTTTCCAGTCCAAATATCAAAAAATTCTTAAAATCATGATGCATTTACTAATGTAGTAAAATGCCATAAGATATTGTTTTCTGGGGGGGAAAATCCAAATGAAGTGAGTTTTTGCTTAAAACATTAAAATTATCTGCCAATGGGGAAAGAAAAATAATCTTAATTCAAACGGAAACAATATAATTTCTTACCCTATTGGTAGATAATTTTGCTTGTTTTAAGCAACAACTCTAATTTCTATTTATTTCCCCAGAAAACAAGACATAATATCTGATGCTATTTTACTCATCTAGTAAATGCATCTTGATTTAATTTTTTTTAGATATTTGGACTGGAAACAGGAAAAAAAATACTAAGTAAGAAAAGCATTTTTTGCAGACTCATATGTCTCTTATTTTTGTTTATTGGAAACTTGCAAGTGCAAATAAATTACCAACCAAATATGAATACATCTTTATTCACTTCTGTTTCTTCAATCAAATGATAACTGGGCTAAGAAAGGTGACACATACAAACAAATGCTGCTTTTTAACATGCTCATTTCTTGTGGTGTTCCTCAAGGCTCAATTTTGGGTCCTCTATTATTTAACCTATACACGCTTCCTTTAGCTGGTGTAATTAATTAGTACAATATTTACTTTCACAGTATGCAGATGGCATGCAACTTTATATCTTTCACTTGCACCAGATACCCACAGTTCAATTTCCACCCTGCTGGACTGCATAGAGAGCATACAATTGTAGATGTCACATAACTTTCAAAACCAGGGGTGTCAAACTCAGTTCCTGGAGAGCCACATGCAGCCCTGCTGAGTTAAGCTTCAACCTTAATTAAATGCACCTGATCCAGCTAATCAAGTCCTTCAGACTTATTTAAAATAAATAAATAAATAAATAAAATAAAACTACAGGTATGTGTGTTGAAGCAGGGTTGGAATTAAACTCTGCAGGGCTGCACCCTCCAGGAACTGAGTTTGACACCCCTGAGCTAAACAAAGATAAGACAGATGTACTGACACATAGAGATCATCTATTGATTATTGTTACATCTAGTCTACTGCACTAGTGTTTTTTCTTTCTTTCTCTAGGCTACCAAAGAGCTCTATTAAACACCTACAAAGAGTTCATAATGCAGCAGCAAGAATGATAACTCGCTCTAAAAGGAGAAACCACATTACCCCAACTTTCAGATCCCTTCACAGGCTGCCTGTATCATTCAGAACTGAATTCAAGATCCTCTTATTTATTTTTTGAAATGTCTTCATCCAGGACCACAACTATCAGTTTTGTTATAATTGTAGTCCGTAGGAATAGAGACAATTATGGGCAAGAATGCAATATTTGTTAAAGTAATACAATATTTTAATCTGCAATCGTACTTGTAATCCAATCTGTTATTGTTGATTTTATTATTAATGATCAGCTATTTATTGCTTAATGAAGGTCAATCATGAAGAAACAGATTTAAACATTTTAAACATTAAACAGAAATGAAGCACAAATGGTGCCAACCTCTGATGCTCTTATAATGGCACACAAATCACATTTTGCAGAAAGAGTATAATGACACACAAATGGTGTTTCGCACATCATCTCTGCAGGTGACTCCTCGGGGACTGAACACAAAAACAAATGCACAGCGTGACCCTTAGTCCGATTCATGAACAATTGACTCAATTGAACTATGAGCTGGTTCTTTTATTGAATTATTCAGACCCACTTTGAATCAATCCAATGATTCTTTACTGATAAACATGCAAAAGCACCAAGAACTGTAGGTTATTCGCTCACTGTTTGCTCTTGAGTTCTTATTTCTCTGAATGCCTGTAATCTATCAGGCAAAACAGCTCAGAGGTTTTATTAGCCTATATAAACTATGCATTCATTTGGAAATGTGAACTGCTGCAGTTAATTCTTAACTTTGAAAATTAATTTCCTTTTCGAAATATTCCATCAAACTGGATTATTTGAGAATCGTGCACTAATATTTTCAGTTCCATTCGTACTAATTAAAGCTTCTGCTTTTCGAACGCAGAAGTGTGGGCCTGTGTATATATATAATATTCATAATTATTCTTTGATATTTCCATATCACTCAAAACTGAATCAAGAGTAAACTTCAAACTCTGGTTTAACTGAGTCATGTGTTCTTGCTGACACACTAGTGCGGATACAAATCCTCCTATTCAGCACAAATCCTTACCATATTCTCCAGGACAGATATGACATATATCAGGGGTGTTTAATCCTGTTGCTGGAGAGCCACTGTCCTGCAAAGTTTAGATCCAAATCCCCAATTTAACACCTGAACCAGCTAATCAAGGTCTTACTAGGCAAACTACTGTAGAAACTTTCATACATTTGAAACACTGGTGTGAGGAAATGTTCAGACAGTGTCTGTGGGATTCAGAAAAAAATCCAGAATATCATCACAAATCACACTTCATATTCAATTTAAGATAAAAAAAATTACGTCATATTTTTATGGTTATACCTGGCCACACATTTGCACTTCATATACCAGAGCTAAATGCTTCTCTTTTGGAGGGGAAATTAAAATATCATGTGAAATATTTTGTGTAAATATTTGTGGGTTTTATTCATTTCATTTTCAAAATGTTCCTCGTATGAACATACTGACTGAAGAAGAGAAACTGTACAGGTTTGTAATGACGTGAGGTTGAGATGAACAAGATTTCGGTTCATATAATACAGTGTAAAAATTCAGTCTGTATATTGAGAAATGTTTAAAATTCCATTAATTTAGTCATTCACGCTTTACTGTTACAAAAATGATTTTTCCCCATTTAAAAAGTCATGCAGACAGCCAATTAAATCTTAAAATTTGAAACATGAATGTCATTTTACAATATTTTATTTTACTTTTTGTTTTTAAGGATTTGGAATGAGTATTTTTAAAACGAACAGTTTTTATCTTTATTATTTCAGCATAAAACAATTTTAAGTAACTGAAGTGAATTTGTTGTTGTTCATATAAACACACTGACACGGACACTGTTGATTTGAATATTGAGTTTAATATTGAGGAATGAAACAGTTTTCTATAGTTCCTCTATACAGTATGGCAGCTCATTGTGTGTCTGTGTTACAGTATTAGATTAGACACACTTTTTTCTGCATGCGGTTAGACGCGTTCAGAAGGGGACCAGAGGGTCAGCCACGGTTTTAGGGTGCTGGATTCTGAGCACAGTCCGTGTCACGGTAGTGCCTGCGACAGTGACAGATATCATTGCATGAACGCACTCATCTGGTCCGACTTCCACCTGAGAGAGAGAGAGAGAGAGAGAGAGAGAGAGAGAGAGAGAGAGAGAGAGAGAGAGAGAGAGAGAAATCCACATGGGTTTAATTTACAACTTTTAACACATTGTCCTCACCAGACGTGACACATTATAGCATTAAGTGATAAAACTGATCTTTTCCATCGAACTTCATTCACACTGGCAGTGATGTAAAATTGTCCATGACAGGCAACATGAGATTTGCAAAGTAGATCTGTGTGTGTCCAGCAACACTACAATGTTGAGAGAGGCCTTATGCACCAGAGAAACAAGCGCACAGCCATTTTTAGAATTTTTATGTTTGAAATACAAAGCTCTGTCAGGAAACAGATGACACAGGTCCCTAACTCCCTAACTCAGTTAGTTAGCGATCACATCATGATCTACATAGTGCATCTTATTGGTTGCTGTGGCGTCAGCGGCCAATGCTCATCATTCAAATACTTGGCATTGTTTGCCGTTAGCAGTGCAGTGTGCTTTCAGAAACCCTCCACCTTCCCCAGCTCCACCTGTATAAATGAGGTATAGGGGTTATTTTATGTGTGTTATATATGCAGCAGCAGCAGCGTAGCAGATCTATTTCGCCAAGACCAAATACATTAATATTGCCATATCCATTCCCATGCCAATCTCTCCGAGAGTTGTCATGACAGAACTTCCGTGTTTGTGATAACTCTGTATATTTCTATGGCATCGCTGTCGAAGAGTAATTAGCTGGCCAATTAGATTTACTTGTAAATAATTTTGAGATTGTAAAAGGAAGAGTAAAGAGGTTGAAGAGTTAAGCATTTGTGTATAACTTTGTATAATACACTCACAACTCATAAGCGGGATAGGTGTTACAAATTCACAAGTTCAAAATCCATTAAAAAAGAAAAACTGTAATTTACCTTGACCACATATTCTGTTCCTACTGCCAGGATCTGAGAAGAAAAGCTTAAAGGAACATAAACTTGATATGAGGTTCCAGCCTTCGCCTCTATGCTGTTCCTCACCTAAATAAATAGACGAACATTTTATGTTAATCTACATTATTATTATTATTATTTTAAAAAGGTCTGAGTTTACTAGTTTAGACAGCAGAAAACACATATAAAAGAATTAACATTAAGTGAAAAGTGAAGCCGGGTTCTCCTAAAAATGACATTTTACAGCACCAAAAATGATGATTTTACTTGGCTGTTTTAACAAAAACTGCATTTTCTGAGTGGTTTTCTGTCTCCTACCTTATTGCAGATGTCAGTCACCTCTGGAGTGACAGACATCACTGTGGTCCATGGTTCTGACATTGTTGCAGTGTGCTGGTGATCAAAGTCTGGATGAAATAAACTGTATTATCAGGCAGTTTGTCTCACAGATTGATTCTGATCCACTATTTATGCTGCCAAAATCGCATGACATCAGCCGTCATAGTAATTCCATGTGATCACATCAAAGAGACTGAATGAATAGGTGGAGTTTCACTTTGGGGTGTTGTGTAATATTCAGTTCCTGTGGAAAACTGTATACATTAATATCATGATATTTCCCCTATTGTGGGCATGCCCTTGAGACAACACGCAAAATAATGGAACTGAAATGATAAATCAAATCGCAACTTGCTTAATGGATTATTAAATATGTAATAAATCGTCTGAGCTGTTTTACCTGATTGATTACAGGCATTCAGAGAAATAAGGACTCAACAGAGCAAACCTATAGGTCAAAAGGTTAAATGTTTGTTTCACAGGAACCCAAATGTCTTACACCAACCAGTTTAACAGCTCTTCTGATCCCCTCAAGGATGAAAGTGTCAGCATTATAATGGACAACGTGAACATTATAAGAGAGGCAGACATTGACATGATACAGGCTATGGAATGCCTGTTTGCAGTCTTCTTACTTTTCAATGTGCAATACCCGGTTGACATTAAGCACACTTTTAAAAATGACTTTTATTAAAAAAAAATATGCTTAAACTTGACATGACACAAGAACACCAATATGTATAGTCAACTTTTATAAATTTTAGTGCTATTTAATAGATGTTTTAACTGTTCATGTATTGTTTTTTATCTGCATTGTGATTCGTTTTTCCTCATTTCAGAGATACATGTAAAAGTTAAAGGGTTAGATCACCCAAAAATGAAATTTCTGTCAGTAATTTCTCACCCTCATGTTGTTCCAACCCTGTAAGACCTTCGTTCATCTTCGGAACACAAATTAAGATATTTTTGATTAAATCTGAGAGCTGGATCACTCCTCCATAGACTCTATGGACATTATAACTTGCTGGCCCAGAAAATGTATTAAAGACATCGTTAATCGTCCAAGTGACTACAGTGGCTCAATCGCAGCGCGTCGGTGTTGTACGTCACACGTAGGCTCACTATTGGCCGACGCTGGTCATGTGTGATGCGTGTGACGTAAAACACAGATGCGCTGCGCTATCACACTACGTGAAGACTCGAGGCACAGAGAGAAGGAAATGAATAGTGGAATAATTTTATCGTTATTTTTGGTTGTTTTTTGCGCACAAAAAGTATTCTCGTCGCTTTATAAACTTAAGATTGAGCCACTGTAGTCACTTGGACTATATTAACGATGTCTTTAATACATTTTCTGGACCAGCGAGTTATAATGTCCATAGAGTCTATGGAGGAGTGATCCAGCTCTCAGATTTAATCAAAAATATCTTAATTTGTGTTCCGAAGATGAACGAAAGTCTTACGGGTTGGAACAACATGAGGGTGAGAAATTACTGACAGAATTTTCATTTTTGGGTGATCTAACCCTTTAACTTTTACATGTATCTCTGAAATGAGGAAAAACGAATCACAATGCAGATAAAAAACAATACATGAACAGTTAAAACATCTATTAAATAGCAATAATTACTGTAATTACTGACAGAATTTTCATTTTTGGGTGAACTAACCCTTTAAGTACTGTATATACTAACTGATTTTAGTTGATCATAGTTGATCATAACTAGAGGACTACATGAAATGGCATGCAAATTTCATTTCATGATTATAGTGACCAAAATTATCACGGTTATCACAGAATCCTGTTCAAAAAGTACTAATAAAGTGAAATTCATTCACCAAGTTTTATGTCGAAAACCAGCAAATAACAAATACAATAAGCATCAATTTGCACTTTTTGTTTACATAAACATTAAAATAATAACATTAAAAATGATGGACAGATTTTAAAGTAGTGTCTTGCAACATGTTATCTACTAACATGTACAAGTTTAAATACAGTTTGGACCAAAAAATAAATAAAAAACAAATAAATAAATATATATATATATACATACATAGTCAAGTCAAGTCAAGTCATCTTCGTTTATATAGCGCTTTTAACAATAGAGATTGTTCCAAAGCGGCTTTACATTGATAATAGGAAAATAAAGTAACAGAGATGGTTTTGGCTTTATAGCAGCTCTAGAATAAAGTTATTGTCCAGCTAAAGGTAGTTTTGATTGATTTACTTCTGTCGCTCGCAACGATCATTAGTTAATTAACTTACGGGCCGCTAACACGACACTATTTTAACAGAAAACTCTTATTCCTGCGCAAAGTTCTTTCTGCGCAAACTTTCAAAAACGCGGACCCGTGAGAACGCTGATGGAGTGCACATGTGTATTATGAGTTCAGTCTATAGGTATGCGTGTTTGAATATATGTGCGCAAGCGTGTAGTCCAAACCAGGACCCCAATATCTACCCCTGAAGCCTCATCAACATGCAAGTAACTTAAGAAACTTTTTGTAAAGATCAGTTCACAGTTAGGAGGGACTTTTGTGGTTCATGAGCAGTTTCAGTTGCTTGTCAGGCAGCATTTCACAGCGTCTGGAGGGAGTTTCCTTGATCAGTCTCTTAGACACTGCGTGACCCAAACAGTTCAATATTCTCAGCTCTCCCTGCCTTAGGCTGTGTTGGAGTGGTATAGCAGAGAGAACAACAGGAGCTTCAATGTAGCCCTGGGCAAGGCATGTCTTAATGCTTAACCTTTAAAACTGCATATCATAATGCACAGTAATAAAGATATTAAAAGTGTATTCATAAATCCTACACCACTTTAATGTCAATTTACTTTAGTTCACTCCATTCATGCATGCAAATTATACTTTTGCAATCCCGACCAGCTATCTGGCCACTTAATGTTTCGCAAAACGAAAAGAATTATATCATCAATTTCTTCTTTTCTATTGTTAAACTGGTGGTAATGTACTTCCAAAATTACCCTCTTATGAATGTCCCATAAAGACAAACTAACAAACTTAATTATGTAAAAATAATTAATTCCTAAAGTTTAGAAAATATTTGTAGCATTTCATGTATTTGTAATAAATCGTGTTTTCTTATGCCTAGTTGCTGTTTTTCACAAACTATAAGTAGCCAAAGCCGCAGAAATGCTGAAATATCGCTTCTGAAAATGTCAGTGCAACATACTGAAATGCTTTTTCGTATGATATTAGAAAATGGTAATGTCTAACTAAACTTGTACCTACAAAAACAACACTTCTTTTGTTACTTTGTACTTTTTTATTGTGTTATACTCTCATGTCCTTACTTTAATGTGAAAGGTTATCCATTTCCTGATTTGCTTATCAGAAACCAATCTGAGAATAATATTCCCCATTTTGTAACCGAGCTGTTTCCTTATTCACATTTAGCAGGAAACCAGACAAACTGACAAATTGTTTTTGTTCTACTCTGTCTTTAAATACCGATTAGAAATTTTCATTCAAAGAATGGTCGACCCCAACTTTCTCACCAGTCCATTTTGAGCCCCTAAATTGTCTCAGAAAATGGCGTGGGTCCAAGAATGGACAGTTTCCTTTGCTAATATTTATTTAAAAACATTGCAAAACCTCTCTAGTCAAACTATGTTGAAAGTAGGCATGGTGAAAACAAAAAAAATTCTTGACCGACCACCGAGCCTCATTAGCCGGTTGAAACCGGTTAACCGATTAGTTTAAAATATACACTATTTGAAATAACAGCCATTTCGAGCCGCGCCTGCAAACTCTGTCGCATCTCTCTGCCGCCCGTCCACTCACGTCACTTTTTTAAAATCCCCTACAGCGCGAAACATGAGTCCCGCAAACGCGGCGCCGAGGAGCTTGTATGTAAACGGAGGATAAATGGCTCCTTAGTTTCGAAATGGTTTGGGTACAAGGTGATCGCGTTGAAAATAAAGGCGTTTGTCTAGCGTTAGAAGCTCATTTGAAACATTGCTGCGGCTCATTTAAGAAAATGA
This sequence comes from Scardinius erythrophthalmus, assembly GCF_964197995.2. Lineage (NCBI taxonomy): Eukaryota > Metazoa > Chordata > Actinopteri > Cypriniformes > Leuciscidae > Scardinius > Scardinius erythrophthalmus. The sequence goes on from NC_138225.1 coordinate 4,664,138, forward strand.
CAGCTCCGAAGAGACGCCGCTTTAGTTTGAGGTAAGTTAGTGCTAACAATAATAAAGAAAGATGATGATCATCATCACCTTATCTGTTACCACTGAAATCAAGCACTGTATCACACAAATTGCAACTTACATCTGTGTCATTCTTTTTGGTGAATTGGAATGAGATGGCTAACTGTAGTAGCGTTTAGTCCACTGTCTATAATAGCCTAATTTAGAGATCACTTTTTTTTTTTTTTTACCGACTACCGACAATTTTACAATCATCGGTCAAACGGTCATCGGTTAACATCCCTAGTTGAAAGAGACTTCAATGAGTCTAGGAAAAACATACAACAGAGGATTAGGTCAGGTAAGTGTCCAATCACTAACAGTAAAAGGAACATTTACCTGAGGTTTTGGCCTTACACTGTCTCGGTTCAATTTGCACAATCCCTTAGTTCTGGATCGATCCCGGACGAGCCCCCAAATTGTTTGATAAAACTGAATATCAGAATCCAATGAATATCAGAAGTCAATGATCACAGAAGTGTAGTTCATTCAATAGTAAGCTTTATTGTGCTGTAATAAACTCTTGTATGTTGCAAAAGAATACAATGTCCAGTCTTGATTCTGTTCTTTGAACTATTACTGAATCTATTGGTGAACTCGTTAACAACTATTCAGTAGCTGCGCGATACACACATTTCAGTTCCATAAACTGTGTCCTCCATCCACGTCATCAGTTACATCATACACTCAGACATAATTAATCATCATTCTATTACATCTCCCCCTTTTACATATCTATTGTTTGCCTTATAACAAATGCTTCATTGTTACTTCAAGCATATACGTAACATTTAGGCATAAGATTTCCTTCCATATGTAGAACATACACAGTCTCAAATGAACCAGAATTAACTTGGGTTTACTTTGAACTGCATTTAACATCTCTTAACATTCCTCAAAGTAACCATACTATGCGTTTCTGTCTCTTATCTTTCTTTCCTCATTTATAGGTCCAGGACTTGTGGTGGTCTGCTAATCCTGCCAGATCTGGTTCGTATCAGTCCGTCAGGAGACTTTGGATTTGTTCCATATTGTTCTGGAACATCTGGTGTTTTGACAGCAGTCGGTGTTGTTGGTAGTGCGGTCTCATGCTGTGGGGTGTTTACAGATGTTGTTATTGGTGCTTTCCTCACTGGCACTTCCTGTAGGTGGCGTCTGTTTCGGCGTAACATACCCCCTTGTTCTGTCTCCAACAGATAAGATCGTGGTGTGACACTCCCCTTCATCACAGTTGCCTTTGTCAGCCAGGATTTTTAAAGTGTCCACTTTGGTGAGGACCTGATTCCCTGGATATAGGAGAGGTAGGGTTTTCACACCATGACGCTGGTTGTAGTAGTAAGCTTGTTCGTTTTTCTTGGCTGCATCATTTCTCTCAATGACTTTTGTGTTTGGCCATTTAGGTAACAGATTACTGTCAAGGGTGGGTAAGGTTGTCCGAATTTTCCGACCCATCAAGAGTTCTGCTGGACTGGCACCTGTACTACTGCATGGAGTGGATCTGTAACACATACTGTAAGCGCCAGAAGGGGGTCTTTTTGCTTTAGGATTCTTTTGGCTATTTGTACGGCTCTTTCAGCATGCCCATTCCCTTGCGGGCTGGAGGTTATGTGTTTGAAATCTAGCTCACAAGCCAGTTCTTTGAACTCCGCACTGGTGAACTGTGGCCCATTGTCGCGGACCACCTCCTCAGCTATACCATAGCGGTCAAAGGAGGCTTTCAGTTTTTTCACTACCTGTGTACTGGTAGTTGTGGGCATGTGTAGTACCTCTAGAAAATGTGAGAAGTAGTCCGAAATGACTAGGTAGGTCTGTTTGTTGTGTTCTCACAGATCAATTCCGAACCTCTTCCATGGTCTTTCGGGAAGTGGCGTGGAAATTTAGTGGTTCTCTGGGCTGAGCTCTTCTCATTTCTTGGCAGGACTGGCACGATGAGACTTTAAGTTTAATTTGGGACGATATACCGGGCCACCACACAGATGTGTTTGCTCTTTCCCGGCATTTGCTCAGACCCTGGTGCCCATCGTGAATGGGATCTAATGTCTCAGCCCTCAGTTTTCTAGGTATGATCATTCTGTTGCCCCTGGTGACAATTCCATCTAGAGTTGAAAGTTAATTTCTCACAGGGAAAAAGTCTCTGGCCATCGGGTGCACCCTGGCTATGTGTTCAGTCCAAACTGACTAAATATATGTGATTACCTTTTGCAGGCTTTCATCTTCGACAGTGCTAGACCTGATGATGTCCATCTTTGCTTTTGAAGCTGGCATGCTGTCAATAATGGGTGCCACATAGCACTCCACATCTGAGTGAGTGTCACTACAGTCCTGTAAATCATCTGAGGGGCTCCTGGACAGAGCATTGGCCACCACGAGAGTTTTCCCAGGTGCGTATTCTGTAGTAGGGTTGAATCTCAGACACTCTTTTTCTATTTGAGCATATCTGGTTTCAGCTTCACTCAGTCGTCTGGAGCAATACGCCACTGGTCTCCAGTCCTTGTCATGTTGCTGCATTAGTACGCCACCAATTCCATAGCTGCTTGTGTCCGCTGACACCATGGTTGGTTTCCTTGCATCATAAAATGTTAATGTAGGTAAGGACATGAGCAGTCCTTTTATCTCCTGCAAAGCTGGTTGTTGGGCTGGACCCCATGTCCATGTTAATTTGACTTTCAGCAGATCGTAGAGCGGCCGTCCCATGTCTGCTAAGTTGGGGATGTACTTTCCCAGGTAATTTACCATCCCGAGAACTCTTTTTAAGCCCTGGGTGTTATCAGGTAGAGGCAGTCTGTTAATAGCCGATACCTTGGCCGGGTCCGGCCGTATCCCATCTGCACTGATTTCATGGCCCAGGAAGTGTAGCTTCTCTTGCCTCATCCTACATTTCAAGGATGTGTTCAACCTCAGGCCGGTGTTCAACCTCAAGCCAGCTGATTGTAATCGTTCCATCACCGACTGTAGTCGTTGGTCATGCTCCGCCACGTCCCTTCCGTAGATGATAATGTCATCCATGTAAACGTCCTCTCCCTCCAGGCCTTCTAGAGTTTCCATCATTTTCCTTTGGAAAATTTCAGAAGCGCTGGAAATTCCAAAGGGAAGGTGTTTGAAACAGTATCTGGTGAAAGGAGAAACGAAGGTTGTCAGTCTTTGACTGTTTTTATCCAGCGGTATTTGCCAGAACCCTGCAGCTGCATCCAGTGTGGAGAACACTCTTGCACTGTTCAGTTTTGCTGTGATCTCCTCTGCAGTAGGTAAAACAAACCTTTCTCTTTTGACAGCTTTATTTAAGTTCCTTCGCAACATATATATGCACCTGTCCAAACTTTTTAGGACCTGGCACTATCAGTGCACACCACTCTGTGGGCTCGGTTACTTTCTCTATGATGCCCTCAGCTTCCATCCTGTTCAGTTCCTCCTTCACAGGTGTCATGAGGGGGATTGGGATCCTGCGCACAGCATATACTGCATAAGGCTATGCATTTTCTTGTAATGAGATCTTCACTGGCTGTGTTTTTAGTAAGCCAACCTCCATTACAGCACTGTGCACTTCCAGAATTCTCTTCACCAGCCCCATCTGCTCAGCTACTGTTCGGCTAAGTAGGTTGCTAGGGGTCTCTCCTCTCATAACATACTCTTTTAACTCTGTGTGTGCTGTAAACTGACCGATACAGTCCAGATGGCCACCTGGGCTATTCAGTACAGTCTTAGCAGTGAGCAGTGTTTTCTCAGGCTTGAGCATTCTAAATGCTTCTTCAGTCATAATGCACACATCATCACCGGTGTCTATTTTAAAGCTACTGTACTACCAATCTCTAGTACAGTCCATTCATTACATGAAGTTTCTAATTCAAGTCTGATTCGGTCTCTAATGTGTTCCTCACGAACAGCCCCAAACTCGCAATGCTCTGACAGTTCATAAAGGGAGCGGATAAAAGATTCCGTTCCAGATTCCAGATTCCTGCACACCATGGCTATTTTGCAGACGTACCAGGCTGACCTGTTAAGGGACCTCGATGAAGGCGAGGGTCCAACACCAGATGATATTGTCGAACTGCGCAGAGCCACAGATCTGTCTCTCCGGGTTACCAAGGAGACGGCCCGTGCCAGTGGCCGCTCCATGGCAGCTCTGGTAACCACGGAGAGGCATATGTGGCTCAATCTTTCTGGCATTAAAGAGAAAGATAGGGCCTTCCTTCTTAACACCCCTGTTTCTACAACTTGCCTATTTGGCGATGCGGTTAATACGGTCATTGACAGGTTCCAGGAAGCAAAGAAACAGAGCGCAGCTTTCAGGCAATATATCCCTCACCGCTCGAGGTCCAGGAAGACTGCTGCCGGTGGGCAGCCTCAGCCGTCATCAAGCTCCTCATACCGGCAGGGCCAAAAGGAGAGTGTCGCCTCTAGAGCTCCCCCTCAAAGAGCTTGGGACTCTAGACGGCGCTCCCACCCGCAGCCTCCTGAGAAGGTGGATTTGAGAACCGTCCTTCAGGCCAGGAAGGCGAAGGGAAAGAGTTCCTAATTGCTATGAGACTTCTGAGGGTCGCCCCCCACGAAAGAGAGTGATCGAGGTCCCCTCTCTCGTCGGGCCTTGTTAGTATCCCGCCGCCAATGGCGCTTCGGGACACATTAGTTTCCAGCGAACGCATGCTGCTCTGTCCACCCCACAGGCTTGTGGTCAGGCAGCATTCGCGTCCGCAACAATGAGAGTCGTTTTCGATTATTCCCTGCCAGTCCTCTGCTTCAGGGTATCATCAATGGCTCTCACAAAACACTCGACACCAGCCCCGAAGGCAAAGTCTCTCCAATTTATCGGCATGGGTCCTGCGCACCGTAGAAAAGGGTTACAGACTGCAGTTCCATGTTCGCCCACCTAAGTTCAACGGGGTGGTTTGGACTGCAGTGGACCCAGAGCAAGGTCGAATGTTAGAACAGGAAGTTCACTCGCTGTTGGTGAAGGAGGCCATAGAGTGTGTTCCTCCAGCAGACAGGGAGTCAGGGTTCTACAGCCGGTACTTCATAGTTCCAAAGAAGGATGGAGGGTTGAGTCCTATTCTAGATCTAAGGCATCTGAATCAGTCTCTGAGGAGGTTCAGGTTCAAGATGCTCCCCATTACCATTATCGTGAACCAGATCAGGTCCAAGGACTGGTTTCTCACGATAGATCTGAAGGACGCATACTTCCACGTCTCCATCCTTCCCTCTCACAGGAAGTGACAAAATAAAATAAAATTCTGTATCAAAATTTATAAGGAAAGACCAGTACTTTGTTTAGGCTTGGTTTGTAGGGAATTACAAACCTGCGCACATATATTCAAACGCACATAACTATAGAACCAATTCTTAATGCGCATGTGAACACCATCAGCGTTTATCACAGGTTCGCGTTTAACCCTCTGGGGTCTGAGGTGTTTTCTGGGCCCTGGAGGTGTTCTGACATGCTCTGACATTTGTGCTTATTTCTGTTACTTGTGACATTTTCATGGCTAAAGTCTGATTACACTGTATTCAGCACAAACTCTGCTACAATAATATAGCAGCAGCATGTATGTAAAAGTTTGTAGTTTTGAGATAATGACATTTATGCGTGGTTTGTGAAAAAAAAAAAAAAAAAAATTGTCACTGGTCAATAAGGTCATAAAACCCATATTGATTATTTCTTCACAAGACTTTTGAAAATTGTATGACGTAGCCTAGAATATTTGCTCCAAAACTATGTGAAAATCACCCTGCATACTCATTCAGATAAGACAATATATTGATTTAAAATTTGCAAGACATGTTTTGTGTGAGAAAGCTTTATGCGAAGAGGCGAGAACATCATGAATATTTAATTTCTTTCACACCTGAGAAAGACAAAGACCCTCCCCTAATGGCCCTATCAGGTGCTAACAGGCCATATCATTCTGAGCAACCTTGCACAAAGAATGAGGAGATTTAGAAAAGAATGGCTTTTTGATTGTTTGGATTTATTTACAACACAACATAATCCAAATATACACAAAAAAAGCACATTATTTAACACACTGAACTAAAGACAGAGACTTAACCAGTCAAACACCTTTGTGCCATTCCTGAAACATAGTACATATCTTTCATTTCCTTGGTGTTTGATTTTTCACTTTACCATGTTCATGTACGGAGACTTATGTGAAAAAATGCTGTGAACATACTGATATCAAGAGAAACTATAGGGCTGCACGATTTGGGGAATACATTTTAGATTTTTCAGGTTAAAATTGCTTTTTAAAATGTACAGAATACACACACACACACACACACATATATATATATATATATATATATATATTGCAGCACAGCACTGTAACAACATTGGCTATCGAATCATTCGTCGTTGGTTTGAATTAACAAATTCAAATACTCTGTGTTGCTAAAAACATTTCTTCCTGAATACAAAAGCTGGTGCACTTTGAACTCGTGAGTGCAAATCAGGCTTTGGCTCCAGCTAGTCGGCCAATTGACTTTTACGACACTAATTTCACCTCAGAGACATTCCGAACCCCCCCCCCCCCCCCTTTCCCCTCTCTGGACCACAGAGAGATAACGAAACTTGAAACTTTCTACACACACACAAACACACACAAACATCCCTTTGTGTTTAAATTAGGATAGAATATACTTTAATTTATGTACAATTACATTAGGCATGTGTGATTTAGTTTGGCTTTATAATAGAGGTGTGGTTTTGAAATGTATTCTTTAATCAATAGTGTTTTAGTTAGAGAATGTTCAACAATATTCTCTGGCAATTGCCTTCCCCCCACTTTGCTGTTTTATTGCCTAATGGAATGTCAACTGGGTTTTTAGGAGTGGAGCAGAATTAACGTGGTAATCTTTACTCCTACTTAAATCCTACATTTTCTACTTAAATCCTAAATTTTCTATATGCATAACCACCGAAGAAATGTAAACATGGATGTAATTTCCCATCTCATAATTTTTCTTTTACGTGGTGTAGTTTGTGTATTCTGGTAAACTTTGGTAATAAGGTTAGACAAATCAGGTGTGTACCGTGTTTAGTTCCTCAAGCTTCATATCCATTTGTACCCTATAGGGTACAACACATTTTGGGTAAATCTTATTTCTAGACATGTAACGAACTTTAAAATGCTTGTAAATATGCATATCTTATGTAACTTGATTTTCTTAATCTTCATATGACGTGTGTGATATCGTTGAAATTCTCTCAATCTAACAGAGTCGAATTTCGATAGCAGAATGAAGTAATGTGCATTATTTTACACTTTTTCATATTTCGGGAGCCGAACAGCTCAAAGCTCATCTCCTCATGACTCATCCGAGTGGGCGTGGCCCCAGAGACAAAGACATTTTTCCCGCTTCAGACCTTTGGACTTTCATTGGTTGTTCGCGCGAACAGAGGCGTCAACCCATATTGTCCATAAAAGACCGACTCAGAAAATCCTCTCTCTCTCTCTCCTGTTTTTACGAACCCTCTTCTTCAGAAGACCCATGGCTCCCTTTTAGGGAGCATTCTTTCGTATTCGGACTCAGCGAAGCAAACGCAGCAAGCAACTTCAACTCAAAGAAAAGACTCTTTTGAAAATCCCGCGGCCGCGCTCACCTGAAGACGCATGAGAGAACAAAGGCCCATGCGCGCGCGCCTGCCTCATCCACAGACCACATGCAAGTCTCGAAATCTAAATGCTGTTTAAGGTTGCTTTCACTTTCGCTCGCTCATCCTTTCCTACTCTCTCCTTCCTCCTCCAAAACCCAAGTCCGGACCGGCTTCGGCCTGCTTCTCTTTTCTTTTTATTTATTTCTTTTATGTTTTTCTATAGTCTAGTTTCGTTTTCCTCTTCGCCTCTGTTCATTCACGAGCTGAATGAACTTAGCCTGAATCATTCCCGGCAACTTCACCACAAACTGTGCGTTGAAAGAGACTCTTTGAAGCTCCCGCGCTCGCACGCGCGCCGGAAGACAGCACGCGCACGCCTCCCCTCAGACGACTCGCGCTGCTTTTAAAGACACGCAGAACCCTGCGGTCCTACACACCTCATACAAAGAGAACCATATGCCATGCAAGTATCGATTATTGAATTGAACTTATGATGTGATTTCTTTGTTGTGTCTTAAGGGTTACTGTCTGTGACTTTTGCCATGCTGAGATCATCTCGGTGATCTCTCTCGTCCTGAAACTTTAGTTTCACTTTCTCCCTTCCTCTCCCTCTCTCATCTGTTATCCGTTTAGTCTTGTATTTTGTTTACGTGTCCTGTACATACATATTTACTCGTGTAAATTGTAGAACTTGTATTCCTTAGTTCGATGTAGTATTAGTCCAATTATTAAATTCCATATGCCCTTGACTGACTCTGATTTAATTGCCCATGTTACTTAGTCCCTGAAATGTTCGATCTTAGCTATATGCTTTATCTTGGTAGGCTACGATTTAAGTAACCTAATTTTAGTCTACAGACACCGAGAGTGTCTTTTCAAGGCCTGGAAAAGATACTCTTTCTCGTGTTTGTAAGAAGGATAATTTTCCTTGAGAGTTAATTTAATCTTACGTACAATCTGTTCGCTGGACAAACAGATTGTTTGATAACTAAATTAATTCCATTAAAGTTATCCCATAACTTCGAGCTGAAATAAGAACAATTGATGTATTAATGACGAACCATAACCCGTTATGGTAATCGTTCATATATCAATCTAGTTCAGCTGCGATAAATTAATGTAACTGTAACATACAAAATATTAATCATATTCATGATTAATTATTAAAATTCCCTATAGATCATTTGAGCTAATATTAATATTAATGTACGACCCATTGTTTTTACAGTTTTGGTGGAGAAAGCGACGCATTTCAAACTTTGTTTATGGGCAATATTCAGTTTCAGTCTGTTTATATGGTTATTAATAATTTTTGCGCATTATGAAATTATGAATTTGTGAGTTAAGTCGCTAACGCGAACTCACTCCTAACTGTCCAAGGCAAAAAGCCGAAGTCAGTAGGCCTAACGTACATTTTAACAAGTTGCTAAAATATGCCTAGACGATTTTAGCACTGTTAAATGCTACGTACACTGCAGTATTTAATATTACAAATGTCCTGTTAAGAGATGAAGAAATATCTCTGCAGTTGATACATTTCTAATATTTGTTTAAAATCGCTGTGAACGAAGAATTCTCACGTGCGTACTACCGGTATTAATAAATATGTTTTCTAAGCGAGATTCCTTATTAAACATAGGCCTTGCATGCATGCTATATCGTTATTGAATTCGTGGTTAGTCCAGTGATATTCAACAAAACGGTAAACTCCTGGTTAACATTGACCTAGCTAATCAATCGAAAACCTAAATACACAAATCATAAAGTGCTATTTTGATAAATGTGTAATATGGGAGTCTAGCAACAGACGGAAAATTCCTGTTGCCCACATTTGAGTATTTGCGGCAAAGAAACCCCGCCATACTTTCTTGTGCAGTATTAATAGCACCAAAAGGTCCGCCGAGACCTCTGTCCTATTTGTGAGTGTTGCAGAAATCAGCGCGTGACGCGAGCTGAAAAGCTCTTAGCGTTTGAATCACATTGAAGTTGTGTAATTACATTTACTAAACGCCAGAGGGCGTAAGTGGTTAGCAGCCTCAAATTACCCCTTTGCCCCCCTGATTTCCGCCTGCATGAGCGCAACAACGCCATCTCGTGGCCAGTTATCAGATAACGCTCTCTTTACGGCTGAATTCATTTCCCTGTGAATTAATGTTTAAACTCTAAATAACTATTCGCATTTATAGCTTTGCTCGTGCGATTATTATTTTGTGTTAGACAATTTTCCTGCTTTTGGACTGATACATTTACTCTGAGTTTGGTTCAAACAAGATTTGGATTAAAACTCAGATTAAATCTCAGCCATTCCCTTAGAGGAAACAACGGCACCTAGTGGCCGCCTCCCGCTAGGTCGGTCCACTCAGCTCTCTTTTCTCTCTTTACAAATCCTGTCGGGAATTGTTTACTTCCACTTTTCTCTTTTGATTATCTTAATAATTATTGATGAGACTTCACTGTTACCATTAATTATTATGGGATATTATTCTGAGTTTTCCTTTTACATGTTCTTTACATGCTCATTCAAATTTGATTTAAACTAGTTTGAATTTTAAATTTAAATTGAGTTGTGTATTCACCCACTGATATCCACTTGGAGGAAACAGCACCATCGTGTGGCCTTGTGGATACTAAGTCGGCATTACTATTTCCCTCCTTTCACTCTTTTATATCGGCTTTCTCTCCTGATTATTTTTATAAATAGGACTGATACTTTAGTGTATCTGGATTATTATAAGATATTCTGATTTTTACATTTCCTTACATGCTTATTTTAAATTTTAATTTAAACAAGTTTTGAATTTTTGATTTGAATTAAGTTTTCTGTTTGCCAGGTTGAGCACAGAGAGGGAGCACGCCCCCTTGTGGTGAAAACCCACTACTGCGGCCTGCCTCTTCTCCTGGGTTCATCCTGCCATTTCATTTTGAATTTGATTTTCAATTTTTATTCTTTTTCCTCTCTCTTTCGGGTTAGGTCATTTTGATAATTAACATTATCATAACTTCCTATTGTTTTATCATTATTTAGTAAAACCTTTGACTCTCCTTTCTACATACATAACTACTCAATTGATTTTAAACAAGCAAGCCTTAATTCACTTTAAGTTTCCCTTGTTCATCCTTCTGTGTATTTATTGTAGTACTCCCTTTGTGATCTGACAGCCATCTCTGCTTGGTCTCCGGCAAGCGAGCTCACCTGTCCGACGCTACCTGACGCTGGCCGTGCGTGAGTCTCGGACACCTCCGAATCTCGTACCACCGAATGTGGCACGCCACACCAACATCAGCAATTTGGCCCGCCAAAAGGTTAAGTCAACGCCAGCGGCACACAAGGCAATTTTGAGACAATCACTCGAACTGGGGTCTGCTGAAAGGACCACTCCGAGAGGAGAGTTCCGAGGAAAACTCAATTTTTCCGTACCGTCTGATGATTGACACCTTGGCGTTGCCACTTTGTGTTTAAAGTCGTGAGTGGTTTGAGTGGGCACACCGTGGTACCGAGAGACGAGGCTGCCCGAGGGCACTGCGGTCAAGTGTTGGAGAACCGTCGGAGAGGTTGACCGAGCCACTGGTTTCCACCTGAGTGGCCTCAATTCACATCAGGCAAACTAAATGTGATAAAACCCATTCACTTAGTGTAAGCCCCAGAATATTAGATATTCCCCCGGATATATTTTAAGTGTTTTGACCCACCTTTCCTCTCCAAGCCACACCCTCTTCCTAGGCTTCCTGCCCCGAAAGCCCCCACTCACCTGTTGGCCTATCTTAAACCCTAGCAGTGGTAATAGCTTAGGTCTCTTTATCCTCTTGAACACATTCTGTGTTACTATACTGTTTATTTAATTTCAGACCTAGTCATCACTAGTGTTTTGTTTACCTTAGTCTTTTCTATCCCTTGTTCTGTTGTGATTTGTTTCTTTCATTTCACTTAGAGACAGTAACCTTTAAGAGCCACCAAGTAAAGCTGAATAAGAGCCGGTGTCACCACGTGACCCACCAGGCTACTGCCTGCCAAAATCTATAGTTCAGATCCTTTGTCGACCCAAGTTAATTGGAACTGTCTAACTGTGCATCAGTTAGCCCCAAAATTCTCATAAATTCTCATCTGAGCCAAACGCAACTGGACACCAAGCTAGACGAGCTGATAACACACGATCCTACCCAAAGCTACAACTACAAAGACTGGGCCAGGATCGTCAGCAGCGTCACCCACAACTTCGTCGTCCAGGCGAGGCTCAGTGAACGGCGCAACATCGACCTGGAGCAGAAAGCAGCAGCGCTACAGCTTCAAGTGAAGGAGGCCCAAAAGACCAGGCTCGGACCCAGAGTCGTCTAGATCAGCTCCTCCTCGAGACCCAGAACCAGCGCGAGAAAGAGGACGCCACAGATCCAGAACTACAGAAAGAAGTAGAAAGACTTCGAAATGCCCTGCAAGATATGCGCCTCGACACAGACCAAAGAGAACAGTTGGAGAGAGAAACCAGAAAAGAACTCGACGAAAAACTCCAACAAAGTGACGCTCTCCTAGAGAGAGCCGAGACTGAACTAAAAGAAGCAGAAGCAAAAGCCAGGGCCTGCGAAAAACATTTGCAAACGGCCCGAGCTAAAATCAGCGAGCTTACTCTGCAGAGAGACGAGCTCCAAGATGAACTTGACACTGTTCATGCAGAACTGAAACCTTCTTACAGACTGCAGAGTGGCTGGAACGGAGAAACGCACATCACAGAGTTTCCCCTGACCAGCTGGTCCGCACCTTTCAGCCAAGAACCCAGAGCTGAAAAGGGAGATGTAAGCCCACCGCTCAAGACATCACCAGCCAGCTTCCAAGACCATCTGTCAACAGCGAAAGGGGGAGGACCCTTTCAGAAAACCCATGCCACTAACCACGGCACGACCCCCCGAGAACTTGACAAGCTAGCTCGAAACATTCCTATGTTTGATCCAGATTCTGCAGGACATTATGACATTCATGCTTATTTAAGAGACATTGACTTTCACGTGCAAACTGTCACCAACATGACGGCTTGGGACAAATTGTATTTGTTAAGAATAACGGCTAGTAGTGATGTTCGTAGTTTTCTAGACCGTCAACCACAGGCTGTCAAAACGGACTTCCAACAATTACGGCAAGCTTTGATCAGTGAATTCTCTGATCCAGACTCCGATCAAGGTTTCATCGCTGCTGTAGACCTCAAACAAGGTCGGCGTGAACACCCCCAGATCTACTACAACCGACTCCGACAAGCCTTCTTCGGAGCACAGAATGAGCCAGGGATGGAACAGGATGTTACATTTAGAACTCTTTTCCTGCGGAATCTCCATCCAACCTTATCCCATCATATTGGGGTTTTGGCCGATGCACGGGCCATGTCTACCCAACAGCTGCGTGACTTAGCCCATAAAGCTTACACCAAGCAAAAGACTATTTCTGAAAAGACTGTGAAAAACCCCACAATCTATTCTGTCTCTGAACACTGTTCAAAACTGACTTTAGAGGGTGTCCCACAACACCACAGTCACAGACATTTTTACAGAGAGTCACGACCGTTCCAAACCAGCAGAGGGCAACACAATCGCGGTGGTGCTCGTCCAAAGCACCAGAGCGAGCGCTCTAAAAGATTCCGGGAAACCGGCCGGCGACCCAAGAAGAGCCGATCTCCACCGTCCAGGACAACAAGCCCCGACAGAGAGTGGAACCACTCTCGACACGACACTGGTAAGCTCAAGCCTGAGCTCACATCAGATAACCACAGTGCATCCACGTCTGAGACAGCAGAGATCCTAAAGGTGCTGAAAGAGCTTCTTCACCAGAAACGTTGCAAGAAAGACAAGAAGGACGAGCCAGACATCTTATGCCTAAGCATAAGAACTGAAACCAAACCGTCTGTCCGCCATCTGACTGAGCCAAGCACCTCGAACACTGCTCATCATCCACAGACCACAGAGCTAACTGTCACATCACAACGTGACAGCATCACCCAAGCTCCACAGCTGACAGCTGCACACCATGAACGAAACAGCACACCTCCTCACACCAGGTACCAAAATACCAAGGTACCAGAAAACGCTGTTCTGTCTAACTGCCTCCACAGCAAGCTACACGAGACCGGTCCTAACCACCAATCGACCGTCACACCTGCCATGCCAACTTTCCTGGGCAACCTGATCAAAAAGGGGGTGGCCCAAAAACTCTACCTGAACATCACGTTGGAAAAGGATGTGAGCATGGAAGCCCTGATAGACACAGGATCGGACATTACGGTGATCTCAAATCAACTGTTCCAAAGACTCCAATTTAAAGCTAAGAGACAAGACCGAACTCTTACACCTCAAACTTGTGAACTGAACGTACAGTCATATAGTCAACATGACATCCGGCTCGAACAGGTAGCCCACATTCACCTGACGATTGGTCCTTTGAGTCTAGTCCATCCCGTGTTCATCTCAAAAATGGACACTTTTCCGTTCCTCATCGGCAGAGACCTTCTAGATCGTTTTGAACCATTACTGGACTTGAAACAGCTCAAGATCTGGGCTCAAGTACGAGAACTTTGCCCCCTCCAGTCACAGCCAGACGGTCAGGTCACAACGGTCACAGAGTTCATGGGAACTCCCACAGCCAGCCAGGAAGACACAGACTCAGCACCAACTGAAGGTTCGAATCCGCTACCCTGCACCTTACAGCCCACCAAAGACTTTGACACTTGCTGCCTCAATGTCATGACTGACCTGCAGCGACATGACCTCATTCAAGCCATTGCCAAGCCTGGCGCACTAAACAACAAGCTGTGGCCACTTTCAACCCACCCACCCACCCTAAAGAAAGTGAAGATTAAACACAGCATAAAAACTTTACAAGCTCAACTGCCTACCTCAGAGCCGCTTACGCTGGCTCCGCTGTTTGCAAAGACAACCATAACTGACATGCGGGCTTCTGACATCCACATAAAGACTTTAAATGCCCACCTCTCAAAACCCTCCAACCACCCTCGCATGCCGTCTGACCTCACTGACAACCAGTGCCTCAGACCACTGCATAACACAACGCACATGCTGCGCGTACAGAACAACATTATGAGCTGTGCACCGATTGACATCACAATGCCAAGGCTTGTACTGCCACGGCGCACAAAGGGGGATAAACTGCTAATGTTCGTCTATAACGCATCATGTGCTGCACAACGCAACACCAGAGACACTGACGAGACACTGAAGCAAGCGACAAGCCGACAGCAAGATGTGGCAAAACATGGGCCAAGGCGAACTAAACCCAGTCGCCGCCCACAAAGTAAAAAGACTGCCCTGTCCAATCAAAGACAACCCTTGCTGGCTTCTTCCTCCCCTTTCTCTCTCTCTCTCCCTGTTGTCTGTGCCAGGTTGCTGCTGTGGTTCGCCATGCTGTACTGTTTGCCAACCAGAGGACAGCTGCCACCAAGAGAACGACAGAGACCCCAGATCACTGACGGCAGGACCTACCCCCAGCAAGTGCATGTTCGACTCATCCAGCCCCGCCCGGTCTACAGAGCACACCACCCCAGCTCCGTAGCCCAATACATCTGGACAAGTGTCCGACGGACAGAGGACTCCCTCTCTCACGCCGAGGCCAAGGTCGAACACATGTTCAACCAACTTGAGAAAGTGACTGTTGCACAATCGGGACTCCTAAGCACCAACCACCACTCCAGCCAGTTCCTGGGAGCATTGCTCAGAACCGGAGCTGCTGCCAGAACTCTGTTTAACATTGGTGTGTCCAGTGTAAATGCAGCGAACCAGACCGCAAACTCCATGAAGCCGCAGTTTACTGTCTTACAGAGTGACTTTGTCCAGACTCAGCTGGTTACAGTGCCAACGACAGACATGCTGTGGGAGGTTAGCTCCTCCAATGACAGCATAGCCACAGGTGTAATCCCACCATACCTGATACTAAGCCTGATGCTAACTGTGCTGGTTTCCGCCATCAACACGCCAGCTGACTTTCTACAAAAACACCTGGCCTACTCTCTGGGTAGCACCATCTCACTCTGCGTCGATCCCGAGCAGAGAGAAGTGGGCCTTCTCCTAAATCCGCCTATCATCGAGTCAAGCCAAGTCTACAGACTTACAGACATTTGCAAGGTCAGGTTTTGGGAAAACAACACCCACCTCAAGATAAGCCCTCCAGACGTGGTGGCCTACCACGATGGCGACACACAACGGTACTCAGCTCCAAACCTACACCTGTGTACTATGACCAAAGACATTTGTTATCTCTGCCTTAGCAAACCCTTACTCAGAGACAACGCTGAAGAAATCTGCGGGTTGCACCCCCTGGTCAGCAAAGTCACCCACACACAAGCAGAGATAGCAGGTGAAAGGTGGCGTGCTAACGCACCTGTGCACACCGCCACTGTCACTCACGACCAGCATGACACAACCAGCCGTGTCAACATGCTCAACCAGAAAATGGGACTTCAAGTACTGAAAGGTGTCATCCTACACCTTGATGGCCTGACATGGTACCAGCTTCCCAGCAAAGAGTACCAGACAGCACTGAAACTACCATCCTCCAAAAACTTCAACGTCACCTTGAATCCAGGACTGGAACTCCGTAGTGAGAAAAGGGGGTCCCAACTCATGGACATTGCTCCTGCCAACAAAGCCCTCCGAGCACCGGCTCGACGGCCCGTTCTGAACACTTCATCTGCGGTCCGAGGCTGGAACGCCGCCGACATTGGGCTGTGCACCTTTGCAGGTTTCAGACGGAATCCCCAGAAAGGGGGTGTCAAGTCAGAGACCACGCCGAACCTCATCGAGCTGAATCCTCAGCTCCAAGTACCACCTGCCTTCCTACCGTCATGATCCACCTGCTACACGACTGTCATGATTCACCTGCCATGTGACCATTGTGATGATTGTCGTCCGACGATGTCCACACGGACTTCACCGGACGAAAAGGGGGAATATGTAACAACATTGGCTATCGAATCATTCGTCGTTGGTTTGAATTAACAAATTCAAATACTCTGTGTTGCTAAAAACATTTCTTCCTGAATACAAAAGCTGGTGCACTTTGAACTCGTGAGTGCAAATCAGGCTTTGGCTCCAGCTAGTCGGCCAATTGACTTTTACGACACTAATTTCACCTCAGAGACATTCCGAACCCCCCCTTTCCCCTCTCTGGACCACAGAGAGATAACGAAACTTGAAACTTTCTACACACACACAAACACACACAAACATCCCTTTGTGTTTAAATTAGGATAGAATATACTTTAATTTATGTACAATTACATTAGGCATGTGTGATTTAGTTTGGCTTTATAATAGAGGTGTGGTTTTGAAATGTATTCTTTAATCAATAGTGTTTTAGTTAGAGAATGTTCAACAATATTCTCTGGCAATTGCCTTCCCCCCACTTTGCTGTTTTATTGCCTAATGGAATGTCAACTGGGTTTTTAGGAGTGGAGCAGAATTAACGTGGTAATCTTTACTCCTACTTAAATCCTACATTTTCTACTTAAATCCTAAATTTTCTATATGCATAACCACCGAAGAAATGTAAACATGGATGTAATTTCCCATCTCATAATTTTTCTTTTACGTGGTGTAGTTTGTGTATTCTGGTAAACTTTGGTAATAAGGTTAGACAAATCAGGTGTGTACCGTGTTTAGTTCCTCAAGCTTCATATCCATTTGTACCCTATAGGGTACAACACATTTTGGGTAAATCTTATTTCTAGACATGTAACGAACTTTAAAATGCTTGTAAATATGCATATCTTATGTAACTTGATTTTCTTAATCTTCATATGACATGTGTGATATCGTTGAAATTCTCTCAATCTAACAGAGTCGAATTTCGATAGCAGAATGAAGTAATGTGCATTATTTTACACTTTTTCATATTTCGGGAGCCGAACAGCTCAAAGCTCATCTCCTCATGACTCATCCGAGTGGGCGTGGCCCCAGAGACAAAGACATTTTTCCCGCTTCAGACCTTTGGACGTTCATTGGTTGTTCGCGCGAACAGAGGCGTCAACCCATATTGTCCATAAAAGACCGACTCAGAAAATCCTCTCTCTCTCTCTCCTGTTTTTACGAACCCTCTTCTTCAGAAGACCCATGGCTCCCTTTTAGGGAGCATTCTTTCGTATTCGGACTCAGCGAAGCAAACGCAGCAAGCAACTTCAACTCAAAGAAAAGACTCTTTTGAAAATCCCGCGGCCGCGCTCACCTGAAGACGCATGAGAGAACAAAGGCCCATGCGCGCGCGCCTGCCTCATCCACAGACCACATGCAAGTCTCGAAATCTAAATGCTGTTTAAGGTTGCTTTCACTTTCGCTCGCTCATCCTTTCCTACTCTCTCCTTCCTCCTCCAAAACCCAAGTCCGGACCGGCTTCGGCCTGCTTCTCTTTTCTTTTTATTTATTTCTTTTATGTTTTTCTATAGTCTAGTTTCGTTTTCCTCTTCGCCTCTGTTCATTCACGAGCTGAATGAACTTAGCCTGAATCATTCCCGGCAACTTCACCACAAACTGTGCGTTGAAAGAGACTCTTTGAAGCTCCTGCGCTCGCACGCGCGCCGGAAGACAGCACGCGCACGCCTCCCCTCAGACGACTCGCGCTGCTTTTAAAGACACGCAGAACCCTGCGGTCCTACACACCTCATACAAAGAGAACCATATGCCATGCAAGTATCGATTATTGAATTGAACTTATGATGTGATTTCTTTGTTGTGTCTTAAGGGTTACTGTCTGTGACTTTTGCCATGCTGAGATCATCTCGGTGATCTCTCTCGTCCTGAAACTTTAGTTTCACTTTCTCCCTTCCTCTCCCTCTCTCATCTGTTATCCTTTTAGTCTTGTATTTTGTTTACGTGTCCTGTACATACATATTTACTCGTGTAAATTGTAGAACTTGTATTCCTTAGTTCGATGTAGTATTAGTCCAATTATTAAATTCCATATGCCCTTGACTGACTCTGATTTAATTGCCCATGTTACTTAGTCCCTGAAATGTTCGATCTTAGCTATATGCTTTATCTTGGTAGGCTACGATTTAAGTAACCTAATTTTAGTCTACAGACACCGAGAGTGTCTTTTCAAGGCCTGGAAAAGATACTCTTTCTCGTGTTTGTAAGAAGGATAATTTTCCTTGAGAGTTAATTTAATCTTACGTACAATCTGTTCGCTGGACAAACAGATTGTTTGATAACTAAATTAATTCCATTAAAGTTATCCCATAACTTCGAGCTGAAATAAGAACAATTGATGTATTAATGACGAACCATAACCCGTTATGGTAATCGTTCATATATCAATCTAGTTCAGCTGCGATAAATTAATGTAACTGTAACATACAAAATATTAATCATATTCATGATTAATTATTAAAATTCCCTATAGATCATTTGAGCTAATATTAATATTAATGTACGACCCATTGTTTTTACAGCACATAGCTTATGCCTACAAGGCACAACAAACCTGGTGTTCATTTTATATATATATATATATATATATATAGCCTAGAATATAGCCTAATATATATATATATATATATATATATATATATATATATATATATATATATATATATATATATAAATGAACACCAGGTTTGTTGTGCCTTGTAGGCATAAGCTATGTGCTGTGCTGCAATATATATATATATATATATTAGGGGTGTAACGGTTCACAAAATTCACGGTTCGGTTCGGTACGTTTTTGATACAGCAAAAAGAAAGAAATGCCAGAGAAATTTCCTTGATTTAATTTTTTTTAATTCTTTTTTTTATTAAAACTAACATCATAAAGTATGTTATTTTTTTACTTTGAGCAATTCTAGAGCTATAATTGACTCTTCTTAGGAGCATATAAAACAAAACAGCTCCTTGGAAAAAATTAAATGTAATATTGTAGTAGTTATAAAAAAAGGTTTATTTTAGTTCAGATTAACATTTGAGGGCAGCAATTGTATTCATAATGTCAAAATAAAACCGACGTAATGTTACTTGAAGGCATTATAGCCTACTACTTGAAGGCATTATAGCCTACTATAGCCTACTATTCCTGCCAAACTTCCATGGTGCAGTTAGTGTTACTAGTAAATCCATGGTAAATGTTGCAGATCTGTGGACACTGGATAGTTCATTCATGGCACAATGTTTCTTCCTGGTTTCCACGCGCTGTTTGATCAGTTAATAACGGAGAAATGTGAATGTTTCTCACTAGATCTCGCAGCGATGTTATTACTTCTGTGGCAAATTCAAATGCTTTCTTTACTGGATCTCTTATTAGCGCTGTGTAGTAACAGTGTCGCATGATCACGATCGGCTCGCGCTGCACTGGTCCAAACTGAAAAACGGTCCTTCAACCATACAATAACGAGCAGTTTCATTCCGCTTGCATTACGTTTGCCATTTGATGTTGGGCAATGTTGTGGTCGCACCGGCATCTCTTATGAGCGCGCTTGCCACGCGCGACCCACCTACATTTGAAATAACGAAATTTTGGTCGGCAGGAAAAATGGTCCAACGAACCGTTCGTTTTGAAAACGGTTCAATACGAATACGCGTATCGTTACACCCATATATGTATAAAATGAACACCAGGTTTGTTGTGCCTTGTAGGCATAAGCTATGTGCTGTGCTGCATAAAATAATAATAACAATAGCCTATAAATCGTTAAAAAGGAACACTTCAGTAACACTGCACTAGAGAAAAATATATTGATTATCATGTTACTTCAACCTCATTTCATAATGTCATAACGAAAATAAACATTTGGAGTAAAAAAAATGAAGCCTATTGTTTGGCAAATTTTGCTTTTCAAACGCTTGCAGAGAACATTTACTGAAGTGATCAAGCCGTTCAAAACTATTAAACTAATTATTGTTACCATATTATACATCTACGTTTGAGCAGATATCCACAAACACAGTATTTAACAGTAAACACGGTTCTAAACATTATAATATTCACCATAGTATACACTCATACTAGCCTACTTTTATCATGCTGTGTTTTATTATAGAATATAAAAACATCCTCGTGTCAGACATGTATATACATTTAGCACTGAAAGGTTGCCTACCAGTCTAGTTCACATTTCAACATGTTTCTGTTTATTTATAGATACATATACATGTACGATATTAGGCTTAGTTCATGTTTTTACTCCAATCTCATTTCATAACATACATTTTAATCTGGCACCACCAGTTTAACATGTCTTACCTTAAAAATCTTCTCATCTTCAAATCGCGTTCTTCTAATTCTTCTGAGGTAAATCCAAGTGAAACAGCACAGCACAGCACAAACACAGTCTTCCAAACTCAATGAAAAGCAGAGGAGTAAGTTACTGAAGTCTCTGATTCTTTGTTTTGAGGTAATGAGGGTGTTTACAGGTCTGCATTTCTCCACGTGGAACATTTGCATGTCAATCGCTCATGCGCGCATGGGCGTGGTCACATTAGAGTTAATGAGGACGCGTTTGAGAAACTGTACATGCCGCTGCTTTCATACGGATTACTTAAACAGATAATATCGTTAGCCTCATAGCATAATTGCCTAAGTTATATTTAAAAAAAATGACTTATAGGCAATTATGCTATGAGGCTAACGATATTTGTTTTTTATATAATTTACATACTTTAAAAATAGAGACTCCAAGCGTTGTATAGACATGCGTTTCAAGTCTGTTTGACAAACATTCACTGAGTTACAGGTCATTTTCTGTTGCATTTCAGAATGAGTTTCACATTGAGAGAGACGGCAGAATGCGCATCATGTTTATTTTCTTTATTTTACGAAAAACACAACATTTTGTTTTCATTATGAGTGTACACAAATAAAAGAAGACATTTAAGCGTTTTGAATGATGTATAACACTTGCATGTAAAATCAAAATCAACAGAGTATTTTGAGTCTCTTTTGTACTGATAAGAAAAAAAGTGAGCTGGTATCGCCGGCGATACCGCCGACCCCAGGGGGTTAAAGTCTGTGTAGAGAGAATGGTGTCGTCTCTGGCCCTGCTGAGGCTCCAGGGCATCCGTGTGCTAAACTACATCAACGACTGGCTCATTCTGGCCCAGTCTCGAGATCTGGCAGTTCGGCATCGAGATGTCGTCCTTGGCCATATTCAGAGCTTGTGGTTGAGACTCAACACGAAAAAGAGCGTGTTGGCCCCAGCCCAGAGAACCACATTCCTGGGAGTGGTGTGGGACTAGGTGACGATGCGGGCACAGTTGTCTCTAGCACGGATCGAATCCATCCGGGCCACGGTAACCAGGATAAACCTAGGCCAAGCCATCACTGCATTTCCCCAGATCGCTCTGCTCCCGGGAGTTCTAGAGAGGGTCCGTCGCCACGGGGCCAGCCTACTGTTAGTAGCCCCATTGTGGCCGCCCCGAGTATGGTTCTCAGATATAATATGGTTCCTGGATGGCCCTCCATGGGAGATTCCCATCAGGAGGGACCTGCTGACACAGGCAGATGGCTCAATATTCCACCCTCGCCCAAAGCTGTGCAAGCTTTGGGTCTGGCCCCTGAGGGGGCACAGTACCTAGAGGCTGGCCTGTCGGCTGGAGTAGTAGAGACCATACTCAGCTCTAGAGCTCCCTCCACAAGGAAATTGTACGGCCTAAAATGGAATGTTTTACAGAGCGTGGGGTGGACCCAGTTAACTGCCCGATGGCTTCAGTGCTGGAATTCCTCCAAGATCACTTCTCTGCTGGTCTTACCCCATCCACACTTAAGGTGTATGTGGCCGTCATTGCGGCTTTCCACACTCTTCTGAGTGATGGGCTTCTGGGAAGGCATCAGCTGGTCATATGTTTCCTCCATGGGGCCTGGAGGATGAGACCTGCTATTTACACATGGGACCTGGCAGTGGTTCTCGAAGGGTTGGTTGAGGCCCCCTTCGAACCACGGGAGTTGGCTGAGGCTAAGAACCTGTCGCTTAAGGTGGTCTTTCTCCTTGCCATTACTTCTCTTAAGAGAGTAGGAGATCTCCAGGCGCTCTCCATATCTCCTCAGTGCCTGGTGTTTGCTCCAGGGAGAGTTAAGGCCATCTTGCACCCAAGACCGGGCTACGTCCCTAAGGTGCCGTCTAATTTGGCGAGGTCGATGGTTCTACAGGCATTTCATCCCCCACCTCATGTGATGGCGGAGGAGGGTAGACTTCATCTGCTCTGCCCTGTTAGAGCACTTGACATTTATGTTCAGAGATCTTCTCAGAGGAGAAAGGCGGACCAGTTGCTGGTGTGTTTCGGGTCACCCAGGAAGGTGCTTCCCGCATCCAAGCAGACCATCAGTAAGTGGATTGTTCAGGCTATTTCCCTGGCCTATCAGGTGCGCAGTTTGCCTTCACCTTTGGCTGTGAGGGCTCACTCTATAGGCATGGCATCCTCTAGAGCCCTCCTTTCAGGAGTACCAGGGGTATTCATGAGATATGTAATGCGGCTGGCTGGGCCACTCCGCACACATTCTTAAGATTTTATAGTATGGACCTCCCATCGAAACCTGGTGCACGAGTGCTCTTGTCCTAGTTGTGCCTGAGACAGCTTCACACTGGGATAGGCAGGTGTCGTTATGGCATAGTGGGTACTCGTTCCCCAAAGTGTCATATCGACGCAGTTCGAGTTCCCTTTCTCAGGGAACGTCTCGGGTTATGACTGTAACCCTTGTTCCCTGAGAAAGGGAACAAGAACTGCGTCCCTCCGCCACGCCTCCTCCTGCCTGGGAGCTACTTGCTTTATTGCGAAGCTAACGCTGTTGTGTGACAGCGTCGCATTGTAGTTTCCGGGTGTGCCGTCACACTCTATGTCATCACGCAACACCAATAGGATTGGACTAGTTTCATTCATGCTTCAGACGCGTTACGCTAAGGGTGTCATATTGACGCAGTTCTTGTTCCCTTTCTCAGGGAACAAGGGTTACAGTCGTAACCCGAGACATTTTCAATGGAAGAGTCCAGATTTTATTTCTTCAGTGTTCCACGTAACCAGTTGTTCCAGTTGGCCAGTTTATGTTCACAGTTGGTTTATGTATCTGTTTGTCAGGTAAGTATGAATCAGTGTCTTTGAATTACCATTTACATTTATGCATTTGATAAACGCTTTTACTCAGTGACTTGCAAAATTAATATTCAGGGCCTATACATAGCCTATGCAGCCTCACACAGTTCATGAATTGAACTGAACACATGAATTGAACACATGAACTTGCCTTTACTGTTTGAGCAACAGGAACACTATACACTATTCAGCAAAAGGTATAAATCTGTAATCTAAAGTGCCACATGTTTTTAGGTGGATTTTGTCTATGTAAGGTGTTTTGTGTTATTCTTGAAATTACATGACATCAATTACTCAAAGATGACTCTAAAAGTAAGCAATGCATTCCTGACAGAGACACACAGTGGTGTGTGAGTATGTTCCGATGGGAGAACACTGACACAGCACTGCATGGGGGTTTTCCTGGTTACAGATTCCCAAAGACTGCTCTGTCACCTAGCCTTAAATACCCAGACAAGAACAAAAAACTATTAATATTTTTTAGAGTTGTTTTGGGTCAATTCACTTACCCCAGGGGGTGACACCTGGTTTCGGGGGAGAGGAGATAATTATCAGATATCTTGAAGAGACATCACCCAAAGAGGAGAACAGGATTCTCCAAAGTTTTACCATTTTTTTACCAATTGCACTGAGACATTTAAAATGATACCAAACATGAAAAGGAAAAACAATAGATTCACAAGATACATCATATGTGATATATAGACATTCTTTGTGAACTTTTGGTGACTTGAATCGGGGGGAAAGGAAGCGAGGAGGGAGAGGGGATGCAGAGATAAGGAAGGAGATAAGGAAGGAGAAAAGTTTGGACAAGACAATGTCCTTTGCTCTTTCTTTGCGATCTTTATTGCAGGGTGAGTTTTATCTCAGCTTTTGTCTTAGCAGGAAAATCAGTTCTTACAACACATTATGTGAAAGGTTCTATTAATTTCCTGATTTGCTTATCAGAAAGTAATCTGAGAATACTATTCCCCATTTTGTAACCGAGCTGTTTCCTTATTCACATTCAACAGGAAACCAGACAAACTGACAAAAAAAATGTTGTTCTACTCTGTCTTTAAATTCCGATTAGAAATTTTCATTCAAAGAATGGTCGACCCCACCTTTCTCACCAGTCCGTTTTGAGCCCCTAAATTGTCTTAGAAAACGGTGTGGGTCCAAGAATGGACAGTTTCCTTTGCTGATATTTATTTAAAAACATCGCAAAACCTCTCTAGACAAACTACGTTGAAAGAGACTTCAATGAGTCTAGGAAAAACATACAACAGAGGATTAGGTCAGGTAAGTGTCCAATCTCTAACAGAAAAAGGAACACTTACCTGAGGTTTTGTCCTTGCACCGTCTCAGTTCAATTTGCACAAACCCTCAGTTCTGGATCGATCCCGGACGAGCCCCCAAATTGTTAGATAAAATTGGATATCAGAATGAAGTCAATGATCAATGCAGAGCAGAGTAGAACATCCAGTACCTGGGAATAAAGAATGACACACACACAGAAGTGTAGTTCATTCAATAGTCAGCTTTATTGTGCTTGTGCCATAGTTTATATAGAAAGTCTAGGTCGTAGGCTGAAACCAACAAATAGAATAACAAGCCCATATAGAAAGGAAAGGAGACTGTCAGCTTCACTGAAAGAGTCCAGAGAGACAAACAACTCTATTCATGATTATACCATATGCAACGTTGCTCCTTATGGATAATAACTAGCACATGTCTTATGAGCGTGTGACTTAACAGGGTGTACAAGAAATTATTAGATAGAGAGAAAAGGAGCAAACATATTTATCCTAACATTGTTATATTAATATTTGTAAACTGAGGTTGTTGTGTTTAAATGAAGTATCTGTGATGAATTGTACAGCAATAAATAACAACGCCACACCGCCATTGATACAGGCGACAGCGGAAATTATTTGACACTACTATTTGAAACTTCAGATTTTTTAACACAGGAGTGTGATAAAGGCCTTTACTTTTATTCATTTTTATAAGTGGGCCAATATAGTCTAAAGTATTATTGAAATAGTACACTTACATGTATACCACTAGTTCATTGATATTAGTATACTTAATAAGGTTTACTTAAAATATTAACTTGAAGTAAATTTTCAGGGGTTGGTGTGGAAGGAACTACATAACTTATCCTGGTGGTCTCAGTATCTCCACTTGGTGTTTTTGAGTTTTGAATCACTGCAGACTGTTTTTTGTTGTTGTATCAGTTTCTGGCCAACAAAAGTTCTTGATTGTTTACAAAGATAAGTTAGTAATTTGATACTGTCAAATCAATCCAAGTGGCTAGACACACGTTATTAATATCTCAAAGTGTCCTCTGTGTCTCTGTGCATGTCATTCCTATTAAAAAAAGAAAAAAACAAAAAAAAAAAAAAACAATTACAATACTAATGCATTATTAACATTCAAGGTATATATGAAGAGTTCAGATGCAAAAGCCTCTAAGTGCCATCTGAAATTTTCTTCTAGAATGATCATTTTTATCAAGCTCGTATATTTAAGTTAAGTAATTTCACTTAAATGGCAATGCAAATTACCTATTAATTGTCATTTAAGTGAAATTACTTAACTTAAATATACAAGCTTTATAAAAATGATCATTCTAGAGGAAAATTTCAGATGGCACTTAGAGGCTTTTGCATCTGAACTCTTCATATTTTATCAGATCATGAAATCATGACCTTTCCTTTGCTCTACAGTTTGAGCAAAAGGAACACTTCAAAAGCATAAATCTGTCATCCAAAGACATCTCAAAAGAAATGGCACACATTGTTGGGTGGAGTTTTCACCAGATTTGATTTCATCAATGTTCCACGTAACCAGTTGTTCCAGTTGGTCAGTTTATGTTCACAGTTGGTTTATGTATCTGTTTGTCAGGTAAGTATCTTTGAATTACCATTTACATTTATGCATTTGATAAACGCTTTTACTCAGTGACTTGCATTATTAATATTCAGGGTAGCCTATACATTTTATAAATTCATACAGTTCATGAATTCATAGAGTTCATGAATTCCCTGGGAATTGAACACATGACCTTGCCTTTGCTGTTTGAGCAACAGGAACACTACACTATTCAGCAAAAGGTGTAAATCTGTAATCTAAAGTGCCACATTTTATAGGCACATTTTGTCTATGTAAGTTGTTTTGTGTTATTCTTGAAATTAATAGTAAATGAATAGCAAAATACATAAAAGTGTAACTTTCTGAAAACCGAGGATGTATTGAACAGATTATATGAACTTTAGTATTCTAATATAGAATTTGAGTGATGAGGTGACATAAACAAGGGCCGTCACTCAAGTTAGAATGCCTTTATAAACTAAAACTGCACAAAGCAAATTTGTCATATTTTATATGAATCATTGTTTATAGGGAATAACTGATAAAAAAGCAGTTTTCTTTACTCAAATGTCAGGTGGCCGTTTGTATGCTTTCTTCTGCCATCTTAGCTGCACATGCAATAAAAGGTGTTAAGTGTAAAATACTGGAAAATGGTTTACATGTCAGTCAAAATGGTCTCTCTGTCTCAGTGACAGTTCAAAATGCTCAGAAAGTTGATAGTCATTAGGTTACATAGTATAAGACTGATATTTCACTGAGCTCCAAGTCCAAATAACATCATGAGGGAAGCTGGAAGACAGAATAATGTGAAAGAATGAGTGAAAATAAAATTATATAAATGAAATTTGACATTTAAAGGGGGGGTGAAATGCTCATTTTCACTCAATCTCCTGTTAATCTTGAGTACCTATAGAGTAGTATTGCATCCTTCATATCTCCAAAACGTCTTTAGTTTTATTATATTTATAAGTGAAAGATTGACTGTACCGAGTCTTTCCGGAAAAAAACGAGCGGCTGGAGGCGGGCCGTGTGGGCGGTGTGCTATAGCTGTGCTAACTGATCTAACAACAACACAGAGAGACATTTGAAGTAGTTTACTCACCGTGACTGCTCGATCCTTAAGCATTAGACGATCTGCAAATAAGTCGATCTGGGCTTTGTTTATAAAACAATCATCGTCGAAATGCAGGGAACAAAGAGTCGTGCACAACCTCCGTTGATGCTTCGAAAAAACAAACTCCATCCACTATTCCCTTAACGCTGGGTTCTTTGGGAATCTGTGCAGGGTTGTCTTGCCCTGCCAACCAAAAACCCACTTCTTTGGTGACATTGACTTCCCTAAAAGCCGAGCATAGCGCTTTGAGGTAACGTACTGCTTTCGCTCTCTTCTCTCTCTGGTCTGCGAGTGCGCGCGCGGCCGCGGAGAAGTGCCCTTAGGACCCATATAAGGAAATTCCGCTCTATCTTACGTAAGACAGAGCCATACTCGAAAAAAACTTTCCGAAACTTGTGACAAACCGGAAGGAGTATTTTTGGAACAAAAATACTCCTTCAAACGTACAACTTAACTTTTGAAACTTTGTCCATGTTTAGCATGGGAATCCAACTCTTTAACAGTGTAAAAAACTCAGTATGCATGAAACAGCAATTCACCCCCCCTTTAAGCTAACATTATAAACAAACCAAAACATACCATCAGTCTTCTTCAGTCCATAAATTGCTGCTGCGCCTGGAAAGTTACTTATATTAGTATTATCAGGTCATAAACATGCATGATTTCTTGCAATTATATTAGTAACTTGTAAATCTACATGACAAATACATTATGATATGCCTATAAAACTGAAATGTACAACTTTTCTTTACTCATGCTA
The DNA here is from genome assembly GCF_964197995.2 of Scardinius erythrophthalmus. NCBI lineage: Eukaryota > Metazoa > Chordata > Actinopteri > Cypriniformes > Leuciscidae > Scardinius > Scardinius erythrophthalmus. The sequence continues at coordinate 4,692,560 of NC_138225.1, forward strand.
TGTGCCACTAGAGTGCACTAACCACCGATACAGTGCATCCGGAAAGTGTTCACAGCGATTCACTTTTTCCAAATTTTGTTATGTTACAACCTTATTCCGAAATGGATTAAATTCTTTATTTTCCTCAAAATTCTACAAACAATACCTCATAATGACAAAGTGAAAGAAGCTCTTTTGAAATCTTTGCAAATATATTAAAAATAAAAAATGAAATAAATCACATGTACCACATAAGTATTCACAGTGTTCTCATAAGTTTAAGTATTTCCTCATAAGTATTTACAGCATTTACTCAATACTTTGTTGACACATACTTATATACATGTGATTTTTTTTTCCCATTTTTATTATGAGGTAATATATTAGGGCGGGACAGTATGATGCTAGAGAGTTTAGATGATCACAGTAGCAGAGTTATGTCACAACTTGCTGCATTACTATAGAATGCATTAAAGCAATTTTTTTTTCGCTGCTAGGGGTCGCTAACCTATTACAATAACAAAGGCCTGGATTGATGACGCAGTAAATGAGTGTGGAATCATGGAACTTGTCGTCATGCCGAAGGATCTAACGTTAATATTGTTTAAGATATCGTTTAAAATATACACAGTTTGGGCAGTATATTTTAAAATATGAATGAATTTGAATTTTTTTTTTTTTTTAATTTAATAGCAGTAATATGGTAAATACAGTCAGTTTTTACTGTACATGGTAATTACAGCTTGATATTGTCGAATTTACTATTTGTTTTACCGTAACTCCAACCACAAATTACAGTAAATTACTGTAAACAGCCACAGCTTACTGTTAGCAGGTTTTTACAGTAACTAGCAACTGTGTTGTAAGGTTCAACAGTGTATGTATGCTAATACACATTATTACTAAAACATGATTTCAAAATTATTTTTTTTCTCCCACCTTGGAGACAATGTGGTGTGTTGAGTTACTCATCAATCTACACAATGGTGATGAGTTAAGAATCTAAATAGGTCAAATATTAATGTGCAGCAAAACAAGGATGTTCCTCCAGATTAATTTTGCCATCAATAAGATTATGACTTAAAATATGTTTTGTCCTGGTCAATTTATATCACACTGCAAACAGCACAAATGCTCATTGTTACAAACTGAGAGTTGTGGTCCTGGATGCTGATTGGTTAATCCAGAGCTCCAGTCATAAAACACATCAGCTACTGTGTATAACTTAATAACCTTTTATCATTTGTACTTACATTTCTAGGATTTTGGACATTTAGGCGGTCACTTAGAAATGTCTAACATTACCCACACAGAGTTTAGTAATATTGAGTTTAGAAATTACAGGAAGCAGTAAAGGATCAAGCATGGTGTCTGCTAGGAGATATTTTAGACATGAATTAAAAATCCTTTCAATGTAGGTGTAATATTTTTATTATGAAGCCTCCAACCTGCCACAGATTGTATTGTTTACACTAAAATATTGTCACGAAAATAAAAATAATATTGTAAAGTGATCATATTATGTTTATTTTGTCAACAGAACCTTAATATTTCAACTTCAGAACAGAATATTGGAACAGAAACAATAATGGACAAGAACACAATATTTGTAAAAGTAATACAACTTTTAAATCTGCAGTTATACTTGTAATCCAGTTTGTTATTGCTGATTTGATCAATGATGGTCAGCTATTTTTAATGAAGGTCAATCATGCAGAAACATTTTTAATATAAACAGAAATGAATCACAAATTTACCAACCTCTGATAATCTTATAATGGCACACAAATCACAGTTTGCAGAAAAGGTAATAATGCTGATTAAATGTTAAGTGATTATTAAAGATAGAACATGAAATTAAACACTATTTATTGTTAAATTAACTATATGCAGATCAGTTTAGTCTGTATTTAGATTGTCATTAATTGTGTTTAGTCACAGTGTTAAATTTAGTCATGTTATCGGCTGGATCCTGGATCATGTTACACCGGAAGCCCAATGATCGCACGAATCTCTTCCACCAGTTTTGCTTTATTGTTTGTGATGTTTTTTCCAGCGACCTCTATAAGATCAGTGATCATCTCAGCGCTGTAAGCACCTTGAAACGTGCCATATTTGTTCCTCCAGGCCTCAATATCTTCTGAAGAAACAGTGACACACTTAAATCAGAACACAGTGGATATTTCTGTTTTATTCAGGATATTGTAAGATCATAACTTGCCTCCACAGTTGATCACATTAAAGAGAGGGATGTGAATCACGGTTGGAACGTTTTGGCCTTTGAACACATAGAAGTCCTTCGGTTTCTCTGAGTCTCCATTGGGAATGATGACCTCAGGGAAAGGGATGTTTCGTTCCCTGCACATCTTGGCAGCGTCCTTCACTGTCTGCAGTGGAAAAGCATTGCAGCATCACTTTATTAAAAGTGGAAGTACTTCCAGGGGTTCATGTGTCAGCCGAGAAACTGACACTCAGGTGAATGGTAATGCTAACAGATAGCTCTCCATAAGATTTTCTTTGAATATACCATGTAAAGATGGTTAAATTAAAACATGTTTAAATGTTGTTGTTTTTTATTATTAAAATGATACACAGCATTTCAGTATCTGTCTGTGTGTTTTTTGTGTGTTTTTTAAATTATTTTTATTCTGTACATTTAAGTTTAGTGTGACCTGGTGGTCACTGTGTCATGAAGAAAAAAGCAGCAAGATTCTTAAAAGAAAAGAAAAGAAATCTCATTTTGTGAAGTAAGTCATAGGTGTTTGGAACAACATGAGTGTGAGTTATTGATGATTGAATTTACATTTCTAGGGGAACTAATCCTTTAAATGAGGTTATATGACAGTAAGCGTGCATTATTATATTAGAGAGATGTATATATAATACCGTGAAAGGATCACCATCACTGAAATCCAGGGAAATTACGAGGTTAATGTTTCTCTCTTTTCTCAGCACTGAGAAATAGGGTGAGTTGAGCAACAGTCCAGCGTCTATATAGTCTCTCATTTCACTTTCCAGTAGAGGGATGGGCACTGGTTTAGCTGACAGTATTTTAGGGAGAGATCACAGCGAGACATTAGTTTTTTATTATTCACATTGAATTGCCAGTAATCAGTAAGTCTGTTCTCACCTGTCATGTTGTTGAGAAAGTAATATTTCCTGCCCCAAATCCACTGAAAGATGCATCTACAAAAGCTGTAGAAAAAATCTGTACAACAAACACACTGATGAGTCCTTTACTTATAAACATAGCAAAGCACCAAGAAAGAAAATATGCTTTAAAATTAGTGTTTGTGTAAGTGTTCTGTTAATAGTGTTAAAGGTTTATATTTACAAAGTATTTTTGCAGCATTGATCTTTGTAGCCAATCACAGGCATATCTGTTGAGTGTGTGAACACAACAGCCAATCAGAAGTGTTTAAATTAGTCAGAATCCACTCGCCGCCTAAAATGGTGGAGTGTTTGTTCAGAGCGCGTTCTGCACATTCATGAATCCTTTCATTACACAATGTCAATAAGAGCTTCATTGCAGAGCGTAGACAGCTTCGTTGATAATAACGTGAGTTTTCCAGTGCAGCGTTGTGTACCTCACGTTCTAATTGACAGCTTCAGTGATTAAAATGGCAGCGATAATATATTATCTATAATGTATATAGCTAGTATATATGGTTATACTTTATTTTAAGGTGTCATTACAGTGTAATTATATATTTAAGTACTGAGTAATAATAATCAACAGCATGTACTAACTATATGGTTAGGGTAGGATTAGGATTTGGTTGATGGTTAGTTGCATTCATGGGTTAGTATGCAAATGGGTTATATTACATGCATGTAATTATGTATAATTTACTGTTATTACCATGGTAACTACATGTTACATTTATAAGAAGGACACTGTAAAATAAAGTGTTAGCATATACATGTAATGTGTTACTTTGTTACTATGGTCTGTCCTGACAGTGATTATTTTGTATTTAATAAATAAATAGGATGTGTTATCATTTTAATCTGGTTTATTGTCAGTACTTGGCTTGCAGTTCACATGGGTAGGGTACCATTCTCAATCTAATAATATGACAAAGAAAATAAAAATATTAACTAAAAGAGAGTTTAACACACTAAAATGTGTCCTAGCATGAGAAAGTTTGGGCATTAGGTATTAAATTACACTGGTTCAAACTGGAAGCTCAGATATGGCTATATTTAAAATATGAAAATGCTTTGTTCTTTATGCATTAATTTGGCTTGAAGTACATTGTATATATCAGTTCAACCTACCGAACGGCCAGAAACTGAACCGAACACTCAAATTGTTGCATACATCTGTGCTGTAACGCTCCATATACAGTTTTGCAGCTTCTTTATCAGTGAGATCCAGTTTCCCATCTGGAAAAATCAGCTGAGTTATGCCTCCAGCGAGGTCTGTTAAAAAGAGAAGAACATAACTGAGATTTTTTTTTTTTTTTTTTTTGCCAAAACAGTGGATTTCTGTTTGAACAATCAAAATATTCACCGTCACCACAGATCTTGTGCCTTTAGGAAGTAGCACAGGGGTGCTGAGCAGACGCAGTGAAAGTGAACTGTTTTCTGGATTAATCAGCTTCATCTCATGTTTGTTGGCAGAACCCTGAGCTTATTAATGTAATATAGTGTGTGTGCATATAAAAATCAAACTTATTTGCATTTGAACTATCATCAGAAAACTCCTTGAAAGAGATTCTGGAGTCTGAAGAGTGAATTTCCTCAACTCGATGTCTTTTTACACAGTTCTGACCAACTGTCTGCAAGGATTCGAATCAACCCGAATTTTTCATTTATTAAAAATTAAAGTAAATTAACCTCAGTCAGAGGTTTGATATTTTTACAATGCCATATCCATTTTCGTTGTTGCTTTAATTGTTTATTTAAATTTAGCTGGAAAATATTTTAAACACAGATGTGTGAGAGAGCTATATTTGAATTGAAATAGTATTTAATATTTCAAAAAATAAAAGGTATTCTTAATTCACTGTCAATAAATAGCAGGTTCCTGTTGTGACAACTTACCACATATAATGTGATAACTAGCCTATATTTAATTTGACATGAACGCTAGGCTGTGAGGGACATACTGTCCAGTCAATGAATTGTACTGTTGTACACTTTGTGTCAGTCATTCAGCTGACAAAAGTACAAGAGGACAAAAACTAAAGAAAACATGCACTGTGGATATGAGACATTTTATTTGGCATGAATATTAAATATTTTTTTTAGGGAAATGTTCAATACATTTTTTGTTTGTTTGTTTGTTTGTTTGTGTCTCTTCAAAAAAAAAAAAAAAGTGATTTTTTTTTTTTTTTTACTGCACTTTAATAAAAGGTTTACCGGTCAGTGTTGTTCTGATGGATTTATCATAAGCAGAAGGATCTTTGCCATCCAAAACACAGAGATTCATGTCCACAAGGTCCAAGATCACCTGGAAACACTTGTCTATAGATGGGTCTGGATCTTCTGAAGAAAACATTGAACAAACATTAACACACTTTTTTTTTTTTTTTTTTTATCAAATATTGTACTACATAACTGATTAAAAACTAAAATCAATAATAAATTATTTACCTTTCCCCATTTCCTCAAGAATATTTTTTTTCTTTTCAAATAAATCTGAAAAACAAAAATACTTTTTTTACTTTGAGGATATTTTGACAAACAGTTTGCTTTGTACATTGTTTAACAACAAAGTTAAAATTGGGTAAAGATTAAACTTGTTTAAACATTTACAATATGTTTTCCAGTCATGCATTATCCTTAAGGTCACGCATGTCCTTTAAAAGAGCACATGCAGTTTTCTAACTTTGACTTCTCAGGTAATGTCAATGGTAAGACCCGTTTCAGATGTGGTCAAAATTTCAACAACAGTGATTGCATGTAAATATATTTAAATTGTTTGATCAAAATTATTGCTAGGGACAACTCAGTAGTCGCTGGATATTGTGTTCCTAATACAGTAAATTATATGCCCTTGATGAATTGACTGGCAGTTTTAGGCAGAAGTGAATCTTGAGAACAAATGCAACTGTACCTTTTATCTTTTGCCAGATGAATTTCAGAATCTCCTCTCCATCAGCTAAAGCGCTGCCACACAGAGCTGCAGAAAGATAAGATTTAAGATAAATGGGACAAAAAGCCTAACATCTTTATATATATATATATATTAGTTCAACATACAGTTTTCAGATATATAAGGTAAGGTGGAGTAATCACATTTCAACACATTTATTGAGTTATTCTGCTTGACTTTTTATCTGTGACATTTAATCAAATTTTGAGGTTTGATGATCAATTGTTTCTGTTATTGGATATTACTGATCTGTAAAATGATTTTATGTTGGACATTAAAGGTTTTCATATCAGTTTTTAATCTGGGACACATAACACATTTAAGCCACGTTCACATCACGTCTCGAGTACAAGCTCTATTGTAAGAGCCATAAGTGAGGCCTATGTTTCTTTATAGATGTGGAATAAATAATTGTGTGAATTAAGTAATTGGTAAATAATTATGAGTAAATCATTTTATATGTGTAATATAATATTTTGTATTGACGCTGATTTCATTTCCGGCAATGATTGTTAGTTTTGTGTGATGCAATATTGGAGGGATACCGTTTTTTGACCGTGTAACATTTTTCCAGTTAATTTTGTTATTAAACTTTACTTAAAAGAAAAGTTACTGGACTACGGGATGTTATTCGAGTTAAAATCACGCTCACCCAAGAAGAAGAAGCAACAAAGATGAACATTTAGAAGGATTGCTATCACAAGTATTAACTATGAGTCGTCTTTCTGTCATCCTCTGACATTACATTCACAGTGGATGTGTGTTCTTCTGTCAGGCACTATCAAACCCCATAACCATAATGGCATATTACTTAAAGGGGTGGTTGATTATGATTTCACTTTTTTAAAGGGGGGGTGAAATGCTCATTTTCACTCAATCTCCTGTTAATCTTGAGTACCTATAGAATAGTATTGCATCCTTCATATCTCCAAAAAGTCTTTAGTTTTATTATATTTATAAAAGAAAGATAGGCTGTACCGAGTCTTTCCGGAAAAAAAACAAGCGGCTGGAGGCGGGCCGTGTGGGCGAAGCTAAAGCTGTGCTAACGCGCCGAGCTAACAACACACAGAGACATTTGAAGCAGTTTTACTCACTGCCCGGTTTCAACCACGACCGCGAACTTTTATCATTGTGACTGCTCGATCCTTAAGCATTAGACGATCTGCAAATCCGTCGATCTGGGCTTTGTTTATAAAACAATCATCGTCGAAATGCAGGGAACAAACAGTCTTACACAACTCCGTTGATGCTCAGGAAAAACAAACTCCATCCACTGGTCCCTTAGCGCTGGGTTCTTTGGGAATCTGTGCATGGTTGTCTTGCCCTGGCAACCAAAAACACACTTCTTTGGTGACATTGACTTCCCAAAAGCCGAGCATAGCGCTTTGATGGCGTACTGCTTTCGCTCTCTTGCTCTGGTCTATGAGTGCGCGCGCTCCCGCGCTCTTCCGGGAGAAGTGCCCTTAGGACCCATATAAGGAAATTCCGCCCCAACTGACGTCACGCAGACCCATACTCGAAAAAAACTTTCCGAAACTTGTGACAAACCGGAAGGACAATTTTTGGCACAGAAATACTCCTTCAAACGTACAATTTAATTTTTGAAACTTTGTCCATGTTTAGCATGGGAATCCAACTCTTTAACAGTGTAAAAAACTCAGTATGCATGAAATAGTTTTTCACCTCCCCTTTAACTTTAGTTAGTGTGTAATGTTGCTGTTTGAGCATAAACCACATCTGCAAAGTTACAACGCTCAAAGTTGAAAACAAAGGGAAATGCTTTTGCTTTGCTTTTTAAGGACTACAACAAACGGCTGGTATGACTACACAACAATTCTTCAGGGTTAGTGACATCACCAACCTTAGAATTTACATAAACCCCACCCCCAGGAACACGATTTATAGATTATCATGACAGAATATGCTAATCAATGACTAGAAGATAACTACATATAAGCTACATAAATTCATCAACTAACCATTCAGAAATGTTGTCTACATGTTGTCACTTCTTCTTGAGTCTCTCCATTTTTGTCTGACTAAAAGTTTTAGAAATTTTCAGGACACAAGCAGTTGAAGCTCCGCCCCCTGTGCCGGGAGCAGCAGCTCATTTGCATTTAAAGGAACAGACACAAAACGGTGCATTTTTGATCACCCTCAAAAAGCGACAATTTAAACATGCTATATAAAAATATCTGTGGGGTATTTTGAGCTAAAACGTCACATACACACTCTGGGGACATCAGAGGCTTATTTTACATCTTGTGAAAAGGGCATTATACCACCCCTTTAATAGTAATTAATATTACTTACAGTTTTTCTCAATTGACCCTTCGCTAAGCCCCGCCCTCCTTAGTTACTGTTGCTACGCCTGTCAAGCTTTTGCGCCTGGCACGTCTATTACAGTATGTATGCACCGGTTTCAGACATTCCCAAGGAGATAATTAGTCATTTTTGGCGAACAGGTGAAATATCTGAGAGAGCAAGACAAAAGGGACTGCAGTATGCATTCGAGGGATATATCCACGACATAATATGCAACCGATTAGAGAATAATTTCATCAAAATTGAAGCTATAAAGTCTATAACGTTAGGTCCCAGCGCAAGCAGCAGCCGCCTCGTACGCTGACCATTCAAATGGGAAACACACAAATTGTTCGTGCACAGCAGGGTGAGTGAAATTTGAAAATCTAATAGGCCTATTTATAAATCAAACAGCTTATCCATAAGTATTGTGGAATAAACACAAGACATTAGCCTGACCACTTTGCAATGATAACATTCTCCCGCTTATATTTTTAGTGCGCCAGGCTAACGTTACTGCTCACACGTCGTGGGTCACATAAGTGACTACTGTTATGAACTGATTAAGTTTGCATACCAACCTTTTCCTTGGAGATCTCCGGCAAGCCCCCTGATGTTCCCTTCTTTTACTAACTACCTTTTACTTTACTAGAACTAACACCAGGAGAGTCCCGATCGGATTGGGGTACTATTTAGGGCGGCCGTCGATTAACAAAATGCTGAAATATATTTTTAAGTAACGTAAGTTATGTCAGTGAGCCTCCGTCTTGCCTTTAATCACACTGCTTGATCCACGAGCTGGACAATAACTTTATTCTAGAGCTGCTATAAAGCCAAAACACTTTACTTTTAATTTCCTATTATCAATGTAAAGCTGCTTTGGAACAATCTACATTGTTAAAAGGGCTATATAAATGAAGATGACGCCGGGCATTTCTCCCCTTGGGTTTTAGGTTTCGGGAAGGGAACAAAATCCACCATCCCGTCCAAAATTTTAGGATACCGGGCAGGGCCGTATTAAGACAGTGTGGTGCCCCTGGGCACTATACCTCAAAGCCTTAAGCTCTACTTACTCCAGAGGCTCAAATGGAGCTCTCTGCCGACTAGAAAAGACCACAGAGAGGTCCCAGGAGGTGACGAGGCACGGCTTGGGAGGATTTAAACTACTGGTGCCTCTCAGAAACCTAATGACCAGCAACCTACAATCAACTGCATCTTGATGTGCTGCGATGGCGGCAACATACACTTTCAAGGTGGAGGGGGACAGTCTCTGCTCTCACCTCTCTTGCAAGAAGGAAAGCACAGAGCTTATCTGGCATTTCTGTTGGTCTTCCTGAAGGGAAAACACCACTCAGTAAACAGACTCCAATTCAAAGCATAAGCTCACCTAGTAGAGGGAGCTCTGGCTTAAGTGATAGTGTCTACCACCGCCAGTCACTCAAGTCCTCCATGTCTCAGTCAGGGAATTAAAAAGCAGGCAGTAGTAGGACTCTTGGAAGGCAAACAGGTCTACTTGTGCAGCCCCGAATCGACTCCAGATCCCCTGGCCCACCTGGGGATGCATTTTCCATTCTTCCAGAAGCATGATCTGTCGTGAGGGCTCGTTGGCCACGTAATTGAGCTCGCCTGGAATGTGAATGGCCTGAGTCGCTGCTGACTCCAGAGAAGGAGATGGTGAGCAAGTTGTGACATGTGACGTGAGTGTACCCTGCCTTGGCGTTTCATGTATGCAACCGTCGCGGAGTTGTCCGTACGGACCAACACATGCTTGCCCTGAAACAATGGTTGAAACCGGCGTAGGGCACGAGCACCACTGCCAGCAACTGGCAATTTGTATGCCACTGCATTCGAGGTCCCATCCAGGAGCCTGAAGCTGCATGTCCATTGCACACAGCGCCACAGGCCGTTCTGGAGGCATCTGTTGTAACAACGACATGACTGGACACTTGTTCAAAGGGCAGTCCAGCCTGTAGAAAGGAAAGGTCTGACCAAGGGCTGAATGAGGGCAAAGGGGCAGTGACTTGGGCCCCCTGATAATATATTGGACACGATAAATTCCTCTTCAAATACTCAATGTGTTGTTGAAATTGAGGTCTAAATTATTTTTTTGATATTTCTAGTCATAATGTTACTGTTTACATTTCAGTTTTGACATGGAAATGAATAACTGCTACAGACCCAATCACCGGATCAATACATTACAGAAACTATCGATCTATTCGTTTGTTACCTTGTAGGTACAGCATGTCAATTTCAGGCTGCTTCTTGATCATAGAGCCTTTATCAAACTGACTGCCAAAGTTGGAGACTCCCACAAACGCTCCAGTGAGGGAAAAACCTGCTTCGTGTGGAGTGATCTCGAACCAGGGGTCTGCAGACAGAAACACATCCATATAACAGCCGGAATGAACAAATTAACTCTCTGTCTCTTTCTCTCACACAAACACACCTCCTTCCTTTTTCTGTTTGAATTGCTTGTCGATCATTGTGTAGATGGGAAACGGGTCTTTACTCTGCTGGTTCCACTGCTCTGAGAGTGTGTGTTCATCGATCTATAGAGAACGCAGTTTTGCATGTTATTGTAGTGGAGACCAGGGACAGTTAGAAAAACTTCTTCAATCACAAGCAAGTTCAAGTGATAAAAATTACTTTAATTATCTTTATTAAAGAAAAGCGACCTAACTAGTGCACAATCTGAAATGTATTTACTACTTATGTTATTTTACATATTTATTTGAAATCACAAAATTTTGTTTATTTCCAGGTTAAAATTAGATTATGAATCCAATATTTTTCTTTTACCAGAGGATGGCAGGTAGATTTGTAGTACTTTGTAATCTGATAAATTTTGCAATATTTATACTATTGATTAAATATTTATATTATTACCTATTAAAATTATTTAACACATAGAACTTGTTAAACCTAAATGTGACCTTCTCATAAATCACGTAAGTCATGAAAGCTGTGTTATGAATAGTTACAGACCTCTTTCACAAATGTCGTGACGACCATCGCTGCCCAGAAGTCAGTCAAGCTGAAGATGTCTTTCCCATAGTAATATTTCTTCAGTTTGGCAAATGCATCTCCCCAGCTGACGGCAGGACCGCTGAGTCTCTGGATGATCTTGTCTTTCACAACCTCTAGTTTGGTGGACCAGTCTGGTTCCTGATATAAGGAGGCCATGCACCTTCAGAGGAAAAACATACTGCTGTCATTTATGCCATTCAACTAATCTGTGTGTGTGTGTGTGTGTGTGTGTGTGTGTGTGTGTGTGTGTGTGTGTGTGTGTGTGTGTGTGTGTGTGTGTGTGTGTGTGTGTGTGTGTGTGTGTGTTCTTTCTCAGGGTTTATACCAGGTAGATCCAGAGACTCCGCTCAGATAAAGGATGGAGTCCAGAAGTCCCACATTATCGAGTTGAACCAGGGATCCCAGCAAACCCACCATGGCTCTTTCTCCTCCTCCAGAACCCACTAATGCAATGTTTCGCACTTCATCCTGAAACACACACGGTTTAATTTTGCAAACATTTGATATTCAGCAGCTACAAAAACATTTTTTAGGTTATTTCAAGGGTATAGTCAGACTCCGAGGTCGCATGAACCAATTTTTTTTTAGCAGTGATGGAAAAATCTGAACGGCATCAATCATTTTTACAGGTTACACTGAGGGATATCTATATTCGCCTATTGTAACATGTAACTGTAATTCCCATGAGTCCCATGTCCAGTTGCTGGCGAGTGTGTTCCAGTGCGGCAGCAGAGTGCAAGTTCGGTCTCCAGATTAAAATGAAAACTGACACGAGAAATCACCCACTATACCTTCAAATAGGGAATTATTTAAGGGGACAGCCATTTTTAGTTCTGTCACGGAACACAAACGGGAAACGGTAAGATCCATTAGCAGTATATTTCTGTCAGGTCCATTAAGTCAAGAACACACAGACAATAAAAATAATTTAAGAATTTTTATTGAATAGATTTCAAACAAGTTGATGTTCCTGTATTGAAATTTGGCGGTATGGCTCTGTTCAGGGAGTCCTCTGACCTTTCATGAGCACCATGAAATAGCAAAGAGTCAGAGGACAGCAGCAGCATAGGGAACGCTCACAGTTTAGGACTGTGAGAGCTAAATATCCCCCTGTGAACAGAGCAGGCAACATGACATAAGCAAATGCCACGTTATGCATAAGGAGGAGCTGGGGAGGCGGCGGGCAGCAGAAGCGAGCAGCAAGCATGTATGAGCAAACTGAATGTGCTTTAAATAGGGCGCCTTGTTTGAGCTTTGGCCATTGAGCAGCTAGGGGAGTTAACCAGCTAATGCAACTCAGCTGGAGCAAATCAGCTGACAGGACAGTGTTGTTAGCAAATAGCATTAGCAGCATCTTGACCACCTGGCCTGTCAGAACTGACGCTGACGCTCAATTTATTGTTAGGGCAATCCAATTCGTAGTCATCCATGCAGGGGTCAAAATCCATAATAGCAGTCGCATATTAATAGCATAATCAACAAAACAAGAACAGGCTAGGAAACACAGAAGTGTAGTGACGAATAACAACAACTCTGTGACAAACACTAAACAGGCAGGGTATATATATAACACAGAACTAACAATGATAATGGGGAACAGCTGAGTGCAATGATGATGGGGAAAAGCTGAGTGCAATGAAACAGTGATGGGTACAGACAAGGATTGTGGGGAATGCAGTTCATAATGTGGATGACACCATGAGGAAGACACAAACCAGACACTGTGACATAACCCCCCCCCCCTCTACAGAGTGGCTACCAGAAGCTCCAAGACATAACAAAAAACAAAACCCAACAAGAGTCCAGGAGGGAGGTGGAACGGTGGAGGATCAGGGGGAGAGGGGGAGGGATGGAGGGCCAGGACCATGGAGGGGAACATAAACAGGGGTTGATGGCTTAGCCGGCGGCCAGGGCGAAGCAGACGACTAATCGGGAGGCCAGGGCAAAGCAGACGATCCATCGGGCGGCCAGGGCGGAGACCTTCCCTCAGGCGGCCAGGGCGGAGCAGACAGTCCATCGGGTGGCAAGGGCGGAGACTTTCCCTCAGGCAGCCAGGGCAGAGCAGACAGTCCATCGGGCGGCCAGGGCGGAGACAACCCTTCAGGCGGCCATGGGCAGAGCTGACAGTCCATCGGGCGGCCAGGCCAGAGACGACCCCTCGGGCGGCCAGGGTGGAGCAGACGATCTATCGGGCGGCCAGGTCAGAGACTTTCTCTCAGGCGGCCAGGGCGGAGCAGACAGTCCATCAGGTGGCCAGGGTGGAGACCTTCCCTCAGGCGGCCAGGGCGGAGCAAACAGTCCATCGGGCGGCCAGGGCGGAGACAACCCTTCAGGCGGCCATGGCGAAGACGACCCTTCGGGCGGCCATGGAACAGGAACAGGCACCCGCTCAGGAACAGGCACCGGCTCAGGAACAGACACAGACACCGGCTCAGGAACAGGAACGGACACCTGCTCAGAAACAGACACTGGCTCAGAAACAAACATCGGCTCAGGAACAGGTTTAGGAACAGACACAGGCTCAACGGCGGCCATCTTGTCCGGGGACACAGGCTCAGCGGCGGCCATCTTGTCCGGAGACACAGGCTCAGCAGACGTGACCTGAACAGTCTCTGGATCGGCTGACGTGACCTGAACAGTCTCTGGATCGGCTGACGTGACCTGAACAGTCTCTGGATCGGCAGACGGGACCTAAACAGTCTCTGGATCAGCTGACGTGACCTGAACAGTCTCTGGATCGGCAGACGTGACCTGAACAGTCTCTGGATCGGCAGACGGGACCTAAACAGTCTCTGGATCGGCAGACGGGACCTGAACATTCTCTGGATCGGCAGACGGGACCTGAACAGTCTCTGGATCGGCTGACGTGACCTGAACAGTCTCTGGATCGGCAGACGGGACCTAAACAGTCTCTGGATCGGCAGACGGGACCTGAACATTCTCTGGATCGGCAGACGGGACCTGAACAGTCTCTGGATCGGCAGACGTGACCTGAACAGTCTCTGGATCGGCAGACGCGACCTGAACAGTCTCTGGATCGGCAGACGTGACCTGAACAGTCTCTGGATCGGCAGACGCGACCTGAACAGTCTCTGGATCGGCAGACGCGACCTGAACAGTCTCTGGATCGGCAGACGATCTCCTCCAAGCATGCAGTACTGCTACTGCATAAAAGAGGAAGACAGCCCTCTTTGCCGTGACAGGACTGATGGTGGGTAGCTCCGGGCCGATCTCTGGGATGACAGCGGGCTGCACGGGGACAACCTCTGGGACGACAGCGGGCTGCACGGGGACGGCCTCCGGGACGGCAGCAGGCTGTTCGGGCACGGCCTCCAGGTCTTTGGGGAAGCCGGAGGTCTTCCTCCTCCTCTGCCGTTTCAGATGGCGATGTGCAGGCTCTGGGCTGGATGGGACCAGCGGCGAAGGGAACTCTGGGCTGTTGACCGCCATGGCCTCCTCAGTCTGGTGGGCCCATAATGCCAGGCATTGGAAAATGTTCATGCGGGGAGGGACCTCTTCCACTGGCGAGTTCCCCCTCTGCTGCCTCCTCTCTGTCCTCGCGGTTGGGGAAGAGCCACGAAAATCCATACCGCTGGATCTATGTTTAGACGGAGTCGTTCTGTCACGGAACACATACGGGAAATGGTAAGATCCATTAGCAGTATATTAATTGTTAAGGAAATCCATAATAGCAGTCCAATAACAAACAAACAAGAAACAAAACAAGAAACAAAACAAGAACAGACTAGGAAACACAGACCAGAAGTGTAGTGATGAATAACAATGACTCCGTGACAAACACTAAACAGGCAGGGTATATATAACATTTACATTTACATTTATTCATTTAGCTGACGCTTTTATCCAAAGCGACTTACAATTGCTATATATATGTCAGAGGTTGCACGCCTCTGGAGCAACTAGGGGTTAAGTGTCTTGCTCAGGGACACATTGGTGTCTCACAGTGGATTCGAACCCGGGTCTCTCACACCAAAGGCATGTGTCTTATCCACCACGCCACACCACCCCACGCCACGCCATAACACAGAACTAACAATGATAATGGGGAACAGCTGAGTGCAATGAAACAGTGATGGGTACAGACAAGGATTGTGGGGAATGCAGTTCATAATGTGGATGACACTGTGAGGAAGAGGACCTCTAGTGGACACCCAGGGAACACAAACCAGACACTGTGACAAGTGGTGTCCGAAACCACAGTGGACGTTATTGAGTGCACTCATTCAATCCCACAATGCACTGCAATAACAAGTGTACAACTGATGTAGGCCTACACTCAACGGCTGTCCGAATTCGCTCACTCGTTTTGATTCACTCCTTTAAGTGAACTGACTAACGTTGGGAATAGTGATTGAGGGTTTAGGGGGCGATTTCGGATTCAACCAAAAAGTCTGTCCAAGCCAATGTGTTTGATTACACAGTTTGTTCATTCAAGCATGCATTAAATATTAAAGAACAGAAAACAAAGATTATGTAATATTGTGCATTATATATTTTGCAAAACGCTCCTCTCTAGAGTTCTTTTTTCTTGCAGATTATCAAGTTTAAGTTTACGAAGGGCTTTTCTGAGGTATGATGTTAGGCTACTTGACATTGTTTTCAACACTGATTAAGTGATTACACGAGACATGATACATATTTTGGTAATTTGTAGGCTACTGTATCTTTAAACATAATTTCTGATGTTCTTTCATGTTTATTTATTTCTGTAATGTAGTAAAGAGGAAGGGATAATCAGATTCACTCACAATCCACGACAACAAGTGCCTCGTTCAACATTATTTTCATAATATAAATAAATGCATAGCCTAGCCTATATGCTTGTCTTGTAAGTTTGTGAATAAAAATGTGACGAAAAAAGAAGCTATTAAATGTCTTATTATCATTAAAATATGAATTGACCATCCTGTCCATCAAAATAACTGAGAGTGCAAAAGTCTAACGTGACCTCAGAGTCAGACAGATATATAAAGTATAAGATGTTTTACCACACTGCAGCGTATGCCGAGTTTCTGCAGGCCTTGTTGAACAGTGTTTCTCCTTCTGACTCTAAACATCTCCTCATTCTTATTCAGAGAGTGTTCGATTCTCACCTCACTGTTGCGGCGATCACACAGACAGACCATGAACATCATCATCACACACTGCTATTTAATATATTTGTATGTGTAACACATATATTTTTGATTTTAATAAAATTTGTTATAATGTTCATTTTGAACAGTTATTCTCAGAATGATCCATTTTGTTATACACTTTAAATATGTAAGTAATGTAACAGTATATGTAATAAAGTGCACTGCTTCATCATTGCAGGAATCAGAGCTGGATTACATACCTTTCCTGGAGTTTGGATGAACTCAGCTATAAAACAGTAGAGTTGATATTACTTTTGAAAGTCTTTTGAAAACCACCAGGGGTCCTGAATCCCACACAAATGTATGTGTACAGTGTATCTAAAAAAAATAGTAGTTTTTTTTTTTTTTTTTTTTAAACAGCAAATTGGTACATACATTATTTGTTATTCTTTATCAGATTTTCACACCACAACATCGTTATCATAGCCAAAAGAATACACGGTAAATATATGTCGTGATATATCTTTACAAACCTTTAAAAAATGTTATCAGTCAAACTCATCTTTACTTTGTTTATTTTGTGTTTTGCTTTCTTACACGCAGACACAGAACGCACATGCTAATTTGAAGTCGGCTGTAGTCTGTGCTGTGTTCGAGTGCAGCCTTTTGTTCCAGATGCAGCCGACGCGAGGCGACAACTCAGTTGTTTTTTGTCGCTACTAATTCTTTGACCTTCATATTCTGAGGGCTTCTGCTTACCTGAATATAGTATGCATCACCAATAAGGTCTATCCTATACTATAGTAGTATTTCTTTATAATGGAACCCTAACCCTTTCTTAGGGAAACGCATAGCGTTAAACTTTTCGTTCATCTGCTGTAGCCTGTAGTATAGCCTACTGTACATAGCGAGGCTACGGTGAATGCGCTGTGTGCGCGCCTTTTGTTTGTTCTTTGTTTTGAGTTTTCCAATAAAACGTACGAGTCCCAGTCACGCCGACCCTGTCTTCTTCCTTCCAACAATTGAACCTCTCCACAATCACTGTATTAGTCCATTAAGCTACTTTAAGCGTTTTATATGTCTGGACGGCAGGGGAATCCTGGAGTATGGGAAACCTATACTGCAACACAGCACTGTGATATAAAGTTAAGGAAACTCAACAACTGAGTTATATAACTATATATACAGTGCTAAGTTTAGACACCCATGCTAAAGTTGTCTAAAAAGAGGAATAAAAAATCTTCTTTTGGAAATTGAACTTAATGCCTTAATTAAAAAACTTTGGAAAAATCCAACCTTTAAGGACACCAATTTTCTTTGTGAATGAATAATGTATCGTAAATAAATAAAGTTTCTTCCTTAAAATACAGGGTGCATAAGTTTGGACACCCCTATGTTAAATTCCCATAGAGGCAGACAGATTTTTATTTTTAAAGGCCAGTTACTTCATGGATCCAGGATACTATGCATCCTGATAAAGTTATCAGATACCTAGAGACTGGCATGGTTTTATTTCAGTTAGCCTAATAGCTAGTTTGATTTGCATTGAGAGATGATCTTATGGAAAGTACTCCATGCCAATCTCTAGGTATGGTGAAGGCTATGTGATGATGTGGGGCTATTTTAATTCCAGAGGCCAAGGGAACTTTATCAGGATGCATAGTATCCTGGATCCATGAAGTAACTGGCCTTTAAAAATAAAAATCTGCCTGCCTCTATGGGAATTTAACATAGGGGTGTCCAAACTTATGCACCCTGTATTTTAAGGAAGAACATTTATTTATTTACGATACATTATTCATTCAAAAAGAAAATTGGTGTCCTTAAAGGTTTGATTTTTCCTAATTTTTTTAATTAAGGCATTAAGTTCAATTTCCAAAAGATGATTTTTTATTCCTCTTTTTAGTCAACTTTAGCATGGGTGCCTAAACTTATGCATAGCACTGTATAAATATCTTCTTCAGATGTAATGTCTGTAAATCAGCATCAGGGGAATAACGTTATAATTTCGTTTGCGGTAGAGAAAGCTGCTTAGATGTACACAGGGAAAGTAACTGTGAAGACTTATAACACAGCTTTTGTGTCTTTATCAGCTTTTCAGCATATATTCTGGCCCTGATAATCATCACACATCACACATACACTGTGAATTAATGACACTCTCTAACTGTTGCTCTGGTCTTCATCCTGCTGGTGAGCCAACTAAAAGATGGAGATTATGCATCTGGACACTACTGATATTCCTGCAGGTCCCAGATGTGCAATGTTGAATTTGCTGTCAATTTTGAACCACTGAATTTGTGGAAGCGAATTTGTATAGCGAAATAAAATTGACAGAAAAGTGTCTGTTGAATATTATAGGATTTAGGCTATTTTTAAACAGACTGACTATTTTAAAAAATTGAAATCTTAAAGGTGAATGTTACGGTGGCCGAGATAGCTTGACGCGCAGCAACTGAAGAAAACACATGCAAATAGAAAAAACACCCACAAATTAAGAAAACATCTTCATCAGTTTCACAAAACATGTGTGCTCCAAATACTCACAACACAACCAAATACAGAATGTGGATCATTGAATTTCTAATAATGAAAATGTGTGTGGAATGTTTTGACAGCATAAATATTCTACCATATTGAATTTCAGCCATATAAGCCCTAAAAATACAATTATATGCTAGCACAGTTAATGCAACGCATTTTTTTCTCCAGTTAGTGCAATCCAACAAGCTTTTTTGTTTTAAATACATTTTTCACATGTGGAAGTTTGGACTCTTTTTTATGTTAATAACTTTTGAACCGTAAAGGCTTGAACACAAAATTCTAAACATTTACCTCTGATTCTTTGGCTCAAGATGATTCGATTGCACCCTATAATTTAATTTTCAAAAAATGAAAATATTTATCTATCTATCTATCTATCTATCTATCTGACTCCTAGGACTCACTCTGCATGTCCCTGCTCAGGAAGGGTTTACACTATCTATAAAAATAAACTTATTTTCAGACAGACAGAGCTGTTCAGTTGTGATTTCACTTATACCAGTTGTGGTCTTAAATAGAGTCAGATAAACACATTTTATAAAATATTTGTTTTGTTTATGTTCTGATTATAAGTTCAAAATTGCAGCAGTACGTTTCAGACGTACAATTATTTATAGAATATTTAAGCAACATTGCACAGACTTGTGTTAGTGCAGATCATTGTTATGTTATTTAGTCTATAATTACTGAAAAAGGCTGCATTGATTCATTAAATCTACTGCTGTCACATTATAATTATAATTTATATAGCACTTTTAACAATATAGATTGTTTCACCATAAAGCTTTAAATGATATACTTACTATTCTTGTATTGTCTTGTAAATCTTGTAACATCGTGATTTCTTCAGCAACACAGCAGCCGTCTTCTTTCTGACAAGACTCTGAAACTAAACTGCGTCATTATGGGTGGAGATGGTTCCCATAAATGTATAAATACACACAAACACACACAAAACAGGGGCGTAGTTTTGGTTTGAACATAGAGAGGGTTGGTGTGTGAACCATTAAGCGGGTTTCCGGGGCATGCTCCATCATGAGATTTATTTATCTATTTATTTGTTTATTTTTGGGAAATGGTGTTTTGTAGTATAATCTTGCGTTGATAACATAACTGCAATAAAGTAATAGCCTAGTTAACAAATACTTGTTTACATAGGATATGATGTATTTATTTTATTTAAGCACCTAAAAACTTTTTGACAGAACTTTCTAAATCAAAGTGCCATGATAGGTCAAACTAACTTAGTTTTGGTTATTTGGGGGGTTAAGCCCCCTCGATTTAAAGAGAGTCAGCATTGAAATGGGCCCTGACGCTGACTGATTACATATGCAAGAAGTGTCTGCTTTGCTCAGTGTGGAGTGTCAAAAATGTAAAAAACTATTAAAGTATTATATAACAGTGGAAAAGATTCAGGAAACTCCAAGGCACTCCCTTTAGAAAGGATAAAAAGCCTTATTGTTATGGCTTGGTCATTTTAAACCTTTAAAACACTCGCCTTCGTCAGGGAGTTTCCATAAGAGACTTTCTTATAAGCTTTCAAACCACCAATCAGAAACCTCCATTTGGCAGAAGTAGGTTCAGAGTTGTAGGATTATAGAAAGACCACTAGATGTCCTCTTTGGTCCTTACTTATTATTATATAACAGTGTTTGGCTATGGTCATTACAAGTTCTTTTGATAATAAAGTAACTTTATGAACTATTTAATTCACATACTGTATACACAAAATAGTCTGCCAATAACAAAAACTAAATCCATAGAATATGATCCCATGTTTGTAACCTTAAGAAGGTTCATAGAACCTTTTACCTAGTGATGTAACATTTAAAGCGAGGCGTCGGAGGTTCAGTAAGCATAAGTATCCTCATTTCTACCAGCTGGCACTGGCATTTTTATGTCCCCCTGCATCCTCTTTTCCTTGTGAAAGGATCTTTTCCAAAGTTGGAGAGATTTTATCCAAGAAGAGGAATCGTCTAAACCCCAACACACTTGAACTAATTCTGTTTCTCAGTAAAATCTATTGTAATCCTTCCTTCACACACCCCAAACTGCAGTGTTGCAGTTTGCTCTATATTTTCTCAGTCCCATAAGCACAACATTGCACTAAAATTAGTAACAGTTCACTGCACAAAAAACCCCAGAAACAATTTTTACCACCCCAGACTATTCTGTTGCAGTTTACTTTATTACACTCCCTCCACCATAAGCACTGCACTAAACACAGTCTCACTTTTGTTACTTATTATTATATACAAGTACTTTACAAGTACTTGCATAATAAATACATACTAGTACCAATTTAATAGGCACTATAATCTAATGAATAAATACTAGTAACTAATGAAGAAGCACTAATACGTAATAGTACCAATTATGCACTATAATCTAATGAATAAATACTAGTAACTAATGAAGAAGCACTATAATAAATAAGTACTGGTACCAATGTAATAGGCAGAAGTACCTACAGAATAAGCACTAGTAGTTAATGAATAAGTACTAGTACTTAGTGGAATAGATACTAGTATCTAAAAAATAATTACTAGTAGCATGACATAGAGACTAGTAGGTTTAAAGGATTACATTTTAAAACGGCTTGCCATACACTTAAGTAACCCTGAGCGTTCCTCAGAATGATGTTAATGTTTTTAAGGAACATGATTTCATAAATGATAAATATCCCTGTTCCTTAAAAACATTAACTTCCACATCATTTTGAGGTGTTTTTTATTTATAACACTTTCTATTTGATGCAAAAATAAACTGTGACAAACAGTTAAACCAGGCCACACTTCTTTTCTTGATGATCTCCTTTAACCCCTATGTGGAAGTCATCTTCTAATTAATTAAACATGTTGGTAACACTTTACAGTAACAGTACATGAATAATCAATACCTGAATTAATAGTTACTTCAACAATTAGAAGATTGAATATGAAGAAGAAATGAACTACTAATAAGGCAATGCAGAGCTATCTTGACTACAACAGGAGTCATAATGATTCATACCTGAATAACAGCAGCCTTAACTACATGTTAGTACATGTTTGATAGTTAATGCTTTAATTAACATTTAGGAGTAAACTAAATCAATCAGGTTACATGAGAAGGAATAATAAATATTTGGACTTTGAAATAAATGTATTGTTATAATTTGACTATTGTAACAGTTTATTTTCATGCCTAAACCAGAAGGAGCTCTCTCGACTGCAATTAGTACAAAACTCTGCAGCTAGAATTCTGACACGTAATAGGAGGTCTCATATATCCCCTATCCTAAAAGAACTTCATTGGCTACCAGTGTCTTATAGGATACATTTGAAAATTTTGGTTTTAGTTTTCAGAGCTTTGCATGGTCAGGTACCCTCTTATATTAGTGACATGATTCAGCGCTACACCCCTGTGCGTGCTCTGAGGTCCGTGGATCAGAATCTGCTGATGGTTCCGCGCACTCGCGATCGTACTAGAGGTGACCGATCTTTTCAGGCTGTTGCCTCTAGGCTGTGGAATGACCTCCCACCATCTATGCGCTCTATTGACTCTGTTGATGCCTTCAAATGCAGACTAAAGACTCATCTATTTGTTCAGGCTTTTAATTAGCTGCTTGTGGGTTGATATGATCATGTTCTGTCTATGCTTTTATTGTGTGTATTTTATGATATAAATGTTTTTGTTGTAAAGCACTTTGTGGTCTTATACCTGTGAAAGGTGCTATATAAATAAAACTTACTTACTTACTATTACTTACTTACTTAACTATTGACATCTGCAGCTTCGTCATAAACATTACTGAAAGGCACATAAATAGTTTTTCATTAATTTCACTGTTCCACCTTATCAAACATACAGTAGAAAAATGAATAGTGGATTTAGTGTTATCTTAAAAAGTCTTAATCTGTTTTGTGATATTCTCTTTGCCATCAAACTCAGCCTACTGTGACTAACAAAGTTCCTGAGTAAACGGTTCCCAAAAAAACAAAAAAAAACAAACAGGAAACATGAACTGAGGACAGGGGAACGTTTGCTGGGATCAGAAGATCACTTTCCATCCAGACACAGGCCATAATGATACTGTACCTCCGTTCTCTGAGTTTTTGAAAAGCCACAGAACACCACTTAACTGGGCTGAATACTGGTTGTACTAGTACATGAGTATTTGATAGTAAGTTTATGATAAATCATGAGCTGAATTTGTGAATTAATTATGATGTGCACCATCAAGTAAAGTCATGACAAAATAATGCATTAACAAGCCATTATTTGATGTTAGTAGGGCTATTAGTGGTCCGTGTATCTTTTGGTCATTTGATTTTCGTTTTAGAAAGAGAATTTTAAAAATGAAAAAGGACTGTTATTTTAATTGTCATCTAATACTCCAGAATCATACGCCGGAAAAAATAAGCCATTTCCCATCTTTTCTGTTGATGCATGGAAATGAAAGTAAAAAAGAAACTACAACAGAAAAAATGCTTTGATTTTGTAATGTTTGAATGCTGAACCACAGAGCCATATGTCACAGCAGTTTCAGGACAGCGCCAGAGTTGCAGTGGCGTAAAATTTGGTGTAAAATTTGTACATACATGATTTTATTTCACGGAGATATAATCAACAGCAGCTATTTCTATGAATGCAACGTGCGGCAGTCGCTTTATCGCCCCTTATAATTCGTCCATACTGTGTGGTGGTTTGTTTCATTTCTAGAATGATTATTTATAAGAACAACATAGCCTTAGGATCTGTGGATAAGCAATTTCTACAAAATGAAATGATGATGGCAAGGATATTGAACAGAGCTGTAGGCCTATAAGGCTTGGTGTGTCTTTAGTTCTGCATAAATGTGCTTATATAAATAGCTATGAAAGGAGCTCTGCTTTCAAAACAAACTATAACTTTTTCCAGGAAAAAACACATTTTTCCAACAAATAGCTGTGCAGTGTGGCAATCTCTGTTTTTAATGTCACATATAGGCCTAGAATGTCGAGCGAGCAGAGGTAAACCGGACTTATTTTTTTTTTCTTGAAGTGTTGTCTAACTAACTAACTAACTAACTAACTAACTAACTAACTAACTAACTAACTAACACAACAACTAACACCCTAACACACTCTAGGCCCTAACTTGCACCCAGCGCAATTGACTTTGTACACGGACGCATGTATCATTCCTATTTTGCACCCGCACAGTGGACTTTCCCCTCCACAGACGCATGTTGGTAAATTAAGAAATGAACTTGCGCTTCCAGGGGTGGTTCAGCGAAAAGAGGAGGCGTGTTCCGGCGCAAACGTTCCCTGGTGCTATTTTGCAGTTTCAGAAAACAATTCCGCCACTGACCAGGAAATACCCAGTCTAAAGTCAGTGGCGCATCGCACATGTTATTCATATGCTATTTTAAGGGTGCATGCTTGGCCATAATCAATGTAGCGTGTGCACAACGCGCATACACTTTGCTTATCTCATCTATACACAGACGAAGCAGTTTTCATTTTTAGAAAACCATACATTATTACAAGGAAAAATATAAACAAACGAGGGAAATCATTGTGGTGTCCATGAAGATGTGAAAAAAATAAGCATAAATCTAGCTTACACATTTACCCAAATTATCAGACGCCTGTTTAACCGAAGCTAATTTGGGTGGGTTTCTCCCTTCCCCATACAGTGTCACTTCTCTGTCTTTTACGGCCCCTCTCCTTGGATGTGAACCGCTCTTGGCGTGTGTCTGGTAAATCCGCCGTTATAATAGCAATTCGCCATGGAACAAGCGCGCCTGCTCTTAAAGGGAATGTGAGATGTCGCTCTGATGTCGCACTTGCTCTCATTAAAATAGGGCCCTCTATCTCTTTTTGAAGATTTTTCTGAAGAGTATAAGTATATTTCTGAAGAATATGTGCACAACATAGAGCCGACAGTGTGGTCGTTTACCTTCTCTCGTTCAACATTAGAGGCCTGTATGTGACATTAAAAACAGAGATCGCCACACTGCACAGCTATTTGTTGAAAAAAGTAGCTATATTTTGTTCTGAAAGCAGAGCTCCTCTCACAGCTACTTATAACAGATGGTGCGTGTCCAGTTGCGCTGAGCAAGCACCATGTATGGAGCACTAAAGACCTTATAGGCCTACGGCTCGGTTTAATATCCTTGCCATCTTATCCACAGATCTGAGTATGTTGTTCTTATAAATAATCATTCTAGAAATGAGACAAACCGCCACACAGTATGAACAAATTATTAGCGCGAATCAGCGACTGCCGCACGTTACAAATAGCTGCTGTTGATTATATCTGCGCGAAATAAAAACACATATGTGTTTTAAAACACATACATGTTATATGTATTTGTAATAATACACTTTACAAATTATACACTACAGATAGCCAATGCGTATAGTGCAAATCTTAAGACTGCATAAACAGCTGGCCTGGCGCTGTCCTGAAACTGCTGTGAAGTATGTCTCTGTGGTTCAGCATTCAAACAATACAAAATCAAAGCATTTTTCTGTTTTAGTTTCTTTTTCACTTTCATTTCTGTGCATCAATGGAAAAAAAGGGGAAACGGCTTGTTTTTCCATCGTTTGATTCTAGAGTATTAGATGACAATTAAAATAACGGTCCTTTTTTATTTTTAAAATTCTCAAGAAAAGGTTTTCTTCTCTATAGGCATGGGTTCAACAATGTTTTGGACCAGCTGTAGTTTGTTTATTAAGTGTGCAGGGCAACCACCCATTAGAGCATTACAATAATCTAGCATTGAGGTCATGAATGCATGAACTAACTGTTCTGCATTTGTCATTGAGAGCATTATGACAAAATTTTGATATATTTTTAAGATGGGATAATGCTGTTTTACACTAGAAACATGGCTTTCAAACGAAAGATTGGTGGGATTATACCCGCTTTCAGACCTCTGGAAACTCACCGGTATCAATAAGGATGTTAACTAACCAGTCTCCAAGGTTAGCTCTTATTTTGATCCGATTTCCGCTTGTGATAACTCTTCCTATAGTAACAGAGGACACACAACCCTATAGGGGATTGTTATATTTCGCAAGTAGGATAGCAAGATCTGCCTGGTTCTCTTACGAGAGGTTCTCTCGTACTGCGTAAATCTTACGCTAGGGGAAAATCTCTTTTCCGCGAGATACTGAAGCCAAAAATTATCCTTAATTTTGAAATAATGTAAAACGCGTTGCGGCAGCATGCAGACATAGGCGAGACAGCTCGCGCGCCTATTGGCTGCCCTGCGGCAACTGCAGCAGCCTATCGACAAGGCCCTATCGTGACGTCAGCTCCAATGGGGACGCTTCGCGCCCAATACGTCACGTCCCGCCGAAACGGGATATCTATAAATATACAGGATAGCTATAAATATAGCCCTAGGCTATAGCTCACTGATTTTTCATCTCTTCAGCGGAGCATACGCATCGCTGGATCCAGGGAGAAGAAGCCACGCCGTTAGAGAAAGCCTTTCAGCGGGACGAGCTTACATCTGGAGTCGCTGGCCGCGCCGCCTTCAGCCGCCGTTCCTGCTGCGCTATCCGGCGTTATATCCTTTTTTTCTTGCATTAGTGTGTGTTCGCCGCCGCGACTCACACTCCTTCCCTAAAAGAGCAGAGCGTCTTTTTTAAGATGTCTCGACCCTTCTGTGGCTCGTGCCGAGCCCCACTCAGCGACGGGGACCGCCATGTCATCTGCGTTTCCTGCCTGGGTAAAGGACATGCAGCTCTCGTGCTCGCCGACGGCGGATGCCCTCACTGCGAGTTACTGCCTATGGCGACTCTGAGGACTCGCATGGCATCCTCCCACGAGACTGCACTCCCCGCTGCGACGCCGCGCTGTGCTCAGCGGGTCCCTGAGCCTCCTCTCGCCGATATAAGCTCGCTGGTTCGCCCGCCTGCTTCGCCTGAGTCTCTCACCCCCGGACAGTGGCCACCATTGGCCGCCGCTTCCGCTGGTGACGCAGAAGATGAAGCGGCAGTTATCGAGGAGGACAGCTGCTCTATCCTGGCGTCAGACAGTGAGGATTGGTCGAGCTCTGCGGATCTTTTGCAGAACTCGCAAAGTCTTGGAGCGCCCCCTTCTCGGCCAGGATGCATACTTCTGCCTCAGAAGCATTCTCCGTCGTGGACGATGCAAAAGGCAGAGGATACCTTTCTCTTCCTCTGGTGAAAGAAGCAGTAGCAGCCCATCTTTGTCCGCCCTCTGCTGGATGGCGCGCTAAGACGGCGCTGCCTTCTAAAGCCTGCCGCACTACGTCAGCCCTGCACAGTCACGCTTATACCGCCGCTGGACAGGCTGCATCAGCACTGCACACTATGGCCACCCTCCAGATCTTCCAGGCCAACCTTCTCCGAAAACTGGATGAGGAAGGCGTGGAATTTTTCCGTCAAGGACTTCGTGGACAGATTCGCTGAGGTACAGAAGACGTCGCAGGCCATGAAGCACTTTCTGCCGAAGCGCTCTAGCTCCGCAACAGGCCGCTCAAAACAGCCGTCTGCTCGAAGCTCGCAGCCTCCGCCCCCCGCCGCTGCTTCACAGCACCGACAGGCCCGTTTCATTATACGGACGTTCTAAGGGACTTGCCGTGTCGAAACAGAGCCTATCCAGATGGATAGTCGATGCTATAGCGCTGGCTTATACCTCTAAGGGGTGGCAGTGCCCATTAGGTGTCAGAGCGCACTCCACGAGAGGTGTGGCCTCGTCGTATGGCGGCAGGCTGGGCCTCCCCGTCTACATTTATAAGGTTTTATAACCTAGAGGTTCCCGCTTTACAAGCTAAGCTGCTTTCGGTCAAAAAAAAAAAAAAAAAAATCGGTACTGTCTGCCCCGAGGTTTTCGGCCCAGAATACTGAAACTACTTGAGCAAACACTCGCTGTTTGATCGCGCAGCTACATGGGCAATGTATAAGACCCACTATATTCGTCAGTTCAGGCCGGAGGTCGCCCTGACTGTATGAAACATTATAACCGCTCCTATAGGATGTTATGTTTTACAGGAATGATGCTATTTTAGCCACTCTTTCCTGGACTCTCTGTGAGTCCCTTATGATTATGTACTATATGAGCCCGGGCACTTGCCCTTGGGACTTTGGTGCTGGATCTTAGCATGCACGGCGTTTTACACTGTGTTCCCCCTAGCATAAGATTTACGCAGTACGAGAGAACCTCTCGTAAGAGAACGTACTCGGTTACTAACGTAACCTCGGTTCTCTCTAGAGAGGTTCTCTCGTACTGCGTATCTTGCCGTGCCTGCACACGCTCTGGTTTGCTCCGGCGATGAAAACCCAGTGAGCTAGCCTCTCGAAGCTATATTTATAGCCCTAGGCCACGCCCGTTTCGGCGGGACGTGACGTATTGGAGACGATTGGAGCTGACGTCACGATAGGGCCTTGTCGATAGGCTGCTGCAGTTGCCGCAGGGCAGCCAATAGGCGCACGAGCTGTCTCGCCTATGTCTGCATGCTGCCGCAACGCGTTTTTCATTATTTCAAAATTAAGGATAATTTTTGGCTTCAGTATCTCACGGAAAAGAGATTTTCCCCTAGCGTAAGATTTACGCAGTACGAGAGAACCTCTCTAGAGAGAACCGAGATTACGTTAGTAACCGAGTACGTTTTATACAGGCCATCTTGGCTCAATGATTGTTCTTCGATTTGTTTTGGGCTATTCTCTGAAGAATTCTTTTTTGCAATCAATTTTGCAATCAATCAGGTTTGATTGGTTTGTGCTCTGTTTAGTTTGAAACATTCTGAATAGTATGGTTGTTTTTCTTTTCAAAATGTTTCACAATTCAAAATATAACATCAAAATAGTTTCAAAGAGTCAGCATACCTGGCAATAGAGACACACAGCAACAGTGTGGGACGTTTTGTTTACAGATGCTTCCTTGAGTGGTTTGCCAATTCCCTTTAAATACCCAAATGGAACAAAAGAACAATAAACTAGCACCCACATATTTATCTAGCCTTTGTTGGACCTTTACTTGAGCCAAAATGGTCACATCTGATTTTGGGGGATTAAGACAAATGTTTATCAAAGATCTCCCGCAGCAGAAGAATGGGTATTGTTTTCTTAGTTCGGACTGTTCTGCTGATGCGGGAATGCAATTCCTTTACCATTCGCACCAGAAGTATTTATTTTGACCTCACATAAAACACAGTTTTATGTCTGAAGAAGAGTCACTTCCACACTAGCTGAACTGACTCCGTTAAATCCACACAAACTGAACTGAGTCAATTGCATTGCACTCAGACTTCAGTGTACGCATACAGGTTGATTCTTTATTATTTTTTTATTTGATTGTCATTGATGAATGAATATATTTTGTTTTCAAGTGGTGATTTGTAAAGGACGAAGATAGTCTCATGTGATGTACGTGTGCAAATTGATAAGTGCGTGTTGAATTGAAGTGAGAGAAATTTCAGTGAATACAGTTACTGTTCAGTGAACTGAACTGTTCATTAATTTATTATTATTAATTAATTCATTTTATTTCACATTTTATTTTATACATTGGTTTAATTATATATATTTTTAATCTAGTTAGTACTGTAGATAACCATTTAAACAAGTGCAGACACACATTTAAAATCATTCATATATATTTTTTTTTTCTTTTGATTAATGCAAGGTGTGAGACGCTGAACCCGGGACTCCAGATACTATTATAATAAGTTGTGATTATATGTAGGCTATTTTGTGAGCTCAGACCCAAGGAGATAATTTTCCTTCTTTTCTTTATTATTATTATTATTATTTTATTTTTTCGCTGTTGAATCCTACTAATGGGTTACAATTACGTCAACTATAATGTTTCAAGTTTATGTCAAATTTGTTATGGTAAACTTATTGTAATCTAAAGTAGGATAAAAGGATGTTATTTGGCATAAAACTGTATATTAAAATCAATATAAAACTGTCACTCATCTCAGACTTCATCGCAATCTCAGAAAGTTCCGTTTTAATCAGTGAAGGCGTCTACACTGCATAATTACTCTTTTATTTAAATTGTGACTACACTTTGTTATAATGAGAGATTCTGGCTAATTTACACCTAACACCACTTACACCTTTGATTGGCCATTGCGTTGAAGAAATCATCAGACATGTCTGTGATTGGCTTCATTGCTCAATGCTGCAAAAACACATTGTAAATAGAAACCCTTTGACGCTCTCCAGAAGGCAAACACAGATACACACTGGAGCGTTTGTAAATCAGTTTTTCCAATCTGATATTATTATAGTATTAACCTGAGGGTGCTCTTACTTTCGTTTGAGGGTGCTTAGCACCACCTAGCACCGCTGTAGAACCGGACCTGCCTTTTGTGCGGCGGCGCCTATGCCACGGGCTGCCCTGCTCAGCTCCTGGAGGGCCACAATCCTTTTCTTTCAGTTTCTTTCTAACACGCATACATTTAGTTTTAAATGAAGGACTTGATTAGCTTGATCAAGTGTGTTTAATTAGGGTTGAAGCTAAACTGCAGGACTGTGGCCTCCAGGAACTGAATTTGAAACATATGCACTGGATCAATTAAATGGGACACATTTTACTGCTAATCTTTAGCTAAATAATAGATAGTAGTTGTACATGTTAGCAAATCAACAAAGTGCATAACCTAAAGTAGACATGACATAACTGTCATGATGAAAATGTACATGCAAAAATAATTTTTTTAGCACTTTTCCTATGTGCGTCTCAGTAACATAATACCTAGAGAATCATCTGAATATCAGTTCCTTAAAATGATGTGGAAGTGCATGCTTTTAAGGAACATGATTTCATAAATGATAAATATCATTTATGAAATCTCGTTCTTTAAAAACATCCACTTCCACATCAACACTTTCTATTTATGTTGTGTTTTGGTGTATATAATGGATCTGTCAGTCACTGTGGAAAAAAAATGCCTTTTGTGTCTCACAGCAAATAAGCTATAGACATTACAAAATTGTTAAACGATTATAGAAATGTTATTCATTTAAGGCCTGGTTTCAAAGACAGGGTTTAGATTAAGCCTTAGTTCAATTAGGATATTTAAGTAGCTTTTATAAAACATGCCTCAAAGCTTTAAAAAGCTCAAACATGCATTTGAGGGTACGTTTACACTAACGATATGCTTAAAATAAAAAAAAAGTTAAAAAGTTTTTCCTGTATAGACCCCCGTTCACACGGATCCACGGAAACGACTGACAAACCCTGTATTTCGCTGCCAGGCCATTATATGGCGATAAAAATGATAGACTGAACATGTAATACGCATGTGCATGATGTCAGCGTCTTCAGAGATTCACGTTTTTGTTTTTGTCTCTTTCATATTCAGTATTTTCACATAGAGCTTGTTGTTGGTGTATAACAATGATTATTAAGGAAGTTGGGAAAATAATCCAATGCCTTGCATTTGGCAATGAATGCGTTCGAATGGCCGACCATCGCAGGTGCAATGTCAGTGCTGATTGACACCAATTTAGACATTAGTAGCTTTGTTTTGTCTAAATTTTGTTTCGAAGAGGACATCGTGGAAAGAAGTCTACCCACTCTGCATGGAAATTTTAAGTTTTGGGCCTCTAGACTAGATTACTGTAATGCATTACTGATTGTCCTTCATCCTCAATAAACAAACTAAAGTTAGTCCAAAATGCATCTGCTAGAGGTCTTAATGGGTCAAGAAAATGTGATCATGATACACTTATTTTACCATCTCTACACTGGTTACCTATTAAGTATCAATCATTAAGTATTGCTACTAACCTATAAGGCTCTAAATGATTTAGCTCCTGTATATTTAACTAATCTTCGATTGCCTTACAATCCATCACATTCTTTAAGATCAGAAAACTCTGGGCTTCCGATAGAAATATAAAATTCCTATATTCTTTCGCCCCAGATTTCTTGTTTAAAAAATTATTTTTGTTTCAGCACTACATGTCTTGTTTTTTTTTAATGCATCAAATATTAGATGAGATACATACACATTAATTGGGAGCTTAAACAAGGGGTAAGAAAATAATAATAATAGTGGTGATAATAATAGTAATAATAAATAATAATAAAAAATATACAGGGTGGGACATTTATATGGATACACCGTAATAACATGGGAATGGTTGGTGATATTAAAGTCCTGTTTGTGGCACATTAGTATATGTGAGAGGGCAAACTCCTCAAGATGGGTGGTGACCATGACATATACTAATGTGCCACAAACAGGACTTTAATATCACCAACCATTCCCATGTTATTACGGTGAATCCATATAAATGGCCCACCCTGTATATTAAATCAAATACGCAGGATAAGTGTGGCATGGGCATGGTGACCTGCTTTGCATGGAGCCACGCTGCATGTCTCGCTTTTTTATTGCAACACACTAGCTGACATACATATATGTCTATCACGAGCAAAAAATAAATAAAAGGGAAGAAGAAGAAAAAAATAACCCTCAGCAAACAAACAGGGTAAGCATGGCATGTGCGTGGCAGCCGGAGGTGGGGAGTGTTCTTGGGTTCTCCTCTTCTTGGTGGCCCATTGTAGTGTGGCGTGGGCTGGGGACTAAATTATGCCGTGGCCAAGGAGGGATCGGAGGCAGACTTTTTAATACCATATTAGTAATAACCTTACTATTGTTATTATTATTATTTGTCCCCTTCCTTGTCGTCCAACCTCCCCCTATCCCTAATGAAAAGTCTAGCTGCTATTATTATCGCTACCATTAATATTATTGTATTATCATATAAGACTATATTATCATATCTTCCTCATCTTCAAGTTATTATTTTAACTATTATCAACATCATTGTTATTATTGTCATAAATATATTTTTATTTATTTATTATTAATAAGTTAAAACATTTTCTGTAAGATGTTACTCTGTTAAGATACTTCCACTCACACACCCAGTTTCACACACACACACACACACACACACACACACACACACACACACACACACACACACACACACACACACACACACACACACACACACACAATATGTTGGTTGTTGTTATGTATGTTTTGTTGGCCTTGTTGTTTTTTTGTTGTATCTGTCACCTGTAAGTATTTGATTACATAATAAAAAAATAATAACACAAAAAGCAACTTTCTGTTGCAAGGTTCTACATTTCAATGGCCATGTACTTACTCTTTGAACGCTGGTTACTGGTCGTAACCAAGGTTCTATGAATGGTGGAAGACCACCAGAGATGGTCAATACATGGCGGAAGGAGTCGCGTCTCGCGCATTACATCGAGAATCTCGTAACAATTCAGTCACAGGTGACCTCGACCGCTGACGTCAGAAGCTATATCAGCTTCCGAATACGTCACGGTCAGTATCTTTAGTCATTCTCAACCTGAGTACACCAGAGACTTCCATCATTCATAGAACCACAGTTAAGACCAGTAACAAGCATTCTATTTCACTGTTCCAGACCGCCAGAGACGGTCAATACATGGTCGAAGATGAATGTAGCCAAGTCATGAGCATGTGAAGCTCAAGCCTTTTCTGGCAATATAGCAGAACTAAAAGTTGTAGGAGCCACATTCATTCTATAGAAACTTGTGAATGTTCACGTGATGCCCATGTAGCTGTTGCACATATCTCTGAGAAAGGCACACCATGTAATGCTGCCCAAGAAGTGGCAGCATGAGTTGAATGCCTGAGTCGAATGACATTTAACAGATGTAGGCAATATGTGGCCTGTAGAACAATATGCCTCACCAATAGTGTCCGCTACCCAGTGAGAGAGCCTTTGCTTTGACAAGGGTGCACCTTTCCTACCGGTCCCACAGCAAACAAAAAGCTGGTCAGTGGTACGCCATGGGGCAGTCTTTGATACATACTGCCTCAACATACGGAAACGCCTCTAGCTGAATGGGATGGTTTGTGAATTGAGGCGACAATACCTTGGGCTGAAATGCTGGGTTCAGCATAAGTGTAACTTGATTGCCATCTGGCCCCCACCTGAGACACGGTGGACTCACTGACAGAGCATGTAACTCACCGACCCTTTTGGCTGATGTTATGGCTAACAGAAATGCTGTCTTCATAGAAAGGCTTTTAAAATCTGCCTGTTCAATAGGTTCATAAGGTGCTGAACACAACCTGTACAACTGGGTACACACTACCCATACTTGTGGCTTTACCCACTGGGTACACACTACCCGTACTGGTGGCTTTAGCCGTACAGCTCCTTTGAGAAAAGCCACCACTAGCCTATTTGCATCAATTGACGCCTGCTCCATAGGATCCCGATAAGCAGACAGGGCAGCCCCAAACACTTTAAGTGTGTCTGGCGAACAACAAGTATCCAACAAGTACTGCAGGAAGTCCAGCACCACACTGATAAAACAATCATCTGGGTTGAGGGCACGATCAGTGTACCAAGAGACAAACAGTTTTCACTTACTGGCGTAAGTTCGACGTATTGAAGGTGCTCTAGCACTCATAACCGTATTCCTTACTCCCGCTGAACACTGAGAGAGCACCCTCTCAACCCCAGGGGCCAGATGCACAGTTTCAGCCTGTTTGGGAAGGGATGCTACAGTGCCATTCCCATCTGTGACAGCAGCAGATCCTTCCACGGTGGCAGGGGGTGAGGTGGCCCCATTGTTAGAGTTGATAAGAGACTGAACTGACCAACAAGGAGCCACTACAATGAGCCTGTGATGCTTCTCCTGCACTCGTCTCAGGACGGACCAAAGGAGTGGAATTGGGGGAAAGGCATAGAGGAGAATATCTGGCCATTCGTGGGCCATGGCATCCTGGCCCAATGAACCTTCCTCCTCCTGCGCTGAAAACCATAACGGACAGTGAGATGATGTCCTGCTGGCGAAAAGGTCCACGGCCGCTATTCTGTGACCTCCAAATTGACTGAACAACTTCCTTGTGCAGATACCACTCCCTTGGTCTCGGCTCCAAACAGGAAAGTGCGTCTGCTACACTGTTGCAGCAACCGGGGATGTAAGTAGCTCTGACTGAAAGAAAGTGGTTGTTTGCCCACAATAGAAGTCTTCTTGTCAACTGGAGACAGGGTAAGGACCTGGTGGCCCCTTGGTGATTGATTAAAAGTACCACTGTGGTATTGTCCGTCCTCACCAGAATGTGTCTCCCTGATAGCTCCTGCTTAAAATGTCTCAGGGTGAAAATACTGCCCACAGTTCCAGCAGATTGATATGAACAGCCCTTAACTGTGGGTCCAACTGCCCCGAATACCTTGGTGATGCCAAAGTCGTCCCCACCCACTGAGAGGGGCATCCGTGGTTACCACCTCCCTGCTGGAGGTAGCCCAATTGGCACTCCTTTCAGATGAAATTGGTCCCTTCTCCAAAGTCTCAGAGAGGCTGCACAACTGATCGTGACCCGAACCAGCATGTGTCAATTGTGAACCGGTGACAAACGTTTGGCTATCAACCAGCGTTGGAACGGACGAAGATGCAACAATCTCCTCAGCTGGCGATTCACTCTCCTCAGCGGGCGACTCACTCTCCTCAGCGGGCGACTCACTCTCCTCAGCGGGCGACTCACTCTCCTCAGCCGGCGACTCACTCTCCTCAGCCGGCGACTCACTCTCCTCAGAGGGTGACTCACTCTCCTCAGCCGGCGACTCACTCTCCTCAGATGGCGACTCACTCTCCTCAGCCGGCGACTAACTCTCCTCAGCCGGCGACTCACTCTCCTCAGCGGGCGACTCACTCTCCTCAGCGGGCGACTCACTCTCCTCAGCGGGCGACTCACTCTCCTCAGCGGGCGACTCACTCTCCTCAGCGGGCGACTCACTCTCCTCAGCGGGCGACTCACTCTCCTCAGCGGGCGACTCACTCTCCTCAGCGGGCGACTCACTCTCCTCAGAGGGCGACTCACTCTCCTCAGAGGGCGACTCACTCTCCTCAGAGGGCGACTCACTCTCCTCAGAGGGCGACTCACTCTCCTCAGCCGGCGACTCACTCTCCTCAGCGGGCGACTCACTCTCCTCAGAGGGCGACTCACTCTCCTCAGAGGGCGACTCACTCTCCTCAGAGGGCGACTCACTCTCCTCAGAGGGCGACTCACTCTCCTCAGCCGGCGACTCACTCTCCTCAGCGGGCGACTCACTCTCCTCAGCGGGCGACTCACTTTCCTCAGAGGGCGACTCACTCTCCTCAGAGGGCGACTCACTCTCCTCAGAGGGCGACTCACTCTCCTCAGCCGGCGACTCACTCTCCTCAGCCGGCGACTCACTCTCCTCAGAGGGCGACTCACTCTCCTCAGCCGGCGATTCACTCTCTTCAGAGGGCGACTCACTCTCCTCAGCCGGCGACTCACTCTCCTCAGATGGCGACTCACTCTCCTCAGCCGGCGACTCACTCTCCTCAGCCGGCGACTCACTCTCCTCAGCCGGCGACTCACTCTCCTCAGCGGGCGACTCACTCTCCTCAGCGGGCGACTCACTCTCCTCAGCGGGCGACTCACTCTCCTCAGAGGGCGACTCACTCTCCTCAGAGGGCGACTCACTCTGCTCAGCCGGCGACTCACTCTCCTCAGCCGGCGACTCACTCTCCTCAGCCGGCGACTCACTCTCCTCAGAGGGCGACTCACTCTCCTCAGCCGGCGACTCACTCTCCTCAGAGGGCGACTCACTCTCCTCAGAGGGCGACTCACTCTCCTCAGCCGGCGACTCACTCGCCTCAGCCGGCGACTCACTCTCCTCAGCCGGCGACTCACTCTCCTCAGCCGGCGACTCACTCTCCTCAGCCGGCGACTCACTCTCCTCAGAGGGCGACTCACTCTCCTCAGCCGGCGACTCACTCTCCTCAGAGGGCGACTCACTCTCCTCAGCCGGCGACTCACTCTCCTCAGAGGGCGACTCACTCTCCTCAGCCGGCGACTCACTCTCCTCAGAGGGCGACTCACTCTCCTCAGCTGGCGACTCACTCTCCTCAGAGGGCGACTCACTCTCCTCAGCCGGCGACTCACTCTCCTCAGAGGGCGACTCACTCTCCTCAGCGGGCGACTCACTCTCCTCAGCGGGCGACTCACTCTCCTCAGCGGGCGACTCACTCTCCTCAGAGGGCGACTCACTCTCCTCAGCTGGCGACTCACTCTCCTCAGAGGGCGACTCACTCTCCTCAGCCGGCGACTCACTCTCCTCAGAGGGCGACTCACTCTCCTCAGAGGGCGACTCACTCTCCTCAGAGGGCGACTCACTCTCCTCAGCTGGCGACTCACTCTCCTCAGCCGGCGACTCACTCTCCTCAGCCGGCGACTCACTCTCCTCAGCCGGCGACTCACTCTCCTCAGAGGGCGACTCACTCTCCTCAGAGGGCGACTCACTCTCCTCAGCCGGCGACTCACTCGCCTCAGCCGGCGACTCACTCTCCTCAGAGGGCGACTCACTCTCCTCAGCCGGCGACTCAAATGTTTTCCATTCTCATAATCTCAAACCACAAACAAATGGTCAATGTTAACTTCCTACAGAAATTAAATGAAAATAAAGCGTAGACCAAGGCAAACCTGTGTTCACTGCTTTTAATGTTTGTACAGAAGAATCAGCCTTTTAGCTGATAAACCACATGTACCACGATGGCAAACAAGAAATAATTTAGCAACATATTTACATGACAACACAAGAGTGAATTCACAGTCATAATGTACATGCAGCGCATCTGTACATGTGTGTGTCTGTGTGTTTTATGAAAGCGATTGCTCGGACAATACAGAAATAAAAATGTGTCTCTTTAACAAAAACAGTTTATTTCATACACAGAAAGGCAAAATTGATGCCAGATAAATAATACTCGCAACAAATAACTAGTCAGTTTGCTGTGTGCTGCGATATTATTACACTCAGAAGAGTGTTTTAAAAATATCTGACAATTCACTGTAAAGGGATAATTCGTACCAAAACGAAAATTTTGTCATTATTCACTCTCCCTCATGCCATTCCAAACCTCTAAATTGTCAATATATGGAAAAACTCAAATATGCCCTTTAATAATAAATCAGCATACTGGATCAATTAACATGAGGTGTAAATATTGACAGAGTTTTCCTTCTGAAG
Organism: Scardinius erythrophthalmus; assembly: GCF_964197995.2. Lineage (NCBI taxonomy): Eukaryota > Metazoa > Chordata > Actinopteri > Cypriniformes > Leuciscidae > Scardinius > Scardinius erythrophthalmus. Next base: position 4,730,656 of record NC_138225.1, read on the forward strand.
AGAATTATTCCTCTGATTCTGCTTTATGTTTATTTCTGAAGCTGATATGAATGTACTCAGAGATTGTGGATTGTGTGTCCAGTATTTCTCCTTCAGTGACAGACCTCTATAAGAGTACAACGTCATTCAAACATGCTTATAACACACACACACACACACACACACACACACACACACACACACACACACACACACACACACACACACACTTCATTACAATCATCAGTCCTGCACAGAAATTTGAGAAATAAACTTACAGATGACTACATTATTACCCAGTGTTGATCTTTCACTCGATCTGAATGAGCATCTCAAATCAATACTAAACGCTAAAACATCGTTGCCTGCCGTCAGATACAAAACTGATATAATCAGACATAAAAGAATAGAGATCTCTTCAAAATCAAAACTCTGTTCAGTTAATTACAGCCGCCATATCTGCACGTCACTGCATGTATTCCAGCATTGATGTTTATGGAGGATAAATCTCAGCTAAACATGTCCAGGTCACATTTCACAGCAAAACTCAAAAGATATCTATAAGGAATTATGTTTTGCATTAAGAAAATTTAGCGTATTCTTACTTTTTTTTAAATCCTTGTGACATTTTCTTGACAATTAAGCATTTTAATTGCATTACAATATATATATATATATATATAAAAACATTCAATAATTTAAAAAAGAAATCAATAAGCATAAATTAAAGGCAGTACAATAAATATGACCATGATGTATAAATACTTACAATTTAAATAATATATCAGTGTTTTTTTGTATTACAATTTGGGGTTAAATGTGCTTAATTGCCATTAAAATAAAGTCACAATGCAACAAATGTTTGAGCACAACCAATTTCTTTATTCATTTGTGGCTAAGATATGACATAGATATGTTAAGATCTGACATGGACATGTTTTTGAAGGGTTTTGTGAGCGTCAGTAAGTGAATGTGAGCGCTTAGGATTTTTTTTTTAATGATAATTTACATGATTTTTTGAGTGATAGTGATATAAAACCATTCTGTCCCGTTACAAGAAACACTTTCAAAGAAAATTAAATGTGACGAACACAAACCACTTGCTTTTGTTGGAAATATTTAAGTTGTGAGCTAAACCTACTTAAAATCAGGCAAAACCTTCATTTGACAGAAAAGTCACGAGAATTTGTTAATACTTAAAGCCCAAAACTAGCTTTTCCGAGTATAAAATGGCTAAAACTGAAACTGGATTGAGAATCCCTGATGTAAACAAGTCACACTCACAAATATCCTTCAGCTAGATCTGTCATTTTCACATCATAAAGTTGACCACAAATAAAAATCACTGCTAAAAAGAGATATGGTTAGAGATCTTGGCAACCATTGTGTGTGTGTAACTAAACCATGAACTGATGAGAGTCATTCGCTGGTTTAAGTCTTTAGCTTAGAGGAATTGTGCGGATCCATCTGTGTTTTGTTTGTTACGGCTCTTTGTAGGAGCAAATGCCTGTTAGTTTGGCTTTTTAGTCTTCGGCTACAGATGATTTCCAACAGGGACACATCAAGACTGGTGAAACGGTTTTCTCTTTCCTGTAAAACTCACTTATATCCACACATCGATGCCCATCTCAAGCTTCTGTGTTCAATTTAATTTCCACAATGCAAGTGTTCAAGTAATATGCTCACTGAAGCGTCCACGACAGCGACAAACACCTCGAGATCCAAAAGTCTCCATATTGAAGACATGAAGAGTTGAAACAGGGTAAATATACCTCCTTTCCTCCTTTCCCAGAACTAGAGCGCAAACCTCCACGTCCAGGTCTGTAACAAACATCTTGATCTCAGTTGTGGACGTCAGGCCCATGGAGGGCCGGTGGAACAGATCGAGTCCTTCGGCTCAGTGACTCTTCAATATGGAAGGTTTTTTGCTCTTCTTTGCCCTTTTGCTGAACTAAACATGTTCTTCTCAATCTCTGTGAGCCTTTGGCACATTATAAACGTCTTCAGGCAAGAGCTACACAAGTCCGTTTACTCAAATGACATGAGATTCGCTGGTATCTATAAGAGTGGAAAGAGCAATTATGGTATTATGCAGTTATAATGCTTGTTATAGTAATAGATTAGGGCTGGACTGTATGATGCTGGAGTTTAGATGATCACAGTAGCAGAGCAATGTCACAACTTGCTGCATTACTATTAAATCAGAATTTAGAGTCTTCATTTTTTTCAAGATTAGATTTTTTATGTATTTTATATAAATAAAAAATATTTTGTCTACACTTTATTTTAAGGTGATGTAGTTACATTGTACTCAAATAAGTACTGAATAATACATATATATATTATTACAATTTTGACTATTACAATTTATAGTCAACATTAGTTATATTATAATATTATTGAATAATATTTATATTACAATTTTACTTTTGAATTAAAATGATAAACTTTTGATTTGAATTAAGTGTAACATTGTGACATTGTTTTCAGACTTTCTTTTGTTATCAAAAATAAAAAAAATATGTCCATCACATCACATCACATTTTTATTTTCCTTCAAAAATAACTATATTGCAATATATACCATTATTGTGATATAAAATTATTTAAAATTATAATTTTGGTCATACCGTCTAGTCCCATCGCAAAATAATTTTATTGCTAGCATGTAAATGTTAGTGTCAAAACGCATTTGCGGATACCTGAGGTCTTCTTCTCCGACAGGCCTCCTCCAGCCGCTTGTGCCAGATGATCGCAGAGAACCGATCTCCAGTCTGAAACTTGTAAACATTGCCTAAGAAACACAGAAATTATGTTCAAGTTATGTATATAAAAGAATACTATATATGTGTATATAATATACACACACACACGTATATATCTCACTATCATTCATTTAACAATCACCAAGTCTGTCATTTGTGAAGTGACATATAAAACTACTGTGGAAGAGACATACCTTTATCAGGATCGTTGAGCTGGAAGATGTTGGGTTGATCCGGATCATCCGGCAGAACAACCATCCAGCCCAGAACCGACACTTTCTTACACGCCCGAGACTTGTACTGTTTTCAGCAGGAACATTTCAGACATGTTATTTTTATTTAGCAGTTCTTCCATTTCAAATGATTTGATTTTTTCTTCTTAAAAGAATCACATAAAAACTCCATCAATGTTTTGACAAATTTTTTTTTTTTTTTTTTTTAAATGAGGAATTCCTCTGCCTGTATCATGGCAGAAACACTCACATGTTTCCGTTCAGCGGCTCGCAGGGCTTTAGATCTGTAGAATATCAGAGTCGAACCACACAGTGAGATCCAGTAGCGGCTCCATGAGGCAAGCTAGAACAAGCATAAAATAAAACATCACACAGAATCCACACACACTACGATTGAAAAAATACATTAAATAAATTGACACTTATATTTAGCAAGAATGCATTAATTTATTCAAATATGACACTAAAGACTTTTATAATGTTACAAAAGATTATATATAAATAAATAAATGCTGTTCTTTTGAACTTTCTATTCATCAAAGAATCCAGAAAAAACTGTATCACGGTTTCCACAATAATATTAAGCAGCAAAAACTGTTTTCAAGATGACAATAATCAGGAATGTTTCTTGAGCACCAAATCATCATATTAGAATGATTTCTGAAGGATCATGTGACACTGAAGACTGGAGGAATGATGCTGAAAATTCAGCTTTGATCACTGGAATAAATTACATTTTACAATATATTACAATAGAATTTTTTTAAAAAACAATGTAATAATATTTTACAATTTTACTGTACTTTCAATTAAAATCAGTCTTAGTGAGCATAAGAGACTTATTTCAAAATACAGGCGTTAAAATTAAAGGCGTTGAACGGTAGTGTGCATGCATACATACTGAACAGTAAATAACTCTACAACTGCACAGAGCTGGGCAATACTGGCTATGAGTTTTTGGCAATATTAATACTTTGTGTTAAATTAGTTAAAAGCTGTCATTGGAAAACATGTCTTGATTATTTTAATATCAAGGGAAATCTTTTGGATATTCTTCCTAGATACATTGTTTCAAAAGATGTTTTTGTAGATGTTGGTCACTAGATGGAGCGGTTGAGTCAACTATTCAGCTCAGAGCCACAGAGACACCTGCTGGGAATTGTGAAGGTTTTCTTAAACGTTGGGCCCTGTAAGGCCCTGAAACCTCATGCAACCTTTAAACAAAAAGAGTTGAAGCTACAAACTTGCTCTGTTGCATCCTTTTTCTTTGTAAAGTATGTTCAAATCAGCAGATCAACATCTGGAGAGCTCTCCGTTTGTATTTCCATGCTCTAGAAGTATGAGATCTGCATGCTACAGTTAGTACTCATGTGTGCACCATCTCAAAGCAAATGTAGAAATATTATTATACTCCAAATATTGGCAAATGGCTAAAACTACAATGTGTGACTTTTGGTCCTCTAACGGTCGAAGCACAGGTTACTTGCGGAGGAATATTGTTTTGGTAATTATGCTATAGTTGTGCTCATGATTACAGATGATCACTTTAACAGTACAAATGCCACTAATGACACCAGACACACATCTGCAAACTGAGCAGGGAAGTAGCTTAAAGCTGTTGTAGTTCTGACTTGTAGTTTAAAATCAGTTGTTTTAAAGTAAGTTAGTTGGCAACGCTGACATTAGACAACGGTTGCTAATATCAGGTATAACAGTGGAAACTATAACTTGGCAAGGCTATTTAAAGGCAAATACACCAAAGCTGGTTTAGAGATTGGCATTGTTACCAACATAACCAGTGTTCTGTGAAACTAGTCAATGCACAGCAAATGTGCTATGCAAAATATGTATTATTATGTAAAATATGTAATATATTGATGTTTTATTATGTGTACTGTTGCTTTTCCTTTCGGCTTGCAAACACTATTTTTTTGTTTCGAGGTTCATTTTGAGGCTTAAAGCCTTTCTTTCCTTTATTTATGTTTATGATGTAAACATGCATGGACAAATGATGAAAGTATGCAGTCAGGAAATCCGTAAAATATAAATAATTATATGAGGCTTAGTGGATCAGGGATTAGAGTTTGGAAGATGGTTTTATGAGGTCTTCGCTCATTATTGAACACAAAAAGTTACATAGTAGAGAGATATTTTTCTTAAATATTTTCCATAACTCTGTATTACAGTCATATTGTATCCTTATGTACCATTAGTCTTTTGAATCTGACCTTTGCTTCAACTCCCACCTTCTAGCTGTCTATAAACCGTGTTGTTTTTGTTTCTGTGTGTATTCGACTGGAAATGTGATGTGCAACTGCAATCGCTCATGTCTTGGGCAAATATCTACTGTCCATTACGTAAGAACTGACTGTTTGTTCTTTGCTGTTACGGTGAAGCATTCTTGAGCTTGGGAAAGGCGCTATATAAATGAAACATATTATTATTAGTGTTTTGAAATGATGTGTTTTTACCGTAGGCTTCTTGCCCTCCTTCATCAGGGTTTTCCTCTTCACCGGCCCCTCCATCGTGACGCCTGGCTCTCCGGGACTCACACTGGACTCTGCTACTGACGGACTGGCAGTGGGAAAACACATCAGCTGAACACCTCCAATACAACAACCGACCCCTGTGTGTGTGTGTGTGTGTGTTCAGTGGACATATGGTGATAGTTGCTTCTCTAACCATGTAATGAGCCCTAAGAGAACAGAAGTTGCAGTGCACATCTGATCTGAGGATGTGATGGAGTAAAGATGAGCACGTGTGAGTGTAAAGAGGACAGAAAGATTCCCTTCACCAGGCAAACACCCGCTCAAAAGATATCGGCTCTGTGTCAAAACCCAGTGAGCTGCCTATAGAAGCCGCTGACTCTCCATGTAAACACTGAAGCTCAACAGCCTTTCATATCTGAGCTTCCAGTGAAGACCTACACTACCCATTTCTTTACTCTCTCAAACTACTGATATATTTGAATGTAGCGGCCAAAAGTAATGTCCGGCTTAGGAAATTGGACATCTTGACACGTTATGCAAATATTATTAAAAATGTCAACGTAAAAAAGGATATTGCACAGTCGATTGTTTTATTTGTGATAACGCAATGAAACATGCCAATTTGTGTGACATAATATTTGGTCAAGCTATCATTCAAAGAAATTATGAATGCATGCAAAAACAAGTGAGAACCAACGGAATATTAATAACGGATTATGTTTTAGTCAATGCATGCTTTTTTCCTGTGAGTTTTTTGTTTATCTATGCATTTTTTGCATAATAGTCAAATAAAACCTGTAGCTGTAGTTTGCCAAATAATTAACCAAGTTTAGTGTTTTGTTCATCACTCATATTTGGAATATGTAAAAATTATGAAATATTTTCATCATATTTTGATTGGTTAATTGAACTTGTTGGGACCTAAAAACAAATATCTCCTCTGGACATCACTTTTTGCCACTACTGTATCTGGATATATTTTACAATGAACTTAAATAGATTGATTTTATAGATTATGAATGACTAGAAATCAGTCATTTTACACTATACCATTATTGGACAGTCACTGTTGCGGTGTGTGGATTCGAGTCTCCTGTGTGTTTGTATCACACTTGCATTGCTTCTCAAAGAAACCACAATCAAAGCACTTAAACGTGCCGTTGCACTTGATAAAAGTTTCTGCTAAATCTGAGGCTTTCAATCTTTTAGATGCCCAGATATGATCATCCTTGTGTGAGGGACCCATACATAAAATAAAAAAAATCAGATATATGCTTTCATTTATAAAGACCCAATTTATATTGTGGAAAATTAATATTATAAATGTGTAAAATATAGAAAATATTTTGTTTCTATTACATTATATTATGTATTTTTTGGACTCATTATAGTAATGCTCTGTTAGATGTATTATTTATTTAAATGAATTATTTTTTATTTTTTTATTTAAATATTATTATTTTTATTATTATTAAGGCCCGAGCACCGATGGTGTGAGGACCCTCTTGTAATTGCTCAGTTTATTATTATTATTAAATAATTATAATCAAATTATTTAATCTTATATTTTTGTTATTGTATTAGTGTTATTGTTTATTTATTTTACTATGTTTATTTATTTAGTTACTTCAATCATGTTTTTATTATTTATTTAAACTTAATTGTTAAAGTTTATTTAATTAGTTTAACCTTTTTTATCATTTATTTGTGTTTTATTTTTTAAATACTTGTAGAATTTATTGTAATCTAATTAATGAATTAATCTTATTTAATCTTTTTGTTTGTTTTATTAATTATTTAAACCTAATTGTCATTGTTTATTTTAATTAGCTAATTTATTGATTTATTGAGTTTAATCTTGTTTTTTGAATTATTTGTTTATTTTCATTTTTTTTACGCCCTAGCACTGCCTGTTCTAGAAGACTGAATGTAAAAGTAAATGTGATATGAATGCTGCACATGTACAGTGTCACTCCAGTTATTCTGCATCAGAAGGAAGTCTCTAGGTAGGCTGAGAGGACAGAGGACCGTAAGACAGCTCATTAGGTTTCAGAACAGAGCTTTTCTCTTCTAGAAATACAGTAATTCTGGTCTATAAACATCCTGACATCTGGAAAAAGAGAAAACGGATGACAGACATGACAGTCTTTGGTCTAAACCCGAAAGAGAGGAAAAACTGGGATGTTAAAGAAGAGACGCTGCATGCCGAGACAGGTGAACCCGACGCCCCAGAGGAATGGAGAAGGTGACCTTTGACCCCGTGGAGTTGGTACCTGTGGGCATGGCTGTGGTCTCTGGGGGAGTTGCGGTGAGGGACCCTCCAGTTAGGGCCCAGAGTCGAGTACATGCGGCCCCTGTTTGCACATTCGGCACAATCAGTTTAACGTCAGTGCAATTTGAGCCGACAACTGCACTCAAAAGAAATATTTAGGCTTAAATTTAGGGATTCGAATTGCATATAAAATTTCCCTCTGTTTGAATTACACAATTTTAACATAAACAAACAAATAAACTTAATGTGATGCATATTTGTCTGTCATAATTAAAAGAAACGGGTAAGATTTCTGCACAAAAAAAAAAAAAAAAAAAAAAAACTTTATTATTAGCTATTTGCATCTTTTTGATTTTATTCACAAAATCTAAAAATGCATTTATTCAAATTGAGTAGAATCAGCATAAATGTGTGCATTTTTATTCAATGAAAAAGTATGAACTGTAAAAATATGGTTTGCTGTATAACAGCAAATAAAATGTATGAAACAAATTGGATTCATTGATAATAGATACATAAACCTAGTTATTGTGTATTTAAACACATTCATTTTATTAATCCAATCACAGAAATATTACCCGCTTACATTACGTATGACAAATATGCATCACATTAAGTTTATTAGTTATAATTGTGTAAATCAAATGGATGGAAATTGTATATGCAATTCAAATGCATAAATCTTAAATGTAGGTCTAAATATATATATTTTTTTAAGTGTATACACGGAGTCTCACTGACTAATGAAAAAATAATAAAATTATTGAATCTGTGCAAATGCTAAAAGGACAGTACACCCAACAATTAGAGTTTCTCATAATTTACTGGCTTTCTCTTTTCCATGCAGTTAAAACATACAGTAGAGTGATTACTTTCAACTTACAAAAAACATCATTTCACAGTTCATTCGACTTATATTATATTCAACACTATATATATCAAGTCTTCTGTATTCATATGTTCCTGTGCAAACTTAAGACTAGTGCAAATATCCGAACGCTTCATGGTGTTTAACAGCCCTTCGGTCAATGGAAAAGAGCAGCGTGAACATCTGCTAAACATTTCCTTTTGTGTTTCACAGAAGAAAGTCAGTCACAACGATGTAAGGGTGATTAAATGACTTTTCATTGTCAGGCAAACCTTAAACTGTTCTGAGACCAGTTTTTGTTTGCTTTAGTTGTGTTATTGTGTTTTGCTGTATGTATATCTACACGCTTTTCTGTGAAATGGACATAAATGGATGTTAAACATTTATAACGGGAAACGACAATTAAACAACAACAAAAATAAGTACAAATTTGAAATTTGAATGAAAAATTAAATAAAAGCCATTCTTTTTAGAACTCTCATTTTTAACCTTTAGCATGAAAAGATACATGGCAGTTGATCATATGAAGGTTTTATGGCAACACTTTACAATAAGGTTAACGACTAACGTATTGCTCATTATTAGTTAATGCATTAACTTGTAAACTAATGTGACCTTATTGTAAAGGTTACCAGTTAGATTACCTCTTATTAGTAATCACAGACTTTTGGGCCAGAAAAAAACACTTTTTCATAATAGTTCAGTTTTACTCTAGAATGATCTGAGTAACCCATAATAAAGCTGTAATGTGAGCAGATGATATTAGATGACACACAACTACATGACAGAGTCTCACCTCTCGAGTCCCGGGGAGAGATCACCACAGAAGGAACTCTGACTGCTGCCTGATGAACAGAAACAAACCACAAACGTTTCCATTTGGGCACAAATCACACATTCCTTCATCTCTGACCGTGATAATGAAGCAATAAGGTACAAAAGGAGTTCACCATAAAGTTCTAGGTAAAAAAAAAAAAAGAGTTGTGGAATAATGTTGATAATCTAACTATAATTAAGGTTAATAGTTGGTCTCTACAGTGATGTTTATTGACCAATCAGCATGAAGAATAAAAAAAAAACCTCAACAATGGAAGTACATGGGGTGTTTACTGACTTTACTGTATGTGTTGCATGTGATCTGTGTGGTAGATTCACTGGTTTTCTCTGTGTAAAGTTATATTTAGTCTTTCAATCTTGTTGCCATGTGGTACAGTATTGCACAATACATGCAGTTATACCTGAAATCTGCCCTCAGGAATTCAACAAGAAGTAAAGTAAAAATGTACACTATTGATTGACATATTGAGATACTTTACAGATCAAATTATAAAGAGAGTTTTACAGAATACTTCATGCAAGTGCTTTAACAATAATACAAAATTTGGTAACACTTTATTTTACAGTGTCCTTGTTGCACGTTACATGTAGTTACTGTAGTAATAACAGTAGTTCTGTTCCCCGTGTACATACTATATACTTATTATAATAATTACAATAACTGGGTAATAACTAGTATTAACCCTGAACCTGCCCCTAAACCTAACCTTAACACATGTAGTTACCTAGTTAACCAGTACTTTCTTAGGTAAGTACACTGTAAGTACATGTAAGTGCACATACTGTAAAATAAAGTGCAATTGTAATTAAAGCTGCAAGCAGCGATGAAAGGGCCCTCGCACCCGTGCCATCAACACTCGGTGGCTTTAGGAAGACAGAGCATGGTTGGGAAATGTACATTTAAGGAGGTATATATAGTAAGAGTATGTCAAAGTCAGTTACAAAATGTTTTGTATAATGGTGATAATAGCATGCTTCATGACTCAGCTAAGTGTTGCTAGCATGTTTAGTGTGTTTCTAGCATGCTTAGTACACAATAATTATGTGGTTAGTACTGCATTACTGTGTTAACCATGTCAGTTTCTGTTGCCAGTAGGTGGCGTTATGACTATAACTGAATATGAGCTTGGATGTGTGTTCAGGACAGAACTCTTATCAAACGTGTGAAGTTTGGTGCAAATTGGACATTGCCTTCTTGAGTAACAACAAAGTCATGTTTCATTGAATTAGCATGCTTTAGCACTTAGCTAAGCATTGTTAGCATGTTTTAACATGTTTCTAGCATGTTTAGAACTCAATGGCATTTTTAACATGTTGCTAGAACGGCATCAACGTGTTAAACATGTCACTTCCTGTTGCCAGTTGGTGGCGCTATTACTATAATTGAACATTCTCATGTAGATGTGTTCAGGCCATGACTCTTATCAAAAGTGTGAAGTTTGGGGCAGATTGGACATTCCATGCCTGAGTTACAGCAAATTCCTATTTAATTGCAATAATAGCATGCTTTAGCACTTGGCTAAGAGTTTGCTAGCATGTTTTAGCATGTTTCTAGTATGTTGTTAGCATGTTTAACACTTGCTGGCACTTTTTTATATGTTATTAGGAGTCCATAACAGTGTTAAACATGTCACTTCCTGTTGCCAGCAGGTGGCGCTATGACTGTAACTGAATATAAGCATGGTCATGTGTTCAGGACAGAACGCTTATCAAAAGTGTGAAGTTTGGGGCAGATTGGACATTCCATGCCTGAGTTACAGCAAATTCATATTTAATTGCAGTAATATCATTCTTTAGCACTTAGCTAAGTGTTTGCTAGTATGTTTTAGCATGTCTATAGTATGTTGGTAGGATGTTTAGCACCTACTGGCATTTTTTTATATGTTATTAGGAGTCAAGAACAGTGTTAAACGTCACTTCCTGTTGCCAGCAGGTGGCGCTATGACTATAACTAAATATGAGCATGGACATGTGTTCAAGAGATAACTCTTATCAAACGTGTGACGTTTGGGGTAGATTGTACATTGCCTTCTTGAGTAACAACAAAGTCCTGTTTCATTGAATTAGCATGCTTTAGCACTTAGCTAAGTATTGCTAGTATGTTTTAACATGTTTCTAGCATGTTTAGAAGTCAATGGCATTTTTAACATGTTGCTAGAATGGCATCAACGTGTTAAACATGACACTTCCTGTTACCAGTAGGTGGCGCTATTACTATAACTGAATATTCTCATGTAGATATGTTCAGGACAGAACGCTTATCAAAAGTGTGAAGTTTGGGGCAGATTGGACATTCCATGCCTGAGTTACAGCAAATTCCTATTTAATTGCAATAATAGCATGCTTTAGCACTTAGCTAAGAGTTTGCTAGCATGTTTTAGCATGCTTCTAGTATGTTGTTAGCATGTTTAGCACTTGCTGGCACTTTTTTATATGTTATTAGGAGTCCATAACAGTGTTAAACATGTCACTTCCTGTTGCCAGCAGGTGGCGCTATGACTATAACTGAATATGAGCATGGTCATGTGTTCAGGACAGAACGTTTATTAAAAGTGTGAAGTTTGGCGCAGATTGGACATTGCCTTCTTGAGTAACAACAACATCCTGTTTCATTGAATTAGCATGCTTTAGCACTTAGCTAAGTATTGCTAGTATGTTTTAACATGTTTCTAGCATGTTTAGAAGTCAATGGCATTTTTAACATGTTGCTAGAATGGCATCAACGTGTTAAACATGACACTTCCTGTTACCAGTAGGTGGCGCTATTACTATAACTGAATATTCTCATGTAGATATGTTCAGGACAGAACGCTTATCAAAAGTGTGAAGTTTGGGGCAGATTGGACATTCCATGCCTGAGTTACAGCAAATTCCTATTTAATTGCAATAATAGCATGCTTTAGCACTTAGCTAAGAGTTTGCTAGCATGTTTTAGCATGCTTCTAGTATGTTGTTAGCATGTTTAGCACTTGCTGGCACTTTTTTATATGTTATTAGGAGTCCATAACAGTGTTAAACATGTCACTTCCTGTTGCCAGCAGGTGGCGCTATGACTATAACTGAATATGAGCATGGTCATGTGTTCAGGACAGAACTCTTATCAAACGTATGAAGTTTGGGGCAGATTGGACATTCCATGCCTGAGTTACAGCAACTTCCTGTTTCATGGCGAAACATCAAAATTTGTCAGGCCGCCGAGGACCCGCCCTTCGACGAAAACTCAAGATCTTCGCAATTTAACGTCGCAAAGGCCTTAAGATTACACTCACCAAATTTGAAGATGATCAGATTAAAACTGTAGGAGGAGTTTGTTAAAGTATGAGGCCTGAAAATGTCAAAAACTGCACAAAAATCTGGGAGGAAGTTCAAAATGGCGGACTTCCTGTTGGGTTTAGGGCTATGCTCCAAGAGACTTTTTTGTAGGCATTAGGTCATTACATGTATGTACCGAATTTCGTGCACGTACGTGGAACGTTGCGGGAGGCGTACTCCGTTGAACTTTTATAGGTGGCGCTATCGAGCCGTTTTGCCCCGTCCAATTCTGAAACCTATATCAGATGTAAATTTTCGCCAGTTCTGACGCGTGTGCAAAGTTTCGTGAGTTTTCGCGCATGTTTAGGCCCTCAAAAATGCAATTCAATGCGGAGAAGAATAATAATAATAATAATAATAATAATAAACAGAGCAATTCCAAGAGGGTCCTCACACCATCGGTGCTCGGGCCCTAATTACAGTAATATCATTCTTTAGCACTTAGCTAAGTGTTTGCTAGTATGTTTTAGCATGTCTCTAGTATGTTGGTAGGATGTTTAGCACCTACTGGCATTTTTTTATATGTTATTAGGAGTCAAGAACAATGTTAAACGTCACTTCCTGTTGCCAGCAGGTGGCGCTATGACTATAACTAAATATGAGCATGGACATGTGTTCAAGAGATAACTCTTATCAAACGTGTGAAGTTTGGGGTAGATTGTACATTGCCTTCTTGAGTAACAACAAAGTCCTGTTTCATTGAATTAGCATGCTTTAGCACTTAGCTAAGTATTGCTAGCATGTTTTAACATGTTTCTAGCATGTTTAGAACTCAATGGCATTTTTAACATGTTGCTAGAACGGCATCAACGTGTTAAACATGTCACTTCCTGTTGCCAGTAGGTGGCGCTATAACTATAACTGAATTTGAGCATAGACATGTGTTCAGGCCATGATTCTTATCAAACGTGTGAAGTTTGGGGCAGATTGGACATTCCATGCCTGAGTTACAGCAAATTCCTATTTAATTGCAGTAATAGCATGCTTTAGCACTTAGCTAAGTGTTTGCTAGCATGTTTCTAGTATGTTGCTAACCTGTTTAGCACTTGCTGGCTCTTTTTTATATGTTATTAGGAGACCACAACAGTGTTAAACATGTCATTTCCTGTTGACAGCAGGTGGCGCTATTACTATAACTGAATATTCTCATGTAGATGTGTTCAGGCCATGACTCTTATCAAACGTGTGAAGTTTGGGGCAGATTGGACATTCCATGCCTGTGTAACAGCAAATTCCTATTTAATTGCAGCAATAGCCTGCTTTAGCACTTAGCTAAGAGTTTGCTAGCATGTTTTAGCATGTTTCTAGTATGTTGTTAGCATGTTTAGCACTTGCTGGCACTTTTTTTATATGTTTTTATATGTCCACAACAGTGTTTAACATGTCACTTCCTGTTGCCAGCAGGTGGCACTATGACTGTAACTGAATATGAGCATGGTCATGTGTTCAGGACAGAACGTTTATTAAAAGTGTGAAGTTTGGCGCAGATTGGACATTGCCTTCTTGAGTAACAACAACATCCTGTTTCATTGAATTAGCATGCTTTACCACTTAGCTAAGTATTGCTAGCATGTTTTAACATAAGCTAGCATGTTTTAACATGTTTCTAGCATGTTTAGACCTCAATGGCATTTTTAACATGTTGCTAGAATGGCATCAACGTGTTAAACATGACACTTCCTGTTGCCAGTAGGTGGCGCTATTACTATAACTGAATATTCTCATGTAGATGTGTTCAGGACAGAACGCTTATCAAAAGTGTGAAGTTTGGGGCAGATTGGATATTCCATTCCTGAGTTACAGCAAATTCCTATTTAATTGCAATAATATGCATGCTTTAGCACTTAGCTAAGAGTTTGCTAGCATGTTTTAGCATGCTTCTAGTATGTTGTTAGCATGTTTAGCACTTGCTGGCACTTTTTTATATGTTATTAGGAGTCCATAACAGTGTTAAACATGTCACTTCCTGTTGCCAGCAGGTGGCGCTATGACTATAACTGAATATGAGCATGGCCATGTGTTCAGGGCAGAACTCTTATCAAACGTGTGAAGTTTGGGGCAGATTGGACATTCCATGCCTGAGTTACAGCAACTTCCTGTTTCATGGCGAAACATCGAAATTTGTAAGGCCGCCGAGGACCCGCCCTTTGACGAAAACTCAAGATCTTCGCAATTTAACGTCGCAAAGGCCTTAAGATTACACTCACCAAATTTGAAGATGATCAGATTAAAACTGTAGGAGGAGTTCGTTAAAGTACGAGGCCTGAAAATGGCAAAAACTGCACAAAAATCTGAGAGGAAGTTCAAAATGGCTGACTTCCTGTTGTGTTTAGGGCTATGCTCCAAGAGACTTTTTTGTAGGTATTAGGTCATTACATGTATGTACCGAATTTCGTGCACGTACGTGGAATGTTGCGGGAGGCGCACTCCGTTGAACTTTTATAGGTGGCGCTATCGAGCCATTTTGCCCCGTCCAATTCTGAAACCTATGTCAGATGTAAATTTTCGCCAGTTCTGACGCGTGTGCAAAGTTTCGTGAGTTTTCGAGCATGTTTAGGCCCTCAAAAATGCAATTCAATGCGGAGAAGAAGAATAATAATAATAATTAAAGCTGCAAGCAGCGATGAAAGGGCCCTCGCACCCGTGCCATCAACACTTTGTGGCTTTAGGAAGACAGAGCATGGTTGGGAAATGTACATTTAAGGAGGTATATATAGTAAGAGTATGTCAAAGTCAGTTACAAAATGTTTTGTATAATGGTGATAATAGCATGCTTCATGACTCAGCTAAGTGTTGCTAGCATGTTTAGTCTGTTTCTAGCATGCTTAGTACACAATAATTATGTGGTTAGTACTGCATTACTGTGTTAACCATGTCAGTTTCTGTTGCCAGTAGGTGGCGTTATGACTATAGCTGAATATGAGCATGGATGTGTGTTCAGGACAGAACTCTTATCAAACGTGTGAAGTTTGGTGCAAATTGGAAATTGCCTTCTTGAGTAACAAAAAAGTCATGTTTCATTGAATTAGCATTCTTTAGCACTTAGCTAAGCATTGTTAGCATGTTTTAACATGTTTCTAGCATGTTTAGAACTCAATGGCATTTTTAACATGTTGCTAGAACGGCATCAACGTGTTAAACATGTCACTTCCTGTTGCCAGTAGGTGGCGCTATTACTATAAATGAACATTCTCATGTAGATGTATTCAGGCCATGACTCTTATCAAAAGTGTGAAGTTTGGGGCAGATTGGACATTCCATGTCTGAGTTACAGCAAATTCCTATTTAATTGCAATAATAGCATGCTTTAGCACTTAGCTAAGAGTTTGCTAGCATGTTTTAGCATTTTTCTAGTATGTTGTTAGCATGTTTAACACTTGCTGGCACTTTTTTATATGTTATTAGGAGTCCATAACAGTTTTAAACATGTCACTTCCTGTTGCCAGCAGGTGGCGCTATGACTGTAACTGAATATGAGCATGGTCATGTGTTCAGGACAGAACGCTTATCAAAAGTGTGAAGTTTGGGGCAGATTGGACATTGCCTTCTTGAGTAACAACAACATCCTGTTTCATTGAATTAGCATGCTTTACCACTTAGCTAAGTATTGCTAGCATGTTTTAACATTAGCTAGCATGTTTTAACATGTTTCTAGCATGTTTAGACCTCAATGGCATTTTTAACATGTTGCTAGAATGGCATCAACGTGTTAAACATGACACTTCCTGTTACCAGTAGGTGGCGCTATTACTATAACTGAATGTTCTCATGTAGATGTGTTCAGGACAGAACGCTTATCAAAAGTGTGAAGTTTGGGGCAGATTGGACATTCCATGCCTGAGTTACAGCAAATTCCTATTTAATTGCAATAATAGCATGCTTTAGCACTTAGCTAAGAGTTTGCTAGCATGTTTTAGCATGCTTCTAGTATGTTGTTAGCATGTTTAGCACTTGCTGGCACTTTTTTATATGTTATTAGGAGTCCATAACAGTGTTAAACATGTCACTTCCTGTTGCCAGCAGGTGGCGCTATGACTGTAACTGAATATGAGCATGGTCATGTGTTCAGGACAGAACGCTTATCAAAAGTGTGAAGTTTGGGGCAGATTGGACATTCCATGCCTGAGTTACAGCAACTTCCTGTTTCATGGCGAAACATCGAAATTTGTCAGGTCACCGAGGACCCGCCCTTTGACGAAAACTCAAGATCTTCGCAATTTAACGTCGCAAAGGCCTTAAGATTACACTCACCAAATTTGAAGATGATCAGATTAAAACTGTAGGAGGAGTTCGTTAAAGTACGAGGCCTGAAAATAGCAAAAACTGCACAAAAATCTGAGAGGAAGTTCAAAATGGCTGACTTCCTGTTGTGTTTAGGGCTATGCTCCAAGAGACTTTTTTGTAGGTATTAGGTCATTACATGTATGTACCGAATTTCGTGCACGTACGTGGAACGTTGCGGGAGGCGCACTCCGTTGAACTTTTATAGGTGGCGCTATCGAGCCGTTTTGCCCCGTCCAATTCTGAAACCTATATCAGATGTAAATTTTCGCCAGTTCTGACGCGTGTGCAAAGTTTCGTGAGTTTTCGAGCATGTTTAGGCCCTCAAAAATGCAATTCAATGCGGAGAAGAAGAAGAAGAAGAATAATAATAATAATAATTAAAGCTGCAAGCAGCGATGAAAGGGCCCTCGCACCCGTGCCATCAACACTCGGTGGCTTTAGGAAGACAGAGCATGGTTGGGAAATGTACATTTAAGGAGGTATATATAGTAAGAGTATGTCAAAGTTAGTAACAAAATGTTTTGTATAATGGTGATAATAGCATGCTTCATGACTCAGCTAAGTGTTGCTAGCATGTTTAGTCTGTTTCTAGCATGCTTAGTACACAATAATTATGTGGTTAGTACTTCATTACTGTGTTAACCATGTCAGTTTCTGTTGCCAGTAGGTGGCGTTATGACTATTGCTGAATATGAGCATGGATGTGTGTTCAGGACAGAACTCTTATCAAACGTGTGAAGTTTGGTGCAAATTGGAAATTGCCTTCTTGAGTAACAAAAAAGTCATGTTTCATTGAATTAGCATTCTTTAGCACTTAGCTAAGCATTGTTAGCATGTTTTAACATGTTTCTAGCATGTTTAGAACTCAATGGCATTTTTAACATGTTGCTAGAACGGCATCAACGTGTTAAACATGTCACTTCCTGTTGCCAGTAGGTGGCGCTATTACTATAAATGAACATTCTCATGTAGATGTATTCAGGCCATGACTCTTATCAAAAGTGTGAAGTTTGGGGCAGATTGGACATTCCATGCCTGAGTTACAGCAAATTCCTATTTAATTGCAATAATAGCATGCTTTAGCACTTAGCTAAGAGTTTGCTAGCATGTTTTAGCATGTTTATAATATGTTGTTAGCATGTTTAAAACTTGCTGGCACTTTTTTATATGTTATTAGGAGTCCATAACAGTGTTAAACATGTCACTTCCTGTTGCCAGCAGGTGGCGCTATGTCTGTAACTGAATATAAGCATGGTCATGTGTTCAGGACAGAACGCTTATCAAAAGTGTGAAGTTTGGGGAAGATTGGACATTCCATGCCTGAGTTACAGCAAATTCATATTTAATTGCAGTAATATCATTCTTTAGCACTTAGCTAAGTGTTTGCTAGTATGTTTTAGCATGTCTCTAGTATGTTGGTAGGATGTTTAGCACCTACTGGCATTTTTTTATATGTTATTAGGAGTCAAGAACAGTGTTAAACATCCCTTCCTGTTGCCAGCAGGTGGCGCTATGACTATAACTAAATATGAGCATGGACATGTGTTCAAGAGATAACTCTTATCAAACGTGTGAAGTTTGGGGTAGATTGTACATTGCCTTCTTGAGTAACAACAAAGTCCTGTTTCATTGAATTAGCATGCTTTAGCACTTAGCTAAGTATTGCTAGCATGTTTTAATATGTTTCTAACATGTTTAGAACTCAATGGCATTTTTAACATGTTGCTAGAATGGCATCAACGTGTTAAACATGACACTTCCTGTTACCAGTAGGTGGCGCTATTACTATAACTGAATTTGAGCATAGACATGTGTTCAGGCCATGATTCTTATCAAACGTGTGAAGTTTGGGGCAGATTGGACATTCCATGCCTGGGTTACAGCAAATTCCTATTTAATTGCAATAATAGCATGCTTTAGCACTTAGCTAAGAGTTTGCTAGCATGTTTTAGCATGCTTCTAGTATGTTGTTAGCATGTTTAGCACTTGCTGGCACTTTTTTATATGTTATTAGGAGTCCATAACAGTGTTAAACATGTCACTTCCTGTTGCCAGCAGGTGGCGCTATGACTGTAACTGAATATGAGCATGGTCATGTGTTCAGGACAGAATGCTTATCAAAAGTGTGAAGTTTGGGGCAGATTGGACATTCCATGCCTGAGTTACAGCAACTTCCTGTTTCATGGCGAAACATCGAAATTTGTCAGGCCGCCGAGGACCCGCCCTTTGACGAAAACTCAAGATCTTCGCAATTTAACGTCGCAAAGGCCTTAAGATTACACTCACCAAATTTGAAGATGATCAGATTAAAACTGTAGGAGGAGTTCGTTAAAGTACGAGGCCTGAAAATGGCAAAAACTGCACAAAAATCTGAGAGGAAGTTCAAAATGGCTGACTTCCTGTTGGGTTTAGGGCTATGCTCCAAGAGACTTTTTTGTAGGTATTAGGTCATTACACGTATGTACCGAATTTCGTGCACGTACGTGGAACGTTGCGGGAGGCGCACTCCGTTGAACTTTTATAGGTGGCGCTATCGAGCCGTTTTGCCCCGTCCAATTCTGAAACCTATATCAGATGTAAATTTTCGCCAGTTCTGACGCATGTGCAAAGTTTCGTGAGTTTTCGCGCATGTTTAGGCCCTCAAAAATGCAATTCAATGCGGAGAAGAAGAATAATAATAATAATAATAATAATAATAAACAGAGCAATTCCAAGAGGGTCCTCACACCATCAGTGCTCGGGCCCTAATAATAAACAGAGCAATTCCAAGAGGGTCCTCACACCATCGGTGCTCGGGCCCTAATTAAAGCTGCAAGCAGCGATGAAAGGGCCCTCGCACCCGTGCCATCAACACTCGGTGGCTTTAGGAAGACAGAGCATGGTTGGGAAATGTACATTTAAGGAGGTATATATAGTAAGAGTATGACAAAGTTAGTAACAAAATGTTTTGTATAATGGTGATAATAGCATGCTTCATGACTCAGCTAAGTGTTGCTAGCATGTTTAGTCTGTTTCTAGCATGCTTAGTACACAATAATTATGTGGTTAGTACTGCATTACTGTGTTAACCATGTCAGTTTCTGTTGCCAATAGGTGGCGTTATGACTATTGCTGAATATGAGCATGGATGTGTGTTCAGGACAGAACTCTTATCAAACGTGTGAAGTTTGGTGCAAATTGGAAATTGCCTTCTTGAGTAACAAAAAAGTCATGTTTCATTGAATTAGCATTCTTTAGCACTTAGCTAAGCATTGTTAGCATGTTTTAACATGTTTCTAGCATGTTTAGAACTCAATGGCATTTTTAACATGTTGCTAGAACGGCATCAACGTGTTAAACATGTCACTTCCTGTTGCCAGTAGGTGGCGCTATTACTATAAATGAACATTCTCATGTAGATGTATTCAGGCCATGACTCTTATCAAAAGTGTGAAGTTTGGGGCAGATTGGACATTCCATGCCTGAGTTACAGCAAATGCCTATTTAATTGCAATAATAGCATGCTTTAGCACTTAGCTAAGAGTTTGCTAGCATGTTTTAGCATGTTTATAATATGTTGTTAGCATGTTTAAAACTTGCTGGCACTTTTTTATATGTTATTAGGAGTCCATAACAGTGTTAAACATGTCACTTCCTGTTGCCAGCAGGTGGCGCTATGTCTGTAACTGAATATAAGCATGGTCATGTGTTCAGGACAGAACGCTTATCAAAAGTGTGAAGTTTGGGGCAGATTGGACATTCCATGCCTGAGTTACAGCAAATTCATATTTAATTGCAGTAATATCATTCTTTAGCACTTAGCTAAGTGTTTGCTAGTATGTTTTATCATGTCTCTAGTATGTTGGTAGGATGTTTAGCACCTACTGGCATTTTTTTATATGTTATTAGGAGTCAAGAACAGTGTTAAACATCCCTTCCTTTTGCCAGCAGGTGGCGCTATGACTATAACTAAATATGAGCATGGACATGTGTTCAAAAGATAACTCTTATCAAACGTGTGAAGTTTGGGGTAGATTGTACATTGCCTTCTTGAGTAACAACAAAGTCCTGTTTCATTGAATTAGCATGCTTTAGCACTTAGCTAAGTATTGCTAGCATGTTTTAATATGTTTCTAACATGTTTAGAACTCAATGGCATTTTTAACATGTTGCTAGAATGGCATCAACGTGTTAAACATGACACTTCCTGTTACCAGTAGGTGGCGCTATTACTATAACTGAATTTGAGCATAGACATGTGTTCAGGCCATGATTCTTATCAAACGTGTGAAGTTTGGGGCAGATTGGACATTCCATGCCTGGGTTACAGCAAATTCCTATTTAATTGCAATAATAGCATGCTTTAGCACTTAGCTAAGAGTTTGCTAGCATGTTTTAGCATGCTTCTAGTATGTTGTTAGCATGTTTAGCACTTGCTGGCACTTTTTTATATGTTATTAGGAGTCCATAACAGTGTTAAACATGTCACTTCCTGTTGCCAGCAGGTGGCGCTATGACTGTAACTGAATATGAGCATGGTCATGTGTTCAGGACAGAACGCTTATCAAAAGTGTGAAGTTTGGGGCAGATTGGACATTCCATGCCTGAGTTACAGCAACTTCCTGGCGAAACATCGAAATTTGTCAGGCCGCCGAGGACCCGCCCTTTGACGAAAACTCAAGATCTTCGCAATTTAACGTCGCAAAGGCCTTAAGATTACACTCACCAAATTTGAAGATGATCAGATTAAAACTGTAGGAGGAGTTCGTTAAAGTACGAGGCCTGAAAATGGCAAAAACTGCACAAAAATCTGAGAGGAAGTTCAAAATGGCTGACTTCCTGTTGTGTTTAGGGCTATGCTTCAAGAGACTTTTTTGTAGGTATTAGGTCATTACACGTATGTACCGAATTTCGTGCACGTACGTGGAACGTTGCGGGAGGCGCACTCCGTTGAACTTTTATAGGTGGCGCTATCGAGCCATTTTGCCCCGTCCAATTCTTAAACCTATATCAGATGTAAATTTTCGCCAGTTCTGACGCGTGTGCAAAGTTTCGTGAGTTTTCGAGCATGTTTAGGCCCTCAAAAATGCAATTCAATGCGGAGAAGAAGAAGAAGAAGAAGAATAATAATAATAATTAAAGCTGCAAGCAGCGATGAAAGGGCCCTCGCACCCGTGCCATCAACACTCGGTGGCTTTAGGAAGACAGAGCATGGTTGGGAAATGTACATTTAAGGAGGTATATATAGTAAGAGTATGTCAAAGTCAGTTACAAAATGTTTTGTATAATGGTGATAATAGCATGCTTCATGACTCAGCTAAGTGTTGCTAGCATGTTTAGTGTGTTTCTAGCATGCTTAGTACACAATAATTATGTGGTTAGTACTGCATTACTGTGTTAACCATGTCAGTTTCTGTTGCCAGTAGGTGGCGTTATGACTATAACTGAATATGAGCTTGGATGTGTGTTCAGGACAGAACTCTTATCAAACGTGTGAAGTTTGGTGCAAATTGGACATTGCCTTCTTGAGTAACAACAAAGTCATGTTTCATTGAATTAGCATGCTTTAGCACTTAGCTAAGCATTGTTAGCATGTTTTAACATGTTTCTAGCATGTTTAGAACTCAATGGCATTTTTAACATGTTGCTAGAACGGCATCAACGTGTTAAACATGTCACTTCCTGTTGCCAGTTGGTGGCGCTATTACTATAATTGAACATTCTCATGTAGATGTGTTCAGGCCATGACTCTTATCAAAAGTGTGAAGTTTGGGGCAGATTGGACATTCCATGCCTGAGTTACAGCAAATTCCTATTTAATTGCAATAATAGCATGCTTTAGCACTTGGCTAAGAGTTTGCTAGCATGTTTTAGCATGTTTCTAGTATGTTGTTAGCATGTTTAACACTTGCTGGCACTTTTTTATATGTTATTAGGAGTCCATAACAGTGTTAAACATGTCACTTCCTGTTGCCAGCAGGTGGCGCTATGACTGTAACTGAATATAAGCATGGTCATGTGTTCAGGACAGAACGCTTATCAAAAGTGTGAAGTTTGGGGCAGATTGGACATTCCATGCCTGAGTTACAGCAAATTCATATTTAATTGCAGTAATATCATTCTTTAGCACTTAGCTAAGTGTTTGCTAGTATGTTTTAGCATGTCTATAGTATGTTGGTAGGATGTTTAGCACCTACTGGCATTTTTTTATATGTTATTAGGAGTCAAGAACAGTGTTAAACGTCACTTCCTGTTGCCAGCAGGTGGCGCTATGACTATAACTAAATATGAGCATGGACATGTGTTCAAGAGATAACTCTTATCAAACGTGTGACGTTTGGGGTAGATTGTACATTGCCTTCTTGAGTAACAACAAAGTCCTGTTTCATTGAATTAGCATGCTTTAGCACTTAGCTAAGTATTGCTAGTATGTTTTAACATGTTTCTAGCATGTTTAGAAGTCAATGGCATTTTTAACATGTTGCTAGAATGGCATCAACGTGTTAAACATGACACTTCCTGTTACCAGTAGGTGGCGCTATTACTATAACTGAATATTCTCATGTAGATATGTTCAGGACAGAACGCTTATCAAAAGTGTGAAGTTTGGGGCAGATTGGACATTCCATGCCTGAGTTACAGCAAATTCCTATTTAATTGCAATAATAGCATGCTTTAGCACTTAGCTAAGAGTTTGCTAGCATGTTTTAGCATGCTTCTAGTATGTTGTTAGCATGTTTAGCACTTGCTGGCACTTTTTTATATGTTATTAGGAGTCCATAACAGTGTTAAACATGTCACTTCCTGTTGCCAGCAGGTGGCGCTATGACTATAACTGAATATGAGCATGGTCATGTGTTCAGGACAGAACGTTTATTAAAAGTGTGAAGTTTGGCGCAGATTGGACATTGCCTTCTTGAGTAACAACAACATCCTGTTTCATTGAATTAGCATGCTTTAGCACTTAGCTAAGTATTGCTAGTATGTTTTAACATGTTTCTAGCATGTTTAGAAGTCAATGGCATTTTTAACATGTTGCTAGAATGGCATCAACGTGTTAAACATGACACTTCCTGTTACCAGTAGGTGGCGCTATTACTATAACTGAATATTCTCATGTAGATATGTTCAGGACAGAACGCTTATCAAAAGTGTGAAGTTTGGGGCAGATTGGACATTCCATGCCTGAGTTACAGCAAATTCCTATTTAATTGCAATAATAGCATGCTTTAGCACTTAGCTAAGAGTTTGCTAGCATGTTTTAGCATGCTTCTAGTATGTTGTTAGCATGTTTAGCACTTGCTGGCACTTTTTTATATGTTATTAGGAGTCCATAACAGTGTTAAACATGTCACTTCCTGTTGCCAGCAGGTGGCGCTATGACTATAACTGAATATGAGCATGGTCATGTGTTCAGGACAGAACTCTTATCAAACGTATGAAGTTTGGGGCAGATTGGACATTCCATGCCTGAGTTACAGCAACTTCCTGTTTCATGGCGAAACATCAAAATTTGTCAGGCCGCCGAGGACCCGCCCTTCGACGAAAACTCAAGATCTTCGCAATTTAACGTCGCAAAGGCCTTAAGATTACACTCACCAAATTTGAAGATGATCAGATTAAAACTGTAGGAGGAGTTTGTTAAAGTATGAGGCCTGAAAATGTCAAAAACTGCACAAAAATCTGGGAGGAAGTTCAAAATGGCTGACTTCCTGTTGGGTTTAGGGCTATGCTCCAAGAGACTTTTTTGTAGGCATTAGGTCATTACATGTATGTACCGAATTTCGTGCACGTACGTGGAACGTTGCGGGAGGCGTACTCCGTTGAACTTTTATAGGTGGCGCTATCGAGCCGTTTTGCCCCGTCCAATTCTGAAACCTATATCAGATGTAAATTTTCGCCAGTTCTGACGCGTGTGCAAAGTTTCGTGAGTTTTCGCGCATGTTTAGGCCCTCAAAAATGCAATTCAATGCGGAGAAGAAGAATAATAATAATAATAATAATAATAAACAGAGCAATTCCAAGAGGGTCCTCACACCATCGGTGCTCGGGCCCTAATTACAGTAATATCATTCTTTAGCACTTAGCTAAGTGTTTGCTAGTATGTTTTAGCATGTCTCTAGTATGTTGGTAGGATGTTTAGCACCTACTGGCATTTTTTTATATGTTATTAGGAGTCAAGAACAATGTTAAACGTCACTTCCTGTTGCCAGCAGGTGGCGCTATGACTATAACTAAATATGAGCATGGACATGTGTTCAAGAGATAACTCTTATCAAACGTGTGAAGTTTGGGGTAGATTGTACATTGCCTTCTTGAGTAACAACAAAGTCCTGTTTCATTGAATTAGCATGCTTTAGCACTTAGCTAAGTATTGCTAGCATGTTTTAACATGTTTCTAGCATGTTTAGAACTCAATGGCATTTTTAACATGTTGCTAGAACGGCATCAACGTGTTAAACATGTCACTTCCTGTTGCCAGTAGGTGGCGCTATAACTATAACTGAATTTGAGCATAGACATGTGTTCAGGCCATGATTCTTATCAAACGTGTGAAGTTTGGGGCAGATTGGACATTCCATGCCTGAGTTACAGCAAATTCCTATTTAATTGCAGTAATAGCATGCTTTAGCACTTAGCTAAGTGTTTGCTAGCATGTTTCTAGTATGTTGCTAACCTGTTTAGCACTTGCTGGCTCTTTTTTATATGTTATTAGGAGACCACAACAGTGTTAAACATGTCATTTCCTGTTGACAGCAGGTGGCGCTATTACTATAACTGAATATTCTCATGTAGATGTGTTCAGGCCATGACTCTTATCAAACGTGTGAAGTTTGGGGCAGATTGGACATTCCATGCCTGTGTAACAGCAAATTCCTATTTAATTGCAGCAATAGCCTGCTTTAGCACTTAGCTAAGAGTTTGCTAGCATGTTTTAGCATGTTTCTAGTATGTTGTTAGCATGTTTAGCACTTGCTGGCACTTTTTTTATATGTTTTTATATGTCCACAACAGTGTTTAACATGTCACTTCCTGTTGCCAGCAGGTGGCACTATGACTGTAACTGAATATGAGCATGGTCATGTGTTCAGGACAGAACGTTTATTAAAAGTGTGAAGTTTGGCGCAGATTGGACATTGCCTTCTTGAGTAACAACAACATCCTGTTTCATTGAATTAGCATGCTTTACCACTTAGCTAAGTATTGCTAGCATGTTTTAACATAAGCTAGCATGTTTTAACATGTTTCTAGCATGTTTAGACCTCAATGGCATTTTTAACATGTTGCTAGAATGGCATCAACGTGTTAAACATGACACTTCCTGTTGCCAGTAGGTGGCGCTATTACTATAACTGAATATTCTCATGTAGATGTGTTCAGGACAGAACGCTTATCAAAAGTGTGAAGTTTGGGGCAGATTGGATATTCCATTCCTGAGTTACAGCAAATTCCTATTTAATTGCAATAATATGCATGCTTTAGCACTTAGCTAAGAGTTTGCTAGCATGTTTTAACATGCTTCTAGTATGTTGTTAGCATGTTTAGCACTTGCTGGCACTTTTTTATATGTTATTAGGAGTCCATAACAGTGTTAAACATGTCACTTCCTGTTGCCAGCAGGTGGCGCTATGACTATAACTGAATATGAGCATGGCCATGTGTTCAGGGCAGAACTCTTATCAAACGTGTGAAGTTTGGGGCAGATTGGACATTCCATGCCTGAGTTACAGCAACTTCCTGTTTCATGGCGAAACATCGAAATTTGTAAGGCCGCCGAGGACCCGCCCTTTGACGAAAACTCAAGATCTTCGCAATTTAACGTCGCAAAGGCCTTAAGATTACACTCACCAAATTTGAAGATGATCAGATTAAAACTGTAGGAGGAGTTCGTTAAAGTACGAGGCCTGAAAATGGCAAAAACTGCACAAAAATCTGAGAGGAAGTTCAAAATGGCTGACTTCCTGTTGTGTTTAGGGCTATGCTCCAAGAGACTTTTTTGTAGGTATTAGGTCATTACATGTATGTACCGAATTTCGTGCACGTACGTGGAATGTTGCGGGAGGCGCACTCCGTTGAACTTTTATAGGTGGCGCTATCGAGCCATTTTGCCCCGTCCAATTCTGAAACCTATGTCAGATGTAAATTTTCGCCAGTTCTGACGCGTGTGCAAAGTTTCGTGAGTTTTCGAGCATGTTTAGGCCCTCAAAAATGCAATTCAATGCGGAGAAGAATAATAATAATAATAATAATAATAATAATAAACAGAGCAATTCCAAGAGGGTCCTCACACCATCGGTGCTCGGGCCCTAATAATAAACAGAGCAATTCCAAGAGGGTCCTCACACCATCGGTGCTCGGGCCCTAATAACTATAAATGATGCATAGCATGCAACTAACCCTAAGCCAACCCCTATTCACAAGCCTAAACCTATAGTAAGTACATTTAGTTAATTATTTTTACTAAGTAATTAATTGTTTAATTACACTGTAACACAGACACATTAAAATAAAGTGTAACCAAAAGTGTCACATTCACGCTAGGCCTGTGTACTTCAAAGTACTTTCACATTTTATGTATGTATGTATGCATTTATTTATTTGAAATGGAGGGATAACACCCGGGACATGCAGTGCTTGTGTAAAGCGCACCAGGTTGTTGTGATACCTATAGAGATGCCGTTGGACATGGATGAGCTGTGCGGATTGATCCGGGTTGGACTCTGAGACTCTAAGAAGCTGTCGTCCAGCAGGTGACGGGGTTTCTCTGAGGGGAACGTCGCACTTTTACTCTCCACCACACCGAAATGCCACATCATACTGAGAGAGAGAGAGAGAGAGAGAGAGAGAGAGAGAGAGAGAGAGAGAGAGAGAGAGAGAGAGAGAGAGAGAGAGAGAGAGAGAGAGAGAGAGAGAGAGAGAGAGAGAGAGAGAGAGAGAGAGAGAGAGAGAGAGAGAGAGAGAGAGAGAGAGAGAGAGAGAACCATCATGAGACATGAGGTCCAACAACATCGTCTTAACCAGTTTCTAGTGCGAGGTAAACTTGGCAGCCTAAAGCAAAGGTGCTGCATATTTGATATTTATTTTAGCGTTCAAGTTTGAGGTTCATGTTTTTGAAAGAAGTCTCTTCTGCTGACCAAGGCTGCATTTATTTGATCAAAAATACAGTAAAAACAGTGAAATATTATTACAATTAAAAATAACCTATGTTCTATTTGATTATATAGTAAAATGTACTTTATTCCTGTGATCAAAGCTGAATTTTCAGCATCATTACTCCAGTCTTCAGTGTCACATGATCCTTCAGAAATCAGTATAATATGATGATTTGATGCTCAAGAAACATTATTTTTTCTTCTTTATAATCAATGCTGTGCAGCTTCATATTTTTTGTCAAACCAGAGACATTTTTTATTTAGGATTCTTTGATGAATAGAAAGTTCAAAAGAACAACATTTATTAGAAATAGAATTTTTGTAACATTATAAATGTCTTGACTGTCACCTGGTTCCACCTGGTATTAAGAAGCGTTTTGGTCGATCGGATCACAAGTGGACGACACTAAATACAGGAGTAAACGGGGTCTAAAACGTTTTGAGCTTGTCCACTTTCAGACACTTCCAGAGGGAGTTGAAAATGCATTCGACCGGATCGCTTTCGTATTGTAAACGCTTGTGGTTGAATGTGTTCAAACAGACACAAAAGACCGTCTACTCTCCGTCTACTGATCTAATGAGTAACATTATGAGAAGAGCTCTAGCCAGACGGGACTTAAACTGTCGGCTGAAGACACAAGTTTGGTTTGAAGATGAACAACGTATCAAGCTCAATGTTCTCTCAGCATTCCTGATGTCTAACACACACTCACAGCGTTCGGCTGGTCTTGTGTCTGTCAGAGCAGAAACTAAAGCTGATGCTCTCCGTATGTTTTCTGTTGTCTCCGATCGCGTTCATATGTGAAATACGTAAGCTTATTTTGTACATTAGATTGAAAGATCTGAAAAAGCCCATACATTTACCCAAAAGAATTCAGGACAGAAGTGGTCAAAAGTGGACAAAAGAGACGGATTAAAACACCAGGTGTAAACGGGAATGTGTCTCCCTCATCTACTTGTGATCCGATCGACCAAAACGCATCTTAATACCAGCTGTAAACAGGGCCTGAGTGTGTGTATACATGAGAGGAGAGAAAACGCACGCGTTGCCGAGGCTGTGGCTCTTTCTGTGGCGTGAGGGCGGTGTGGTGGGAATATGGACCCCCACGCTGGCATCAGGGCAAGTGGGCCGTCGATTATACCTCACCAAGAAAGGCACGTCAGACGGACCTGGAGGAGAAGGAGAGAAAGAGGGAAGAAGGGTGAGTTTGGCTCTTCACATGCCGATTGTTGTCAGTATCACTCAATGAAAGAAAACCCCTGGAGACTCTGACAGCGAGGCTCTGCTTTAGCAGTCAAAGCCACAGCAGAAGTGTTAACATTCTCTGAGCCTCTTGAGGGAGACAGAAGATCATTCAGTCCTCAGAGAGGAAACATGCTTTACCTCTAGAACTACAACCAGTGCTATTTTAGCATTTATTGACTAGTGTAGTATTTATTCATATTTTGAATAAGCTTTAAGGTACCACTTTACTATAAGGTTTAATTTGTGCATTTATTAACTTTTGTTGTTGTTAGTTAATATAAATGTTCATATTCATGTTAGATCACAAGTGCACACATTTTTTACCCTAATATGTATTAATAAATGTCGATAAATAAAGATTAATAAATGCTGTAGAAGTATTGTTAATTGTAAGTTCATGTTATATAATGCAGTTAATGTTAACTAATACAAACAAAAAACAAAAAGTTTTCATTTTAATGTTAGTTTAATTCATTTAATTCATTAATACAAGTGCTTTTGCCATTTGCTTGTGCTTTTATTGATATTTCAGTTTTAAGTAATTTTAGCACTTCAACTTTTTTCAGTTATTTGTCAAGGCAACAGTTTAAGTGAAGTTTAAGTTTTTTGACAATGTTTTTTAATAGTTTTCTTTTGGAAAATAGTTTGGAAACAATCATTACCATTGCAAAATATGTCTCTCTTACCGCTGCTCAAAATTAGCAGCATTATACTTCGATGTGTAACTTGTCCCAAGTTACCACCCAAATAACTACTGTACTTGACAATGGCCAACTAATCACCCAGAACAGCCTAGCAACTGCATAGCAACATGCTTAAAACATATAGAACATCACAGCAACCAAACACCATCCACAACGCCCATAGCCACATGGTTGCACAGCTTAACATCATTTTAACACATTTACTGCAAATAATGTGCAAATCTAGTTATGTGCAAAAAACATGTACTGCAGCTTTAAGTTCAGAATACTTCCATTTATGCATTTAGCAGTTGCTTTTTCTAAAATAGAGGAAATAGAGCAAATCTGACAGTTTTACATGTTCACAAATGTTTTTAAAGTGATAGTTCATCCAAAAAAGAAAACTCTAGCCCTCATGTTGTTATATGAACCTGTATGACTTTCTTTTCAGATATCCAGTGTTTCACAGAGGAAAGAAAGTCATTGTTTGGAAGCACTTTATGGGAGAGCAAATGTTTGGGTGAGATATATCTTTAAACTTCATTATCTCATCACACGAAACAATCAAAACATGTGATCAGAGTGTCTCAGACTCAAGGGCTCATAACCAAGATTTCCATAGCGGACAAAAAAGGGGAAGTGGAAACAATGTTAATGACTCGAATCATGCCGAGATACTTTACACCATAAGACACATTTAATGGAGAGAATTAATGGAGCCTTAAACAGTGATCAGCCTCTTCCAGTCTGGGTCAGACGAATACTTGTTTTCACACCATGTTTCTAACATGCAAATGCCTAAACGCCACAGTGGGATATTCAGGAAATGATCTTCACCTGGTTCTTGTTAAAACCTTCATTAATGAGTCTGACTACCAGCTTGTATAGGCCTTGTAATAGGCTTTTTTTTGAAAACACATCTTTTTCTCTCCATTTTGGCCTTGCGTCCACACTGAGAGCTTTTTTAAACAGCTCTCCGAAGTTGATAACATTTGAAAACACTATTTTCGCGTTGTAGTGTAGACTGTGAAAACGGAGGTATTTGAAAAAGATGACATGTTAAGTCATGTCACGCATATTGAACCCATAGATATCTATGGTTATACCGGCATTGTTGTGCCTGCTATTTACTTTCATAGTGTTGCTAAAGAGAAATGTTCCTTTGCACAGTTTCCATATTGCATTCCTGCAAAGATTATGGAAAATGTACTCGCATTTGCTGTCCTGTTGTAAAAAAAGGATGACAATTGCGTTGTCATCTACTAGTACTAGTACTACCATACTAGTGGTGTGGTCTTTTTATGCAATCAAACAGTAGTACAATTGGAGAGCTAAATTAATTATATTAGCTTAAAAAAAAGAAAAGACTTTTAAGAAGGTTAAAAGAAGTTTCTTGAAACATCTTAAGAAAGTTAAAACAAAGCAAACCAAAAAAATATTAAAGTTACTTGTTGGGTTCAGGGCAACTTTTGACCTTTTTATGGTGTCTTTGCGCCAGTTTCTCTTTCCCAAACTTTACACTTGTTTTTAAATAATACTAGCTCTAGGAACAAATATGATTTAATAAATATACAACATTTTCTGTATTAAATAAATTTAAGTGAATTATATTATGAAACAAAAACAGAAATGTTATATAAAATTGCCTTTATACATTATTTGAATTTGGCAGATCTTGCCTTATAATTGTGTGAATGAAATAAAAGGTTTTAATGAAATTCCCAGTATCTTTTTTAGAGTTTAATTGAATTTCATACAAGATATAATACAACTGAGATGGCAATTGATGCATTTGATTAGAATAATGATATGATTATTAATATTTCATAGGAGATTGAGATCTATTAATGACTTTTAAATTTCCCACATACGAATATAAAGCTTTCATGTTTTCTGGACAAAAGGCTTCAAAAAACCCACAGTGAAGACTTCATTCATTTAAAAATGACATAATGTCAATAGTGCCTATAAATGACATTGAGTTTTGTACTAAAACATTTAAGAAGTTGTCAGCAGAAAAATTTTTCTAAATATATTTGTCTGGTGTCATCTGTACCTGCTGACTGACTTCATCTCCAAATTAAAAGTGAATTGTATGGTAGACACATGCTTTGAGTTTAGCATAACCTTAGCGATCAATCTCGCGCTCTACAAGCTGATTCATGTGTTTTAGCTCATATGGGGGTCAAACTGTACAGAAATCATAACTCAAGCATGTGTTCCTTTTGTTTTTGCTACTAGCAGAGAGATTTAGGTGACTTTAGAGCCTCGTATATCTCTGCATTTCTAATTATGTTGTGGATGTTGATGTCCACAGGGTAGATCAACATCTCCTAGCTTGGTTTAAAGTAATAGTTCAACCAAAAATGTGATGTCTAAGTTTCAAACTAAGCAACTTTTGTGTTCAATGGAAATAAGTCGCTTGGGTAACTATTTATTTGCCACATGCACAACTAAACACGACCATTCAAAAGCTCAACAAGTCTGCAATTATTTGATCAAATGTACAGTAAAAATCAGTAATATTGTGAAATATTATAACAATTTAAAATAACTATTTTCTATTGTAATTTATTGTAAAATGTAATTTGTTCCTGTGATCAAAGTTTAATTTTCAGCATCATTCCTTACATGATCCTTCAGAAATCATTCTAATATGATGATTTGATGCTCAAGAAACTTTTCTGATTATAATCAACGTTGAAAACAGTTGTGCTGCTTCATACATCCTTACTGAATAAACATTAATTTCTTAAAAATAAAATAAAAAAATTAACGGCATATAGTGCATGCACAAACCAACTAAATGATGACAGGGAGAGCACAATGTGCAAAGCTGAGAACCACACACACAGCAGAGAGACGTGTCTGCCTCCGCTCTGTCTGTGAGTAAGACCTGCCGTTACCAACATGAATGTAACCGGCTGTTTCCAGCTATTAACAGTTTGGCAGTGATGTATTTGAGAAATCTTGTGCATCTGTGTTCTGCGAGTGACACAGAGCGATAGCTATGCTCATGCACACCCTGTACTTTCCTATTTAAACACATCGATAGGGTCTTTTATAATACAAGCGTACGGTGGCCGAGAGAGCTCAACATGCTGAAACTGAAGAAAACACACCAAGAAAACATTAGTTTAATAACACATGCTGCAAATGCTCACAACGCAACCAAATACAGAAACACGCAGCAAATAGCACATCAATGTTTCAAGGGACCCAAACAAGTGACGAACCTGGCTAGGGCTGCGTATTGTTCAATGTCTCCTCCTCAACGGTGTTGTAGATGACCTGAAAGGTGAGTTTTTTGTTTATTTTAACATCCTTGTGAGTATTTGCAGCGTGTGTCTGTATTGTGTTGCATTGTGAGTATTTGTAGCACATGTGTTGTCAAATTGATTTCCTATTTTGCTGCTGTTTTTTCTATTTGCATGCGTTTTCTTCAGGTGCAGCGTTTTGAGCTCTCTCGGCCACCGTACAATCGAATGTTTCTTTGCAACATACAGTATTCTGCATGTTAACAGTACATAGTGGATGAAAATCAATCATCAAGTGTTTATCATACATATGAACTCATTCAACAGTGTTTAAAAAACATCACAAGTATAAGTACATTAAAAACTTCCAACTTCAAAAATTCATGTTTCATTCAATGCCATTTCTTTGTAAATGTTTGTGAAATCTACTAGCAATTTCTGAGAGAAAACAGTTTCAACAACAAATGTTTTTTTTTTTTTTTTTGTGAAAAATGAGCAGAGCTGGAATCTACACAGCTGTTGATTTGTTTAAAGAGGTCATATTATGCTCTTTTTCAGTATTGATTTTGTTTTTGGGCACTATTAGAACAGGTTTTCATGCTTGAATGTTCATAAAACACATTATTTCCCCATATTCTCCACTGTTGCAGCTCCTCTTTTCCCAGTCTGTCAGTAACGCTCT
This sequence comes from Scardinius erythrophthalmus, assembly GCF_964197995.2. Lineage (NCBI taxonomy): Eukaryota > Metazoa > Chordata > Actinopteri > Cypriniformes > Leuciscidae > Scardinius > Scardinius erythrophthalmus. The sequence goes on from NC_138225.1 coordinate 4,764,695, forward strand.
GTTTAGTTCCTGTCTCTATGAAGCCCCTCCTTCTGAAAAGCAAAGTGTGCTCTGATTGGCCGGCTGGGTCAGTGTGTTGTGATTGGTCAAGAGCTTCGAGCACATTTGGGAAATGTCCCGCCCCTTTTCATAACCGCCAGTTTAACACACTACTAACTAACTCAACCAGACCCCGCCCCTTTATTCTGCATATGAATTATTTATTATTTAAATGAGGAATATTGTGACATTTTCGTTCCCTGAAGAAAACTCAAAACTACAATGGAGGCGTTTCAGGGAGTTCAGAAACAGTAACACTGATATAGAGAATAACTCCCGCTGGAGTGATTTGTGCTTTGTAACTTTGCAGAGCTTTTTCATGCTCAAACAGCAACATTACACACTAAAGAAATGTAAAAAAAAGCCTACTAGGTCCTCTTCGACATGTTTTAGTCACTACATCATACTTCAGTGTCTGTTATTTCATAGTTTTGATGACTTTACTATTATTGTCAAAAGTGGAAAATAGTCATAATAAAGAAAGGGGTGTGTTTTTATGTGTTTTCTGGCCTGAGTTTTGTGGACAGATCTCATTTCCTCGGCTGGACGTCTTGACAAACACATCTACTGGGTTACGTAACAGCCAGTCACCCTGAGACTCCAGGAAAGACCTTGTCCGCCCAATACTTGATGCGATGTAACCACAGGCATCTCATTCAATAAAAGAACATTTTATATATACCAAACATTGCTTTATGTCACGCATTGGCATTTAAGGATAAAATGATGAGGAAACAATGATGAATGAAAAGCCAAATGGTGCTAATATCCCAAGACCGCTGCGTTATATTGCACTCGGTCGGATCATCTGGTGGTGATATTCAGATGGCATGATGCTACACTGGGGAAACATGTCTAAGCATATGACGTCTTTTAACAATCAAAAACTTTAGGACTGCAATCACTACAAACGTTGTAGACGTTAACCTTAGGCCTTGGAATGAGAATAAAACATGTTAGTAAATGGCAAGAGAGGCTGAATGGTTACAGATCGTCTTGGAAACCACACAAACAACATCCAGATTAAGCTTTACGAACATGGAAACCTATAGATTTGGTTTCAAGGCTCAGGAGTAAATGCTTAGAAACGATACACGTGTGACTAGAGCTTACGGGCAAGTGCTTTACAATGTGAGCATGTACTTCAACATGCAGCATTTACAATGGAGGAATCTAAACAGTTCAAAAAGAATGAGAAATACACACCCATATGCTCATTATATTCACAACAGACCCTGAAAGTGCTCTCAGACTGCTTGAACTTTTGTTATATGTACCGTAAAATAATCGCATAACCGCTGTTGGCATTGATAAGCCAAATCATACCTTAATTAGAGGAGTTAATGATTATGTAGTGATTTAATCCATTAAACTAATCTACAATTTTTTGTTCAATTTCAGCACAAATGTGCTCATATGAGCAGTGGGCCAAAACACACACTGTAGATTAGTCAAGTTAAAATTAAGCGTAAAATTATTATACCTAATTATTATATTATTATTTATACATATTTATGACCATAATAAATTAATGGTAAACTAATCCTCTAAACATGACATCATATGATCCAAAAGTTTACTATCTCTGATGAAATATTTCTCACAATGCCTATAAGATAAATTCAAGGCATTTCAAACCCAAAAATGAGTGATAAAAAGAAATTAATAGTATATTGAATAGAAAAAACTTTTGGATGGTGTCAGATATATTTGATGATTATATTTCGACATTAAAAAAAAAAAAAATAATAATAAAATCTGTGAACTGTAAATCTGAGCTGTTTTTTAAATCTGTGTTTTCTGGGCTCAGTGACGGATGTCTCCATGTGGTGGTGTAATGTCGATTTGCTATGTTGTTATAACGAGGGATCCGTTGAGAGCCATTATGTGCTGTTTGTTTTCTCAGCCCACATTAGAGCCCATTCCAGTTCCCTTTGCTCTTTCAATGAGTCAAAGAGGACGGGCCTCCCTCGGCCCCTCAAAGCCCTTCATTAACTCTAACATCAGGAGCCAGTGACCTCATTCAGCCAGTCTACAGAACTCAGATGGGACAACACAATGGATGCTTGGGGGAAAAGACTAGGATTTCTTCAGTACAGTAAGTTACATAGGCTATATTCAAAAGTTAGAGGTCAAAGACACGTTCAAACCAAGAACAATAACTATAACGATAACTAAACCACACCAACAGACGATATCGTCCTGTTAATTATAAGTTTTGTCACCTGCCACTTTAAATGCTCAAGCTTTTTATAGAATGATGGATTCTGATTGGCTGTTAATGTTTTTAGCGTTAATTAGCTGGAATAAAAAATCCATTAAAAATATCCTGGAAAAGCATGTGCCAGTTTCCAAAAAAAAAATAAAAAAATTCGACATTGATAATAATCAGAAATGTTTCTTGAGCAGCAAATCAGCAAATTAGAATGATTTCTGAAGGATCATGTGGGGAAAAAAATCAGCTTTGATCACAGGAATAAATTACATTTTACAATATTTAATATTCACAAATTTTAAATTCTAATAATATTTCACAATATTAGTGCTTTTTACTGTATATTTAATCAAATAATTTCAGACTTGTTAAGCTTTTGAATGGTAGTGTATAGTTGTGTACGGGGCAAATAAATAGTTACATAAAATACTTCCTTCCATGAAACACAAGAGTAGCTTAGTTTGAAACCTTTGGTTGAACTATTCCTTTAAACCAAGCTAGGAGATGTTGATCTATCCTGTGGATAAATGTAATAATATTTCAAAATTTTACTGCATTTTAGATCAAATAATTGCAGCCTTGGTAAACAAAAGAGACTTCTTTCAAAAACATTAAGAAATCGTACCGACCCCAAACTTTTGAATTGCAGTGTAATTTAAATGAACATCAGTAGAAATGATCACATTTCGAGAGCACCAGCTGTCTTACCTGCGAGATCTTCTTTAGATGTGGCCATGCGTGGGGAGCTGGTCCCTGGTTCAATTTTTAGAGACAGTCTGTAATGGAAAGAACAAGCAAAAGTCTCACCAAAAAACCTCCACAAGTTCCATGAAGCTTCAGGGTGGTTCATTTAATGTTTCAAAACCAACTTATGTCTGGCTGAAAGTACAGAGTTTGAGCATGAATTTAGTTGAACAGGATCTGCCATAAACCCCAAATAACACGTGTTAGTGAAATCATAACATTTTACCCTCAACCAACAGCGCAACCTTAAGCACTCAGATTTATGTTACAGTAAAAGATGTCACTTTGAATAAAAAAAAAGCATATCATGGAAATCAGGATTTTTCCTGCTCTTTCATATTAAAGAGTTAGATGAATAGACACTCAAAACTTTCCCCAGTGCACTAAAAACATTTCTTGAAAAGAAATGCAAAACGGATCAGAAATCATGATTATGACATCAAAACTACAAGCTCATTAATATATGGCCACTTACATTTCATATTAACACCTAGTCAGTGTTCATCTACTTGACCTGCCCTAATGAGCCTGATTTCTGATTTCATCACTTGCAAAACAACAGATCTAACACCACTTAATATTTCAAAACCCCTTTCCTATAAAAAGCTCTTACAGGCCTCTGAGGCGAAGTAACACCCCACACAGTTCACGCTCACATTTGGCTTTACTAGTCACGTACTTGACCTGGAGGAGACATTGAGAAACCCAAACGGGATCTGCTGGGCCGATAACATTTCACGATTTTATAGGGGAACAGAAGGGACTCATTGTTAACAATCCAATAAACTGAACTGTAATCTCTTATTTCCACACCATCAACTGCGATTCACAGAATATGCAAAAGTAGTCTTTTTAATAGTGTTTTGGCACAATGTAAAGTGAGTTTTTGAAAGGAATGTGCAAATTAAACACAATGAAGCCAAAAGTTTTTGTATAGCTAAAACAGTAGATCATGGCGCTAGCAACGCAATGCTCACAGGTTCGATTCCCAGTGAATGCATGCATTTAAAAAAAGGATATAAATTCTGAGTCGCTTTAGATAAAAGCATCTGCCAAATGCATACATGTAAAACAACTTTTTCACTGGTCAGTCTCAGCTAGATTTTTCTAAAAAAAAAAATAGCTTTTTGCATGACGCTTTAAGCAAATTGGGATGCTAAGGTTTTGATTTTCTACATCTGTTGAAAATATGAGAACATGCGAGAGATGTGAGAACAAAAGGCCAAATTATTGACCAAATAATTAATGTTCCTAGAGCTCTGCTTTAAAGGGGTCATGACATGGATTTTTTTACAAATTGTTTCCTTGTAATGCTAATAAAAGAAAATAAATTCCACAAAGAACAAAACAAATATACTGTGTATGTGGAAAAATTATTTTCATCCTTTATTCTGATTTGTTCACAGTCATAATTAATGATTTAACATTCAATCTTATCTTCTTTTTAACAAACAATAGATGTGGCGTTATCAGTTTTCTCGTCTAGAATGCAGCAATTGGACATTTATTGACGCTTATGACCGAACAAGAGATCAATAGCCTAACTGCGTGTCCTCTGTAATATCAAATCATTGAATATTTTTTAGATGGCTTAGACCGCCCTATACATCTGCAGAAATGACATCCGTACGCCTCAGTCCAGGAAAATTAAACTGGATTTACACTAAAAATAAATAACACAAAACAGACTGCATCTATTGATAGCCAAAGAACAAAATGAAACCGCCAAAAAAAGCAACTCAACAACCTGGAACAGTGTCCAGGGGATCTGTGAAAGAAAAGATCAGATTCTTTACGGATAACGCACTGTTTTTAAGGAAGTTGAAATATTCCGAGTCGGATAACCGATGGGTGTGGAGAATTCCCTGGAGAAACGCTAATGACAGCAATCAATCATTCTCTTGTAATTTGTGCTTAACAGCATTTCTCAGTAACGAAAACAAAAATCTTTACCGATGAGATTGGAGGTTGAGAGTTCAGAGAGCAGATAACGTAAAACTATTCCAAACCTTAACAAGACTACAGGTCTAGGCCTCAAAGACGAGCTCCAGACGAAATGGCTGTTTCCAAACGGTAGGCAAAAAGATGCCGCCGACAAATCCTAAAGCAGCAACACATGTTTCCCGGGCAGATAAACCAATCCCAGAGTGCACTGCGACAAGCTCAGTCAACTTCTGCCAATACTGCAGAGTATGAGCTAATGCCATGTCTAATTTTAATAAGGGATTATTTCAACCAATTTTTGTGTGCAATGTTAACCGAAAGTGCAACCGAGAAGCTCTGCGATTATGATTTGACATGCATTCACGTTAGAAACTAAATATGGAAGTAACCAAAACAAAACACTGCTGCACATTTACCGATATGCATTAAAACAATACAGTTGCATCACCTTTATACAACCTAATAAGGATTATTAATGCATAGAATTGAACAAATAATTAAAAAGTTCATAAAGATTTGCTTTAAACCAGACAACACTAAAAATGAAAAGCAACTTCTAGTTTTTCAATTCTAATTTAGTTATACTGTTATATATATCAACAGAACAATTGCACTTTTATGTGTATAATTTCTCAGCGTACATAATAAAGTAAAAATAATACGAATTATTACAATATAATCATTATTAACTAAAATATATGTAAATAAAAAAATGCATATATAAAAATAAGATTTAACATAAGAAAATTCCTTACAGTTACAGTTATCAGTGCAGTATCTGTTATTGTTTATAAACAAAATAAATAAACTTCACATTAGTGATTTGTTCAGTCATTCTTATTTAACATCCCACATTATCTGCTTGTTAACAAATTGTATAAAGGGGATCTTATTGATTTCTTATATCACTTTTTTCCATAGTAAGATTACAAGACATTTCTTTAAATCATTAAGAGGAGGAAAGTCTACATGCTAAAACAATAACATGATTAGTGTGTAGTAAAGAGAAATCTATAAGCATTTATAAATACACTCTTAAAGTTCTTTTATTGGCATTGATGGTTCAATGAAGAATCTGTAACATCCATGGAATATTTTCATTGCACAAAGTAAAAAAAAAAAGGTTCTTTAGATTTTTTAAATGTTCTTCACACTAAGAAAAATAGGTTGTAGAGATTGACTATTTTTGACTTTCAAAATGCCGGCGGACACAGCTACAGTGAGTTGTTCAAACTCTTTCTTTTTAGTAAACTCTGTGTACACAAACAATGTCCTCAATGCTGGAGTTCATGTGTAGAGCCCCTGGTGATACTTCCAGCGCAGTTTCATGTTGTGTCGAGCCTTCTTAGTGTTTTAAAAATAGCGATTTTTGATGCTATCATAGTCGTGCCCCATTCACTCCCATTCAAAAGGCAATTTGACCGAAAATGAAAAAAAACGGTCAATCTTAAAAGTGGCGTTTCCATTCTAATTATGCTTTTAAATGAAAGTTTGCCTCGGGTAGATTAACAAAAAGAGCCTAGGTTGCATTTTGGAGAGAGTTACCCTTTAAGAATGTTTTCTAAAAGGTTCTTTAGGGAACCAAAAATGATTCTTTTAAGGCATCGCAACATTTGAAATAATGCTTATTCAGCAGCCTCTGCGTCTGGTGTGTGAAGTTGATTTTCCACCCGAGTTCATGTGTAGTGTTTCCAGACCGGTGGATCTAGAGCCGTCCGCTTCTTTCATGTTCTCAACCCATCCAGAACTATGGCACTGGAACAGAAAGTGAGATGGCCAGCGGTGATGAGGGAGGCTGGGATTTGGAGATTTGTCGGGCCAGGATAAAGCCAGCAGAATGATGTAAATTCTGGATGAACTTCAATAGCACACCCTACGGTTTCCATGCGTTTGTGGCCATGCGAGGTCGTAACGGGGTCACAGACGAAACGTCACCGTGGAGACCACATGAGAACCGCCGACTATCATCATGATCCACTCGCACTTTTTTAATCTCTTCTGGAGATTTGGACTTCAGCCAGTCTCACCCGCAATAAAACAGCCTTGAGCTGTGCAGAAAACACCCTGGAGATTTCAGATACGGCAAACCACAAATATCACTCATGACAGATGCTCCGAGTTCCTTCGTTGTATAAACAGCTGGATCAGCCACTTTAAAAATGTATTATTGCAGGTCTTTTTATTGTGACTTTAACAGAATACAGTTACAGAGTACTCAACAGCAAGAAAGACCTGATGGCTTGAATGACAATAACTTACGTTGAATACGTGCCTAAACTTCGAACAACGCACAACTAAACAAAACAATGTGATTTTTTTGCAATGCTATCTTACTGTTGAGGTTTTGTAGAAGTTACAAGAATGACTTGTGATAGTTTGGACGTTAAAATAGGTTATATAGGTTAATAAACAAAGTACATTTACTTGAGTACTGTACTTAAGTACACTTTTATCTGTACTTTACTTGAGTATATTTTTTTCTGGAAACTTTTTACTTTAACTTCACTACATTTGACAAATTTCACAAATATTGTACTTTTTACTCCACTACAATTCTGTCACGGTCCTTGAGTAGAAAGGAGTAATGTCAGTCAGGGGATAATTTTGGTTGGAAAATTAAAGTCAGTATGACGTCAGAACCCAACTGATGTTGGTTTCTGACGTCAACCCGATTTTCATTTACAACGTCTGTCCAACATTGGGGATTAATGTCAATCTGGCGTTGGATTCTGACATCAACCCGATTTTCATTTTCAACATTGGGTTTGGTCTTCTAACTGTGAAATTTTTCATAGATTCAGAGGCATAAGATAATGTAAGTATTACATACAACAATAAGAAATAATGCATTGACATTTACTTTTTACTTTTGATACTTAAGTACATTTAAAAACAAGTACTTCTGTACTTTTACTTAAGTAAAAATCTGTAATGATTCAGGTCTGTGTTCCTCTGTCATGTCCCGTGTTCATCTGTTCCCCATTATGTTGATTAGTCTCCCCAGGTGTTTCAGATTGACCACGCCCCCTTGTTATCTTGTTTAGCTTGTTTGTCCTTTTATTTAAGCCCTGTGTTTGAGTTCAGTCTTTGTGAGTTCTTGTTTCATTGTTGAGTGCTGTTCCTGGTTGTCCTGTCCTGAGTCATGTTCCTGGAATCTATGTTTGTAAAGTCTAGAGTCTATTTAATAAATTACGCAGCATTTGGATCCCGCTTTCTCCTTGTCTCCGCCGCAGCATCACAAAATCGGTCTTTACAACTTTTACTTGTAACGGAGGAATATTTGACCAGTAGTATCTGTACTTTACTCAAGTAAGGAAGTTGTGTACTTTGTCCACCTCTGAATATTACAGTAAAATCTGTACCCTTTTTACCGCTTGTATAAAATATAAAAATACATACTCACGGCCACTTTATTAGGAACACCTGTTCAGCAGTTCAGTAAAAATGACCAGGTCAGAAGAAAAAAATCCTTATTGTTGAGCCTTGACTTTCTTTCTTTTTTTTTTTTGGTTATATAACACCATTTTTAAGTCTGTTTCTCCCCAAACCTGTGTATAAAGCACGTGAAACTGAAGAACTCTGATTAAAAAGACATTTAACTGATTGTCCGTCGTCAGCACAGGATTCGGTCCAAGCCAAGAAAACAATGATTTCCGATGAGCTACATGAAAGAGTGATGTTGGGATGTGTTTATGTCTGAGTCTTTCCCGGATGACCGTCCACAGGAAAAACATTTGCTTTCAGATAGGTATAAAAGCACAGTGAAACATGATGCTTTTGTTTTAAATCTGTTAAAGTTGACAGTTAAAGGATAATTGAATTTTATAAACGCAACACCAGATAATATTCCATAATTTTGTTCTAATATGATTGCTTCAACAGACGAATGCTCTTTAGCACGGGTGTATCAGGATATTGGACTCAGTGTCACATTTCCCCTCACATGTTGAGACATTAATATCAGTAATGTACTTCAGATACAGCGCATGCCAATGGTAACAGCCTCTTCACAATGTTGAGACGAGCTGCCCACAGATGATCACTCATCCCGCAGGATAAACATTTAAATCCAGCATAATCAATGGCTCTTTTAACTCTCTGATGAATTGCTAATTCACAAACTTACTTCACAGCTGTTCATGGTGGAATGAGGTCGAGGAGAACTTCAGAAGTTCACACTAAAACAAAGGCAGAACTACTGCATTCTCTTTGAAATGAGCATTAAAGCTTCTGGTTAAAGTTGTAGCAACTAATAACTGCTGATTACAATAACTCTACAGAAACCACAACTGGATCTTATCCCTGAGATTGGACTGTATGTTCACATCAGCTAAATACAGTGTTCAACCCTCTATTTAAAAGGACAGTTCTCCCAGAAAAGAAAATTCGTTACAAATCTGTTTGACTTACTTTCTTTTGCTGAACACAAAGAAAGATATTTCTGTTGTTTTTGTCTGTTTAATTGAAGTCAATGGGACAATCGTTTTATTTTTTGTTTGAACTTTTTAAAATCAGTGCTACATGACTAGAGAAAAACAGATGAAATGGGCAGCACAACTGTTTTCAACATTGATAATAATCGGAAATGTTACTTGAGCATCAAATCATCATATTAGAATGATTTCTGAAGGATCATGTGACACTGAAGACCGGAGTAATGATGCTGAAAAATCAGCTTTGATCACAGGAATAAATTACACTTTACAATATATTACATTATAAAACAGTTATTTTGAACTGTAATAATATTTTACAATATTACTGTTTTTGCTGTATTTTTGAACAAATAAATGCAGCCTTAAGGCCCTTTCACACCGGATGCGTAACGAAAAAGCGAATAGTTCGTGTGCGAATAGTTCGCGTCAAAACCCATCACATGAGCCGCGTAAACACGGCCTCTATCTCTATCTTTGACGATTAGCTTTCTATCCCAAATGTAGTTTAGCCTGCTAGCCTACACAGCACAGGACTATACAACAACTTAAACTATCACACAACATACTCACAGTCGTGATAACCAAGTTGGTTGGCAATGCTACGCCACACAATCATTGTCCTTGTAGTATATGATTGGCTGAAGTCTTTTCTGTCGCCCCAAAAGGAAAAAAAAAAAATCGTCATCGAAACGAAAAAAAAAAAAATCGTTTTTTCGCCGCAGCACATTCGCGTTCGGTGTGAAAGGACTCATTACACAAACAGCTGATCAAAAAATAAAACCATTGCGCGAATTATTCATGCGTAAAAATCACGTCCAGTGTGAAAGGGCCTTTAGTGAGCAGAAGAGGCTTCTTTCAAAATCATTCAAAAATCTTAATTATTCAAACTTTTGTCCAGTAGTGTATACTTCCAAGAGCGCAACAACACAAAACAGGTTGAAAAATGGTGACTTTGTCCTTTAAACTAAGGCATTGTGGTCATTCTGACTCTAACCAATCAGATCGCAAGATTCTGCAATTATATACTATCATAACCAATCACAGAATTAAAAATAAAATGGTCGGAAAATGTTGCTAAAAAACATGCAATCATTGCAATTTAAACACAATTCTGACCCAGAATTGCTGGAAACATAAAGTACATAAAGGTTATATGATTTAGAACAATTGCATATGAGGATTTATATCTCATTGTTTGTTCCACCATGTGTTTGGACTCACTCGGCCTAAACCCTGCTGAGCTTAAGCAATGCAATTTCATGTTGCTCAAACTCACAGAACACCCAGTGTTTTTAATAAAAACACATTGCATTTGTGTAAAACACTATTTAATGGTACAATCAAAATGTCTTAAGGCGGTTACAGTTTCACCACATTTATGTGATGACTTTGCTTCTTACTGTGCCGACCACCCAAAAATCTAATCACGGTGTTGTTTGCCTATAAAAGCAGTGACCCGTGAATTCCCAGTGTCAAATGCCTAGGGATGCCCGTCTAGAAAAAAACAAACGCAATCATGCGCTATTAAATCATGGGTCTGGCCGACGGGTCGGCCTCGCTCTGGGCTTCTGGTGCCACGCGTTCTGTTAAAGTCATCATGCTGTTTGAAGGAGCTCCACTGCAAGCTAAATCCCTTTGCATTTTACCTTTGAGACCACGAACCCCTCACTTACTTGAAATTGTCGTCTTCCACGAACTTTTGAAGCTCCTCGATGTAGCGAACAGACATCAAGTACTTCTGCACATGCGGGAGCGTCACAAGGTGATCTGTGAGGAGGAGGAGGAGGGTATATAAACACACATGTATATCAATCTAAAATTCCCCCACAGATTTCACGAAAACGAACTGACCGTATGTGCAGGACACCTGGAGGTCAGAGATCACCCGCAGGATGTTGTTCATCTGATTGGTTCTCTGCTGAGTCTCAATGATGCTGTCAGACGCTGGATAGGCCGAGTCAATGTAAATCAGGTCCAGCAAGTAGATCCCTGTGTGTGAGGAATGGAAAAGACACAGACGCATTAAAACAGAAGTATTAATAACATTTATGGATTCACCGTTATACAAATTTAGGCTGATATGATACTGATAATAATGACCAAAGATGATGTATATCGCCATGAAAAGATTTATTTTGTCATTATCACCAGCTGACTGCACATTTTCTGTCTTATTTAATCCTAAAATAATAATAATAATAATAATAATAATAAGTTAATAAATAAAATGTATTTACTTTAAATATATTTATAATTCATTAATTAATTAAATTGTATTCAATATAAATTTTTAAATTAAAGTATTTTAAATTGTGTAAATAAATATATGTATTTTAATATAATATAATATAATATAATATATTATAATACAATATAATACAATATAATACAATATAATATAATATAATATAATATAATATAATATAATATAATATAATTAATATAATATAATATCTTTATATTTTTATATTATACATAAATGTAGTTTATAAATAAACTTAACATGTCTTTTAGTTCAATTTAAACAATTTGTTTGAAATTATTTAAGCAAATGTATTTAAATGAATAAATAAATAAATGTATTTACATAATTTATAATTTTTTATTGAAATATTATATATTTATATCATCATAAATAAACAGTTTATAAATAAACAAAGTGTTTGGGGAAAAATTATTTCATTTATTTGAATAAATAAATACATAAATGTAAATAATTTATTTGAAATATGTAAATAAATACTTTTTCTTTATTTAAACTTAAAAGTTAGGAAAAATATTTAAATACATTAATTTACTTGAAATGAAAGAAAGGAAGAAAGCTAGCAGAGATACACAATAGTCTTTTTCAGTGCACTACATGCTGGTATCTGTACAGACATCTGCTAATACAGCAGAAATACTCTGTTTACACACGTAAAACTTAAGAATACTTATTTGAAGTCTAATAAAGAGATTGAGATATACAGTAGCACCGTCATGCACGGTTATGCTGCATTACCTCAGTCAATCTGTGATACACATGATACCTATACTGACTAACAAGAACCAGACATATACGGCAGGAACAACTGACTCTCCTGGCATTAATTTTTCCCAGAATGCATCTTAGAAATTACACAACTGCACAGCATCCACAATTACATCATTCTGCAAGTTGTTCAAAGAGTAAAACATGCGATGAGATGAAAAACGATCATGTGGAGATCTGAGGCAGAGAATAACATGTCACATGAGTATCTTTAATATCAGGCTGTGTTTATGATTGAAAGCATACTAGCACTGTCAACACACTCCAGTATAAACTTCACATTGTTCCACTTTCTTTCTTTTTTTTGTGTGGACATAAAATAAGATTTTAGACAAAGTCTAAGCTCCAAATAAGTAAACATCCGTTTGACAATATAAACTAACTACATACATAAACAAATAAATGACTATGAGTTTAAATTATTTTAAACAAAAAAACATGCTTTGGTAGATTATAATTATGATGACAAACATTATGACACATTGAGATTATGAGATACTAATATCATACTAATATCATACTAATATACATATTAATGAGATGAAAGTCAAAATTATGAGATATAAGGTCATAATTATGGCATAAAATGTCATAATTATGACCATTTCAGCTGTCATAATTTAGACTTATGTTACAATTTCAATTTGTCATAATTATGACTTTTTAAACTCCTAATTTCAACTTTTTATCTTCTACTTATGACTTTTTATGTCATGATGATTTATAAAAGCATGTTTTTTTCTTATGTGGTGGTAATGGGACAAATGTGTGTTTCACGGGGGAAGGAAAATAATACAGGACTGTAAATGACATGCAGGTGAGTAGATGATGTACAATTTTGGGTGAACTACTTCCTTTGAATAGATTATCTTCAATTATAAACTAAAGCACATAGTCTGAATTAAACTGGAGAGATGCTGAGACGAGTGTTCAGTGATCCTCAATAAGAACCACTGGAGAAACTCAGCTGTGGAAAGAATGAAGAATGGTTTTCCATCCGGACAGCTGAGGTCTGGAGAGTGAGAGCATCAGAGAGCATGAGGCATTGCTGGAGGAGATGGCATGGCCTCCCGAAACTTCAGAAGGATTTCTCTAATTCACTTCTGCCAGTGTGCACGGCATTGTTCAGAAAAGTTGCTCTAAAACTCTATATACAGCACATGTTAGATGACCAAGTTGTAAGACTAGCATAAGCAGAGTATGCAACCAGTCTCTGCACTTCTTTGTCACTAATTTCCAAGAAAAAAAGATAAATCACATCGTCAGAAACAAACATTTTATTTTAATCAAAGTGCCCCTGTTTTAAATGTCCCTAATTTAGAGGTCTCCTATGTTTACAGGCATCCAAAAAAAAAAAAACACACACACAAAAAAAACCCACTTTAATTTCTCATCATATACGTTGCAACATCAATTCTTTTCTCACTGTGTCTGAAACGGTTCGTTCGAAGATTCGGTCTATTTAAACCCCTCCTTTCTGAGAGCTTCCTTTTCTCTGATTGGTCAGATGGTTCAGTCTGCTGTGATTGGTCGACCACTCACAGCGCGTTTCAGAAACGAAACGCCTTTTGCCATATCTGAATTTTAGCTGCTTTGGCTTCCAATTGTAATGTCTAGAAACAGTACAGGAGTTTTCTTGGATGTTCTTAGATTAAACATAATGAATCTTTCAATGAAAACCCCACATTTATCTTTACTGGGGAAAAAGTGGCTGGTACTTTAGCAAATAAATGTTTCAATGGAAACCACATGGCTGGATTCAAACTGAGAGGAAGTCCTCACAATCTAATAAAAGCATAAACCAAACTAATATATAAAACAAGGCGCGTGCCCTGGTAGTGATTAGCAGAGCATTATTTGAGCAAATGTCCAGGAGGGTTTGTTTAATGTGTTTAATGGTTATTTATGGAGCTCTGGATAAACATCTCCAGGGTGCTTCTCCTCAACAAAACAGATGGAGATGTTCATATAAAGAATCATGTTTTCTGTGCTGTTAACAAACTGATATTTAGATATAAATGACCCGTATCAGTGACACAACATGAGAGACACCTGCACTCATTTCTTTCTTTCTGTCCATCCATCCATTATTCTATCATCCATCCATCATTCTATCATCCATCTATTCATCATCCATCCATCCATCCATCCGTCTACTGTTCTATCATCCATCCATCCATCCATCCACTGTTCTATTATCCATCCTTCCATCGATCCATCTGTCTACTGTTCTATCATCCATCCATCCACCCATATATTGTTCTATCTTCCATCCATCCATCTATTGTTATATCATCAATCCATCTATCATTCTATCGTCCATCCATCATTCTATAGTCCATATATCTATCCATTCATCCATCCATCAATCAATCCATCCGTCTACTGTTCTATCATCCATCCATCCATTTACTGTTCTATCATCCATCCATCCATCCATTCATCCATCCATCCATCCATCGTTCTATCATCCATCCATCTATCATTCTATTGGCCATCCAGCATTCTATCGTCCATATATCTATCCATTCATCCATCCATCAATCAATCCAACCGTCTACTGTTCTATCATCCATCCATCCATTTACTGTTCTATCATCCATCCATCCATCCATCCATCCATCCATCCATCCATCCATCCATCGTTCTATCATCCATCCATCTATCATTCTATTGGCCATCCATCATTCTATAGTCCATATATCTATCCATTCATCCATCCATCAGTCAATCCATCCATCTACTGTTCTATCATCCATCCATCCATCCATTTACTGTTCTATCATCCATCCATCCATCCATCCATCTATCATTCTATTGGCCATCCAGCATTCTATCGTCCATCTTTCCATCCATCCATCCATCCGTCTACAGTTCTATCATCCATCTATCCGTCCATCCATCCATCCATCCATCCATCCATCCATCCTTCTATCATCCATCCATCCTTCTATCATCCATCCATCCATCCATCCATCTATTGTTATATCATCAATCCATCTATCATTCTATCGTCCATCCATCATTCTATAGTCCATATATCTATCCATTCATCCATCCATCAATCAATCCATCCATCTACTGTTCTATCATCCATCCATTTACTGTTCTATCATCCATCCATCCATTCTATCATCCATCCATCTATCATTCTATTGTCCATCCAGCATTCTATCGTCCATCTTTCCATCCATCCATCCGTCTACTGTTCTATCATCCATCCATCCATCCATTCATCCATCCATCCATCCATCGTTCTATCGTTGTTCATAAGAACAACGGTCATAAAGTTCCTAAGAACAAGAATTATTTGAAATAGATTTTTATGTACCATCATAAATGTCTTCTCTGATCAATTTGGTGAATAAAAGTATGAATCTAGACAAGATCAGCTTCACTTAAATGGAAGCAAGTGAAGTAAAGCATATATTTTAACCTAATCCAAATAAAGCAATAAACCATCAGAAATGTAATTCAAGTCGATGAGTTGAGAATACAACATCTCCACACATCAGTTCAATCCCACACTGACCGACGTCGACAGATTCTGAGTCACACTATGGCCACGTCTACACCATGACATCACCACTCAACATGACAGCGACGCCAAGCAACATAATCAACATCTATTCTCTGCCATTGTATTACCAAATCCAGGCTGTTTCCAGGCACAACGTCTGTGAATGGTTCAGTTTCTTTATGAAACACAGAATTTCTTATTTCCTTTTTATATTGGGGTGTTCTTAACTGCAGATTCAGCCGAATGCTTCTGCTAAACAAAGACGGAAACTCTGTTTGACAACATTGGTTGAAGGTTGTGGGAAGCAGTTGCACGAGCAGTAACACACACTGAGTTGGAGTTTCCAGCTCACCTTCTGCCTGGTTTGTGTGATTTTTGTTTAAGGTCATCTTTTGTTTTTCCAGGAAAAAGCTGATGAAGGATTCGCTGATGAGATGTTCAGACTAAACAGGATCAGGGTAAAGCTCTCTGGTTCCCTTAAAAGGCAGCAGTGTGCCATCTTACATAACCCTCATGCACGCTCCTCTTCAGAGTCTTAAAACACATGAAGACCTGTCGGATCCAACAGATCCTTTCTTCTATTGCAACATTCACCTTGGACGGCACAGCTCAGCATCATGTGTTGTTCTTATTACACAATCAGAGCCGTTTGCCCAAAGAGACCATGAAAACGTGCTGAAGCAAAGCTCACAAAATTGCTGTTTGCTTCCAAGTCTGATCATCCAACACAAACCAGGTCTTTGCACAACGAGCTCTGGGTTTGATCATCCCAATGCTCTTTGTCTGATGTGTTTTATAGCTACACGTCTGCACAAGTTACTATCTTAGATAAAAAAGTTATGTTCTTGCAATCCAGACTGTTTGGATTGTTCCTCTTAATTCTGAGCCTAACAATGAGTGAACATTTGTTATGCATAATCTTACATGCAAGTGACAAACAAATACAATTATCAAATTGTTAATTGCAATTTGTAGGGCTATTAATCATAAGCAAAATGACGGTCCTAACCACATCCATGAAGCAAACCAAACCAGCACTGAACAACAATGAAATACATAGAGCACTGATAGAAAAAGAAGTCTTGATGATTTATAAGCGCTGAAACATCTTTAAACATGTTTGACAAAACTGCAGCCAGGCAATGAGCTCATCCAACAGTTTCCATACACACAAACCAGTGTCACTAATTAAAAACAAACACCATACTGACTGACCTGTAAGGGAAATATATCAAATAATAATATATCAAATATATAATTTAAATGAATGCCATTGATAACTTTATTGTATTGTACCAGATAAGCACTGCTCTGACTGTAAAAATGTGAAAGACATACTTTTAGGGTAGGGTTTACCAAACTAAACCCAATAATTAATTAAATCATAAAATATCAAATAAAATAAAAAAATAAAAATAAAACACTTATTAAAAGGATAAATGTTTCATGTGTTTACCTGCATGTTGTGTGACCATTAAACGACATCAGAGAACCATGAACGTACTGTATTTTACTGAAATATTATGTTTTAAATTTACTGAAATATAACATTTTAAAACATAATTTCAGGCGGGCTTCAAGTAAATGTTAAATGTTTAAAATGTCAATAAGGTTTGGCTGGTAAAAAAGTTCCCGCTTTAGGTGTTAACGAAAACTTTTGCGTAAATCATTATTGGAGTGTGTTTTACAAGAAAATACTATTTCAATCTTTCACATTTAATTCAATCTGATACCTGCCATTTCTTTGTAATTATTTGGCAGCTATTTCTGAACGAAAATGGTAAATCCTACACCATATTTCACCATATTCAGTGTAGTCCCCTCGAAGGTACATCTTTGTACCTTGTCTACCAATAAAGGGCACATAGTACCTTAAGGTAGAGGTTTTCAAAGTAGGGTCCATTACCCATAGCCAGCTATAAACCATATTTCAAGTTTTTTTTATCATCTGAAACGTGCTAAAATTAATATTCCAAAGTGCCAATGCATTTAACATCAAATAAGCAAAACTTAGATACATAAAAGTAGACACTTCAAGGTTTCTATAGATATATTTTTCATGTCTGTGCGACAAGTAGGCAGTACTATCTGCTGAGTTTTGGTTCATTTTTTGTTATGTGCTTCAGGAAGAAGTTCACAGAGATCGAAACGGCAAATGTATTTAGTTTGTTTTCTTTATTTTACAAAAGTGGCCTGTAGCCTATTATTAACAAGTAGGCCTGCATTTACAATGGGGACCATTTGCACTGATAATTCAAGCACAGTATGTTCATTACTCTCACCCACATTAACTTTGAGCAGGTTAATAATTAATAATTATGAGCAGGTCTATCATATAAAGGGGTCCTTGACTCCAAGAAGTTTGAAAACCCCTGCCTTAAAGTATTAATATTCACCCTTTAGGGGTAAATAACACGCATAGATTTACTTTTGAGGGTAATGTCTCAAAAAAGGATAAATTTGTTAATTTTGAACCCTGTTTTGGATGTGACAGTACTTTCCAAAACACTGAAACACACACACAGCTGTAGGGGCAAGTACTGTACATATGAAGTCCTGGATTTGATAACAATAAAAATCCACCAACGACAAACACACCAACCGTGCCTGTGGCTTTTGGGAAAGACCTGCACTGAATCACTGCAGAACCGGACAGAAGGGATGTCATGTTATTCTCTGGCCAATTATGTATAAGTGCGCCAATTTTATGGCTAATTTTAAAGTATGAGCTCCTTTCAGAATGCATTATCATCTTCATGTGCAATTATCAGCTCTGTCTCACGTCACATCCCAAGACAGCGTTCATGTGAACATCCCAGAGAGGACTGAGCGAGCGATCGGGAGACATGTGTGCATTGCAGAGGATATGATGTAGTGGTTTGTTTTGAGGCTCTACCATCTCCATGTAAACACTTGAAATCTTATCAGATGAGTCACAACACAGATTTCTTTGACCAAATGAATAAAGAATAAGCATGCTGTTCTAGTTAGAGAGACTTTTCACCATGAACTTAACAAATAAACATTGCACAGGCTCTCAAGAGTGTCTATATAACGTGTTTGCCGTAAATTGTTTCCATTAAAAGCCATTACGTCCTTTACAAGAATTTACGCATCCATAGTTTCACCTGTAAAATAACTAGAGATTTACCTCAATCCAGAGTGGTTTCTATGTGCAAGTCGCCACGACGATGGTAGAATGTTGTGAGTGGTTGCCAGGGAGTTGCTATGCAGTTGCTAAAGTGTTCTGAGTTGTTTATAGTGTGTTTCTGTGTGGTTGCAAGACAGGTCAGAGTGTTTTTTTGTTTGTTTTTTTGGTACAAGTGAAATGTTACAAAGAAATATGGATGAGAGAAAGATGGTTATTCAGGTTTGGCCCTTAATCCTCCTTGTAAAAGTTAAAACATTGATCAGTGGCTGAGGAGAAGCATTCTTGTAATACTACAATCTAAAACAATGTTACTGTGTGTTTTGAGCATCTGTCTAGCAGTCTTGTTCATAAACTGCACATGATGAATCATAGCTTGTGTCTGATCAGCATCTGTTTTTAAAACTCATGGCAAACTCAAGGCGGAACTGTCACAGACGGACTATTGTGTATTCAGTCACATAAATCACACCAAAATCCCTTTTATTAATGTCTGTCAACAAACCTGTGCATATAATAAATACCTAAAAATAAAAATCCTCTCATGGAATGTTTATTGATTTTTAACTCAAGGCATTTTTATCTGTACTAAAACAAAATGGTTTTATGGTTGCTCTTTATTTTACAGAACAACTTACTGTGTATTTACCTAAGAAAGTACTGGTTATTATAAGGTAACTACATGGGTTAAGGTTAGGTTTAGGGGCAAGTTCAGAGTTTGTATCTAGTTATTACCCAGTTATTGCAATTACAATAAGTACATACTGTAGTGTGCAGATGGGGAACAGGACTGTAAAATAAAGTTCTTATCTTAAAGAAAAAGCATATTTGCATTCAAAAAGGATGCATCCAATTAATCAATGGCAACAGTAAAGACATTGATAATGTTACAAATTATTCCTATTTCAAATCAATGCTGTTCTCGTGAACTTTCTATTCATTAAAGAATCTTGGAAAAAAATGTACGATTTCCACCTAAATATGAAGCAACACAACTGATTTCAAGATGGATAATAATCAGAAAAACATCAAATCACCATATTATAATGATTTCTGAAGGATCATGTGACAAAGACTGGAGTAATGATGCTGAAAATTCAGCTTTGAGAACAAGAATAAATTACATTTTAACATATTGCAATAAAAACGTATTTTGAATTGTACAAATATTTCACAATACTACTGTTTTTACTAGTTCTGTAAAGCCGATTAATCACAATATGAGTGTATATACTATACAGTATAATATATACACAAATTTATTGTAATGTACACAAACTTTTATGTTAGATGCGATTAACCGCGATTACACTAGTTTTTACCATATTTTTGAACCAATAAATAGCAGAAGAGATTTATTTCATAAAACATTCTTCTATAATGACAGTTTGTCCCTTTTATGGCTGCAAAGTTTCAAGCAAAGTACCATGTAAACTACCCTTAAATTATGACAAAAAGCATTTCATGCATAATTTTTTTTTGTTTTGTTTTTTTGGGTGAATTATTCTACACTGTGTCCTGGAAGACTAACTACAATGCCAGAGTTTTGAGTGATGATCCATTATCTGTGTTTAAATGCAGGATGTTTACTTCAATTATGTTAAGAATGACTCAATTACTTCACTTTGACCTCAGTTACTTTAAGACACCGCGACACCAGCAGTTATTTCACCCACAGATAATGACCTCCTCATGTGGCCACATGAAGACTCCCGCTGGAAACGGCCACTCTCCCCACACTCAGCAGCTGAATGACCTCTGAAGCAGCTCATTACACTGCCGCTGGTTTTCACATCACCACTAAAACATCATAAACAAACAAACTTTCCAAACATGGGCAGTGTGGCTTGGCAAACCCCCTGTCCTATAACCGTAAATCAATCCAATAAATGTGCCGGCCTGTACCGGACACGGCTCCCCTGCTGCAGATAAATGCACACAGGTTTGTGTCCAGGACTGAAGGAATGAGCCAGTGAACTGAGCTCTGCCAAACTGTGCAGGAGCTGACGTCCATTCCAGACCCCAACATTTACTGGACACAATGGTCAACAGACAGAGCAAAGCTGATTAACTAGAATGAGAAAATGAAAAACAGCGAGAGAGAACAGAAGGTGATGAGTAAAACAGACAATGATTTAACATCTCTGAAGGGGCATTCACCCAAAAATATTATTGACTCACCCTCATGTCTGCGTTGGTTCTCACGTTTGTCATATACATGACGGGAATATGCAGAATAGAGAATGAAAAACTGAAAATTTCCAGTGAATTTGGAAAAGAGATATTATGGAAAAGAGATATTATCTTGTCTGGTGTTACCTTGTGGTTATTTATTTTATTTATTTTGCGATAGATACTGCAATATGAAAATGTAAATTTGATACTGGACTAATTTTGTCCCTTATAGGTCTACAGGAATGCACAGTTTTGATTCATGCAAATAGGAACATTCATTCTCAATATGATCAGGCCTTCAGACTGCCATGATATTCGTGTGAAATCAAAGGCTGAGATAAGGCTGTGTGATTAGTTTATCTTTAAAGGGGGTGGGGGGGGTACAATGGTGTTTCATGTATTCAGAGTTGTTTACAGTGTTAAAGAGATGGATTCTCATGCTAAACATGGGCAAAGTTAAAAAAAAAATATTTTGGACGAATAACGGAGAAATGAAAGCGTAAGCGAAAGTTCTACTAGAAAGACTCTACTGTCACGTCATTAATTCACAATTACACGCTACCAATCACAGCCTGACATCAAATATATAAGACTGTTCTTACCGCCCCATTTTGTTGCCTGCAGGTGTCGTAGTAAAGTTTCAGCTGCCAATTACGCTTCCATTCAATTCGCAGAAACAGACGTTCACTTACTCGCGTTTCGATTCCAATCATAACAACACAAGTCATATCGTTGATTTGATCTCAGCTCTCAGCAACTTTCGCGGTGCGCGAGTGCGACACGCTTGTGTAGGAAACAAGGACGTGGCGGCTGAAATTTCACGAGAGACGATCTCTTCACAGGGTAGTTCAAGGCTTTTACGTTGGTAGGCGCTTCCAGCGGCCACTGTTTACATGTTCCCATTACTATGATTAAACTTCATTCAGGTAAGTATAAACTTGCTCTTCTGCTCCCTTCATCAGTGGTAAAGATCAAATGGTGACTATGGTGAAGTGGTAGTTTTCTTAAACTGCCGATACATGTAGGCTACAGCAGTCTGCAACGCAACATACTCACTATAACGCTTTAAAAAGTAGGGCTGGATAGCTCGCTGAATGGGTTGTAGTAAGTGTAAACAAAGATTCACGTAACTGATTTCCTCAGCGAGCGCAGAGGTAATCTGTTTTTAGCGTTGTCGATTCCACCCACTCATGGGTAGTTGCAAAATTCTAACAACTGGGTTGCTGAATAGATTTAAATTAAGCTTAAGAGCAACTAAGTTATTAAATCGGCTTTATGTATGCCATATTCACAGTCCGCGCTCCTCATCTGCTCATTCACCACGTGAGAGTGCCTTCTATCTTAAAGGAGCGGTAACTGTTTTACGCCCTTCTCTGATTTGGTATTGCTTCGGCATTTATGAGATGTTTTAGCCAAATCACTTCCCGACCGCCGGGAAAGTTATTATTTAAAAAGGGTTGTAAAAATTTGAAAATGAAACATATAAATATGTCCATATCATAAAGAGAAGCTGAACTTTAAAGCAAGTTGGTCATTGGATATTATGCGTATGCCGTTGTAGACATGGTTATGAAGGGTAGGAGTTATATGTTGCAGGAGTATTTAATACATTGGAAGTAAGTGATACATTTACGGTGCTCTACAACTGTTCTACTGTTTTCTTTTTCATATCAAGATCTTTTAATACTTATATTTAAATTATTCACTTACATAAATATGGTACAATCGCTGTAATACAAATTTTCTCGGTGTCTACTTAATCCACCGATATGTGTCATAGAAATATACATTTATAGGTAGTTGATATTAAATGTACAAAGGCAGACTAGGATTCTCAGGTCAAATGTCACAGACTAAAACGTGCTTAACACCGTAGAACTATCCGTTACAAGTTTAGACCATACAATTCAAACCAATAGCCAGACAAATCACAGTCAAGAAGACTCGAGTGACATTATATTTACTCATCTGTATGATTTAAATGTTCACTTATTTTTCTGTTCAAGGGACTCCCTTGGTCGCCATGGCCAGTGATCTCTCGGCTGTGAATAAAACTTCACTCATACAAGAGCAACTAGAGAGTAATGTCAGGCGTGCGCTGCACAGCTGAGAAATACATTCTACGCTTTAAGTCAACAACAGAATATCTAGAGTGATTGAGGTTGTATTTTATCGGTATGCATCACCTTACTTCAGGTAAGTATCGAACTAATATTAATAAGAATACGATTTAATGGTTATTTAAAATGAGTGAAGAAAAAAAAAAAAAACAAAAAAAACAAAACAAACATGTATCTCTTCAAGGCAGGCTCATCTCTCATCTGTTATCACTGGCACTCAGTACTAATTAAGCGATCCGATCAGTCGCTTTGCTTAATCCAGCTAGACCGTATATATCAGAAGATTCCCTTATTTCCCATCCTGATCACGGCCAGTTGTTCCAGTTGTTGCTCTACAACTACAAAATCGATGTGTGGTGGGTACTTCAGTGTCCCCAGGGTGCGTGTGAGGGGTTTTGCTTGGAATGCCCCAAAGATATTTTAATATACTGTTCTGGAATTGTCATTGCATTCTGTTTTGATATGCTATAGATCATATTCCGGGAGCTGGATTTATGTGACTTCGGGGTTTGTGATGCCACTAATCCAGAGGGAGTGCCGCTCAGTCTCTCTTAGCGTTGTTGCAGCCCTTTAAAATCATCCTCTTTAAATTAAGTCTTCCATGCTTGAAGTTTGAGCGTTGTAACTTTTCAGATGTTGTTTATGCTTTAACAGCAACATTACAGAAAAGTGGAATTCATTTAACCCCTCTTTTATTACTTCCCATCCGTTATGGTCTCTTCTCTTCCTATTTTCATATTCAGATTGTAGCCTACTAAATGCTCAACAAGCCCTCTCAACCCAAAATCGAGGTTAATTTCTTCGCTAGCTACTGGTGGTGGTTAACGATCCATACATTTATCATACTTCCGCTTTTCGCTGCTAATTCTGATTAGTTATACACGCAGTCAATTTCTTTATCTCGTTCTTTACCGTCATCTCAGCCCATAATTGATTAATGAGTATAGCTTTGTAAAAATACCATAATAACAACACTCCAAGGTTATTCGTATCCCTGCTTGCTTATGTCTATCATGACTTTCTTTTGCTTGCTTTCTTCTTTGGCTTTCTTTGGCTTGCTTTCTTTCTTTGGCTTTGGCAAGCCTTTGGCTTGCTCAGTTAGGGATATTTTGGGGATATTTAATTAGAATTTTATCAGTCAATAAATTTCACTAGAAACAAACCTTGTTGTATTATTTTAATTTAATACCATGAAGCTGCTTTGATACAGTCTGTATTTGAAAAGCGCTATACAAATATATTTGACTTGACTTTCGTTTCTGATATCTGCAATAATTCTAAGTCTATCGCGGCTTCTGAAATTCTACGATTACTGTTTTTTTATGGCCAATCGTGGCCTATTTCATTAATGCTATCGAAGCTTTCGACTTAATTTTGTTCTCGACGCATGAACTCTGCCTATCGAGGCATCACTAGTATGAGCTTTCATGATTGTACTCTAAAGGCAAATATTTCATGGTCGATCGCGACCTTAGTTCATAAACGCATATCGTAGCTTTCCTGATTGTAATCATCTTAATGTCATATCTCTGCCTATCGTGGCTCCTCCGAAAAGTCGCCCTGGCTTCAGCCTTTATCATTATAAATGTAAGGTCAATTATGGACCTATTTTCCGATCACTGGTTTTGTTTCATGGCTAAACGTAGCCTATTACATTAATGTTATCAAAGCTTTCGACTAATCTTGGTTCTGATGTATGGCATCGGCCTATCGGGGCATCGGCCTATCGGGGCATCGGCCTATCGGGGCATCGGCCTATCGAGGCATCGGCCTATCGAGGCATCACTATTGAACAAGCTTTTATGATTGTACTCCAAAGCCAAATATTTCATGGTCGATCGCGACCTTAGTTCATAAACGCATATCGTAGCTTTCCTGATTGTAATCATCTTAATGTCATATCTTTGCCTATCGTGGCTCCTCGGAAAAGTCGCCCTGGCTTCAGCCTTTATCATTATAAATGTAAGGTCAATCATGGGCCTATTTTCCGATCACTGGTTTTGTTTCATGGCTAAACGTAGCCTATTACATTAATGTTATCAAAGCTTTCGACTAATTTTGGTTCTGATGTATGAACTCGGCCTATCGAGGCATCGGGCCTATCGAGGCATCGGGCCTATCGAGGCATCGGGCCCATCGAGGCATCGGGCCCATCGAGGCATCGGGCCCATCGAGGCATCGGGCCCATCGAGGCATCGGCCTATCGAGGCATCGGCCTATCGAGGCATCGGGCCTATCGAGGCATCGGGCCCATCGAGGCATCGGGCCCATCGAGGCATCGGGCCCATCGAGGCATCGGCCTATCGAGGCATCGGCCTATCGGGGCATCGGCCTATCGAGGCATCGGCCTATCGAGGCATCACTATTGAACAAGCTTTTATGATTGTACTCCAAAGCCAAATATTTCATGGTCGATCGCGACCTTATTTCATAAACGCATATCGTAGCTTTCCTGATTGTAATCATCTTAATGTCATATCTTTGCCTATCGTGGCTCCTCGGAAAAGTCGCCCTGGCTTCAGCCTTTATCATTATAAATGTAAGGTCAATCATGGGCCTATTTTACGATCACTGGTATTGTTTCATGGCTAAACGTAGCCTATTATATTAATGCTATCGAAGCTTTCGACTAATCTCGGTTCTGATGCATGTACTCAGCCTGTTGAGGCATCAGCCGTCGAGGCATCACTATTGAACAAGCTTTCATGATTGTACCCTAAAGCCAAATATTTCATGCTGATCGCGGCCTTCATTCATAAACGCAAATTGTAGCTTTCCTGGATGTTATCATCTCAACGTCTTATATCTGCCTCTCGTGGCTCCTCGGAAAGTCGCCCAGGCAACAGCCCTCATCATTTATAGATATGGTCAATTACGAACCTATTTTATGATCACTGTCATTGTTTCATGGCTAAACGTAGCCTATTATGTTAATGCTATCGAAGCTTTCGACTAATCTCGGTTCTGATGCATGAACTCAGCCTATCGAGGCATCACTATTGAACAAGCTTTCATGATCATCGCAGTCAATCATGGCTTCTTGCTTTATTTCGATCTTTACGTCAACTCAGCCCATAGCTGATTAATGTAGAATAGCTTTGATGAAAATACCATATTTAACGCTTCAAGGTTATTCGTATTCCTGCTCGCTTATCTTTATCTTGACTTTAATTTTGATAGCTGCAATATGTCTAAGCCTATCGCGGCTTTTGAAACTCTACAATCATTTATTTATTTATTTATTTATTACGGCCAATCGCGGCCTAATTCATTAATGCAAATTACATTTAATCTCGGTTCCGATGTATAAACCCAGCCTATCGAGGCTTCAGCCTATCGAGGCACTAACCTATCGAGGCTTCAGCCTATCGAGGCACTAGCCTATCGAGGTACTAGCCTATCGAGGCACTTGCCTATCGAGGTACTACCTTATCGAGGCACTAGCCTATCGAGGCACTTGCCTATCGAGGTACTATCTTATCGAGGCACTTGCCTATCGAGGCACTTGCCTATCGAGGTACTATCTTATCGAGGCACTTGCCTATCGAGGCACTAACCTATCGAGGTATTAGCCGATCGAGGCATTTGCCTATCGAGGCTCTAATCTATCGAGGCATTAGCCTATCGAGGCATCACTTTTAACGAGTTTACGATCGCATTTCAGTCAAATATTCATGGCCAATCACGGCTTTACATTAACGCACATCGTAGCTTCCGTGATTGCATCATCCCAATACGTTATCTCGGCCTATCGTGGCTACTCTTAAAGGACAGCATTATCATTTATTAAGGTAAGGTCAATTGTGGTCCTAATTTTAAGTAAGATGGGACTAATGCATATGCTATTGAAATTTGTTCTCATTTATATTTTATTTCTCTCTTGCTTCATACCTCGGATGTAGGCTATATGCATCTTAAAATCTCAGCCTATCGAGGCTTCATTTAAAATCTCCACCACAAGTTTCGCGGCCAGACGTGGCTTTTGTTCTTGGTTTAAAGATGATTAGCTTAGTTCACATATAGTGTCATTTCCACACTCGATCTTGGTTAAGTTACTAATCAATCATCTTTATCTCAGTGTATCTCGTAGTTATAATTTCTCACATATAGATATTCACATTAAATAAGCATTAAAGAAGTTGTCTAATTGTCTTTACTATTTTACTAATTCTCCTGCATGCTTTTCAGAATCCTCATAGGTACGTACGGAATTCATCTCATATTTCTTTTTTTGGGGGGTAGGCTCCGCCCCTGCCTCTATCATCAGGCAGGACCTACAAGCTAACTTTCAGACCCGGACGGAGGACGGGGCCTACGCCAAAGAACTGAGACGGAGCTTGTCGTGCATCTATTTTATTTTGTCTGTAAAACCTTTCATAAAATAAATTCTATCTCATTCGAGAATCCTCCTGAGTCTTTTTGGTAGAATTTCTGTGCCGAAAATCTTACTTCCGGGTTGGTACAAGTTTCGGCTGTTTTTTTTCGATCGTGGATCTAATGACGTAGATGAGAGTGGAACTCCTTATATGAGCATTTCTCCCGGAAAAGCTCGCCCGCGCACACGTCGACCAGAGGAGGGCGAGACCGCGCACATCAACGCGCTTCAACAAGAAATCATCGGCAGCCAGCGCTGCATAGGATTTGTTCAAGAATGTCTCCAAAAAAGTGTGTTTTTGGATGTGAGGGAAAGCTTACCGTGTTCAGCTTTCCAAAGAACCCAGTGTTACAGGAACAGCGGATGCAGTTTGTTTTTCCGGGGCAGCAACGGAGTGTACCAAGTGCGGTTGTGTGTTCTGGTCATTTCAGTGACGAATGTTTTATTAACAAGGCCCAAGTCGACGCTGGATTTGCAAATCGTTTACTATTAAAACGTGGAGCGGTCCCAGTGATAAAAGACCCCATTCATGTAAGTACAACTGGATCAGATTTCTGTCTTTTGCTGGAAATCAACTCTACCGCTTGACTCTATAGCTCCGCCTCCAGGACCTCGGCTTTTTCCGGAGAGAATCAGAAAGCTGTATTTTTCTTTCATAAATATAATAAAACTAAACATTTTTTGGAGATATTAAAGATGCACTATTACTCTATAGGTACTCAAGATTAACATGGAATTAGGTGAAACTGTGCATGTTATGTACCCTTTTAATCACTCATATAGACAGAATTGTTTTTTTGTTTTTTTGTTTTTTTAGTGAAAGGGCAAATGAAGTCTCCATTCACCCATTTGCTGAAACCAGCAACACAGGAAAGGTCACGGGGTCACAGTAGCACCTGTCAATCACCAAACACAATTCAACCCTTCTAACTGAAGGAAATTGAACTAATGAGAAAAGAGCTTTTAAAGGCACACTATGCAGCTTTCCATTTTTGTCAAACAGCGACCCCTAGAGTCGCTGTGGAGTACTTGTATTTAACGTTACTCTCGTAAATACCACTCGCGCAGAGCCGTCTCTGCACTCACGGCCTGATCCCCTCCCCCCTGTATACTGGTCCCTGTTCAGTCGGATGGAAGCTGTAATGAGTGGAAATAAGGTGTGGCCCCTTTAAGAGCTGCGCGCGCCCTGTTGAACTGTCATCGGCAGTCTGTGTTGTATGTGCACCTCGAACACCCGTATGCGGGTTATTTCAGTTTGATGCTCATTCTTATCCTACTTTTGTTTATCAAGTAAAGATGTGGATGGTAGAACGGGTGACAGACAGTTACACGAGTTTGACTGGGGAATAAAGTGCAAGTTGTGAGATGCCAATCGCCTCCGTGAGTCTGTCTGGCTCTCGGTAATAACTTCATCTGTGAGCTATCCCTATTTCTCCTCCTGACAGAACGCGTTACAAAGCGTCGGACATCGAACAGGCACAGATAACCTCTGAAGATGTCTACTAGTCCATCAACATATGGACTAGTAGAGTCCCGCCGGTAGGGTTGGGTATCGTTTCATTTTTAGCGATTCCGATTCCGATTCTGCTTATCGAATCCGGTTCTTATCGATTCTTGTTTCCGATTCCAATATTTTTTGGAGGGAGAAAAAAAAAGGGCAAATACTTGAAGAAAAAGTTATTTATTCATTCAAAGTTATTTATTCATTTAATTATTTATTGAATAGACTTGAGAGATTCGGTCAAAAACGGCGAATCATTCATTCACTAAACAAGTATTTATGAGACAAATTAATATTGGTTTGAATTAATTATTCAAACTTTTTTTTTTTTTTTTAAATAGACTATTAGACTAAACATGTTATTCTGAGTAGTTGTCTGATGTATGTAATCGTGATCTCCATTTTAAACAAAACAAAAATGATTTTAACCCACATAGATTCCTGAATTAGGGACCGTTCACATATCGCGTCTAAAAATGCATGGAAAAGCACGGCCACGGCGCTTTCTCCTTCTTTCCACAAGCGCTTGCGTTCCCGTGGCGTCTGTCGTTGCTATGCAACCCAACCATTCAGAAATAAAAACCCGCTGTTCAGATATGATCAGCTGTTCAGCCGAGCGTTTGATGTTACAGAAAGGTCGGTTGGTTTTTGTCACTTGACCTGCGCACCGCCTGCGCCATTCTGAAAAGTTGAGATTTTCGCGCGCGCCTGCAAAAACGAGTGCCACGCACCGTATGCTTGTTGCGCCCACAGCCCATGTCGCTTCTATTATGAACGTGCTTGCCGCACGCCTACATTTGAAATAACGGATAGTCAGGAATCGATAAGAGGAATCGAAATGCGTGCGTCTTATCGAATACCCGTTTTTTGGGAATTTGTTACCGGTTCTAAAATGGAACCGGTTCTCGATACCCAACCCTACCCGCCGGCCCAAAGTTGCAAGTGTGGTTTTTCGGCTCACAGGCGCTTGGGGGATGCGAGACGACCACCATTCAACCCGAAAAAAGTCATATAACTATTCCAATGACTCCGAAGCTGATCGGTTAAGGTAAAAAAGTTACTTAGTGCACCTTTAAAGGGAACCCTTTTATGCCCCTTTTTTTGTTTTTGGGCTCTACTAGAACAGGTTTTCATGCTTAAATGTTCCAAAAGCACATTATTTTCCCCATATTCCCCATTGTTGCAGCTCGTCTTTTCCCAGTCTGTCAGTAACGCTCTGTTTAGTTCCTGTCTCTATGAAGCCCCTCCTTCTGAAAAGCACAGTGTGCTCTGATTGGTCGGCTGGACCAGTTTGTTGTGATTGGTCAAGCTCTTTGAGCGTGTTTGAGAAATATCGTGATTAACAACTATATTGTCATACCTAACTCAATCAGGCCCCACACCTTTATTTTGCGTATGCTTTGGGCGGGAATTGTTTAAATGAGGAATATTGTGACGTGTTCGTTCCCGGAAGAAAACTCAAGACTACAATGGAGGCGTTTCAGGGCATACAGAAACAGTGACACTGATATAGAGAATAACTCCCTTCGGAGTGAATATCTAACTTGACAGACCTTTTTAATTTTTCAAAAGCAATATTACACACTAAAGAAAGTTACACAACTTCTTCATCTGTACTGTAAAAGGATGTTGATTATATAATGGTCATCATTATTACTGTATCAAAAAAACAAAAACTAAAAACACCACAACTTTATTCAGTGCAAAAGCTGGCATAATTCTCAGGAATTTTATAGTTTAGCCACACAGCTGCGAGCAATATCATCTCAAAACTATTTAGTCTAAATTACGACTGCTACACCGCAATGAAACATCATCATTCTCACAACACACAAAATTCATTAACGCTAATCCGTATGACGTTCCATGCAGTCATTCCTCCGCTGGGAAAACGCGTGTTAATGACAGACCGGTCCAAAAGATCAGCTTCTGATTGTTGAAGATTTGTGCTTGATTTTTGTAACCATACACAGATCCTCAGTGCTTCCAGCTGGATGTCCCACACACGGCTGAGGTAGACGTGACCCTGTGTTTACAGCAGTTATTCTGCAGGGAAGGGATACAGCCCGTGCACGACTCCTGGGACTGTAGTGGGAATTGCGTAACATCAGCTGACAGCTGTTGGGATTTGTGAGCTTTGGGTCTGCAAGGATTCAGCCCATCACAGTGAATTCATCAGGACAATCCCAGTCGACAACATACCTCAACCTACGTTGACACATACTTAAACACATTTATACTATCGGTGAGCTGGTGTGCCGCACAACACTGGCAGAAAACATAAATGAAAACATAAATGTAGTTTTTGTAGTTTGAACAACTGAAAACATATCCCATAAAATCTTAAACTTTACGTACTGTATGTGGCTTGAAGTGTTACTGAGAAATCATATCAGAACTTCTGCAACTTTCATGTAAAAATTATAACCTATGCAGTGACACTGAAAACCAAGAAAAGGTCTGTGAAAATCTAAAATAACCTTTTAATAACCTAATAATACTTTTGCATAAGTGTGCACACCCTTTTATAATTGGGTAAGCGGCTGTGTTCAGAATGACAATCATCAAGCTCATGTGAAACAGAACAAACCTGTCTTCACCTGAAGTAACTCTGATTAACACCAAATAAACCTCAGCTGCTCTTGTAAGATTTTTTTATTTTTTATTATAAGAGCCATGGGCCACAAAGAGCTCATGAAGCACCAGCGAGATCACATTGGTGAAAGGTATTGCTCAGGTGAGGGCTACAAAAAAACATGTCCAAGGCATTAGCAATACCATAAAACAGCGAAGTCATCAACAAGTATGGCACAACAGTGACATTAGAGAACAGCGCATCCCTCCAAAATTGATGAGAAGACAAAGAGAAAACTGGTCAGAGACAGGATTTCGCATACAAATCTAGTCTAATCTTTTCCTCATCAAAACAGTCCAACTGTTAGCACATCCATCCACACAGGTGTGTGTATCTGAGCGACTCGAGGCTCAGCTCTGCGTGACGCTGCCGATTAGCATGCTGACAAGTTAAAGCAGACTGAGTGTTACGACTCTACAGGGAGAGGGAAAGATGTTTGAGTCAATAAGTCTGAGCTGTCAGGTGATTTTTCAAGTGTGTGTTACAAGGGTCAAGGGAGCCGAACCACTCTGAAATGGCCAACGGCACCAATGTTGACTCTACAGAACCATTTGTGCCCAAGTGCCTGTGATCAGTCACACGTTCAGATATGAAAACAAACAAATTAACCCAGAAAACCCACATGCAATGAATTAGCCTGGCATGTGGCCCCAAATGAGCCGAGGGGCAATTTTATTCCCGTTTGAAGGCGTAATGGACACGGTTTGATCTCTCGAGTGTTTCCAGCATGAAGGACAGCCGTGTTCGGAGCGGCCGATGAAGATGGATATAATAACAGGTTTGTTTGGGCTCATGCTCGGCTAATGAGCTGACATCATGCCTGGATGCTTTTCTCACCGTTTTAAAACAGTAGTGCTTGCTAAATAAAGAGCCAGGGTAATTTCAGGTGGTTAACCTTTGATTTCCATACTGGATAAAAGATGGAGATCTGATTTTTGGTGCAAACCAGCCAGTTTCCAGGTCTATTTGCTATGGGTTTTATTGCACTTTTCGCACCACATGCACCATTAGAGCTTCAGGCGATGGGAGCCTGGACTCCAGTCGATGGGCAATAAAAATAAAACAAGTATGATGAACTCACCACATGGAGAGGGATTTAGAGAAGACTATCCTTGGAACGAGAGGAGAGACCCTACTCATAAAACAATCCCCTACATGCTAGAGTGTTCACTATAAAAAAAGCACATATAATTGGGTGAAATAGTAGCCAAGCTCACAGTCAAAACATAAACACAGAGCTGAGCGTGTAATTGCTGAGAGAAGATTATATATGCCGTGTCACATGTGCAGTGTTTTTATGCATGTTTCTTTATGTTTTTCAGATGTTCTTGATTACGCTGGAAGATTATTGTACATTAGAAATATTTATTAAAGGGATAGAACATTTTGATTCTGTCATCATTTACTCATGTCATGCTCATGTCATTCCAAACCCATTAGACTTGATTAATCTTCAAAACACAAACTAAGAAATGTTAAATATCATTGTGCATCCTTTGAAAGTCCAAATAACTTAAACTTAAGAGATCCAAAAAAGGAGTGAACAATGAATCTATTTGAATTAAGCGGTTTAATTCAAGTGTTGTGAAGAGACACGATCGTTTCATATGATGAACAGATTTAATTCAGGCTTTTATTCACATATGAACACACATGAAACAGAAGCTCATGGGTGTGTCATGTTCGTATGTCACACGCTAAAACAAACTTAATTGGTTCTCATGAATCACACACATACACACACACACACACTTCCATGTTTATTTTATGTGATGTGCTCTATGTATGTGTGCCGATCAATGTTTAGATGTAAATAAAAGCCTAAATTAACTCTGTTCATCAAATATAATCATATAAAATCCTGTTGTGTGGGAGGTAATGTTATCAAAAGTACAGATTTTATTGATTTTTTTTAAATGTGACGATACCAGCATCACACATTTTGAGGATTCTTAAACACCTCTGATTAGCCATTGTGTTCACGCGCTCAACGCTCATATGTCTGTGATTGGCTACAATGATAAACCCGAGCGATTACACAGATACACACACGGGAGAGTTTGAAAGCAGGCGTCTCAGCAGATCCCTAATATATCCACTGTTAGATAGACCCGCTGATAGACGCCTGCTTTTAAACGCTTCTGTGTGTATCTGTGTTGAGCCTCAAGCCTCAAGGTTATGAATAAGCTTGAGTGTTCCAAAACAATGACAAAATTCACATTTAGGAGATGGAAGCATTCAAAATTTATAGTCTCTCGCTTCCACTAAAATGAATCACAGATTTTTATGACATCACCGCAGACTTCAGCTTCTCATCACATCTTCTGTCCAATCAAATGCGCTCTAGAATCTAAAGCATCCCGATCCCTATGCTATAAATATCACCTGGCAAAGCGGCAGTGGCTGGCTGTTGTACCTGTACGTTCAGTAGTACACGTCTGCTCAGTATCACCTGCACGTGCTCATCACTTCTCTCAGCACAACACGTCTCAGTTCAGTGAACTCTCTGAGATACTAGAGTAACATACTCTGGGATATTGGTTTATTTCGAGTCGGAGGGCCTCTCAGGCACGTCCGAAAGCGAGTAGCTTTAGAAAACTGAGGATCAGTGGCAGCGCTGACTCAAGACGCAAACTGTTTTGAACGGTTCAGTTTGATTTGGTGAACTGGTTCGACCGATTCACTAAAAAGAACTGGTTCAAAAGAACGATAAATTCACAAACCGGACATCACTACCATTGACACTTCACGGAGCAATATGGGTTGGAGATGTGTGTTCGATTGCTCAAACGCTCGAGTCCGTTTTACAACCGTACGTTGGTTAAGAATGAAATGGCTTGAATTTATTCACACCTCTACAATTAAATCCAATGTATCATCAGCTCTCGGATTCGCTTCCATTGTGCTGTCAAGTACGACTAGCAATCCGTGAGTTAAACTAAACGCTATTGGCTATTTGAAAAGGGGGAGGAACCATTCAATTTGTCACACCTTAGCTTCTGTTTCAGTGGAAAAATGGTCAACGCATCATACAGAGCTGCACGTTCCAAGGCACTTCAGTGGAGATTAGGGGTGTAAGACAAAATCGATACACTTGAGTATCGCGATATTTTATTTTGCAATACTATATCGATTTTCAAAAACGCAATATCGATTTTTTTTTTTTTTTTTACGTCCAATTCATGGTAAGACCGTAAGACAGTGGTTCACGTTTATGTTGTTTAAATCCCTACCACTAGATAGCTATGCTGAGACGCACCACTAGTGTCCTTGCTAGGCTCGCCTATAACGGTGCGTGTCCACTGGACATTTTAGGATTGACAGCGGACCGGAGAAAGCTTTGAGAGCGACCGAGAGCGTCAAAAAGTTGGGCAGTTCTCGACTTTATACAAATATCAAGCGAAAAACGCAGTCTGCAGCCAATTGCTGTGAGGTTCGGGGTGAGACGTCTGTCTTGAGAGTTTAAACATATGCAGATTGTGCCAGAGTTTATGCTGGATTTAGTGCGTAAATCATTTTGTTTACAAATTAGACGTTGTGCAGTTGTTATGTTAAATATTTCATTTTGGATGTGTTTATCGTGATTATATTGGCTGGTTTTATAAAAGTTTATACAATTGAAAGGATATCTTTGCTTGGTGCATTTGGAAACAAAGCTTGTCTATTTCTAAATGTAATCGCGTGCATCGTTCACACCAAACGCGAATAGAGCGTCTGGCGCGAGTGATTTCAATGTTAAGTCAATGCAAAGACGCGTTTACGCGCGTCTGGAGGTCTTGCAGCACGAATGAGTCGTTTAGCGCCGCGCGGTTCGCCTCATTCGCGCGTCCAGTTCTTTTAAAATCTTTTATCACATAAAACTTGATTTCAATATATGACACATTCATTTTGTTCACTTTCATCCACTTTCATTCATTTTCGTCCAGTTCACGTTGTTGTTTTGTATTGTGACAGGGGCTATGTACCTATTTTCTTTTGAGCATATAAAAATTTGCTCACTAAGAACCTGTGAACCACAATCCCAAACTGGCAGTTTGATTTTCTGTGTACTGAATTGTTTACCTAAAGTAAACTTTGACTTTTATGCACATCATGTCTTTTTTTAATATATTTTACTTTAAAAAAAATCCCAATATATCGTCTTATGCACAGTATCGAAATATATTGCAATATATTGAATCGTGACCCATGTATCGTGATACGTATCGTATCGCCAGATTCTTGCCAATACACAGCCCTAGTGGAGATGGTCCTCACTGCAGAACACGAAATCCAGGGGGAGGAGTTGGATCCAGATCCAACTCCTCCCACCTTACATATACCTAAACCTACCCATCTCCACCCCCTGATCCCTAAACCTACCAATCTCCACCCCTTAGATCTGGATCCAACTCCGCCCCCTGGATCTCGTGTACTGCAGTGAGGTGCTACTGCTTCAGTGGGCCTTTACAGGGGAACATGGCAACTCTAGCCATTTCTTCGCTGATTTTCACTTTTGTTGTCGCATGTTTTCTCAACGAGCTCCCCCTACAGCTGTAGGCCGTATATTTCACATCACTGTTGTAAAAAAACTCACTTGCGGCCCCTCCTCCCCCTTTCTACCGCTGCTCCTGTGCATTTGTTATTATGGGAGCCGGCCAACTTTATTGTGTGGAGCTATGTCTACCGAGGTGGGTAATACATCGATCACAGTATCATATGGCGTGTGTGTTTATGTTGAATTGCCGTAAAGCAGTTTGTGTTTCTCGCTCGTTCTTGCTTGTCACGAGACTTCCCATTTCCAACTTAACGGGACATTAGTCCCCATGTTGCAAGGTTGGTTTTCCGCCGGGGAACGCTGGGGGGAGCGGGTAATGTCACCATTTTCACCAGAACAAGTTATTTAACCATCCAAATGATTTCTAAATGGTTTTATTAAGTTGAAATAGTTGCCAAGTTCCCCTTTAAGAATCTGTTCAACAATGCTCAAAATGCTAGAGGGAAATGCTGGTATCGTCACATTTTTTAAATTTCAGTACTGACTTGGTACTGAAGTCGGTACTTTTGACAACACTACCCCCTAAGGATTCCTCTGTAGACGTGGAACGAAACGATACCAAATCAGAAAGCATAACTTGACTTCATCCAAACCTCCCCTCATTTGCATATTCATAGAACCACTTATACCAAATGAGGCAAGGGTGTAGAGTTACATTCATAATATTTTAAGGCATGATGAATATTTTTTCAAGGACTTTTTTTTTTATATTGTAGTGATCATTTTAAATGATAAAATAATTGACTACAAGGGGACTTTAAATCTATGATTTTTTTTTATCGTCATGTTTGTGGTCGCTCACATTTTGAAAATCTGATAAGATTCTTTTAGTGTGGGCCAGCCTCACTGGCCTGAGCATTTTGAGAGTCTGAAGTGCAGCCTGAAACGAGTGTGAGGAAGTGAGGAATGACACAGAAGAGAAGCTCATTATGAAGTGTGTACACACTGTTGTTTTACAAGCGTCTTTGATCAGAGGTCACAGGGAAAGGGTTGTCCTGTACAAATAAAGATCCTGTGGGGAGTCTCCTTTCAGGTCTGACATTCCTCTAAAGCATCTTGATGACAGACGTCTTCCCCGTTCTGTGAAGCTTCAGGTAATAAAGAACGCCGTTGCAAATGGGGTCACTCAGCACGTTATAAACTTGTGTAAATACTAACGGATATAAAATATGTTTTATACACTCCCTTTCCAAAGTTTGGGGTCAGTAAGATTTTTTCAATGTTTTTAAAAAGCCTCTTCTGCTCACTGTCATGTGTAATGGAAATGTTCTAGTGGACTTTGTTGTCTACTGCGCAGGTGCGCAGTAAGGGAGGGGCTCCGGGGGTTGGTTGTGTATATAAATCAGGCAACTGAACTGACAGATGTTCGGTTGGTGTTCAATAAAGGAATGAACACTGTTTAACGAGAACCTGACGACTCGTGTGATTAATTGGTGACAACCATGACATGGTGTCAGAAGTAAAAACGGGGTATTAATAACGTGAGTTGTTGTGAGATCTGAAGTCTGCATCGCCATGGCAAAGTTCACTCCGCCG
Organism: Scardinius erythrophthalmus; assembly: GCF_964197995.2. NCBI lineage: Eukaryota > Metazoa > Chordata > Actinopteri > Cypriniformes > Leuciscidae > Scardinius > Scardinius erythrophthalmus. The sequence continues at coordinate 4,802,651 of NC_138225.1, forward strand.
GAGCAGTTCGACTTTTGCAAGCCAGAATCGTGGCCGGACTGGAAACAGAGGTTTGCCAGATATCGAGTCGCATCACTGCTTACAGAGGAGAGTGAAGATGTGCAGGTAAATGCCCTCATTTATTCGATGGGAGCAGAGGCTGAGCATATATTCAGATCGTTTACGTTTCAAAACGAGGAGGACAGCAACAAATATCCTGTGGTAATGGCCAAATTTGACGAACATTTCATCCCGAAACGCAACGTTATCTACGAGCGTGCTAAGTTTCATTCGAGAGTACAACTTCCCGGCGAAAATGTGGAAACATTTGTCAGGCAGCTATACGAGCTAGCTGAAAACTGTGATTTTGGCACACAAAAAGAAGAGCAGATGCGGGATCGCATAGTAATAGGGATTCGGGATAAGCAAGTGTCACAAAAACTACAGATGAAAAGTGATCTAACACTGCGCACTGCTATTGAAATGGCCAGACATTGTGAATTAATTAAATTCCAGAACACAGAGGGAGTTAAGAGCACGGAACATGTGGATAATGTGAAAGCGGTGAGAAAGAAAGAATATAAGAGAACTGGCAGCCCAGCAAAAATGTACAAAAACGTGAGAAAAGGAATATGCACAAGATGTGGGCGTAATCACGATGGCAGTGAACTGTGTCCTGCTAAAGGAAAAAAATGTATGAAATGTACTAAAGTTGGACACTTTGCAGCCGTGTGTCACTCAAAAGCAGCAGTACAAGAGATAACTGAAACGGATGAGGACGATTGTATGTTTTTGGGATCTGTTGAGCAGAAAAAAAACAGAGGTGCATTGTTAGCAGAGGACGAGCCACCATGGCGCACCACTTTAACTTTGGCACATACGCCAGTCTCATTTAAAATTGACTCCGGGGCCGATACCTCAGTAATTTCCGAAGCTACTTATGAAACACTGCAAAACAAGCCTAAACTGACGGCAGTGAAAAACACTCTGCAAAGTCCAGGCGGCGTAGTGGCCACAAGGGGGCAGTTTTTAGCAAAAATTAAAGCCCATGTCAATGGACAGCTACGTGATTGCAGCTTTAGGGTAGTAGTAGTCAAAACTACTGGGGAAAACCTTCTAAGTCGAACAGTGGCAAGCAAACTAGGCTTGATCAAGCGCATTGACGAAACCTGTGTGCTTGGTGGTGTGGGTACTTTAAAAGGGAATCCAGTGAAAATCATCTTAAAAGATGGTGCACAACCGTACAGTGTGGCTGCACCACGACGGGTCCCTATTCCCTTACTCCCGAAGGTAGAAAAGGAGCTACAAAGAATGGAGTCAATGGGCATAATAGAAAGAGTAACGGATCCAACAGAATGGTGTGCCCCCATGGTTCCAGTTATAAAGAAAAATGGAAACATAAGAATCTGCGTGGACTTGAAACGTCTCAATGAAAATGTGAAACGTGAGAAGTTCATCCTGCCCACATTGGATGATATACTCCCTAAGCTAGCCAAGAGCACCGTGTTCTCCAGTTTAGATGCAGAAAGCGGGTTTTGGCAGATACCCCTGGAGGAACATAGCGCACGCCTGACCACCTTTATTACACCGCTGGGAAGATATTGTTTTAAGCGGCTTCCTTTCGGCATCACTTCGGCACCTGAAATCTTTCAACGAAAAATGTCAGAGCTGCTGTATGGACATGACGGGACAGTCGTATATATGGACGATATCTTAGTTTTCGGAGAAACGCAAGAAAAACATGATCAAAACCTTGAGAGGGTTGTGGAGACCATACGAGCTTCTGGACTGAGACTCAATAAGGAGAAATGTCGGTTCAGCCAGCCAGAACTGAACTTTCTAGGCCAAGTGGTGACCAGGCAAGGCATCGCTACAAACCCAGAGAGGGTCAAGGCAATCACAGCTATGGATGCGCCCCAAAACATTAGTGAGTTGAGACGAGTGTTGGGGATGATAAATTACATCGGGCGATATCTACCGAATCTCTCCACTGTGCTACAGCCCCTCAATGAACTGCTTAAGTCCGAACGTGGCTGGTGCTGGGGACAATCGCAAATGCAGGCATTCACGGAAGTGAAGCAGTTAATCTCGTCAGCTCCTGTCTTAGAGTTTTTCGACCCTGCAAAGCCGACTGTCGTTAGCGCAGACGCTAGCAATTATGGGCTTGGAGGAGTGCTTATGCAGAACCATGATGGACAGTTAAAGCCTGTGGCATTCTGCTCACGCACATTGACCGACGCTGAAAAGAGATACGCGCAGATAGAGAAAGAGTGCCTCGCAGGAGTGTGGGCCTCTGAGCGTTTCTACCAGTATCTGTGTGGCCTGGAGAAGTACAAGTTGCTTACAGACCACAAGCCTTTAGTAACCCTCATCAATTCAAAAGACCTCGACAACACACCCATACGCTGTCAGCGCTTGCTCATAAGGTTAATGAGATTTAACCCCATCGCTGAATATGTTCCAGGGAAACATCTTGTAATCGCGGATGCCCTTTCCAGACACCCCAGGGCAGATATTCCACCGGGTGACCTTGCAGCAGAGGTTAAAGCATACGTGGATTCAGTGGAAGTTGACCTGAGGGTGAGAAAGCCAATCATTGAACAAATTAAAGATAAGACTGGAATGGATGGTGAACTGCAGTGTGTGCTCAGGTACATCCGAAATGGGTGGCCAGGATATTTGAAGAGCATCCCATCAACTGTGAGAGCATACTTCAAAGACCGTGGTTCACTCGCTGAAGTCGGTGGAATGGTGTTAAGGGGCAGACAGATTGTGATTCCTGAAAGTATGAGAGGAGACATGCTCCTGAGGATTCATCAAGGCCACCAAGGCCTTACTAAGTGTAGGGAGCGCTACAGAGGTGCTGTGTGGTGGCCTGGTATCGCTGGTGATGTGAAAAGGCTGGTGTCTTCTTGCAAACATTGCAATATTCACAAGCCTAGCCAAAACAAAGAACCGCTAATCACTACACAATTACCTGACTTACCTTGGCAGAAGCTTGCAGCCGACCTGTGCGAGCTTAAAGGTCGTCATTACTTGATTGTGATCGATTACTTTTCAAGATGGCTTGAAATCTTAGAACTGCCAAAGATGACCTCAGAAACAGTCATACAAAAGCTAAAAGGTATCTTCACACGCTTTGGAATACCTGAGCAGTTAATGACTGATAATGGTCCTCAATTTTCAGCTGAACAGTTTAGATACTTTGCAATGGAGTACGATTTCCACCATGTCACCTCAAGTCCCCATTTCCCACAGTCCAACGGCATGGCCGAACGAGCTGTGAGGACTGCAAAAGGGATTTTGAAACAGGACGACCCCCACCTGGCACTGTTGAGTTACCGTTCAACCCCTACCGAACCAACAAAGGAGAGTCCAGCTAGACTGCTGATGGGTCGAGAAATCCGTACAACACTCCCAGTCCTCAAAGAAAGCCTTCAGCCGATGTGGCCAAACCTGAAAAAGATCAAGACAAATGATGCAAAAGCGAAGCAGGCCTATGAAAAGTACTATAACCGTAAATACTCTACCAGACCTCTCCCACCACTGAATATTGGTGACAGAGTCAGGCTGAAGATCGATAGTGGAAAGGCGTGGACAACCACCGCAACGGTAAAGCGTCAAGAAGTAATGCCGCGCTCTTTCACACTGGAGACTGAGCAAGGCGATACACCCAGGAGAAACCGACGCCACATCCAACTGGTGAGCCAAGAACACTCCTCACCTTCAAATATAAACTCCTCCCAACCAAAGGATCAACAGGGACAGTGTGGACCATCAGAACAGGACTTAGTGCAGAGCCAGGGTGAATTTCCTGCTGAACCACCCTGTTCTCCTAATCCTTTGAATCAAGTCATCACCAGGTTTGGACGAACTGTGAAACCAAACCCCAAGTATGCTAGTTAGCTGAGATGTTGGACATTAAGGGCAGAATAATCCCTGTCTCATCTCAAGGGATCGTGGTAGTCTACCCACACCCTTAGTAAGTTTTTTTTGTTATTATGATTAAAAAAAAAGGGAGGGTGAAAAGCGTTGCTGCAATACCCCTTTTGTTTGTTGTGTGACAAGAATTTGTTTTGTTTAGATAACTAGTTAATAGAGGATTAATCTTAGAGGGTTAAAGTTATTGTTGTGTTTTCTTACTTTTAAAAAGGGGGAGATGTCATGTGTAATGGAAATGTTCTAGTGGACTTTGTTGTCTACTGCGCAGGTGCGCAGTAAGGGAGGGGCTCCGGGGGTTGGTTGTGTATATAAATCAGGCAACTGAACTGACAGATGTTCGGTTGGTGTTCAATAAAGGAATGAACACTGTTTAACGAGAACCTGACGACTCGTGTGATTAATTGGTGACAACCATGACACTCACCAAGGCTGCATTTATCTGATCAAAAATACAGTAAAATATTATTACAATTTAAAATAACTGTTGTCTATGTGAATTTATTTTATTCCTGGCCAGGACAGCACTGGTAAGGTGTTGTGGGGTTGATAAGGTGTTTTAAGTAGTTGCTATGAGTTATGTTGTGACTATATTTTAGTGTTGTGTAATGACGTAGTGGACGTGAAGAGTAAACAAGATGGCGAACTTCGCTACTCCTGTCTCACGTGTTTCTTTGCTCACTATCTCCTGACAGATACCACACTATGATTGGTTGCCAGGTGGTCACGTGTGAAAATAATCCCCACCAAGTCTTAATTAGCATTAGTGATAATGATCCTTTCTACTAACGGTAAAAAATTACTACAATAAACGGATCGGATGTGCTATTTAGCAAAGTGAGAATGCTTGCATTGTAAGATGCAAGTAGTTTTATTATTTATTTATTTTAGGTTTTAATTCAGCACTATTAAAGATAATGTTAATTCAGTGAAGTAACAAAAAAATAAATAAAAATTCTTCCTTTTTTTGAAAATAAAAAGATTTTAACTTCCCCCATCTGCCATTCTTTGACAGAAATTGTTTTACTGAAATACATTTCCATGCAGTGTTAACTAAAACTATATAAAAAAAAAATTAACAAATCAATATGAAAAAAATGAAATGAAGACCATAAACAAAACAAAATTAGCAAAAAAAAGGTAAACAAAAAAGTTGAAGTACCAAAATTACTAACTAAATTAAAAACTAAAACTGAAATAAATGAACAATAAGAATAATGATCCTTTTCACTAACCATAAAAAATTACTAAAATAAACATATAATCTACTGAAACACATTTCCATGATGATGCCAGTGTTGTTATCCTATTAAAAAAATTGTTACATTAAATAAACAAAATTAATTTTCATTTAATTAAAATATAAATATTAAATGAAAAACTTAGTTTAAGTTGAAGTACTAAAATTACTAACAGAAATAAGACTAAAACTGATATTTTTTTATTTTTTTTTTAATAAAACTAAAAACAAAATGACAAAATAACACATTAAACTGACCAAAAAACATATAATAGTATATAAATAATACTAAAAAAACACTGGATGATACAGGCACACATGCTGGATAATTTACAGTAACGGGAGGGATGACGTGAGGAGATTAAACCAGTTCTCCATTTACCCCTGCGGTCCCAGAAGGACAACCAACACGAACCCCGTCCCGCTAGGTGTGTGTGTGTGTGTGTGTGTGTGTGTGTGTGTGTGTGTGTGTGTGTGTGTGTGTGTGTGTGTTGCGCTACACACCCCTGAAACAGACCCCTCAACACTGGCCCACAAAGCTAAAAGGAAAAAGAAAACAACGCTGCTTTACGACATTGTCCATTTCTCAGTGTGATTTCCTAAATGTTTTTAGATTTACTGTAAGTCTGAGCTCTTACATCACCCCATTTTACAGCAGAGGATAAAAACAGCATCTGCTGCCAAATTATGATCCCATTCGCAGAACATCGAAGGAAAATTTGCACAATCCAACACTTCGAGTGTAGTCTAAGCTTCATATCATGACTTGTGCTACAAGTCCAGAGCCATTTCAACCTTATTTATTAGTAAAAATGAACAAAAAACTGTCTGTTCCTTTGTAGAGTGATACAACATTGTGTTTAACATGAAACCTAAATGGTAATTTTACTCTAAATATGTTCCTGGTCTTATTGTGAATGATTAATCAGTGCAAGTTATTCCATATAAAAATCTTTGCCATCATAAATAAGATAAATATTATCTTTTTTAACTGATGTGACATGGTCCAATCAATCCACAATGAAGTCCATTCCATTTTATTTTTTGTATTCAGAAATATTTCAGATTATGAATAGTAGTGTTGAGTTAATTTAGTTAATTGTTGATCTAGTTCAGTTCAATAACCGTGCCAATGTTGTAAAAGTTAATCAATTATGAAACAAGTTCATCTATAAGCAGCTGTACATATTGAAAATATTGTCATCATACAGCTAAATTCAGTTAAATCAGTATTACAGCATGTTAATTGTCTTTTAACACACAATACAAAAGAAAGTTCTAATAAAAAAGCTGTTGAGCTTTAAAAAAATGACAAAAAAGCACCATGAAAGAGAGTCTAAATGTTCTACTTTTTATTCTATTTTTGGAGCTCAAATCACTTTCAATGTATGTGGAAATAAGAAACTCATAACATATAAACTATATCTGACTTTGGGCCCTATTTTAACGATCTGAAACGCAAGCATCAAGCGTGAAATGTAAGTAACTTTGTGGGCAGATCTCGGGCGCTGTTGCTATTATACCGGCGGGATAAATGACTCTTGCGCCCGACGCAAATCTAAAATGTGTTGATCTGAAGTAGCTTCATTATTCATAGGTGTGGTTTGGGCGTAACGTGAAATAACCAATCAGAGCGTCATCTCACATTCCCTTTAAGAGCAGGCGCGCTTGGTCCATGGCGGATTGCTATTATAACGGCGGATTTGCCAGACGCACGCCAGGAGCGGTTCACAGCCGAGGAGACCGACGTTCTCGTCAGGGCCGTAAAACATTTTTCCTTGTAATTATGTATGGTTTGCAAAAATGGGAACTGCTGCATCTGTGTGTAGATGAGAGAAGCAAAGTGTATGTGCGTTGTGCACACGCTACATTATGGCCAAGCATGCGCCCTTAAAATAGCATCTGAACGCGCCACTGAAAACGTGCCACTGACTTTAGACTGGGTTTTTCCTGGTCTGTGGTGGAATTGTTTTCTGAAACTGCAAAATAGCACCAGGGAACATTTATGCCGGAAAACGCCTCCTCTTTTCGCTGAACCGCCCACGGGAGCGCAAGTTCATTCCCTAATTTACCGACGTGCGTCTGTCGAGTGAAAAGTCTGCTGTGCGTCGGGTGCAAAATAGGAATGATACATGCGCCGGGTACAAGATAGGGCCCATTGTGTTCCATGGAAGAGTGAAACTCATGCCAATTTGGGTTTGAAATTACACTATGGGAGAGTAAATAATGACAGCATTTTCATATTTAAGTGAACTTTTCCTTTAATAAAATATGGGCATTGCAATATCTTTTTTCTGTTTAACCATTAAAGTCAGCATTAACGGAAGTTGCTCACATATTTTCTTCTCTATTGTGACGTACTGTATATCCAAGTGAAACGGCTTCTGGAACAAGAACAAATGTTGATTTTGTCCAATGGGAAATGATTAGATGGTTGTGGTTTGCTATTGGTGGACAGGCTGCCCCGCACTCATTCATCAGAGAAAAGAAGAAATGTTTGTACAAGGTACATGAATTAATACAATAATGATGCGCAGGGAGAAATCATTTATAATAAACACTGCAATATTCAATAAAATAAGAGCTCAATACATCAACAAAATCCTGTCTGCGCTACACTAGACATCTAAAACATCTTGCTGAATCTTTCTCATCGGATTTCCCTAATAGACTTTCAAAGATTCCTGAAATTAATAGACATACAGTCCTTTTGTGAGACCCAAAACAGCATGAGGCAGATTTACTGTAGACATGCAGAGCGCTGCTGTTTTCTCCAACGGATTTACACTGAACAAAGCGAGAACATGCAGCAAAGCCGGTTCAAATTGCAAGTGACTCCCAGGAGTCCAGCTCAGATGTGGAATTTCAGCATAAATCTTTTCATGCTGGAAAATACCATGTACTGTCTCCTTTATAGCAGACTCTTGTGTGGAGTTTTCCCGGAGCACCGGGCGGATTGCGAGGCTTAGTGATTGACACATGAAAGTGTGCAAGAGACCACACATCGGGACAAATGAGTGAGTCAGCGGGAACAGAAAACTCCCATCAGCCTTTTCTTCAGGAATCTAGTCACGGACAGATCCAGACACGGTGTGACCGGCAATTCTAGTCAAATAAAACGAGATCTTTTTTTTTACCTTCTCTGAACAAAAATGTGACCAGTGCATAATGCCAGGGTGTTGCTATGAATTTTCGGAGTATACTGTACTTAAAAGTCTCCCCTCAAGCTTCCTTTAATGTGCGTCAGTGGGATTTAACCATGTGATGAGCAATAGTCACAATATAGAGATACAGTAAAAATTTTGATACTCTGCTGAAGAGTCTCTTTAGAAAAAAGATGTGTTTGTACTGACAGGTGGAGGAGTGTGTGAATGTGTGTGTGGCATGCAGCTGTATAAGCCGTCTGCTTTTTTTGTCCGCAGGGGTCGTTGGAACAGTTGGACACACTTGCAGAACGCCTGATTCTGACCCGTATTTACTCCACAAACCCAGACCACCATCTAGCCGTCATTCAAATCCCTCTTCTTTGAATCAGCTCATTAATTCACTGCAAATAACTGTAAACTTGCCATTTATAGTGCATTTCCAAAGAGTTTTCAGTAATCATTTATATGAAGCCTGTATATAATAAAAGCAGTCTGTGGTTTTAACAAAGACGAGAAGTGTTTATAGGCACAATGTGAACTGGCTATGGGAAATGATAAAACAAATTATTATTATGAATTATTAATGATAATATTACTAGTAATTAATCATTAAATTAATCATTATCATTTTAATAATTAAAATTGTTAAACTGGTTAAAATTGTCAAGTTGAATTATAAAGCATTATAAATACACACAAATTGATTTAAATGCATTTTATAAAGTGGATAGTTTGGACACAAAATTAGTATTAATCAATTATGTTTTAAATTAATACTTTTAATTATATTAGAATTTTTAATATTGTTGTTGTTGATAATAATAATGTATGTGTTGTAAAACTGTTGTTGTGAATTGTAACCAGAGTTATAATAAATTAGATTTAACAATTAAGCATATTAATAATTAAAATAATTACTCACATAAGAGTATTAATGCATAAGAATAATCTGAAATAATAATTGTTAAATGATCCCTTATCATGCATTAGACTCTTTAAATTAAAGACAAAAATGATTAAAAAAGGCATGAATGCATTAAAGCATGATATATACAAGCTTCATGCTCTCAGAAGTGATGCTGAAATGCCAAGTGACGATAGCAGCTGCTCGCATGAACACCTGAGTAAAGCAGGCATTCCTGCTGACCACTTCCCAGGAATCCCAAACAGGGATGAACACTGTGCTGATGGAGACACAGCCGGTCACGAGGTCTGGCATTAAGACGGACATAATGGAAACCGCATCGCCAGCCGCCACGGGTGACGCTTTGAAACACAACACACTCCTCCTGAGAGGAGCTGTTCAAGTTCATTCAGTGTATCACCTGTCTTTCAGGACAGGAGGAAGTGAGATCATGCATGAACATACATGTTTTTTTTATCTATAATGGACTCTAGATTAGAAATCTACAAGATACAAACTTAATATGCATCCCAAAAGTAATGAGATAAAACATCTTGTATTCATGAATAAAACATTTGGTGATCAACAAGACCTTTAGTAAGTTGCAGTAATGACGTCTTTCTTTGTGCACTAACCAGGTGAACGTGACTAGTTCACATCAACAAGAAATGTCCGTCCACAATGAACATGAAACTACAACTAAACACACTAGTTGGCCAAATCAATCCACAACAGTCTCATCTAGTTCATGTATGCATTTTTTTTTAATTACATTGCTTCAAAATGAATAACTTTAAGAACACAAATAGCATCATTAATAATAACTGTCTATTCAGACATGATGGTCAATACCACAGAGGTGACTTTAATTTAACAGAGTTAAGTGTTCGCTATAAGCTCACTCACAAATCATTTGATCATGTTTAATAATGTTTAAAGTCATTTCAAGTTCATCTAGTTTTTAATGTACCAAGTTATGAAATCTGAGAGGGTGAGTTGTAATCAGCCCCTCCATTTCCACCAGTTTGACCCACTCAGGTCAAATAATTGGAGGTAATCATGACATTAAAAGCATAATCAGCCAATCACAGTGACATGGATGCACGTGACTTCTCATTTAGGAGCTCAGAGAAAACACAATGAGCTCAACAGAGGCAAAACAGACTCTGCTGGCTTTCAAACTTCATCCACTGATGTAAGTTCAGAACTCTAAGAGCTTTACACAGTATTTGTTCTCATCTATGTTTCCATAAAGATCTTTACTTTATAGTGGAAAAGGTTTCTTGTTACGACAAGAAAAAAAAGAGGTTATTTTAATAACTGCACTCTTAAAAATAAAGCTTCCAAAAGGGGTTTTCACTGTTTTGCCATAGAAGAACCATTTTCGGTTCCCCAAAGAACCTTCCCGTGATCAGTTCTTAAAAAAACATGTTTTTCTTAGTGTGAAGAACATTTGAATAATCTAAAGAACATTTTCCACTAAAAAAAGAACCATCTGTGGAATGGAAAGATTGCATGGATGTTAAAAAATGATTTGTTGAATTTAATAAAACAATGTATGGTAAGTGGTTGCACACAACTGATTTAAGCTACATTTAAACAAATGCATTAAGTTGAACTAAAATTGATTAGGTTCAACTTAATGCATTTGTTTAAATGTAGCTAAAATCAATTGTGTGCAACCACTTACCATCAATTTTTTTATTAAATTCAACTAATCATTTTTTTTTTTTTTCAGTGAACCATCAATGCCAATAAAGAACATTTATTTTTAAGAGTGTGTTTACTGAAAGTTTCTTTGGGGAAACAGAAATATTTCTTCCAATGGATGACTGAAACCCCCCTTTTGAAACCTTTTTTATGAGTGTATTTCATAAAATTGATTTTGTTTAAGATTTGTCTCATCCAAATATGCGCAACAATATGCCTTAACCACAAAAAAAAAAAAAAAAGATTTATGTTTTAAAGATGCCTCTTTTCAGATTCAAGCAGGTGGAATCACATGTGTGAATAGATGAACAGAGGTGTAGAGATATTTAACTGTTTACTTTTACCATATCAATAGTTCATCTTAGTAATGACCATTATTCTTGTGCAAGGGGGCTGGGAAAGGGGCGGAGCCACCAAACAACAACACCATTACCACAAACCAGAGAGAGAGAGAGAGAGAGAGAGAGAGAGAGAGAGAGAGAGAGAGAGAGAGAGAGAGAGAGAGAGAGAGAGAGAGAGAGAGAGAGAGAGAGAGAGAGAGAGAGAGAGAGAGAGAGAGAGAGAGAGAGGAAGGGAAAGAGACAGCAGTGTGTTCCTTGTGTTTTCCGAGTGGAAGTTAAGGAAGTCTCCCTCTAAATCAAAGTGTCACTCTGAACATTGAACAGTCGGAGGATCGTTTGGACAGAGACACTCACAGGAGATGCAGACACATGCTGCGGACCAAACTTAAACTGCACTTAAACTACGATTTACACTGGGACACACAATGAGTCTGTCACCCATCATCATATGACAGCTACAGGAGACACACTTAAGAGGGACAGAATAGGACAGAAAGGACAGTAGCGGATCGGTGATGACCTTCACTTCAGGGACGACAACATCCAACCTTCCTGGAGAGAGATTAAAAGGATAAAGACGAGAGAGATAGAGAGAAAAAGCCAGGCAACTTCAGCACACTATCAGGGTAAGAGCAGTTTGATTATACTGTAAACCAGCATCTAACTGAAGTCAAATCAGTCAAATCAGTTCTCTGGTTTTCACCTTTATACTGTGTTACATAGACCCAGAAAATGCATAGACTGGTGGAGAAATGGCAGTTTATGCATATCCATTGTAGAAATGTGCATGAGTTTGCATGAGATCTTATTCTTTGCCAGATCTGGAAATTTGAAAAATAAAAATGCCTAGATGAACCCTGATGGCACTCAAAGAGCAGTTTACATGTAATCATTGAGCAGACGCTCAAATCATAAGCAAGTATTTTATTTCATTTCGATTAAATATTTTAGAAATAAACAGTTACGACAAAATTATATTTACTAGATATTCACCTGAAAATTGTAGAACTATACACTGTGGCATAGTGCTTGCAACATCGGTCATGGGTTCAATTCTTAGAAAATGCATAAACTGATTAAATGCAAGGTTAAAGGCATCTGCCAAACTCATACATGTAAATATATAAAAGCAGAAATTTGTACAATATTCTCATCAAACTGTTAGATAAATGCATAAGTGAGGAATGTTCCACATGGTGAAGCTGCGTGTCCCGAACTGCAGTGAAACTGGTAATGATCCTCACACTTTCCACAAAAACAATTACTGCTGAACTTCACATTACGCATTCGGGTCCTGGAGAATTCCAGGTTAGCACGTTACGTAGATCCAGTTTCAACAAGAGCTTTAAACTACCTAATTATGAGTTACACAATCACCAATAAAATCAGTTCAAAATGTGTTTAGGATTTGCTGCATTTTCTCAAAGAACACACAGCTATATTTGAGAACAAAGACCACAAATGAGTCTTTTTGAATTAATTAAAAATCCTGTAGAAATGCATCCCACTGCCACACACTGAAACCCCTTGAGCTGGATTTGTGCCCGATAGACACTCTCTCAGTCTAAAAGTAAAGACTATACTTGCATTTCCTAAGACAATACCAGCACTTATACCAGAAAGTTATTGTTAATGCATGCTGAAAATGATCCAGAAATCTGAGACAGAGAGAAGCGGAGACTCCGATGACATCAGCAGCTCAAGCAGGAAGCCCACTATGACATCATCACAGTCAGCTTTCATTGGAATCAGATTTTAAATCTGTGAAATGCGAGTCAGATTTGGAATTCTTAACAATGATGTAATTCTGCATTCACATGCTTCAACTCTAAGGAGCTGATTTTGGCAACGCTCATAACAGCAAAACAGATCCATGTGCAGCTTCATCCGTGATGACACCAACATACAGCATCTCACGCATATTGAAGAAAAATAATCAATGTGATAGAAGCAAGTTACCTAACTGGGCATTTTGATATGACATGACATCACAATTAGCAAGTGCAGATTTATAAAACTGTGACATTCTTTTTGTTTTCTAGTTGGAGAATCATAAACATGGTCATACTGACAAGATGTAAAGGGTTAGCCATAATGCAAATTATGTTTACACTAAATGTGTTAAATCTATTAAAAGGCTCATAAATCAACAACTAGAAGAAATGTGAATCCAGTGCAGAAATGAAATTAAAGGTTGGAAAAGTCTTAATATCCAACAGACAGTGTTTCCTGAATCAATGGCAATATAAATGCACAACAACAGCAACACCAACAACAACAACAACCATTATGTAGTTAAGTAAAAAAATAAATAAATATATGATTCATCTTGCATGTTTGTAGCATGAGGCTACGGATCCTTGCTGAGTGTCTTGAGCAATCTTGTTTATTTTACGTTTAATTGGAATATATTTTCCATTGATGACTCCAGGCTATGAATGTTTGTTTGTCCATTCCGTCCAAACCGCAAGGAGCAGTGATTCAGATATTAAAAATAAAGAAATATTTTTTTGTTTTAGATCAAGTGATAAGCTACAGTCCCAGCTACATCACCTCCCTGTGGCAGTTCTTATGTTTTAGGGCTCTACGTACAGTGTTGGTCTCTGAAATGATCCCTGAAACGAGAGGGAAGGAGCACGCACTTACTAATGAGCACAATGAAAAACATGGAATGCTGAATCCGTTGCTATGGGAGACTCTCTACACACACACACACAACACACCAGGAACTGCGTGTGATCGATTTTCCCATCAGTGAATTAGTGCATTCCAGTCCTAGGGTGTAAATCTATGACTCAGAGATTACAGAAAAAGACTAAATCTGACATTAAACATCAATAAACATTTATCTAGGAAAACTTAAAACTGATTGCATGTGTGCATCTGGATGCATGTGTGTATATAACTTATCAATGCTTTGTAAAGCATTCTTAGGATTTGATCTGATGTTCAGGCTGTATTGCCTGACTTTGCAGAAACTCTTTAAAACTCAAGTGCACCTCAGATTTTACAGTTTTGTGTTAAAAGTTAAAGGTTTAATGCTTTAGATAACTATGGCTGAGTTGCGTTTTGGGATAAGAAGAGAGAATTGCATATGGTGTGTGAACAGAGATCATATATTTGTCGTATATGCACTACGAGTGTAATCTGATTCACAAACAACTGACTTTTATGAACCTGAATTCTGATGAATCATTCCCTAAATGAACTCAACGCATCGGTCAGAGAGCAAATTAAAATGATTTAACTTTACCATCACAATGTCACTAATGCCTGCCAAAATTAATATAATAATGTTTAAATAATTTATTTTAATGAATGTAATATTTGCATTAAAATTAAATATAAATTAATATAATTGCAGGTTGTCTGTCATATTATCAACTATTTAGTACTGATTTAGTGAGACTGATTCAAACCAGTATCTGCTGTGCATTTGGTTCTTTTTGAATAATTTTATAAAATAACCGATTCATAAGAGTCATTTGTGTGTGAATCAGAGTACACTGGGCAAACAAACTTACATTCACAACTAAAATATGAGTTAATTTGCTGTGGTGCAGGAGATTCAGTCTCTGTAAAATCACCAACCATGTGTAATTCTCTCCATTATTCAATGACACAATACTAGAGTAAAACACACAAACAACATGTTATGTTCATCGCAAAACTTGTGTGGTCAAACTTGTGCATACAGCAAAACCACTAGTGTGGCCTAGTGTTTAAAGATCTAGACTGGTATCAAAAGGGTTTAGCTTTAAATCCTGCAAGGCATGATTAATTGGGTAATTCTATTTACCTCGGATAAAAGCATCTGCTAAATCACTGCTTACAGATGCTTTACCAGGGCACAAAAGACCTGTTCTTTGGAAAATCACCAAAGACCTTCATTCCAAGGCCCCGTATCTTTAACACGTTTCATTAGCTAATGGCTTTCAGATAAATTAACAGTTCATTCAACAAAAGGATTCACATGACATTCACTTCAAACAGGATGTAAACTTGCATTCTGTCGGTGCTGTTTTTTAATAGTATGACCACATGGGTCAGACAGGCTGTTGCATTAGATCTGAATTAGCCAACTGCTTTAAGATTGCATGGGAAGCCAAATCGAACAGCTCCTCTTTTTTTTTTAAATAGCCAATAGCGTTAAGTCTGTATCACAGCTCGACCAGAGCCGTTGAGCTCGTTTAATGCAGTTTTCTCCTAATCTCTAACCGTTTCTCCTCCTAATCTCCTTCATATCGCTTTAAAATACAGCATTCTGTGCAGAGTTCAAGGGTCCGATACGTTTTCTGGTCAGCGGCGACTCGATCACATGATCCGCTCTGTGTATCGTGTCTCTGGACCGGAGCTGCGACGGTTCTCGTGACACTAACGTGAAACCAGACTTCATTCGCCCCGATGGAAAGCATATTTACACTGGCTGATCGTTCCCTGTCCCCTATATAGTGCACTGTGCCATTCACCATGTAGAAAACAGTGAATGTGTGAACAAGTGACCAATTTCAGCCACAGTGTCTATTTATAATGTAGGGGCGGAGCTTCAGATTCTAGAGAGCATTTGATTGGACAGAAGATCTGATGAGAAGCTGAAGTGCAGAGTGATGTCATCAAAATCACTGATCTATATTGGCGGAAGTGAGAGTCTGCAAGTTTTAAATGCTCTAAAAGCGAATTGTGTCAGCACACTTTACCTCATAGATAACAGTAAGGCGAACATATTCATAATAAAAGCCTAAAAACTTTAAGGCTCATTCACACCAAGAACAGTAACAATAAAGATAACTAACGATAACTATATCAGAGTCCACACCAGCAGACGATATTGTTCTGTTTATTATAAGCACACGCTGCAGTTCTGTCGTCCGTCACTTTAAATGCTCGAGGGATGGATTCTGATTGGTTGTCAATGTTTTTATCGTTCATTAGCTGGAAAAAAGTGATGAAAGTTCTAAAAGTGATTCATCACGGTGCCAAACAATATCCAATCCGTCCATATTAGAAATAAGTCAAGTCACCTTTATCTCTATAGCGCTTTTTACAATATAGATTGTTTCAAAGCAGGTTCACAGTGATAACAGCAAAATAATGCAACAATGTTTCTTTCTGCTGTACAGCAGATCTAGAAGAAAATAGTGTCATAGTTCAGTGATGGTTCAGTTTTGTTGTAAAAAAGTTATTCATTTAGTTTCATTTATATATACAGCCACTCTAGAGAAAACAGTAATGTCATCGTCCAGCTCAGTTGTCAATGCTGGCAGATCAATAATATTGTTGAATATTAAATGTCCACAACTAAGCCAAAAGCCAAAGGCGATGGTGGCAAGGAACCAAAACTCCATCAGTGACAGAATGGAGAATAAAAAACCTTGGGAGAACCCAGGCTCAGTCGAGGGCCAGTTCTCCTCTGGATCAAATCAATAAATGAACAGTGTATGATTATGATTCAAGCAGCATTACAGGTCAGAAGTCAGATTGGATCAGAACATTCAGAATATTTATCCAGTTCCATCTGGGTGAAGATCGGAGTCATCACGCCGGTGTGGAGACGGGTTTGTTAAGGATCAGTGCCGATGGCTGTCGTATCGATGAGGCAATGTGTTATGATGAAATTAGATTAAAACAGTGGCTAGTTTAAACCTATGTGAGTTCATTATTTGTGCTGTGGGGTCTGTAAATAATGAGGTAAAAATAGCATAATCAGAATTATGAAAATCTCCTATAAATGGAAGTGAAAAGGTTTGCTCGTGTCATGTAAATATCTTACTGCAAGAACAATAACCATGAAGATAACTAACGATAACTATATCAAAGTCCACACCAGCAGACGATATTGTTCTGTTTATTATAAGCACACGCTGCAGTTTTGTCATGTCAAAACTGGTCTTGGTCTGTCGATTTAAATGCTCGAGCTCTTTAAAGCAGGTTGGATTTTGATTGGCTGTCAATGTTTTTATCGTTCATCAGCTGGAAAAAAAGTGATGAAGTTCTGAAAGTGATTCATCACGGCGCCGAACAATATTCAATATGTCCATATTAGAAATGTGTTATGCATTTGATGAATATGAGCCTATGTGAGTTCATCACTTGTGTTGTGGGGTTAGGGGTATGCAAATATTGGTGGTAAAAATAACCACACTTAGCATAATCAAAATAATGAAAATGTCATGTAAACTGGAGTGAAGAGGTTTGTTTGTGTCATGTAAAATATCTTACTGCGATCAAGTCCTTACTCTGATTATTAGAAATAATTGCATATTTGTGTACATGTAAATGTTGTCATTCATAAAAAAAAAAAAAAGTTTCTTGAGCAGCAAATCATCATATCAGATTTCTGAAGGATCATGTGACACTGAAGACTGGAGTAATGATGCTGAAAATTCAGCTTTGATCACAGGAATAAATTACAGTATAAAATATATTCACATAGAAAACAGTTATTTTAAATAGTAATAAAATGTCACTGTTTTTACTGTATTTTTTTATCAAATAAATTAATCCTTGAGAGAATCCTTATAAATAAATACACGACTTTTCATGGGGATACAAATAAATATTCCTACTGAGAATATACAATAAACTCTTATTTGATTGTGTTCCAGCACAGACACACATCTCAGAGAGTCATGACTGTCGTCACTTTGAAGCGTTTTCTTCTGGCCCTGCTGACCATCACCCTATCCAGACCCGACATTGCTTCGAACGGCTTCGCTGAGGAGTTTGAAAGCCGAGATGATGTCCTTGAAAGCGAGTTCATGTATGCCGGTCGATCCAAACGCTCCCCGGACCCTCCCGGCGCCTCTGACGTGGACAAATGCTCCTACACCTTCATCGTGCCTCAGCGGAAGACCACAGGTGCAATCTGTGTGAACTCGAAAGAGCCTGAAGCCCTGCTGGAGAACCGCGTGAACAAGCAGGAGCTGGAGCTGCTGAACGGAGAGCTTCACAAGCAGCGGCGTCAGATCGAGACGCTACAGCAGCTGGTGGAGGTGGACGGTGGTGTGGTGAACGAAGTCAAGCTCCTCCGCAAGGAGTCGCGCAACATGAACTCCAGAGTGACGCAGCTCTACATGCAGCTGCTGCACGAGATCATCCGCAAGAGAGACAACGCGCTGGAGGTTTCTCAGCTGGAGAACCGTGTGCTGAATCACACGTCAGAGATGCAGCATCTAACCGCACGGTTTCGGGATCTGGAGCACAAATACCAGCACTTGGCGTCGCTTGCAGGCAACCAGAGCGCGCGGATAGTGCAGCTGGAGGAGCAGTGCAGAAGAGGAGGTGGTGGTGGAGCTGCTGTTGTACGACAAGCACGACCTTACCAGCCTCCTGTGATCCCGGCACAACCACCCCAGACACCTCAACATCGACAACCACCTCCACCTCCGGTCCAGCACTCCCCCGCAAGGCCTTTCCACCCACCGACCTACACACGCAACCTCAACCAGATCACCAATGAGATCCAGAGTGACCAAAACGCCAAAGCAATGCCACCAACCTTACCGACCATAGCCTCTGAAACACACAGCTTCTCAACAGATAAACCCTCAGGTGAGTGTCTCTTCCACAAACAAGTAAATAAAACAGATGTGTCTATCAGAGATTTATCATAAAAAAACATTTTAGGTTTTACGGATTGAAATTAAAATTTACAATATATGAACTGATAATGTTAATATGACAACAACCTTAAAAACACAGGTGGGGAAGAAAAAAGACATGAATAATTACTCATAAGTAACTTTTCCACAAGCTGGGGGAAATATTAACGGTCACACTTTAGTTTAGGGTCCAATTCTTACTATTAACTAATTATTAACTATGACTTTTGGCTAAATAAACTCCTAAATACTGCTTATTAATAGTAAGGAGTACTAGTTGTTGAGTTTAGGTATTGGGTGGATTAAGGGATGGAGAATCTGGTCATACAGAATAATGCATTATTATGTGCTTTATAAGTACTAATAAACAGTCAATATCTTAGTAGTATGTATGCTAATAAGCAACAGTTAAAAGTGAGAATTGGACCCTAAACTAAAGTGTTACCATATTAATAAATAGAAGGTACACAGTGCCATATACACAAATACAAAACACCATCATGGAAACACTAAAATATGCAATGGCACTAAAATAATGCAATAAACAATAATTTAACAACATAACATAAGAAATATAACCATAATGCATTAACTGATATAAAAAAATAATTAAAAAAAACATAAAATGTGACTGTTTTTCCACTGTAAATTATAAGATGACTTGATCTTTTTCACTTACTTTAAATTGAACAGTATTGGTATTGTGGTATTGCTTGTTTGATATTTACAAATGCTCTCCAAATGTTTAAAGAACAGAAAATGTTAAAGAAAAACATTCCCAAAAATCATGACGCAAGTCCCCACAAGGCAAACTTCTGCAAAGCATTTTGTGTACGCAACAGGATCAGCGTGACTAATGAGAAACATCTAAACATTGCACAGCCAGCAGTCTTCCTTCTCTTGCAGATTTACAAGGTTAATTGTCTTTTGCACACTGAGTATGATAAATAAGTATGGATATGCATAAGTGGTTTGGTTACATCAGTGGTTCCAAAGAAAACAGCTCAAAGGTTCACCGACACAAGCAACATGGAGACACGTGGATTTCCCTGCCGATGATCACGCCAGAGAGCTTGGCCTCCGTCCCATTACAACACAATCATCTGGCAACATATCTTCTGAACTAAGAGTTCACATTAATCTTCGGAGGAAAACCCTGCAAGACACGAACCACTTTAAAGTCCTTAAACGGGGGATTCCAGACACCCTTCAGCAAACTTCTACAGTGAGATCTGTGCTTTGCTGTAAGAGGTTTGTTTAAGTATTGCTAAATATTCTGCGATGTGGGGATTTATAAGAAGTAAATGGGGAGCTCAAGTGTAGAAGTAGAAATGAAATGCAGAATGTAAATGACGGGGTGATGGTGTGTGGCTGTGATTGTAAATCTATACAAACTTTCCTGAAATCTTCCTTACAATATCACCAAAACACACAGCCATTCTCTATCCACTGCAGTCGACTGTAAAATTCATCTTGTCATCCTGTTTTCTTTTTAACATGCCATTAAATCACGCCTCTGGAAGTTATTAGCAAGATTTTCACCCACAACAAAGAACTGCTAATGTGCTTCGTTTTAACAGATTCATGGACACTTAACAACATGTAATGGGTCAGTAGACTGCACGATTCTAATAAATATCATCAGTAATACAGCTTTTAAAATACTTACTTGCTACTTTATCAAATGCACGACACATTTAATCTTAGTTTCCACAGGCAACAGAAGAGTCGGCAACATCGTGTGCAGAGAAACTCGCTGTTTACACCTAAATCTACACATATATGTCATTTAATGACATGCAAAATATACATTATGGATTGCTCGTCTATTGTAAGTGACTTTGGATAAAAGCGTCTGCTAAATGCATAAATGTAAAACATTGGTCATTTAACAGATGCTTTTATCCAACAGCATGTGAAAACGCCTGAGGATGGAAAACTTCCAATGTAAATCATTCTGGTGGATCAAAATTGTGGCATATAATGCAAAAAAGCTTGTTTTATTATAAGGATTTTCTGGGGAAACTATGAGAGATAACAATATATGTGCCATTTATGCATTGCATTTAACATTTTACCATCATTGAAAACGAGGCAAGACGACCTGATGTAAACAAGTCCTTCAATGCATAAAAAAGGGCTGATGAACAATCATCTAAAACTTCAAAGCGAATGAAAGAAATACAGAAGGTCCTTTCAAAAAGAGATGACTGATTTCAGCGCCGACTGTGAGTAGCTCTTACTCACGAGATGACAAGCTTCTTGCTCATCAATAGTCTGGAAAATGATCCGGTCACAAGCAGATTGATTCCAGTCTTACCCTTTTGAGTTCGTAATGCTTGATTATTATTCAGCAATAAAAGTCCTAATCTGAAATGTAATGTCAAAACAGCCGTCACAGAAAGACAAAAAAGTCTGAGACAAATCAAAACACAAACTGTGACAAATTAGATTCCAATGTATTTTTCTATTGCGTTTTGGAGAAAATCAACAAGCGTGACAAAAGATGAAGGGTAATTTTAGACTGAAACTTCTCTGAAACCAGCTGACCCTTAGATGAATGTCTCACTATAATCTGGTACATTTATTAGAGAATGAGTATTATATATATCCGGCCTGACTCATGGAAGTGAATCTCGAACCATGTTCAAACCTAATATAGTTTAATGCATTTCTCAAAGCTGCTTTTGTACAAATTGCATTTGCAAACAGCTCACTTTCTATCTCACTTTTTAATCTCCTGCAATGCATCGATAGCAGACACATAAGACCAACAAATGAAAAAAAAAAAAGACCTACAATGTTTAAATTAAGATGCACCACATCTCTAGTCACTGTAAAGTTACTGCATTGGTACTCGCTGGGATGAGAAAGCTAAACCTACTATGCAAACCTACTTTTTGCGAAAATCTGAATGCAATCTGTCTGTTTCTAAAAGGTACCAATTGGTGTGATGATCTTACTTCAACAGAAGCCCTCATCCAGGCATCGTCCACCAAATTTAACAGTCATTAAAATTCAGAGCCCCAAAAGGCCAGAAGATATGGAAACAATATCCTGAAGAATCCCGTGTGAGAACAGAGGCACTGGCGAAAGTGTGATTTGGCTCTTGGACTGAAGCTTGTTAGCTCATTAGACACCTTTATAGGGAAGCTCGAGGTTCTGTAAATCACAGCGGTCAGAAGCAGAGACTGCGTGTTCATTATCTAGATGATTTTCCATCTCCTTAGGGCAGTTTTTACGACGCACAAGCGTTGGGGAGAGCATGCAGTCATAATGAAAACAGAATTGCCTCAAATGTGCCGCTGGAAACCTATGAGTCCAGATGAGGAAATAACATCTCAGCTACAACGGTTGCATAAGTGCTGTCAAATAACATATGACTATATCCACTCCTCTTGTAACATTTAGAAAAAGCCTCAATGACTACAAACGAAAAAATTAATTATGTAACAAATGTTTTTTAATTACTTGTTACCATTTTACTTTTACTAAAAGCCTTTATATATAATGCTTTATAAAAGTATTTTGTATGCATTAATTATGCCTTGTAATGCACCTTAAAAAGCATTGTATGGTCTCATGAATAATTGTAACTATATAATATAACATTATAATAATTATCTATTCATTATTACACATATAGAAAGTATAATGCATTAACAGGGATCAAAAAAGGAATCTGCAAATATTCTAATGCATTATCTTACATTATCAATCTCTTTATAATGCATTATACATAAAGGCATAACTTAAGATTCTTCAAAATTTCTCTATTGTTTTCTATAGAAAAACTAACAGCATTCACAACGATGGTTGCACAAGTGCTGTCAATGAGATGATGGCTTCAGTTAATGGTACGAAGTCAGTGAGGACAAAAATGGCATTTCACAGGCTCTTGCATACAATACGTTTAATAAACATGCGATGTTCACCCATAAGATATACTACAATCCAAAAGCCTCAACACAACTGAAACACATCAAACTCAATGGAAACCATAATTTTCATAAAAGAAGAAAAGCTCCTGGAGGTCCTGGCCAAGAACTCATCAATTTGTGACTCTCTCGCAATTCTGTTCTTTTAGAAAGGCAAACTGGTCTCAGAAACAGTGACGTACACATGTAATAAATAGCAGCTTTTAACCCACAAATCTGAATTGATTTCAACATAAAATTCAGAGATGCTGTAGACAGAGAAGAACCATGCATTCAATAACGCACGTGTTTGCTTTCCATACAGGACCGTTCAAAGACTGCTTACATGCTCTAGAAGAAGGACACACCAACAGCAACATGTATCTACTGAAGCTGGAAAACACCAACAAACTGATGCAGGTCTGGTGTGACCAGAGACACGACCCCGGCGGCTGGACCGTCATCCAAAGACGCTTGGACGGATCGGTCAACTTCTTCCGAAACTGGGAGACATATAAGGTCAGAAACATGTTTATGTTCATTTACTTGTGTAGAAAAATTTTCTGCCAATGACAAACACCAACAAACAGATCATGCAAATAAAGACGATGTGATCATGAGCTCACGCATGCATACATCACCGCTCAGCGCCGCTAAAATTTAATATAATGCTTCTGATCTGTATCATTGGATAACAGCATGAACTCCCCTAGTACTTCCATCAGTCATGGTTAGTTAACGTAACGGAACACACATTGTTCTAAAATCCTGCCATTCGTGCATGGAGAAACTTCCATGACAAAACGTCTTAACCGGTCAGAAAACTGCAGCTTTTTGCAATTTCTGAACTCATTGCTTTTCAAACGTCAATGGAATTCGGTTATGCAAGATGGGCAAGGTTTCCAAACTAGGGCCAGGGCTTTTCCAGGGCTTTGTCCACAAAAACACTGTCTGACGAAAACACTCTGTCGATATCATTAGAGCCCGGAATTACAATCAGGACTAGACGTAAAGAGCCAATGTCATGGGAAATATTTTAATGACTATATATATAAAAAAAACACTAAACTGTAACTATATAATGATTTTTTTTTCTTTTTTTTTTATGCAAA
The DNA here is from genome assembly GCF_964197995.2 of Scardinius erythrophthalmus. NCBI lineage: Eukaryota > Metazoa > Chordata > Actinopteri > Cypriniformes > Leuciscidae > Scardinius > Scardinius erythrophthalmus. The sequence goes on from NC_138225.1 coordinate 4,826,540, forward strand.
CCATTTATATTCCACAAGTTTTTGGGTAGCCAGTCATGAATAGTAAATAAGAATAAAGCTTAAATTGATGCTGATCAAAACATTACTGTGAGTGAAACACTAGCGAGTGTAGATGCATTCATAAAACCGATAACTTTTTTCTCTCTCACTCACTTTTTCTTTTCAAGAAGATAAATTCAAGAAGGATTTTTTCATAGAATTGAGGACAGTTCATAGTGAACACATCTGTCACGCTATAAAAAGGATAAAATGGCATTCGGCATCAATGTGCCACTTTAGTATTTGAATGCATTGTGAATGTTGCGTAAAGATTCTGTAAAAATTTCTCCATTGTGTTCCATGGAAAAACTAACAGCATTCAGGTTTGGAACGACTTGCGGGTGAGGAAATAATGACAGAATTGTATTTGCTGGTTAAACAATTTCTTTAAACAATGACTAACACAACAGCAGTCTGGAGCGATGATTTATTACATGCATCAATAAATTCTGTGACGCTACACTAGGTGTTGAGCTGGCTTGTCTCTGCCATAACATGTAATTTCTGTCCGCTGACAGCGAGTTATATACGTTCTCAGGTGTTTTAGATACTGTGGTCAGACCTGCTTCCTCTGAAAGAATGATTAACCCTAATGCCGAGACCGCTAAATACAAACACATGTGTACAATGTTGGAGGAGGTCTTTTAAATGTCATCGTCTCGCAGGATTCAGGATCTGGCAAAGTGTTTTGAAAGAGCATTGTAGAACTTTAAGATTTACAGTTTATTTGATAATCAAGAGGTTTCCGCCAGTTCTTGTTCTGTTTATTGTAAGTCAACTGAGCATAAAGAATTCTGCTGAAGAGTCTGAGATTTCTACAGCACAACCAGTTCTAAAAACTCTATTCGCATCAGACATTTCACTCATTTTAGCACGGTTAATGGTCGTTGATAAATCCATTCATTCCTGAATGAATCAGCCGTTTGAACGAATATAATGAATTATTTAATGACTTACCCATTAAGACATTTACCGCCACCTACTGGCAGTTTTGGTTTCTTATTTAGAGTATCATTTCATTAAAAAAAGGATTTCATATTTCCATATTAATAAAAAAAAACAAAAAAACATTAAAGGTATAGTTCACCCAAAAATGAAAATTCTTCATTCATCATTTACTTTGAAGCCTAACATTTTATGGTGTAAAAAATTCTAATGTAGAATCAAATAAAAATATTTGCTACTTTTTGTAATGTCTATTTTATGCTTTTCTCGTTTAAGGGGTGGTGGATTATGATTTCACTTTTCTAACTTTAGTTAGATGTATGTAGAATCACATAAAACATAAAAAAACATTTTAATTTATAAATATTTTTTTCTTTATATTTGCTCGCCATGGGTAACATTTTCAGAAAGTATGGAGTGTCATTTCATTGTTACGCCAACGGCACGCAAATGTATCTACCACTCAAGCGCTCTACCAATTAATTTGAGTCACTTTTAGAGTGTTTAACGGACGTTAAAAACTGGATGGCCAAAAACTTTTTAAGGCTAAATGAGGAAAAAACTGAGGTCATTGTATTCGGCCACACAAATAACTCCTCAGAAATTATATTAGATTCAAGTCCCCTGGCATCTTACTCGAAAACAACTGTTAGAGATTTGGGCTTTTTAATTGACAATAACCTAAAAATGGACAAGCAAATTAACTCTGTGGTCCGGGCTTGTTTTTATAATCTGCGTTTATTAGCAAAAACTAAACCATTTTTATCAAATAAAGATTTCGAAAGAGTAATCCATACCTTTATTTTATCACGGCTGGACTTTTGTAACTCTCTCGATTACAATCGGTGCAAAATGCTGCGGCAAGGCTTTTAATAAGGGTAAAGAAAAACGAATCAATTACACCCGTACTAGCGTTTCTAAATTGGCTTCCAGTCCATTTTAGAATTAGACATAAAATATTATTGTTTGTATATAAATCGTTAAATAACCAGGCCCCACCATATTTTGCAAACCTTTTTAGCCCCATATAACTCTTCTAGAACATTACGCTCAGAGAATCATAAACTACTTATAGTGCCTAGAGCAAATCGCCTACATAAAGGCGACAGTGGAATGAGCTGCCGCTATCTATCAGGTCTGCCAAATCGCTGTCAATGTTTAAGAATCTGTTGAAAGTGCATCTAATGTCATTAGCCTATAATGGTTAGATGTGATGTTTTATATGTTGTCTATTTATTGGTCTATGTGTGTCCTTATTTCTATCCTTTTTTAGAATCTGTATGTAAAGCACTTTGGTTCAACCTCGGTTGTGTTTTAACAGTGCTATATAAATAAATAAACAAGAAACAAGAAAACATTTTTTTTCCTCTTTTCTAATTTAGCAAGGATTTGGGAACATCGATGGTGAATACTGGCTTGGTTTGGAGAACATCTACTGGCTGACCAACCAAGGCAACTATAAGCTACTGGTGACACTCGAGGACTGGTCCGGCAGAAAGACGTTCGCAGAATACGCCAGTTTCCGTTTGGAGCCAGAGGCGGACTTCTACAAGCTGAAGGTGGGCCGTTACCATGGAAACGCCGGAGATTCGCTCACCTGGCACAACGGGAAACAGTTTACCACCTTAGACCGAGATCATGACGCATACACAGGTATCAGAGGAATTCAGTCTTTATCACAACCAACTTCTATACAGAGATCTTTCCATGGTTTCATTGTCCTCTAAGGGCTAAAAATTTACTAACTCTACAGTGCTGCAGAAATGAGTGCTAAAACCCAGAAACGAGTTCAGAATGATGTAGCTGGAAGTTCAAAAATGCAGTCAATGGATTTAATGGATTTTGTTGAAGTCATGCAACTGTGGTGTAGAGTTCTTTACAGCCAAACTTTAGCTTTTTACTTAGTCATTAAGGCTTCAAAATGAATTTAAAAAACGTGCAAGAGTCATAAACTTTTGTTGTTCATTTAGATTATTTTCTGCAATAATCCAAAAACCAACTGTCTGGAAGTAAAGCGAACCAGGATGATTCCAAATTTCGGGTTGCAAACAAAATGACATCATCACTGCAGCATTCTAAATAGAATCAATGTGTAACTGTGTGTAATTCTGTAAGTCACAGTTTTCACTTACTCAAACCTCATTTCCTCTCATACAGGAAACTGTGCCCATTATCAGAAGGGTGGTTGGTGGTACAACGCCTGCGCCCACTCGAACCTGAATGGCGTGTGGTACCGCGGTGGGCATTACCGCAGCCGCTACCAGGATGGAGTTTACTGGGCGGAGTTCCGCGGTGGCTCGTATTCCTTGAAGAAGGTCACCATGATGATCCGGCCAAACCCCAACACTTTCCATTAGAAACATCATGTGAAGGAAAATGCTAATCTAACAAGCCGTAACTCAAAAGACGTTGTAAATAGTGCAATGTTAATGTTATTTTTGTATTGATCGTTATGAATTCCTAATATGCAGTCATACATATTCAAAATCCAAAAATATGACTTCATGAAGGAGAGACGACTTTTTGGGTTTCCTGGAGACAGAGGTCCCAATGGTGCCCAGGCGCTGTGGACAATGAAGAGCAAGTGAAAATGCTAGAAAAAAAAACAATCTTTACAATCTTCTGTCAGATGAACCTGGCAACATGACCTGAAGCTGGACAGCATCGTGTGCGTCATTACAAGTGCGCTTAAAATGGGGATATAGTCAGTATGTTTACCTGATCTTAACAGGCACCGAACCTCATTTTCACTGTAAGAAGTCTAACCTTGAAGAAGAGAACTGTTATTTTGAGTTTACATTAGTGCTATAAAACATATGTTGTGTACTAATGGAGGAATTTAAACAGTTCACATTATTCAGTTCTCATACCATTTTATCCGTTTATAGAATTGACATTCAATAAAGGGCACGTTGCAATTTTTCCCTGTGAAGTGGACTACACAGGATTTTTGGATGTCTAAAGGGAATTTTATATGCAAAAAGTTCAACATTTAGAAGTAAATTTAGCCTAATTATTGTGTATGCATCTATTTACTGTCTAAATTAAGAGATGTGAATTGGTTAAATTAGCACATTTAAATCACAAATGTGAAGCCTCTGAAAATGTCAATGACTCCGATAAATTTGGTAGCACAAATGCAAAGTCTCTTCCCCATTTGATCTGGTTTATAACATTGACTTCCAATAAAGGGTAAATTGCAACTGTGCCCTGGGAAGTGAACTACATAGGAATTTTGGACATCTTAAAGGGATTTTTAGTGTTAAAACTCAAATTTAGTCTAGTTATTGTTTATGCACCTACTTACAAGCTAAATTGTAAATAAAGAGACGCAAATTGGCTAAACTAACATTTAAATCCCAAAAGCGAAGCCTCCGTAAACTTCAATGACTAGGCTAATGTTAGTAGCACAAATGCAAAGTCTCTTCCTTATTTGATCTGTTTATACTGTAGCATTGACTTTTAATGATGGGTACTGTTGCAACAAGTGGACTATACACAGGATTTTTTGACATCTTAAAGGGATTTTTCAGGCAACCATAAAAATTCTGCCAACATTTAGAGATAAATTTAACCTAGTCATTGTGTATGCACCTATAGCTAAATTGTAAATTAAGAGACATTTAAACCACAAACACAAAGCCTCTGCAAGCATCACAAAATGTCTGTCTTGTATATTACTGACTATTTTAATGTACTGTAACAGCATTCATAAGTCCATGAATGATTTCACTCATTTGAGTCCTGTTTGGAAACCATCTGTTAACAGTAGAAGCTATGGCCCTGTTTATACCTGGTATTAAACATTTTGGTCGATCGGATCACAAGTTGCCTAGATGAGGGAGACACATTCCTGTTTACACCGGGTGTTTTAATCCGTCTCTTTTGTCCATTGCACTTCTGTCCTGATTTCTTCGAGGGGAGGGTCTATGGGAGGATAAATCTATGGGCTTTTTCAGATCTTTCAATCTAATGGACGAAATAAGCTCCTGCAATTTACATATGAACACGACCAGAGAACAAGCTCAAAACGTTATAGACCCCGTTTACACCTGTATTTAACATCGTCCACTTGTGATCCAATAAACCAAAACGCATCTTAATACCAGGTGTAAACAGAGCCAGTGAGCGAGTTTGTTTTTGTAATGCAAAGTATGGTTGTGTTTTGTACTTACAGAATGTTCCAATAAATGATGTACAGCTACTGCAGTTTAGCTCTTTTGTGATAAACTGCAAAAGACAAGACTTGCCCTATAGACTACATTACAGTAAATATGAGAGACGAGTCGAGAACGACCAACAGATGGACTGAGTTCAAAGCTCAATGTGTTCGTTTGTTCAAGCCTCTAAAGGTCAAAGGCTCTAAGGGCCCTACGGGAGACTCAGGGTTTATCCTGTAAGAGAACAATCCCAATACTTTGCTGCTCAGACATCTTGGTTGTTATGAATGAAAAAGGGTGTCTTTAACATTCGTTTCCAAATGAGGAAAACCTTGTAAAAGGCTGGAAAATACATTACAGTCAGTATGAATATCCATCTACTCACTAGTCGCTTTCACAGCCACGTTGTGTTTACACTCGCGCTCTTGCAAACTAATCCAACTCAAACTTTCCAACTTGTAGATTATATTTAGGCTTTGAACATTCACAATGAGTTGCATTAAATTGTGAAGATCATCAAGATGAACTAACCATGCAAAAATCTAACTTTTGCAGGTCACAACAAAAGTTATAAACTTTGAAATAAAATGCAACACATTTTACTTCTGTGACGTGGAGTGTTTCCAATTGAAACAGGACTTTTAAAATAAGGGTGCAATTGAATTTATGAATGAGATTAGATGAGAATGAGATGAGAATAATGAAAATTGCATGTAAACTGGAGTGAAGAGTTCTGCTTGTGTCATGTAAATATCTTACTGCGATTAAGACCTTAAGACCCTCGCATTATCGGTGTACATGTAAACATGGTAAATGAATGCCAATCTGATCTACAGACCACAATAACAACTATTTTACACTCAAACTGGTCAATCTGTCCAAGATTTTAGGGGCTGTTAATGAAAATTGTGTTATTTCTATCTTTTATCTTCACTAAACAAACATGTTAAAAACACCACTTTTTAGTCCAAAAAAAACAGCTTTAAACTCTCCCACCGAAATGTCGCACGCAAGCAAGGAAACAATGTTGTTTCAGTGTTTCTCCGTGCCTGCCAATTATCATCTAAATTGCACAAAAAAACGTTACAAGTCAGACAAACAATCTCTTACTGTCTAAGTAGAAGGTTCTTGATTCCAGATTGAGCTGCTACGGATGTTTATCCTTTTTAGTGTATGATGTTTAGTCGAAGGTTTGTGTATGCAAAACTACCATGTGATGCCAATAACAAAACTGCAAAAACATGAGCATATTCTGTCCAAGAAAGGTTGTCAAAATGTCAATATAATTTCTCAGACAATCCTGGACAAATGGCACCTTTACGTTTCTACAAATCAAACCCAGACTATCTAATATGTGCCATGCGGCATCCCTCCATCTTCTCCCAATTTGAGTTAAATAAGAACAGCAGCTGTAAATGACTAATGGCTGAAGAATATGAGACAGTTTCCAGCAATCTCTGATCATTGATATCGCTGTAGCAGGAGAGGGGGTTTGGAATCAATTTATTGTTGAGTCTACAGACTTACTGAAAATCTGTGAGGTAATGAGAACCGTACGTCTGTGATCTCTGTTAGAGTTCTGAGCACAAACACTAGGGTTCAACATGCATTAGTGTGAGAGAACATGGGAACACACTGAAAAAATGTATAAAATAATAAGACATGTTTCATATTCAAATGCTGGGAATCCTTATTCCAAGGATGATAACAAAACCCATGTGTCTTTCATGATCTGGGCTTCACTATCCAGCCAAACCCTGATTCCTTGGTCGAGAAGGAGATGTTCAAAAAGTTTGGTTGATGTTAGAGTTCGGTTTGTTTGGATGACGTGAACGTTTTTTTCCGAACTCGGGTACACAACCGTGAACCATTCCCGAGTCCGCATATAAACGGTGGTCTGGGGAACAGTTCACGTGAACTCCGGTACGGTTCGCTGCTGATTCGCAATTGTACTAAAACGTGGAAATTAACTATTGATGACCAGGGCTTGACATTAACACCAGCCAAATGTGTGTGTATTTCAGCAGTGGCGTAACACACACACAAACACACACACACACTCCTACTAGCCACTTTGGCAGGTTGAATTTTATATATAATATATAGATTTGTCAACTGTAGTCTTTTAAAAAGGCATCTAAAACATAATTTTTTCGATACATATCGATACTGAAATATCTGAAATGCTTGACATGACTAAGTGAATGTAAACAGTTGAGAAAGAAAACACACGTGTAACAGTATAATCAATGGATCCGTGCGTCAAGTCTTAAAGTGACAGCAGCCTAATACCCCTGCTGCTAAATTATGAGATAATATTAAGTTTTTCCGAAAGGTATTGATGTCAAAATTATGGCCAGCGAAAATGCTGAGTGGCTAGTAACTTTGGAAAACCACTAGCCACAGCGGCTGGTGAGCAAAAAAAGTTCATGTCAAACCCTGTACGATTCAATAAATCTCTGTGTTTGTGTCTGTTCTTACTTTCCTGACAAGCTGCAAGCAGAGAGAATGTATATCACATATCGGCTCCCGCACTCTTTAGAACATTTGCAGCACATTCACGGCAGACAGACGCAAGTGCTGTTAACCAAAGGTTCAAAAACCAAAATGTAAAAAAGTGAGGCGAGCAATGCTATGTACAGTATTTTGCCACGTTCTCTAAACAGCTGCTACTTTGATGATGCAAAAGCATCCCGGTTTGGACCCAAATAATATAATGTGAACACAAATCCAGCTGTGGCAATGGGGGGGGGGGGGGGGGGGCAATTGAACTCGGGTTAGGACCATGCAATGGAAGAGAGTGTGAGAGAGAGAAGAGATGAGGACTCACCCAGGTAGGGGATGCAGGACACCATCTTTAGGGAGCGGATGTACTCTCTCATCCTGACGTAGTTATGCTCTTTAGACGTCAGGTAGTCCAGCTTGTCAAACGTGGCCTTGTCCTTCCTATTGATCAGCTAAAGAAAAAACAGGAAAGTTGCGGAGTTCTGTTAGTTTTTTCATCTGACCATATTGGGAAGCTACTTGACAAAAGTTCAACGAGATACAAGCTGCACATGATCAGGCCCACATGGAAATGCTGCTGAATCCAACAACAATAATCAGTTCTGCAGAGCAAATACCACGTCTTACAGATTCCCTTCCATGCATTGTTTTAATTCTGTTACTGTTGTTAATAAAACCAAGATTAATGAAGTTTTTAAACAAGAAAATACTATTTCAGGCTTTAGACTTCAAAATGTAAAGTTTAATTCAATGTGTTACTTGCCTTTGTAATTATTTGTGAAATTCACTATCAATTTCTGAGTGAAAATTGTTTCAGAGTAAATTCTAAACCATTTTTTAGTCACTAAGTTTTCAGTGAACAATGACTTTCAGTCTCTTATTGACTTGTCAGTATTTAAGTGGTTCAGGACTGTATTCCTACCAAACACAGATTTAACCCTCTTTTGTGTTAAAATCGAGTTACTTCATTTTGATGTTTGTCAAGCTACAATAAAGGTTTTCTGTTTTCTACCTGACTCTTGCTGTTTTTCAAAGTGTTGATTCTTGGCAAATTGCATGGAAACCAATGAGGGGTCAATTTGACCACAAACACAATCGATGAAACCAAAATTTGTACAGCCTTTCCAAAACAAATCTATGTGTTGAAACTTTGCATGCACATTCATGATCCTAAATGAGAAATTCACAAAATTCAATAAGAAATAAATAGTTCAACTAGTGCCTCAAACAGTTTAACAATCAAAAGTGGGTTGAATTGACCCTAACACAATTTAAAATCTATGTCCAGTTGCACAGAGTGAATAAGCACAGCTGGTGGATCATAAGGGGATCTTCTCAACATGCCGAGCAAATGCAAACAAAGGCTTTTAGCAGCCCGACCCGAATGGATGAACAACCTGTGGAGAGAAACTATCAGACCAACTGTTTCTGAAGCTTCTTTTAGACTTCACAGCTGTCATGCCCCGGGTTTGACCTGCGCTACACACTCTGAGAAAACACACACACACACACACACACACACACACACACGTTTTCTGGAGGTTGAAATCATACAATCTGTAATAATGTATATGGAGTTGTCATTTGTGTGGTAAATCAGGGTCAAACTGAGAAGATAAAGCTGCTATTTAGGGACCTACTGATTTCAAAGCTAAACTCTACACAAAATAAATGTTATTTATTGACATCTGTGAGTCCATGAGGAATCTTTAACATCCAAGGAACCTTTCCATTCCACAAAAGGTTATTTTTTTAGTGAAATAAAGGTTATTTGGATTTTTTAAATGTTCTTTTTTTTTTTTTTTTTTTTTTTTTTTTTTACATTTAGTATGTTATTTTAAGAACAGTTCAATGTAAGGTTCTTTGAGGAACCAAAAATGGTTCTTCTATGGCATCAAACTTCAGGACACTTTATTTTTTAACAGTGAAGTATGTGAACTAAAAACTTATCAGATTTGCTTTCAAGGTGGTTTCAGTTGAAGATTGTTTATTAACACTTTACAATAAGGTTCATTAGTAAACATTAGTTAATGTATTAACTAACATGAACTAACCATGAACAATACATTTGTTACTGTATTTGTTAATCTTTGTTAATGTTAGTTAATAAAAATAAAGCTGTTCATTGATTGTTCATGTTAGTTCACAGTGCATTAACCAATGCTAACAAGATTTTTATAAAGTATTAGTAAATGTTGAAATTAACATTAAAAAGTTCATTATTAGTTCACGCTAACTAATGTAGTTAACTAATGTTGACTAATGAACCTTATTGTAAAGTGTTACACATTTACTAATGCATTTTTTAAATCAAAAGATATACTGTATTTGTTAACATTATTTAATGTACTTTGCACTAACATGTGCAATTATATTTTTACTAAGATAATAAATGCTGTAAAATATTATGTTTACTGTTAGTTTATGTTAGCTTCTGCATTATGTTAGTGAGACTGTAAAGTGTCACCAGTTGTTTTATGATGATATATTTGTATATAATGCTATTTCTCCACTCTGCAAGTGCAACAACATCTAAAGTGAAAAAAAAAAGAAAAAGAAAACCAAATCTAACGATTGCAAACCTTCTCCTATTCTAAACATTTTGGCCTGTTTCCCCCAGAAGGGTTTTAATAGTTTATTCTGTACCTTTGCCCACCCAGCTTGTTCCAAAATACAACCAAAAACTCCAAAGCCAGAGCGGGCATATGGTGCGAAACTCCTGAGACAGAGAGCCGGGTCTCCAACATGAGCCTCATTAATAACCACTCCGACTGCTCACGCCATGAGCTCATGGAAGCTGCCATCTTACTGCTTTACGAGGCTCTTGGGGACAATGCTAAAAGCTTGTGCAGTTACAGTGGTAAATACCTCATGATGGGAAGAAATAGACACATTTGAAATTCCACTGACTATAGCAGAAAACAGAGGTGTGGTGCATTCGGGCTCAAGACTTTGAGAAGGAAACATCAAGGTGCTGGTCAAGAAACTCAAACAACCGCTGTAAATATGGAAGTAAAATAATGCCAAATGTTTTTGAAACAAAAATGCCTGTTGAATTGCACTACTTGAAAAAAGCATGCATTGCATTAACCATGTTTGCATTTTAATGCATTGCATTTTTATGAGCTGAAATTCAGCATGGTTGAATATTTAAACTGTGAATATTTCAATCCAAAACATTTCGAATGTTTTTTAAGTAGTGCAATTCAACAGCCTTTTTTGTTTCAAAAACATTTGGCATTATTTTACTTCCATACGTAAAAAGGCATAATTTACTGTATATAAAAATGCTGGTACATAATGGTGAAAGTTCTCATTTGACAGAATTAATAATTAAAGAGGTTTTCCAAATTGTCCTTGATCTTTTGACATACAAGAGGTTACTGTACTATAGAAATATCCTGCAAGTTTCAGAACTCAAAGCTTCCTTGTTAGTCCAGAAAGAGCTTTTATATTAGTATAAATATATCAGTGACCTTTTACACCCTTACCAGAGCACTCAGGTCTTCTGACCAATTGCTATTGACGGTTCCTCGTTGCCGTTATAAATCTAAGGGTGAACGTGCCTTTTTGGTGAAGGGTCCGAAATTATGGAATAGTCTTCCTTTCCGTGTGAGGTCATCTTCATCGCTAGCCATTTTTAAGTCTTCTTTAAAAACATATCTGTTTTCGTTGGCTTTTGAATAGATCATGAAATGGCTTTTTGAAGCTGATAGAATAATGTTGTATTTAAATGCGTTTATTTATTCTTGCTTGATCTGTAAAGCACTTTGGGTCAACTTCTGTTGTTTTTAAATGTGCTATAAAAAAAAAAAAGGTTGACTTGACTTATTGAAGCCAAGCTTCCAATATGACAAAAGAGATCAACGCCTACTTCTATATCATTACCTCTTCAGCCTCGTCCAGCGATTCATGCGTGTCATGTAGTCAGTACGAGAGAGACACATGTACACAGGATTACTTGAGCAACAAAAATGATATAGACCCCTCTGAAGATTAGCTGTAGAAAAAAAAACTCTTTGCATTGCCTTGCGAAAGTGTCATACACTGGATCAGACAGTAATGCAACACACAAGAAACAGTGTTTTTAAACAAAATATTGCTTTATCTGTTACAGATCGCTTGATATGATTATGTCTCTTCTGCTCATCAAGGCTGCATTTATTTTTGATAAATGGCCGTAAAAATGGTAATATTGGGAAATATTATTACAATTTAAAATAACTGTTTTCTATTGTAATATATAGTAAAAATGTAATTTATTCCATGTGATTAAAGCTGAATTTTCAGCATCATTACTCCAGTCTTCAGTGTCACATGATCCTTCAGAAATCATTCTAATATGATGATTTGCTGCTCATAAAACATTTCTGATTATTATTAATGCTGAAAACATGTTTTGTGGAAAACATTTTTTTTTTCAGGATTCTTTGATGAATATAAAGTTTAACAGCATTTATTTGAAATCAAAAACTTTTGAAACATTATAAATGTCTTTACTTTCATGTCTGATCAATTGAATGCAACCTTGCTGAAAAGTATTAATAAATTAATATAGAAATAAATAAGCTTTTGAAGGGTAGTGGACATTACAAAGACTAATAAAAAAGGCACGCCACATTAAATGTAAATACAGTCACTGAACATGTGGGGAATTTCATTGCAAGCCAATTTAAGGGAGCATGAAGTCTGCATGAATTTTGATTATTACAGATTAAATGTTTATGGCTGACCAGAGAAATACAATATTTTAACACTTTTACATCCAACTAGACTATTATATTTAGATTTATGCATTTATCTAAAGCGGCTTACATTGCATTCAAAGTACAAATATGATCAGTTCATGCATTTCCTTGGAATCGAACCGATGACCTCTGCATTACTAGAGCCCTGATTGAGCTTAAAAAAATGTAGTATGAGCATTAGTAATAGGGATGCTTGAGCAAACGCCACTAAATGTTAGTACTGTAATACGAGTTAGTCTTCACCTGTGAGCTGGACATGCCAATTACATGGACATATTGTAAAGGGCTGAAGCAGCGCAGTGGGATTGATGGAAAAAGATATTGCACAGGAGGAAAGTTGATTCCTACAGCGCAGACAGCCTTAATATATATCACTCCACACTGACACAATCCTTTCCAAACATGCAAGCAGACAAACATTATTTAGTGCCTATAGGAACATTTTTACAGTGGGATTTCAGACTAAGTTCAGTCAGGATCAGAACTATAAAGACACGAGAACTCAACTCCACCAGCATGGAAACTTTAGAATGACCCGATAAAATGGAATATGGAATGGGATACGAGGAATGGGACATGAAATTAGGACAGTCAGCATCTTGGTGTTATAGTTGGCAGTGGGATAAGAAGTTTAGGAAGACACTGTGTCGTGTTTCAGGTTTGTGGTGAGCAGCAGATTTCATTGAGATGGAAAAAGTGATGGATGAATCTGCGTGAACCGGGGAAGGGATGGATTTTGATCCCCTCTGTGAACACGGATGGATTGCAATGGAAGAGGAAGTGGTTGAGACCTATAGGAAACACGGGCATGTATGCAAGCAAACACACACACACACACACACAGCTTGGAGTCCACAGATGTGCTTACATGAACTACGAACAAACTGGAAAAAAGGAAACATAAATTAAACGCATGTAACCACAAACTAAAAGAACAGAAACCAAGGAAGGTATTTTTTTTTTTTTTGGAATTTGGAACATATTTCTATAAGATTTGCGATGTGCTGTAAGGGCTTCAAATACTGAAAAAACTTTGGGTTACATTTTATTTTAAGATGATGTAGTTACATTGTACTAACTCAAATAAGTACTGAGGGTAACACTTTATTTTAGTCTACATATGTTACATGCACTTAACAAAGTAATAACAGTAAATGATGCATAATTACATGCAACTAACCCTCAACCAAATCATAATCCTACCCTAACCCTATAGTAAGTACATGTTGTAAATTATTATTACTCAGTACTTAAATGTATAATTACATTGTAACAATGACACCTTAAAGTAAAGTGTAACCGTACTGAGTTATATTAATTAACTACATGTACTTGCTATAGAGTTACGGTTTGGGTTAGGTTTAGGGTTAGTTACTTGTAATTATGCATAAGTTACTGTAATTACTGTACATGTAGTAACGTGTCATTACGTCACCTTAAAATAAAATGTTACCAAATTTTGTTTTAAAATATATATATATATATGATTAAAATATTTGTATACATTGAGCTATTATATTTATAATATCTAATTCAATATCAGTTAAAATAATATTAATTTTCACCATGACTTGATCTCAGGAAACCTCTCAATAAAATGTCCAAATAATATTTAACTCCAAAATTACAAGGAAAAACACACTAACAAATAAGTAATAAACTGGATGTGTCTTATTACTGTAGTGTAGGGTTTATGAAACCTTTGGTCAGACAAACCTCTTAAAAGTAAAATATTTAATGTTGAAGTACCCCCTGAGATCTTAAATTACTATTTCAATATTTAACGACACATTTGCATTTTTTTTTTTTTAAAGTAAGTGTCTTATGATTGTTTTTATTTTAAAATTATTGATATACATAATCACTGCACAACTTGGCCAAAAAGTTATATTGTGATTATTTTGTCATATATTGTGATTGTACAGTAAATTTAAAAATAATGTGATAATATTACACTATTTTCTTTTTGTTACACTTCAAGTTATACTACTAATATTTATGCCTTTAAATCTTCCATTTCAAATGTTCAAACTTTCCAGCTTTTAGCATTTCAAAGGCTTCATGAGATATAACCACATTCTTCCACTGTGTCCAAATATCAAAATGTTAAAAGCATTTGAGAATGACTATTTGCAGGCGTTTTTATTTAACCGTCTAGAACAAATGCTTTATGTTATTACATGCCTCACAGATGCCTGTTCCCACAGTAATCATAAAAGTTTAACGTAGGGAAGAACTGACATGAGGAATCCTGGCAGACTAGACTTTTATTCCACAGTCACACGAAAGACGATCAATGGAAACGCTGTCAGATGGATTAAGAGTCAGTTTAACGTCTCAATCTAGCTTTGTTATTCTGTCAATTAAAAAGCCAAAGCGCTTTCAGGTCCAAGAAAGCATTGATCCAATTATAAGTTAGCTTGGAAACCAGGGTTGTGAAAAATTAAAGATTAGTTCCCATTCAACTCATGTGTGTGAATTTAAAGTGAATTAGTAACAAAATAGAGGATTGGAATTGGAATCTGAATCAGAACAACAGTAAGGGGAATTGCACACGTGATGCATTCTGGGAAATTAAGAGTTCGGTAACACTTTAATTGATGAAATGCATTGATTATGCCTTGTAATTAACCTTATAATGCATTATATGGTCTCATGAATAATTGTAACCACAGTTATAATACATTAATACGTACTGTATATATCTATTGTTACACTTTTAGAAAGAAGAATGCATTAAAACACATCAACCAAATTAAGATGTAACAAGGAATGTGCAAATTATAATGCATTTTAACCTATTTATGAAAATATATAATGCACTAAAATGTACATTATGAATACCTTTATAATAAATTATAGATCTACATAAGGGTTTCAAGTAATCTACCTTTTTTCCGGAAAAAGACGTTTTAAATATGATGAAATATAAAAATCTATAATTTTTCAAAGCCTATAAACTCTCAGGGCCCTATATTACACCCGGCGCAATGCAGCACCAGGTGCGACGCAAGTGTGTTTTGCTAGTTTCAGCCCAACGCAGTTATCATTTTCACGTCCTGCGCCACGTTGTTTAAATAGCAAATGCATTTGTGCTCATCTGTGTGCCCATGGGCATTTTGAGGCAACAGAAATAGACTGAGCCATTGACCAACTGAAACCTGGTCTAAAGTCAATGGCGCGATATTTTTTTTTTGTTATTTAATGAGCGCGTTAGTAATGTGCGCCTATAGGCGGATCCACAACGTGCGTACACTCTGCTTATTACACACACAGGGCACATAAACTAGCCTAATATTACAAATAAAAGGATTACAATGTAAAATATTATTATTGTGTACATAAAGATATGGTGGAATCCGGCTTGTCCTGTAGATGTTCTGCTTGCGCACTTTAATCTTGCACACGAGCAGATCCGTTTGCGCTCTGGAGACGCGTTCGGTCTTTCCACTATCAAATTCCGTCATGTAAATAGCGAATCTGCCATGGCGCGAGCGCAACTAGCATTTAAAGGGAATGGGAGATGAGACTCTGATTGGATTAATGCACGTAAATCCCAAAACACACTCATTATGCACCATGCGCCGGGAGCGCCGACCATCTTTCCCATCGTTAAACTAGCAAAAGTGGATTTGGACACGCACCCTAAGTGAACGTGTGCCATGCGCTTAGATCGTTAAAATAGGGCCCTCAAACTTCAAGGCTTTTTCAACATGTTCCAAAACTCAATTCAGGATCCATGAACTGTAAATTAAAAGGTTTTCTCAAAACAATTCAGAATGGTGCACAACCCTGTTGGAAACAACATAACAGATAATTTAAGACCAGCATCATAGAGTCATAGATATGATTGATGTCATGGCCTTCATTTTGCACTGCTCTTTCGCTCTCATCTAAATCTGGACCCGTCTGTGAGAATATGGTTTGTTCGTGGACAACAGCTCAGGATTTAGCGCCCTGGTTTGACCCATAACTCCAGGCTGTTGTCCTGAACTGCTCCCTGGATTATGCAGCTGGATTCTGGACATTGTGTCAGGCAGATGTCAGGTACTCACAGTGGCCAGAAAGACCTCCTCCTCGTTGAGTTTTGACAGTTCTCAGCTCACCCATATTCTTTATCCACCTTTTCCCTACTACACCCAATGACACTTTGCACGAATTATGGGAGTGACTTCCGCTAAACCGTAAACAATCAGCAAAGGTTTTCTCTATGCTTATGCAATAAGCATTTTCAAAAACAGGGTACAATGAGATGACAATATTTCTACTCTCCCTTCAACCATCGAACATTAAAAAAATTACCACAACAGACCATGAATAACACTCCGACATTATGACAGACAATACATAGCTTATTGTATTTACCTTGCTGGAGAGAACAAAATTGTCACTTCCTTTTAAATTGGCACATCATATCTCTAATAAAAATGGATGTTGTTTCAATCAGGGAAGAAACTGTGACTCTTTTCTGCTCTATCATGAATGAGTCTCAGAGCGTCAGACGAAACAATAAACGTTGTCATGTTCTCTTGTGTTCGGATGCTGGTGTTTGGAAACACAATCGTGTGAGACGCTTCTGGAGGGAATGAAACCAAATCATTCTGATGACGGACTTTGACTCAGGCGTTTCAGAACCACCAAACCAACACTTGAGATGCCGTGATGGGATTGGTCCGCTGGTTAGTCCAATTATCCAATCACATCCTCTGCTGAGTTTCTTGTTGCGCATTGATGGATTTATGCGGTAAACGTGTTTCCATCATATCTTATGTGTCTTATCGCGTAAAAAAAATGTTCCACCTCAATTCAGTGAATACTTTTAGAATTTATGCATATCTTGGCATTTCCATTCAGCATTTTGTATGTGATAACTCACAATCTGTATAAAAAAAATGTGGATGGAAACATGGCTATTGATACATTGCCTATATTGTTCCTGCATTCAAATTACTAAATTTTTAGAGGACTATATTGGGCAGGATGTTCAATCATTTTGCAAAACAATAAATAATTTTTGGATCACAAATAAAAAAAGATTTAGAAAAAAAAGAATCTACATATTAGTTGATTATCAAAATAATCGCTACACACAAGTACTACATATTTCATGTTGCACTATCAAACAAAAATGACTTTGTGTAGGATATACTTTGAGACAATTTTCACTCAGAAACTGCTAGTAAATTTCACAAATAATTACAAAAAAAGCAAGTAATGCATTTAATAAAAACTGAATTTTAGAACTAGAAAGACTGAACATGTATTTTCTTTTCTTGTACTCAACTAATCTTTGTTTTACTGGAAATCATTTAGCCGTATGGGGTGAAGCATTCATTGATCAAAGCCCAAGATGACCTGTGGGACATCTGAATACCTGAGAGAGATTCTATTGCATGCAAATATAAATAAATAAAAATAATGTCCAAAGTACTCTGACCTTTCCCATCAATGAAGCCTGTAATGCAGCTAACAGAGTTCCTTCTGGTAAAAGTCGCATCTCATCTAAATCATGGTTTTGGAAATCGTCTAGCGGTGGTTCTGGCCTTTAGGGTGTTGAAAGCGGATATACCATGTTTCAGGTGGTTTCACTAATGCATGCCTAACATCGAATATTAGCCAATATTTCCTCCATCTGTAATTCAAATCAATTTTCTGCAGTGCCAGCTGTTGATGTCTGCTGAAAAGCTCTGAAACGTCAGGCAAATCCTACTGGAGAACACTGTATAATCTTCTTTTTTCAATTTCAACAGTAGGGATTGAAGTGGCCCTTTTGCGAACAAAGCCACTGAAAAAGCTCCTGTTCTGCTCTTTATGGTGCCATAATGGGTTGAGCGAGCAGGAAAATGTGTGCAGGAGCTGGCAGGTCTCTGGCTGAGAGAGCAGGTGTGAGGATAGAGGATAAAACAAGCGCTACTGGTCTCGCAGGATTAATTAGACCTGGGCTGCTTTCAATACAGTACAGCCCAGTCTCATCCAGCTCATACCTGCAGATGGGCCATAAAGTTTGTTGGCTAACCATGTAATACTTTCCTGTTTTCTCCAGTCATACTTGCCCAATATTCACCATTGTGGATTGTTGAGGTATCATTCATGTAGCACAAATAATGTGTGACGGGTTACAAGCCAGTTTAATGCGTTTTGGTCTGTTCAAATCAATCAAAACCAGGCAAGAAATGAAACAACAAGCAGGGCTGTCAATCAGGGTTATTATCGTTAACTAGAACTATTAAAAACATTTTATGTCAACTGAAATAAAATTAAATATTGGATGAAAACTTCATCAAACTTCATTGAAAATTTGGAAAAAATCTGTTAAATATGAATATTAAATAGTAATATTTAAAATAAATAATACAAATAAAATACAAATAAAATTAACATGGAAAATATAAAATTGAAAGCAAATTCAAAAAATATTAATGAAAATTATAGCAGTATAAAAATAATACTAAAATAACACTGCTGTCAAATCGATTAAAGTTTAATTGCTATGAACTGAACTTTATCGACTAAAATAACTAGCTTCGACAGACGGCCGTACGCATCGATTTACAGTGAAAGAGTGACCCTTGAACTCACGCGTGACGTATTGACGAAAAACAAAACACCATTCACAAATTAGAAGTCTAAAAAGAAAAAAATTAATGAGCTTGAGTTTGTTGCCCAACCTTATTTGTTTAGGGATGCACTTTTTTGGGCTTCAAATTTTTCTCCACCATTCACTGCCATTATAAAGCTTGGAGAAGCCAGGGATTATTTTAATATAACTTCGATTGTATTCATCTGAAAGAAGAAAGTCATACTGTATACACATAGGAAGGCTTGAGGGTAAATCATGGGCTAATTTATATTTTTGGGTGAACTATCCCTTTAAGTGTGTATGGATTCATTGCTTGCCCTTGGACAGCTGTTGCATCTTGCCTAGTATAAGTATTGAGCAACAGCAACAGTGATACTTGCCTTTAATAATAACAATGTGAATTTGCTGCAGGACATCAATGATTACAGCCTTGAGCTTTTGAATCAACAATCAATCATTATTCCAAATTTGTGTTGTTCCCCTGACATCATATTTTATGTACTATCCCTTGCGTTTTGTCCATGAATCTGGGCTTCGCATTATATCAGATACGTTCCTAGTTCTTATGCTGTACATAAATTAATATCTCTCATCCACGTCACCTTGACTAACGCCAAACCTCCGGCGCCACGGACACTCGTCGGCTGAGGAACAGTTTTTAAGCGGTCCCTGGTGTTCCTCTGAGGGTGGATGGACAGGGCCATAAACATGCCTGCAAAGTTGATCTTGGCATCATCAATAGCCAATGCAGAGGTAAGCATCACTGAACTAAACCTGGAGCTAAAAAATCATAAAAGGAATAGCAAAAGCATTGCATTTTGAAGAGTTATTGAGTTTAAGCGACATTATGGATCTGACATCGGTGCTTAGCTGTTACAAAACCTATGATCTAAACCTACTTCAGCTGGACAATGACAATATTTTCTTCTAGATCCGCTGGACAGCAGAAACAGTATCACTGTAAAGCTGCTTTGAAACAATCTGTATTGTAAAAAGTGCTATATAAATAAAGGTGACTTGACTTGACTTGATCTGAGGGTTCCAGTACAACGTTCCCTTCTAAGACTTCTTTTTTGATTAAAGTATTCATACAACATCCAACAACATCAAAAAGTTAAATCTGGCACATTAGATTATTATAAATATGCTATAATTACAATGCTGAGAACATTATGCAAACATTTGACCGGTAGTGTACATACACCCACTAAATCCTCGCTGTTCATTAAGCCATACAATGTTTTAAACTACTATTCAAACTTTGTCAAGCTAATTTTGAAATCTTTGCTTTTCTAGTAAAAAAATTGTTATGTTTTTTGTTTAACTTAAATTGATTTTATCTGTACTTCCTTATTTAAATATAATTCTGCATCCTGTTTGCTAGCTCAAGTTCAATTAATAATCAGAAACTACATTGGGAATTTAAAAAGCATTCGAAATTGAACTCGAAATTAATTTGGGACAGTGCTTTAAAGCTGGAATACAATCTGAACAGATTTTAAAACAGTAGTCATCATCATACAATTGCTGAATTTGCAAATGGTTGCAGAGAAAAACCAGGCATCATACACTAAACGACTGAGGGTCATACACTACCAGACTTTCAAATCGTTCCAAACACAACAAACTTGCGCAACACATGAGACGTTGTTGTAGTGACTCTGTAAGTGCGTTTGGTCAGTAATGACTCTAGATTATAACAGGCGTAGTCAGTCATTTTATCTATGCTGATGAGTCAAATATTGAGGCTATTGTTATGCATTAACAATTATGTTACGCATATTCTTATGCGTTCTAAAACCGGCTCAAAATATCGAACAAGTTTTGATATCATCCGATTTGATGGAATCAAAAAAAATTGGATAAAAATCAGAGTCTGTTCACATCACAAAAAAAAAGAAATCTGAATCTGTCAGTTCCGAATTTCCGAGGGGCCAAAATCTGCAGACTGCCGCAGACTTTCGGCAACTACAGTATTGTCGACTGAACCAGACTGCAAATAGTGGTAAAAATCTGTGTAAAAGTCATGTATCCCAGCCTTTAGAGGACAGTAGGAAGCAGACAGAGAGGCCAATCAACAGGTTTTGAAAGCAGAGGCCAAAATCAAGTGGAAAATTCAAAGTTTCTAGTACTTTGAAGGTCATACTGTTCATTGAAAGAAAGTACAGGAAATTATACATTTATTTTAGTGATGAACACTTCCTAAGAGCATAATTTCTCTCCCTATTTCAAACATCTGTTCATTTTTAGGGGAAGTGGTCATCGGGCCTCAGATGTGAAGAGTAAGAGGGTCCAACGGCGAGTGCCAAAAGACACGCACCCAGACATTCAGTTTTTAACCAGTAAAACTCTCTAAAGCTTCTGCATGTTGCCGGATTCAAACAAAAGCACTGGATACATTGAGCTGTGATGTGAGTAATCTGGCCATTGAAGCCATTTCTTGTCTTCTACTACAAATAGAGGCAAAAAAATAAATAAAAAATAATAAGCTGGATTTAAAAAGCCCTGGACAATCAAGACCATACGAGAAGAAAATCATCACGATCATCTTGATCAAGAGTGGCAGAAAGAACAGCATGATCAGACATCCACCAGTAAACTAGTCATCATGAAGCGGTCAAAGGTCAAAAATTGAGTCTTGTCATTACAAATGTGAGTGCAGCCTGGTTTTGGCATGTAAATAACATGCACTTACAGACCAAAAAGCATTTAGGAATTACAACATAATGCATGATTTAATTTAATACTGCATAAGAACGACAGCCTGACCCTCCCTTCTAGGTTTTCATCTGATGCAAGCAATGTAGACGAATAAAATGCAAGAAATGGTCTGACAAAACAAAAACAGATATAAGGAAATTATGCAAAAAATAGAGAATGGGCTGTTAAAAATATTTCTGGCTGGTAAATTGTCTCAATTCTATGGAAGCTTGTTTCTGCCACTGAATAAAAAATAAAAAAGGAAATTGTGAGTTTATCTCACAATTCTGACTTTATAACTAGCAATTGCAAGTTTATATCTCACATTTCTGACTTTTTTTTTCTCAAAATTGCAAGATATAAACTTGCAATTGCGAGTTATAGATGTAAATTCATAATTGTGAGGAAAAAAAAGTAGCTATTATCTTTTTAATTATGATTTCTGAAGGATCATGTGACACTGAAGACTGGAGTAATGATGCTGAAAATTCAGCTTTGCTCACAGGGATAAATTACATTTTATTACACATCTTATTTTGAAATTGTAAAAATATTTTGCAATATTACAGTTTTTACTGAATTTCTGATCAAATAAATGCAGCCTCGTTGAGCAGAAGAGACTTCTTTCAAAAACATTCTGGGTGAGCTTTACTTTAAAACGAGCACTTTTTGCTTTC
This sequence comes from Scardinius erythrophthalmus, assembly GCF_964197995.2. Lineage (NCBI taxonomy): Eukaryota > Metazoa > Chordata > Actinopteri > Cypriniformes > Leuciscidae > Scardinius > Scardinius erythrophthalmus. The sequence continues at coordinate 4,848,894 of NC_138225.1, forward strand.
GGGTTTTCATCTCTATTTGTTCAGAACTTCAGTTTTGGTTTCGGCCAAACTTTTCATGCGGGTGCATCACTAGTTATTATTAATAATCTACTCTTATTAAAAACCATACAGTATAGAATATGATGAGAGAAGTGTCATGTTTGGATTCCACGTCTCTTTCCACAAAGTTACAATTCTAGAGAATAATTTTCCATTTTAAACGACATGCTTTAAGTGGAACGGTTGTGTTAAAAAGCATCAGTTTCAAAGTGAGCAGGGAAAAAATAATTACAGGACTAAGTGGGCAAAGTCCAGAAAACATACTTACCATGATTTATGAGCAAAACATTTTTAGAATTCAGATATTATGATTAAATAGCCAAAGGTTTGAGGTCTATGGCGAGTCTGGCTGTATTTAGCTATACCGTGGGGACAGAAAACTATCCTCTGACTAAACCTCTCCTCGAGGACAGCCTCAGATTCATTCAATAAAGTAAATATTTAATAAGTGTCATCAAATAAGTTTGTCTTACCGCCCAGGTCTTGCTCAATCTAAAGATGGGAGCGCTTTGCAGTGCCGACACCACCGACACCATAGAATGAAGGTTATTCAGCTCTAGAAGTTTCTGCACACATAGAAAGCAAGTGGTGAATTGCTATACAGTTCAGAAAACTCAATGCACAAACCAGTAAAAGGCTGTTTAAAGAGCGCGAGCGAGTCAAAGAGTATATTTATGTAGCAACCACTTCCGTTTTACTGGTTGCATTTTATTTGATCATGTTTTGCTATGAAAAGTTCTCACTTCATAAAAGACTAGGTTGCAATTTGTGAAAACAGAGAAAATGCACATGCTCTTCTAATGAAGCAGACATGCACTACTGTCTGTTTGTTAGGTTAGATGATGTGACCGATACCGCCCACACTCAAAAGTCCCTTTACTGCTCTCTGATTGGACGCCATCCACTAAAAGACAGTGACCTTCAGATAGATACAGACCTGCTTTCATCATTACTCCCACAATGAATACCCATCAAATGATGGAAAACTGCTTTGTGCTCGCTTCAGCGAATTTGGCACAGCCGAATCGACGCCATGACACGTGATGACTACAATCTGAGTGTTTTTCTCAGCTTTTGTTCTGTCAGCAAGTGTTCCTCTGAGATTCAGTCATGAGATATCTGAAGGATGGCTCACGAGTCTTGATATCTGAGCCGCTTCATTGACGTGGCTTGTTTTGATGAGTTTACTTTCTTTTGAGAGCCAGATTATCCGGATGAAAAACCAAAGGGTGGGCAAACAGTTATTTTATTAAAAAAGTTAAGTTATTAAAAAAAAGATAAAAGAAAAAAGTGTGCAATATATATAAAAATAACTGCTGCTAAATCATTAGCCCTAATGTAGCATTTATATAGTGAGACTAAACCTTTCCAAACCATATAGAAGTAAATTAGAAGAAAAAAAAACGTTTATTATAAAAAGTTTATTATAACACATTCTATTTATTGTAAATATCTGGACTTCATTAAGCTCTTCAAGTAAAGTAATGGATATTTGAAGGACATAAAGTAAAATTCATGCATAGTTATATAAAACTAAATAATAATGCTTTGTTGATCGCTTAGTGTGTGCCAACCGACTGTAATGGCACCTCATTTCAAAGTCGGAGCATACTGTATAATAATCTGTAGTCCACACACTAATGAGGTGAGCCGTCGAAGTTGGACAGACTCACAAACATCATCTCACAACATGCACAACTGCAGCACGACACAGCTGGAGCAATTCAACATCATTAGAGAAACATTTCTCGGTATATCTAATGCAGACCTAATTGCTCTTTAGCTCGTTATGCTGCCTTCTAAAGCCCCGTTTACTCCTGGTATTAAGATGTGTTTTGTTCGATCGGATCACAAATAGACAAGAGAGACACTTTCAACCACTTCTGTCCTGATTTCTTCGAGAAGAGGGTCTATAGGTGGGTAAATGTATGTTTTTATTTTATTTATTTTTTTACTTTTGATCTAATGGACAAAATCAGCCATTTAAAACAAGCAAAAAACATACAGAGAGCAGCAGCTTTAGTTTCTGCTCTGACAGTCACAAGACCAGCCGAACACTTTAGCTCAAACTTTAGTCTTCAGCCGCCAAAGTTTATATCCCATCTGGCTAGAGCTCTTCCCATAATGTTTACTCATTAGATCAGTAGGAGGAGAGTAGACAGTCCTTTGTGTCTGTTTGAACACACTCGACCACATGAGCGTTTACACTATGAAAGCGATCTGGTCGAATGTGTTTTCGATGACGTCGTCATACTCAGATTCTAGTCAGAATGTGAGTCTGATACTGCTCCACTGGGCTGTGATTATGGGGCGTGTTTCAACCGAACCAGGAGAGAAAATGCCTCTGCACTCAATTGGATAGACCTACAACCAATCAGAGCAACGGAGTAAGTGGCGTATGTTCTTCATTCATCTTTCCGATCGACAAATGCCTTGATCGCGGTTCTCTGTTCCTCTTTTCAAATTAATGCGCTGTCGATATCTTCTATAACAGACGCGATGGCGGAATCTACACATGATGTTTCATAAAGTTCGGGAGGAGCACTAACCCTATCAGCATGAGAGGAAGCATATAATTATTCACTCTGTCAACTCGCCTAACATTCCTTGACAGTTTTCAGCATCCCTCCGCTCACTCTTGGCTTGTTCTTCCACAGCCAGGAATACGGGGGGAGTACTCTGGGTTCGGGCCGAATACCGAGCCCGGAGCCTCTCCTCGGACAGCACGCCAAATATGCATTTATTCTATCTGACTTATTTGTAAGTGTGAACTCGTGAAATCTCAATTCTCCAGCGGCAGTCGTCTTTGTTGTAAACTAATTCAACCCAAGCGCTCATTGGTGACGTGGATGATTACGTTACAGTTGATCATCTGTCCATCATCGTATAAAGCCCGCCCTGACAATTTGATTGGTCCGAACAGCTCTGGTTTGAGCATAATTTCTCCACAACGGATCAAGTCCAGACCGAACTTCCCGAGCTAAAAATGTTGAGGGCGGGGCCAAGTTCGGCTGGCATCCAGGCTAGGAAAGTGGACAAGCTCAAACTTTTTAGACCCCGCATGTATTTAGTGTCGTCCACTTGTGATCCGACTGACCAAAACACTTCTTAATGCCAGGTGTAAACAGGTCCTAAGATACCTAGATGTGGCCAAATTTAAGGCAGCATTGCATGATGGGAAATGTAGTTGTTGAGAATAACACATACCTATACTTTTATCCTTGAATAAACTGATGAATTTGATATTGTGGTGTTCATTGTGATACATAAAGAATGATGTATTGGCAATAGATTTTGGTGCATTGGTGATCTTTTCTAGCCTAATAGTAATACTTTTTCTTATTAATACAATAAGAGTATTGAAAATAACTGTTCTTGAACGTACCTTTGCGATCTTGACAAAGTGGCTCAGGATCTCGGCACGGATCTTCAGGGTTTGAGCGGTGAGGATTTCCTGTACCAACCAGAAGCTCACCTGAAGAGATGGGAAAAACAGTGATGACAGGGAACACTGATTTGCTGAGAAGTTGGGATGTCACGTTTTTTGTTCCCCCGACCCGATCAGAGTAATTGAATATTGTCCCGATCTGATACTTGTGTTTTCCTAGTGCTTGGTGTGCACTTCAAGTACATTAAATTGATCTCCTGTCCCCCTGTGGTGAAAATCTAGCTTTTAATGTTGTTTATATGTCTATGTGTTGTTTTTAATATGCTTTAGGACAAACCATGTGTAAATTCATAAGTCGACACCATTGCTAAGTATTTTCTCCTTAAAACTGCAGTGAACCAAAGACAGTCTCAAAAACACGCTTTGAAATCGCTGGTGTTTCTGACGACACAAACTACCTTGTAACCAATCAGGTCAACGTGTGATCGTCAACGAGTGGATCTCTGAGCTGAGTGAGTGAGTGAGTGAGTGGAGGCGGGGCTCATTTGCATATTCATAGAACAGCATATACTAAATGAAGCAAGGGTTTAGAGTTACATTCAAGCTATTTTAAGGCATGAAGACGTTTTTTCAAGAATAAAACTTTGTAATTTTGGTATAGTAAAACAGGGGGACTTTAAAATCAATCCAATGTATATAGTACAGAGATTTTCTCAGGGGCTCAAATGTAATAAAAGGCACATCTATGGGATATCTATCTGGAGGGCCACTGTCCTGCAGAGTTTAGCAACACCACACCTGCCTGGAACTTTCTAATATGCCTAGTTACACCTTGATTAGCTGGTTCAGGTGTGTTTAATTCAGGATTGGACACCCCTGGGATAGCCAATACTGATCAGTAAAAAAAAAAAAAAAAAAAAAAGCCAGAGATCATACAATCCTTGAGATCAGCTCAGGACATCCTGACATTCCGGTATATATATGAACACCCTCAGGTCATCTGAGGTCACGACATGTCAGGACAGCACTAGGTCAAGTTTCATCTGTAGTTTTGGAAACTTGATTTTTTTTTTCACTAAAGGGAAACTCAACTGGCATCAAAGCACATCTCGTGGAAAACCCATTTCTGATAGACAAAAACAAAAGTGCTGGAAATAACTGTTGGGAAAGCTGTTGTTATGTAATGAAAAATGAGACGCTCCAGTCTGATTATAATTGTACGGCAAACACAGAACGCTGGACACACAGACTTCACTTGGCAGAGACTCCAACGCAAGCTACAGAAAATAACAAACTTAGAAAGCAGATGAAGTCTGAGTGATTCTGAGTGCAGTGAAAAGTTTAAGATTTCAGCCTCAGGGAGCCGTTATAACATAACGAGAGTCAGGTAACAAACCTCAACAATTTCCTCAAAAGCAGCCTCGATTATATTTCATGCAGAGGGAATCAAACTCAAGACACTATTTAATGTCGGACAAATAATTTAGGAAAAGAAAGTCAATGTTGAACTACTACTGATTGCAACAGAATTGGGATATCTTTAAATACAAAAAAAAAAAAAAAAAAAAAAACTACATTACAACTGCACACTAAGATTAAGTCTAAAAAGCCAACCGAAGTCCAAAGTCCTAAAATGATAAATGTGGTTGAAAACAAATCTTTGTTTGGTGTTTTGCTGGTTTATCAGGGAAAAACGGCAGAATACAGTCAATTTGTTGCAATTGAAACAGTAAATATATCTGTAAACTAAGAATATATGGACTGAACTGTCCAAGCAAATGATGTCTTTTCCATCGACCCTCAGGAAGTCATCTTGATAAAAGGGAACATTAGTTTGAGCATAAATTTGGCCCCTGACTTTGATCCTTTAAAAAGAGACGATTTATAATTTTCAAGCTTGAATTGAATATTCGACTTCCGTGTTAAAAAAAAAAGTAGTGAGCGCCAACATAGACAGCATGAGCAACCTAACTTCATACAGTACGTGAGTGATTTGAAGCGCTCTATAGACAGGACATTTTAAATATCCAGACTTCATTAAACATCTTTCCCAATGTGAATGTTGCTTGAAGCCAACGCTGTGCGACAATGGAAAGAAATTGATAAAACATGGGTGTAAATTACTTAAATATCTGTAGTGAAACTGAGAGACTGTATAATTACCTAAAAACCATAAAAAAATAGCAAAGTATGAAAAGATTTAATAGTACACATAGCTAAAGGGAAGGATAAGGATAGAATTGGCTCTAGTTTAAACTTTGTTTCACTTAAAATTTTACTGTAAAAAGATGTAGTTACCTTAAAAATGAATAGAACAAATTTTTTTAACACTTTACAATAAGGTTAATGCATTAACTAACCTAAATTAATATATTTTACAGCATTTAATATTCATGTTAGCCCAGTCCATAAACAAATGTTAACAGATACATCTTTTGATCTTAAAAAAGTATTAGTAAATGCTGAGACTGACATTAATAAATGCTCATTGTTAGTTCATGTTAACTAAAGTAGTTAATTCAACCTTATTGTAAAGTGTTAATACAAATCTAATATAATAACTACATTTCTGTAAAATAATAATAAAAAAAAAGATTTTTAAAGAATCACTATGTAGTGTGAGCCAGAAACAAGCTTTTATTGGCTTATTCAAAGTCATCGCCTCATTAATTAATCATGTAAATTCTGGTAAAATTCCCAAATTAATTAAATCCTTTGATTCATAAATGTTAACAGACACTTCAGTGTGATCATTTATAAGACAAATGTGCAATGCTCAAGTCATCGTCATTGAGAGTTATTATCTAAATAAAATGAGCTTCAAAATGTTTGAGTCAAGTTTTCCAGCAATATTGCATGAAGGCGTATCGCAGCTGTGTTAAGTTAACATGTAAGAACGCCGCTTTACTAGATAAGCCAAGTGTGCAATGATGTCATAGCCTATAGCTCATTATCAAATCATGTACACGCTATAAGAGCTCTGGTTGGTATAGAAACCCGTGTAGACACTGCATTTCTTGGCTCGGAGATGACGGTTCTTTTTCCAAAGAGGCTGTAAAGTGGGTTTCACCAAAGCGCAGAGCTCCGACCCCCTTCATGAAAGAGAGTGAGCTCATCTACTTCATTCTTACCCATAATGCCTTCAAAACAGCTCTGGAAGCTTCTGTTCCCATTCCATATACAATGAACTGGCAAAGAGCGCTACAATATATTTCAGGGCCAGAGTTTCTGCTTATTTGCCATGATGATGATGAAGGACCACAATATACAGTTTCTGCTCACCTGATTTCATTAAAAAAAATACAGAGCTGATTTATTACATAGACAAGTTTGACTTGCAAAACGTATGGTTGTTTATCTGCTCAAAAAAGCTCACCTTATGTTATCCAATAATATAGTCACCAAGGTGAGAATCTAATTACTTAGATGAGTAACTCTTAAGTAGATGATAAAGTTACAAGCGAATGTTTAACATTTAGGGGTTTGTTCAAATCCCTACCTAATATGAGCAATATTAATAGTGATGCTTGACTTCTCACTACTCGTATACTAATATGTAGTTTGATGTAAGGTAAATTTTCTGTCAAAACCTTTTTCTGTAATCAATCGCACCTACCATTAAAGCTTTTTATATATTTTTATATTGCACGAATTTCACATTTAACCTCCAAATTAAGTAGCCTGTATTTTTAAATATGTGTTTAATGGCATCTTTTTTATGAAAGGCATCACCAATACCAATAATTCTATAGATGTCTCTATGAAATATTTTTACTCAATTTTAGCCATTAAATATAGGCATTCAGCATTACAGTCTAATTGAAAGTTATCAATTTGAACATTTATTAGGGTTTAAAAAAATATAACTTTTAATTTAAGTGAACTTAAAACAATATTAATATAAACTCATTATAATAAATGTCACATTTACATCAATCCATCAGGGCTCAATTCTTTTCTATTGGCCCAGTCAGACCAGTTCAGATTTTGACTGTCAAAATGCACAAAAAGTTATTGTTTGTGTTGCTTTACGTTCATTTAAACACATTTAACTCTTTTAACTGTGCTTGCGAGGATACTCGACAAAACTGGCATTTTGGCATAATTTAGTGTGTTTTTGTCAGTTCAAGTGCTGTCTGAAGTGGCTTTCTGTGCGCACGAGTGTGAGATTCACAGATGCGCTCCAGTAAAGCACTGCTTTCTCTTTTGAGTCTAGTCGCGTGTGAATGGATTAAAAGCATTTGCATGAATAAGAGCGTGGTCATACAGTATAATGGAACGCTAGTCAAAGGTTGACAGGGAAAATAAATAAATCGCATGCATTAATACATCAGTTTTGACAGCCCTAATATACATCTACATACATACACACACATAGATACATATGTGTTTTTCTATAAATAAATAAATGAATACAAATATAGGACTACTAATACAAGAACTGGGCACAATTTACAGTACATCAAACGACAGGCATTGTTTAAAGCAAGACACAACCTTGGGTGGCCAAGAAAAGGGTCTCAAAGCCGCTCCATCTTTCCGAAGGTCTGGAAGCCAGATCATAATGTTCGGCTTTATGATGTCATAAAACCAAAGACACTGGCAACCAGGATAGAAGGAATTCTGTGAGATTGACTTTGAGGAGAATTGTGGAGGCTGAGACCATTTCAAAAGGGAAAATTTGCAGCGGGGAACTTGATGCTTTTATGTAATTTCCACACAACCCTGGCTAGAAAACTAGAACAAATCCTCTCATTAAACATATGCCATAAATGTAAAAAGTGGGTCATCAAATGTCTGCTTTGCACTTTTATAGAACTTTCACAAAATTGTGCATATGTAAAATTGGGACACACCAGTCAATCTAATTATGTTTCAGATTTAAAGAGAAAGATTTAAAATCAAATTAATTCCAGGCTGAAACTTCATAAGCATGAATGGAAGCGCTACAGTAAAACCACAAATTTAGTTCAGATTAATTTATGGCCAAATACTTAGCCTATAAATTAGCTTGAAAACCAAACTTCCTTCTGGTTTTATAATGAATGGCTCCTTGAGCTTTTTAATCCATCAGCATCACCAAGTTTGAATAACAAAACAACATTTTAATCATCAAAATTAATTCCATGAATAAAACTGATTCACAAAAAGGTTCCTACGAGGCTTACCAGACGAGTTTTACTATAAAAGCTAAAGGATGGAGAACTTTGAGAACAAAACAAAGTGCACACAAACAAAAATGAGCTTATTGGCAAAAATAGTCAAGAAATGGGTGAAGACGACACGTAAACTTGTATGAACTTGGTATGGAATCTTAAATTATAGTGTATCCAAGTTACTTTTACATGACACAATACAATACAATTAATAAAAACTGAATTATTGCATGCAAAAACAACTTATTTTAAAATATTTTCTAACACATGTCTTTGGAAGAAAGTTGGTTTTCGCTGTTGGATTTGGTGATAATTTGTGGCGCTAATGTGCCCTAAGTCAACAACATGTGAGATGACAAGATGAATGTTGTCTGATATAAGAGTTCACAAGCTCGGCAAACCACGCATCTCTATTCTTCCTTAAACATGAGCAGAATCAGCCAGCTCAATCTTGAGGTGGACAGAAACACCAGGCTGGATATTTGCCCATACATGTGTGATTTGTTAACAGTATTTCCAGCACATATTTAAGTTTTGGGCCATAAGGTTGATAATGGTTTTGTGGCACAGTTTGTAGTTTGCTGGCATTATATCAACCACCATCCAGCCAAAAATACACTTTATATCCACGACATTCTAGCGCAGTGAACTCTGTCAGCACACACTTCACATCTGGAAAACTAAAGGAATATATAAATGAATAAGTGAAGCATTTGACTGGGATATCAACAACTGGGGATGAATAATATTTCCATCAGATCATTATCAGTCAATATCAGAGTTTTTATTTTATTATGTGCTTCAGTCTGATATCGGGTCATGATTGCAAGATGATTTAACTGATTAAACGATTTGATTTACTGATTTAAAAGCACTACGCTGTTATATCTATTCAACTACACATTTTGAATTGATGTGTATATTTATATATGCATGTATATGTATGTATATGTGTGTGTGTGTGTGTGTGTGTGTGTGTGTGTGTGTGTGTGTGTGTGTGTGTGTGTGTGTGTGTGTGTGTGTGTGTGTGTGTGTGTGTGTGTGTGTGTGTGTGTGTGTGTGTGTGTGTGTGTATGTATGTATATATATATATATATATATATACATGTATATGTATATATACACACATACATACATACATACATACATACATACATGTGCACCCCGAGTGACGATGCTGAAATAAAATATATACATTTATTTTATGTTTTGCAATTTAATTAATTCAGTTGATTACTTTTAATTTATCATTTATTATTGATGAATAAAATAGAATAAAATAAAATAAAATAGAATAGAATAATACAATAAAATTAAATAGAAAAATGAAATGAAATGAAGAAATAAATAAATGAAGAAATGAAGAAATAAAGAAATGAAGAAATGAAATGAAATAATCACCAAATTCATAAAACCAAAAAAACAACAACAGAAACTCAGCAAACATACCACTTGTCCATCTTACCTGGTTGAATCTCCGTGTGAAGGCAACGACATTGGGAGCCAAAATGTGTTTCTCCTTTTTGTTCCAACCACAGCTTGCAAGCTCCTACAACACAACAGATAAAAACTGAGATTAAGAAAGTAAATACAGTACATTATGATTTTCTTTGCAGTGGTAGTTATTGAAGCCTATGAAGACGCTGAAGAGACAGTGCCTTTGACTGACAGCAGGCCTGTAAGTGGAAGCAGAATGATTATACCGTGGAGCCCCTGTATTTAAACCAAATGTAACTGAACCCGGTCTAAGTGATGATTTCATATGTTCTTTCAGCTCAAGTTTCCACCTTTAAATCAATAATTATGCAGATTGCTCTGATTATTTTTTCAACACTCAACCCCGCGGGAGAGCTGGGTATGACGGACATTCAGAGTTTACTTCATTTGCAGCTTACCCGTTAGTTCAGCTAAACTAATGTGTTTGCAATTATCCTCTATTTATACACTGTCACAATTGATTACTGACGTTGCAAAAACACAGAGCAAAGAAGACAATTAGACGGAAAATGATCTACCGCTTTCCAGATGTTTCTCACAGGTCCTGTAGTCAGGGTTAATGCACATTCAGATGTATGTAATTTCAAAAGAATTGGAATAATAATTCAGAATGATATCCTCCTGAGATCCAGAAAAAAAAAGTTTTTTGAATTTCATTTTTTTTTTTCATGTCATCACATTGTTTAGAGCATAAGAAACAAATGGTAAAAAAAAAAAAAAAAAAAAAAAACATTTTTTGAAAAATAATTCTGATAAAAATAAAAATAAAAATGAATTTTATTCATACGTTATGCTATGTCCTCTGTAGAGGACACCAGGACTCAGTTGTTTATTTTTTTCAATCACCAATAAATTTTGGGGTTTCAGGATTTTTTTTAACCAAAATTTGTATAAAGATGATTCTCAACTATCTTATGAAAGACATAACGGAATGAATTGATACACCATTTTTTTATGCAATATGTGGGTAAAATGGCCCTAAATTAATATTTCCATTCAATGCAATGTATCTATACACTGTATCTAATGTGCACATTAATGTGTTCTTGGAGCAACATTTAATGAAAAAAGAAGTGTAATAATTAGAGTAATAATTGGCAACATTTTAATAATATCTAATATTTCATAGGGATATTGATGTATAATTTATTTCCATATTCTCTTGTTGTGTCTCCCAAATTGCCTGATAAACATGATTTAAGTCCTGATGTCCTCTACAGTGGACACGTATGAAATCAATGCCCTGTTCTGTGACAGAAAGTCTTTTTTTTTTTTTTTAAACCCCATAACATTTTCCTGAGATGTTGGTTTATGAAATACAATTTGAAAAGTAGTCAGATTTAAATTACAATTACAATATAGTATCATATTTCCTACATTTGATCACTGAATTAATGTCAGACATAAAGACCAAGGATAATTTTTTTTCATGGTGAAACCTCCAAACATTTGGTATCTCTGAAAAGCCCTGAATGTGCTCTTTACAGGACACACAGGTTGTGACATGTGACATGTATGATGTCAGAGAAATTCACTAAAATATAATGTCCACTACTTCGGACAAAAGTCTATTCCTGGGTCCCAGAATGATATGCAGTCGCACGTGTTTTTATGACTATTTTCCAATGACTTTGAACGTGGCTCATCCAATCAGATTTTAGATGAAGTTACAACAAACAAAAGAGAAGTAACATCAGATGTGTTGAAAAGACTTTAGCCTGCGCTGAATGAAAGAAATAAACATTTGGAGCAGAATATAAGCAGTCTAACGAGAGACACGTGCGAAATATGAAATACGAAAACGAAAATAAGGTTTTACTGATTTACTAAACACTCATAAACTTTTCATAAACACTTGGGGGGATTTGGAAAGTTAAAAGACCCACATTTAATCAAATTGTCTGTGATGAAGGGAAAATGAAACGTAGGAAAGCGGTTCAGTGATAAAGTGTGGTGATGATGAAAAGAAGGATCCCAAGGCCCTCCAGGTGTGTGTGAGAGCTTGCGGTGAACACTTGGAACGCACTCAACCAACGACAAAGAAAACATGTGAGAGGTCGAGAGGTTGCGTTTTTAACTTTCATTCCCAGAATGCCTGACACTAAAGTGGACGCGCAGCACTGTGGGCCGCCTGAAAGACCCCGACACAGTCTCTCCTGTCCCGACACCTGCTCCTCACATCACTGAAGCTCGTCGACCTGGGGGTTTACATTTCAGTGGCAGTTACTGCTCACAAGCAGCTACAGTCTAGATATACAATGAGATCATGTACGTGAGTGTGTGTGTGTGTGTGTGTGTGTGTGTGTGTGTGTGTGTGTGTGTGTGTGTGTGTGTGTGTGTGTGTGTGTGTGTGTGTGTGTGTGTGTGTGTGTGTGTGTGTGTGTGTGTGTGTGTAATTGAGTGTGTGTGTAATTGAGTGTGAGTTTGTGTGAGTGTGTGTGTGAGTGTGTGTGTGTGTGTGTGTGTGTTTGTGTGTGTGTGTGTGTGAGAATGTGAGTGTGTAATTGTGTGTGTGTGAGTGAGTGAGTGAGTGAGTGAGTGAGTGAGTGAGTGAGTGAGTGAGTGAGTGAGTGAGTGAGTGAGTGAGTGAGTGAGTGAGTGAGTGAGTGAGTGAGTGAATGAGTGAGTGAGTGAGTGAGTGAATGAGTGTGTGTGTGTGAGTGAGTGTGAGTGTGTGAGTGAGTGAGTGAGTGAGTGAGTGAGTGAGTGAGTGAGTGAGTGAGTGAGTGAGTGAGTGAGTGTGTGTGTGCATAAAATTAAATAGCCATATGTGTAGGATATATGTGGATACATATATGATATTCCACTGATAAAAGCACTGAAGTTAAAAATAAAGTTTTGTTTAAGGCTGTCTCCATCACCACTGCGGCGGGTCACAATTCTCTGCAAGTACAGACTGACATTTCTATCACTAATGGTTCATTCACTACAGTAAATTAAAATCATTATCTCACTCTCATGGAAAGTGGCGATGGTCAAAGGTTGCGAGACGGTCAGACCTTACGTCAACTTCCTTTACGGCAACACAATTATCACTGAAGTTCATTTCGAGTCGGGACACACACACACACACCTACAGTCGACTCCGCTCAGCCAAGACTTGACGGGAGTAAAAGAGGAGGCAGAGATGGCAAAAGCAGACACAGCTGGAGGTGGTTCCCCCTTTTCCTTCGCATCAGCGGGAAGTCTGCGTTCGGGAGGTCAGAGGTCACGCTGTTCCAAGAGACCGCGTAAAAATGTCAGGAGAGGAATTATGGGTGAATTCAAGAGGCGAGCCGTCGGCTTTTACAACTGAATTGAGGCCAATTGTCAAAATTCTAAGGTATCTCACATTAACATGATGATGAAGATGAATAATGTGATACTAACTAACACAACTATAGCAGACTCATGGAAAACAGGCTCCAGTGGCCATGAAGATGCTGGATAACACGCAGAAGTTTCCTTATTTTAATGCAACTAATTCTTTCTGCCAAAACCGCTTCTCTTGTGTTTTTTCAGTGCTTTGTTAATCTATTTTCCATTAAACTGATTAATAAACTCTAATTACAGTTAAAACCCACAAATATGCAGCAATCCAATCAAGAGTGTTTTCTCATAATTAAGAACGGAAAAAAGGACGATCAGCGCAGGAGTTGAGAGACTGGATTCATAAATTTCTGTTCTCAATTAAAAAAAAGCTCAATAGGTTCCAGGGTTATAACCATTAAAATATTTTCCTTGCTTGAAATAAAATATATATATATAAAAAAAACTTTTTATTTAATTTCAACCAGTTGCTAAAGCAACATCTTGTTTTCCTTTAGTTTAATTGTATGTACTAAAATAACAAAAACTGAAACGAAAATTAATAATAAAATATACTTAAAAAAAACTTTCAAATGACAAAAACACAACAAAATGACTAAAATTTCAAAAATAAAAAAAATACAAAAATAAAATCTAATAGTTTTTTTAAATTCTATATTTAGAATAAAATCTAATTACTGGAAATGTAACCACTCATCATCAGGACTGAAAAACAAAACAAATTTTACTAATTTGTATATGTTTTTTCAATTTTAATATTTTTTAGTAGTTTCTTTGTATCTTTAATTCATTTTATTTCATTTTTTTTTTTTTTTTTTTTTTTTTACATTTAGGCACAATGTCTAAATTTCTAATCTCATATTTTATTTCAGCTTTAATTCAATTGACTCGATCAGCAGAAAAATGGCCAATACCGCTTAAAAACCAGGAATACCAGCTTAAACCAGCAAAGTTAGTTTTTAAACAGCATTGCTATGTACTTACAATGAAACATTATTGGGCAATTGATTTCCCTGTAGACTTCCATTTCAGTCAACACATTTTATTGTTTTTATAAACCTAGTTATGCATTAAAAGCCTGAGTACTCTATTGCCTTTAAAGCCTGAATGTATTAATCACATAGACACTGAGCTAGACTAATGAAAGCCTGAATCCGTGGCCCGCTGACAGACAGATTAAAGCTGGAGCAAGTCGGTTTACAAACTCTCTGTTACGCGTCATGATTCTCTGCTATTGAGAAGAGAGATGACGAAACGGGTTTATGTGCGGCTATAAACACAGCACTGAGGTAATCAGCTTCTTCAACTCCAGATGTACACGATTGTCCTCAGCAAACACAACCGATCAAATCCACACAACTATTGCTCAGTCTCTATAATAGCATGTCTCGTCATATATACACTTATGCACATGTCACATAGGCTGGTGTGTGTATGATATAAGTGCATTCAAAAGACTGAATGTCTGAAAAATGGCTACAAACACAAACAGAGAAGCAGACGTTACAGCATCTTAAAGGCCTCTTCCAAAAAAAAAAAAAGTGGTAAACGGCCATCCGAACATCACAATTTAATAAATCATACACAGACC